>NC_086447.1:614098428-615459678 GCF_028390025.1 Pseudophryne corroboree
GTGTAGCCTGACTCTCCGATCCATTGTGGATTCATCTGTTTCCAGCTACAACATTACCTGCTTCCAGCCCAGCTTCCAGCAGAGTACAGCTTCTCTTAAAGGGCCGGTGTCCTTTCTACAGTTTACCACTCTCCACCGGTATTATCATTTCTTCGCTCTCAAACTCTACATTTCATTCATATTGCATCGCTCTCAAGCTTCATTTATTATTTAACTGGTTCCAGCCAGTATCCACTCCGTGCCAACATCTGTCTGGTTCCAACCAGAACCCACAGCAGCTATTTTATTTACAGCAGTCCAGCTTTCCCTGGAACACCAGCTGGTACGATCCTGGGCTTTCTTCATTGCTACAGTCAGGCCTGGTAAGGACTTTCCAACTCGCAGATAATAAGAACTGTCTCATACTACCAGAGCTCTGTGGCCCCTGCCACCCTGTAGTACCCAGGAACTGTATTATTTCTCTGCTGATTTTATGTTTCTTTTACTGCTACTGTGATGCATGGAGTTTGTCATAAATAAACATCATTGACTTTTATTCAAGTTGTCGTGGTCACACCTTCGGGCGGTTCTTCTTCATGTTACTTACATGTCCAGGGGTCTGATACAACCTCCCAGGTTCCGGTACATCTCAGCCCCTACAACTGAGGCTGCCTCCCGTCAGCTCAGGCCCTCAGTTGTGACACACCCTGAAAACCTTTCATAGGTTAATGGATGGCGCCACGGGAATTAGAACACCAGTGGTGAAGCATAATTTGTCCAGTGATGAACGACAAGCACTGAAAAATCTACAACAGAGGACTGACATCATTATCAGGGCTGCTGATAAAGGCGGCTCAGTAGTCATTCAGGACACGTCCTCATATGTGGCAGAATGTGATAGGTTGCTTAGTGATAGCAAGACTTATTGTCAGCTTGATCATGACCCCACACCGGTTTTCAAACAGAAGCTTGATTTGTTATTGAAAAGAGCGGTTGATGAGGGGTTAATATCACAGGTAATTTGTGACAAGTTATCCACCAAATGGCCGGTGGTGCCATTATTTTATACCTTGCCTAAGATTCACAAGGACGCACAGAGACCTCCGGGGAGACCCATCATCTCTGCTCGGGGGTCTCTGTGCGAGCCAGTGGCTGTGTTTCTTGACACATTCTTGCAGCCATGTATTCAGGCCACTTTTTCCTATTTAAAGGATACGAATATGTTGTTAGAGAGACTAGCCGGGTTAGGACTGGTTCCCAGTGAAACCACCATGGTAACATTGGACGTGACCAGCCTCTATACATGTATCCCACATGAGGCTGGGTTGGAGGCGGTTAGACGGCTGATCACGGGCAATGGCCTTTATGTGGGTCCTGATATTGATTTGTTTATTGAGCTGCTCACTTTCACATTGACGCATAATTTCTTTCTATTTAATGGGAAGTTTTACAGACAACTAACGGGCTGCTCGATGGGGTCCCCGGTGGCCCCATCGTTTGCCAATTGTTTTATGTGGGAGGTGGAGCGGGATTTGTTCTTTGTAGACGTGAATATTTCAAGTAAAATTTTACTGTATTTCCGCTACATTGACGACCTCCTGATCCTGTGGAATGATGACATACAAAAATTAATATCAATCATTTTGAAACATAACACCAATGGTCCTATTAAATTGACCTGGACACTGAGCAAAACGGATATTTGTTATCTGGATGTTCGGATCCAGCTGGTAGAGGGGCGAGTTGAGACAGCCCTCTATAAAAAACCCACGAATCGTAACACCGTTCTCCGGGCAGAGAGCTCTCACCCCAAAGCAATGATCCGCAGTTTGCCCTATTCGCAACTCCTGAGGGTCTGCAGAAATAATACTAATTCCACCATACGTGAGGTGCAGCTAGAAGATATGATTATGAAATTCAGTGAGAGAGGATATGCATTATCAGAACTCAAAAAAGCACGAGATAGAGCTCTGAATAATTTTCAGAAACGCACCAAACAGCGCTATAAAACACTGCCCAGGGAGACCATTCCATGGGTGACTGAGTATAACGCCAACAGTCCCGCCGTATAACGCCAACAGTCCCGCTCTGGTTAAGCAAGTCAGGGGCATGTGGCAAATGGTCACCACAGACCCTGATTTAAAATGTTTTCAAAACAGCAGACTCATGGCGAGCTTTGCGAGGGGGAAAAATTTGAAGGACTTGGTTGTCAAGACCGACATCACGGGCTTTGACGCCAAGAGTGCACCCAAGCATTTTTTAAGTAAGAAAAACGGATGTTTTAAATGTTTGGGGTGCACGACGTGTTAATTTTTTCTAGTGGGCGAAACCTTTCCTCATCCCCATACGGGCCAACGATTGAAAATTAGATGGCCACTCACCTGTACTTCCCGATTCGTGATCTACATAATAGTGTGCCCTTGCGGGCTCTATTATGTGGGTAAAACGGAATGCCAACTGAAGGTCAGACTTACCCAACATAGGTCCGCTATACGGGCAGCCCTAGCATCAGGGACCAGCGACCAACCTGTGGCCAGGCATTTTGCCACACAACACCACACGTTGGCAAGTGTAAGATACAGGGCCATAGATCACGTTCCAGCGTCTATAAGGGGTGGCGACCGGGGGAAAAAATTGCTACAACTAGAATCCAGGTGGATCTTTCGCCTGGATTGTCTAGCCCCTAGAGGTCTGAATGAGTCCTTAGGACTAATTAATTTCCTCTAGGTCATTTAAGATCCATGTGAGTCCACCTACTAATGTATACATTTCTTTAGTAAAACGTTCTTTACAAGAAATCAGTCCCTGCCAATGAATAATGCCTTAGAGTGAGCATGTCTTGCACAGGTTTATCATATGGTCGTTGCACAGTTATTACACTTGAGCCATCCATGTCATGTTTTATCCAGTGACATTTGTCACATGTGAGCACAGTTTACATACCAGGGTTATCTGCACCAGACTGGTTTCATTAAGTAGGTTTTAAACAATTACGCACGATTTCATATGTCTATGTCTTTTTGTGTGATGTTTATGTATGTGATGCATGTTTTTATTGACACTCGAGCTCCAAGTGAGCGCCGTTGAGTAATGTGTCATTTGTTTACATATGCTTAGTAGCTATAATCTGTGCCATGTTTTGTCTGTATCCACAGGGCTCCCAGCGCGTCGCCATGGTGACCGGCGAAGCCTGAACGCGTCACTTCCGGTCTGGCGGTGACGTCGAAGCCGGAAGTGCGGGCCGGGAGACGCCGAGACACGCCGTGGTCCACGCAGCTGGGAGTCGTGATGGTGGGGGTAAGTGGGGTCATTTTATGGTATTTAGACACTGTATTTTGCATTGTTGAGTTGTCTGAGGAAGGGGATACGTCCCCGAAACGTTACCTGTTTCACAATAAATTTCTTTACGGAGTGAAGGTTGTTTTCACTACAAGCTACAAGTCTGCGAGTGCCACGTGATTTCTTTGGTTTTACATACACACACACATATATATATATATATATATATATATACACATACATACACACATATACATACATACACACACACATTATATATATATATATATATATATATATATATATATATATATATATACACATACACCAATAAATAGGCACTCTCCAAGACACTTACTGTAAGTATGCTTCAAGACATTTTTATATTACAGTATACTCACAGTACATACTTCTCATGAATTGCATAAAGGCAGAAACTGCAACGTTTCGATCACATCAGACCTTCGTCAATTGTATCATCTTAGCAAGTCATCAACATAACTATGTAAGCTCTCACGAGCAGGGCCCTCTTCCCTCATGTGCTTATCCTTTCTTATTCTTCAACTGCACCAAATCCAGCAGTCTTCTGCCACCTGATACTTATTCCAGTGTCATCTGCTGATGTAACTATGTTTATTTACCCTGTACTTGTCCTATACTGTCATCAACTGTAAGTTGCTGTTTTCCGGTTTGATTATTTGTTTATGTACTCTGTAATTGGGCGCTGCGGAACCCTTGTGGCTCCATATAAATAAAAGGATAATAAATAAATAAATATTCAGCAGAGCCCTCACAGCAGAAGTGACATACCTGCTCCACAAATACCTTTTAAATGCCTCCTCCACGTGGGTACAGCATGATCTCCGGCGTGCATTCCACACCGTTCTGGCGCGAACCCGGCGTGCGTTCCACGCTATTTTAGCATGATCCCGGAAGTGTGCGTCACTTCCGCATCCTTACTAGTGCACTATGTGGCTCAACTACCGCTGTGGAACGCAGATGCATTCCACCGTCTCCAGGACACAATCACGTAAGTACATGACACTTCAAACATCCAGTAATGTTCATTATGCGGTTCAATTACCGCTGTGGAATGCACGTACCAGTCTAATAAACTTAAAGTATCCATTACCACAAGTATCACCCTAGATTCACCATGGAGGAGGCATTTAAAGGCACCTGGGGAGCAGGTATGTCACTTCCGCAGTGAGGGCTCTGCTGAATAGTTATGTTGATGGCTTGCTAAGATGACAAGCTTGACAAAGGTCTGATGTGATCGAAACGTTGCAATTTCTGCCTTTATGCAATTCATGAGAAGCCTTGCATTTGTATGTACTGTGAGTATAATATAAAATTATTATTATTACCAGATATTTATATAGCGCACAAATTCTGCAGCGCTTTACGTTTTGAAGCATACTTAAGTGTCTTGGAGAGTGCCTATTTATTGGATAGTGTTTGTATGCTGGAACTGCTGGGGATTATCCTGTGTAGTGCACCCCACTGATGGACTTTTAGATGAGAGTGCTGGACTTCTACTATATATCTATCTATCTATCTATCTATCTATATATTTATTTTTTTATTTTTTTGAGCCACTGAAAATTTGATCATTGATAGTGAAGCACCAAAATAACAAAAAATGTCCATAAAGCAAACATCCAACAATCTATTCAAGATGAATAAATTACAGCTACGTTGTGTTATACCCTAAGCACGGTTATAACAAATCTATGTGAGTTATTCTACCTTTTATTAGGTTTCATTGTTTAGACAGAAAAAAAATACATTATTACATCCACTGTCCTTTGGTATTTGTTTTTCTGGTGCCTATAAGCACTGCTTTGTTTGTTAATTTTTTTTTTGTTTAATCTGTAACAAAAACCTTTGACCGTCTGATAAAAAAAAATACAGTAATTGCTCCTTCTTTCATTAAGGTCAATAGGCTATGAAGACCTTTCTTTGTACACTCTAGTATCCACTGGTATGCAGGCTCAATCTGGTATCCACTTCTACTGATGTCTACAACCCATTGGACATTGATAAAATGTATCCATATGTCTGCATACTGCAGAAATATGTCCCTTCTG
Organism: Pseudophryne corroboree; assembly: GCF_028390025.1. Taxonomy (NCBI): domain Eukaryota; kingdom Metazoa; phylum Chordata; class Amphibia; order Anura; family Myobatrachidae; genus Pseudophryne; species Pseudophryne corroboree. Next base: position 614,103,777 of record NC_086447.1, read on the forward strand.
GCATTAGATGAGACTGATCTAGACAGACATTGATTATGCTATTCATTTTAATCTTGAAGGCACAAAACAGTTGTCTAGACACAGAAAGAACATTCTGTCTATTGTATTGCCTTCCTAGTTTATAACTACTTGAGGTCAATTCAAATGGAAGGTGCGATGCCGGTAATACAAGGATATGCATATATTTGACATAAACAGTAACCCTGGCATTGCTGAAGAATATCGGATTTCTGTGTGCACTGCTATGGGGGTGAGCATAAAGCCACAATGTAAATCAATCACTTTATGTTTCTGAATTGTTAAGTGGATGTGGAAAGTCAAACATTTATGTAACTTCACTCCCTTAGATTTTCCCAAAGAGGATTTCAGTATCATGGGATCAGGTTGCTCTCCAAATAGTAAAGTTCTTTCTAATGGGCTCTACACACTTGCCGATGTTTCTGATTTGGACTATGGTCGATTTCAACGATTAACGACCATCGTCCAAATTGGCTTGCTATACAGAACGAGGGAAATCCATCGATGAATGACCACAGGGACGCGCATCATTCATCATTGCTGCATACACACTGAGCGAGATAATTCATTTCGCCCACATACATCGGGAAGTGTGTAGGGACCATAAGAAAGATAAGCCAAGCGATGCTTTTAAGTAAGAAGCAATAACGTCTAAAGAAACTTCACACAGAATTCCATCCCTTTGAATAATTATCCCTTTTGCATAATCCCACAATTCACAAGAGGTTTTATCCTCAATATCAGTGGAGTATATCTCACCCACACATCCAAATTATCTCAGAGATCTATCTACTAAGGATATGGTGACACTTGATCTCTTGGTTCATCAGGATTCTTTTTTCTTCTTCAAAGTATTTTCTTTACTATCGGGTCACTAAGAGACCGCTCACCTTCAAGAATAAGATTAGTGATGGCTTCATCCGACCTTAAGAACATGACTCCACTTTAGTATCTCTGTCATCAAATAGACATAGGTGTTCTAGTCTCTTAGCATTAGACTGACCTTTTACCACTTATTCACCATTCCTTATGGATTCAATTCTTTACCCTTAAGGGCCCCATACACTAGAACGATATGTCTAGAGGCTGAAGCCGATTTCCCTTGAACTCTCCCGGGAGCTTCCCGGGAGTGTTTACATACGATTCCAAACGATTTGGTACAATGTGACTTTCTGGAGCATGCTATACATCACATATGTCAAGCGCCTACATATCGCATGGGATGTATAGCATGCATTCACAGGTACCATCAGATACATCTGATGGGCTGGATTAGGGTGCTTCAAACTTCCTACTATAGATCACAAGCGAAATATCACGAGCACAAAAACCACCGTTCAATTCCATACAATTCCACTTGATCACGATAAATAACGAGTGCAGCAGCAACAACCTGGAGGAGTCGACCCGACGCTCACGGGGCCGCGCATCGGATTGGATCAGATTGGATACACAGCAAAAATGCATTATTTCACCCAATATATAGTCCCGAGTGACCAAATTGAGCTGAAATTGAGCAAAATCGTTCTAGTGTATGGGGCCCTTTAGGATGTGCTGTGCTGATATGATGCTTTTGCAGCTACACTCTGCAAAGAGAGATCTTTGTGCTCATATGGAAGCTGCTATAGTCATCTCCATGTATTCATATATGTTGCTCAGCACAGATAACATTATCTATATTACATTTTCTAGGTATTTCAATTTCAGTTCTAGAGTGACATTCCACTATCCCTGAGGAATCCATGTTTAAATGAGACTATCTTCTACATCCACACTTGTAAAAGATATTCTGTTCATACTGTGTCTAACATAAAGATCTTCTTTGGTGATAAAGGCTTCCTTCATACATGCAATAAATTCCTACAATTATTCCAGATGCTGCTTTTTTAACCAGTCTGGGAATTGTACATGTTCCAATATACTACTTAATTTATGAGAACTACCATAATCTGCACAGATGTTATTTTGTTGTGGCTTTTGTTTCTTTCAGGACCCTCGTAGAACTTACTGAGTTGAAGGATAGCAATGGCCACAAATCTTTGCGGTTTTAGGGCATATATGAAAATACTTGTAAATTTAGAGGGGAATACTTCAAGCAGAAAACCTCCAGCTGTCCTTGATGTTGTTTTATTCATGTCTGTATAAAGAACTGCAGGACTGCAGAGACAGAGACTGCTTAGTCTTGCCCATTGCTTCCTATATGCTGCTAGTCTTCAATTTTTAAGAATACCAATTGAAAATTTCCCAACCAATATGTTTCCGGAAGCAGCACACTGGTGAATCCAGGTTAGTTAGCATGTCCTCTGCTTGCAGCAACAGATTGTGTATGCTGGAACAGATGAGGAGATAACACAACAGAAAATAACTGCTACTGTATCTGACCTACCTATGCTTACAGACTGGAAAATGGACAATGGTAGAGAAGGAACCGCCTATACCTTTCTCTACTTACCTTAGAAGGGGCATATCCCATTGTAATGGATGCCATGGAATAATCAAGGGGGTAATATATATGCACATAATAAAACTTGAAAAAAAGTCTCACAAATAGATTCATTTTGTGGAATAAATTAACCTCAGGAAATTGAGGTTCGTCAGTACATCAGGAAATGTTTCTTTTTTTTTTTTATATTCTTTAGGCATGTACAGTAGCTTCAAACAGAAGTTATGAAAAGTTTAAAGTCATGTACTATTTATGACAAAGACATTTACGAATAGGTATCAATTACTGAACAATTTATTTTTCAAGCTGATCAGATAAAGGCAAAGGAGCCAACTTTTGAAATGATTGGGGTTGCTCACCCTACTCTCCTCTGAAATTACAAAAAAAATGTTATGCATGGAGATGTGTTATCATACACCAAACCTCAATAGTGTGAGATGTCAGAGCAAGTGGTGTGTAGGGTAAGAACGGTTTCATTAAATATACATCTTATTCGCACCGCAGTAGCAGTGAACCACAACTTCATCTGTACCAGAGACACCAGACTGTAAATATGCACAGAGTCGCAGATTAAGCACAGCGTGAAAAAAATGCTTCGGCATTATAGTATTTTGTAAACAGATTTGGACTCACTTGCACACAGATGTACAAGTGTTGCATACAGTATCAAATTATCAGTGCAGTCTTGTTAAGCAGTATTGGCGAATGTTTAAATTTGGGCAACTAAGACACAAAAGGACATGGCATGACGAGAAGGATTGTTTAATAATAATAATAATAATAATTTTATTTATATTTGGCGCAACTGCACCAATAGTGTATGAGTACAGTTAGTGTATTTAGTGTGTTAGTTGCAGCAACATCACAATTAATGCGTGTGCTCAAGCAACCACAGAGCTAGCTCACATGCACACAGGCAGATTTTGTTGCAGAGTGTGAGAATTATCCAGTTTGATGGTATTGGGGCCAGTTCATGTGACCAGGGCATATTTTGCCCATTTACAGACTACCCGAGAATGAGCCTATTGGGTTTGACATGTTCAAAATCAATAAACAGAAGATAATTTTCATGCCAACAACTACCATCATTTGCAGTATCCTAGAATGTACAAAAACCATGACAAATACAGTACACATTCTACAGTCTACCTCGTTAAATTAGTGACTGGGGAATTTATGCCACAATTGTATATAGTTGAGTGGTTTGTGATCCTATCATTCATACAGGTTCCATAGAGGTGTTCTGAGCTTAGTCGCGGGATCTCAGAAAAGGTTACTAAAAAAAGAAGACTGCCACTGTCTTTTGGAAGCACATTTTAAATATATCAAACATATTATGCTTTTGTCGCTTATTGTTCCATATTACCGTTTCTCATGTTTCGGATATTCTTTGGAACTTTGAATATTTTTTACCACCTTAATAAAGTGAAATTAAATATATGAAATAAGGAGATTTATGGCAAATCTCTTTCTGCGAGGTACCCTAGATTACACAGGGAATACATCGGGGTGTAGAGTTGGATCTTGATCCGAGGCACCAACAGGCTAAAGCTTCGACTGTTCACAGGATGCACCACACCGCCTCCTCTATAACACCACCTCCAGGCACTGGAGCTCAGTTTCGTTAACCAGTCCAATGCAGTAGCAGGTAAAAGAGATGGCAGATGTTAGTCACATAGAACCACATTCTCACGACAGGAGAAGGGACCAGCGGCTAACGCCATACAAACCCAATGAAGCTAAGTGTGTCAGGGTGGGCGTCCTGTGGAATCCAGTGTACCTCGCAGAAAGAGATTCAACCATGGTAAGTCTACCATAAATCTCCTTTTCTGCAGCAGGGTACATTGGGATTCCACAGGGAATACATCAGGGATGTCCTAAAGCAGTTCATCATGGGAGGGGACGCAATGTAGCAAGCACAAGAACCCGGCGTCCAAAGGAAGCATCCTGGGAGGCAGGAGTATCAAAGGCATAGAACCTAATGAACGTGTTCATTGAAGACCACGTAGCCGCCTTGCACAATTGTTCAGAAGACGCGCCATGGTGGGCCGCCCAAGAAGGTCCAACAGACCGAGTAGAATGGGCTTTGATAGCATCAGGAGCAGGGAGTCCAGCCTGCGCATGAACATGTGCATTCACCATTCTAATCCATCTGGCCAAGGTCTGCTTATTCGCAGGCCAGCAACGTTTGTGAAAGCCAAAAAGAACAAAAAGTGTATCTGACCTCCATATAGAGGCAGACCTCTCCACGTAGATACGGAGAGCCCGTAACACATCCAAAGATCGCTCTTTGGAAGACAAACCAGAAGAGATAAAAGCCGGAACCACAATCTCTTGGTTAAGATGGAAAGAAGATACCACTTTAGGTATATAACCGCGGCGAGTTCGAAGAACTACACGGTCACGGTGAAAAATCAAAAAGGGTAGACGGCAGGACAAAGCGCCTAAGTCTGACACCCTCCTAGCAGAGGCAATAGCCAGTAGAAACACAACCTTAAGCGTAAGGCATTTAAGGTCCACAGACTCAAGAGTGTCAAATGGAGACTCTTGTAGGGCATTTGAGAAACACACAGATCCCATGGAGCCACAGGTGGGACATAGGGAGGCTGAATCCATAAAACACCCTGAGTAAACGTATGAACATCAGGAATAGATCCCTTGTCCGTGATGCGAAGACTAGAATCTTGTGATTATGTTGAGACGCCATTAGGTCTACATCTGGTAGGCCCCACTTGTCCACTAGGAGTTGAAAGACTTCCGGATGAAGACTTCACTCTCCGGCGTGAACGTCCTGACGACTCAGGAAATCCGCTTCCCAGATGAGGACTCCGGAAATGAACACTGCAGATATTGCTGGCAGATGGCGTTTCGCCCAACAGAGGATTTTTTACACTTTCAACTCTGCCCTATGGCTTCGAGTGCTGCCTTGATTTATGTATGCAACCATGGTGGCGTTGTCTGATTGTACTTGAACAGGCCTGTTCTGTACCAGAGGAAGGGCAAGCGTCAACGCAATTCCAGAATGTTTATCGGGAGAAGAGATTCCTCGCTGGTCCAAACCCGGAGAAAGTGTTGCTCCAACACCGCAGGCTGGCGTCCGTTGTCAGGAGGACAAAGTTGGAGATCCAGAAGGGACGGCCCTTGCTCAACTGTTGGTCCTGTAGCCACCAGCTCAGTGACAGACGAACCACCAGAGTCAAGGAGATCATTTAAGACCTGATCCGATGGGGCAGGCCATCCCACTTGGAAAGGATTAACCTCTGCAGGGGGTGGGAATGAAATTGAGCGTACTCTGCCATGTCGAAAGCCGACACCATGAGGCCTAGTACTTGCATCGCCAAGTGTTTCGACACTCTTGTGCGAGAGAGGAAGTATCTGATCCTGTTCTGAAGCTTCAGGACTTTCTCTGGAGACAGGAACAATCTCTGGCTGTGTGTATCCAGCTGTGTGTATCCAGCAGTGCCCCCTGGTGCACCATGCTCCAAGCAGGGACCAGCGAGGACTTTCTCCAGTTGATGAGCCACCCGTGGGCCTGTAGGAATTGGACCGTCAGTTCCAGATGACGGAGGAGAACCTCTTGGGAGTTTGCCATGATCAGCAAGTCGTCCAGATACGGCAGGATCCTGATACACTAACAGCGGAGAATGGCCGTCCATGACCTTGGTGAAAATCCGAGGGGCCGTGGCCAGTCCAAATGGCAGAACCTGGAACTGATAATGGAGGTTGCCAATAGCAAAACGCGGATATTGTTGATCCGAGACGGCAATAGGTATATGCAGGTAAGCATCCAGTATGTCCAGGGATACCATAACGTCTTCGGGTTCCATGGTCAGTACAATAGAGTGCAGAGTTTCCATACGGAATTTGGACACTCTCACAAATTTGTTCAATGCTTTAAGGTTGAGTATAGGCTGGAAGGGACAGAGGTACCGGCACTACCACTCCTGTGTCCAGGAGGGATTGCACAACCAAGTGCAGAACTTGCGCTTTCAATGGATCCGAAGAGATAACAGTCGAGCAGAACTGGCGAGGGGTACGTCTCTTGAAAGAGATTGCGTACCCACGAGAGAGACAACTTCCCGCACCCAGGCATCCGAAGTGGTCTTTAACCAGGCCTGAGCGAACTGCAGAAGTCGGCCTCCCACCCTGGGATCACCCAGGGGGAGGCCCGCCCCATCATGCAGCAGGCTTGTCTTGTTTGGAAGCAGGCTGACAGGCAGCCCAGGATTGTTTAGGTTTGGGCTTAGTGGATTTGGAAGTACGAGCCTGTCTCGGGTACGCTTGACCCTTTTCGTTCCTTTCGACCTACAGGGAAGGCAAAGTGGTACTCTTTGCCTTCGGTGCAGAAGGATTAGTACTTGGGAGAAACACAGTCTTAGCAGTTGCCAAGTCGGTCACAATCTTAATCAGATCCTCCCCAAAAAGGATGTCTCCCTTAAAAGGGAGCACCTCCAAGGTCTTTTTGGAGTCCAGGTCCACCTTCCAAGACCTCAACCACAGAATTCAGTGCCATTACACCTGCCTCAGAGGACGCCTCCTGAATAAAGTGGGAGGCTGTGGTAATATGAGACAGATATTGTCTGGCAGTGTCAGAAATATCCTGAGGCAGCTAATCCTCAATTGCCTGAACTCATGCTTCAATACCTTTCGCTACCCAGGAGGCTGCTATAGTGAGTCTATGTACAGCACCGGTAAGAGAGCAAATAGACTTCAGGCATCCCTCCACATGCTTATCCGTCGGTTCCTTCAGTGAGGTGACAGTGGTGACAGGCAGAGTAGATGACACCACTAGACAGGCGACATGAGAGTCCACCGGCGGTGGAGTTTCTTACTTGTTACTCAATTCCACAGGGATAGGATAACGAGCTAGCATCTCTTTAGACAGGGAAAATTTCTTTCCTGGAGACGACCAGGAATTGACGCATGTCAATTAATGTTCAGAATGTGGTGAGACTACTTTAGCAACCTTCTGACGTTTGAACTTATCAGGTTTCTTAGACGCAGTAGTGGGATCGATCTCATCATCAATTTGGAGAATCAGCTTCTTAGCCTACACAAAGGTCAGGAACATCAACCTGGGTTGTAGATTCCTCATCAGAAGCGACTGTATCAGTGTCTGACGAATCAGTATGTTTCCCCCATCCTCATCAGAAGAACTATCCAAAATATTAGTGGATTGTGAGGAAGAAATGTCACACTTAGATGACCCCTTGACCCCAGAGGGGCGTGGGGTAGACTTGTCTAACCAAAGATGTATTTAATTGTTTTAACAAGGTAGACAGAGTGTCCGCGGAATAACTACAGGGACAATATGTGGCTGAAATGGCACAGGAGGTCCCACAGGGGGCATAACACGTGTCACAAGCGTACTCAGCATATTTGAGAACGCTGCCCAAGGTGGTTCCTGACTGGCCACACGTTGACTGGGAGATGTATGGCACCCAGTGCCTGAACCATCAGCTAAAACTTCCCCCTCAGGTAAATCCTTGGTGCCAGCACTGCATGATGCAGAAGCGTCCGCGGATTTCCCGCCCTGTGTGGCAGACATTTTAGGGAATGTAGCCTTAGAGCGTAACGGTACAATATAGCCAGACAAACAAAATACCTGCAAATAATCCCCTGATTTATGTGACAGTAAATACAGGGCAGAAACAGGGGATTAAAGCGGTAGGAGGTGACTGAAATACACAGTAAAAAACACCAAACAGTATACACTGTGTAGCACTAAATATATATATATATATATATATATATATATATATATATATATATATATAGATAGATAGATAGAGAGAGAGAGAGAGAGAGAGAGAGAGAGAGAGAACAAGGTGGGTCCGGCACAGCCACTTGTAGAAACTAGTACATCGGGTGCCCTCACAAAAAGGCAGATAGCAGACACAGCGTGGTGCGGCACTCCAATGATTCACAAAGGCAGAGGTATTTGAAATACAACGTTTCAATGCCCGTTTATTAGAATGGCATTTTCGTCAGGTATAATACAAAAAAGCTTACCTTAAATAGACAGTATCACCCATCGTGGCGCGAATGCCGCTGCGGGACTGCACACCCGGTGGCCGCGCGGATAAATGACGTCATGCCGCTCTGAAACAGAAGCGTGCGGCGTCATGTGACTAAACCCATCACCATAGATACAGAATGTAAACATACAATATACGGCTGACCGGAACGCCAATCCAGTGTAAAGACTTAACTATTAACACATGTAAAACAATGGCCCTCATTCCGAGTTGATCGGTCGCAAGGCGAATTTAGCAGAGTTACACACGCTAAGCCGCCGCCTACTGGGAGTGAATCTTAGCTTCTTAAAATTGCGACCGATGTATGCGCAATATTGCGATTACTAACTACTTAGCAGTTTCAGAGTAGCTTCAGACTTACTCTGCCTGTGCGATCAGTTCAGTGCTTGTCGTTCCTGGTTGACGTCACAAACACACCCAGCGTTCGCCCAGGCACTCCCACCGTTTCTCCGGCCACTCCTGCGTTTTTTCCGGAAACGGTAGCGTTTTCAGCCACACGCCCCTGAAACGCCGTGTTTCCGCCCAGTAACACCCATTTCCTGTCAATCACATTACGTTCGCCGGAGCGAAGAAAAAGCCGTGAGTAAAAATACTTTCTTCATAGTAAAGTTACTTGGCGCAGTCGCAGTGCGAACTTTGCGCATGCGTACTAAGCGGATTTTCACTGCGATGCGATGAAAAATACCGAGCGAACAACTCGGAATGAGGGCCAATGTACCAAGACCAGATGAAGCAGCTAAAGAGGGCTATTAGCATAAAAAATATATACAACTATTAAATACTGCTAGCCAACACACTGATACCAGAATATTCATTAAGGCCCTTAGGTGAAAGAGTCCCCAAGCGGAAAATCCACTTAGCCTCACACTGTAATAGCTTGAGACCACGATTGCCACCACGTAGGGAATGGGGAATGTGGTCAATCATCCTATACTTTAATGAAGCGAGGCTATGCGCAGCCAGCGCAAAATGCCTTGCGACTGGCTGATCGCTTACCAGAGACCAAGGCAGCTTTAATGGAAGAACGATGGGCTGCCATACGTTCTTTAAATGGACATTCAGTCTTTCCAATATAGGAAAGACCACAGGGGCAAATTATCTGATAAACGGTATAGACAGAATTACAGGTAAGTCTATGGTAGATTTTTTAGGGCTTTACCAGTAAGAGGATGATAGAATAAATCTCCAGGGATTAAATATTTACAAGTCACACAAGTGCAACGTATACATCCTAGTTTACCCCTATAAATATTAGGGGCAGGTTGCGTAATATCAGATTTAACAAGAATATCACGGATATTCCGTCCGCGTTTATAACTAGGCATAAGCTCTGTGTCAGACAGATTGCAGTCTGGATCAGACCTTATGATGGGCCAAAGATTCTTGGCTATTTTATTGATCTTGGGACTAATCGGTGTGTACTGTGTGACCCAAGGTAACTTGGACTTTGAATTTCTTGGTTTAGATTTTAACAAAGTTGCTCTATCAATACTCAAAGCTCTAGCTTTAGTTTTTTGAAGCTCGGTGTAATCATAACCACGTGACAGAAACTTTTGTAATAAGGAATCAATCTGTGATTCCGCTAATTTAATATCAGACGTAATACGTCTGGCTCTAATGAATTGTGAGTACGGCAGGCCCTGAATCAATGATCTCGGATGGCAACTGGAAGATAACAAAAGATTATTGCGATCTGTCGGTTTCGAATACAAATTAGTTGAAATGCAGCCGTCCTTAATGGAAATCGCGACATCCAAATAATGTATCTCAGTGGAACTGAATGAAAAAGTGAGCTTGACAGGGCTATCACTAGAATTGTGTGACTCCAGGTGATGTACCAAATCATTACCATCTCCCTGCCAAAAAATCAGTAAATCGTCGATGTAGCGACAAAAAAATAAAATCCTATTTGCAAAAATGGGATCAGAAAAAAATATTGAATGCTCCACATCAAACATAAAAATGTTTGCGTATGAGGGGGCTACCGCCGCCCCCATCGCACAACCAACCAGTTGTAAATAAAAAGAACCATCATAAAGAAAAAAATTTTTAGTCAATATAAAACGAAGCAAATCCAAAAGAAATGAAATATCAGGACCAACGTAAGAGCTCTGGCCATGCAGAAAGCGTTCTACAGCCAACAATCCTAGGTCATGAGGTATAACGGTATATAAACTAACCACATCGATGATAAACATGGTGATATCTACAGTAAACCTAGGTAAAGACATAAGCTAAACCAAAAGTGCCTCGCTTCATTAAAGTATAGGATGATTGACCACATTCCCCATTCCCTACGTGGTGGCAATCGTGGTCTCAAGCTATTACAGTGTGAGGCTAAGTGGATTTTCCGCTTGGGGACTCTTTCACCTAAGGGCCTTAATGAATATTCTGGTATCAGTGTGTTGGCTAGCAGTATTTAATAGTTGTATATATTTTTTATGCTAATAGCCCTCTTTAGCTGCTTCATCTGGTCTTGGTACATTGTTTTACATGTGTTAATAGTTAAGTCTTTACACTGGATTGGCGTTCCGGTCAGCCGTATATTGTATGTTTACATTCTGTATCTATGGTGATGGGTTTAGTCACATGACGCCGCACGCTTCTGTTTCAGAGCGGCATGACGTCATTTATCCGCGCGGCCACCGGGTGTGCAGTCCCGCTGCGGCATTCGCGCCACGATGGGTGATACTGTCTATTTAAGGTAAGCTGTTTTGCTTTTTTGTATTATACCTGACGAAAATGCCATTCTAATAAACGGGCATTGAAACGTTGTATTTCAAATACCTCTGCCTTCGTGAATCATTGGAGTGCCGAACCACCCTGTGTCTGCTATATATATATATATATATATATATATATATATATACTGTACTGTACATATATATGAGACCCCGAAGCACCTAGCCCCCCAGGGTACAGAGTATAGCGATAGCAAGACGTGTGATACACTAGATTGAAATCCACACAGCAGCTACAGGCACACTCAGTCACAGGTACAATGCAGAAGTTATTACAGATAAACAATAAAACTGCACTGGACTAGTAAAACTTCATATGGATATGTATGTATATAGATATAACAATGCACAGTAGATACTGCATGTATATCATAGAATACGTGTACTAAATATTCAGGAAGCAGTACACTTGTTCTTAAATAACGCTGTCTAAAATTACATGTAGAATACTTAAGTGCCTTTAAATGCACAGCGCTGATGAGACAGGCGGCTTTACAGAGGAGACAGTGCCCTGCAGTCCCGGAGATCAGCCCAGCTACTTGTGTAAAGATGATGCCAAAATCTCAGTCAGGGAGTGAGGGAGAGTGAAATGCAGCTCCAGGGCGGGAAAACCAGCAGTAGATGGCACCCGGAGCTGTGGGAGGGGCTACAGGTCAGCGCCTTATCCCCTATGCTGGTCCTCACCACCAGGTACTGTGGAGCCTATGTAAAACGGATTTTAGTAAATCCGACCTGTGCTCCCTGCCCTGCTGGATATAGTGGGGTACAGTACAGTACAGTGTCCACGCCAGCGGCACGGTATGTCTCCTGGGACCGCGACTTACCGGCGCGTCCCGCCTGGGGGACCCTCTTACCTCCTCCCTGATGTGCAGCCACGCGATCCAGGAGAGCGTCAGTGGTGGTGTGCCTGAAGACCGATGCACCTTCACTGCAAGTAGCCGGGAACCCGGCCGCGGTAATATGCAGCGCTGCTGGGGAGGTGATGGAGCCACAGCACAGAATGTTAGAATGACAAACAGTGCTGCGGCCCTTGAAGTCTTCTTAAAAAGCTCTTTTCAAGGCTGCCTAGCGCAGCCCCACCTGTTAGTGACCTGCTCTGTAGGTACCAACTTACAAACTGAGGACCAGTGCCTGGAGGCGGGGTTATAGATCAGGCGGTGCGGTGCATCCTTGGAACAGTCAAAGCTTTAGCCTGTTGGTGCCTCGGATCAAGATCCAACTCTACACCCTGATGTATTCCCTGTGGAATCCCATTGTATCCCGCTGCAGAAATATACATATCTAAAATTAAAGGGGATGGGTACGCAAATAAATATTAGTATACCATTTAAAGCTAAGGGACTCTACAATTGAAATGTACACTTTATATACCTTGCAGAAGATAGAAGAGTAACGAAGGAGACGTGAATGGAAGTAAAAAAAATTGGAAATGATACCTGTGATCTGGACTCGGCCTCAACCAAGCTCCTAATAGGGTGTTTCATCTGAAGTCCACTCATTGTCACCAATGCCAATGCTATGTGGTGTCCCACAAGATTCTATACTATCCCCCATGCTTAATGCCCTCTAAAGATTTGACAAAAGTCATACATGCACTTGGATCATCTCGATTAGACTACTGCAATGTCCTCTACCTTGGTTTCCCAGCAAAAGAATTGCACCGCTTACAGTTGGTACAAAATGCAGCTGCCAGGCTGTTAACCAACAAGCTCCAGTCCAGTCACATAACACCCATTCTATACTCCATCCAATGACTATCTGTAAGATGGCGAATAGTCTTTAAGGGGTCAACACAATTCTACGCCGGGAAGAAGGTTGCAAAGCTTTTCAATGTAGCGTGCTGCTAAGACTGACTAGTGGATTTCTGCCCACACCCCTCCTGGGGTGCGTGGAGAAATCCGACAAAACTAGGTCTGTAATACTGTTTTGTGCTCTAGCCTGACGCAAACAGCATCGCGGCGGGGCACTTAAGTCGGAGAATGCCCGTTCTCGTGACTAAACACCCTTTTTTAAGGCGTGAGAACGGCTATTCTCTGACGCAGCAGTGTTCTGAATTGAAAAGCTCCAGGACCTCCTTCCCGGCGCTATGCAATGCACGTTGAATTGAATCAACACCCATGATTGGCTTACTGACTTTCAAAGCACTATGGTGGGATGTAATAGAGTCAGAGTTTGCTGGACGTGTGGGATGCTGGCCGAACGTGGACTTTTTTTTTTTTAAAGGGGTGGTCATTTACCGGCCAGCATCCCGCACGTTGGATGAACCGACTCCATTATAATCCGCCTTACATGACCAGCGCCCAAGGTACCTGAAGCAGCTCCCGATTCCATACTGCCACGCTCGATTACTTCGATCTGTAGATGAAGGACTATTAGCTGTACCTAGAATCTAATGTGTTTCATCTAGGGGTCGAGCTTTTAGGCATGCGGCTCCAATTCTATGGAACTCACTTCCCCGTATAGTTTCAGAGGCTCCCAATTTAGAATCCTTAAAAAACAGACTAAAGGCTTTCCTGTTTACTCAAGCATTTCCATAATTGTCCGTTATATAACTCCATGCTCTCTGTATTTTATGAAAAGCTTTTCTGTACTTCATTTTTTCTGTACTGTATTATGTTAATTATATTAAGCGCCTTGAATAGTACTGGAAAAAGAGCGCTTTATTATTATTATTATCATTATTATTATTATAGTAATAATAATTATTATAATAAAAGTAAAATTAAGATTTCATAAAATGTATCCTCAACTCAAGTCGAAAAGTAAAATCATATTTGTGCTTGCCTTCTCTGCATACAGCATCCCAGGCTCGTCTCTCCTACTGCAAGCTCGGCATGGCTGATAGACAGATGATGTTGTGAATATACAGTAACCTGCCTATGGTATGTCCAGTCATTCAATTCACGCCAGTGTCTGCAATAGCAACCACGTCAATCCATATTGTGTTACTATGCAGGGGCTCCCATACAGTAACCACAGTGGCACACAAACCATGGTCAAGAGACTCTGGGATGCTGTAGGGCACAGCAACGAAGATTCACATCATTTTACTAGCTAAACATAAACCTTGGATGGGTATGAAAGAAATTTGGCAGTTATAAAATGTATTATCGAAAAAAAAAGAATGTGCCCGATACTACCCATCACATAAGAAAAAGAAAAGCCAGACCTGTCTTTATGTTTGCCCTGAATCATTGCAGCAAAATAACAGATCTATATTATAATATTATATATATATACAGTGGGGCAAAAAAGTATTTGGACAGCCACCGATTGTGCAAGTTGACCCACTTAAAAAGATGAGAGAGGTCTGTAATTTCCATCATGGGTACACTTCAACTGCGAGAGACAGAATCTAAAAAAAAAAACACAGGAAATCACATTGTATGATTTTTAAACAATTTATTTGTATATTCTTGCGGAAAATAAATATTTGGACAATCAAAAAATGTAACTCAATACTTTGTAAAATAACCTCGGTTGGCACTTACAGAGGTCAAACGTTTCCTGTAGTTCTTGACCAGGTTTGCACACACTGTAGCAGGTATTTTCGCCCACTCTTCCATGCAGATCTTCTCTAGATCTGTCATGTTTTGGGGATGTCGCCGGGCAACACGGACTTTCAACTTCCTCCACAGATTTTCTATTGGGTTGAGGTCTGGAGACTGGCTAGGCCACTCCAGGACCTTGAAATGCTTCTTACGGAGCCACTCCTTAGTTGCCCGGGCAGGGTGTTTTGGGTAAATGTCATGCTGGAAGACCCAGCCACGTTCCATCTTCAATGCTCTTACTGAGGGAAGGAGGTTTTTGCGCAAAATCTCACGATACATGGCCCCATTCATCCTCTCCTTATTACGGATCAGTCGTCCGGTCCCCTTTGCAGAAAAGCAGCCCCAAAGCATGATGATTCCACCCCCATGCTTCACAGTGGGTATGGTGTATCTTGGGATGCCATTCACCATTCTTCTCTCTCCAAACAAGGCGAGTAGAGTTTATACCAAAAAGTTTGATTTTGCTCTCATCTAACCGCATTACATTCTCCCAATCCTCCTCTGGATCATCCAGATGGTCACTGGCAAACTTTAGATGGGCCTGAACATGTGCTGGCTTAAGCATGGGGACCTTTCGGGCGCTGCAGGATTTCAATCCATGACGACGTAGTGTGTTACTAATGGTAACCTTTGTGACTGTGGTCCCAGCTCTCTTGAGGTTATTGACCAGGTCCCCCCGTGTAGTTCTGGGCTGATTCCTCACCGTTCTCAATATTATTGATACCCCACAAGGTGAGATCTTGCATGGAGCCCCAGGTCGAGGGAGATTGTCAGTGATCTTGTATTTCTTCCATTTTTTAATAACTGCGCCAACAGTTGATCTCTTCTCACCAAGCTGCTTGCCTATTGTCAAGAAGCTCATCCCAGCCTTGTGCAGCTCTACAATTTTGTCCCTGATGTCCTTAGACAGCTCTCTGGTCTTGGCCATGGTGGAGAGGTAGCAGTCTGACTGTCGAGGGTGTGGACAGGTGTCTTTATTACAGATAACCAGTTCAAACAGGTGCCATTAATACAGGTAACGAGTGGAGGATAGAAGAGATTCTTAAAGATTAAGTAACAGTTCTGTGAAAGCCAGAAATCTTGTTGCTTGGTAGGTGTCCAAATATTTATTTTCCACAAGAATATACAAGTAAATTGTTTAAAAATGAATTATACAATGTTGATTTCCTGGTTTTTTTTTCAGAGTCTGTCTCTCACAGTTGAAGTGTACCTATGAACCTCTCTCATCTTTTCAAGTGGGTCAACTTGCACAATCGGTGGCTGTCCAAATACTTTTTTGCCCCACTGTGTGTGTGTGTGTGTATGTGTGTATGTATGTGTGTATGTGTGTGTGTATGTGTGTATGTGTGTATGTGTGTATGTGTGTATGTGTGTATGTATGTATGTATGTATGTATGTATATATATATGTATATATATATATATATATATATATATATTTCTCTGACGTCCTAGTGGATGCTGGGTACTCCGTAAGGACCATGGGGTATAGACGGGCTCCGCAGGAGACTGGGCACTCTTAAAAGAAAGATTAGGTACTATATCTGGTGTGCACTGGCTCTTCCCTCTATGCCCCTCCTCCAGACCTCAGTTAGTATCTGTGCCCGGCCAGAGCTGGATGCACCCTAGGGGCTCTCCTGAGCTTCCTAGAAAAGAAAGTATTTGTTAGGTTTTTTATTTTCAGTGAGATCTGCTGGCAACAGACTCACTGCTACGTGGGACTGAGGGGAGAGAAGCGAACCTACCTGCTTGCAGCTAGCTTGGGCTTCTAAGGCTACTGGACACCATTAGCTCCAGAGGGATCGAACACAGGCCCAGTGCTCGGTCGTCCGGTCCCGGAGCCGCGCCGCCGTCCCCCTTGCAGAGCCAGAAGAACGAAGAGAAGTTGAAAATCGGCGGCTGAAGACTCCGGTCTTCCTTAAGGTAGCGCACAGCACTGCAGCTGTGCGCCATTGCTCCCTTAGCACACCACACACTCCGGTCACTGATGGGTGCAGGGCGCTGGGGGGGGGGGGCGCCCTGGGCAGCAATTAGATTACCTTACTTGGCAAAAAGCACATAATACAGTCTGATAAACTGTATATGTGCATTAACCCCCGCCATTAAAGTACATAAAAGGACAGAAGCCCGCCGCTGAGGGGGCCGGGCCTTCTTCCTCAGCACACCGGCGCCATTTTCTCTTCACAGCTCAGCTGGAAGGAAGCTCCCCAGGCTCTCCCCTGCAGTATCCTGGTACACAAAGGGTAAAAAAGAGAGGGGGGGCACATAAATTTAGGCGCAAAACTGTGTATATAAGCTGCTATAGGGGAAAAATCACTCAGTATAGTGTACATCCCTGTATTATATAGCGCTGTGGTGTGTGCTGGCATACTCTCTCTCCGTCTCTCCAAAGGGCCTGGTGGGGGAACGGTCTTCAAATAGAGCATCCCCTGTGTGTGTGGTGTGTCGGTACGCGTGTGTCGACATGTCTGAGGTAAAAGGCTCCTCTAAGGAGGTGATAGAGCGGATAAGTGTGTGGGAGGGTGTCTCCGTCAACAACGCCGACACCTGTTTGGATATGTGTAAGTGATGAGGTAACATTATTGCACAAAAGGTTAGGGAACAGAAAGGAAATCTACCCTGGTCTGTCCCTATGTCACAGAGTCCTTCAGAGTCTCTCTATGTTCACTATCCAAAATAACAAAGTATCGACACAGAGTTTAACTCCACTGTCGACTACGATAATGCAAAGTTACAGCCAAGAGGGCTAAAAGATATTCAATATATGATTATTGGAATAAAAGATGATTTGCATATCACTGATGACTCATCTGTCCCTGACACGAGAGTACACATGTTAAGGGGAAGAATGCTGAGGTAAATTTCCCTCCTCTCATGAGGAAAAAGAGCGGGAATCTCCAGACAAGAGACGGCAGCTTCCCACAAGAGAATTCTCAGGCTGTATCCTTTCCCCACTAGGGCCAGGATGTGTTGAGAATCTTCCCCTTGGGTGTCCTGTTTGCACTAGCTATTCTCAGGGATCCTGCAGATAGCGTGCACATTCTAGTATACTACCCAGACCAGCGATTGTGTCGGCATGGGTTTATAGCGCTGTGGCAGCGTGGACAGGTACCTTATCAGCAGAGATTGAGACCCTAGTATGCATATAAATATTTTAAGATGCTGTCTTAAGTGATAGATATATAATTATAAAGCATGCCCAAAGGGACATGAGTATACTGGGTCCTAGAGACAAAAGCTATGTCGATTTCTGCTTGACGTGTCCTGTAGAATATACATTGGAAAGATGATGCCGACTTAAGAGGCATATGGAAGGCTGAGGATTGTGTGGAGAAAGGTTCTCGAGCCTGGTCTCCACAGTTATAGCTGGTAATTCTGATATTTTGCCTTATATTCCTGCACAGTCTAGGAAAGCACAACATTATTAAATGCAGCTTTTCAAATAAAGAAAACAAGAAAGTCTGAGGTACGTCCTTTCTTGTCAGAGCCGGGGGCAGAGGAAAGAAGCTGTACAACACAGCTAGTCCCCAGGAACAGAAGTCCTCCCCGGCCTCTACAAAAATCCACCGCATGTCGCTGGGGCTCCACAGGCGGAGCTAGGCCCGGTGGGGACACGCCTTCGTAAGTTCAGCCACAAGTGGGTTCACTCCCTGTTAGATCCCTGGGCAATAGAACTTGTATCGCAGGGATACAGGCTGGACTGTGAGAAGATGGCCCCTCACCGAGGACCCGGCGGGATTCCCCCCAAGAGAGGGAGCCAGTGTTAACTGCAATTCGTAAATTGTATCTTCAACAGGTGGTGGTCAAGGGTCCCCTCCTTCAACAAGAGGGTGTTATTATTCGACCATGTTATAATCCCGAAACCAGACGGTTCGGTTAGACCCATATTGAATTAAAATCCCTGAACATATACCTGAAAAGGTTCAGGTTCAAGATGGAATCGCTAAGAGCGGTCATTGCATGCCTGAAATGAATCGGGACATAAGGGATGCATACCTTCGTGTCCCCATTTATCCACCTCATCAGGCGTACCTCAGAATTGCGGTACGGGATTGTCATTACCAATTTCACCAAGGTAATGGCGGATATGATGGTGCTCCTGCGGAAGCAAGGTATCACTATTATCACATACTTGGATGATCTCCTCATAAAAGCGAGATCAAGAGAGCAGTTGCTGGACAGCGTATCACCTTCTCTGGAAGTGAAACGGCAACACGACTGGATTCTATATATTCCAAAGTCGCAGTTGGTTCCTACAGCTCATCTGCCTCGCCTAGGCATGATCCTAGACACAGACCAGAAGAGGGTTTATCTCCCGATAGAGAGAGCTCAGGAGCTCATGACACTGGTCAGGAATCCATTGAAAACCAAAACAGGTGTCAGTGCATCACTGCACTCGAGTCCTGGGAAGGATGATGGCATCATACGAGTCCATCCCCTTCGGCTGGTTCCATGCAAGGACAATGGAACTTACTGGACAAGTGGTCCGGATCACATCTTCAGATGCATCGGTTAATCACCCTATCCCCCAGGGCCAGGGTGTCTCTCCTGTGGTGGCTGCGGAGTGCTCACCTTCTCGAGGGCCGCAGATTCGGCATTCAGGACTGGGTCCTGATGACCACGGATGCAAGCCTCCGAGGGTGGGGGGCAGTTACACAGGGAAGAAAATTCCAAGGTTTGTGGTCAAGCCAACAGACTTGCCTTCACATCAATATCCTGGAACTAAAGGCCATATACAACGCCCAAAGTCAAGCGGAGTTCCTGCTTCGCGACCAACCGGTTCTGATCCAGTCAGACCGCAGGGGCTCATGTAAACCGCCAGGGCGGCACAAGGAGCAGGGTGGCGAGGGTAGAAGCCACCAGAATTCTTCGCTGGGCGGAGAATCAAGTAAGGGCACTGTCAGCAGTGTTCATTCCGGGAGTGGACACGACCTCCACCCGGGAAAGTGGTGACTTCATCAGGAAGTCTTCACGCGGTTTTGCAAATTGATGAAAAACTGCCTCAGGTGGACTACATGGCGTCCCACCTCAATAAAAAGATAAAAAAGGTTTTACGCTGGGTCAAGGGACTCTCAGGCGATAGCTGTGGTCGCACTAGTAACACTGTGGGTGTTCCAGTCGGTCTATATATTCCCTCCTCTTCCTCTCAGACCCAAGGGCTGAGAATTGTAATAAACGGAGGAGTGTGAACAATATTCTTTGCTCCGGATTGGCCAAGAAGGACTCGGTACCCGGAACTGCAAGAAATGCTCTCAGAGGACCCATGGCCTCTGCCTCTCAGTCAGGACATGTTGCAACAGGGACCCTGTCTGATCCAAGACTTACCGCGGCTGCGTTGGACGGCATGGCGGTTGAACGCCGGATCCTAGCGGAAAAGGGCATTCCGGGTGCAGTTATTCCTACGCTGATAAAGGCTAGGAAAGACGTGATAGCAAGACTTTTTCATTGTATATGGCGAAAATAGGTTGCTTGGTGTGTGGCCGGGAAGGCCCTACAGAGGAATTCCAGGAGGGTCGATTCCTGCACTTCCTACAGTCAGGAGTGACTATGGGCCTAAAATTAGGATACATAAAGGCCAAGATTTCGGCCCTATCCCTTTTTTTCTCAAAAAGAACTGGCTTCACTGCCTGAAGTTCGGACGTTGTTACAGGGGTGCTGCATATTCAGCCCCTTTTGTGCCTCCAGTGGCACCTTGGGATCTTAACGTGTGTTGGATTCCTAAAATCCCACTGGTTTGAGCCACTTAAGACCGTGGAGCTAAAATATCTCACGTGGAAAGTGGTCATGCTTTTGGCCTTAGCTTGGACTAGGCTTTGTCATGTAAAAGCCCATATCTGATCTTCCATATGGAAAGGGCAGAATGGAGGACTCGTCCCCAATTTCTCCCTAAGGTGGTATCATCGTTTCATTTGAACCAACCTATTGTGGTGCCTGCGGCTACTAGGGACTTGGAGGATTCCAAGTTGCTGGACGTAGTCCGGGCCCTGAAACTTTATGTTTCCAGGACGGCTAGAGTCAGAAACACTGACTCGCTATTTATCCTGCATGCACCCAACAAGCTGGGTGCTCCTGCTTCAAAGCAGACTATTGCTCGCTGGATCTGTAGCACCATTCAGCTTGCACATTCTGCGGCTGGACTGCCGCATCCTAAATCAGTAAAAGCCCATTCCACGAGGAAGGTGGGCTCTTCTTGGGCGGCTGCCCGAGGGGTCTCGGCTTTACAACTTTGCCGAGCTGCTACTTGGTCGGGTTCAAACACTTTTGCAAAATTCTAGAAGTTTGATACCCTGGCTGAGGAGGACCTTGAGTTTGCTCATTCGGTGCTGCAGAGTCATCCGCACTCTCCCGCCCGTTTGGGAGCTTTGGTATAATCCCCATGGTCCTTACGGAGTACCCAGCATCCACTAGGACGTCAGAGAAAATAAGAATTTACTCACCGGTAATTCTATTTCTCGTAGTCCGTAGTGGATGCTGGGAGCCCGTCCCAAGTGCGGACTCTCTGCAATACATGTATATAGTTATTGCGTAACTAAAGGGTTATTGTATGAGCCATCTGTTGAGAGAGGCTCAGTTATTGTTCATCCTGTTAACTGGGTATAGTTATTACGAGTTGTACAGTGTGATTGGTGTGGCTGGTATGAGTCTTACCCTGGATTCCAAATCCTTTCCTAGTAATGTCAGCTCTTCCGGGCACAGTTTCCCTAACTGAGGTCTGGAGGAGGGGCATAGAGGGAGGAGCCAGTGCACACCAGATATAGTACCTAATCTTTCTTTTAACAGTGCCCAGTCTCCTGCGGAGCCCGTCTATACCCCATGGTCCTTACGGAGTACCCAGCATCCACTACGGACTACGAGAAATAGAATTACCGGTGAGTAAATTCTTATATATATATATATGAAAAAGGAGGGGATGAGGGATAAGGGATAAATAGCGACCAAGGTGTCAATAAAATAGGTTGCCAGTTAAAATATTAAGAAGTATTTAGTAAAACGAACATAAAAGAAACTCATAAAAAAATGGGGACAACAATATACACACAACTGAGCTAAAAGCACTTAAATGAATATATGCACTTAAAAAATATAGAATTTTTCCTCATCTTAGAGTGAGGTAGGTACAGGTCGCATGTGGCGCAGTAACAATACTTGTTTATATATATATATATATATATATATATATATTTATATATATTTATATTATTTAAATATGCCTTTAATTCCTTGAAAATCTTTTTTCCCAATAAATGTTTGTTTTTCCATATCAAGACAAATAAGCCAGACAGGCAGTATTGAATAACACAATACCAAACTTTTGTTCGTCAGTCAGCAGAGACATACAAAGCATGTCATTATAAGCTCAGCACAGCTAATAATCTCAAATAGCTCAGATGGAACACCATTCGAACATCGGTTATAATCAATACAACAGTAAATATAAACGTACTTACAAGAGGAAGAGAAAATCCATGACAAGGAAGAGAAGAGAAAGGAAGAAAAATAGGATTTTAATTACCTACAGGTAAATCCTTTTCTCGTAGTCCGTAGAGGGTACTGGGGTCCACATTAGTACCATGGGGTATAGACGGGTCCACTAGGATCCATGGGCACTTTAAGAAATCAATAGGGTGGGCTGGCTCCTCCCTCTATGCCCCTCCTACCAGACTCGAAACTGTGCCCGAGGAGACGGACATACTTCGAGAGAAGAATTTAACTGAACAGTGGTGAGATTCGAACCAGCACACACAAACAAGAGGAAAGCCATGCTAACCAAACTGAACAGGAACAGCAACAGCTGAACTAAAAACATTACTTAACTAAGTAACAGTGCAGGAAACACAAAGCACTGGGCGGACGCCCAGTATCCTCTACGGACTACGAGAAAAGGATTTACCGGTAGGTAATTAAAATCCTATTTTCTCTTACGTCCTAGAGGATACTGGGGTCCACATTAGTACCATGGGTATGTACCAAAGCTCCCAAACCAGGTGGGAGAGTGCTGAGGTTCCTGCAGAACTGACTGACCAAACTGAAGGTTCTCAGAGGCCAAAGTATCGAACTTGTAGAACTTAGCAAACGTGTTCGAACCTGACCAAGTAGCTGCTCGGCAGAGCTGTAAAGCCGAGACACCCCGGGCAGCTGCCCAGGAAGAACCCACTGACCTAGTAGAGTGGGCCTGTACTTTCGGAACCGGCAATCATGCCGATGAATAAGCTTGCTGGATAGTAAGCCTGATCCAGTGAGCAATAGACTGCTTTGAAGCAGGACATCCAATCTTTAGGGATCAGAGAGAACAAACAGCGAGTCAGTTTTTCTGTGACGATCCTCAAAACCCTCACAACATCCAGGGACTTTGAGGTAGCAGAGGTGTCAGTAAGCACTGCTAGAGTCAAATAACTACCTTTTAACATTAGCTATATATTAATACCGTGTAGCCGTAATGGCTGCTAAACCATGTGCACATGCTACGCACTCCGTACGCTATTTGCGTATGAAGACCTCGCACGTGGTACGCAAATAAAGTACACACGCTGTGCTGGGTGTACGGAATACCCACAGTGAGCATACACACAGACAGTAACCTTTGTAAACTTTAAACACAGATTATGCTTACACTGTGCAACACACTATGATTGAGTTTGTATTGTAAAACCTTGCTGCTGAAATACTGCAGCGATATAACGCTGCTTAACCTTGTTAATGTAAATGCTGTTAGAGCGATTTAGAATTTAGAAACCCTTTGTACCAGCTAGAGAGACACAGACACCCTGCTGAGGTTCTAACACCTTATGTGAATGTTCTATTTGTCAAAAAGAATAATACAATTACAAGTCATACACAACAATATAACATAGACTAACTAACCAGATAACTACACAGTAAATACAATACAATTACGTTTAAGGGAAAATGAGAGAAAAAGGAGGAGAGAGAGAGAGAGAGATATGGCCCATAATAACAAGAAAGACAATATGATTGCGGAGAAAACTTACGCACAAAGGGAACGATCGCATGCGCCTCTGGACATCCAGCTCCCGATTATCAGCAATGAGAACCGTTGAAGAGTGAGAGCTGGATGTGATCGGCTTGTCTATTTATGCCCCACACACAATACAATTCAATGGTCCCTACATTCTTATTGTTCATTGGACACAGGAATTCCTCTTCGCATTATAACAAAAGGTCATAGGTTGATTCATACAGGTGGGCTGTGACAATTTCCAACTGCTCAGGTGGGTGGGAAACTAGGTTTCCCGCCGCATGGATAAGTGAAAATAATAGTAAATGGACATAAACTTCTTATGTCCATAACTATTCGCACGAGCGATTAATCTGCTTCAAACCAACACCGGAATATTGCTAATTAAATACTCTTCCGATGGATACTAAACACCACTGTATTACTCCTGTCTGACCCTTCGTATCAAACAATGAGGGATCTCTTTGTCTAGGAACATGCTACATTAACTAAACTTTCAGAATCTATCAAAGGGACCATAATCTACAAAATACATTATATAGTTAAAATATGTTATGAACGAGTCGCCCGCTAGACGCACACAAACTCTACCGTAAATGCGCATACTGTGCGCCTGCGGGTGCCCGCAACAGCGAGTATGCGCACTCACGGGAGAGCGCACGCATGCGCAGCGGGGACACATATGGGGTGCAAATATGGCAGTGTGCGTCGTGATATTTTTCTGACTTTGACAGTCCACCCTTTGGCAGTCAACAATAACTGCCACTTCCTAAAACATTTCAAAAAGAGAAAAATATATGTCAAGTGTAAATACATTTCTATGGTTGGGTAAGGGAGGAGAGGAGAAGGTAGGAAAAGGGTATGACCTAGTGAGATAGCTGAAGCATGTGTGTATGAATCCGTGTTTGGGGGTCATGTATCATCGCGCCGTACGTGTTTTAAATCAAGCTTCGAGGTATTGCGAAGTATACATTTGAATTCCTTCTTATCCCGTGGTACGGGTCTGTGGATGGGCTGTCAAACTTTACCGAGCTCTTTTCGGCTGTGGTTGTAACAAAATGGGGGAGCACATTTTAGTTGATGATACATGAATGGGGGAATATGTGATCGCTGATATCTGTGCCTGTATTCCCTATACTATGTGTGTAATTACCTGAAGGTTGTAGAGATGAAGATAAGACATAATTACGGTAAATGCAGTGGTATTCTATGTCAGGTTAATGAACATTCGTCGATTGAGGTCTTGTTCGGTGTCTGTTGAATGCAGTCTTCTTTGTGCTTTTGCCAAAAGGCGTGGGCAAAAAGCTTTGTCAATGTCCATAGACTTACAAAAGTGTTGGGCTAGCGTAATTTTAAAATTTCTAGGGAAACTGGGGGTCTATGGCAAAGTTCATCAAATCTCTGTGTATAAGGTTGTCAAAACTTCTTCTTTAATCCATCAGTTGTCTGTATACGTGGTCATCAAATTCCTCGTCAAAAAGTGGGTCTTTTTACCTAGGAGAAACCGGAAAAACAGGTGAAAGAAACGGACCGTATAATCGCATTTTCATCACATCATTGTTTCTACAGTTGGGTCATAAATCAAATCCATTGGAATTACAATTTCCTCACTCCTTAGACTCATTACTCTGGTACTACGTTTGCACTTCATTAAAGCCTGACCGCATCTAAATATCAAGCCAATCGTTATGATAACACCTAAGATACATAGGTGAAACTTCCCTACATCTATTATGACTCCTTGAGCCCATTCTCCTAAACCGGAGAACCAATTTCGCGGGTTCAACCATGACACCCAACCAGTCAGCTCATTACTCACAGCAGCAAGGGTGAGATTGTGTCTCCTGCGAAATTCCCACTTCAGTTGGAGAATATCGTCCATCTTTTGGTCTATGACCTCGACCGGGTCCTCGGTACTATTCGATATATATGTGCAGCATTTCACGCCGTACTGCGTTGCCAGTGTGACACAATATCCACCTGTTACTGCTGTGAGATAATTGAGAATCATTCTATGCTGAACTAGTTCTGGTTTATAAGCTTGAAGTTCTCTTCCAGTATACCTAAACGTGTCATCATACATTTCTGTGATATTGTCTAACAAATTTGCGAGCGCAGATATGTATTTATAATTCAACACTCCTCTGGCGGTGCGAGTGATGTCTAACGCGATTAGAAACTGAATCCCGGTGGATTCATGGATCATGTCAGAGGCCGGATGCTCTGTTCTTTCTATCAGGTGCCGTTTAACTACGTGCTCGTAGTGGGTGTGAGTATAAGGAGCTTGGGCAACACGGTGTATATCTTTCATTTTGGCATGTGATACAGTCATTACTTCAGGCAGTACTTTTCCAATATAACACAATCCTTCAGAGTTTGGGGCAAGTCACTTATACGCCTTCCTCCCGCATATGAAATATGTATCATCGGGGAGAACATATGGGACGGAGTAGGACATAACCATATTACACATCTTCCATGTGAAATCTCCTAACCCTAATTCTCCCATCTGTCTAGTACACGTATCAGCTTGTACGATATGTGCACAGTATCCTGGTGATACCTCTCCAACTCTCGTAATCCTATTTCCTAGGGTATACCTATATCGGAAAGATTTTCCTCTACTGGCTATGTGGCGTATAAGCTCTGTATCTGTCGGCATTCTATCTGCTCTATATGAAAAGGTCATGGTTTGGTTACTCCATGACACTTCCCAATTTCCCGGCTTTCGGGGATTGGAAATGTTAAAACCTATGAGGGATCTATCCACATGATATTGGTGGAGCTTCAAACTAGGAGGACTGGAGATATTAAACCTCCTGTCCACCGGCCTCCCACCACTTAGCTCAAGTACCTCCCCTATCGTTAAAGGAAATGGTACTAGTCCTGATTTGCTATGACCTTGAGGTACTTGAGAGCATACCCAACAATCTGTTTGATTTAACACACTACCCACTAAGGAGTGATAGTCACTCAATGGATGCCGGTCCATATGGATATTAAAACTGGATTGGCATTTCTTAATGCACCCATCCTCAACTACATTGTCACGGAGCCTACAGATACAGTTTTCTTCAGCTAACAATCCCAAAAAATGTTTACAAATAACATGGCTGTTAGATTGTTTCCGGTACTCGCCTTTGTTCGGTGCTTGTGTTGCTATTGGAAATTTACACCTCCGTCTTAGTCATTGGAACCTTTCTGGTGTCAAAACTTCTTTCTCGACCTCACTGGTACTCTCACCGAAACAGACTGCTCTGGTCAACATCATGGTCAACAGGAAAAATCCATATCACAGTCTCTTGGGGCAAGTCCATCTTACAGGAGGAGAAAAGAAGAAATTTGTAATGGGGTACAGAAAATCAGTTTGAGGGGGAGAGAAACTTGTTACGATAATTAGTTCTCTCGTCTTGTTGTTCTTCTTGTTCTGCTGTCATCTCAAAGGTGCTGTCTCTCAGTCTTTCAAACGAACATTCCGGTGATGCAATATTTCTTCCAAACCAGCGATCTTTCTGTAAGGAGCAAAAATCTTGCATTACCATTTGTCTAGCTGATGTGTGACATACCATCTTTAAAACATGAAAACATGAGTGAGAAGAGAGAGAAAACAAAAAAAACAAAAGAGAGAGAGAGAACAATTCATAAAAATATATATTACACAAACCAACAATAAACAACAGGGAAAAAAACATTTTTCAAACATTTTAAAACATTGTCAGATCATCAGGCTGTCATATCTACATGTCCAATGGTTTCCTTGCGCAGTCCCTCCCACCAGCACCTCCATACTCCACCCTCTGTATCTGGCCAGAATACATTGATGCGGATAGGTCATGCTGGGGTTTGGTAGACTTCTGCAAAGACCAAGTAGATATGCAATGTTTGAGTCCTACCAATAATCGTCAGAGATGGGGAGAGAGAAAAAGAAACATTTCACAGATACATTTACAACGTTTCACCCGGTCATTCCTGTGTCTTCAGGGAATGACCTCCCAATTTATTAACTGTTACCTCAGGCTTACCATCCGTCCTAGTGATCACCTTTCTTGACTACATATCATGAGTGTGGACCAAAATTCTTCCTATATGATCCCTGATTATAATTTGGTGTGTCATAATTTTGCTCATTCCTCTGTCTAGGGGGTCTGACTTTATGTGTGCTATTACAGTTGCTGGCATAATGCCCTTCGCTTTTACAAAGATAACAAACCCGGGGCTTCTTCCAAGTGTCAGTGACCTGAGGTTTTGGTTGATTTGATGCCTCCTCAAACGCTCGGATGCTCATCACCATCAACCGCTTTCCCTGTGCTTCCCTGCTTCCTTGGATATCATGGTTATGTTGTTGTCTAGGGGATTGATAGGACTTTTGTATTTCTCTTGATCTACAATCTCTCGCAAAGTGTCCCTTTTTATGACAATTGTAACAGACTTCCACATTTAAATTTCTCGCAGGGGTTTGGGGCTTATGCTGGAGTGGTCTTGTGGTTAGGGCCTGTATACTTGCGGCCATTAATTTATCACTTTGTGACTCTCTGTATCTGGTGATATTTCGATCAATATCAATAGCGGCCTCTCTTAATGCGGCCACCGAGATATTTCTCCAGTTTGGGTTGGTGGTCTGTACCCTTGTTCTCAATACCTCCTTTAAACCATTCATTAATACCTTAACCGCTATTTCTCTATGCTGTGCGCATGTTTTGATGTCTGTGATCCCAGTGTTCCTAGCCATTACTTGCAGTGCTCGATTGAAATAATTAGAAATACTTTCCCCTTCGTTTTGTCTTATGGAGAAAATTTCATTCCACTTGACAACGGCAGGGAAATATACTTCCAACTGTCGGTTGATCTGCTTAATACATTCCTGATTGTGTTCCTCCGTTTGAGGTACTTCTGTGTCTAATTGGCAATCAGTAATAAATTTCGCAGGGTCAACACTGGAGGGCAAACATGCCCTCAGCACTGTCCGCCACTCTTTGTTGGTGGGTTCTGTGGAGTTTCCTAGTTCTTTAACAAACCTTTGACATGCTACTAGATTTTTCCTGGGATCAGGAAATTCAGACATAATTGATCTCAATTCCTTCGGGACCAGGGACAGCGCATTGCACTGTCCTTGACGGGAAGGATTCCCTGATCGTCAGTCTTCCCATCGGGGACTGTGATCACCCTGACAGGACTAAACTCAATTACATCACCTTGTTTTGGTCTTACAATATGGGGTACATTTGTTTGTGCGTGATATAAAACATTGTACGTACCTGTGGACACGACCTCACCTGACCCTCCGTTAGGGGGTTTGATTATTGCCTTTACCGATTTGGTCGCGTCCACCTGGATGTCTTGTGTGATGGCTGCTGGAAGAGGTGCCGACATCGTGTTGGGTTCACTTTCTAGCTCGTATTCCTGAGGGAAGTTTGACATGGGGTGCAACTTGCACGGGTTAATAGTTGTACATTTAACAGCATTACAATTATCATTGTTATGTTTATTACACTTATTCTTATCATCTATACTACAGTTGCTAAGTGCGTTTTTATTGTTCAACATTGTGCCTTTCTCCGCAACCATAATCCTCTCCATTGCCATGTCTCTCCTCCCAAGATGAGAGTCAGTTAACTCTCTTTGCAATTCACTTTCCTGTTGCCACAATTTTAAACAATCATAATGTTTGGTCCGTCTCTTTACTGATTTAATAAGACCTATCCTTCTCCTTAGATTCAGTAACACATTTGGGCTAAAGCTGCCTACTCTTGGGAATTTCTCCCCGTCATGTACCGTCATTCTTTCCCATTCATCACATAAAACCTCTGTGTGTGAACCATATTTTTCACACATTACATACCTTGCCGACCCGATTGGTCGGTTTACTAAATCAACCCGAACCGAGGTTGATCGCCCCCTACCTGAACAACTGGCCCCCATAATTTGCAGGTGTTGCTTTTCTTCAGCGAACCCTTACAAAAACCAAGATGTCCGGGGCAGGCTGGCGGTGAAGTTTACCGAGTACTCCACTCACTTCTCGCCCACGTTGGCCAGTAACACAATCACTGTATCCAGAGCTGTTGTACCCAACCTAGGGCCCCTGTGAACCTTTATTTACTGGGGCGCGTTCCCCAGCAAGTATCGGTTGTTGGATAGTTCCTGAGTGACCAGCGAACTTCCCTTAAAATAAAAAAAAATTCACAAATCACGTTAAAATGTACAAATAGCGTTTATGACCTTCGTACACAAATAGTACCGGACAGGTTTACTAATGCACACAATTACGTGCGGTACAATCGTTCAGCACATAAGCAACTAATCTTATGTGCGGGGCAACCAGTGGAATCGAAAATTTCGGCTGCGAATTCCTTCAGCCAGAGCTTAATGGCCTATATGGGTTCCGCACCAACCCTTCTTGGTGTTGTGCTACTTGTCTCTATAGCGGACTTCCTTGTCTGCTGTACCTGGACCTCCTGGTCTGTTATGCGACCTCCTGGTCTGACCTCCTGGTCTGTTACAGTATGACCTCCTGGTCTGCTACACTCTAATGCTCAAATTTTATGTTTAACCAGGGATGCCTCCCTAGCCACCATGCACGTCACTTACATGTATGTACCTTCACGAGAACTCGATACTTTTCTTGTGGTTCAACCTCAAAATTGTATAATTGCAAACACTCACTCACCACATGTACACTTTTGTTTCTATTTCTATTTCTGCGCAGAAATTTTCTTTAGACCAGATGTGTTGTGAATTTGGAGAAGGATCTGTTAATCTAAATTTCGGACACTAAAATAGACTTGCGCTACTTACCACGTTGCCACCTTTCTGCCTGTTGCAATAACACTATCGTGTGATTTGAGTTACGTGGGCGTACCCGGACGCTCCGTTGCGTAATATACGCTGCGTGCGTCGGCCTTTGAGTTGCGTACGCGAGTCTCAGCCCTTTGTTAGAGACACGAGCACGCAAAGCAAATATCCACCGTAACACAATGTACACGTTTATCAATGTAGATGATCCTCGATCATCTACCACACACCACACCAATCTCTCCTTTTACCTTTAGGTAGAGCTGTGTGTTTTTCACTTTACACTTTAATGTATTACTTTTACACTTTTAACTATGAAATAGCGACAAATCTCTCTTAGCACGTTTATCAATTATAAAATGGCAAACAGGAAAGTGAGATGTGAAGATTACACAAATGAACATGCAATTCTAAATTAATCTAATAACATATATTGATGTAAGCACACGCATATAGATATTACATATATGAGACCCTATTAGTGCTTCTACTTTGCATATGAATGTGCAATTTCTTTCACTGCTGGGAGAGAGAAAAAAAAAAAAAACAACAAACCAGTCACACAGGTCATTTGCATTTCAATGGCCATCCTACAAATAGCAGCGTTAAAACAGGTTCTTGAAGAGAGACAGTTACAAAAAAAAAAAAAAAACTACTTGTGTATTTCTTAAATCAAATATTTAATTTATTATTAACTGTTATTAAACTCTATCTGAACTACTTATGATTGACTATGATATGGACTAAACAAATGCATAAAAAAAAAACTCATTAAATGATGATTTCTTTTTGACAGTGGATGGCTGATTATTTCCCGAGTCAACTGAAAATCAGCCGTTCAAAAAAAAAAAAAATTTTTTTGACCTTCCCAAAATGGCCGCTGCTCCTCCCCCATCCATGAGGTTTACACAAAATGGGGGACAGACCTTTTGTCACAAAGAAAAAT
This sequence comes from Pseudophryne corroboree, assembly GCF_028390025.1. NCBI lineage: Eukaryota > Metazoa > Chordata > Amphibia > Anura > Myobatrachidae > Pseudophryne > Pseudophryne corroboree. The sequence continues at coordinate 614,135,279 of NC_086447.1, forward strand.
CATCATGCCAGCCCCTTTTAGTTATCACACTATGCAGAGTGATTAAAAATAATTTTAAACCTATTTAAACAGACAAACCATCCAATCTGCGTGTGCAGTTGGCACCAAATAGAAATAAAAACCAGATTTACAAAGACAATAGCTTAATGTTCCTACCTCTGGTTCCGGATTCCACCAGCATCCCTACAGACCAAAAGAATCAGACGCAGACTCTCATCTGATCAGCACTACTGCCTTCCCGCCCTTGCTGATCGATAAAGTCTGCGCCTTTTTCACCTGACTGCGGATATGAGATGGACCGGACTTGCCCCCACTTGCTAGAGTCAAATAACTACCTTTTAACATTAGCTATATATTAATACTGTGTAGCCGTAATGGCTGCTAAACCATGTGCACATGCTACGCACTCCGTACGCTATTTGCGTATGAAGACCTCGCACGTGGTACGCAAATAAAGTACACACGCTGTGCTGGGTGTACGGAATACCCACAGTGAGCATACACACAGACAGTTACCTTTGTAAACTTTAAACACAGATTATGCTTACACTGTGCAACACACTATGATTGAGTTTGTATTGTAAAACCTTGCTGCTGAAATACTGCAGCGATATAACGCTGCTTAACCTTGTTAATGTAAATGCTGTTAGAGCGATTTAGAATTTAGAAACCCTTTGTACCAGCTAGAGAGACACAGACACCCTGCTGAGGTTCTAACACCTTATGTGAATGTTCTATTTGTCAAAAAGAATAATACAATTACAAGTCATACACAACAATATAACATAGACTAACTAACCAGATAACTACACAGTAAATACAATACAATTACGTTTAAGGGAAAATGAGAGAAAAAGGAGAAGAGAGAGAGAGAGAGATATGGCCCATAATAACAAGAAAGACAATATGATTGCGGAGAAAACTTACACACAAAGGGAACGATCGCATGCGCCTCTGGACATCCAGCTCCCGATTATCAGCAATGAGAACCGTTGAAGAGTGAGAGCTGGATGTGATCGGCTTGTCTATTTATGCCCCACACACAATACAATTCAATGGTCCCTACATTCTTATTGTTCATTGGACACAGGAATTCCTCTTCGCATTATAACAAAAGGTTATAGGTTGATTCATACAGGTGGGCTGTGACAATTTCCAACTGCTCAGGTGGGTGGGAAACTAGGTTTCCCGCCGCATGGATAAGTAAGTGCAAATAATAGTAAATGGACATAAACTTCTTATGTCCATAACTATTCGCACGAGCGATTAATCTGCTTCAAACCAACACCGGAATATTGCTAATTAAATACTCTTCCGATGGATACTAAACACCACTGTATTACTCCTGTCTGACCCTTCGTATCAAACAATGAGGGATCTCTTTGTCCAGGAACATGCTACATTAACTAAACTTTCAGAATCTATCAAAGGGACCATAATCTACAAAATACATTATATAGTTAAAATATGTTATGAACGAGTCGCCCGCTAGACGCACACAAACTCTACCGTAAATGCGCATACCGTGCGCCTGCGGGTGCCCGCAACAGCGAGTATGCGCACTCACGGGAGAGCGCACGCATGCGCAGCGGGGACACATATGGGGTGCAAATATGGCAGTGTGCGTCGTGATATTTTTCTGACTTTGACAGCACCAGAACCACAACAGGTTGGTTGATATGAAACGCAGACACCACCTTAGGAAGAAATTGCTGACGAGTTCTGAGTTCAGCTCTATCCTCATGAAAAACCAAATAGGGGCTTTTGTAAGACAACGTCCCCAGTTCGGACACACGCCTTTTGTAAGCCAAGGCCAACAGTGTAACAGTCTTTCACGTAAGAGACTTAACGCCCACCTCCTGTAAAGGTTCAAACCAGTCCGATTGCAGAAACCGCAAGACCACGTTAAGATCTCAAGGTGCAGAGGGAGGCACAAAGTGCAGTTGGATGTGCAGAACCCCCTTCAAGAACGTCTGAACCTCAGGAAGGGAAGCCAATTGTTTCTGGAAGAAAATGGACAAGGCCGAAATCTGGACTTTCAAGGAGCCCAAACGTAGGCCAATATCCACATCTGACTGTAGAAAAAGGAGAAAACGTCCCAGTTGAAATTCCATTGCAGGAAATTTCCTGTTTTCACACCACGAGACATATTTTTACCAGATACGGTGGTAATGTTTAGACGTTACCACTCTCCTAGCTTGTATCAGGGTTGGAATAAACTTGTTCGGAATGCCTTTCCGGGCTAAAATCGGACGTTCAACTTCCATGCCGTCAAACGTAGCCGCGGTAAGTCTTGATAGACAAACTGCCCCTGTTGCAGAAGATCCTCTCGCAGAGGTAGAGGCCACAGTTTCTAAAGGAACAACTCCAGTAGATCCACGTATCAGGCCCTTTTCGGCCAATCTGGAGCATTGAGTATCGCTTGAACCTTTTCCCTTTTTATTCTTTTGAGAATTCTTGGGATCAGTGGAAGAGGTGGGAACACGTGAACCATCTGGTAAACCCATGGAGTCACCAGTGTGTACACCGCCACTGCTTGTGGGTCCCTTGGCCCTTAAACCCAGAATGTTGATCGGAAGAATGGCTTCCTGACTTGACCATTTTCCTTGGAACTGTTCCCCTTGGGTGACTGCTCCCCAACCTCTGAGGCTTGTGTACGTAGTTAGCAGAATCCAATTTTGAAACCCGACCTGTCAACCCTCGGTCAGGTGAGTAGTCTGGAGCCACCACAGAAGAGAAATCCTGGCTTTTGGAGACAGACGTATCATCTGGTGCAAGTGAAGAGAACCAATTGTCAAACAGATCCAGCTGGAATGGGCTGGCATGAAACCTTCCGTACTGCAGACACTCGTAAGAGGCTACCATCTTCCCCAGAAGGTGAATGCACAGATGCACCGATATCTGGGTTGGTTTTAGGACATCCCGCACCATTGACTGGATTACCAATGCCTTTTCTAAGGGAATTAACACCTTTTGTTCCTCCGTATCCAGGATCATTCCTAGGAACGTAAGCTTCCGTGTTGGTTCCAGGTTGGATTTTGGTAGGTTCAGAACCCATCCGTGATCCTGGAGAAGTCTGGTTGAGAGGGCAATGCTGTCCAACAACCTCTCCCTGGAAGGCGCTTTTATCAGCAGGTCGTCCAGGTATGGTATGATGTTCACTCCTTGTTTGCGGAGGAGAACCATCATCTCTGCCATCACCTTGATGAAAACCCTTGGTGCCGTGGAGAGGCCAAATGGCAGGGCCTGAAACTGGTAGTGACAGTCCTGCAGGACAAACCTTAGATATGTCTGATGAGGCGGCCAAATCGGAATGTGAAGGTACGCATCCTTGATGTCGAGAGACACCAGGAATTACCCCCCCTCCAGACCTGAGATCACTGCTCTCAGAGACTCCATCTTGAATTTGAAAACCCGTAAGTACGGGTTCAGTGACTTGAGGTTTAAAATGGGCCTTACCGAACCGTCCGATTTCGGTACTACAAACAGGTTGGAATAATAACCCTTGTTTTGTAGGTGTAGTGGAACTGGAACAATGACCTGAGTCTGTACCAGTTTTTGAATCGCTGCCTACAAAGTCAAACCTGCTTCTGGAGAAGCTGGTAAACTGGATTTGAAGAATCTGGGAGGTAGGAGTTCCTGAAATTCTAGTCTGTATCCCTGCACGATAAGTTCTTTGACCCAGGGATCTTGACATGATGTCGCCCATATGTGACTGAAATAACGTAACCAGGCTCCCACATGCCTGTCTTTCAGGCAGTGCGGTCTACTGTCATGCTGAAGGCTTTGAGGAAGCAGATACGGAGGTCTGTTCCTGAGAACCTGCAGCCACGGGTTTTCTGGGTTTACTTTTACCGCCTCAAGAAGTTGTAGAAGAACCCTTGGATTTTCCTTTAAATTTTGCAGCCCGAAAGGACTGCAGAGTTGGAGCAGAGTAGGTTTTCCCGGCTGGGGTTGCTGCGGAAGGTATGTAGACTTACCCGCCGTAGCTTTGGATATCCACGTATCCAGTTCATCTCCAAAAAGAGCCTCACCCGTTAATGGTAGGCTTTCCACGCCTTTCCTGGAATTCGCATCCGCAGTCCACTGGCGTAGCCACAAGCCTCTGCGTGCTGACACTGCCATGGCAGTGGTGCGTGCGTTGAGCAAATCAATTTCCTTTAAGGCCTCCACCATAAAGTTAGCAGTATCCTGAATATGCTGTAGGAGTAACATAATCTCTCCCCCCCCCCCCCCCCCCCCCGGGGTAAGTAATCTAAGCAGTCAATCAGGTTACCTAACCACTTAGCAATGGCCATAGTGATCCATGCACTAGAAATAGTGGGTCTCTGGGCCACCCCAGCTGCAGTGTATAAAGATTTGGGAGTGGTCTCAATCTTGCAGTCAGCTGCGTCCTTTAAGGACGTTGCCCCAGGAACCGATAAGACTATCTTACGCGACAACCTGGACACTGATGCGTCCACAATCAGCTGGTTTTCCCATTTCTTCCTATCCTCCGCAGGAAAGGGAAAGGAAGAAATCAGCCTTTTAGGGATCTGAAACTTTTTGTCAGGGTTCACCCACATCTCTTCAAACAGGGCATTTAATTCCTTTGAAGCGGGAAAAGTAGCCGAGGATTGCTTTTTAGTGTTAAAATAAGATTCCTATTCTACATCTTCAGTCTTGTCAGGAATATGTGGACAGATCTGATAGCCTCAATGAGGGCCTCTATATCCTGTGACAGGACAGCATCCCCCCCACTCACATCCACTTCACCCTCCTCTGGATCCGACGTGTCAGGATCAGTATCACCCTGCATGATTTGAGCCAGAGTACGCTTTTTTGGCCAAATGGTGAGAGTGTGGGGCGCAGGCATGGGATCTGAATCTCTATTTACCAGGTCATCCATAGACTGCCGTAAGAATTTTGTCTCATTCTCAGTAGGAGACAGCTTAGTAGAAATATTTGAAATCATCCCTTTAATGGAGGCCAACCATGGGGGTTCAGCCCCACTGGACTGGGAGAGAACACTATCTTGAGTACAGGGTAGTGAGTCCCCAGGGGATAACAGACATTCCGCTGTACAAGACACACAGTCCCTGGACATAACTGTAAAGGGGCACCTATACACACACACACAGACACTAGTGAAAACTCAGTATATGTAGGCAGGATCCTCAGAGAGACACAGAAATCAGAGCCAGCCACACAGTGCCCTTTCTAGCAAGGTAAAACCTAGCTGCGTCGCACAGATATAAGCACCTTAGTAGTGGTTATAATCTTAAACTTGCTCCTCCCCTTTACTAAGATCTGGTACCACTGAGAAGACTTGGAGTCCTTGTGGAGGAGCTGCACGTCTCTGAGAATGCTGCCTGTATGAGCTACAGAGAGAAATGGTGCTGGAGAGCTGTAGTATCCGATCTGAGTGAAGCTCCGCCCCCTGTAATGACGCACGGCTTCCCGCATTTTTTGGCCCCGAGGTAAAAAAATGTCTAACAGAGTTAGAACCCCTGTTAGTACGTTGTGGCCAATGTGGGGATGAACAGAGGCTCAGTGCGCCCCTCACAGCGGGACACACCACCAGCGTGCGTCTGTCTGAGCCCCCTGAAGCGCAGCCTGCAGTCAGAGCTGCACTGCAGCCCTTGTGCCACCATTTCCGCTGGCACCCCGCTAACCAGGATGCCTGCGTTGTACTCACCACTCTTCATCTTCTGGCTCTGTTAGGGGGTGGCGGCGTGCTGCGGGAGTGTACACTGCGCTGTGGTGTCGCTTGCGAATGGCTCCCTCAGGAGCTCAGTGTCCTGTCAGCAGAGAAACAGGACCATTAACTCTAAGGAAGTTGGGCCGTTCTCCTCCTTCCCCCCCCCCCCCCCCCCAAGTACCACGAAGCAGTCAGGATGTTGCCAAACAGCCCGGACTAAAAATAACAAACATTTAAAATAAAAGAAGAAAACTATTCAGGAGCTCTCCAAAGCGTGACCGGCTCCTCCGGGCACATTTTCTAAACAGAGTCTGGTAGGAGGGGCGGGAGGAGCCAGCCAACACTATTGATTTCTTAAAGTGCCCATGGCTCCTAGTGGATTCGTCTATGCCCCATGGTACTAATGTCGACCCCAGTATCCTCTAGGATGTAAGAGAAAGGAGGACAAAAGAGAATAGGTAGGGGGTGTGTTGAACCTCTAAATGCTCTACAAACCATTAGGGGGGCAGGACTCCTCAATGCGAAGAATGTATATGTGATACCTGCCTGACACAGAGAAATGTAGAATTAGAACCTAGATCATATTCAATAAATACGCTGGGGAAGATTTAAAGTCGAGCCATGGATACCACGTAGCTGCAAATGACTGGATCCTCTCCGGTGTCACTCTCAGTTTTTCCATTGACATATACATATCAAGTCTATTAAACCACTCCTTCATAGTAGGTGGAGTAATAGACAGCCACCGAACTGGGATAACTGCTTTGGCCACGCTGTTAAAAAACGTTAAGAGGGACTTCTTATAACTTGTCAAGGAGCCAGAAAAAAAACATTGAGAAGCCAAAACACAGGGTCAAACGAAACGTCTGAGCCCAGAATCATCCTAGAGATGGATATATTCTTAGTCCAAAAGGGGCGAAGGGAGGAACAGTCCCACCAAATTTGCAATGGGGAGCCCGTACCAGTACTGCAGTGCCAGCAAGTATCCGGAACCCCAGTGAACATATTGGCCAATGTGAGGGGACACCTGTACCAACGGTATAAGACTTTAAATTGAGTCTCAATCACAGAGTAGCTGTTTGAACTAGCAAAAGCATCATATAAACTCCTTTTCCAATCTGTCTCCGTTAGGCTGCAAGTCTTGCTCTCATTGTCCCGTGAATTTGGGTAGGTTTGGAAACTGATGTTTAATCAGATGCCTGTAGCATCATGAAAAAAAATGCGGCAGACGGACAGAGCCCAGGCACACAGACTCAAAACTGGTCAGGGGTCAAGCAGCAGCCAATCTTATTCTACACCCAGATACAAAGTGTTTCAATTGCAGATACAGGTTGAGTATCCCTTATCCAAAATGCTTGGGACCAGAGGTATTTTGGATATCGGATTTTTCCGTATTTTGGAATAATTGCATACCATAATGAGATATCATGGTGATGGGACCTAAATCTAAGCACAGAATGCATTTATGTTACATATACACCTTATACTCACAGCCTGAAGGTAATTTTAGCCAATATTTTTAATAACTTTGTGCATTAAACAAAGTGTGTCTACATTCACACAATTCATTTATGTTTTATATATACCTTATACACACAGCCTGAAGGTCATTTAATACAATATTTTTAATAACTTTGTGTATTAAACAAAGTTTGTGTACATTGAGCCACAGAAAACAAAGATTTCACTATCTCACTCTCACTCAAAAAAGTCCGTATTTCGGAATATTCCGTATTTCGGAATATTTGGATATGGGATACTCAACCTGTACCTCCAAATCTCTGAGGGCAGTAGATACGATTTAGACTGCACCGTAGGGAATGGGAGAAGTTCTCCACCCTCCACCAGCTGGCCAACACGAGTCACCCCACCTGATTTCCATAAAGCAAAACCACCCCCTGATATACCCGACGGAAAGTCAGAATAGCCAAACTGTGGAGTTAGGGGGGGAAATTTTGAGGACACGTACGGAAGAATCCGCAATCTATTCCAGCGAGCCAATGTGCCCAGTGGTGGGGTAGAAAATGACCAGGACCTTAGAACACCAGGGGTATAGGTCTATTTGTATCGGCAGGGTTTCATTTTCAATAAGGACCCATTGTTTGATGTCTGTCTTCCTACACTATTCCATAATCCTATTTAGAATGAGGGCATCGTAATACAGTGAGAAATTAGGTAGCTGTAGCCCTCCCATGTGTCTGCGGCGGAAAAGGATGTTATGTTGGAAACGCAGTCTTTTATTACCCCACACAAAGTCCCTCACAGAATTATGTAAGTCTCGGAACCACGATTTGGGGATGCGAACATTCATCTTTATCACACCGAGTCTACCCAACCATTACAACCTTTTATTGCCCCATACTTCCTTAACTTTTTCAAAATAAAATTATACAATAATGACTGATCAATGTTACAAAATCTAATTCAAATGTTGAGAAGGTTAAGTTTGTTTTTTGCTGCACATTTAATATTTAATTTAATATAATACATATTAAATTATTATTTTTTTCACAGTGCTTACTATCTTCGGAGTGCTTATTCTTCTAAACCAGAATGAATGGCTAAACTGCTATTTCACATGTTATATGCTTATTAATCTTTCACATCAAGCAGGTTGAAATACAAAGGCATCCCCCTTCACAGTAATTCAATCCCCTCAGGAGTACAAGTCATAAATAGATGTGGATTTTGTTTTTCTTTCTTCCCTCACCCTCCTACATGTATGCAATAATTCACTGGAAGCTCTAAAATACATGTTCATTCACACCACGGTAAAAACAAGTGGTGTCTTGATCAAAAGCAAGCTTTAGATAAAAAAAATATTAAAGTATTAAGGGAATCTATCTTCAAGACCATAATACATGTTGGTGGACAGAAAATAACCTGAATTGTAAAAGTAATACAACACCTCAGATAAGTACAGTATGCATCATATCAACAAACAGTGATAAAAAATACAATGTGTGTATTACACAGACATACAGATATGTCCTCATACATATTTTCTGCAGTCGCGCCAAATAGCCCCTACATGGCACGGCAGTTCGTGTGAGACTCTTCTAGCGTTGTGCATCTTTTTTCCAAAAATGCTCTAAAGTCATAATGCAATGCGACTAGGACGCACAAAGAGTCTGTGCTGATTAATTTGATACAGGACACTTGTACCCTCGTCGACGGGTAAGTACAAGCGATATGTATGAACACATCATTCACAGACATATTGCGTAGGCCCTGCAGCAGAGCCGCTGGCCACTATATAAGCAGATATATTGGTGTATCATGCTGTGTGTACGGGTGGTTGGCACACTTGCTGCGGGAGCCGACATCACAGCCTGTGAATCTGTATATGAAGTGCTACAATGTAGCAGCTGCAGCTTTTTTTCACAATACAAGATCACACAATATACAAGTGTCACATCACAAATTAATCAGCATAGACTCCTCGTGCATCTTAGTTTCATTGCATTGTGACAAAGAATTTATTTACATTTTTATCTATATAATAAATAAAACTGTACTGCATTACATGTGGTAGATCACGTATAAGTATAAGGCGTGTCATGTATGTATGTATGTATGTATGTGTCATGTATGTATGTATGTATGTATGTATGTATGTATGTATGTATTTATTACTGATGTAAATATGACTGAACTCAGACGTGTAACAAAAGTGCCTCTGGCAACGCGTGCGACTCTTTAGAGACTATTAAAACAAATTCTAAGATGTTCCAATATTTAGATATTTATTTATCTGGCAATCAGACTAGAGAGGATTTGAGCATACATGATTTCGTTTCAGCAGGAATTTGACATGTATATTGCAACATTTTATTTACATACAGGGGAAATATAATAATTACCTTGATAAATAATATACAAACACAGCACATGGCCAATAGTATGTGAACACCTTCCTGTTAGCCACACCCATTCTTGGTCCATAAATTAAGTACTGTATAGTATACAGATATGCCATTTCCAATGTCACACATTAGCTGCAGAATGGACCATAATGAAGAATCCACTGACTTTCGAAATATGGCATGATCATAGTGCAGTGCTTTCCTACAAAGTAGTTAATCACATGTATGCCCTGTTAGTGCTGCCCCTGTTAACTGCAGTTACTGTGCAGTGGGCACATCTAGCAATAACCCTGGCCGAGCAGCCTCGCACAAGCCTCAGATCACCATGCAGAATGATAAAGTGGGCTGGGGTAGTGTAATATGGAAACATGAATGTAAGGGCGGCTCCAATGGGTACCCAATCTCTAAGAAGAAACAGTTGTTTACCAACTTAACCCAAAAGAAATAGAGTTGAAGGCAACAGTATTTTCGGCACTGAGATAGATCTTCAATGTGACACTTCTGCGATATAAATCTAGTCCCTTACTCTCCATAAATGGCAGCCAAGCAATATAGGACTGTTAAAGGTAGCATCAGTACTTAAAATATAAATGGTCAAATTCCCACTTATCTAAACATGAAATCTGTTTTGAAACACAAAGCAAAGTACATAACAAATATTGTCAAGTTTGGTGTAAGAAGAAAGTCCTAACCTCAAACACCTTTTGGATAAATTGGTACCCAAACTGTGAGCCAGGCCTTACTGCGCATTATCAGTGCCTAACCTCACTGTTGCCCTTGTTGCTGATGTGAATCCCCACAGCAATATTCCAGAATCTAATGGCAATGCTTCCCAGAAAAGTGGATGCTGTTCTAGGAGCAAAAGATGTACCAACTATGGACATTGTTTTTGAATGAAATGCTGAAAAAGAACATATGGATGCGATATTCGGGTATCCACACAGTCTTGAAAAGTACTGTGTGTGTATATTTATACACACACAAATTTACATATATGAACATTATATTTAATGAAATGTTAAAATGAATAATGATTTAAAAAGAACTATAACCAATGTTTTTAAAGTAAAAAGCTCACCTCACTATTGTGACCTCGTAGATTGAAGTTGGTCCTCTGAGGAGTGTTTCGGTCTCTCCGGCAATGGCTCAAAGTAAAAGTGACTCCTACAACCCCTCTTCCATTGCCTGTTGCCAACCACCCTTCCTCATAGTAGCGCCTTCGACATACTGGTTTTTCCTTCTCACTTTTTGGCACCCTTCCTTTCCAAGAAAGGCATAAGATGTTGGAATCGCTGCAAAGAACGGGCCCATGTTCCACAGATGCATACATGCTTTCGTAAAGTTTTAGCTAAACCACCCAGATGTAAAAATAAATAAAAATAAAGTAAATAAGTCAAGTTCCCAAAGTTAGGTTCATTTAAGTTAGACCAAGTTTTCAAAGCATCAAAGCAGACCTTGAGCGTGTTAAATAGTCAGCGCTGATGAACATCCTCTTAATGCATAGTAACAGATATCCACGTACAAAACAACGATGGACATTTGGCTTAAAAAAATTAACCAGCAGTCTGGATTCTTGTCATGAAGGTTGTGTGGTTGATTTCCTTTTGGACATTCATGATTACTGGTCCCGCTTTGTGTTTTTCCCCTAATGTGTTTAACCAGTAAGCTACTATGCAAAAGTGTATGCAGCCTGAGATTCCAGTTTCAGCATCAGAACAGAGCTCTTCAATAACATCACAAACATGATTCCTTAAATGAGAGGATTGAAAAGGTTTCAAGTAATTTAAGGCTTAAAAGTACATGCATCATTTTCCTCTAAATGCACAATACAACTGCTTTAACTCGTATTATTTTTGGACACAGGGTCACGCTCTGGCAGGTTCTTGCACCCAACACATATTTGCATAAAAAGCAGAAGGAAAAGGCACACAAACTGTGCAAAAATTATTTCCAGGTCACCTTTTTTTGACAGCTTTAAATAAAATCCAGTTGTGCAAAGGAGATTTTTTTTTTTTTTTAAACTACTACGTTCCTTAGAGTACAGCTATTGCTAACCCCATTTTGGTTATTGAGCTGACCACGTGAGAAAAACAAACAAACCACTGTTCCTTCAAGACGTATGATCAAAAACGTGGACAATCCTCACTAGATCCAACAAGACATAGGTGTATAGGAATATCTGCCATGTTCATTATGAGTAGCTGATGTTACTGCAAGTGAAACATTTCCTTGTAAAACACTGATAAAACAACAATGCAATCATAATTAATTACATTTCCAATAAGGTATTCTAGTCTATATTCAGCTCTCAGCAAACTTCACTACAAATCTCAAGTGCAAACCATTACAACCAGCAACATTCATATAACTCACACCTTATGGTTCAAAATGTTCCAGATAAGGGGTGTAAGGTGGGTAAAAGAAAAAGTGTTTCTACAAGTTCACTTTAGTATCTACAGTGCCTTTTTTATCCCTTTACGCTTCAGGCTCTTACTGTTATTGGTGCAGCAGGCCTCTTATTTCAAGCCACCGATAATTTTTAAGAAACAGAGAAAGTAGGCATGCCTTTCTCCTTTCAAGAACCAGTCAACCGCCAATTTATGATTTAAATGGCATTTAGGCCATTTCAGGAAGTAAGAGGAGAGCGAGTAAAAGAAATGGAGGGAAAAAGTAAATTAATTTCACGACCCAGTTCACACAGTGCACAGTGAAGTCTATTTGTCAGCTGAATGCCCAGACTTGGCTCGCTTTAATCTAACGTGCTTTCTTTCACACTATCACCACACATTAGACACTGCTATTTACTGGTCTCTGATGTTCTGCAGAAAAACACATTTCCTTGCCCTTAATTATAGTTCTTGGTGGAATTTATATTTTTCTTCTCTCAATGTGCCGAAAACAAACGTCTAGGCATTTTGTAAATGGTTTGTTGTCTAAAGAACAGTCCAATTGAACATAGGTTTCTTGGTTACTTAAACAGATGCTGAAACACCACACCAGTCTGGCTTCTCTTCTCTGGTTGGGAGTGCTAGTGCTAGTAGATGTATGAAGTTCATAGTGTGCATAGCGGCCTGCACATTGTCAGCATAGGGCAATGCAATCAAGTTGGCTTTGGCAGTGCTGTGCTGTAGTGAGTTGTGAGGAGGTGTGTTAATCCAGGAGAAATCTCGTGGCTGCCTGCAAAAAAAAAATAATAATAATAATAATGATTACAAATACAGTCCCATGTCTAGGAATACAGTGTCATCTTCATCCTATTAAAAATCAGACTTAAAGCAATACTGTATCCTTTACAAGTACCCACCAGTAACCAACACTAAGATTTGTTGTATAACATGAGGAAAAACCAACAAGCAGAAATTACTATTACATTTTAATACTGAATTCACCAGATTATTCCCCCAAGCACACAAGGCTGTGAAGAAGTACATTCCATTTCTAATCATGCCCTGTGGGTCATTTTTCAACATACTTCATTTTTCGTGTGCTCACCTACTTTTTTTCTATATTGAGTAAATGAAATGAAGAACAATTAACACATGAAAAAAAGTATTCAAATTAATAGAAGGATAAAAAAGTTTTATGCAGATTTGGTAAATTTATCAGATATCACTAAAACATAGGTATAAAAAATATAATTTACATGGGAATTTTTTGTGGGTGAAATTCCGCAGAAGGGGACTTAAAAATTAAAATAAAATCAGCATGCAGCAATGCTGTTTGCGGGCAGGGTGAGCAGTAGTGTACTGTAGTGCAGTGTGTGCTGCGAGGGGGTGTAGGGTGAGCAGTAATGTAATGTAGTGCAATGTGTGCCAGGAGGAGGTACAGAGTTAGCAGTAGCGCAGTGTGTGCAAGGGAGGAGATGCAGGGTTAAGGATAGTGCTGTGTTGTGTAGTGTGTACAGGTAGGGGGTGCAGGGTGAGAGGTAGTACCTGTGCCAGGTCCATGGAAGACTTTGCTGTTTGCAACGCCAAAAAGAGACGACAAAATGTAACTTGCTCTGGTGATGCTCAAAAAAAAAAAAAAATTATAATAATAATAATTAAAAAAAAAAAAAATAATAATAATAATAATAATAATAATGCTGCATGAAAAAAAAAAAAAAAAATACTTGCACCCAATTGAAAACCAAAACTCTTGCACCTGCAGGAAAAACCTGCAATAAGATTTTTGAATAATATGCTCTGAATTGAAAAAATAAGAATTTACTCACCGGTAATTCTATTTCTCGTAGTCCGTAGTGGATGCTGGGTACTCCGTAAGGACCATGGAGAATAGACGGGCTCCGCAGGAGACTGGGCACTCTAAAAGAAAGATTAGGTACTATCTGGTGTGCACTGGCTCCTCCCTCTATGCCCCTCCTCCAGACCTCAGTTAGGGAAACTGTGCCCGGAAGAGCTGACACTACAAGGAAAGGATTTGGAATCCCGGGTAAGACTCATACCAGCCACACCGTACAACTTGTGATAACTTTACCCAGTTAACAGTATGAACAACAAATGAGCCTCATTAACAGATGGCTCATAACAAAACCCTTTAGTTAAGCAATAACTATATACACGTATTGCAGAGAGTCCGCACTTGGGACGGGCTCCCAGCATCCACTACGGACTACGAGAAATAGAATTACCGGTGAGTAAATTCTTATTTTCTCTGACGTCCTAGTGGATGCTGGGTACTCCGTAAGGACCATGGGGATTATACCAAAGCTCCCAAACGGGCGGGAGAGTGCGGATGACTCTGCAGCACCGCATGAGCAAACTCAAGGTCCTCCTCAGCCAGGGTATCAAACTTGTATAATTTTGCAAACGTGTTTGACCCCGACCAGGTAGCAGCTCGGCAAAGTTGTAATGCCGAGAACCCTTGGGCAGGCGCCCAAGAAGAGCCCCCTTCCTCGTGGAATGGGCTTTTACTGATTTAGGATGCGGCAGTCCAGCCACAGAATGTGCAAGTTGAATCGCGCCACAGATCCAGCGAGCAATAGTCTGCTTAGAAGCAGGAGCACCCAGCTTGTTGGGTGCATGCAGGATAACAGCGAGTCAGTATTTTTGACTCTAGCCGTCCTGGAAACATAAATTTTCAGGGCCCGGACTACATCCAGCAACTTGGAGGCCTCCAAGTCCCGAGTAGCCGCAGGCACCATAATAGGTTGGTTCAAATGAAACGCTGATACCACCTTAGGGAGAAATTGGGGACGAATCCTTAATTCTGCCCTGTCCCTATGGAAGATCAGATAAGGGCACATGACAAAGCCGCCAATTCTGACACACGCCTAGCCGAAGCCAAGGCCAATTATATATATGACCACGTTCCACGTGAGATACTTCAACTCCACGTTCTGAAGTGGCTCAAAACAATGTGATTTTAGGAAAACCAACACTACGTTGAGATCCCAAGGTGCCACTGGAGGCACAAAAGGGGGCTGAATATGCAGCACTCCCTTAACAACGTCTGAACTTCAGGCAGCGTCTTTCCTAGCCTTTAACAGCGTAGGAATCACTTCATCTGGAACGCCCTTTTCCGTTAGGATCCTGCGTTCAACCGCCAAGCCTTCAAACGCAGCCGCGGTAAGTCTTGGAACAGACAGGGCCCCTGCAGTAACAGGTCCGTCTGAGACACAGAGGCCATGGGTCCTCCGCGATCATTTCTTGTAGTTCTGGGTACCAAGTTCTTCTTGGCCAATCCGGAACTACGAGTATAGTTCTTACTCCTCTCTTACTTACTATCCTCAGTACCTTGGGTATGAGAGGAAGAGGAGGGAACACATAAACCTACTGGTACACCCACGGTGTCACTAGTGCGTCCACAGCTATCGCCTGAGGGTCTCTTGACCTGGCGCAATACTTTTGTAGCTTTTTGTTGAGGCGGGACGCCATCATGTCCACCTGTGGCCGTTCCTAACGGTTCACAATCTGCGTGAAGACTTCTGGATGAAGTCCCCACTCTCCCGGGTGGAGGTCGTGCCTGCTGAGGAAGTCTGCTTCCTAGTTTTCCACACCCGGAATAAACACTGCTGACAGTGTTAGCACGTGATACTCCGCCCATCGGAGAATCCTTGTGGCTTCTGTCAACGCCATCCTGCTTCTTGTGCCGCCTTGTCGGTTTACATGGGCGACAGCCGTGGTGTTGTCTGACTGAATCAGCACCGGCTGGTTTTGTAGCAGGGGTTCTGCTTGCCTTAGGGCATTGTAACTGGCCCTTAGGTCCAGAATATTTATGTGTAGGGAAGTCTCCTGACTCGACCATTGTCCTGGGAAATTTCTTCCCTGAGTGACTGCTCCCCACCCTCGGAGGCTTGCATCCGCGGTCACCAGGACCCAGTCCTGAATGTCGAATCTGCGGCCCTCGAGAAGATGAGCACTCTGCAGCCACCACAGCAAAGACACCGTGGCCCCGGGGACAGGGTGATCAGCTGATGCATCTGAAGATGCGATCCTCACTTGTCTAACAGGTCCCACTGAAAAATCCTTGCATGGAACCTGCCGAAGGGAATTGCTTCGTAAGAAGCTACCACCTTTTCCAGGACTCGCGTGCAATGATGCACCTACACCTGTTTTGGTTTGAGGAGGTCTCTGACCCGAGATGACAACTCCTTGGCCTTCTCCTCCGGGAGAAACACCTTCTTCTGTTCTGTGTCCAGAAACATGCCCAATATCAGCAGACGCGTCGTAGGAACCAGCTGCGACTTTGGGATATTCAGAATCCAGCCGTGCTGTTGTAGCACTTCCTGAGATAGTGCTACTCCGATCAACGACTGCTCCTTGGACCTCGCCTTTATAAGGAGATCGTCCAAGTACGGGATAATTATAACTCCCTTCTTTCGAAGGAGTATCATCATTTCGGCCATTACCTTGGTAAATACCCTCGGTGCCGTGGACAGACCAAACGGCAACGTCTGGAATTGGTAATGGCAGTTCTGTACCACAACCTTGAGGTACTCCTGGTGAGGTGGGTAAATGGGGACATGTAGGTAAGCATCCATGATGTCCAGTGATACCATGTAATCCCCCTCTTCCAGGCTTGCAATAACCGCCCTGAGCGATTCCATTTTGAACTCGAACTTCCTTATATAAGTGTTCAAGGATTTCAAATTTAGAATGGGTCTCACCGAACCGTCTGGTTTCGGTACCACAAACATTGTGGAATAGTAACCCCGTCCCTTTTGAAGGAGGGGAACTTTTATTATCACCTGCTGGAGGTACAGCTTGTGAATTGCCGCCAGTACTACCTCCCTGTCCTGGGGAGTAGTTGGCAAGGCTGATTTGAGGTAACGGCGAGGGGGAGACGCCTCGAATTCCAGCTTGTATCCCTGCGATACCACTTGTAGAACCCAGAGATCCACCTGTGAGCGAACCCACTGGTCGCTGAAGTTCCGGAGACGCGCCCCCACCGCACCTGGCTCCGTCTGTGGAGCCCCAGCATCATGCGGTGGACTCAGTAGAAGCAGGGGAGGATTTTTGTTCCTGGGAACTGGCTGTCTGGTGCAGCTTATTCCCTCTCCCCCTGCCTCTGGGCAGAAAGGAAGCACCTTTGATCCGCTTGCCTTTCTGAGGCCGAAAGGACTGTACCTGATAGTACGGTGCTTTCGTAGGTTGTGAGGGAGCCTGAGGTAAAAATGTCGATTTCCCAGCTGTTGCTGTGGATACGAGGTCCGAGAGACCATCCCCAAACAATTCCTCACCCTTATAAGGCAAAACCTCCATGTGCCTTTTAGAATCAGCATCACCTGTCCACTGCCGGGTCCATAATACCCTCCTGGCAGAAATGGACATTGCATTAATTCTAGATGCTAGCCGGCAAATATCCCTCTGTGCATCCCTCATATATAAGACGACATCTTTAATATGCTCTATGGTTAGCAAAATAGTATCCCTGTCGAGGGTATCAATATTATCTGACAGGGTATCAGACCACGCTGCAGCAGCACTACACATCCATGCTGTGTATATACAGACTTCAGTATAGCTTCCTGCTTTCTATCAGCAGGCTCCTTCAAGGCGGCCGTATCCTGAGACGGCAGTGCCACCTTTTTTGACAAGCATGTGAGCGCCTTATCCACCCTAGGAGATATCTCCCAACGTGACCTATCCTCTGGCGGGAAAGGGTACGCCATCAGTAATTTTTTAGAAATTACCAGTTTCTTATCGGGGGAACCCCACGCTTCTTCACACACTTCATTCAGCTCATCTGATGGGGGAAAAACCACTGGCTGCTTTTTCTCCCCAAACATAATACCCTTTTTAGTGGTACCTGGGTTAATGTCAGAAATGTGTAACACATTTTTCATTGCCGTAATCATGCAACGGATGCCCCTTGTGGATTGTGTATATGTCTCATCCTCGTCGACACTGGAGTCAGACTCCGTGTCGACATCTGTATCTGCCATCTGAGGTAGCGGGCGTTTGTGAGCCCCTGATGGTCTTTGAGACGCCTGGGCAGGCACGGGCTGAGAAGCCGGCTGTCCCACGGCTGTTACGTCATCCAGCCTTTTATGTAAGGAGTTGACACTGTCGGTTAATACCTTCCACATATCCATCTACTCTGGTGTCGACCCCGCAGGGGGTGACATCACATTTATCGGCACCTGCTCCGCCTCCACATAAGCCTCCTCATCAAACATGTCGACACAGCCGTACCGACACACCGCACACACACAGGGAATGCTCTGACTGAGGACAGGACCCCACAAAGTCCTTTGGGGAGACAGAGAGAGAGTATGCCAGCACACACCACAGCGCTATATAATTAGGGATTTACACTATTACAGAAAATGATTTTTCCCTATAGCTGCTTTACATGTATAGTTTGCGCCTAAATTTAGTGCCCCCCCTCTCTTTTTAACCCTTTGAGCCTGGAAACTGCAGGGGAGAGCCTGGGGAGCTGTCTTCCAGCGGAACTGTGAAGAGAAAATGGCGCCAGTGTGCTGAGGGAGATAGCCCCGCCCCCTTCACGGCGGACTTCTCCCGCTCTTATCTTAATATTATGGCAGGGGATTTTTGCACATATATAGTTTATTAGACTATATTATGTGTTGTTTTGCCAATTTAAGGTACTCTAATTGCAGCCCAGGGCGCCCCCCCCAGCGCCCTGCACCCATCAGTGACCGGAGTATGTGGTGTGCATAGGGAGCAATGGCGCACAGCTGCAGTGCTGTGCGCTACCTTAATGAAGACCGGAGTCTTCAGCCGCCGATTTCCAGGACGTTCTTCTTGCTTCTGGCTCTGCAAGGGGGACGGCGGCGCGGCTCCGGGACCGGACGACCGAGGCTGGGCCTGTGTTCGATCCCTCTGGAGCTAATGGTGTCCAGTAGCCTAGAAGCCCAAGCTAGCTGCAAGCAGGTAGGTTCGCTTCTCTCCCCTAAGTCCCTCGTAGCAGTGAGTCTGTTGCCAGCAGATCTCACTGAAAATAAAAAACCTAACAAATACTTTCTTTACTAGAAGCTCAGGAGAGCCCCTAGTGTGCAACCAGCTCGAGCCGGGCACAGATTCTAACTGAGGTCTGGAGGAGGGGCATAGAGGGAGGAGCCAGTGCACACCAGATGGTACCTAATCTTTCTTTTAGAGTGCCCAGTCTCCTGCGGAGCCCGTCTATTCCCCATGGTCCTTACGGAGTACCCAGCATCCACTAGGACGTCAGAGAAATTACTAGTTCCTTGCAGTTTACGTATAGTGTATTGAAAAAGCCTATTAATATTGATTTTTGCATATACAACTATATTTTAACGTATAACTGGTAGTAATGGAGCCGTGCATTGTGTCACTCCATTACTATGGGGATGTGATATCACCAGACAACAAAGATGACGAACGCTGCATAATGAAATCACAAGATGACGCAGCTGGACGGGTGCTGGAATCTGGGGGAAGGTCTTTCTAAAGGTGAGCTGTTGCTTGTTATTGTATGTTCCCTGCTGACAATGACATAGAATAAAGGCATTAAAACTGAGTAATTTCTGCATTGTTCTACCTCATTCATTTAAAAAGTGAGGGTCGCACTTGTGGGGATTCTTTATACACGGTTGAGTCAAATTATTATAACCACCTTCTACATTTGAAGTCAGCAGCATATAGCCCATGAAGTACGTCACGTGTCATGCAGTGGCTTTGTGGGTATATAAGGTGTGGGATAGGCCGTCTGCTCACATATCACTCGTTGCTGTCATGGGTAAAAAAGTGGTGATTTAACAGAGTTACAAAAAAGGGATGATTATCAGCTCTTGGACCAAGGGTGGCAGTATTTCTGAAACAGCGCAGTGTGTGAACTGATTGCGTGCTTCTGTGGTGAAGGTGTATCGTGACTGGATAAATGCAACCATTGCGAATAACCCACATGGAAACTGCAGAGCATCATGTGCCATTGATGTGAGAGGTGAACGTCTGCTACAAAAGTTGCGTGAGGGTCGACCAGCACGCTAGAATGGAGCAGCTCACCATCAAAATTAACCTGGGGGCTACCAGACTAAACCGACAGTTCAGCCCTTCTAGCTGCTGACCATGCTGCACACGGCGGTTACTCTGGCTATTAGCTGGGGATCATAATAATGTGACCGTATGTATGGTCAAAAGTTTTAGGAAGGTGTGGAAAAAAAATAAGATTTTACTTACCGATAAATCTATTTCTCGTAGTCCGTAGTGGATGCTGGGACTCCGTAAGGACCATGGGGAATAGCGGCTCCGCAGGAGACAGGGCACAAGAATAAAAGCTTTAGGATCAGGTGGTGTGCACTGGCTCCTCCCCCTATGACCCTCCTCCAAGCCTCAGTTAGGATACTGTGCCCGGACGAGCGTACATAATCAGGAAGGATATTGAATCCCGGGTAAGACTCATACCAGCCACACCAATCACACCGTACAACTTGTGATCTGAACCCAGTTAACAGTCTGATAACAACGAAGGAGCCTCTGAAAAGATGGCTCACAACAACAATAACCCGATTTAGTTAACAATAACTATGTACAAGTATTGCAGACAATCCGCACTTGGGATGGGCGCCCAGCATCCACTACGGACTACGAGAAATAGATTTATCGGTAAGTAAAATCTTATTTTCTCTGACGTCCTAGTGGATGCTGGGACTCCGTAAGGACCATGGGGATTATACCAAAGCTCCCAAACGGGCGGGAGAGTGCGGATGACTCTGCAGCACCGAATGAGAGAACTCCAGGTCCTCCTCAGCCAGGGTATCAAATTTGTAGAATTTAGCAAACGTGTTTGCCCCTGACCAAGTAGCTGCTCGGCAAAGTTGTAAAGCCGAGACCCCTCGGGCAGCCGCCCAAGATGAGCCCACTTTCCTTGTGGAATGGGCTTTTACAGATTTTGGCTGTGGCAGGCCTGCCACAGAATGTGCAAGCTGAATTGTACTACAAATCCAACGAGCAATAGTCTGCTTAGAAGCAGGAGCACCCAGCTTGTTGGGTGCATACAGGATAAACAGCGAGTCAGACTTTCTGACTCCAGCCGTCCTGGAAACATATATTTTCAGGGCCCTGACAACGTCAAGTAACTTGGAGTCCTCCAAGTCCCTAGTAGCCGCAGGCACCACAATAGGTTGGTTCATGTGAAAAGCAGAAACCACCTTAGGGAGAAATTGAGGACGAGTCCTCAATTCTGCCCTGTCAGAATGAAAAATTAAGTAAGGGCTTTTATATGATAAAGCCGCCAATTCTGACACACGCCTGGCTGAAGCCAGGGCTAACAGCATCGTCACCTTCCATGTGAGATATTTTAAGTCCACAGTGGTGAGTGGTTCAAACCAATGTGACTTAAGGAACCTCAAAACAACATTGAGATCCCAAGGTGCCACTGGAGGCACAAAAGGAGGTTGTATATGCAGTACCCATTTTACAAATGTCTGAACTTCAGGTACTGAAGCCAGTTCTTTCTGGAAGAAAATCGACAGGGCCGAAATTTGAACCTTAATGGACCCTAATTTTAGGCCCATAGACAGTCCTGTTTGCAGGAAATGGAGGAAACGACCCAGTTGAAATTCCTCTGTAGGGGCCTTCTTGGCCTCACACCACGCAACATATTTTCGCCAAATGCGGTGATAATGTTTTGCGGTTACATCCTTCCTGGCTTTGACCAGGGTAGGGATGACTTCATCTGGAATGCCTTTTTCCTTCAGGATCCGGCGTTCAACCGCCATGCCGTCAAACGCAGCCGCGGTAAGTCTTGGAACAGACAAGGCCCCTGCTGGAGCAGGTCCTTTCTTAGAGGTAGAGGCCACGGGTCTTCCGTGAGCATCTCTTGAAGTTCCGGGTACCAAGTCCTTCTTGGCCAATCCGGAACCACGAGTATCGTTCTTACTCCTCTCCTTCTTATGATTCTCAGTACTTTTGGTATGAGAGGCAGAGGAGGGAACACATACACTGACTGGTACACCCACGGTGTCACCAGAGCGTCCACCGCTATTGCCTGAGGGTCCCTTGACCTGGCAATATCTGTCTAGTTTTTTGTTTAGACGTGACGCCATCATGTCCACCTTTGGTTTTTCCCAACGGTTTACAATCAGGTGGAAGACTTCTGGGTGAAGTCCCCACTCTCCCGGGTGAAGGTCGTGTCTGCTGAGGAAGTCTGCTTCCCAGTTGTCCACTCCCGGAATGAACACTGCTGACAGAGCTATCACATGATTTTCCGCCCAGCGAAGAATCCTTGCAGCTTCTGCCATTGCCCTCCTGCTTCTCGTGCCGCCCTGTCTGTTTACGTGGGCGACTGACGTGATGTTGTCCGATTGGATCAATACCGCCTGACCCTGAAGCAGGGGTTTCGCTTGACTTAGGGCATTGTAAATGGCCCTTAGTTCCAGAATGTTTATATGAAGAGATGTTTCCATGCTTGACCACAAGCCCTGGAAATTTTTTCCCTGTGTGACTGCCCCCCAGCCTCTCAGGCTGGCGTCCGTGGTCACCAGGACCCAATCCTGAATGCCAAATCTGCGGCCCTCTAGTAGATGAGCACTCTGCAGCCACCACAGAAGAGACACCCTTGTCCTTGTCGACAGGGTTATCCGCTGATGCATCTGAAGATGCGATCCGGACCATTTGTCCAGTAGATCCCACTGAAACGTTCTTGCATGGAATCTTCCGAATGGAATTGCTTCGTAAGAAGCCACCATTTTTCCCAGGACCCTCGTGCACTGATGCACTGACACCTGGCCTGGTTTTAGGAGGTTCCTGACTAGCTCGGATAACTCCCTGGCCTTCTCCTCCGGGAGAAACGCCTTTTTCTGGACTGTGTCCAGAATCATTCCTAGGAACAGTAGACGTGTCGTTGGAATCAGCTGCGATTTTGGAATATTTAGGATCCACCCGTGCTGACGTAACACTACCTGAGATAGTGCTACTCCGACTTCTAACTGTTCCCTGGACCTTGCCCTTATCAGGAGATCGTCCAAGTAAGGGATAATTAAGACGCCTTTTCTTCGAAGAAGAATCATCATTTCGGCCATTACCTTGGTAAAGACCCGAGGTGCCGTGGACAACCCAAACGGCAGCGTCTGAAACTGATAATGACAGTTTTGTACTACAAACCTTAGGTACCCTTGGTGAGACGGGTAGATTGGGACGTGGAGATAAGCATCCTTGATGTCCAGAGACACCATATAGTCCCCTTCTTCCAGGTTTGCCATCACCGCTCTGAGTGATTCCATCTTGAATTTGAACCTCTTTATGTAAGTGTTCAGGGATTTCAGATTTAAAATTGGTCTCACCGAGCCGTCCGGCTTCGGTACCACAAACAGCGTGGAATAATACCCCTTTCCCTGTTGTAGGAGGGGTACCTTGATTATCACCTGCTGGGAATACAGCTTGTGAATGGCTTCCAAAACTGCCTCCCTGTCGGAGGGAGACTTTGGTAGAGCAGACTTCAGGAACCGGCGAGGGGGAAACGCCTCGAATTCCAGTTTGTACCCCTGCGATACCACCTGTAGAATCCAGGGGTCCACTTGCGAGTGAGCCCACTGCGCGTTGAAATTCTTGAGACGGGCCCCCACCATGTCTGAGTCTGCTTGTAAAGCCCCAGCGTCATGCTGAAGACTTGGCAGAAGCAGGGGAGGGCTTCTGCTCCTGGGAAGCGGCTGCATGGTGCAGTCTTTTTCCCCTTCCTCTGCCCCGGGGCAGGAAGGAATGGCCTTTAGCTCGCTTGTACTTATGGGAACGAAAGGACTGAGTTTGAAAAGACGGTGTCTTTTTCTGCTGATGTGAAGTGACCTGGGGTAAAAAGGTGGATTTTCCAGCCGTTGCCGTGGCGACCAGGTCCGATAGACCAGCCCCAAATAACTCCTCCCCTTTATACGGCAATACTTCCATATGTCGTTTGGAATCCGCATCGCCTGACCACTGTCGCGTCCATAACGCTCTTCTGGCAGAAATGGAAATAGCACTTACTCTTGATGCCAGGGTGCAAATATCCCTCTGTGCATCACGCATATATAGTAATGCATCCTTCAAATGCTCTATAGTTAACAGTATATTGTCCCTATCCAGGGTATCAATATTTTCAGTCAGGGAATCCGACCACGCGACGCCAGCACTGCACATCCAGGCTGAAGCGATTGCTGGTCGCAGTATAACACCAGTATGTGTGTATATACTTTTAAGAATATTTTCCAGCCTTCTATCTGCTGGTTCTTTGAGGGTGGCCGTATCAGGAGACGGTAACGCTACTTGTTTAGATAAACGTGTGAGCGCCTTATCTACCCTAGGGGGTGTTTCCCAACGTGTCCTAACCTCTAACGGGAAAGGATATAGTGCCAATAATTTTTTAGAAATTAGCAGTTTTTTGTCGGGGGAAACCCACGCTTTATCACACACCTCATTTAACTCATCTGACTCAGGGAAAACTATTGGTAGTTTTTTCACACCCCACATAATACCCTTCTTTGTGGTACTTGTAGTGTCAGAAATGTTCAATGCTTCCTTCATTGCCGTGATCATGTAACGTGTGGCCCTACTGGACATTACGTTTGTCTCCTCACCGTCGACACTAGACTCAGTATCTGTGTCTGGGTCTGTGTCGACCCACTGAGGTAACGGGCGTTTTAGGGCCCCTGACGGTGTCTGAGACGCCTGGACAGGCACTAATTGATTTGCCGGCTGTCTCATGTCATCAACCGTTCTTTGCAAAGTGCTGACATTATCACTTAATTCTTTAAATACGATCATCCAGTCAGGTGTCGACTCCCTAGGAAGTGACATCACTAACCCAGGCAATTGCTCCGCCTCCACATCATTTTCCTCCTCATACATGTCGACACACACGTACCGACACACAGCACACACACCGGGAATGCTCTGATAGAGGACAGGACCCCACAAGCCCTTTGGAGAGACAGAGGGAGAGTCTGCCAGCACACACCAAGCGCTATATATATATATACAGGGATAACCTTATATAAGTGTTATTCCCTTATAGCTGCTGTTTATATAGTTTTTAGCTGCCAATAGTGCCCCCCCTTCTCTTTTTTACCCTGATTCAGTAGCAAGTCTGCAGGGGAGAGTCAGGGAGCCGTCCTTCCAGCGGAGCTGTGAGGGAAAATGGCGCTTGTGTGCTGAGGAGATAGGCTCCGCCCCTTCACGACGTCCTTATCTCCCGCTTTTTCTGTAAAAATGGCAGGGGTTAAAATACATCCATATAGCCCAAGAGCTATATGTGATGTATTCTTTAGCCAACCTAAGGTATTATCTGTTATATTGCGTCTCAGGGCGCTCCCCCCCAGCGCCCTGCACCCTCAGTGACCGGAGTGTGAAGTGTGCTGAGAGCAATGGCGCACAGCTGCGGTGCTGTGCGCTACCTTAGTCTGAAGACAGGATCGTCTTCTGCCGCCGATTTCACCGGACCTCTTCGCTCTTCTGGCTCTGTAAGGGGGCCGGCGGCGCGGCTCCGGGACCCATCCAGGCTGAACCTGTGATCGTCCCTCTGGAGCTAATGTCCAGTAGCCTAAGAAACCCGATCCACTCTGCACGCAGGTGAGTCCGTTTCTTCTCCCCTTAGTCCCACGATGCAGTAAGCCTGTTGCCAGCAGGACTCACTGAAAATAAAAAACCTAAAATATACTTTTATTCTAAGCAGCTCAGGAGAGCCACCTAGCCTGCACCCTTCTCGTTCGGGCACAAAAATCTAACTGAGGCTTGGAGGAGGGTCATAGGGGGAGGAGCCAGTGCACACCACCTGATCCTAAAGCTTTTATTCTTGTGCCCTGTCTCCTGCGGAGCCGCTATTCCCCATGGTCCTTACGGAGTCCCAGCATCCACTAGGACGTCAGAGAAAATGCTTTAAAAAATAAGAATTTACTTACCGATAATTCTATTTCTCGGAGTCCGTAGTGGATGCTGGGGTTCCTGAAAGGACCATGGGGAATAGCGGCTCCGCAGGAGACAGGGCACAAAAGTAAAGCTTTCCGATCAGGTGGTGTGCACTGGCTCCTCCCCCTATGACCCTCCTCCAAGCCAGTTAGGTACTGTGCCCGGACGAGCGTACACAATAAAGGGAGGAATTTTGAATCCCGGGTAAGACTCATACCAGCCACACCAATCACACCGTACAACTTGTGATCTAAACCCAGTTAACAGTATGATAACAGCGGAGCCTCTGAAAAGATGGCTCACAACAATAATAACCCGATTTTTGTAACTATGTACAAGTATTGCAGATAATCCGCACTTGGGATGGGCGCCCAGCATCCACTACGGACTCCGAGAAATAGAATTATCGGTAAGTAAATTCTTATTTTCTCTATCGTCCTAGTGGATGCTGGGGTTCCTGAAAGGACCATGGGGATTATACCAAAGCTCCCAAACGGGCGGGAGAGTGCGGATGACTCTGCAGCACCGAATGAGAGAACTCCAGGTCCTCCTTAGCCAGGGTATCAAATTTGTAGAATTTAGCAAACATGTTTGCCCCTGACCAAGTAGCTGCTCGGCAAAGTTGTAAAGCCGAGACCCCTCGGGCAGCCGCCCAAGATGAGCCCACCTTCCTTGTGGAATGGGCATTTACATATTTTGGCTGTGGCAGGCCTGCCACAGAATGTGCAAGCTGAATTGTATTACACATCCAACTAGCAATAGTCTGCTTAGAAGCAAGAGCACCCAGTTTGTTGGGTGCATACAGGATAACAGCAAGTCAGTTTTCCTGACTCCAGCCGTCCTGGAACATATTTTCAGGGCCCTGACAACATCTAGCAACTTGGAGTCCTCCAAGTCCCTAGTAGGTGCAAGGCACCACAATAAGCTGGTTCAGGTGAAACACTGACACCACCTTAGGGAGAGAACTGGGGACGAGTCCGCAGCTCTGCCCTGTCCGAATGGACAAACAGATATGGGCTTTTTTGAGAAAAAAACACCAATTTAAGACACTCGCCTGGTCCAGGCCAGGGCCAAGAGCATGGTCACTTTTCATGTGAGATGCTTCAAATCCACAGATTTGACTGGTTTTAAACCAATGTGATTTGAGGAATCCCAGAACTACGTTGAGATCCCACAGTGCCACTGGAGGCACAAAAGGGGGTTGTATATGCAATACTCCCTTGACAAACTTCTGGACTTCAGGAACTGAAGCCAATTCTTTCTGGAAGAAAATCGACAGGGCCGAAATTTGAACCTTAATGGACCCCAATTTGAGGCCCATAGACACTCCTGTTTGCAGGAAATGCAGGAAACGACCGAGTTGAAATTTCTTTGTGGGGCCTTCCTGGCCTCACACCACGCAACATATTTTCGCCACATGTGGTGATAATGTTGTGCGGTCACCTCCTTTCTGGCTTTGACCAGGGTAGGAATGACCTCTTCCGGAATGCCTTTTTCCCTTAGGATCCGGCTTTCCACCGCCATGCCGACAAACGCAGCTGCGGTAAGTCTTGGAACAGACATGGTACTTGCTGAAGCAAGTCCCTTCTTAGCGGCAGAGGCCATAAGACCTCTGTAAGCATCTCTTGAAGTTCCGGGTACCAAGTCCTTCTTGGCCAATCCGGAGCCATGAGTATAGTTCTTACTCCTCTACGTCTTATAATTCTCAGCACCTTAGGTATGAGAAGCAGAGGAGGGAACACATACACCGACTGGTACACCCACGGTGTTACCAGAACGTCCACAGCTATTGCCTGAGGGTCTCTTGACCTGGCGCAATACCTGTCCCGTTTTTTGTTCAGACGGGACGCCATCATGTCCACCTTTGGTATTTCCCAACGGTTTACAATCATGTGGAAAAAACTTCCACTCTCCCGGGTGGAGGTCGTGCCTGCTGAGGAAGTCTGCTTCCCAGTTTCCATTCCCGGGATGAAACACTGCTGACAGTGCTATCACATGATTTTCCGCCCAGCGAAAAGTCCTTGCAGTTTTTGCCATTGCCCTCCTGCTTCTTGTGTCGCCCTGTCTGTTTACGTGGGCGACTGCCGTGATGTTTTTCCCACTGGATCAATACCGGCTGACCTTGAAGCAGAGGTCTTGCTAAGCTTAGAGCATTATAAATTTACCCTTAGCTCCAGTATATTTATGTGGAGAAAAGTCTCCAGACTTGATCACACTCCCTGGAAATTTTTTCCTTGTGTGACTGCTCCCCAGCCTCTCGGGCTGGGCTCCGTGGTCACCAGCATCCAATCCTGAATGCCGAATCTGCGGCCCTCTAGAAGATGAGCACTCTATAACCACCACAGGAGAGACACCCTTGTCCTTGGATATAGGGTTATCCGCTGATGCATCTGAAGATGCGATCCGGACCATTTGTCCAGCAGATCCCACTGAAAAGTTCTTGCGTGAAATCTGCCGAATGGAATTGCTTCGTAGGAAGCCACCATTTTTACCAGGACCCTTGTGCAATGATGCACTGTTTTTAGGAGGTTCCTGACTAGCTCGGATAACTCCCTGGCTTTCTCTTCCGGGAGAAACACCTTTTTCTGGACTGTGTCCAGAATCATCCCTAGGCACAGCAGACGTGTCGTCGGGATCAGCTGCGATTTTGGAATATTTAGAATCCACCCGTGCTGTTGTAGCAGTATCCGAGATAGTGCTACTCCGACCTCCAACTGTTCCCTGGACTATGCCCTTATCAGGAGATCGTCCAAGTAAGGGATAATTAAGACGCCTTTTCTTCGAAGAAGAATCATCATTTCGGCCATTACCTTGGTAAAGACCCGGGGTGCCGTGGACAATCCAAACGGCAGCGTCTGAAACTGATAGTGACAGTTCTGCACCACGAACCTGAGGTACCCTTAGTGAGAAGGGCAAATTTGGGACATAGAGGTAAGCATCCCTGATGTCCCGGGACACTATATAGTCCCCTTCTTCCTGGTTCGTTATCACTGCTCTGAGTGACTCCATCTTGATTTGAACCTTTGTAAGTGTTCAAAAAATTTTTTAGAATAAGTCTCACCTAGCCTTCTGGCTTCAGTACCACAATATAGTGTGGAATAATACCCCTTTTCTTGTAGTAGGAGGGGTAATTTAATTATCACCTGCTGGGAATACAGCTTGTGAATTTTTTCCCATACTGCCTCCTTGTCGGAGGGAGACCTTGGTAAAGCAGACTTCAGGAGCCTGCGAAGGGGAAACGTCTCGACATTCCAATCTGTACCCCTGGGATACTACTTGTAGGATCCAGGGGTCCTGTACGGTCTCAGCGCCATGCTGAGAACTTGTCAGAAGCGGTGGAACGCTTCTGTTCCTGGGAATGGGCTGCCTGCTGCAGTCTTCTTCCCTTTCCTCTATCCCTGGGCAGATATGATCTTATAGGGACGAAAGGACTGAGGCTGAAAAGACGGTGTCTTTTTCTGCAGAGATGTGACTTAGGGTAAAAACGGCGGATTTTCCAGCAGTTGCCGTGGCCACCAGGTCCGATGGACCGACCCCAAATAACTCCTCTTCCTTTATACGGCAATACACCTTTGTGCCGTTTGGAATCTGCATCACCTGACCACTGTCGTGTCCATAACATCTTCTGGCAGATATGGACATCGCATTTACTCTTGATGCCAGAGTGCAAATATCCCTCTGTGCATCTCGCATATATAGAAATGCATCCTTTAAATGCTCTATAGTCAATAAAATACTGTCCCTGTCAAGGGTATCAATATTTTTAGTCAGGGAATCCGACCAAGCCACCCCAGCTCTGCACATCCAGGCTGAGGCGATCGCTGGTCGCAGTATAACACCAGTATGTGTGTATATACTTTTTATGATATTTTCCAGCCTCCTGTCAGCTGGTCCTTGAGGACGGCCCTATCTATAGACGGTACCGCCACTTGTTTTGATAAGCGTGTGAGCGCCTTATCCACCCTAAGGGGTGTTTCCCAACGCGCCCTAACTTCTGGCGGGAAAGGGTATACCGCCCATAATTTTCTATCGGGGGGAACCCACGCATCATCACACACTTTATTTAATTTATCTGATTCAGGAAAAACTACGGTAGTTTTTTCACATCCCACATAATACCCTCTTTTGTGGTACTTGTAGTATCAGAAATATGAAACACCTCCTTCATTGCCTTTAACGTGTGGCCCTAATAAGGAATACGTTTGTTTATTCACCGTCGACACTGGATTCAGTGTCCCTGTCTGTGTCTGTGTCGACCGACTAAAGTAAACGGGCGGTTTAAAACCCCTGACGGTGTTTTTGAGACGTCTGGACCGGTACTAATTGTTTGTCGGCCGTCTCATGTCGTCAACCGACCTTGCAGCGTGTTGACATTATCACGTAATTCCCTAAATAAGCCATCCATTCCGGTGTCGACTCCCTAGAGAGTGACATCACCATTACAGGCAATTGCTCCGCCTCCTCACCAACATCGTCCTCATACATGTCGACACACACGTACCGACACACAGCACACACACAGGGAATGGTCTGATAGAGGACAGGACCCACTAGCCCTTTGGAGAGACAGAGGGAGAGTTTACCAGCACACACCAAAAACGCTATAATTATATAGGGACAACCTTATATAAGTGTTTTCCCTTATAGCATCTTTTTTATATATTTCTAACGCCAAATTAGTGCCCCCCCTCTCTGTTTTAACCCTGTTTCTGTAGTGCAGTGCAGGGGAGAGCCTGGGAGCCTTCCCTCCAGCCTTTCTGTGAGGGAAAATGGCGCTGTGTGCTGAGGAGATAGGCCCCGCCCCTTTTTCGGCGGCCTCGTCTCCCGCTCTTAACGGATTCTGGCAGGGGTTAAATATCTCCATATAGCCTCCGGAGGCTATATGTGAGGTATTTTTAGCCAAAATAGGTATTCATTTGCCTCCCAGGGCGCCCCCCTCCCAGCGCCCTGCACCCTCAGTGACTGCCGTGTGAAGTGTGCTGAGAGGAAAATGGCGCACAGCTGCAGTGCTGTGCGCTACCTTTAGAAGACTGAGGAGTCTTCTGCCGCCGATTCTGGACCTCTTCTTACTTCAGCATCTGCAAGGGGGCCGGCGGCAAGGCTCCGGTGACCATCCAGGCTGTACCTGTGATCGTCCCTCTGGAGCTGGTGTCCAGTAGCCAAGAAGCCAATCCATCCTGCACGCAGGTGAGTTCACTTCTTCTCCCCTAAGTCCCTCGTTGCAGTGATCCTGTTGCCAGCAGGACTCACTGTAAAATAAAAAACCTAAGCTAAACTTTTCTAAGCAGCTCTTTAGGAGAGCCACCTAGATTGCACCCTTCTCGGCCGGGCACAAAAATCTAACTGGCTTGGAGGAGGGTCATAGGGGGAGGAGCCAGTGCACACCACCTGATCGGAAAGCTTTACTTTTGTGCCCTGTCTCCTGCGGAGCCGCTATTCCCCATGGTCCTTTCAGGAACCCCAGCATCCACTAGGACGATAGAGAAAGTTATTTTTATCTATTAACAAAATGCAAAGTGAATGAACAAAAGAGAAATCTAAACCAAATCAATATTTGGTGTGACCACCCTTTGCCTTCAAAACAGCATCAATTCCTCTAGGTACACTTGCACACATTTTTTAGAAGAAACTCGGCAGGGAGGTTGTTCCAAACATCTTGGAGAACTAACCACAGATCTTCTGTGGAGGGCTTGCTCAAATCCTTCTGTCTCTTCATGTAATCCCAGACAGACTCAGTGATGTTGAGATCAGGGCTCTGTGGGGGCCATACCATCACTTCCAGGACTCCTTGTTCTTCTTTAGGCTAAAGATAGTTCTTAATGACATTGGCTGTATGCTTGAGGTCGTTGTCCTGCTGCAGAATAAATTTGGAGCCAATCAGATACCACCCTAATGGTATTACATAATGGATAAGTAACTGACTGCATTTCTAGCATTGAGGACATCATTAATCCTGATCAAATCCCCAACTCCATTTGCTGAAATATAGCCCCAAACCTGGAACCTCCACCATGCTTCACTGTGTCTGCAGATACTTATTATTGCACCGTACTCCAGCCCTTCGGCGAACAAACTGTCTTCTGTTAAAGCCAAATATTTAACATTTTGACTCCTCCAATCTCTTGCAAGACAAAGCCTAACTCGGAAACACGCCGTGCTGAGGCAATAGGCATAAGGAAGGCCATCTTTCAAGTAATGAACTAAAGATCCGCTGAATGTAAAGGCTCAAAAAGAAGCTTGTTTAAGAGCAGATAGGACCAGATTCCACGGAGCTACCAGAAAATTAATTGGAGGTTGAATACGCACCATTCCCTGTAAAACGGACGGATCTCTGGCAGAAGGGCCAAACGCCACTGGAAATAAACGGACAGCGTCAAAATCTTTATTTTCAAATAACAAAGCTTTAAACCAGCTTCCAAATGAGGTGTGAAACTTAGATGAATGAACCCTTCTCTGTTCACATCACAAGGTCTTCCATACTCTGTGGTAAATGTGCAATGAAACCAGTTTTAGGGCTCCCAGCATAGTAATAATAAGAATAAGAATAAGAATTTTATTTATATAGCGCTCTTTCTCCATTAGGACTCAAGGCGCTTAACAGATACATAGCATAATAATATAGTACAGAAAATAATGAAGTACATTTTCATAAAATACAGAAGCATGAAGATACTAAAAGGGACACTATGGAAATGATTGAGTAAATAGGAAAGTCTTGAGTCTACTTTTGAAGGATTCTATAGTTGGGGCCTCTCGCACTGTGCGGGGAAGTGAGTTCCATAGAGTCGGAGCCGCATGACTAAAAGCTCGACCCCCAGATGAATTACGGTAGATTCTAGGTACTGCTAAAAGTCCTTTATCTACAGATCGCAGTAATCGAGTGGGGCAGTATGGGATCAGAAGCTGTTTCAGGTACCTTGGGCCCTGATCATGTAATGCTTTGAAACTCGGTAAGCCAATCTTGAAGATGTACAGACCACTGAGGGAGAAAACCTCTTTTACTTTAATGACCTGGCTTTTGAAAGCTAATGAGGAAGGTACTCTTTTTAGAAACGGACCTTGGTGTAGCAGGTCTGGATGAAGTGGAAGACGCTATCCAGGACATGTTGACATTTTAAAGAAGTTCTGTCGAACCACAACCTGTGAGGCCAGCTCGGACCCACTAGGATTACCATCACCCGTTGATCCTTTATGCACTTAAGTACCCATGGCAACATTGGTGTCAGAGTAAACAGATACACTAGATGAAAATCCCATGGAACAGTCATGGCATCTATTGACTCCTAGGGGCGCGGACACAAATCGGCTATTCTACGCACATTGGTTGATACTTTCTTACTGCACGTACGTCTGAACCGCAGCACGCATGTGCAATGATTGAATTACTATAGTGGGCGCAACGAGGAATTAATAGCAGAGAGAGTGACAGGAAAAAAGAGGTTAAGGGGGTTAACGGAGAGTGGTCATACAAACACAGTCGTCAAAACATTCAAACAGCGTTTTCTGGGCATGCTAAAATTAGCAGTTGTGATCTTACTGGCTACTGGAGAGTCCTCAGCATCCCGGAAGAGCACCTCAGCCTGCTAGTCTTCAGAGGCACTCAGACATGCTCTGATTTGAGAATAGCAGTGGTTGTCCCTATGCTCAGGTTAGCTTCTGACCATATTAGCATAAAATGGCAATTGCGTACGGCAAAAGATAGCAATGGCAGCAGCAAGAACAACCGCACATGAATGAACCTTCTACTGCGAAAGCCAGAGTGTCCCTGGATCTCGCACAAAACTGTGGAACACTGAAGATGTGTCGACAGGCTATGAGATCCACTTGTCAAAGGCCACACAGAGACCAGTCCTCCAGGTGAAACATTCTGCTGAGGAAGTCTGCTTCCCAATTTTCCACAGCTGGGCTGAACGCTGTATATAAAATCGGAAAAAGGTCTCCGCCCAGGAAAGTAATGGGCAGCCTCTGCCATGCTATTTGTGCCTCTTGGATGATTTACATACGTCCGACTAAATACGAACTTGCCATAAAACCAGGACAGACTAAGCTTTCAAGAGAGCCAGAAAGATGGTTGGAAGCTCGAGCACACTGATCAGCAAAGATGTCTTAGACAATGACCAAAGGCCCGGAAGCCAAAGATGTAACGCTACGGCCCTCCATCCGAGGAGACTCTTTTCTATAGTCACAATGACACAATCCAGAGTGATCGAGGACAGACCCTTGAGATAATCGGAATCCAGCCACCAATTTAGAGACTGACGAGTGCTGTCTGACAGAAAGAGAAACAGACGAGGGGGATGCTAAGCATATTGTCCAATACTGAATGGTCTCATAGGTGGATCAACAGCTTCATGCACAAAATGATCAACAGACGAGGTACTGATGTGACCAAGTTCTGTAGGTTCCGTGGTTTGGACTCCAGGAAGAAAACCTTTTTTGAGAGAAGTGTCAAAGACACACCCAAAAACTGAAGGAACGAGGTGTGACTTTTCAAAATTCAGGATCCATCTCAGAGTCGACAGCTAGACCGAGATCAGAGCTGACTGTTAGACAGAACGGCAAGACACACTTTACTGGCATCCAATGCAAGAGATTGAGCCCCAGTAAGCAAAAATGATCCCAGCACAATTCGATTCTCTAAGCGCAAAAATGCCATATCGGTTGGAAGAAGCCATGTAGCCTCCAACAATTAACAAGGTGGAGTAAAACTTCAGATCTTGTTTTAGCGTTGAAACAAGTGCAAGGACTGTTAGATGGGATAATCTGGTCAATATGACATGTGTGTGAAGACCTAAAGTGCACAGCCACACTTCCATTATCAGCTGCACAGTCAAGCTGTTTAGCCATGTGGAGCAGGCAATCCCTAACAAATGACTGGAGACCTGCGACAAGTTCGCCCAAGTTGTCATAGGGTAAACCACCCAATGGGGAGGCGAGTAAATAAAGGTTGGATAAAGCCCATAAAACCCATACCAAACCAGGGAAAACACTGTTATACCACCCAAGTCGCACACTCGATGAGATGGAGCTAAAGTATGGCGTACTGATAACAAGAGAGGGAATACTGCGCTTGAATGGAGGAAACAACCAAAACTATCCAGAGCTAGATAGAAGAACCACAGTACTATTTTAATAGGTGGGACAGCAACTTGCCTAGAGCCTGAGCCCCTCTAGGTTGTACTATGGCTGACTCAGCATCTTGACCATGACTGGGGGGTACCTGACAGTTCACAGAAATCCTCCAAGTTAGCCTCTCTATGCATAGATACACACACATGTGAACGTGACACAGTGAAACAAACTGATAAACAACCATAGCCGAGCGTGAACTACAGGAATACAGTGCACTGTCAAGATCGGATGTTGCCCATAGCAACCAATCAGATTCCAGGTATTATGTTCTAGAAGGTGCTAGATAAATGAGAAGTAGAAACTGATTGGTTGCAATTGGCCACATCCCATATTAAATAAAACTCCCATCTTAGTAAATTTACCCCACAAAGGCAAGAGTGACCAGCAATAAACAATGCTAAATAAACTTAAGTGAGAGTAAGACACAGCAACATATAGAAGAAATAGATATGCATAGGTGAAATGTCACAATAATATATACTGATAAACACACATAGGCGAGTGTGAGACACAGCAATATACAGCGTACATAAATACGCAAACATGACAGTGACACATTAATATATACTGATAAACACAGATTAGGTGAGACACAGTAATATATAGCACACAAATATACGCATAGATGAGAGTGACCCACAACACATACAGATGAACACACAAGTGCGTGTGAGACACCGCAATATACATTATATATATGGCACATTTACTTTCCGCCGAGGTGCTACTCCTGTGTTCTGTAAGGATAAAGGACCT
Organism: Pseudophryne corroboree; assembly: GCF_028390025.1. Taxonomy (NCBI): domain Eukaryota; kingdom Metazoa; phylum Chordata; class Amphibia; order Anura; family Myobatrachidae; genus Pseudophryne; species Pseudophryne corroboree. The sequence goes on from NC_086447.1 coordinate 614,171,014, forward strand.
GGGATTTGAATTAGTCGGCTGCACATGTCTACACACTTTCTCCAGGGAGCCGCCATGTGCAACCCGGAAACATAACACTGCCATACAGGACCCATTAGAAAGATACCAAAATGTCCATACACTCAAACGTGTTTCCCCAATTTCATAACTGTGCACAACGCTTTAAATATAACATGGTAAAACACATTACAAAATATACATTCATATAACATGGCACCTAGTGCCATTAAAAGATGGTGATTGTGCCACAAGTTTATCATGTGTGCTGGGTCTCCACCCACACCACCATGTAAAAGGTACATAAATTTGATTCATTTATTTCATGCAGTGCGCTCACATTCTTTAAAAAAAAGCCCCCCAAAAAACCTACACATATACACACTTTTGCCTAATTGCAAGAGGTAGTGTTTTATTTAAAATATTCTAGCATTATAAACACAAAAATAGGATTTTGGTTACCTACCGGTAAATCCTTTTCTCGTAGTCCGTAGAGGATGCTGGGGTCCACATTAGTACCATGGGGTATAGATGGGTCCACCAGGAGCAATTGGCACTTTAAGAGTTTGAGAGTGTGGGCTGGCTCCTCCCTCTATTCCCCTCCTACCAGACTCAGTCTAGAAACTGTGCCCGAGGAGACGGACATCTTCGAGAGAAGGATTTAACACAGATAGTGGCGAGATTCACACCAGCTCACACATACAAGGCACATCAAGCTAACTTAGCTTGAAAACTCAGCAACCGCTGAAACATTACTTGCCAAGTAACAATGCAGTACTCAACTAAAATGAAGTTGTACTAAACCAAATGATGAAAGCAGAAAAACGAAGCGCTGGGCGGGCGCCCAGCATCCTCTACGCACTACGAGAAAAGGATTTACCGGTAGGTAACCAAAATCCTATTTTCTCTTACGTCCTAGAGGATGCTGGGGTCCACATTAGTACCATGGGGATGTACCAAAGCTCCCAGAACGGAAGGGAGAGCGCAGAGGCTCCTGCAGAACTGATTGACTGAACTTCAGATCATCAGAGGCCAAAGTATCGAACTTGTAGAACTTTGCAAATGTGTTCGACCCCGACCAAGTTGCAGCTCGGCAAAGTTGTAACGCCGAGACACCCCGGACAGCCGCCCAGGAAGACCCCACCTTACGAGTAGAGTGGGCCTTGACAGACGTAGGACACGGCAAGCCTGCCGTAGAATATGCATGCTGGATAGTGAACCTGATCCAGCGAGAGATCGTCTGCTTAGAAGCAGGACATCCAATTTTCTTGGCATCATACAGGACAAACAGAGTCCGATTTTCTGTGACGAGCAGTCCTCCTCAAATAAATTTTCAGAGCCCTTACAAAATCCAAGGAATTTGATGAAATTGAGGAGTCAGTAGCCACTGGCACCACAATAGGTTGGTTGATATGAAATGTCAACACAACCTTCGGAATAAACTGCTGACGTGTCCGGAGTTCAGCCCTATCTTCGTGGAAGATCAAGTATGGGCTTTTACAGGACAAAGACCCCAACTCCAACACACGTCTAGCAGAAGCTTAAGGCCAACAACATGACAGCATTCAACATAAGAAATTTGACCTCAACCTCCTGTAGAGGCTCGAACCAGTCCAATTGGAGGAACTGCAACACCACGTTAAGGTTCCAAGGCGCCGAAGGCAGTACAAAGGAAGGTTGGATGTGCAGAACTCCTTTCAAAAAGGTCTGAACCTCACGGAGGGCAGCCGTTTGTGGAAGAAAATGGATAGGGACGAAATCTGGACCTTCACAGATCCCAACTTCAGGCCCATATCCACACCGGCTTGGAGGAAGAGGAGAAACCGTCCCAGTTGAAACTACACCGCAGGAAATTTCTTGGACTCGCTCCAAGATACATATTTTTTCCAAATTCGATGGTAATGTTTAGACGTTACTCCTTTCCTAGCCTGTATCAGGGTAGGAACAACCTTGTTCAGGATGCCCTTTCGAGCTAGTATCAGGCGTTCAACCTCCAAGCCGTCAAACGTAGCCACGTCTTGATAGGCGAACGGCCCCTGCTGCAGCAGGTCCTCCCGAAGAGGAAGAGGCCTTGGTTCTTCTTGCAGTAGCTCCAGAAGACGTGTACCAAGCACTTCTCGGCCAGTCTGGAGTAATAAGGATCGCTTGAACCCTTGTTCTCCTTATGAGTTTTAGAACTCTTGGGATGAGAGGAAGTGGAGGAAACACGTACACCGACTGGAACATCCACGGAGTCACTAGGGTGTCCACAGCCACTGCTTGCGGGTCCCTTGACCTGGAACAAAACCGCTGAAGCTTCTTGTTGAGACGAGAGGCCATCATGTCGATCTGGGGTACGCCCCAAAGATCTGTTACCTCCTTTAAAACCTCCGGATGGAGACCTCACTCCCCTGGATGGAGATCGTGTCTTCTGAGGAAGTCCGCTTCCCAGTTGTCTACTCCCGGAATGAAGATTGCGGACAGCGCCAACGCGTGCTTTTCTGCCCAGAGGATGATTGTTACCTTTGCCATTGCAGCTCTGCTCTTCGTTCCGCCCTGTCGGTTTATGTAAGCCACTGTTCTCACATTGTCCGACTGCACTTGAATGGCCCGATTTCTCAGAAGATGGGCCGCTTGGAGAAGACCGTTGTAGACGACTTTTAGTTCCGGAATGTTTATCGGCAGGCCGGCTTCCAGACTTGACCACCTTCCTTGGAAGGTTACCCCTTGAGTGACTGCGCCCCAGCCCTGGAGACTTGCATCCGTGGTTAGAAGGATCCAGTCCTGAATCCCGAACCTGCGGCCCTCCAGAAGGTGAGGTAATTGCAGCCACCAGAGTAGTGAAATCCTGGCCTTTGGTGACAGACGTATTCTCTGGTGCATGTGTAGATGGGATCCCGACCACTTGTCCAGGAGATCCAGTTGGAAGGACAGAGCGTGAAACCTCCCGTACTGCAGAGCCTCGTAAGAGGCCACCATCTTCCCCAGAAGGTGAATGCACTGATGAACCGAAACCCGGGTTGGCCTCAGTACATCCTGGACCATTGTATCACCAATGCTTTGTCCTCTGGAAGTAACACCCTCTGCACTTTCGTGTTGAGGATCATTCCCAGGAAGGACAACCTCCGGGTTGGTTCCAAATGTGATTTTAGACGATTCAGGATCCAACCATGTTCCCTGAGAAGCTGTGTCGTGAGAGCTTTGGACCGTAACAGCTTCTCCTTGGACGATGCCTTTATCAGCAGATCGTCCAGATATGGAATTATATACAAAAGGAAGACAATTTTCCCAGTATAAGCGCCCAATGTAAATATAAGAAAAAATGCAAATATATACGTCCCTTGAAGATATTCTCAATGGAAGTCCTCAGTGGTTCAGCAGAAGTTCTCAGTAGATATAATTGATGTCCAGTTATTGTTACATGAAAAAAGAACAAAACATACAATGTGTACTATTGTTTTTTTGTAATGGTATTCACAGAAAGTCCTTTTATCCTATCCACAGAGCAGGAAAGCGGTGAAAAAAGTCTAGGGGGGTCTATGTAGAGTGCGTACCCCAACTCACACTGGAAAGAACAGATATGTGCACATAAAGGTTTCTTTTAGGACTCTTCACCCTTTCCGTGTATCTTCCACCAGAAAGTATGCGTAGATAAGCATACCTAAACTCATATTAACGTGAAGATTACAAAAAAACAATAGTACACATTGTATGTTTTGTTCTTTTTTCATGTAACAATAACCGGACATCAATTATATCTACTGAGAACTTCTGCTGAACCACTGAGGACTTCCATTGAGAATATCTTCAAGGGACGTATATATTTGCATTTTTTCTTATATTTACATTGGGCGCTTATACTGAGAAAATTGTCTTCCTTTTGTATTGAATTTCTGTTTTCTTGTGGGATGTGGTGGCATCCCATTAGATAATTTATACTTTGTTAAAGCTGCCCTGCGCACATTTCAAACATCCCAAAAAACTCCCTTTGTTTTCCAGATATGGAATTATGTTCACCCCCTGTCTACGGAGGAGAACCATCATTTTCGCCATCACCTTGGTGAATACCCTTGGTGCTGTGGAGAGGCCGAATGGTAGGGCCTGGAACAGAAAATGACAGTCCAGCAGTGCGAATCAAAGATAAGCTTGATGCGGCAGCCAAATTGGAATGTGGAGGTACGCATCCTTGATATCCAGGGATACCAGGAATTCCCCCTCCTCCAGACCTGATATCACTGCCCTTAGAGACTCCATTTTGAACTTGCACTCCCTCAGAAAGGATGTTCAGTGATTTTAAGTTCAGAAGGGGCCTAACCGAACCATCCGGTGAACTTGAACTCCCTCAGAAAAAGGTTTAGTGATTTTAAGTTCAGAAGGGGCCTGACCGAACCATCCGGTTTCGGTACCAAGAAAAGGTTCGAATAGTAACCTCTGTATTGCATATGAGGTGGTACTGTCCCTCCACTAACTTCTGGACGGCTTCTTGCAGGAAAGTCCTATCTGCCAGCAGAGCTGGCAAGCGTGATCTGAAAAATCGGTGAGGAGGGAGATTTTAAAATTCCAGCCTGTACCCCTGGGACACAATATCTTGCACCCAGGGGTCCAGGCCAGAGGACACCCAGACAAGACTGAAATGTCTGAGTCTCGCTCCCACCGGCCCCACCTCCGGGGCGTGCAGTCCACCGTCATGCGGAGGACTTTGGTGTACCTGAAGCAGGTTTCTGTTCCTGGGAACCTGCAGCTGCAGGTTTCTTGGACTTGGGCCGACATCCCCGAAAGAAGGTGTTGGACGGCTTGGCCTTTCTGGGCTTGGTAGACTGGTAGACTGAAAGGGCTGTGATGTAACTGAAGAAAAGGGTTTCTTCGGAGCAAGTGTAGCTGAGGGAAGAAAAGGTGACTTACCAGCCATAGCCATGGAGATCCACGCATCTAACGCTTCCCCAAAGAGAGCCTGACCTGTGTACGGTAGGGTCTCCACACTTGTCCTGGATTCCGCGTCGGCAGACCACTGGCACAACCACAGTCCTCGACGAGCTGATACTGAAATGGAAGAAATTCCCGCAGCCATGGAACCCAGGTCTTTCATGGATTCTACCAGAAATCCTGCCGAATCCTGAATGTTACGTAAAAACAATTCAACATCACATTTCTCCATAGTATCCAAGTCCTCAAGTAATGCGCCTGACCACTTTACTATATCTTTGGCAATCCAAGCACTGGTAAAAGTGGGACGCAGTATTGCCTCAGAAGCCGTGTACATGGATTTGAGCGTATTATAAATTTTACAATCAGCCGACTCTTTCAAGGCAGTAGATCCTGGAACAGGTAAAACCACCTTTTTGGAGAGTCTGGATACTGACGCGTCAACAATAGGCGGGTTTTCCCATTTTTTCCTATCCTCTACCACAGGGGTGGGGAACCTCCGGCCCGCGGGGGGGCATCTGCATACCTGGCACTGTGGGGGCATCTGTATACCTGGCACTGTGGGGACATCTGTATACCTGGCACTGTGAGGGGCATTTGTATATCTGGCACTGTGGGGGCATCTGTATACCTGGCACTGTGGGGGCATTTGTATACCTGGCACTGTGGGGACAATTGTGGATCTGGCACCGCACTATTGGGGGCATATGTGTATCACGTCCCATTTTAACTGGCCACACCCATATTTTTGGCGCGTGCGCGCCTCCGGCGCGCGCACACAGTACCTCTAAGGAGCAGACCTACTGGGGGGCAGGGTAATTTTTTAAGTTGAGAATTTTTGTATGGCCCCCGAAGGATTTTATAAATATCCAAATGGCCCTCGGTAGAAAAAAGGTTCCCCACCCCTGCTCTACCAGGAAAGGAAAAACTACCAGAACCCTTTTTAGGTATCTGGAATTTTTTATCCGGATTTTCCCAAGCCTTTTCAAAAATAATATTTAATTCCTTTGACGCAGGGAAGGTTAGCAAGGCTTTCTTATTTTCAGTGAAGTAAGCCTCCTCAACCTGCTCCGGTGTTGTATCAGCAATATTCAACACATCTGTAATAGTCTCTATCATCAACTGCACCCCTTTTGCAAGAGATGCTGCCCCCCCGCAACACATCCCCGTCACCAGTATCAGAATCGGTATCATCCTGCATGATCTGTGCAAGGGCACGTTTATGTGAATATACAGCAGGGAGCCCTGATGTACCAGAATTGGGCCAGACTACCATAGAGTTCTGTAAAGCCTGAGTTGCAGATTAATTTTGTGCAACCCTATTTGAAATCTGAGAAATCATAGATTTGATAGAGGATAATCACTCAGGCTTCCTGGCTGGAATCTGTGCTATACCAGTGCAATCCTGATTACATGGAATGGGATCATCCTGAGAGGACATTTCCTCTGCAGCATATGACACAGAGTCCCTGGACATTGCTTAATGGAGACCACAGACACTCCACACACACACAGGGGAGGACAGACAGAGTTTCACCCCCAAGAATGGCAAGAGAGACACAGAGATTGGAGCCAACCCACACACAGCGCTTTTAATATAAAAGGGAGACCCACTATCACTATGCTGATTGTGCACCTTAATAGGTTACACAGTCGTTTTGCAGCCTTCTTCCCCCCCTTCTACAACCCCCTGGTACCGTGAGATAGCTGGAGTTGCTGTGGAGGGACTTGCTCTTCCTGGGCAGCGCTGTGCAGGCAGGAAAATGGCACTGAACGCTGCTGGGTCCGCTTTGAGAAGCTCCGCCCCAAAATGGCGCTGTCTTCCTGCTCTTCATAGGATTATACTGGCCTGAGGATTTATGCTGGCTGAGATCCTGGGACTCCGACAGGCTGTGTGACCAGTGTAGGTTTTAGGCGCTGGCTTAGGGCGCCCCTCACAGCGCCGCACTATGTACCGCTGAGCCTCCGGAGTGCAGTTAATACTGCGCTCCTACCCTGATGCCGCCAACTTCACACCGGCCCCCTGCTTGCTAGGGGGGTCGGTGACTCACTCGCCACTGATCTTCAGCTCTGTAAGGGGGCGGCAGCATGCTGATGGGGTGAGCGATCCCCTGTGGCGGGGAACGATCAGTCCCCTCAGGAGCACAGTGTCCTGTCAGCGGAGACAGTGGCTCAGGCCCCGCGAACACTACTCCCCCCTTAGTCCCACGAAGCAGGGAGGCTGTTGCCAGCAGCCTCCCTGTAAAATAATAAACTCTAAAATAAACTTTACTAGAGAAACTCTGGAGAGCTCCCCTAGCTGTGACCGGCTCCTCCGGGCACATTTTCCAAACTGAGTCTGGTAGGAGGGGCATAGAGGGAGGAGCCAGCCCACACTCTCAAACTCTTAAAGTGCCAATGGTTCCTGGTGGACCAGTCTATAATAGTGTTCACGCTAGGCTGTTTTAGCAGGGCGCCGCGCCCTGCCCGATTTTATTAAGGCAAAACCCACCCTGCCCTTTCTTCGGCGCCCTGCTAAACAGCCTGCCCGCTTCCTGCTCTTCCCAGCGTGTATAGATGCCGTGTGCATGCACACAGCATCCATTCACGCTACGGGAGAGCGCTTGGGGGAAGCCCAGCACCTCCGTAGGTGCTAGGCACGCCCCCTTTAGTGACGCTGCCGGCCGCCCACGCCCCCTTTAGTGACACCGCCAGCTGCTCACGCCCCCTTTAGTGACGCCACCAGCCGCCCACACCCCCTTTAGTGATGTCGCCAGCCGCCCATGCCCCCTTAAGTGACGTCGCCGCCTGCCCACGCCCCCTTAAGTGATGCCGTCAGATGCGTGCACAGGTGTCCCCACAGACCGGCGCCCTGCCCTCAAAAATTCCTAGGGGGAACACTATATACCCCATGGTACTAATGTGGACCCCAGCATCCTCTAGGACGTAAGAGAAAAGGGAGGGGGTGGTTTCATCTGATTGACCAATGAGGGTCATGGAGTCTGTCATTGTTTCAGTCACCCAAGCGTCACACTTGGCACTGACCACTTTCTATATGTAATGCTCATCAATTGGGACGTTCTGCGATACCCCTTTCAGACAGAAATGTCTGAAAGTCCCGGCAATTACCCTGCATTTCAGTGACGGGTAGTTTTTCGAGGACCTGCCTGACCCCCTCTTTCACACAGACATGCAAATTACTGGGTCGACAACTTCGACCCGGTAATTTACAGATCAACATGGGTATTTTGCATGTGTGAAAGGGTCAACCCGTGTCGTAATTCCCGTGTCTCCGACCCTGGTAAATTCCAGGGTCGAAGTCCCGGGAATTACAACCCGGGTTGACCCTTTCACACAGAAAAAGGACCCGTGTGTTTCATGAAATTACCGGTAATTTCATTTTCTGTATGAAAGGGGTACAAGTGAAAAAAAGGACCCTGCTCCTTAATTACCACACAATGCTCAGACGTTAATATTTTTATTTTTTACCATTCCCCAAACCCACAGATCACCAGAGTGAAGTAAAAGAACTCTGTGATAACGCAGAATAACAAAATTCTACAGTAGAAGTGATACTAATTCTTGCACAATAGGTTTTATAGAAGCAAATAATAATAGGAAAACTCTCAGCCTCCATTTGCAATGAAATACCCTAATAAAATGTCACTTTAGATAACAAGCAAAGAACACTGTTTATTCTTAGCCGCTAGGCAAAAAGGATCTCGTCACAATAGTTTCTATCTCAGTTATGTGTAAATCTTCTGGGACCTAGGAAACAACTGTTCATGATCATTCAAGTAAAGCATGGTGAAGGAAAAGTTTAACTAGACCATTCTTTCAACTACTTTGCTGTGTCAGAGAGAACCAAGGTAATTTTAAAATAATTTCTGTTAAAAAAAAAAGCTATTCTTTCATTTACCCTTTATTTTTGCCTGTAGAATCTCACAATTAAATAAAGTTGTGAGCCAAACATAAAACTCTAAATCATCAAATATTCCACTCAATATTTCTGCCAGCTCCAGTATGATTACAAATATCAAATGGTCATAAACAGTTCTGCCATTTGATCAGTGAACAATAACTGGAAAATTTGGGCGACTATTCAGAATAACACGTAACTTCAGTTTTATTTTGGGTGACTGACTGACTAACTGGAATCATCCTAAAAGACACGTCGAGCATCTTTTTTTGTGATTTTTTTCTGTGAAAATGAATGCTTAGATGCAATGTAATGCAATATGACGCACAAGCAGATTAAAATGATATGCAGCATGTCTATATTCTGTGTGTAAGACTGACTGAATTTGCATACAAAATGCTATGCTACAGTGTTTTCCTGGTTAAAATGGTCACTAAAACAATCTCTGCTAAACTTCTGGATGCATAAACAATTTCTCTGGAAGAATAAACATTCTTTTCTTCCTAAACTCTATTCCTGTTGGGGCGACTGAGCAGTCCCATAAACATTTGATTCTGGAATTATCTGCACAGAATTACTCATCCCCCAGGGACTTTGTACCTGATTCAGAGATGGATGCAGATCTGCATCCATCTCCTCACATGCTGGGGGCTTCCCAGCAAAGGGCAAGGCCATCCAGCATGTGTAGGGCTGCCTTACGATGCGTCTGCAATTAAATTGCAAATGTATCAAACTAAGGTTGACCCTTGGCAGAGCAGCCTTGCACCCGTTCGTGCCCCCCCCACCCCCACTGTGGACGCCCGCCACTGTCAATCACACTGCGGCCGCAATGTGTTAGGTCACATGCACAGACCACCTGAATGCAACTGCAGCATACAGACGCCTAGCTGCATTCGGGTCTGAATGACCCCTTTATGCTTTTCTAATGTATGATATGTCTGCAAGCTGCCAAATTATTGCCTGAATAGGAGATTGCGCTTTCTTCAATGTTTCCAGAACCTCTCTTAGTTCTAGCACATTGAATGGTTAGTAGGCTACCACCTGTAGCATATGGTTTCACTAGGTGGACTACCATCCAAGCAATCAACAGGCACAACCATGCATATCCTCTAAGCTCAGCGAGACTGGGTTTATTCAATGTAGAGTGATTTTAAAACTCTTGGACTAGAGTCCCGGACAATGGTTCAGTCTAACAGCCTACCACCCTTGGAGATGGTCATTGATCTCCTAATGAGAACCCATGTCTCTACACACTTGCTTAGATCAGGCCTGCCCTTTGAGAGACTGCACAGCCTATGACAAAAGGATGCGTTTTAAACATGAGTTTATTCCTTCACTAATGGTCGATTAGACCACTCCTCTTAGCATGTTACAGATCTGATGCAATGAATGGGAATCATACAGATTTACTGGAAAATCTAAAAACCAATCCATGAGCTATCAGAAATAAGCTGCCCATGTCAGGACAGCCTGCAAGGCGTCAACAACAAAAAAAGATTTTAAACCTACCGGTAAATCTTTTTCTCCTAGTCCGTAGAGGATGCTGGGGACTCCGTAAGGACCATGGGGTATAGACGGACTCCACAGGAGACATGGGCACTATAAAGAACTTTAGATGGGTGTGCACTGGCTCCTCCCTCTATGCCCCTCCTCCAGACCTCAGTTAGAGAACTGTGCCCAGAGGAGACTGACAGTACGAGGAAAGGATTTTTGTTAATCTAAGGGCAAGATTCATACCAGCCCACACCATCCAGACCGTATAACCTGGAGTAAACAGCATATTTTCAAATCGCCATAGCAGCTCTCCTAAAATCTTTTTCTAAATTCAAACTCAAAATTTATAATCCTGATTATGTCAAAAAATGTGTTGAAAAAAGCTAAAAAAATAAACAAATCAGGAAATAGCCTATACTAATGTTAAAGGTTTGTCAAAATGTAAAAGTGGGAGGATAATGGGTTCATAGTTAAAAATAAGATTTTACTTACCGGTAAATCTATTTCTCGTAGTCCGTAGTGGATGCTGGGGACTCCGTAAGGACCATGGGGAATAGACGGGCTCCGCAGGAGACAGGGCACTTTAAGAAAGAATTTGGATACTGGTGTGCTCTGGCTCCTCCCTCTATGTCCCTCCTCCAGACCTCAGTTAGAGAAACTGTGCCCGGAAGAGCTGACAGTACAAGGAAAGGATTTTGGAATCTAGGGCAAGACTCATACCAGCCACACCAATCACACCGTATAACTTGTGATAAACTTACCCAGTTAACAGTATGAACAATAACAGAGCATCAGATCAACCCTGATGCACTATAACCCTTATGCAAGCAATAACTATATACAAGTATTGCAGAAGAAGTCCGCACTTGGGACGGGCGCCCAGCATCCACTACGGACTACGAGAAATAGATTTAACGGTAAGTAAAATCTTATTTTCTCTAACGTCCTAGTGGATGCTGGGGACTCCGTAAGGACCATGGGGATTATACCAAAGCTCCCAAACGGGCGGGAGAGTGCGGATGACTCTGCAGCACCGAATGAGCAAACACAAGGTCCTCCTCAGCCAGGGTATCAAACTTGTAGAACTTTGCAAAAGTGTTTGAATCTGACCAAGTAGCTGCTCGGCAAAGCTGTAATGCCGAGACACCTCGGGCAGCCGCCCAAGAAGAGCCCACCTTCCTTGTGGAGTGGGCTTTAACTGATTTTGGCAGCGGCAATCCAGCCGCAGAATGAGCCTGCTGAATCGTGTTACAGATCCAGCGAGCAAAACTCTGCTTTGAAGCAGGAGCACCCAGCTTGTTGGATGCATACAGGATTAACAGCGACTCAGTTTTCCTGACTCTAGCCGTTCTGGCTACATAAACCTTCAAAGCCCTGAACACATCTAGTAACTCGGAATCCTCCAAGTCACGAGTAGCCACAGGCACCACAATAGGTTGGTTCATATGAAAAGATGACACCACCTTAAGCAGAAATTGTGGACGGGTCCTCAATTCTGCTCTGTCCATATGCAAAACCAGATAGGGGCTTTTATGTGATAAAGCCGCTAATTCTGACACACGCCTAGCCGAAGCCAAGGTTAATAGCATGACCACCTTCCACGTGAGATATTTTAAATCCACGGTTTTAAGTGGTTCAAACCAGTGTGATTTCAGGAAACTCAACACCACGTTCAGATCCCAAGGTGCCACTGGAGGCACAAAAGGGGGCTGAATATGCAGCACTCCCTTTACAAACGTCTGCACTTCAGGCAGAGAAGCCAGTTCTTTTTGAAAGAAAATAGATAGGGCCGAAATCTGGACCTTAATGGAACCCAATTTTAGGCCCAAAGTCACTCCCGCCTGCAGGAAGTGAAGGAAACGGCCCAGCTGGAATTCCTCCGTGGGGGCACTCCTGGCCTCACACCAAGCAACATATTTTCGCCATATACGGTGATAATGTTTAGCCGTCACGTCCTTCCTAGCCTTTATCAGCGTAGGAATAACTTCATCCGGAGTGCCTTTTTCTGCTAGGATCCGGCGTTTAACCGCCATGCCGTCAAACACAGCCGTGGTAAGTCTTGGAACAGACAGGGCCCCTGTTGCAACAAGTCCTGTCTTAGAGGCAGAGGCCATGGGTTCTCTGTGAGCATTTCTTGCAGATCTGGATACCAAGTCCTTCTTGGCCAATCCGGAACAATGAGTATTGTTCTCACTCCTCTTCTTCTTATGATTCTCAGCACCTTGGGTATGAGAGGAAGAGGAGGAAATACATAAACAGACTGGAACACCCACGGTGTCACTAGTGCGTCTACAGCTATCGCCTGAGGGTCTCTTGACCTGGCGCAATACCTCTGTAGCTTTTTGTTGAGGCGGGATGCCATCATGTCCACCTGTGGCAGTTCCCACCGACTTGCAATCTGCGTGAAGACTTCTTGATGAAGTCCCCACTCTCCCGGGTGGAGGTTGTGCCTGCTGAGGAAGTCTGCTTTCCAGTTGTCCACTCCCGGAATGAACACTGCTGACAGTGCGCTTACGTGATTCTCCACCCAGCGAAGAATTCTGGTGGCTTCCGCCATCGCCACCCTGCTCCTTGTGCCGCCTTGGCGGTTTACATGAGCCACTGCGGTGATGTTGTCTGACTGAATCAGAACGGATTGGTCGCGAAGCATGGTCTCCGCTTGACGTAGGGCGTTGTATATGGCCCTTAGTTCCAGGATATTGATGTGAAGGCAAGTCTCCTGACTTGACCACAGACCTTGGAAATTTCTTCACTGTGCGACTGCCCCCCACCCTCGGAGGCTTGCATCCGTGGTCACCAGGACCTAGTCCTGAATGCCAAATCTGCGGCCCTCGAGAAGGTGAGCACTCTGCAGCCACCACAGGAGACACACCCTGGCCCTGGGGGATAGGGTGATCAGCCGGTGCATCTGAAGATGTGATCCGGACCACTTGTCCAACAGATCCCATTGAAAGGTCCTCGCATGGAACCTGCCGAAGGAAATGGCCTCGTATGATGCCACCATCTTTCCCAGGACTCGCGTGCAGTGATGCACCGACATCTGTTTTGGTTTTAATAGGTCTCTGACCAGTGTCATGAGCTCTTGAGCCTTCTCCATTGGGAGATAAACCCTCTTCTGGTCTGTGTCCAGAATCATGCCCAGGAAGGGCAGACGAGTCGTAGGGATCAACTGCGACGTCGGAATATTTAGAATCCAGCCGTGCTGTTGTAACACTTCCAGAGAGCATGCTACGCTGATCAGCAACTGCTCTCTGGACCTCGCCTTTATGAGGAGATCGTCCAAGTACGGGATAATTGTGACCCCCTGCTTTCGCAGGAGCACCATCATTTCCGCCATTACCTTGGTAAATATTCTCGGTGCCGTGGAGAGACCAAACGGCAACGTCTGGAATTGGTAATGACAATCCTGTACCACAAATCTGAGGTACGCCTGATGAGGTGGATAAATGGGGACATGAAGGTATGCATCCTTTATGTCCAGAGACACCATAAAATCCCCCCCTTCCAGGCTTGCGATGACCACTCTGAGCGATTCCATCTTGAACTTGAACCTTTTCAGGTATATGTTCAGGGATTTTAAATTCAATATGGGTCTGACCGAACCGTCCGGTTTCGGTACCACAGACATGGTCGAATAATAACCCTTTCCTTGTTGAAGGAGGGGAACCTTGACCACCACCTGCTGAAGATACAATTTGTGAATTGCAGCTAACACTATTTCCCTCTCTAAGGGGGAAGCTGGCAGGGCCGATTTGAGGTATCGGTGAGGGGGCATCTCCTCGAATTCCAGCTTGTATCCCTGAGACACAATCTCTATCGCCCAGGGATCCACCTGGGAGTGAACCCACTTGTGGCTGAAATTTCGGAGACGTGCCCCAACCGGGCCTAGCTCTGCCTGTGGAGCCCCAGCGTCATGCGGTGGATTTAGTGGAAGCCGGGGAGGACTTCTGTTCCTGGGAACTAGCTGTGTTGTGCAGCTTCTTTCCTCCGCCCCTGCCAAGAAAGGACGCACCTCGGACTTTCTTGCCTTTTTGTGAACGAAAGGACTGCATTTAGTAATACGGTGCTTTCTTAGGTTGTGAGGGAACATATGGCAAAAAATGTGACTTTCCAGCAGTAGCTGTGGAGACCAGGTGCGAGAGACCCTCTCCAAACAATTCCTCACCCTTGTAAAGGTAAAACCTCCATGTGCCTTTTTCAGTCGGCATCGCCTGTCCATTGCCGAGTCCACAGGACCCTTCTGGCAGAAATCGACATTGCATTTATTCTAGCGCCCAGTAGGCTAATGTCTCTTTGAGCATCTCTCATATACAGGACAGCGTCTTTTATATGCCCCAGAGTCATAAATATAGTATCCTTGTCCAAAGTATCCAGATCCTCAGATAAGGTATCCGTCCATGCTGCTACAGCACTACACACCCAGGCCGACGCAATTGCCGGCCTTAGTAAGGTACCTGAATGTGTATAAATGGACTTCAGGGTACCCTCTTGCTTTCTATCCGCAGCATCTTTTAGGGTGGCCGTATCCTGTGACGGCAGGGCTACCCTCTTGGATAAGCGTGTTAGAGCTTTGTCCACCCTAGGGGAGGATTCCCAGCGTAGCCTGTCCGTTGGCGGGAAAGGATACGCCATAAGCATCCGTTTGGAAATCTGCAGTTTTTTATCTGGAGATTCCCAAGCTTTTTCACATAACTCATTTAGCTCATGTGAAGGGGGAAAGGTCACCACCTGCCTTTTTTCCCCATACATATGAACCCTCTTGTCAGGGACTGGGGTTTCCTCTGTGATGTGCAACACCTCCTTCATTGCTATAATCATATAACGTATAGCTTTAGCCAATTTAGGCTGTAACTTTGCATCATCATAGTCGACACTGGAGTCAGAATCCGTGTCGGTAGCTGTGTCAACAATTTGGGATAGTGGGCGCTTCCGAGACCCTGACGGCCTCTGCGACATAGGATCAGGCATGGGCTGAGACCCCGACTGTCCTAAGGTTTCAGCTTTATCCAACCTTTTATGCAAGGAATTAACATTATCATTTAAAACCTTCCACATATCCATCCAATCAGGTGTCGGCGCTGTCGGGGGAGACACCTCATTCATTTGCTCCCGCT
Organism: Pseudophryne corroboree; assembly: GCF_028390025.1. Lineage (NCBI taxonomy): Eukaryota > Metazoa > Chordata > Amphibia > Anura > Myobatrachidae > Pseudophryne > Pseudophryne corroboree. The sequence goes on from NC_086447.1 coordinate 614,186,419, forward strand.
CTGCTTCCACATAGCCTTCCTCGTCAAACATGTCGACACAAGCGTACCGACACACCACACACACACAGGGGATGCTCTTTTTGAAGACAGTTCCCCCACAAGGCCCTTTGGAGAGACAGATGCCAGCACTCACCCCAGCGCTATATGTCCCAGGAATCACACAGTAACTTAGTATTAACCCAGTAGCTGCTGTATATAATGTTTTTGCGCTAAATTTATGTGCCCCCCCTCTCTTTTTACCCTCTTCTACCGTGAATCTGCAGGGAAGAGCCTGGGGAGCTTCCTCTCAGCGGAGCTGTGGAGAGAAAATGGCGCTGGTGAGTGCTGAGGAAGAAGCCCCGCCCCCTCAGCGGCGGGCATCTGTCCCGCGCTTCTGTGTAAAATTATGGCGGGGGCTCATGCATATATACAGTGCCCAACTGTATATATGCCCAACTTTTGCCAAGAGGTCCCAATTGCTGCCCAGGCTGCCCCCCCCCCCCCCCCCCGCTGCGCCCTGCACCCTACAGTGACCGGAGTATGTGGGTTTAGTGTGGGAGCAATGGCGCACAGCTGCAATGCTGTGCGCTACCTCAGTTTGAAGACTGGAGTCTTCAGCCGCCGATTTCGAAGTCTTCTTGCTTCTTTCACCCGGCTACTGTCTTCCGGCTCTGCGAGGGGAACGGCGGCGCGGCTCCGGGATCGGGCGACAAAGGGTGAGATCCTGTGTACGATCCCTCTGGAGCTAATGGTGTCCAGTAGCCTAAGAAGCAGGACCTATCTTCAGAGAGTAGGGCTGCTTCTCTCCCCTCAGTCCCACGCTGCAGGGAGTCTGTTGCCAGCAGATCTCCCTGAAAATAAAAAAAACCTAACAAAATACTTTCTTATAGCAAGCTCAGGAGAGCTCACTAAACAGCACCCAGCTCGTCCGGGCACAGATTCAAACTGAGGTCTGGAGAAGGGACATAGAGGGAGGAGCCAGAGCACACCAGTATCCAAATTCTTTCTTAAAGTGCCCTGTCTCCTGCGGAGCCCGTCTATTCCCCATGGTCCTTACGGAGTCCCCAGCATCCACTAGGACGTTAGAGAAAATAATTTTAAACCAAGGTAGTTTATTCAAAGAAGCCGGGTGTATTACAAGTAGTAATAGGTAATAACAGATTTGATGGCTTCATATATAAATCAAGTTGAATAGAAATACTTGACATTGTATTAGTTAGTCAACAATGTTAGCAGAAGATAGTTTAACAATGCCTCAGTGGTTTTTAAAGTGTCATCAGGAGACATGATAAATTCTTCCAGTTAAAGTTACAGGGTCGACTTTGCATAAGACTTCTATTAGAAGTATCCATAGTACATCAGGTTTCCTTGGATAGAAGAGTGATGGTGAAGGTCTAGCTGGATGAAAGAAGGTCATTTTTATTCGTCTTCATCTTCATTCTTGTCCATCACATAAGCAAGCGGAATGAATGACCGCTGTACGGCATCCAGGCATTCATAATACAGACGCCAGGATACCGATGTTCAAAATCCCGACACGGGTGAGTAGAGGCTATTTCTCCCGCTCTCCAAACCATTTGGTCGAGTAGCCTAAACCTAACTTCCCACCCTATAGTTCCTAAACCTAAACCCCCCCCCCCAGACGTGCCTAAACCTAACCCTCCCTCCCCCGCTGCCTACACCTAACCCTCCCTTCCCCACTGCCTAAACCTAACCCTCCCCCCGCAGCCTAACCTCAACCTTCCCCCTCCCTCGGCAGCCTAACCCTAATACCCAGGTTGTAACCTAAACCTAACCCCCACCTTCCCGTCCCTAAACCTAACCCGCCAGGTGGTGTAATGGTCAGGATGCCGGCACCGGTCTTCTGCCCCTTTCGGAGTGGCGACGGCGGGATTCCAATGGGTGTCAGGATTCCGGCGTCGGTATTTCAGCTGTCGGGATCCCGACAGCCGGCATACTCACCGCATCCCAAGCAAGCCACCATTTCTTGTTATATACAACAGATACACAGACATTAATTTGTTTCAACTGGAATTTTTCTAGAGATTTTAGAACAAATACTGTAGGTGAAGCTGTAGCCTCAGAAAAGGTTTTTATAGAGATTTTTGATGTACTTGAATCAACAGGTACAAAAAGCATGATACTGTTGTGTTCCCTGAATTGTTACTGACTGGCTGTAACGATCATTCAAAAATGTTTCAGACTCAATATAGTCTTCTTGCGTCAACATCAAATTAATTCCAGATATAGTTGCTAATGCCCATTCATAATTTATATATCCTTCACCTCTCGTTGCAAGCGAACATGATGTACCAATTGGGGGTCCGCATGCTGGAAGAGAAATTTTGACACCAAAAAACCATTGAAAGCGGTTGTCGACTTTTTCATATGTTGACAATTTCCATGTCGACCTTCTGGCTGTTGATCCTTTGATCCATAATCAACTGAAATGAAGCTGCTGCCTACTGACAAATCTTCAAGGACTGGCAGCTGTGTATTAACAAGATTATGGGTCATTCCATGCCGGATTACCCAGGCATGACACCCACCGACTTAGATTTTCATGAAACTTTCTACACTTGATACTACAGCAGAGCTACTAAACCATGTCAAATTTTTCTGCTCTAGGCCTCATAGTTTTTGAGATATATAAAGTTTTGAAAAAATTGTAGGGAAATACCACTCCTGGTGCTCCATTTTTTCCTGAGGTGTATCTGGAAAAAAATTCACATCTCAGTGCCTGATCCACGTATCACTTTGAAATTTTTACCCTTTGTCAATTGAAATATGGAGATTCTGGAAAAAAATGTTTTAACAATTTTGCTTAACTCCGAGAGTTCATTATACATTACCTTATGTCGAACTTGATTTTTTTGGTGCAAAAAAAGTGGTTTCAATTAGCATCATCAACCTTAGGCAGAGGAGTTATGTCCCTTTTTTGTTTAAATTGATCATTAAAATATATTGGGTATAATTTTGCACAAAAAAATAATTTTACTGCAAATCGCGAAAGACCCCTATTCAATTAGCTGCAATAATTTATCATCGATAATTTGGATCAGAAGCCCTAGTACACAAACCCCCCACCCCCTATGATTATGACGGCACTTTGAAGTATTTTTAACTGCACAATAATGTTATTTTAGTTGTAAAATGTGCAATGTGACGGAATTTGGGGTTCAAAGTATGAGCAAATTGGGGTGATTTACGAGTGGGACAAATGTTTTTAGGCTTGCAGTTGGGAGTAGTCAGTCTTTTTCCAATTTTTATTTTTCCAAGTCTCCTAAAATGACCCAAATATATACTTATACCCATTTTTATGTATCCCTAATTTAATGAGAATATTGCGTCTGAAAATAGGAATTTAATACCTACCGGTAATTCCTTTTCTCATAGTCCGTAGTGGATACTGTGGAATAGCAGATTACCATGGGGTATAGATCGGGTCCACTGGAGCCTAGCACTTTAAGAAATCAATAGTGCCTGCTAGCTCCTCTCCTCTATGCCCCTCCTAGCAGACTCAGTCAAGGAAACTGTGCCAGAGGAGACGGACATACTTTGAAAGAAGGATATAACACACAAAGCGGTGAGGTAACAAACCAACACACAATAGCAACAAAGATAGCAGAGCTAACCATAACAGAGGAAAGCAAGGCTAACTCTAGAAGGATAGCAACGCTAACCAAACAAGGAACAGGGAAAGCAACAGCAAACCCAACAAAGTACACATACAACCCGGTAAGCAGGACATGAAGCACTGAGGCGGGCGCCCGATATCCACTACGGACTACGAGAAAAGGAATTACCGGTAGGTATTAAATTCCTATTTTCACTAATGTCCTAGTGGATACTAGGGAATAGCAGATTACCATGGGGTAAAGATCGGGTCCACTGGAGCCTGGCACTTTAAGAAATCAATAGTGTGTGCTGGCTCCTCCCCTCTATGCCCCTCCTAGCAGACTCAGTTTAGAAAATGTGCCCAAGGAGCCGGGTGCATTCTGTTGCTCTCCGAAGAGTTTTCTTCAGAAATTGGAGGAAACAGGTAAACGAACTGGCATCCATGGAATCGTCAGAGCATCTACCGCAGTGTTTCCCAACCTCGGTCCTCAAGGCACACTAACAGTCCTGGTTTTAGTGATATCCAGGCTTGAACACAGGTGACTTAATTAGCACCTCAGTTATTTTGATTTAACCATCTGTGCTTAAGCCTGGATATCACTAAAACCTGCACTGTTGGTGTGCCTTGAGGACCGTGGTTGGGAATGCCTGATCTACCGCAACCACCTGCGGGTCCCTCGTTCTGGAGCAGTAACAACGGAGCTTCTTGTTGAGACGAGAAGCCATCAGGTCTATCTGTGGACAACCCCTCTGGTGAACAAGTTGTTGAAACACCTGAGGGTGAAGGTCCCATTTCCCCGGATGGAGGTTGTGTCTGGTTAGGAAGTCCACTTCCCTATTGTCCACTCCTGGAATATAAACAGCTGAGATGGCCCTTGTGTTGGCTTCCACCCAGAGGAGTATTCTTGACATATCTCGCATTGCGGCCCTGCTTCTTGTTCCTCCCTGACGGTTGATGTACGCTACTGCTGTGGCGTTGTCAGACTGCACCCGAATGGCCTGATTCCGAAGGAGGTTTGAGGCATGTATTAGAGCATTGTAAATTGCTCTGAGTTCCAGGATGCTGATTGGAAGAACAGATTCCTGAAACGACCATGTCCCCTGGAACTGCGCCTCTTGAGTCACAGCCCCCCAACCCCGGAGGCTGGCATCCGTTGTCAACAGCGTCCACAACTGGGTGTTGAAACTCCGACCCACCACCAGATGGGAGACTTGTAGTCACCATAGCTGGGATATCCGTGCTTTTGTTGACAGGGTTATATACTGATGCATGTGTAGGTGATATGCCGACCATTTGGTTAACAAATCCAGTTGAAATGGTCGCGCATGGAACCTGCCGTACTAGATCGCCTCGTAGGAGGCCATGATCATGCCTAGCAAGCGAATGCAAAGATGAATTGAGACCAGGCGAGGTTTCAGCACCATCCAGACCATAGACTGAATAGTCAAAGCCTTGTCCATTGGAAGATAAACCTTCTGAGACACCGTATCGTATCCAGGATCATCCCCAGGAACTGAATTCTCTGAGATGGTTCCAAGTGAGATTTCTGGAAATTGAGTATCCATCCTTGATCTGTAAGCAAATGAGTAGTCTGGTCAATACTGTGCAGCAGCTGTTCCCTGGACACCGCCTTTATCAGGGGATCATCCAGGTATGGGCATCAAGCGCAACTGTAGCATCATTTCCGCCATGACCTTTGTGAATACCCTTGGAGCTGTGGAGAGACCAAAGGGTAAGGCCTGAAACTGGAAATGCTGGTCCAGTATCGCAAACCTGAGAAACGCTTGGTGAAATCTGGATATGCAGGTATGCGTCCGTGATTTCTAGAGACATCAGAAACTCCCCCTCCGCCAGATTCGCTATTACTGCTCTTAGAGACTCCATCTGGAATTTGAACACTCAAAGATAAGGGTTCAGGGATCTGAGGTTCAAGAGCCGTCCTGCTTTGGAACAAAGAAACTGAAGTAAAACCCCTTTGTGTGCAGCTGAGGAGGTACTGGAACAGTAACTCCCATAGAAAGCAGCTTTTGTACTGCCTCCTGTAAGGAAACTCTTGCTACCGGTGAAGCTGGTAAGCCTGACCTGAAGAATCTGAGAGGAGGGATTTCCTAGAATTCCAGCTGGTATCCTTGGGATATGAGGTCGCTCACCCAAGGATCCCGGCAGGACTCTGCCCATATGTGGGCGAAGTGTTGAAGGCGAGTACCTACCTGAAAGTCGCCTTGCTGCTGGGGCCAACCGTCACGCGGAGGGCTTCGTGGAAGAGGATCCAGAGGTCTGGTCCGCAGGTCCAGCAGTCGCTGGTTTACGGGACTTACCGCGAGATCCTCTAGCAGCAGTGGAGGCACCTCTGGCTTTGCCTCTGAATCTGGCCACCCGAAAGGACTGCAGGGAGGGCACAGGATAGGGACGTCTAGCAGGTGACGGGGCAGACGGCAGATATGTAGATTTACCTGCAGTTGCCTGAGATATCCACTTGTTCAGTTCTTCTCCAAACTAGGCATCACCTGTAAAAGGAAGGTTCTCAACCCCTTTTTTACAATCAGCATCTGCTGACCATTGTCGCAGCCACAGAGCTCTACAAGCCGATACTGAAATAGCAGTGGTATGGCCGTTACTAAGTTCTTTAACAGCATCGCTCATAAAGTTTGCAGCATCTTAGATGTGTTGTAGTAATGTAACCATCTCTTCCTGAGGTAGTGTAAGCAACCCCAGAATCTTATCAGACCATTTTACCATGGCTCTAGAAATCCAGCCGAATATGGCGTTGGCCTACACCTGCTGCAGTGTAAATTGATTTAAGAGTGGTTTCAATCTTGAGATCAGCTGGGTCTTTAAGAGAAACAGCCCCAGATACAGGTAAAACAATCATACGTGACGGCCTGGACACAGAGGTATCCACTGTCGGTAGGATTTCCCAGATTTTTCTATCCTCTGCAGGGAAAGGAAATTTATTTAGCACCCGTAATAAGTTTCTTGTCAGGATTTATCCACGCTGCCTTAGCCAGGGAATCTAATTCTTTAGGAACAGGGAAGGTTGCAGAGGACTTTGGTTTCACATTAAAAAACAATTCCTCTGTCTGCTCTTCCTCCTTATCTGGGATATTGAGCACCTTCCTAATAGCATTAATGAGGGCCACAAAACATGGGGACAGGGAATTATCCTCGTCCACCTCAGCACCTCCTTTATCAAACTCTGGTAGTTCAGAATCAGAGTCAGATTGTAATAATTGTGGGAGAGTGTGTTTATGAGAGACCAACAGGGGGGGCTGAGGAGCCTGCCTGTGATCAGCAGCAGCTAACATGAACGTGTCCTTAGTTTGTTTCAGGGTCTGTCTTTCTTGTTTTGCCGTAGCTAACTCTGAATTAATACTGGTAATCATAGTTTAAAATTATTCCATCCACTCAGGATCCTGCACATTACTAACCTGTGAAGGTATTGAGCATTGGGTATACATTAGGGACCCATGTGAGGAAGGTGTAAACCTAGCCTTGCATAAAGTACACACAGACTTATTTGCAGACATGCTTGAGCAGAAAACACACAGATTAGTATGAAACATAGTGCACTATTAGTGAGATAGCACACCTATCACAGACCACCCTGAATGGAGTGACACAGAGAGGATTGGGACCAGCACACGACACCACAAACCGAGCAGCGCTGCCTATGTGCTCACCCCTTCACTATAACAGCCTGGTAACAGTTACAGTGGTGATTCAGTGGGTCCTGTAGAGAAGCAGTCTCCGCCTGCAGCCTGTCAGACCAGCAGCAGCAAGAAATGGCGGTGTTTAGCCTCTGGTCCCACTCTCCGAGAACCCTCGCCAACACAATGACGCGCGGTCCCTGCAGTTTATTTATACTGGCTTACTCCGTTATTTTTGTAAAAAGAGCGCGCAACCCCCTTTTACCATGCTGCCAGTGTGGGTACTCAGTGGGCACCGCGGCCCGTAGCCAGATGATCACTGTCCCTTCATACCGCCATTTGCACCTGGGAACCCGCTAATGGGGACCCTGGTGTAACATTCACCGCACCGCGTCTATTCGCCATCACTTCGGGGTGGCGGCATGCTGCCGGCGTGGGCGCACACCCGAGTGGTATGAGAAACATCACCTCAGGAGCTCAGTGTCCGATCAGCGGGGACAAGAACCATTAACTCTAAAGAAGTTGGTTCGGTTTCCCCCCTCTCCCTCCCTGAGTCCCATGACGCAGGCAGACCGGTTGCCAGCCAATGCTGTCTGAAAATAACAAACTAAAAGAAGTTTCTGAAGAAAACTCTTCAGAGAGCAACAGAATGCACCCGGCTCCTTGGGCACATTTTCTAAACCGAGTCTGCTAGGCGGGGCATAGAGGGGAGGAGCCAGCACACACTATTGATTTCTTAAAGTGCCAGGCTCCAGTGGTCCCGATCATTACCCCATGGTAATTTGCTATTCCCCAGTATCCACTAGTACGTTAGAGAAAATATATTAAGTATGACAAAGGAATGTATAAATGAACTCTCGGAGTTAAGCAATATTTCTAAAATATTTTTTTCCCAGAATCTCCATATTTCAATTGACAAAGGGGCAAAATGTAAAAAGTGAGATGTGGATCAGGCACTGAGATGTGAATTTTTTTCCAGATACACCTCAGATAAAACAGAGCATCAGGAGTAGCATTTCCCTGCAAATTTTATAAACTTTGACCCCCTATATCTCAAAAACTATGAGGCCTAGAGCAGAAAAAAAATTACATGGTTTAGTAGCTCTGTGGTAGTATCAAGTGTACAAAGTTTCATGAAAATCTAAGTCGGTGGGTGTCATGCCTGGGTGAACTGGTATGGAATGACCCTTATCAATAATGGAAAAAAATACCACCCTGCTTGCAAATCACATTTACTCTGGTTAGATGCACATCAGTCATCATCCTACAGACATACTTCCATTTTAGATATATACTAGTGTTTGCCGGCTGCTTCCCTGGGCCTTACTCAGGTTTGTTAGCAAAGCAAAAAAAGCACACAACTGAGCAAAACCATGCTGTACTGCAGGTGGGGCAGATGTAACGAGTTGGGTTTGCTTGACCGGCGGTCTCACCATACCAACACCGGGATCCCGGCTTTTAGATGCCCGGCAAGGAGGGGAAGGGGGGGGGCGAGCACAACGAAGCCCCTTGCGGGCTCGGCAGCAAGCGGTTCTATTCCGACTCTATGAGTATCGTGGACACCCGCAAGCAGGAATAGTCAGTTAGTCGACATGCCGACTGTCGGGATTGTGGGGGGCAGAATCCCGGCATCTGTATTGTGGGCGCCGGTTACATAACTACATCCCGATGTAACATGTACATAGAGATTTAGATTTAGGTGAGGTGTGTTCAAACTGAAATCTAAATTGCAGTGTAAAAATATCATATTCATGCATCTAGCACACTCTTAAAAAATGAGAATTGGTTGCTATGGGTAACTTTGCTCCCTGTCCTCTTTAGATTGTTTGATAATCACCCCGTTTGACATACCTATGCTTTGAGTGGGAGAGCAAAAAGGAGAAGAGAAGCTTAATTATATATCATCCACAGAGAATTATGAATTATGAATAAGAGATCCTTGGAATTTAAGAATTATTCATTATGTAATCAATACATTTGTATACAATGGTTTTAGGGGTTTTTCTTCAATCAAAAAGTCACCAATCAAGTATAAAATGAACTAGAATTTGATGGCTCCCTTACCATTATACTAGAATGTGGCTTATACACCTTTCAGACTAGCATAAATTTCCCTGGTTATTGCACGTGAACACGCTTAGGGCTGTATTTCAACAAGTGTCGGAAGCTGCCGTCTTGTCGGAAAGATGGCAGCTTACGACAGATTTAGGTCGGAAGGGGTACCGACCTATTCATAAGGGCCCAGTTTTTTCCGACAAGGCGGTAAATCCGACTTGTCGGAAGCCTGTCAGAAAACATGCGGATCGGTGACTTCAGCCACCGCGTCGCGTGTATTGTCAGAAGCGCAGCCAAACCAGAAAGGTTTCAGCCCTGTTTCCGACAATGTCAATCCGACAAAAAAAAAGTGGCAGTGTCGGGTACAGGTTTGGCCGCGACACTGAATACTGACCTGTCGGATCCTTTAGTCTGAAAGGGTCCACAAAGAATATCCCGGGTCGAGCATCCCGGCATTTCATCCCAGGTCGCGACCTGGGTTGAAGCCGGAATGGACTTGTGAACAGTAATCCGGGTCAAGGCGCCCATTCTCTGCATAGGAGGCGGCGGCGCTTGGAAAATGAGGTCTCAAGCCAGGTCGCATCCGGGAAGCACTCATTACAAATTCCCAGGTGCGACCTGGCTCTGCGAATCTGAAAGGAGAATACATAGTCACTTTAGGTATATCAATATGCCTCAGTAACTCAGATTCCACACTCAGTGTTACCAGAAGAAGCTCAGCATTTTCAGCATACATGAGTAGTCTGCAGATGTGTTTTTACATGCAGCGTCCCATAGACATTCTAGCCCTGGTTGGTTTGACCCCAGATTCAATGTTAAAAGTGAGAACCAGACCACAAAGTCAAATACTGCTAATGCTCGAGCATATGCTTCTGGTGAGAGGAGGGGTGAAATACAGGCCAATTCTACCTATTTAGTAATGGTTGTTCACTTCAATTTGGTTTCTGCATGAAGTGCAAATGCTGGAAAACCCAGTGAAGCAAATGGGCTTTTGAAATGAGCCGAAAAGCTCTGTGCCAATATTTGCATGTGGCTTTAAAGAAAAAAAAAAAACAAATATAGTGATATGTAAACTTTCCAGACAAAAGGAAAAAAAAAGAAGAAAAAAAAGATTTTAAACCTACCGGTAAATCTTTTTCTCGTAGTCCGTAGAGGATGCTGGGGACTCCGTAAGGACCATGGAGATAGACGGGCTCCGCAGGAGACATGGGCACTTTAAGAAAGACTTTCAGGATTTGGGTGTGCACTGGCTCCTCCCTCTATGCCCCTCCTCCAGACCTCAGTTAGAGAAACTGTGCCCAGAGGAGACGGACAGTACAAGGAAAGGATTTTTGTTAAACCAAGGGCAAGATTCAAACCAGCCCACACCATCCACACCGTATAACTTGTGATAAACTAACCAGTTAACAGTATGAAATTCAACATAGCTTCAGTCGGAAACTGAAAGAAACCATAACATAACCCTTATGTAAGCAAAACTATATACAAGTCTTGCAGAAGTAGTCCGCACTTGGGACGGGCGCCCAGCATCCTCTACGGACTACGAGAAAAAGATTTACCGGTAGGTTTAAAATCTTATTTTCTCTCACGTCCTAGAGGATGCTGGGGACTCCGTAAGGACCATGGGGATTATACCAAAGCTTCCAAACGGGCAGGAGAGTGTGGATGACTCTGCAGCACCGATTGAGCAAACAGGAGGTCCTCCTCAGCCAGGGTATCAAATTAGTAGAATTTCGCAAACGTGTTTGCCCCTGATCAAGTAGCCGCTCGGCACAGCTGTAGTGCCGAGACCCCTCGGGCAGCCGCCCAAGAAGAGCCCACTTTCCTAGTGGAATGGGCCTTGACCGATTTAGGTAACGGCAATCTAGCTGTCGTATGCGCCTGCTGAATCGTGGTACAGATCCAGCGAGCAATAGTCTGCTTTGAAGCAGGAGCGCCAACCTTGTTGGCTGCATACAGGATAAACTGCGCTTCAGTTTTTCTGACTTTGGCCGTCCTGGCCACGTAAATTTTCAAAGCCCTGACTACATCCAGATACTCGGAATCCTCCAAGTCTCGTGTAGCCACCGGCACCACAATAGGTTGGTTCATATGAAAGGATGACACCACCTTAGGCAAGAATTGAGGACGGGTCCGCAATTCCGCCCTATCCATATGGAAAACTAGATAGGGGCTTTTGTGAGACAAAGCCGCCAATTCTGACACTCGCCTAGCCGAAGCCAAGGCCAACAACATGACCACCTTCCAAGTGAGATAACGCTACTGTCTGAAGTGGTTCAAACCAGTGCAACTTAAGGAAACTCAAAACCATGTTAAGGTCCCAGGCGCCACCGGAGCTACAAAAGGAGGCTGAATATGAAGCACTCCCTTTACAAAAGTTTGTATTTCTGGAAGTGAAGCCAATTCTTTTTGAAAGAAAATGTATAATGCCGAAATCTGAACCTTAATGGAGCCTAATTTTAGGCCCAAATTCACTCGTTTGTAGAAAGTGAAGGAAACGGCCCAGATGGAATTCTTCCGTAGGAGCATTCCTGGCCTCACACCAAGCAACATATTTACGCCATATACGGTGATAATGTTTAGCTGTCACATCCTTTCTAGACTTTATCAGAGTAGGAATGACCTCATCCGGAATGCCCTTTTCCGCTAGGATCCGGCGTTCAACCGCCATGCCGTCAAACGCATCCGCGGTAAGTCTTGGAACAGACAGGGCCCCCATTGCAACAGGTCCTGTCTTAGAGGAGGAGGCCACGGATCTTCTGTGAGAATCTCCCACAATTCCGGGTACCAGGCCCTTCGTGGCCAATCTGGATCAATGAGAATTGTCGGAACTCCTCCTTTTCTTATTATTCTCAACACCTTTGGGATGAGAGGAAGAGGAGGAAAAAATAAGATTTTACTCACCGGTAAATCTATTTCTCGTAGTCCGTAGTGGATGCTGGGGACTCCGTAAGGACCATGGGGAATAGACGGGCTCCGCAGGAGACAGGGCACTCTAAGAAAGAATTAGGACTACTGGTGTGCACTGGCTCCTCCCTCTATGTCCCTCCTCCAGACCTCAATTAAGGAAACTGTGCCCGGAAGAGCTGACAGTACAAGGAAAGGATTTTGGAATCCAGGGTAAGACTCATACCAGCCACACCAATCACACCGTATAACTTGTGATAACTTACCCAGTTAACAGTATGAACAACAAGAGAGCATCAGACAACCTGATGCAAACATAACATAACCCTTATTTAAGCAATAACTATATACAAGTATTGCAGAAGAAGTCCGCACTTGGGACGGGCGCCCAGCATCCACTACGGACTACGAGAAATAGATTTACCGGTGAGTAAAATCTTATTTTCTCTAACGTCCTAGTGGATGCTGGGGACTCCGTAAGGACCATGGGGATTATACCAAAGCTCCCAAACGGGCGGGAGAGTGCGGATGACTCTGCAGCACCGAATGAGCAAACACAAGGTCCTCCTCAGCCAGGGTATCAAGCTTGTAGAGTTTTGCAAACGTGTTTGAACCCGACCAAGTAGCTGCTCGGCAAAGCTGTAATGCCGAGACCCCTCGGGCAGCCGCCCAAGAAGAGCCCACCTTCCTTGTGGAATGGGCTTTTACTGATTTTGGATGCGGCAATCCAGCCGCAGAATGAGCCTGCTGAATCATGTTACAGATCCAGCGAGCAATAGTTTGCTTTGAAGCAGGAGCACCCAGCTTGTTGGATGCATACAGGATAAACAGCGAGTCAGTTTTCCTGACTCCAGCCGTTCTGGCAACATAAATCTTCAAAGTCCTGACTACATCTAGTAACTTGGAATCCTCCAAGTCACGAGTAGCCGCAGGCACCACAATAGGTTGGTTCAAATGAAAAGATGACACCACCTTCGGCAGAAATTGCGGACGAGTCCGTAATTCTGCCCTGTCCATATGGAAAACCAGATAGGGGCGTTTACATGACAAAGTCTCCAATTCTGACACACGCCTAGCCGAAGCTAAGGCCAATAGCATGACCACTTTCCACGTGAGATATTTTAACTCCACGGTCTTAAGTGGCTCAAACCAGTGAGATTTCAGGAAACTCAACACCACGTTAAGATCCCAAGGTGCCACTGGAGGCACAAAAGGGGGCTGAATATGCAGCACTCCCTTTACAAACGTCTGAACCTCAGGAAGAGAAGCCAGTTCCTTTTGAAAGAAAATGGATAGGGCCGAAATCTGGACCTTTATGGACCCTAATTTTAAGCCCATAGTCACTCCCGACTGTAGGAAGCGAAGGAAACGGCCCAGCTGGAATTCCTCTGTAGGGCCCTTCCTGGCCTCACACCAAGCAACATATTTTCGCCATATACGGTGATAATGTTTTGCTGTCACGTCCTTCCTAGCCTTTATCAGCGTAGGAATAACTTCATCCGGAATGCCTTTCTCCGCTAGGATCCGGCATTCAACCGCCATGCCGTCAAACGCAGCCGCGGTAAGTCTTGGAACAGACAGGGCCCCTGTTGCAACAAATCCTGTCTGAGAGGCAGAGGCCATGGGTCCTCTGTGAGCATTTCTTGCAGTTCCGGATACCAAGTCCTTCTTGGCCAATCCGGAACAATGAGCATTGTTCTCACTCCTCTTTTTCTTACGATTCTCAGCACCTTGGGTATGAGAGGAAGAGGAGGAAACACATAAACCGACTGGAACACCCACGGTGTCACTAGTGCGTCCACAGCTATTGCCTGAGGGTCTCTTGACCTGGCGCAATACCTTTGTAGCTTTTTGTTGAGGCGGGATGCCATCATGTCCACCTGTGGCAGTTCCCATCGATTTGTAATCTGTGTTAAAACTTCTTGATGAAGTCCCCACTCTCCCGGGTGGAGGTCGTGCCTGCTGAGGAAGTCTGCTTCCCAGTTGTCCACTCCAGGAATGAACACTGCTGACAGTGCTTGCACGTGATTCTCCGCCCAGCGAAGAATTCTGGTGGCTTCTGCCATCGCCGCCCTGGCGGTTTACATGAGCCACTGCGGTGATGTTGTCTGACTGAATCAGCACCGGTTGGTTGCGAAGCAGAGGCTCCGCTTGACTCAGGGAGTTATATATGACCCTTAGTTCCAGGATATTGATGTGCAGACAAGTCTCCTGACTTGACCACAGCCCCTGGAAGTTTCTTCCCTGAGTGACTGCCCCCCACCCTCGGAGGCTTGCATCCGTGGTCACCAGGACCCAGTCGTGTATGCCGAACCTGCGGCCCTCGAGAAGTTGAGCACTCTGCAGCCACCACAGAAGAGACACTCTGGCCCTGGGGGATAGGGTGATCAGCCGATGCATCAGAAGATGCGATCCGGACCACTTGTCCAACAGATCCCACTGAAAGGTCCTCGCATGGAACCTGCCGAAAGGGAATGGCTTCGTATGACGCCACCATCTTTCCCAGGACTCGCGTGCATTGATGCACAGACACCTGTTTTGGTTTTAAGAGGTCTCTGACCAGAGTCACGAGCTCCTGGGCCTTCTCCTCCGGGAGAAACACCTTCTTCTGGTCTGTGTCCAGAATCATGCCCAGGTAGGGCAGTCTCGTCGTAGGAATCAGCTGCGACTTTGGAATATTCAGAATCCAGCCGTGCTGTTGTAACACCTCCCGAGAGTGTGCTACGCTGATCAGCAACTGCTCTCTGGACCTCGCCTTTATGAGGAGATCGTCCAAGTATGGGATAATTGTAACTCCTTGCTTTCGCAGAAGCACCATCATTTCTGCCATTACCTTGGTAAATATTCTCGGTGCCGTGGACAGACCAAACGGCAACGTCTGGAATTGGTAATGACAGTCCTGAGGTACTCCTGATGAGGCGGATAAATGGGGACATGCAGGTAAGCATCCTTTATGTCCAGAGACACCATAAAATCCCCCTCTTCCAGGCTCGCAATGACCGCCCTGAGCGATTCCATCTTGAACTTGAACCTTTTCAGGTAAATGTTCAGGGATTTTAAATTCAATATGGGTCTGACCGAACCGTCCGGTTTCGGAACCACAAACATTGTGGAATAGTAACCCCTTCCCTGTTGAGGGAGGGGAACCTGTACCACCACCTGCTGGAAATATAATTTGTGAATTGCCGCTAACACTACTTCCCTTTCTATGGGGGAAGCTGGCAGGGCCGATTTGAGGTAACGGTGAGGGGGCATCACTTCGAATTCCAGCTTGTATCCCTGAGACACAATCTGTATAGCCCAGGGATCCACCTGTGAGCAAACCCACTGGTGGCTAAAATTTCGGAGACGCGCCCCCACCGCTCCTGGCTCCACCTGTGGAGCCCCAGCGTCATGCGGTGGATTTAGTGGAAGCCGGGGAGGACTTCTGTTCCTGGGAACTAGCTGTATTGTGCAGCTTCTTTCCTCTACCCCTGCCTCTGGCAAGAAAAGACGCACCTCGGACCTTCTTGCCTCTTTGCGATCGAAAGGACTGCATTTGGTAATACGGTGCTTTCTTAGGTTGTGACTTCCCAGCCGTAGCTGTGGAAACTAGGTCCGAGAGACCGTCCCCAAACAATTCCTCACCCTTATAAGGTAAAAACCTCCATGTGCTTTTTGAATCGGCATCACCTGTCCATTGCCGAGTCCACAGGACCCTTCTGGCAAAAATTGACATTGCATTTATTCTAGAGCCCAGTAGGCAAATGTCTCTCTGGGCATCCCTCATATATAGGACAGCATATTTTATATGCCCCAGGGTCAGTAATATAGTATCCTTATCCAAGGTATCAAGTTCCTCAGACAGAGTATCTGTCCGTGCTGCTACAGCACTACACATCCAGGCCGACGCAATTGCCGGCCTCAGTAGGGTACCTGTATGTGTATAAACGGACTTCAGGATACCTTCCTGCTTCCTATCAGCAGGATCTTTTAGCATGGGCGTATCCTGTGACGGCAGGGCCACCTTCTTAGATAAGCGTGTCAAAGCTTTGTCTACCCTAGGGGAGGATTCCCAGCGTAACCTATCCGTTGGCGGGAAAGGATACGCCATAAGTAACCGTTTGGAAATTTGCACTTTCCTGTCAGGAGAATCCCAAGCTTTTTCACATAACTCATTTAACTCATGTGAAGGGGGAAAAGTCACTTCTTGCCTTTTTTCCCAAACATATAAACCCTCGTCAGGGACAGGGTTTTCCTCTGAAATGTGCAATACATCCTTCATTGCTATAATCATATAGCGGATGGCTTTAGCCATTTTAGGCTGCAACTTTGCATCATCGCCATCGGAGTCAGAATCCGTGTCGATATCTGTGTCAACAATCTGGGATAGTGGGCGCTTCTGAGACCCTGACGGCCTCTGCGCTGTAGGATCAGGCATGGGTTGAGACCCTGACTGTCCCAAGGCTTCAGCTTTATCCAACCTTTTATGCAAGGAATTAACATTATCATTTAACACCTTCCACATATCCATCCAATCAGGTGTCGGCGGAGACACCACATTCATCTGCACCTGCTCTGCTTCCACATAGCCTTCCTCGTCAAACATGTCGACACAAGCGTACCGACACACCACACACACAGGGGATGCTCTATTTGAGGACAGAACCCCCACAAGGCCTTTTGGAGAGACAGAGAGAGAGTATGCCAGCACACACCCCAGCGCTATATAACCCAGGAATTACACAGTAACTTAGTGTTTACCCAGTAGCTGCTGTATTAGTGATTTTGCGCTAAATTTATGTCCCCCCCCCTCTCTTTTTACCCTCTTTCTACAGTGATTCTGCAGGGGAGAGCCTGGGGAGCTTCCTCTCAGCGGAGCTGTGGACAGAAAATGGCGCTGGTGAGTGCTGAGGAAGAAGCCCCGCCCCCTCAGCGGCAGGCTTCTGTCCCGCGATTTTGTGCAAAATAATGGCGGGGGCTCATGCATATATACAGTGCCCAACTGTATATATGCTCTTTTATGCCAAGAGGTACTCAATTGCTGCCCAGGGCGCCCCCCCCCTGCGCCCTGCACCCTACAGTGACCGGAGTGTGCGGGTTTAATGTGGGAGCAATGGTGCACAGCTGCAGTGCTGTGCGCTACCTCATATGAAGACAGGAGTCTTCTGCCGCCGATTTTGAAGTCTTCTTGCTTCTCTCGCCGCTTCTGTCTTCTGGCTCTGCGAGGGGGACGGCAGCGCGGCTCCGGGATCAGACGACCAAGGGTGCGTTCCTGTGTTCGATCCCTCTGGAGCTAATGGTGTCCAGTAGCCTAAGAAGCATGACCTATCCGCAGTTAGTAGGTCTGCTTCTCTCCCCTCAGTCCCATGTAGCAGAGAGTCTGTTGCCAGCAGATCTCTCTGAAAATAGAAAATAAAAATCCTAACAAAATACTTTATTAGCAAGCTCAGGAGAGCTCACTAAAGTGCACCCAGCTCTGTCCGGGCACAAATTCTAACTGAGGTCTGGAGGAGGGACATAGAGGGAGGAGCCAGTGCACACCAGTAGTCCTAATTCTTTCTTAGAGTGCCCTGTCTCCTGCGGAGCCCGTCTATTCCCCATGGTCCTTACGGAGTCCCCAGCATCCACTAGGACGTTAGAGAAACATATACTGAGTGGAACACCCACGGTGTCACTAGTGCGTCCACCGCTACCGCCTGAGGGTCTCTTGACCTGGCGCAATACCTTTGCAGTTTTTTGTTTAGGCGGGACGCCATCATGTCTATCTGGGGCAGATCCCACTGGCTTGTAATCTGTGTGAAGACTTCCTGATGTAGTCCCCACTCTCCCGGATGCAGGTCGTGCCTGCTGAGGAAGTCTGCTTCCCAGTTGTCCACTCCCGTAATGAACACTTCTGATAGGGTGCTTACATGGTTTTCCGCCCAGCGTAGAATCTTTGTGGCTTACGCCATTGCCACTCTGCTCTTTGTGCCGCCATGGCGGTTTACATGAGCTACTGCGGTGATGTTGTCTGACTGGATCAGAACTGGTAAGTCGCGAAGCAAAGTCGCCGCTTGACGAAGGGCGTTGAATATGGCCCTTAGCTCCAGGACGTTGATGTGAAGACAAGTCTCCTGACTTGACCAAAGACCCTGGAAGTTCCTTCCTTGTGTGACTGCACCCCAACCTCGGAGGCTCGCGTCCGTGGTCACCAGGACCCAATCCTGAATGCCGAATCTGCGGCCCTCTAGAAGGTGAGCACTCTGCAGCCACCACAGGAGAGACACCCTGGCCCTGGGGGACAGGGTGATCAACCGATGCATTCGAAGATGCGACCCGGACCATTTGTCCAGTAGGTCCCATTGGAAGGTCCGTGCATGGAACCTGCCGAATGGAATGGCCTCGTAAGATGCCACCATCTTTCCCAGGACTCGCGTGCAGTGATGCACTGACACCTGTTTTGGTTTCAATAGGTTCCTGACCAAAGTCACGAGTTCTTGAGCCTTTTCGATCGGCAGATGCACCCTTTTCTGGACCGTATCCAGACTCTTGCCCAAGAAGGGTAGACGAGTCGTAGGAACCAGCTGCGACTTCGGGATATTGAGAATCCAGCCGTGTTGCTGTAACACCTTCAGTGAAAGTGACACGCTGTTCAGTAATTGTTCTCTTGATCTCGCTTTTATGAGGAGATCGTCCAAGTACGGGATAATTGTGACACCTTGCTTGCGCAGGAGCACCATCATTTCCGCCATTACCTTGGTGAAAATTCTCGGGGCCGTGGAAAGCCCAAACGGCAACGTCTGAAATTGGTAATGACAATCCTGTACCACAAATCTCAGGTACGCCTGATGAGGTGGATATATGGGAACATGAAGGTATGCATCCTTTATGTCCAGAGATACCATAAAATCTCCCCCTTCCAGGCTGGCGATGACCGCTCTGAGCGATTCCATCTTGAATTTGAACCTTTTCAAGTATAGGTTCAGGGATTTTAAATTTAAAATGGGTCTGACCGAACCGTCCGGTTTCGGGACCACAAACAGGGTTGAGTAATATCCCCTGCCCTGTTGAAGCGGGGGAACCTTGACCACCACCTGTTGAAGATACAATTTGTCGATTGCATTTAACACTATCTCACGCTCTTGAGGAGACGTTGGCAGAGCCGATTTGAAAAACCGGCGAGGAGGCACCTCTTCGAATTCCAGTTTGTAACCTAGGGAAACAATTTCTATTGCCCAGGGATCCACCTGTGAGTGGGCCCAGATGTGGCTGAAAATTCTAAAACGTGCCCCCACTGGGGCGGACTCCCTTAGTGGAGCCCCAGCGTCATGCGGTGGATTTTGCAGAGGCCGGGGAGGACTTCTGTTCCTGGGAACTAGCTGTGTTGTGCAGCTTTTTCCCTCTGCCCTTACCTATGGCAAGAAAGGACGATCCACGGCCTTTCTTGTTTCTATTTGATCGAAAGGACTGCATTTGATAACGCGGTGCTTTTTTAGGTTGTGAGGTAATACAAGGTAAAAAATTAGATTTGCCTGCCGTAGCAATGGAGACAAGGTCAGAGAGACCTTCCCCAAACAATTCCTCACCCTTGAAAGGTAAAACCTCTATATGCCTTTTTGAGTCGGCATCACCTGTCCATTGTCGGGGTCCAAAGGACTCTTCTAGCCGAGATCGACATAGCGTTGATTCTCGAACCCAATAGACCAATGTCTCTTTGTGCATCTCTCATATATAAGACAGCATCTTTTATATGTCCTAGGGTCAATAGGATGGTATCCTTATCCAGGGTATCAAATTCCGCTGATAAGGTATCTGTCCATGCTGCTACAGCACTACACACCCATGCCGACGCAATAGCCGGTCTGAGTAAGGTACCTGAATGTGTATAAATGGACTTCAGGGTAACCTCCTGCTTGCGATCAGCAGAATCCCTGAGGGTAGCCGTATCTTGGGAAGGCAGCGCTACCTTTTTGGATAAGCGTGTCAAAGCTTTGTCCACCCTAGGGGATGATTCCCACCGTATCCTGTCCGTTGGCGGGAAAGGATACGCCATAAGAATCCTTTTGGGAATCTGCAGTTTCTTGTCTGGAGATTCCCAAGCTTTTTCACACAACTCGTTCAGCTCATGTAAGGGGGGAAAATTTATCTCAGTTTTCTTTCCCTTATACATGTGTACCCGCGTGTCAGGGACAGTGTTCCTCTGTGATATGCAAAACATCTTTGATTGCAATAATCATATATCGAATACATTTAGCCACCTTTGGCTGTAATTTTGCATCATCATATTCGACACTGGAGTCAGAATCCGTGTCGGTATCAGTGTCAACTATTTGGGATAGTGGGCGCTTTGGGACCCCGAAGGTCCCTGAGACATAGGTACAGGCATGGGTTGACTCCCTGACTGTTCCCTAGGTTCAGCTTTATCCAATCTTTTGTGCAATAAATTTACATTGGCACTTAAAACATTCCACATATCCATCCAGTCAGGTGTCGGCGACACCACATTCATTTGCTTCTCCTCCTCCCTCGAAAAGCCTTTTACCTCAGACATGTCGACACACACGTACCGACACACCACACACTCAGGGAACCCTCTTATCTGAGGACAGTTTCCCCACAAGGCCCTTAGGAGAGACAGAGAGAGAGTATGCCAGCACACACCCAGCGCTATAATAACCCAGGACAAAAACACAATATTTATGTTTACCCAGATAGCGCTTTTATACTCAATTCGCCAATTATGTGCCCCCTCTCTACTTTAAAACCCTCTTGTCACCGTGATCTAAGCAGGGGAGAGTCCGGGGAGCTTCCTCTCAGCGGTGCTGTGGAGAAAAAATGGCGCTGGTGAGTGCTGAGGGAGAAGCCCCGCCCCCTCAGCGGCGGGCTTCTGTCCCGCTCTAAAATACAAAACTTTGGCGGGGGCTCGTAGATATATACAGTGGCCGGCTGTATATACCCATCTTTTGCCAGGAGAGGTTTATTTGCTGCCCAGGGCGCCCCCCCGCCCTGCACCCTTACAGTGACA
Organism: Pseudophryne corroboree; assembly: GCF_028390025.1. Lineage (NCBI taxonomy): Eukaryota > Metazoa > Chordata > Amphibia > Anura > Myobatrachidae > Pseudophryne > Pseudophryne corroboree. Next base: position 614,207,612 of record NC_086447.1, read on the forward strand.
TAGTATGTGAGGTGAATGGGAACAATGGCGCACAGCTGCAGTGCTGTGCGTTACCTCAGTGAAGAACAGTGAAGTCTTCTGCCGCCTCTGATGTCTTCTAACTTCTCATACTCACGTGGCTTCTACCTTCAGGCTCTGTGAGGAGGACGGCGGCGCGGCTCCGGGACGGACGGCGAGGATGAGACCTGCGTACCGATCCCTCTGGAGCTAATGGTGTCCAGTAGCCTAAGAAGCAGAGCCTTTCAACTCACAGAAGTAGGTCTGCTTCTCTCCCCTCAGTCCCACGATGCAGGGAGTCTGTTGTCAGCAGGCTCCCTGAAAATAAAAAACCTAACAAAATACTTTCTGTCAGAAACTCAGGAGAGCCTCTGAAAAGCACCCAGTCTCCCCTGGGCACAATAATCAACTGAGGTCTGGAGGAGGGGCATAGAGGGAGGAGCCAGTGCACACCCAAATCCTAAAAGTCTTTCTTAAAGTGCCCATGTCTCCTGCGGAGCCCGTCTATCTCCATGGTCCTTACGGAGTCCCCAGCATCCTCTAGGACGTAAGAGAAAAAAAGGTTAGGCCACATAATGCTACTAAAAATTCTGCTCCATCTAACACTATGAAACTATCATGAAAACTGCTTTGTTAAAATAGATGCCAAATCTTTTGTGTTTTTTGAAACTTTGTTCACATGGCTTCTTTTTCCCCATCATTTACTGCTTGAACCACTAACCAATATTTGGGCGGAATAAGGAGATTTGTGGTAAGAACTTACCTTTGTTAAATCTCTTTCTGTGAGGTACACTGGGATTCCACAGGGATAACATCGGGGTGTAGAGTTATATCTTGATCCGAGGCACCAACAAGCTAAAAGCGTTGACTGTTCCCAGGATGCTTAGCGCCGCCTCCTCTATATCCCCGCCTCCAGGCACTGGAGCTCAGTTTTGTTAACCAGTCCAATGCAGTAGCAGGTAACAGAGACGACAACAGTTAGTAGCCACATACACTACATTCTCACGACAGGAGAAGGTACCAGCGGCTAATGCCATACAAACCCAAAGAAGCTAAGTGCGTCAGGGTGGGCGCCTTGTGGAACCCAGTGTACCTCACAGAAAGAAATTTAACAAAGGTAAGTTCTTACAATAAATCTCCTTCTCTGCAGCGGGGTACACTGGGGTTCCACATGGATAACATCGAAGTTGTCCTAAAACAGTTCCTCATGGGAGGGGACGCACTGTAGCGGGAACAAGAACCAGACGTCCAAAGGAGGCATCCTGGGAGGCGGAAGTATCGAAGGCATAGAACCTTATGAACGTGTTCACTAGAGGACCACGTAGCCGCTGTGCACAATTGTTCAAGGGTCGCACCGTGGCGGGCCGCCCAAGAAGGTCCAACAGACCGAGCAGAACGGGCTTTTATGGTAGCAGGAGCTGGAAGGCCAGCCTGTACATAAGCATATGCAATCACTATTCTAATCCATCTGGCCACGGTCTGCTTATTAACAGGCCAGTCACGTTTTTGAAAACCAAAAAGGACAAAGAGGGAATCAGATCTCCTAAGAGAAGGTGTTCTCTTCACATAAATACGGAGAGACCGCTCTTTGGAGGACAAACCTGGAGATGTAAATGCCGGAATCACAATCTCCTGGTTAAGGTGGGAAGACGACACCACCTTAGGCAAATAACCAGGGCGAGTTCTAAGAACTGCACGGTCACAGTGAAAAATCAGAAAGGGTGACCGACAGGACAAAGCACCCAAGTCTGAAACCCATCTAGCAGAGGCAATAGCCAGCAAGAACAAGATCTTAAGAGTAAGCCACTTAAGGTCCACAGACTCAAGAGGTTCAAACAGAGACTCTTGTAAGGCATCCAGAACAACCGACAAATCCCAAGGAGCCACAGGCGGGACATAGAGAGGTTGAATCCGTAAAATACCCTGAGTGAATGTATGAACATCAGGCAGAGTCGCAATTTTTCTCTGAAACCATATCGATAAAGGCAGAAATATGAACCTTGAGGGAGGCCAGACGAAGGCCTAAGTCCAGGCCCTGTTCCAGGTAAAGCCAAAAGTTTGGAAGTACTGAACTTGTATATAACATAATGGTTAGTCGCAAAACAGGCGAAGTAAGAATTCCAGACCCTATGATAAATCCGAGCAGACGCCAGTTTAAGAGCCTTTAACATAGTTTGAATGACTACCTCGGAAAATCCTCTGGCCCTCAGTACGGAATCTTCAAGAGCCACGCTGTCATAGCCAGCCGGGCCAAATCTTGGTAGACACAAGGGCCCTGAACGAGGAGATCTGGGCGTCGCGGAAGTAGAAGAGGACGCTCTATCGAGAGACCCTGCAGGTCTGAGAACCAATGCCGTCTGGGCCACGCCGGAGCGATTAGAAGTAGTATTTATCCTTCTTGCTTGAACTTCCTAATCACCCTGGGCAGAAGTGACACAGGAGGGAACACGTACGACAGCCGAAAGTTCCATGGAATTGCCAGCGCGTCCACAAACACTGCTTCAGGATCCCTTGTCCTTGCTCCGAAGACTGGAACCTTGTGATTGTGTCAAGACGCCATTAGGTCTACATCTGGTAGGCCCCACTTGTTCACAAGGAGTTGAAAGACTTCCGGATGAAGACTCCACTCTCCGGCGTGTACGTCCTGACGACTGAGGAAGTCCGCTTCTCAGTTGAGGACTCCCGGAATGAACACTGCCGATATGGCTAGCAGATGGTGTTCCGCCCAACAAAGAATTTTTGATACTTCCATCATGATTTATGTAAGCCACCGTGGTGGCATCGTCTGGCTGTACTTGAACAGGCCTGTTCTGTACCAGAGCTAGAATTAGAGTCTACGCATTGAACACTGCCCGCAATTCTAGAATGTTTATCGGGAGGAGAGATTCTTTCCTGGTACACCAACCCTGAAGAGAGTGTTGCTCCAACACTGCGCCTCAGCCCCGCAGACTGGCATCCTTTGTCAGAAGGACCCAGTTGGAGATCCAGAAGGGACGACCCCTGCTCAATTGCTGGTCCAGTAGCCACCAGCTCAGTGACAGGCAGACCTCCGGAGTCAAGGAGACCATGTGAGTCCTGATCCGGTGAGGCAGACCAACCCACTCGGAGAGTATCAACTTCTGCAGAGGGCAGGAATGAAATTGAGCATACTCTACCATGTCGAAAGCCGACACCATGAGACCTAGTACTTGCATCGCCGAGTGTATCGACCCACATGGGCGAGAGAGAAAGCATCATATCTTGTCCTGAAGTTTCAGGACCTTCTCCAGAGACAAAAACAACCACTGATTGTGGGTGTCCAATAGTGCTCCCAGGTGAACCATACTCTGAGCGGGGACCAGGGAAGATTTCTTCCAGTTGATGAGCCACCCATGGGCTTGCAGGAATTGGACCGTCAGTTCCAGATGACAGAGGAGAACCTCTGGAGAGTTTGCCAGGATCAACAAGTCGTCCAGACACGGCAGGATCCTGATACCTTGACGGCGGAGTAGAGCCGTCATGACCGCTATGACCTTGGTGAAAACTCGAGTGTCACAACTGAGGGCTGATGACCGTGACTGGGAGCCTCAGTTGCAGGGGCTGATGGGCACCGGAATGTAGGAGGTGCGAGAGGACTTCTGGACATACGTAGAAGCTGTATACCAAATGCCCGAAGGCGTGACCACGACAACAGGAATATCTTTAAGTGTTTTATTAAATGAAAAGTCAGACAATGTGCAACCAAACAAAACAGTAACAAGTGAGTCTCTGAAATATTACTGGTTGTGACCAGTAATATGAAGTATAAGTGGTATGCACTATTGTACTTAGAAGCACAGGTGAAGCATACAGTGATGCTGGGGATCGTTGTTAAGCTTTGAGTGAAGCTGGGGTTCGCAGATAGAAATGCACTATTGTACTTAGAAGCACAGGTGAAGCATGAAGTGATGCTGGGGATCGCTGGAGACTGTGGAAGAAGCTGGAGAATGGCTGCTGGAAAGCCAAAGTTCAGACACCGGTGAATCAGGGTAGACTGTAGAGGGTTAATCACTGGAGAGTCGGGTTACACTGCAGAGTGTAAACACCAGGGAGTCAGGCTGTACTGCAGAGAAAGTCCATGGGAGAACTGCACACTGGAATCACTGAAGACAATTGAAGCACTGACAATCTTATGGGTGTGGATACAGGATATTTATACCCACAGATTAGCAGGGATTGGTGGGCAATTGGGCTCCAGCACTGTCAGTACTGCGGATAGGAGGAACAATGTCATGTGACTGAAGTCCAACATGGCTGCGCCCATGAACACACACAGAATGGGAATTAACTACTATAGGAATGTGTAACAATGGCGGTGAAGGCCGCAGTAGCAGAATCACAGTGAAAAGACTTGAAACAATGAGATGCAGCGTGCTGAATGCAGACAGTGCAGATGGAATCCAGGCTTGGAACGCTGGGACAGTCTCAAGAGGCATTTGGAAGGTAAATACTGATAAGGAATTACCTGGATCGTGACGTCGAGGAGCTGCGGTCAGACCAAACGGCAAGGCCTGGAATTGAAAATGGAGGTTGCCAATAGCAAACCGCAGGTATTGCTGATGCGACACTGCAATAGGTATATGCAGGTAAGCATCCTGTATGTCCAGGGATACCATGTAGTCCTTGGGCTCCAAAGCCAGAACAATAGAGCGAAGAATTTCCATACGGAATTTGGAAGCTTTCACAAACTTGTTCAAAGACTTGAGGTTGAGAATGGGCCGAGAAGAACCATTCGGCTTCGGAAGTAGGAACAGCGTTGAATAGTACCCCCTGCCTCTCAGAGTCAGAGGCACCATCACTCCCATGTCCAGGAGGGATTGCACCACCAGATGGAGAGTTTTTGCTTTCACCGGATCCGTAGGGACGTTTGTCAAGCAAAACTGTTGGGGGGGGATGTTTCTTGAAAGAGATGGCGTATCCATGAGCGACAACTTCCCTTACCCAGGTGTCCGGAGTGGTCTGTGACCATACCTGAGCAAACCGTAGAAGTCGGCCTCCCACCCTGGGATCCCCACCCCGTCATGCAGCAGGCGTGTCTGTTTTGGAGGCACGTTTAGGTTTGGGCTTAGTGGGTTTGGAATTGCGAGCCTGTTTCGGGTACGCCTATCCCTTTGCTTTACCTGGAGGTCGAAAGGAACGAAAGGAAGTACTCTTAGCCTTCGGGGCCTGAAGGTGTAGTACTAGGTAGACATGCAGTCTTAGCAGATGCTAAGTCAGCAACAATCTTATTGAGGTCTTCCCCAGGACCGCAACCAGAGGATCCAGCGAGCCAGATTAGACATAGTAGACGCTTTGACCGCCAGGATACCTGCATCAGATGCCACCTCCTGAATATAATGAGAGGCTGTAATAATGTATGAAAGACACTGTCTAGCATTATCAGGAAATTTAAACGGTAGTTCCGCTTCAACTTCCTGAACCCAGGCCTCAATAGCTTTAGCAGCCCAAGAGGACGCAATAGTAGGCCTGTGCACAGCTCCAGCAAGAGTGTAAATAGACTTCAAGCAACCCGCCACACGCTTATCCTTCGGTTCCTTCAGAGAGGTGACTGTAGTGACACCACCAGACACGCGAGGACACCACCAGACGCGCGACTTGCGAGTCTACCGGCGGCAGTGTTTCCCAATTTTTACTTAACTCTGCAATGAGGGGATAACGAGCTAGCATCTTTTTAGACAGGCAAATTTCTTTTCTGGAGACTCCCAGGATTCCTGTCGTATGTCAACTAAGTGGTCAGAGTGGGGCAAAACTAAATTTATTAACCTTCTGACGCTTGAACTTATCTGGTATCTTAGAGGCAGCTGAAGGATCTTCGTCATCATCAATTTGAAGAATCAGCCTGATAGCCTCCAAGAGATCAGGAACATCCACTTGTGTCATAGATTCCCCATCAGAAGCATCTGCATCAGTGTCTGATGGGTCAGTATATGCGCCATCTTCATTAGATGAAGTATCTGAAACATGTGTGGTTTGTGAGGAAGTAATAGCCTACTTAGATGACCCATTCATCCTAGGCGGGCGAGGGTTAGGATTTTGCTTAGCCAAAGACTGATTTAATTGCTGTAACTGAGAGGACAGAGTATCTGCCCATGGCGGATTAACTGCAGGGACAATATGTGGCTGTAATGGCACACGAGGTCCAATAGGGGGCGCAACTCTAGTTACCAGCGTAATCAGTAAATTAGAAAATATAGCCCACGGAGGGTCATGATTCGCCCCCGTTGCGGTAGACTGACTGAGGGGTATAAAACCGCCAGTACCTGAACCCTCAGCTGCAAATTTCTCCTCAGAGACATCCATTGCAGTAGCACTGCATGTTGCAGGATCAGCCATAGAATTATCACCCAGTTTAGCGGACATTATATGAAAGCGTAACCGTAAGGCAAAATAGTACAATATAAGCAGACAAAGTACCTGGCAGAAATCAGCCTGTATAGTGTGACTGCAAGCAGAGCACACACGGAGGATTTAAGAGGTATATGGTGACTGTAATACACAGAGAAAAATACCACAAGAGTATATCCTGTGAAACACTATATTATATGAGAACCCTGATGCACTTAGCCCCATTCACAGTGGCAAACGCAGGATTTGCATGGGGGGGGGTTTCCAGAACTGGGTGGAGCCAATCACGAGGGGTGGGGACTGAGGTGACCCAGTATATGCTGGGTCCGTAAAACTAGTGTATACATACACATATATATATATATATATATATATATATATATATATATATATATATATATCTCTCTACACATATATATACCGTATATACACCTATATATATATATCTCTCTCTACACATATATATATATAAGTGCCACCAGGAAGACAGCAGGCTGCAGAGGACGCTAGACACCCATTACTAATACTCATGCAGTGGAGGGGAGTTTCTGGGTGCTCGGAACCCCCCCTGGGTGCGCCACTGATTCAGGGTACAGAATATAGGGATAGCAGTATATGTGAGATACACAGAATGGAAATCACACTGCAGCTACTAGCACACACACAGTCACATGTACAGTGCAGAAATTATTACAAACAACAATAAAACTGCACTGGACTAGCAATACTAAGTAACTGCACTAAAAGGTAATGCTATATATGTATATAGACATAACAATGCACAGTAAAGACTTGATGTATATCCCAGGGTACTTGTACTAAATAGCCCTGAATGTATGCACTTGTTCTTAACAAACACTGTCTATTAGACATGTAGAATACTTAAATGTCCTGTAAATGCTCAGCGCTGATGATGCAGGCAGCTTTACAGAGGAGACATTGCCCAGCAGTCCCAAAGTCAGCTCAGCATGTGTGTAATGGCGCCCAAACGCTGACAGGGAATGAGGGAGACAGAGAGATGCAGCTCCAGGGCGGGAATGTTAGCAGTAAATGGCACCTGGGGCTGGGGGAGGGGCTACAGGTCAGAGCCTTATAACCTTGCTGGACTTCACCACCGGGTACTGCGGGCCTTAGCAAAACGGATTATGAGGTAATCCGACCTGTGCCCTTGCCCTGGTGGTCTAGTGGGGTCCCTGTACGGCCACAGTGTCCACACCAGCGCTCGCGGTCCATCTCCTAAAGACCACGCCAAAGAGCGATTTCCAGTGGGTCAGCTTGGGGGATCCTCTTAACTCCTCCCTTGATGTGGCCACGCGATCCCGGAGAGCAGCGGCAAGTGTGTGTGCCCTAATGGAAACCGGAGCCCTCTGCTGTAAGTACCCGGCAACCAGGGCACGGGAGTATATAGCGCCGCTGCGGGAGGTGAGGGAGCCGCAGCATGATATGTCAGAATGACATATAGCACTTGTAAATGCCTATGCTGCGGCCCTTGAAGTCTTCTATCTTCTGAAAAGCTCTTTTCATGGCTGCAGGCACCAACTTACAAACTGAGCTCCAGTGCCTGGAGGCGGGGATATAGAGGAGGCGGCGCTAAGCATCCTGGGAATAGTCAAAGCTTTTAGCCTGTTGGTGCCTCGGATCAAGATCCAACTCTACACCTCGATGTTATCCCTGTGGAACCCCAGTGTACCCCGCTGCAGAAACATACTTATTCCCAGCGGACGGGATGCAGACTGTCAGTATCCCGGCAGCGGCAATCTGCCGCCAGAATGCCGGAAGCTAGGTGAGCGCAAAGAATCCCCATGCGGGCACAGTGGCTCACTGCACTCATCACAGGTTCTATTCCCACTCTGTGGGTGTCGTGGACACCCAAGAATGGGAATAGCCCCTGTGTGCTGGGATTCCGGCTGTTGGCATTGTCAGCTGTCGGGATTCTGGCGTCAGTATTATGACCGCTGGAATCACGACAGCCAGCAAATTAACTGTATCCCATTTGGGAGCCTGATGGAGCTATTCAATCGAGTGTCGCAGGCGGTCATTAATTAACGTGCCTGTCGTGGCCAAGTGCAACAGGTTTAGCCACGTACAGTGACTAAACCCAACTAAACAATTAGGAGCACTGCAGAAACTGCAGTTTGGGTACCAATAAGCACAACGTTTTGCACATTTCAAATAATAGGTACCAGCAGTAGCCGCACATGATCTGCAAAACAATTTAATAACTTCTTCAATTTAATAACTATTGAATCCTGCCTCATTGAGTCAAAAAAAAAAAAAAAAAAAAAAGGTTCAAGGATTTAAATAAGATTTTACTTACCGGTATATCTATTTCTCGTAGTCCGTAGTGGATGCTGGGGACTCCGTAAGGACCATGGGGATAGACGGGCTCCGCAGGAGACATGGGCACTTTAAGAAAGAATTTAGGTTCTGGTGTGCACTGGCTCCTCCCTCTATGCCCCTCCTCCAGACCTCAGTTAAAGAAACTGTGCCCAGAAGAGCTGACAGTACAAGGAAAGGATTTTGGTAACCCAGGGCAAGATTCATACCAGCCACACCAATCACACCGTATAACAACATGTGATAACAACCAGTGAACAGTATGAACAACAACGGAGCATCAGATCAACCCTGATGCACTATAACCCTTATGCAAGCAATAACTATATACAAGTATTGCAGAAGAAGTCCGCACTTGGGACGGGCGCCCAGCATCCACTACGGACTACGATAAATAGATTTACCGGTAAGTAAAATCTTATTTTCTCTAACGTCCTAGTGGATGCTGGGGACTCCGTAAGGACCATGGGGATTATACCAAAGCTCCCAAACGGGCGGGAGAGTGCGGATGACTCTGCAGCACCGATTGAGCAAACACAAGGTCCTCCTCAGCCAGGGTATCAAACTTGTAGAACTTTGCAAAAGTGTTTGAACCGACCAAGTAGCCGCTCGGCAAAGCTGTAATGCCGAGACCCCTCGGGCAGCCGCCCAAGAAGAGCCCACCTTCCTAGTGGAATGGGCCTTAACTGATTTTGGCAGCGGCAATCCAGCCGCAGAATGAGCCTGCTGAATCGTGTTACAGATCCAGCGAGCAATAGTTTGCTTTGAAGCAGGAGCACCAAGCTTGTTGGAAGCATACAGGATAAACAAAGACTCTGTTTTCCTGACCCTAGCCGTTCTGGCTACATAAACCTTCAAAGCCCTGACCACATCTAGTAACTCGGAATCCTCCAAGTCAGTAGTAGCCACAGGCACCACAATAGGTTGGTTTATATGAAAGGATGAAACAACTTTCGGCAGAAATTGTGGACGGGTCCGCATTTCTGCTCTATCTGCATGGAAAACCAGATAGGGGCTTTTATGTGACAAAGCCGCCAACTCTGACACACGCCTAGCCGAAGCCAAGGCTAATAGCATGACCACCTTACACGTGAGATATTTCAACTCCACCATTTTGAGTGGTTCAAACCAGTGGGATTTCAGGAAACTCAACACCACGTTAAGATCCCAAGGTGCCACTGGAGGCACAAAAGGAGGCTGAATATGCAGCACTCCCTTTACAAACGTCTGAACTTCAGGTAGAGAAGCCAACTCCTTTTGAAAGAAAATGGATAGGGCCGAAATCTGGACCTTAATGGAACCCAATTTTAGGCCCAAACTCACTCCGGACTGTAGGAAGTGAAGGAAACAGCCCAGCTGGAATTCCTCCGTAGGAGCATTCCTGGCCTCACACCAAGAAACATATTTTCGCCATATACGATGATAATGGTGAGCTGTCACGTCCTTCCTAGCCTTTATCAGCGTAGGAATGACCTCATCCGGAATGCCTTTCTCTGCTAGGATCCGGCGTTCAACCGCCATGCCGTCAAACGCAGCCGCGGTAAGTCTTGGAACAGACAGGGCCCCTGTTGCATCAAGTCCTGTCTTAGAGGAAGAGGCCACGGGTCCTCTGTGAGCATTTCTTGCAGATCTGGATACCAAGTCCTTTGTGGCCAATCTGGAACAATGAGGATTGTTCTCACTCCTCTTTTTCTTATTATCCTCAGCACCTTGGGTATGAGAGGAAGAGGAGGAAATACATAGACCGACTGGAACACCCACGATGTCACCAGGGCGTCTACAGCTATCGCCTGAGGGTCTCTTGACCTGGCGCAATACCTCTGTAGCTTTTTGTTGAGGCGAGATGCCATCATGTCCACCTGTGGCAGTTCCCACCGACTTGTAATCTGTGCGAAGACTTCCTGATGAAGTCCCCACTCTCCCGGGTGGAGGTCGTGTCTGCTGAGGAAGTCTGCTTCCCAGTTGTCCACTCCCGGGATGAACACTGCTGACAGTGCGCTTACGCGATTCTCCGCCCAGCGAGGAATTCTGGTGGCTTCCGCCATCGCCACTCTGCTCCTTGTGCGGCCTTGGCGGTTTACATGAGCCACTGCGGTGATGTTGTCTGACTGGATCAGAACCGGTTGGTCGCGAAGCAGGGTCTCCGCTTGACGTAGGGCGTTGTATATGGCCCTTAGTTCCAGGATGTTGATGTGAAGGCAAGTCTCTTGACTTGACCACAGACCTTGGAAATTTCTTCCCTGTGTGACTGCACCCCAACCTCGGAGGCTTGCGTCCGTGGTTACCAGGACCCAGTCCTGAATGCCGAATCTGTGGCCCTCGACAAGGTGAGCGCTCTGTAGCCACCACAGGAGCGACACCCTGGCCCTGGGGGATAGGGTGATTAACCGATGTATCTGAAGATGTGATCCGGACCACTTGTCCAGTAAGTCCCATTGAAAAGTCCTCGCATGGAACCTGCCGAAGGGAATGGCCTCGTCTGATGCCACCATCTTTCCCAGGACACCAACCAGTGCAGTGATGCACTGACACCTGTTTTGGTTTTAATAGGTTCCTGACCAGTGTCATGAGCTCCTGAGCTTTCTCCATCGGGAGATAAACCCTTTTCTGGTCTGTGTCTAGAATCATGCCCAGGAAAGGCAGACGAGTCGTAGGAACCAACTGCGACTTTGGAATATTTAGAATCCAGCCGTGTTGCCGTAGCACTTCCAGAGAAAATGCTACGCTGATCAGCAACTGCTCTCTTGATCTCGCTTTTATGAGGAGATCGTCCAAGTATGGGATAATTGTGACTCCTTGCTTCCGCAGGAGTACCATCATTTCCGCCATTACCTTGGTAAATATTCTCAGTGCCGTGGAGAGACCAAACGGCAACGTCTGAAATTGGTAATGACAATCCTGTACCACAAATCTGAGGTACGCCTGATGAGGTGGATAAATGGGGACATGAAGGTATGCATCCTTTATGTCCAGAGACACCATAAAATCCCCCCCTTCCAGGCTTGCGATGACCGCTCTCAGCGATTCCATCTTGAACTTGAACCTTTTCAGGTATATGTTCAGGTATTTTAAATTCAATATGGGTCTGACCGAACCGTCCGGTTTCGGGACTACAAACATGGTCGAATAATAACCCCTTCCTTGTTGAAGGAGGGGAACCTTGACCACCACCTGTTGAAGATACTATTTGTGAATTGCAGTTAACACTATTTCCCTCTCGTGGGGGGAAGCTGGCAGGGCCGATTTGAGGTATCGGTGAGGGGGCATCTCCTCGAATTCCAGCTTGTATCCCTGAGACACAATCTCTATTGCCCAGGGATCCAACTGGGAGTGAACCCACTTGTGGCTGAAATTTCGAAGACGTGCCCCCACCGGGCCTAGCTCCGCTTGTGGAGCCCCAGCGTCATGCGGTGGATTTTGTAGAGGCCGGGGAGGACTTCTGTTCCTGGGAACTAGCTGAGTTGTGCAGCTTCTTTCCTCTGCCCCTGCCTCTGGCAAGAAAGGAAGCACCTCGGACTTTCTTGTTTTTCTGTGATCGAAAGGACTGCATTTGATAATACGGTGCTCTCTTAGGCTGTGAGGAAACATATGGCAAAAAATTTGACTTTCCAGCAGTAGCTGTGGAGACAAGGTCCGAGAGACCCTCCCCAAACAATTCCTCACCCGTGTAAGGTAAAACCTCCATATGCCTTTTTGAGTCGCATCACCTGTCCATTGCCGAGTCCACAGGACCCTTCTGGCAGAAATTGACATAGCATTTATTCTAGAACCCAGTAGACTAATGTCTCTTTGAGCATCTCTCATATATAGGACAGCGTCTTTAATATGCCCCAAGGTCAACAATATAGTATCCTTGTCTAAGGTATCAATTTCCTCAGACACTGTATCCGTCCATGCTGCTACAGCACTACACACCCAGGCCGACGCGATCGCAGGGCCTCAGTAAGGTACCTGAATGTGTATAAATGGACTTCAGGGTAACCTCCTGTTTGCGATCCGCAGCATCTTTGAGGGTAGCTGTATCCTGTGACGGCAGGGCTACCTTCTTGGATAAGCGTGTTAAAGCTTTGTCCACCTTAGGGGAGGATTCCCAGCGTAACCTGTCCGTTGGCGGGAAAGGATACGCCATAAGAATCCTTTTGGAAATCTGCAGTTTTTTTATCTGGAGATGCCCTTTTTGAAGACAGTTCCCCCACAAGGCCCTTAGGAGAGACAGAGAGAGAGTATGCCAGCACACACCCCAGCGCTATCAACCCAGGAATAACACAGTAACTTAATGTTAACCCAGTAGCTGCTGTTTATATATTGTTTTTTTGCACCTAATTATGTGCCCCCCCTCTCTTTTTACCCTCTTCTACCGTGTATCTGCAGGGGAGAGCCTGGGGAGCTTCCTCTCAGCTGAGCTGTGGAGAAAAAAATGGCGCTGGTGAGTGCTGAGGAAGAAGCTCCGCCCCCTCGGCGGCGGGCTTCTGTCCCGCTTAAATATGCCATTTTTGGCGGGGGCTCATACATATATACAGTGCCCAGCTGTATATATGTTTAACTTTTGCCAAAAGAGGTCCCAAATGCTGCCCGGGGCGCACCCCCCCCCCCCCCCTGCGCCCTGCACCCTTACAGTGACCGGAGTATGTGAGGTGTGTTGGAGCAATGGCGCACAGCTGCAGTGCTGTGCGTTACCTCAGTGAAGAACGGAGTCTTCTGCCGCCTGTGAAGTCTTCTTTGCTTCTCATACTCACCCGGCTTCTGTCTTCCAGCTCTGCGAGGGGGGCGGCGGCGCGGCTCTGGGATCGGACGGCGAGGGTGAGATCCTGCGTACGATCCCTCTGGAGCTAATGGTGTCCAGTAGCCTAAGAAGCAGGACCTAGCTTCAGAGAGTAGGGCTGCTTCTCTCCCCTCAGTCCCACGATGCAGGGAGTCTGTTGCCAGCAGAGCTCCCTGAAAATAAAAAAAACCTAACAAAATACTTTCTTATAGCAAGCTCAGGAGAGCTCACTAAACAGCACCCAGCTCGTCTGGGCACAGTATCAAACTGAGGTCTGGAGGAGGGGCATAGAGTGCACACCAGAACCTAAATTCTTTCTCAAAGTGCCCATGTCTCCTGCGGAGCCCGTCTATCCTCATGGTCCTTACGGAGTCCCCAGCATCCACTAGGACGTTAGAGAAAAATAGTTTCCTAGTGCCTTTAAACAAGGTGGGAAAGTGATTGCTGGACAAGGAGGTAAAGTATGCAGAAGCTTTGCCTAGTGCACAAAGAAACCGTGCTTCAGCTTTGTGTTAGCACAAATCCGAACAGCTCCAGACCTGGACATAAAGAAAATGGTACTACATTTAACAAGCCTGGTGTCAGCCAAGGACATATGCTGCTTGCTGTTTTACAGTACGTAAATTGTGCCTTCCATTTGGGTAGCAACACCTCACAACTCTGAATCAGCCTCAATGAAATAGTATGTGAACAAGTAGAAAAAAATGTATATAAAACAACTAAAGTTTGTAAAGAATATTTTATATAGAATTTCAAATAGAGTTTAGGTGGGTAAAAATTAAGCGATGTGCTCCATGAGCGACATCGCACAGTGACGTCATGCCGCGCGTGGGCATAGAGCTTTGGACGATGAGTCCAGATTCAGCTGCATGCACGGCAGACATCGAGGGTTGTTAACGACCCACGGGGCCGCGCATCGGTCGTCAGCAGCACACACACTGGGCAATATAGTAAGCAATATCGCTCAGGAGTGCAAAAATGAGCGATATCGCTTAATATATCACACATACCGCTTTCACATCTCCAATGCCGGATCCCACCCGGGAATTGGAAACGGGTCCTTCCCGGGTGGGATACAGCATTGGAGACTAGTGCTGGCTGTCCGACACGGCAATTTGCTGGGTCGGTTGCCATGGCGGCGGGTGGCGGAGCCGGCAGCGGGGGTGGAGGCGGCGCTGGGAGATGAGCTCCTCTCTGCGCTGCCTCTCCCTATGCTGTGAGTAGGTACCGAGTCGCATCAACCCGGCAACCCATTCACGCTGCGCCTGACCCGGTATTCAACCCGGGAATAACCATTCTTATTACCTGGGTTGAATTACCAGGTCAAGCGACCCGGGAATTTGGACATGGCCCTTTCACATCGCACACGGACCTGTGCGATGTGAAACGGGTACTAGTGTGTACAGGTTTTCCTTCTTTTTTTTTTTTTTCAAGATGTTTTTTTGGAGTTTTAACGTTTTAATTACAATAACCATAGACAATACAATTGTAATATCAAATAGGTATATGATAGTACAGAATATCAAGACAAAATTCTGTTACTAATAAAATAGGCGTCTTAAAAAAAAAAAAAAAAAATTATAGTTGAAAAATAATAACCAATCTCCCAAAGGGAGAAAACAAAGATAAACTTACATTGTCTCTGAATAACATGTGTCCTTTGCTTTTTCTTTCAAACATCAGAACTTGAGATATACTTATACCAGTACAATTACAAAAAAGGTTGATGAATCAACATAAAAAGTAAAATATACTGTACCATTGTGCTTTGTTACAAATATCATCCAGACCAGTATGTATATTTTTGCTTAGTGTGTCATAATGAGAAAACAAGCACAGTAGAAATTACAAATTAGCATTTACATAACATTCTATGCAATAAAATATAAAAGGAACAGTATACCATATAATTTAGGTAACCAGGTTAGACACAGTTACATATGAAAACTTAATAGCGTGAGGTATGGAAGAGATAGATCTGAGCCAAAAGCAATATTTGTGCCCAGAAAGATTAGAGATTAGTGTCAATCATGGATGAGAAAAGTGGTCTGAGGAAAATCACATAGATTTGGTGAGAGGAAACAAGCCAGCCAAATACGGATATGTAGA
Organism: Pseudophryne corroboree; assembly: GCF_028390025.1. Lineage (NCBI taxonomy): Eukaryota > Metazoa > Chordata > Amphibia > Anura > Myobatrachidae > Pseudophryne > Pseudophryne corroboree. The sequence continues at coordinate 614,223,180 of NC_086447.1, forward strand.
TAATTCACTTTAGACATTAACCCTCTCCCTGTTTAGGAATGACAAAGGGACAATTTAGAAAAAACAGTCTCAAGAGGTTCCCAAAAACCCAAGTAGGCCACTGAAGTTCTGCAATCATCTTAGCTGTGCCAAGACAGAGATCAGGAGTAACCAAATTGGTGAAAGGTACTTTTGTAAACACAGGCACATGACCCAAAGAAGACAATTTGGTCAAATTAAAATCTACAGATCTCTCATGTACATCAAAAAATGGAGTAGCTTTAGGACAAATTAATCAAATTGGTCAAAACAGTGGGTATAAAAACAAGTTTTATGGTAAGAACTTACCTTTGTTAAAGAGCTTTCTGCGAGGTACACTGGGCTCCACAAGGATTGGACAATGGTGTAGAATAGGATCTTGATCCGAGGCACCAACAGGCTCAAAGCTTTGACTGTTCCCAGAATGCACAGCGCCGCTTCCTATATCACCCAACCTCCCAGCACAGGAGCTCAGTTTTTAGTTAACCAGCCCAATGCAGTAGCAGGAAAAGAGACGACAACGGTTAGTAGCCACATACACCACACTCTCACGACAGGAGAAGTGTCAGCGGCTAATGCCATACCAACCCAAAGAAGCTAAGTGCGTCAGGGTGGGCGCCTTGTGGAGCCCAGTGTACCTCGCAGAAAAAGAGTTTTAACAAAGGTAAGTTCTTACCATAAAACTAATTTTCTGCTGCGGGGTACACTGGGCTCCACAAGGATTGGACAATGGGGATGTCCTAAAGCAGTTCCTTATGGGAGGGGACGCACTGTAGAGGGTACAAGAACCCGGCGTCCAAAGGAAGCATCCTGGGATGCGGCAGTATCGAAGGCATTGAACCTTATGAACGTGTTCCCTGAGGACCACGTAGCCGCCTTGCACAATTGATCAAGGGTCGCATCACGCTGGGCCGCCCAAGAAGGTCCAACAGACCGAGTAGAATGGGCCGTAATGTGAGCAGGAGCAGACAGACCAGCCCTCACCTAAGCATGTGCAATCACCATTCTAATCCATCTGGCCAGGGTCTGCTTGTGAGCAGGCCAGCCACGTTTGTGAAATCCAAACAAAACAAAGAGAGAATCAGATTTTCGAATAGAAGCAGTTCTCTTCACATAGATACGGAGAGCCCGTACCACATTCAAAGACCGCTCTTTGGGAGACAAATCAGTTGAGACAAAGGCCGGAACCACAATCTCCCGATTAAGGTGGAACGAAGAAACCACCTTAGGTAAATATCCGGGACGAGTCCTAAGAACCGCCCGGTCACGGGGAAAAATCAGATATGGGGAACTACAAGACAAGGCACCCAGATCCGACACTCTTCTAGCAGAGGCAATAGCCAGCAAGAACACCACCTTAAGGGAAAGCCACTTAAGGTCAGCTGAACCAAGGGGTTCAAATGGAGGCTCCTGCAACGCCTCCAAAACCACCAAGTCCCAAGGAGCCACAGGCGGGACATAGGGAGGTTGGATACGCAACACACCCTGAGTGAAAGTATGAACATCAGGTAAAGTCGCAATTTTTCTCTGAAACCACACCGACAAGGCAGAAATATGAACCTTGAGGGAGGCCAGACGCAGGCCTAATTCCAGGCCTTGCTGCAGAAAAGCCAAAAGTTTGGCTGTACTAAACTTGGAAGCGTCATAATTGTTAGATGCGCACCAAAGTAGGAATGCCAGACCCTATGATAAATCCGAGCAGAAGCCGGTTTCCGGGCCCGCAACATAGTTTTAATGACCTCTTCAGAAAAACCCTTAGCCCTCAAGACGGAAGCTTCAAGAGCCACGCCGTCAAAGATAGCCAGGCTAGGTCCTGGTAGACACAGGGGCCCTGCACGAGGAGATCTGGGCGTTGTGGAAGAAGAAGTGGACTGTCAAAGTAAAAAAATATTGTAATGCATATGCCTTGTACTAACCCCATGCACATGCCCGCTGCTCGTGCACTCAGTCCTCCGTGCGTGCACATATCCGCAATTTGCGTAGGATCGCTCCGGCGATCATGCGCGTGATATGGGTATTTACGGCGGAGTTTGTGAGCGCGTAGCGGGTTATTAGAACATTACATATTTAACCCAAATAGTGTACATTGTAGATATAGCTCCCCTAGACCGCATCAGCGAGTATTAATAGTTTAAACAGTTCCTGGGCAGAGATTCGCCTTTGCATGATAGGAAGGGTCAGATAAAGGTTGGAAGGTGATGTCTAGTATCCAGCTGTAGGGTATTTTGAGGGTAACATTCCGGTGTTAGTTAGAGAAAGATCGCATGTTCCTGCGTATAGTTATGTGCAAAAGTAGAATATGAACATTAACTGTATTTACTGTATTTTATGTATGCGGCGGGAATCCAGAGGACGCCACCCACAAGAGCAGTTGGGGAAAGACATCGCCCACCTATTCAAATCCACCTATGACCTCTTCTGTAATGTAAAGACACATCCCTGTGTCCAATGGACAATAAGATTACAGTGACCATTGTATTGTGTATGCATGTTGTGTATAAAAAGCCCATTGTTGCCTGGCCGGTCAGAAGACTCTGAACGCTATCTGTATGACCAGCGGAGGACCGGCCGGGTTGCGCTTGCAAACATTCCCACGTATGTACATTCTCTGTAGCCATTATTCTGTTTAGATTTACTTGCTAGCCTGTAGTGTATGATTTGTATTGTTTTACCTTTTGGAATTAATCCACTGTGGCCTTAGAACCCTGTGGTTGCAACTACAAATCAGTGTTGTTTTTTCACTTTCCTGCATGGGCTTTATAGTGTATTAATCTGTATAAGGTGTATAAGCATTGATAAGGTGTACGCACTGCGGGTACTTTGTACCGCCAGCGCTACTTAAGGTTTAAAGGTATTACATCATTGCAGTACTTTGCTGTTAAGGGTTTAAAGTGTAAGCATATCATTACATTGTATCATTAACAAGGTTTAAAGGTTACCCATTGTGTGTGCGCACGCTGAGCGTACTCTGTACTCTCAGCGCGGCGTGTGTATGCCAAGTACGTACCACGTGCGGGACTCTGTACGCAAATAGCGTACAAGGTGCGTAGCACGTGTATTCAGTTTAGCGGCCATCGCGGCTCCACGGTAATAGTGTATCTAGAGGTATAGCTTTTCGGTCTAAGATAATATCGACATTATCAGGACGGTCAGAAGATAGGCCTTGCAGGTCTGAGAACCAGTGCCGTCTGGGCCACGCCGGAGCTATGAGAAGCAGATTTCCTCTTTCTTGCTTGAACTCCCGAATTACCCTGGGCAGGAGTGACACCGGAGGGAACACGTACGGCAGCTGAAACCTCCACGGCACCGCCAGCGCATCCACGAATGCTGCTTGAGGATCCCTTGTCCTTGCTCCGAAGACCGGAACATTGTGATTGTATCGAGACGCCATCAGATCTACATCTGGAAGACCCCACTTTTCCACTAAGAGTTGAAACACTTCTGGATGGAGGCCCCACTAGCCGGCATGTACGTCCTGACGACTGAGAAAGTCCGCTTCCCAATTCAGGACCCCCGGAATGAATATTGCCGATATGGCCGGTAGATGGCGTTCCGCCCAACGTAGAATCCTTGAGACTTCCTTCATTGCCAAACGGCTTCGAGTGCCGCCTTGATGATTTATGTAAGCCACTGTGGTGGCGTTGTCCGACTGTACTTGAACAGGATGGTTCTGAATTAAATGCTGGGCCAGGTTCAACGCATTGAAGACCGCCCGCAATTCCAGAATGTTGATCGAGAGGAGATTCCTCCTTGGTCCACCGACCCTGAAGGGAGTGCTGCTCCAGCACCGTGCCCCAACCTCTTAGACTGGCATCTGTCATCAACAGGACCCAGTTGGATATCCAGAAGGGACGACCCCTGCACAATTGTTGGTCCCGGAGCCACCAAAGCAGCGACAGACGGACCTCCGGAGTCAATAAGATCATTTGAGATCTGATCCGGTGAGGCAGGCCGTCCAACTTGGCTAGAATAAGCCTCTCGAGGGGGCGAGAGTGGAATTGAGCATACTCCACCATGTCGAATGCTGATACCATGAGGCCCAGCACCTGCATTGCCGAATGTATCGACACTTGCGGACGAGAAAGGAAGCAACGAATCCTGTCCTGAAGCTTCAGGACTTTCTCCTGAGACAAGAACCACCTCTGGTCGTGAGTGTCCAACAGCGCTCCCAGGTGCACCATGCTCTGAGCAGAGACCAGGGAGGATTTCTTCCAGTTGATGAGCCACCCGTGGGCTTGTAGAAACCGGACAGTCTTATCCAGATGATGCAGGAGAAGATCAGGGGAATTTGCCAGGATTAAAAAGTCGTCCAGATACGGCAGTATCCTGACCCCTTGACGGCGGAGTACCACCGTCATCACCGCCATAACTTTGGTGAAGACTCGCGGAGCCGTTGTTAAACCATAAGGAAATGCCCGAAACTGGTAATGGATGTTGCCAATAGCAAACCTCAGGTATTGTTGATGTGACACTGCTATAGGAATATGCAGGTAAGCATCCTGTATGTCCAGGGAGACCATGTAGTCCCCAGGTTCCAAGGCCTGAATTATAGAGCGAAGAGTTTCCATACGGAACTTGGAAATCTTCACAAACCTGTTCAATGCCTTGAGGTTGAGAATGGGCCGGGAGGACCCATTCGGTTTCGGGACTAGAAACAGCGGAGAATTGTACCACTGGCCCCTCTGAGCAAGAGGCACTTGTACTACGACTCCTGTATCCAGGAGGGTCTGTACCACTGAGTGTAGAGTTTTTGCCTTTGTCTGGTCCAAAGGGACGTCTGTCTGGCAAAATCGATGAGGGGGTCGGTTTTTGAAGGCTATGGCGTAACCTCGAGTGACGACTTCCCGTACCCAGGCATCTGAAGTGGTCTTCAACCATTCCTGGGTATACCCTAGAAGCCGGCCCCCCACCCTAGGATCCCCCAGGGGGAGGCCCGCCCAGTCATGTGGCAGGCTTATCGGTTGTAGCTGCAATAGTGGGCCTTTGTGCAGCACCCATGAGGGTGTAAATCGCTTTCAGACAACCCTCCACACGTTTATCCGTAGGCTCTTTTAGAGACGTGACGGTAGTGACAGGTAGAGCTGAGGAAACCACCATCCTAGCCACATGTGAGTCCACTGGAGGAGGCGTTTCCCAATTCTTAGACAGCTCTGGCGCGAGGGGATAGCGAGCCAGCATCTTCTTTTGAGGCACAAACTTCGTACCCGGGCTTTGCCAGGGTTTCTGACGTATATCCACTAGGTGATCAGAGTGAGGTAAAACTTGTTTAACCACCTTCTGACGCTTGAACCTATCTGGTTTCTTAGGAGGGACGGATGGCTCGGGATCATCCTTAATCTGCAGAATTAACTTAATAGCCTCCAAAAGATCAGGAACATCCACATGTGAACTACCCTCCCCAGCAGCCGTATCAGAGTCAGAACCTGTGGGGTCAGTATATATGCCGTCTTCATCAGACGAGGTGTCAGTGACGGCAGTGGATTGTGAGGAGACAAGCGCTCGCTTAGAGGACCTCTTGGACTTAGGCGAGCGTTGGTCAGACTTTTTAGTAGTCAAGGACTGGTTCAACTTCTTTAATTGAGCAGATAAATCGTCCGCCCACGGCGGGTTAGCTGCAGGGACCAAATACGGTTGTACCGGCATTGGGGGTCCCATAGGGGGTGTTAGTTTATGAACTAGCGTATGCAGAAGTGTGGAAAAAGCGGCCCATGGTGGGTCAGTATGTGCCTCCACTGCCACAGTCCCATTGGGGGGCAAGGAGCCCCCAGAACCAGAGCCCACAGCTGCTATATTCTCCTCATATTTGTCTGTGGCTTCAGCAACACCAGCAGTGTGTTCCGTCCCAGAACCATTACCTTCAGAAGCAGACATGATATAACTTGCAGTATGAGGTAACACAGTACAATTATCAGCAGCACTATACCTCTAAACCCAAACCCCTGCGCCGTGTAGTCAGCACTAGCAGAGATAAAGGAGAGATATGGTGACTAAATCACAGAGAAAAATACGTAATACAGTATATCTTTGTGAAAATCCTATTAGATAACACCTGACGCACCAAGCCCCCTCAGGTTATGGAATATAGGGATAGCAAGATGAGTGAAAGACACGAAATGGACAACACTCAGCTATCAAATGCACACACAGAAAGTCACAGTTTGTACAATGCAGAGGTTATTACTGACAATAATACTACACTGGACTAGCTTACACAGCTATATAACAATAGATATAACAGTACACAGTAAGAACTGGATGTATATCACAGGGTAATTGTACTATAAAACTCTGACTAAATGCACTCTTTCTTACTAACACTGTCTAAAAAGGCAGGTAGAATACTTAAGTGTCATGTAAAGGCACGGCGCTGACAACCAGGCGGCTTTACATAGGAGGATTTGCCCAAGCAGTCCCAGGAACAGTGAGCTGAGGGACAATGGTGCCGCAGACACTGACAGGGAGTGAGGAAAAGACAGATATGCAGCTCCAGGGCGGGAACACTTGCTAAAAATGGCGCCCTGGGGCTGGGGGAGGGGCTTCAGGTCTAAGCTTTATCCCCTCTGCTGGCAAAACCACCGGGTACTGTGGGCGATATAAGAATTGGTTGAGAGAGAAAACCTGACCTGCGCCCATGCCCTGGTGATCTAGTGGGATCGCCTGTACTGCCACAGTGTCCACCACCAGCGCGCGCGGCCCACCTCCCACTGACCACGCCAGATCGCGATAAAGACCGGGTCCCGCAAGCGGGACACACTTACCACCTCCCGAAGCGTGGCCACGCGATCCTGGAGAGCCCCAGCCGTGTGTGCCTAACGTGAAGTAAACAGGAGCCTACGCTGTAGGTACCCGGCAACCAGGGCTCGGGAGTGTACAGCGCCGCTGGAGAGAGCTGGAGCTGCAGCAGAGAATGTCAGAAGACATTTAACCCTGCTGCTGCCCTTGAATTCTTCACTTTTTACCTCATATAAAGCTTTTCTTAGGGCTCCTTGGAGCAGCCCCTGTTAAGTGCCTGCTTACTGCAGCACCAACTTACAAAACTGAGCTCCTGTGCTGGGAGGCGGGATGATATAGGAGGCGGCGCTGTGCATTCTGGGAACAGTCAAAGCTTTGAGCCTGTTGGTGCCTCGGATCAAGATCCTATTCTACACCATTGTCCAATCCTTGTGGAGCCCAGTGTACCCCACAGCAGAAAAGTAGTTTCTTGAGAAGTTTTAGGAGTATCATTCAACATTGGAAATGGTACATTAACACTATCATTAGGAGCATGTTGGAAACTAGAAAGAGGTGAGACATCAAGGCGTGACAGTACAGCCTGCAAAGACATCAAGATGTCATCTAGTTTCCTGTTCAACAGAGACACTGCAGCTATTAGTCACGACGTGTCACCAGATGCCGTAAAAGTGATCCAGAGAGGGTTGAGTAAGAAATTCCAGAATAGAGTTTATGGTGCTACTGCTAAAATAATTGTGATAACAAATGCAATGTCACAATACGGTTCAGACTGAACAATGGTGGTCATTCCGAGTTGATCGCTAGCTGCATTCGTTTGCTGTGCTGCGATGAGGCAAAAAAACGGCGCAATGTACTATTACAACAGCCAATGTAGTTTCACACAGGGTCTAGCAAAGCTTTTCAGTCGCACTACTGACTGCAGAGTGATTGACATGAAGTGGGCGTTTCTGGGTGGCAACTGACCGTTTTCAGGGAGTGTTCGGAAAAACGCAGGCGTGGCTGGGCGAACGCAGGGCGTGTTCGTGACGTCAAAACAGGAACTGAACAGTCTGAAGTCATCGTAAGTGCTGAGCAGGTATTGAGCTACTCTAAAACTACACACAAAAAACGTTGCCACCGCTCTGCGATCCTTTCGTTCGCAATTCTGCTAAGCTAAAATACACTCCCAGTGGGAGGCGGCATAGCGTTTGCACAGCTGCTAAAAACAGCTAGCGAGCGAACAACTCGGAATGACCACCAATATGTTATCAGATATAAAAGAGGTATTGAAGTTCTCTAGGTTGAATACACAATATGAATAACAAATAGTATTAAGCCTACATATACTTCAGGTAATAAAGCGTGTTTTCAACAGCAAAATTGTCCTGCAATAATAGTACAGCAGAAGTCACTTATCACAGTTCTTGAACCAGATACCAGTCTTTATGAGCAGAAAGCAATTCAAGTCAGGTAGCTTTAAATACTTAAGTAATGGTAAAATGGGGGAAGGGAAAATGAACTGGGTAGGACTGAGGAGTGAAGGAGGATAGGGAACAAACAGAAGGAGGGAAGGAAAGATAACATTTTAGTAGGGATGTGATACAAATACTGGGTTTTAGGGGGAAATGCACTCTCCAATGATAGTAGTCGACATGCTGGCAGGTGACAGTAGCAGATTCAGCTGGTCAAAGGGCAGATATCCCATTCAGCTTCATCAAGGAGCAGCAGCCATGTTGAAATCAGGAGAGCCCCTCCGGGATCCACCAACAAAAGATTCCACCAAGAAGCAGGTGAGTATTTCCAAATTCTGGCACAGGAGATAATAAGAAAGCACCAGTGAAGTCTCGGTCAGGAGATACCGCTGATGTACCAAGGCAAACTAGTCACCAAGAGATCCTTGCAGAGCAGGCAATAGAGTTTAAAGTCGAGGTCCCCGCAGTCAGAAAGAGTGACCGGGTCCCGGAGTCACACTCCGCCAGCAGACTAGATTTCATTAACACCCCTGCAGCCGCCCCACCGCCACCCCCCTCCAGTGACCACCCGGCCCCCGCCAGCAAGGAAACGACCGCAGAGGGCAACAGTCCAGACGCGAGAGAGCCACCGCCGAACCGAGGACTGCAGCCCGGCCAGCCACAGCAAGGCGAGGCGCAGCGCCTGGCAGCCCCCCAGCAAGGCCACCAGCGCTGGACACCACCAGACCACAAAGCCCGGAGAGCAGCCGGAGCAATCGTCAGTGGACCACAGCAAAGGCTGCAAGGGAGGGCGAGAGCGGGACAAAAAGGTGAGTACAGAGCATAGAATTGTTAAGGCTCCTAGGAGAAGCAAAGCCCAGCGTTCGCGACAAAACATCTGGCTGTCATCAGCGCCACTGAAACAAGGCTGGATTCTGGGGAATAAAAGGGCTCCATCCAAAATTCAATATTCCTCAGCTGCCCTGAGCCTCCATAAATAGATAGAAGCAGGACAACTGCACTTAAGGGTGAAATTAGAGGCTAGATGGAGGTTGATTCTCTCCGATCCGCAGGAGCTGTGTAAGAAGCGGCCATGCACGATGCTCTGCCACCAAAACTCCTGTACAGGACTTTTCTTGCAAGCAGCAAAGCGAGGGGCTAGTAATTATTTACACTTGCCTGTTTATTGTAACTGAATGTTTAACAACAAATCCCAATCATTATATTAGCAAATAATGGCTTGATTGCATAACAAATTTAGAAAGTCAGCAAGACAAAGATTCAAATCCGCTTCAGTTTGGCTTTGCAATCAACACTGGTATAAATGCCTGGAACTGCAGCTTCACGGTCTATCAAGAATGGGCCACCATCCAAATAACATGCAACCAATTACAGTCCTATATTTGCAGTGTACAGAAAATAAGAATTTACTTACCGATAATTCTATTTCTCATAGTCCGTAGTGGATGCTCGGACTCCGTAAGGACCATGGGGAATAGCGGCTCCGCAGGAGACTGGGCACAAAAGTAAAAGCTTGAACTAGCTGGTGTGCACTGGCTCCTCCCCCTATGACCCTCCTCCAAGCCTCAGTTAGGATACTGTGCCCGGACGAGCGTACATAATAAGGAAGGATCTTGAATCCCGGGTAAGACTCATACCAGCCACACCAATCACACCGTACAACCTGTGATCTGAACCCAGTTAACAGTATGATAAACGAAGGAGCCTCTGAAAAGATGGCTCACAACAATAATAACCCGAATTTTGTAACAATAACTATATACAAGTATTGCAGACAATCCGCACTTGGGATGGGCGCCCAGCATCCACTACGGACTATGAGAAATAGAATTATCGGTAAGTAAATTCTTATTTTCTCTAACGTCATAAGTGGATGCTGGGACTCCGTAAGGACCATGGGGATTATACCAAAGCTCCCAAACGGGCGGGAGAGTGCGGATGACTCTGCAGCACCGAATGAGAGAACTCCAGGTCCTCCTCAGCCAGGGTATCAAATTTGTAGAATTTAGCAAACGTGTTTGCCCCTGACCAAGTAGCTGCTCGGCAAAGTTGTAAAGCCGAGACCCCTCGGGCAGCCGCCCAAGATGAGCCCACCTTCCTTGTGGAATGGGCTTTTACAGATTTTGGCTGTGGCAGGCCTGCCACAGAATGTGCAAGCTGAATTGTACTACAAATCCAACGAGCAATCGTCTGCTTAGAAGCAGGAGCACCCACCTTGTTGGGTGCATACAGGATAAACAGCGAGTCAGATTTCCTGACTCCAGCCGTCCTGGAAATATATATTTTCAGGGCCCTGACTACGTCCAGTAACTTGGAGTCCTCCAAGTCCCTAGTAGCCGCAGGCACCACAATAGGCTGGTTCACGTGAAACGCTGAAACCACCTTTGGGAGAAATTGAGGACGAGTCCTCAATTCTGTCCTATCCGTGTGAAAAATCAGGTAAGGGCTTTTATAAGATAAAGCCGCCAATTCTGAGACACGCCTGGCTGAAGCCAGGGCTAACAGCATTACCACCTTCCATGTGAGATATTTTAATTCCACAGTGGAGAGTGGTTCAAACCAATGTGATTTTAGGAACCCCAAAACCACATTGAGATCCCAAGGTGCCACCGGGGGCACAAAAGGAGGCTGTATATGCAGTACCCCTTTGACAAACGTCTGGACTTCAGGCACTGAAGCCAGTTCTTTTTGGAAGAAAATCGACAGGGCCGAAATTTGAACCTTAATGGACCCTAATTTTAGGCCCATAGACAGTCCTGTTTGCAGGAAATGTAGGAAGCGACCCAGTTAAAATTCCTCTGTAGGGGCCTCTTTGGCCTCACACCACGCAACATATTTTCGCCAAATGCGGTGATAATGTTTTGCAGTTACATCCTTCCTGGCCTTTATCAGGGTAGGGATGACTTCTTCTGGAATGCCTTTTTCCTTCAGGATCCGGCGTTCAACCGCCATGCCGTCAAACGCAGCCGCGGTAAGTCTTGGAACAGACAAGGCCCCTGCTGGAGCAGGTCCTTTCTTAGAGGTAGAGGCCACGGTTCCTCCGTGAGCATCTCTTGAAGTTCCGGGTACCAAGTCCTTCTTGGCCAATCCGGAACCACGAGTATAGTTCTTACTCCTCTCCTTTTTATGATTCTCAGTACTTTTGGTATGAGAGGCAGAGGAGGGAACACATACACTGACTGGTACACCCATGGTGTTACCAGAGCGTCCACCGCTATTGCCTGAGGGTCCCTTGACCTGGCGCAATATCTGTCTAGTTTTTTGTTGAGACGGGACGCCATCATGTCCACCTTTGGTTTTTCCCAACGGTTTACCATCTCTTGGAAGACTTCTGGATGAAGTCCCCACTCCCCCGGGTGAAGGTCGTGTCTGCTGAGGAAGTCCGCTTCCCAGTTGTCCACTCCCGGAATGAACACTGCTGACAGTGCTATCACATGATTCTCCGCCCAGCGAAGAATCCTTGCAGCTTCTGCCATCGCCCTCCTGCTTCTCGTGCCGCCCTGTCTGTTTACGTGGGCGACTGACGTGATGTTGTCCGATTGGATCAATACCGCCTGACCCTGAAGCAGGGGTTTTGCTTGACTTAGGGCATTGTAAATGGCCCTTAGTTCCAGAATGTTTATATGAAGAGATGTTTCCATGCTTGACCACAAGCCCTGGAAATTTCGTCCCTGTGTGACTGCTCCCCAGCCTCTCAGGCTGGCATCCGTGGTCACCAGGATCCAATCCTGAATGCCGAATCTGCGGCCCTCTAGTAGATGAGCACTCTGCAGCCACCACAGAAGAGACACCCTTGTCCTTGGCGACAGGGTTATCCGCTGATGCATCTGAAGATGCGATCCGGACCATTTGTCCAGAAGATCCCACTGAAACGTTCTTGCATGGAATCTTCCGAATGGAATCGCTTCGTAAGAAGCCACCATTTTTCCCAGGACCCTCGTGCACTGATGCACTGACACCTGGCCTGGTTTTAGGAGATTCCTGACTAGCTCGGATAACTCCCTGGCCTTCTCCTCTGGGAGAAACACCTTTTTCTTGACTGTGTCCAGAATCATTCCTAGGAACAGGAGACGTGTTGTTGGAATCAGCTGCGATTTTGGAATATTTAGAATCCACCCGTGCTGACGTAACACTAACTGAGATAGTGCTACTCCGACTTCTAACTGTTCCCTGGACCTTGCCCTTATCAGGAGATCGTCCAAGTAAGGGATAATTAAAACGCCTTTTCTTCGAAGAAGAATCATCATTTCGGCCATTACCTTGGTAAAGACCCGAGGTGCCGTGGACAACCCAAACGGCAGCGTCTGAAACTGATAATGACAGTTTTGTACTACAAACCTGAGGTACCCTTGGTGAGAAGGGTAGATTGGGACGTGGAGATAAGCATCTTTGATGTCCAGAGACACCATATAGTCCCCTTCTTCCAGGTTTGCTATCACTGCTCTGAGTGACTCCATCTTGAATTTGAACCTCTTTATGTAAGTGTTCAAGGATTTTAGATTTAAAATTGGTCTCACCGAGCCATCCGGCTTCGGTACCACAAACAGCGTGGAATAATACCCCTTTCCCTGTTGTAGGAGAGGTACCTTGATTATCACCTGCTGGGAATACAGCTTGTGAATGGCTTCCAAAACTGCCTCCCTGTCGGAGGGAGACTTTGGTAGAGCAGACTTCAGGAACCGGCGAGGGGGAGACGTCTCAAATTCCAGTTTGTACCCCTGTGATACTACCTGCAGAATCCAGGGGTCCACTTGCGAGTGAGCCCACTGCGTGTTGAAATTTTTGAGACGGGCCCCCACCGTGTCCAAGTCCGCTTGTAAAGCCCCAGCGTCATGCTGAAGACTTGGCAGAAGCAGAGGAGGGCTTCTGCTCCTGGGAAGAGGCTGCCTGGTGCAGTCTTTTTCCTCTTCCTCTGCCCCGGGGCAGAAATGAGTGGCCTTTTGCCCGCTTGTACTTATGGGAACGAAAGGACTGAGTTTGAAAAGACGGTGTCTTTTTCTGCTGAGAGGTGACCTGGGGTAAAAAGGTGGACTTTCCGGCCGTTGCCGTGGCCACCAGGTCCGATAGACCGGCCCCAAATAACTCCTCCCCTTAATACGGCAATACTTCCATATGTCGGTTGGAATCCGCATCCCTTGACCACTGTCGCGTCCATAACGCTCTTCTGGCAGAAATGGACATAGCACTCACTCTTGATGCCAGGGTGCAAATATCCCTCTGTGCATCACGCATATATAGTAATGCATCCTTCAAATGCTCTATAGTTAGTAATATACTGTCCCTATCCAGGGTATCAATATTTTCAGTCAGGGAATCCGACCACGCCACTCCAGCACTGCACATCCAGGCTGAGGCGATTGCTGGTCGCAGTATAACACCAGTATGTGTGTATATACCCTTCAGGATATTTTCCAGCCTTCTATCCGCTGGTTCTTTGAGGGCGGCCGTATCAGGAGACGGTAACGCTACTTGTTTAGATAAACGTGTGAGCGCTTTATCTACTCTAGGGGGTGTTTCCCAACGCGCCCTTACCTCTGGCGGGAAAGGGTATAGTGCCAATAATTTATTAGAAATTAGCACTTTTTTTTCGGGGGAAACCCACGCTTTATCACACACCTCATTTAATTCATCTGACTCAGGAAAAGCTACTGGTAGTTTTTTTACTCCCCACATAATACCCTTCTTTGTGGTACTTGTAGTGTCAGAAATGTTCAATGCCTCCTTCATTGCCGTGATCATGTAACGTGTGGCCCTACTGGACATTACGTTTGTCTCCTCACCGTCGACACTGGACTCAGTATCTGTGTCTGGGTCTGTGTCGACCCACTGAGGTAACGGGCGTTTTATCGCCCCTGACGGTGTCTGAGACGCCTGGACAGGCACTAATTGATTTGTTGGCTGTCTCATGTCGTCAACAGTTTTTTGTAAAGTGCTGACATTGTCACGTAGTTCTTTAAATACAACCATCCAGTCAGGTGTCGACTCCCTAGGGGGTGACATCACTAACACAGGCAATTGCTCTGCTTCCACATCATTTTCCTCCTCATACATGTCGACACAATCGTACCGACACCCAGCACACACACAGGGAATGCTCTGATAGAGGACAGGACCCCACTAGCCCTTTGGGGAGACAGAGGGAGAGTTTGCCAGCACACACCAGAGCGCTATATATATATATATATATATATATATATATATATATATATATAGGGATAACCTTATATAAGTGTTACTCCCTTTTATAGCTGCTGTTTATAATTTAGCTGCCAATAGTGCCCCCCCTCTCTCGTTTTTACCCTGATTCTGTAGGGACTGCAGGGGAGAGTCAGGGAGCCGTCCTTCCAGCGGAACTGTGAGGGAAAATGGCGCTTGTGTGCTGAGGAGATAGGCTCCGCCCCTTCACGACGGCCTTATCTCCTGCTTTTTTCTGGAAAACTGGCAGGGGTTAATTACATCCATATAGCCCAGGAGCTATATGCGATGTATTTCTTTTGCCATCCTTTCTCATGCACCCCTGTGTGGACTTTATTATCCTGAACCTGTCTCAGCTGTTTTTTAGCAATCATCTTTGAGCCAGTGCAATAGGTGACTAGTGTGCCTTTAAAAGCCATAAAGTCTGTGGCAGGTACACATTACATCTAGCAGGCAGATGATGCAGCAGTGTGGTAGTCCGGTTTTAAGACTCTGTGATAGTGTAGGACCTGTATGAAGGTGGGGTACCTTGAATCGGTATACAGGCTTCCGTGCATTGGCCAATCCACCAACTAAACCCCCATCATTTATTTATTGAATTGTTGAGGATAAGTGAGTTTACTTTGGTGAGTGCTGGGTTCTCTGTTTGTATTTATTAGAGCGATGTGGTCATGGGCTTCATGCACCCCGCCCTGTGAGTGGTAAGTACAGCTGTGTACCCCGCTTCTGTGGTGGAGAGTGCAGTGTTACATGCACCCCACCCTGTGAGTGGTAAGTGCATAGCTGTGCCCCGCTTCTGGTGCGGTGAGTGCTGTGGTTTTTACTCTGTGTGTATATATATATATATATATATATATAGGGATAACCTTATATAAGTGTTACTCCCTTTTATAGCTGCTGTTTATAATTTAGCTGCCAATAGTGCCCCCCCTCTCTCGTTTTTACCCTGATTCTGTAGGGACTGCAGGGGAGAGTCAGGGAGCCGTCCTTCCAGCGGAACTGTGAGGGAAAATGGCGCTTGTGTGCTGAGGAGATAAGGCCGTCGTGAAGGGGCGGAGCCTATCTCCTGCTTTTTTCTGGAAAACTGGCAGGGGTTAATTACATCCATATAGCCCAGGAGCTATATGCGATGTATTTCTTTTGCCATCCTAAGGTATTTCAGTTTTTATTGCGTCTCAGGGCGCTCCCCCCCAGCGCCCTGCACCCTCAGTGACCGGAGTGTGAAGTGTGCTGAGAGCAATGGCGCACAGCTGCAGTGGTGTGCGCTACCTTAGTTGAAGACAGGAACGTCTTCTGCCGCCGATTTCACCGGACCTCTTCGTTCTTCTGGCTCTGTAAGGGGGCCGGCGGCGCGGCTCCGGGACCCATCCAGGCTGAACCTGTGATCGTCCCTCTGGAGCTAATGTCCAGTAGCCTAAGAAGCCCAATCCACTCTGCACGCAGGGGAGTTCGCTTCTTCTCCCCTTAGTCCCACGATGCAGTGAGCCTGTTGCCAGCAGGACTCACTGAAAATAAAAAACCTAAAATAAACTTTTACTCTAAGCAGCTCAGGAGAGCCACCTAGCATGCACCCTTCTCGTTCGGGCACAAGAATCTAACTGAGGCTTGGAGGAGGGTCATAGGGGGAGGAGCCAGTGCACACCAGCTAGTTCAAGCTTTTACTTTTGTGCCCAGTCTCCTGCGGAGCCGCTATTCCCCATGGTCCTTACGGAGTCCCAGCATCCACTTAGGACGTTAGAGAAATAATACTTAATGTACCACATCATGAATGGAGTGTGGCAGATCACAAGTAAAGATCTACTGTAGTCAGCATGACAAGCGTCATGTGTAGTGTGTAGGGTCAACCTCCGAGCTAGCAGACACCACTGCAAGACTGTTTACAAACCATAGGCAAACCCACTAAAAAGCAGCTGACCAATAGACCATAGGACAAGGCAAAATCGGAGACAGGCCAAAGTTCAGGATGGGCACAGGTTTAGAGTTACAAGAGAGGATTAAAGTCAGTTTATCAAGACAGACAGACACAGCACAGAAGGGCAACAATAAGTGGACAGCTAGTAATATTAGCTTCAATAAAGTAGCAAAGATACTGGCTACTTGAGCATCTGCAGACATTAACAGGAGAACACCAGACTTGTGGTCACACATTTGTGCTTCAATATAAGATGCAGGAGCCCAAACTGAATCCAGAAGCAGACGAGGAAATGCCACTGTAAAACAGCCAGTTATAACAAGAAGTGGAAGTAATGGTTCCTGACGTCCACTGTACAAGGGTTAGAATACAGTGAAAGCTTATGTAATTGTACTACCCGAGTGCAGATGGTATAATGGTATAAGGTTTTGTTTCACACAGAGTCCTTTAACAGAAGATATTTAGAGATCTCTGGCATGAAAACTCTTCTCTATGTAACAGCAACCCCTAATGTATATGACAGCCATATAAAATTGAATGTAGGGCATGTTTTTTATTATTAGGTAATGAATGTATCCGTTTGTTCGGATTGCACAGAGTGCCAATAAAATGGTGGAGAGAAAGGAGAGAGAATCTAGAACATAGAATATAAAACAAGGCAAAATATAAATCACTACAGAAAATAACAAAGACACATGCATGGATAGTTTTTAAATCATTCCACAGAAACATCTCCAGATTCATTCTATCACGAGTATGGAGTCCAGGAAGTCTAGAAATTAAATTTAAATGACATACAAGCAGGTGCCGAAACGGTTTCGGGATGTCACTCTTGCCACAGCTCTGTTTGTGTAAACAAGAAATATTTTGAATGTTCACAATAGATTCCCTGTACCCATTTGGTCTCAGTGAGATAGTAGAACTGAATTTGGTCATTTTACGGACATCTAAATGTATATATTTCACCTGAGAGTAAAGAACAACATATTCTCCATTTATCATATTTTTGGTCTCTGCTTAGAAATTTAAATTTGACTATAGTCACAACTATTAGGAATCAGACTATAATGTTTATACATGGAATATATAGGGAAGTACTAGTGTTCACACTAGCACCCTGCACCTGTCACAACCCAAGCAGTTATTCTTTCTTGCCTGGGGTGTTCCTCACTGCTCTGTTGCTTCTAGCACACTATGGTCTGTAGGTCAGCACTGAGATACAGACCAGAGTGTGACAGAAGCGCACAAGAGCAGAGAGCAATAACCCAGTAAAAAATTATATAGATATATATATATATCTCTCAAGATACCTACCGCATGTCAGGATCCGGGCAGTCGACATGCCGACAGCGGAATACCGCAGGGTCAAGAGATAGGAGATAGATGCCAGAATCCCAACTAAGTTTAGCGGTTATAGGGTTAAGGCCAGGACAAGGTTAGGTTTAGGCGCCACCTGGGGGGGATAGGGATTGGTTGTGGGCAGGGAAGGTCAGGGTATGGCACCACCGGGGGAGGTTAGGTTTAGGCACTAAGGGGGGAAGTTTGGGTTACGCTGTGTAGAAGGGGGGTTTAGGCATCACCAGACGGAGGTTAGGCTGCAGAAAGTAGTGGGTAGAGGGTGACTCCTATCCCCTAACCCCGCCCCTGTCTGGATTTCACAAAGCAGATTCCGGTGTCTGTATTGTGACCGCCAGCATCCAGTCCGGTGGTCAATTGGTCAATGGGTTTAATATGATAGGACTTGTGTAAAAATCTGAGGTAGTTTTAGGCTAAATTTCAGCAGAAATATAGAAAATTCTGAAAACTTTCAAGCACCACTATAAATGCGCAGTGCGGCTCCTGGGTAGATCAAAAACCACTGGAGATTTATGTGAACATCAGAGTTACGTAAATCTCTGAATCAAGCCCTTAACTAACACTCAAAGGGAAGCAGTATATACCCTAGCAACATATCATGTAAAGCCTTGACTATTAGATGTGCTTCAAAGACATTGCAGACACACACAGAAGATCAACTATTCCAGAAACGCAAACAGAGTTCCAAATTTATCTTGACCTAGAAATTCTTCTGGTTTGAAGGAAAATAATATAAACAGATTTTTGGCACATCTATAGTCACAAAATTTGCCCTAAGCTCTGCAAATATTTTCATAGTAGAATGAGAAGATAAATTAGTAAACAATCCATTTACAGAACACATTGTCTTATGGTCAAGTCACATTAACTGTACCGTGTGCATGGAAGTGCACAGAGGCATATCTTTCTTCATTCACAAAAGTAAATAAATTACAACAATGTGTGAGAGTGGTTTAATAAGTAAGGTAACATGACCTCTCACGTGTGTAACAGTCTCTATTTCATTCTAATTTCATGCCAAGCCAGATTAGGTAGACCCCTGCTTCCCCTCACTGCAATTAGACCAGGGTGTATCAGCAGCTGAAAGTCATCGCCAACTTGTCGCATGAAAGTGGGTGCCCGATGGATGGAACATTCCATTTCCAAAGTTGCACTGACTTTCCTCATTCTATGGAAGGAATTACCACCCACAGTGGCTGACCACAGGTGCTCAATGATCGCGATTTGCAGCGTCTGGTCGGTGGTAACAGACAAGCGACACTGGTTCAAATCACAACCACGCTCAATGCAGGAGATAACAGATGCATATAGCATATCCAGCAGGTCAGTACAGCGTTCTTTAGCTTCCATGGGATAAGGGAGCAGAAGGCCCACCAGAGTGTCCCTGTTAACACTACAGCATCGAACGCATCGCCCCACCTGGACCGGTGACGTCACTAATTGGACCCTTGAGGACTGAAAACATGTGGCGTGGTCCGATAAGTCACGGTTCCAGTTGTTTTGAATTGATGGTAGTGTTTGAGTGCGACACAAACTCAATGAGGCCATAGACCCGAGTTGTCAACAAGGCACTGTGCAAGCTGTTGGTGGGCCCATAATGGTGTGATACGTGTTCACATGGCATGAGTTGGGTCCGCTGATCTGCCTGAACAAGTCACTGACCAGTAATTGCTATGTTGCATTGCTTGATGACCATTTGCAGCCCTTTATGGACTTAATATACAATGGAATATTCCAGCAGGATAATGCACAGTGTCATCCGTCCCAAGTTGTCCAGAATTGGTTTGAGAAGCATTCTGGAGAGTTCTGACAAATGGTGTGCCCACCACGTTCAACCAACATGAACCCAGTCGAGCATGTAATGAGACATGGTGAAGAGGTTCATTTGCACAGAAGATTCTGCACCTACAAATACCAGGGAGCTGTGGAAAGCTATCCAGACAGCATGGGTAAACAGAGAGAGAGAGAGAGAGAGAGAGAGAGAGAGAGAGAGAGAGAGAGAGAGAGAGAGAGAGAGAGGATTTTATATTTTAAAGCCTTTTATCACAACCCGCTAATAGGAACACGAAAGCTCTGGGAGGAGAACAAAAGGTCCCTGGGAAACCATTTTATTGGCCTCATGTGTCCTCAATGTATACATTAAAATGAAACAAAGAAAGTTTTTAGCAGCTTTATAAACATTCATTTTAAATTTTTTTAATTAACTTGAAAGTAGCCAAGCACAGTGTCTATTTCACACTATAGTAATAACCTGGATGTAGAGAGTGTATCAGTAGAATGCAAGGTAGTCACTACACATTGGGGATAATTCAGATCTGATCGTAGATGTGCTAAATTTAGACGATCATTTACTCAGACATGTGGGGGATGCCCAGCACAGGGCTAGTCTGCCCCGCATGTCTGGTTCCCCTCCCCGCAAGGGTGCAAAAGCATAACACGGAGGCGAAGCTTTTGCACCCGGCGAGCAGCTCCTTGCCTGCGCAGCTCCTGCGCACTGGCATGGGGCTACCTGCCACGCCCCGGAAAACAGCGGCCCGCTCCCAAAATGGTCCGGACATGCCTGCGTTGTCCACACCGTGCCCCGCCAACGGCATTCTAATGCCGTTGGCACGCCCCCTCCCGCCCCGCGACCACCTCTGCCTGTCAATCAGGCAGAGGCGATCGCAGACAAGAGATGCTGTTAGCATCTCACTGGGCTCCCAGAGTACACATGTGCACAAAGGGATTCAGACTGTGATCGCTGCAGCATCTGAATTACCCCCATTGCTCTGGGTAACATCAGATGAAAGACTGTCAGTTTCAATGATGATATTAAATTAGTGCTATTGAACTTACTCCCCTAGTAAAGACTAGGGACTTATTTTATTTGCATGGAATAGAGCCACATTATATATAAATGTAACAGGAGGATTAGTGGGAGGTTCACATTAGAGCATGATGAGGCTCATAGTTTCTCTGCATCACCCTTATGATTGGGCATTAGTAAACTGAATTAATTTTTGAGTCAAAAGATAAGAAAAAGAAGCAGACAAAAGGGCAGTACGGATGGTGTAATGGTATTACTGCCTCACAGCACTGAGGTCATTGGCTTGATTCCCACCGCCAACTGTGTTGAGTTTATATATTCTCCAGAGGCTTGCATGCAGAGTACTCCAGGGCCCCCCCACAATTAAAAAAATATACTGGTAGTTTGATTGTCTCCCAAAAAGAAAAAACACCTAAGGTCTGTTAGCATGTACATGTGTTTAGAGCAGACTAGATGGAAAAAGTGGTTCTTATCTGCTTTAAAATTCTAATCCAATCTACGCAGTACTAGCTCTACTCAAAACTACGGAATACACACATTTTACCGAAAGACGGGATGCCGGCTATCAGTATACAGACAGCAGCATCCTGTCTATCGGAATCCCAGTAGCAAGGCAGGGAGTCCCCTAGTGGGCTGGCCACGTTTCGGGCCTGGTTGCTTGCCACAAGTTATATTCCCAATCGGTTAGTGGCATGGACCCACAAACCGATTTGGTCAGGATTCCAGGTGTCTGTATTTCACTGGCTGTCGGGATTGCGGCGTCAGACTCCTGAACCCCGGGATCCCGACAGCCGGTATTTGAACTACATCCCAAAACCACAGCTTCCAGACTATTCTGTAGCTACAATGCTTCCACAAATGAGTCATATAGGTCAGTATGCTTATAACTCAATATGTAAGGTTCTAAAAAGGTAATAATTACTATAATAACCAGTCAGTCTTTGAGGCAGCACACGTCTTTGCATAATCTGGAGGTCACTCAGAGCGGCAACTGAAGGAAGCTTCTCTTCCTGCAGCCGCAGAGTGGGCTTTCTGACTGGTCGCATCAGATGCAACCATGTCAGGAAAAGCATAGTCTGGTGTGTTCGCATCTGATGCAACTATGCCAGGCAAGTGGTTTTGGTGGTTCTTGGTTTTTTTGTTTTGGGGGTTTTGTTTTATTTTTGCATTAATGTTTTCATGGGGAAAAAAAGAAGCCTGCTTAGTACAGTATATTAATACTGTGAAACAATGCTACCTATTACATACCTTGATCAATCATGTTTTAATGCTTATTAACATTAACAAGGCAACTTGGGTTAATGTTAAAACGTGGTTCAGAAGCATGGAGACGGTCCATTTTATGCGAGTGATACAGGCGTGTTGGTGAAAGTGACTGCGTACACAGATGCGCAACCACTCACATAGAGGCCATACATGGACTGAGATGCTGCACCTGCCATGTTTCAATGGTCTACAGACGCACCAATCAGTATTTCAGCACTGACAGCGAGTGTCTCAGACCTAGCACATTTGGACACACGGATGTACAATAGGGAAAGGGATTTGTAGTGGTATTTGCTCAAAGTCACAGACGGCGAGCACCAAGGCACAATCGCATCTGCATCCACTTCTCAGCTGCTTATTGCAGAGTTAACAGTCAAATTCAGTGAGAGAACCCAGTGCCTCACTGACACCTAAGGGGCCCTACTGTACATTCTCTGGGGGGAATTAAATTTTTTGTGGGTGCTCACACATAATGGGTGCCCATTAAAGCAATTCAATTGTTCTCCCCATGGGCACCCATGACGCATGTGCGCACCCATTCTAAAGTACTTCTGGGGCTAAAACTCCTGTTTGAGCGGCCACACCATAGAGTTTCTGCACATTTCAACTCGCACCTCTGGAAGCTGCAAGCTGAAATGTGTCCACCCGCTGAATGTGCACCCGAACGGAGCAACAATTAAATTGCTCTGTAAAGCACCATCTAATTGCAGCCCAGAGGGAGGGGAGGGGGAATAACTGAATTCCGCCTTGTGGCCGGATGCACCCCGCTGCCAGAGTCAAGCGATCTCAGATTGATTTTGGCTCTCACAGGACCTGGGCCAATAGGGGAGTCTCTCTTACCATCGATAACCACTTGTTACTGACTCCACACATTGTGCAGTGAGCGTGTATTTTGCTGCCAACAGGTTCCTTCACCGTGGCACATAGAACTGCGTTTCTGCTCAAGCTCCTATCAACTGCACCCGATACTGCTTGCTACTGTGTACGCGTAGACACGCTGCCGACACGTCTCCTTATTGGCATCGCTGAGTCTCACCTGGTCCAAGCCCTGCATGCTAGCTGGCAGAGGGCAGAGCTTGGAGACGCTGGGCTCACTCCATGACAACTAGAAAATGGAGATGCTTTTTGCGCAATTCTGTTAGTCGCAGGCTATGGATGCACTCAATGTAAGGCAAGAGGTTTATAACTCAAAAATTCTTAAAAAACACTAGGTCCATTGCTAACATTGTATACAAGATGTTTACAGCAGTATTCTCCTATGCAGAATCAGAATTAATTTCATCAGCCAAGTATACCTCTATATACCTGGAATTTATCTCTGGTTTACTACATGCCAAGAAACTCACAAAAATAAACATTATACAATTCCAATCACAATACATAAAAACAGTATATAAATAATAAAAAGACATTTCCTATTATAAAAGTACAATAGTAGAAAACCAAGCAGACACTTCCATTGATTGTTCAGCAAGCAAACTGACTGCAGGAAAAAACTTTTTTTCCCCGCAGGTAATTCAGGGGATCTCTCTCTACAGACTCTTTTTTTTTTTATCCTGTATACATACACACACACACACACACACACACACACACACACAATGCCAGAGGGGGTAAAATCATCCTAGATTTCTACCCAATCATGCTATCTCACATAATATAAATAAAGACAGCATGCATTTCAAAGGAGCGAACTCCTGGATAAACCAAATTCAGTGTGATTTCTAAAACACAACTTGATTTAGCATATATACAGGAAATCCCTGAAAACAAGCTCTCACAGGAGGATATCATTGTGCAAGCTTACAAGTGGAATGGATGTAAGTTGGCAGAAGTAATAAAGGCAAATTTAACAAAGGTGGGGGCAACTTCATGGCCATACAGGGCTCAGGCTTTATCAGAATTACTTGCACATGTACTGCCGATTACAAGTAACCTACAATGTATTGCTTGAGTACATCCAATTCATAATGGCTATCACGAAGTATCAAAAGGAATTAGTAAATTGTTACAATTTATTTTCCTTGAAATATTCCATGGCTGTATTCTTCCAGTGTGGTTTGCTTATGTTTTGTACGTCAGTTTGGGAAAGGAAGAGTCACAATGGATACCTTCTGGCGGTATTTTTTTCTCCGTTACTATTCAGAGGACGGCTGCCATGGAGTATTTCAGAAAATAAATTAACAGTAATAGTTTGAGCCACAAACTAGCATGACTTTACCCTTTACTTTGACTTTTAACATTAAATTTTAACAGATACGTGATTTTGTTTTCACTAATATATATTCTTTATGTTGGGTTTTCAATGACAGAATAAGTAACGTGCCAGGATAATAAATCAGAACTTAAATTATTCTAAAACAGCATCAGCCTAGAGAGGCAGATAGATTTGGCAAATTCCAGATAACACTACTGGTGAGCACTGGTTGCAACAGGTAAAATAAAACACAGAAAATATTACAAACTATATGGAGGGGAGAAGGAAAGGAAAGTCTGGGGGGGAAAAAGGGAGTGTGGGGGGGGGGGGGGGCGGAAAAAAAAAGCACATTCAGGTAGGCTCATGAGAAAAAATCAAAACCATGAGTACACTTCAGGACCTAATGTTGTTGCTGCAGGCTCAACACTTGATGAAGCTTATAAAGATACGTACATTTTATTATACTTTGAAACTTTTAATTTCATTTACCATCTGCATTTCATTTTTATGAACTATTACATATATACTTCACTAGTGCATGGCACAGATGGGGTTATTCCTTGTTAAGTGCCAGAGAAGTCCATACACATGTGGACCAGGTCAGACAGTACTCAGACACAAGAGACTTGGCTGCATTGAGTAGTTCATTTTTATGTGGAAATCCAAATGTTAGAGAATGACAATACTTAGAAATGAATGTTATTCAGCAAATCCATCCCAGGAATCTCAAGTTGGGGTTTTATCCTACAACTTTATATCCCTTTCACACATACCTAAAAATACCGGGTTATTACACATTAAAGCGCATCAACCTGGGATTTTTGTATGTCTGAAAGAAAACTGCTCTTTACCAGGATCGGGCTGAGACTTGGGAATCTGCCGGCTTGCTAAACCTGGCAATTTTCCAGGTCGCAAGTTTGAAAGGGGTATTACTGTCTAAATTAGGCATGTCAAACTCAAAATTCCAACCAGGCCGAATATTCAAGGTCTAAGAGTGTACGGGCCGCAAGAAAATGAAAAGACTTATATGCAATTTTGAAAGCCCCCCGTGGGTGTGTGCATCACCGATCACAGTATATTAAGACCCATGACCCTGCTTTTGCTGCTTTGTACTTGCCTGTGATGGAGAGCATCTGGGCATGCTGCATTTTCAAGGAATAGTGGCAGCACAAATCAGAGATGTAATTATATATACAGTAAATGTGTAAGGGGAATACATACGTGTTACCGGGGTATGCTGTTAGCCAAGATCCCAACGGGCAGTATGTTATCTTAATACCGACGCCGGGATCCCGACGGGGGTACTATGACGACGATAGAATACTGGCGAGGTAGGTGATTCCCATTCTACGAGTGTTCACGACACCAATACAGGGAGAATAGAACCTGTGGCGAGCAAGAAGCTTCATGGCATCTGCCCCCCTGCAGGCATTCTAGCACCCGGGATGCCGATATACTGACATTCGGCATCCTATGTACCGATTCCGGTACCGGCGGCCAGGATCCCGGCTGTAATGATCCAGACAGCAAGATCCCGGTCACCAGTATGCCGGCAGCAGGGCGAGCGCTATATATACATATACATACATAGTAGCATAACAAAGTATTCAAACCTGGGGTAGCTGCTTTGTAATGAGCAGCCTCTACCACCATCACTGTTTCGTGGTGCAGGAAAAAGCTGAGGATAGGGCATCCGCCGCCCATGCCGCCCAGTCACCAGGTTCCTCTTTGAGCCAGCCCCAGGAGCGGGATGTCACCACGCAACCAACAGCCCTGGAAAAGAAGGAGGCGCTGCCGAGCAAGACCATGGTGCTCTAATGGAGTCTAATGGTTACTAATAGCTGCTGTAATCCATTTCTATGAAGCTCCGCCACCGAACACCATGGTCTTGCTCGGTAGCACCTCCGGGGGAATGACATACCAGCAGCCAGATTCTTAGCAGTACGCCGCACCCGAAGCGTACCTCCACACCTGCAGGACTTGGCCGCATTAGATGTACATTTCAGGTCCACGATGCTGGGCCGCAAAAAATGTGCGTTTGGGACATATGCGTCCCGCGAGTCGAATGTTTGACATGCCTGGTCTAAATCAAAATACAAGTAAAACATTGAAACCACACACAGAAAAACAGGGACAGAGTTCAAAGATAAACAAAAAGTATGTATCATGAAGTGTACTACAGCTGTCCATTTTTTTAATGAGAAACATTTTTATTGGGAGTATTGCAAAGCAAATGCAAATAAACAAACAACCGTAAGAGAGCATCAACATCAATTTCTTCAAACATAGATTAATACAAAATACAAAAACTCTGCAATACAGGAAGAAAACTGTAAGAGATGTTCAAATAATCTGAGCAAGTGGGAGGGGGAAAGGGAGACGGGGAACTTAGTAAGGGGGGAAAAAAGAAGAGAAGACTGGAAAATTGTTGGCTGGAGCTGCATGCAGCGGGTAACTACAGATCATGATTGTGAGCCTAATGATAGGAAATCCAAGGAGACCAGATTTCAGTAAATGTATGCAGGTTTTCATGCAGATAACTAGTGGTATGCGCTAAATGATAAGTGTGCTAAATTGAGTTATAAAGAGGGGTCTATTATGTCCAACAAGCCGCAATGGCACAATTAGCTGCGTTAAGAATGAGTCTGATAAGTACCTGAGTAGCTTTGTCACAGTTGGGAATGGGTCGTGGCAGGGGAGAGTACGAAATACAGTGTGTAATTGAAATGCCAATGATAGAGAGAATTAACTGATGAACCATATCCTAAAAGCACCTTATTTTAGGATAAGCACCACCAAATATGAGCAAAGGTACCTTCCTCACAACAGTCCCTCCAACATCTATCAGATGCCTGGGGAAATATAGATCGAAGGCAGTGGGTACGAGATACCAACTGTATAAATGTTTATAAATTTCTCCCAAAATCTAACGCAGATATAAGATTTAATAGTAAATACCCAAATCGCAGCCCAGTCTTCTGGCTCCAGAGACTCTCCAAGGTCCCTCTCCAATGCCAGCTCGTGGGGCTCTAGGGGGTTGATTAAGGGCAATCAGAAGACAATACAGAGTGGACAAGAGGCCTTCTGAATTGGAGCGAAAAAGGCAAAATAACTAATGGAGTATAAATTAGGCAGAGAGAACCTAATTGTGCAGTAAATAGGTGCCGAATTTGAAGACACTGGTGAAAGCACTAGAGGTGCCGAATTTGAAGACACTGGTGATAGCACTAGGTAGGTAGTCTATATTGGAGGTCCGAGAATTAGGGAATACTCACAGAGGATCAATGTCTCTGAGAAATTATATATTGTGGTCAGTCCAGTAGGCAAAAGATTTAGGATCAAGACCAGGTAAGAACTCGCTGATAATCCATAGAGGGGTCATGCGCCGTGGGGTTGTAAACCAACAAGGAAGTCCTACAACAATAGTACCAGACCATCAGAGAAAAGAGAAGTGTAGGAGGTACGGTCTGAGACGAGGGTCTATCCCTGGGCTGCATCCAGAAAAGAGAGCGGGGGGAGGGAGGGTTAAGAAAACTGACAAGATGAGCTTCCAGATAGATCCACTCTCTACAGTGGAGTTCAGCATGTGCAAGAACCGCTTTGATAAGGTGGGCTGGTAAAAGGAGATTTGTGGTAGACTTACCATGGTTAAATCTCTTTCTGCAACGTACAATGGTTTCCACAGGGAATACATTGGGGTGTAGAGTTGGATCTTATTCCAAGGCACCAACAGGCTAAAGCTTTGACTCTTTCCAGTATGCCTTGCACCCGCCTGGACACTGGAGCTCAGTTTCGTTAACCAGTCCAATGCAATAGCAGGTAAAAGAGACGGCAGATGTTAGTCACATAGAACCACATTCTCACGACAGGAGAAGGGATCAGCGGCTAATGGCATACAAACCCAAAGAAGCGAAGTGCGTCAGGGTGGGTGCCTTGTGGAACCAGCGTACCTTGCAGAAAGAGATTTAACCATGGTAAGTCTACCATAAAAATCATTTTCAGCAGCGGGGTACACTGTGTTCCACTGGGAATACATCGGGGTGTAGAGCTGGATCTTGATCTTAGGCACAAACAGGCTAAAGCTTTGACTGTGCCCAGGATGCTTTGCACCGCCTCCTCGATAACCCCGCCTCCGGACACTGGAGCTCAGTTTGTAAGTTGGTGCCTGCAGAGCAGGTCACCTAACAGGGGGGCTGCGCTAGGCAGCCCTGAAAAGAGCTTTTTTTAGAAGACTTCAAGGGCAGCAGCATTTTCTATATCATTCTGACATGCTGTGCTGTGACTCCATAACCTAAAGCAGTTCCTCATGGGAGGGGACGCACTGTAGCGGGCACAAGTACCCAGCGACCAAAATAAGCATCCTGGGAGGCAGAAGTATCAAAGGTATAAAACCTAATGAACGTCTTCGCTGAGGACTACATAGCCACCTTGCACAATTGTTCAGCGGACGCGCCACGGCAGGCCCCCCAAGACAGAGTAGAATGGGCTTTGATAGCAGCAGGAGCTGGAAGACCAGCCTGTGAATATGCTTGTGCAATCACCATTCTAATCCATCTGGCCAATGTTTGCTTATTCGCAGGCCAGCCACCTTTGTGAAAACTAAAAAGTACAAAAAGGGTATCGGACCATCTGAGAGAGGCAGTCCTCTCCACGTAAATACGGAGAGCCCGTATCACATCCAAAGATCGCTCTTTGGAGGACAATCCAGAAGAGATAAAAGCCTGAACCACAATCTCTTGGTTAAGATGGAAAGATGACCAATAACTGGGGCGAGTTCTAAGAACTGCCCGGTCACGGTGAAAAATCAGAAAGGTTGGACGACAGGACAAAGCGCCTAAGTCCGACACCCTCCTAGCAGAAACACGACCTTAAGCGTAAGATATTTAAGGTCCAAAGACTCAAGCAGTTCAAATGGAGACTCTTGTAGGGCATTCAAGACAACAGACAGATCCCATAGAGCCACAGGAGGGACATAGGGAAGCTGAATCTGTAAAACACCCTGAGTGAAAGTATGAATGTCAGGAATAGACGCAATTTTTCTCTGAAACCACACCAACAAGGCAGATACATGAACCTTGAGGGATGCCACATGAAGGCGTAAGTCTAGGCATCGTTGCAGAAAAGCCAAAAGTCTGGCAGTTCTGAATTTGTATGCATCGTAATTCTTAGCAGCACACCAGGTGAAGTGAGAATTCCAGACCCTATAATAAATCCATGCCGAAGCCGGTTTGCTGGCCTTCAGCATAGTTTGGATAACCACCTCTGAGAATCCTTTGGCCCTCAGGAGTGAAGCTTCAAGAGCCATGCCGTCAAAGCCAGCCTGGCCAGGTCCAGGTAGACACAAGGACCCTGAACAAGGAGCTCTAGGCGTTGAGGAAGTAGAAGAGGATGCTCTATCGATAGACCCTGCCGTCTGGGCCACGCTGGAGCGACTAGTAGTAGTAGTATTCATCCTTCTTGCTTGAACTTACGTAGTACCCTGGACAGGAGTGACACTGGAAGGAACACGTATGGCTGCCGAAAGTTCCATGGAATTGCCAGTGCATCCACGAACACTGCTTGAGGATCCCTTGTCCTTGATCCGAAGACCGGAACCATGTGATTGTTTTGAGACGCCGTCAGGTCCACATCTGGTAGGCCCCACTTGTCCACTAGGAGTTGAAAGACTTACAGATGAAGACTCCACTCTCCAGCGTGAACGTCCTGACGACTGAGGAAGTCCGCTTCCCAGTTCAGGACTCCGGGAATGAACACTGCCGATATTGCTGGCAGATAGCGTTACGCCCAACAAAGAATTTTTGACACTTTCATCATTGCCATGCGGCTTCGAGTACCGCCTTGATGATTTCTGTATGCCGTGTTGGCGTTGTCTGTTTGTACTTGAACAGGCCTGTTCTGTATCAGAGGCAGGGCAAGAGTCAACGCATTGAACACTGCCCGCAATTCCAGAATGTTTATCGAGAGGAGAGATTACTCCTTGGTCCACCGACATTGGAGTGCAGCTCCAGCACCACGCCCCAAGCCCGCAGGAAGTGTCCGTAGTCAGTAGGACCCAGTGGGTATCCAGAAGGGACGGCCCCTGCTCAACTGTCGGTCCTGTAGCCACCAGCACAGTGACAGACGAAACTCCAGAGTCAAAGAAATCATTTGAGACCTGATCCGATGAGGCAGGCGATCCCACTGCGGAGGGCGGGAATGAAATTGAGCATACTCTACCATGTCGAAAGCAGACACCATGAGGCCTAGTACTTACACTCGGCAATGTATCGACACTCGTGGGTGAGAAAGGAAGCATCTGATCCTGTCCTGAAGTTTCAGGACTTTCTCCGGAGACAGAAACAGTCTTTAGCTGTGTGTGTTCACCAGTGCCCCAGGTGCACCATGCTCAGAGCAGGGACCAACAAGGACTTCTCCCAGTTGATGAGCCACCCGTGGCTTGCAGGAATTGTACTGTCAGTTCCAGATGATGGAGGAGGAACCTCTTGAGCGTTCGCCAGGATCAGCAAGTCGCCCATGTACAGCAGGATCCTGATACCATGACGGCGGAGAATGGCCGTCATCACGGCCATAACCTTAGTGAAAATCCGAGGGGCCGTTGCTAATCCGAATGGCAGAGCCTGGAATTGATAATGTAGGTTGCCAATAGCAAACCGCAGATATTACTGATGCGATATGGCAATAGGCATATGCAGGTAAGCATCCTGTATGTCCAGGGATACCATATAGTCCTCGGGTTCCATGGCCAGCACAATAGAGCGCAGGGTTTCCATACGGAATTTGGACACTCTCACAAATTTGTTCAAAGATTTGAGATGGAGTATAGGCCGGAAGGACCCATTGGGTTTCGAGACTAAACAGAGTCGAATAGTATCCTCTGTCTCTCTGGGACAGAGGTACCGGTACTACAACTCCTGTGTCCAGGAAGGATCGTACAACCAGGTGTAGAGCCTGCGCTTCCCACAGATCCGAAGGAAGAACCATCGTGAAGAACTGGCAAGGGGGACGACACTTGAGAGAGACTGTATACTCGTGAGAGACAACTTCTCGCACCCATGCGTCTGAAGTGGTCTTTAGCCAGACCTGGACAAATTGTAGAAGTCGGCCTCCCACCCTGGGATTCCCCAGGAAGAGGCCCGCCCCGTCATGCAGCGAGCTTGTCCTGTTTGGAAGCAGGCTGACGGGCAGCCCAGGATTGTTTAGGTTTGGTCTTAGTGGCTTTGGAAGTACGAGCCTGTCTCTGGTACGTCTGACCCTTCGGAGTAGAAGGATTAGTACTTGGGAGATACGCAGTCTTGGCAGATGCCAAGTCAGTCAATATCTTGTTCAGATCCTCCGCAAAGATGATGTCTCCCTTAAAAGGGAGCACCTTCAGTGTCTTTTTGGAGTCCAGGTCCACCTTCCAGGACCTCAACCACAGAATACGGCGAGCCAGTATAGACGTGGTAGACGCCTTGGCCGCCATAACACCTGCCTCCGAGGACACCTCCTGAAAATAGTGGGAGGCTGTGGTAATATGAGACAGATATTTTCTGGCAGTGTCAGATATATCCTGAGGTAGCTCTTCCTCCAATGCCTGAACCCATGCTTCATTTCCTTTGGCAGCCCAGGAGGCTGCTATATTGGGTCTATGTACAGCACCGGTAAGGGAGTAAATAGACTTCAGGCATCCCTCCACACGCTTATCCGTCGGTTTCTTCAGTTAGGTGACAGTGGTGACAGGCAGAGTAGATGACACCACAAGACGGGAGACATGAGAGTCTACCGGCGGTGGATTTTCCAATTTTTTACTCAACTCAGCAAGGATAGGAAAACGAGCTAGAATCTTTTTAGACAGGAATAATTTCTTTCCTGGAGAAGGCCAGGATTCCTGATCTAAGTCAATTAAATGGTCAGAATGCGGTAAGACTACTTTAGCAACCTTCTGACGTTTAAACTTATCAGGTTTCTTAGACGCAGTAGTGGGATCTACCTCATCATCAATTTGTAGAATCAGCTTAATAGCCTCCACTAGGTCAGGAACATCAACCTGAGTTGTAGGTTCCTCATCAGAAGCAACTCATTCAGTGTCTGACGGATCACTATATTCCCCATCCTCATCAGAAGAATTATCTGAAATGTTAGTGGATTGTGAGGAAGAAGCGGCCCGCTTAGATGACCTCTTGACCCCAGCGGGGCATGAGGTAGGCTTTTGTACCACCAAAGATTGACTTAAGTGTTGTATCTGGATAGACAGAGCATCTGCCCACAGTGGATTAACTACAGGGACAATATGTGATTGCAATGGTACAGGAGGTCCCACAGGGGGCGTAAGACGTGACACCAGCGTATGCAACATACTGGAGAATGCTTGCCAAGGTGGCTCCTGAGTGACTACAGGAGCTGCATGATGACTGGGAGATGTATGGCACCCAGAACACAAACCATCAGTTATAACTTCCCCCTTCAGGTAAATCCATAGTGCACGCCCTGCATGATGCAGTAGCGTCCGCGGACTTTCCGTCCGCGTGGCAGACATGATCGTAGATGTAGCCACAGAGCTAAACAGTACAAAATAGCCATACAAAAACCATACATGCAAATAACCCCCTTATGTTATGTGACACAAACAGAGGATTAAAGCGGTATGATGTGACTGAAACACACAGTAAAGCACACTAAAAATAGTATATACTGTGTAACACTATATACGAGACCCTGACGCACCTAGCCCCCCAGGGTACAGAATTCAGTAATAGCAATAGGTGGGTTACACTAATAAAATCCACACAGCAACTGCAGGCACACTCAGTCACAGTTACAATGCAGAAATTAATTCAGACAAACATTAAAACTGCACTGGACTAGTAAAATCACAAATATATGTATAAACAGATATAACAATGCACAGTAGATACTGGATGTATATCTCAGAACACTTGTACTAAATGTTCAGGCAGAAGCACACATGTTCTTAACTAACACTGTCTAAAATGACATGTAGAATACTTAAGTTACTGTAAAATCACAGCGCTGATGAGGCAGGCGGATTTACAGAGGAGACTTAGCCCAGCAGTCCCGGAGACCAGACGCAGCTATGTGAGAAAATGGCGCCGAAATCTCAGTCAGGTAGTGAGGGAGAATGATAAGCAGCTCCAGGGCAGGAACACCAGCAGTAGATGGCACCTGGAGCTGGGGCAGGGGCTACAGGTCAGCACCTTATGCATTCTGCTGGGCTTCACCACTGGGTACTGTGGAGCCTATGTAATATGGATTTCTTAAAATGCGACCTGTGCGCCCTTGCCCTGGTGGATATAGGGGGGTCCCTGTGCAGTACAGTGTCCATGCCAGCGTCGCAGTCAGTCTCTTGGGACCGCGACCGGAATGTGATTTACCGGCGGGTCCCGCCTGGGGGACCCTCTTACCTCCTCCCTGATGTGCAGCCACGCGATCCTGGAGAGCGTCAGCAGCGGTGTGCCTATGAACCAGTGCGCCTCCGCTCCAAGTACCCGGGAACCGGCTGCGGGAGTACACAGCGCTGCAGGGGAGGTGATGGAGCCGCAGCACAGCATGTCAAAATGACATAGAAAGTGCTGCAGCCCTTGAAGTCTTCTAAAAAAGCTCTTTTCAGGGCTGCCTAGCGCAGCCCCCGTTAGGTGACCTGATCTGCAGGCACTAACTTACAAACTGAGCTCCAGTGTCCGGAGGCGGGGTTATAGAGGAGGCGGTGCACGGCATCCTGGGCACAGTCAAAGCTTTAGCCTGTTGGTGCCTCGGACCAAGGTCCAACTCCACACCCCAATGTATTCCCTGTGGAACACAGTGTACCCTGCTGCATAAATAATATTTCTGCAAGTTCAGGAGACCTAAGTCACCATCTCTAGAGTGGCGACACAGTATCCTGAATCTCACCCTGGGTCTCCTGCCTGCCCATATAAATCTGAAAACTAAATGCTGGAGGGTGATTATGAAGAGGGATAGAAGTCTAACTGGTAACGTCTTGAACAGATAGAGAATTTGTGGGGGACATTCATTTTAATGGCATTAATGCGGCCAATCCAAGAACAGAAGCGAGTCCCCCAGATCTCAACAAATTCCTCCAATATGGGAGGAAAGGTCGCAGCAAATAGCAGTTAGTGAGCTGCACTCCCAAATATTTCAGGGAACGGGTATGCCAAAGGAAATCTAAGTATTTTGCAACTGAAGAAGTGTTTCAGGTGCTAAATGTAGTGGGAAAACCTCAATTTTATCTGAATTAATCTTAAAATTGGAGAGCTAACCATAGGCATAAATCTCTTAAAAGACTACAGGAAGGGAAGAAATCGGTTGGGTACTAGTGAGCGTATCATCATCTGCGTATAAGGCTACTTTGTGGTTAGTCAGGCCAACACAGGTACCACAGATGTCAGGATTGCAGCGCAATCTAGCAGCTAGAGGTTCCATAATGAAGGCAAAAAGAACGGATAATAGGGGGCAGCCCTGTCTGGTACGTTTAGAATATTGAACGCAGAGGTGGAAAATCCATTAGCTAAAACAAGGAATTAAAGTATAGATATGACACACCGCAAACGAAATTCCCTTGAAAGCCGAAGGCCTGCAGAGTCAGGCACATCAGGGTCCAGCTGACTCTATCAAAGGCCATCACCAGGGCAGAGAGCGATTTCTCGTTGGCTAAATATTAATGTTTATTCTGTGTTAGGTACAGAGGTCTGGTTGCTGACCCCTCTTCCATACCTTAGGTAGACCTAGGAAGGTCTCATCACCCCTTGGAAAATTTGGTATACAGACCACTAAGACTCAGGACAGTCCTCAAAAGTGGTCTTACAGAGATCTCTAATTCTCTGTAAGACCAATGCTTAAATACAGACCAGTGTGCTAGAAGCCCCAGAGCATAAAGAGACACCCCAGGCAGGAAAGAGGAACTGCATGGGTTGGGACAGATGCAGGGTGCTAGAATGAACGCTACATCTAGACACTAGTTGTAAAAGATTTGCCCTTTTAAATATGGGACATAACCACAAATAGTAGCGTCGGGTTTTACAACCCAATGTTTCGTAATTAAATCCAATAATGTTTTGGTCCGCTTCTTGCAACCTCTAGGACTGTTGGGTAAATCCACTGTTCAAATTCATACAGATAGGGATTACAATAAGCAACTTCCTCCTTGCAAGAATGGAACCTTGGCCCTCATTCCGAGTTGATCGGTCGCAAGGCGAATTTAGCAGAGTTACACACGCTAAGCCGCCGCCTACTGGGAGTGAATCTTAGCTTCTTAAAATTGCGACCGATGTATTCGCAATATTGCGATTACTAACTACTTAGCAGTTTCAGAGTAGCTCCAGACTTACTCTGCCTGTGCGATCATTTCAGTGCTTGTCGTTCCTGGTTGACGTCACAAACACACCCAGCGTTCGCCCAGGCACTCCCACCGTTTCCCCGGCCACTCCTGCGTTTTTTCCGGAAACGGTAGCGTTTTCAGCCACACGCCCCTGAAACGCCGTGTTTCCGCCCAGTAACACCCATTTCCTGTCAATCACATTACGATCGCCGGAGCGAAGAAAAAGCCGTGAGTAAAATTACTTTCTTCATAGTAAAGTTACTTGGCGCAGTCGCAGTGCGAACATTGCGCATGCGTACTAAGCGGATTTTCACTGCGATGCGATGAAAAATACCGAGCGAACAACTCGGAATGAGGGCCCTTGTGCACTGCTACAGACTCAGAGATATCAGTCTCACATGGACACCTCCTTAGGCAGCAAGTGATTGTGCAAAGATTTTGCCATTCTTCCTACAGTATTGGAGGTACAGGTCGAGAAATGCCAGGGGCCAGAGCTATTTTGGATTTTTAGTTGTACGCTATGTCAATGTTTTCACAATTGAGAGATTATCGGTAAACTGCGCATGCATTAATGCCACAATGCACACGTGATTGATTTGAGTTTACGCTCCCAGTAAGGATTCATTCACTAGTGACTTACAGGAAGCAGCCGTTTTATGGACGGAAATGGTCATGGTGTAAAAAACGCAATCGTGTCAGGACAATTTTCGGGCCGTGTATCAGCTGCTGACTGAGATCCTGGTCGTAAATCACATCTCCAGCGTCTCAGTTGCAGTGGCCATTCTGAGTGACTATAAACCTTACTTGAGTCACTGATGCAGCAAATGTGTACGCAGTTGCAGGCAGCTGCGAAGGCTCCGGTTGGCACCGCTATACAAAACGCAGCAGCTGTTTAATTAACATATTTTCACACATCCTCCTATTCAAAAATCTAATCTTCGGCATCATTAGCATACAACTAGGAATCAGGCACTGCATCCGATCGCCACAAACAATATCATTGCCTGGGAAAATATTAGTATTTTACCTTCATTTATTTTCCCTTGGTCCTTTGTTACTCTTTCCCAAATAACTCTAAAGTCCCACACACCGTTTAAACAGACTCCCATTTTTATTCTATAGTATAACATTTAGATTTAAAAAACAACTTTTTACCCCCTTTTACATCGCACCCTTATAAAGAAAAAATAATTTTGGTACTTACTGGTAAATCCCTTTTTCCGATTCCACAGGGGACACTGGAGGCTTAAGACCGTGGGGTATAGATGGTGGTAGATGGAGCCGGAACTTTAAGAATTTAAAGATATGACTGGTTCCTCCCCCTCTATGCCCCCTCCAGACCAGTTAAAGAAACTGAGCCAGAGGGAAGACGAGACTACAGAGGCGGAGGTGAAAAAAAAAAAAAAAAAGAATTTACTCACCGGTAATTCTATTTCTCATAGTCCGTAGTGGATGCTGGGGACTCCGTAAAGACCACGGGGATTAGCGGCTCCGCAGAAGACTGGGCACAACTATAAAGAAAGCTTTTAGACTACTGGTGTGCACTGGCTCCTCCCACTAAGACCCTCCTCCAGACCTCAGTTAGGATACTGTGCCCGGAAGAGCTGACACAATTAGGAAGGATTTTGAGTCCCGGGTAAGACTCATACCAGCCACACCAATCACACCGTATAACTCGTGATACAATACCCAGTTAACAGCATGATAACAACTGAGCCTCTCAACAGATAGCTCAACAATAACCCTTTAGTTAAGCAATAACTATATACAAGTATTGCAGACAATCCGCACTTGGGATGGGCGCCCAGCATCCACTACGGACTATGAGAAACAGAATTACCGGTGAGTAAATTCTTATTTTCTCTAACGTCCTAAGTGGATGCTGGGGACTCCGTAAGGACCATGGGGATTATACCAAAGCTCCCAAACGGGCGGGAGAGTGCGGATGACTCTGCAGCACCGAATGAGAGAACTCAAGGTCCTCCTCAGCCAGGGTATCAAATTTGTAGAATTTTGCAAACGTGTTTGCCCCTGACCAAGTTGCAGCTCGGCAAAGTTGAAGAGTAGAGACCCCTCGGGCAGCCGCCCAAGAATAGCCCACCTTCCTCGTGGAATGGGCTTTTACTGATTTAGGATGCGGCAGTCCAGCCGCAGAATGTGCAAGCTGAATCATACTACAGATCCAGCGAGCAATAGTCTGCTTTGAAGCAGGTGCATCCAACTTGTTGGGCGCATACAGGATAAAGAGCGAGTCAGTCTTTCTGACTCCAGCTGTCCTGGAAACATAAATTTTTAGGGCCCTGACTACATCCAACAACTTGGAAGCCTCCAAGTCATTTGTAGCCGCAGGCACCACGATAGGTTGGTTCAGATGAAAAGCTGATACCACTTTGGGGAGAAACTGGGGACGAGTCCTCAATTCTGCCCTATCCATATGGAAAATCAGATAAGGGCTTTTACATGACAAAGCCGCCAATTCTGAAACACGCCTGGCCAAAGCCAATAACATGACCACTTTCCACGTGAGATATTTCAAATCCACGGTTTTCAGTGGCTCAAACCAATGTGACTTTAGGAAATCCAACACCACGTTGAGATCCCAAGGTGCCACTGGAGGCACAAAAGGGGGCTGAATATGCAGCACTCCCTTAACAAAAGTCTGAACTTCAGGTAGTGAAGCCAATTCTCTCTGGAAGAAAATCGATAGAGCCGAAATCTGGACCTTAATGGAACCCAATTTTAGGCCCATAGTCACCCCTGACTGTAGGAAGTGCAGGAACCGGCCCAGCTGAAATTCTTCCGTTGGGGCCTTCCTGGCCTCACACCACGCAACATATTTTCGCCATATGCGGTGATAATGGTTTGCGGTTACTTCTTTCCTAGCTTTAATCAGCATAGGAATTACTTCCTCCGGAATGCCCTTTTCCTTCAGGATCCGGTGTTCAACCGCCATGCCGTCAAACGCAGCCGCGGTAAGTCTTGGAACAGACAAGGCCCCTGCTGCAGCAGGTCTTGTCTGAGCGGTAGAGGCCATGGGTCCTCTGACATCATTTCTTGAAGTTCTGGGTACCACGCTCTTCTTGGCCAATCCGGAACAATGAGTATAGTTCTTACTCCTCTTCTCCTTATTATCCTCAGTACCTTTGGTATGAGAGGAAGAGGAGGGAACACATAAACCGATCAGTACACCCACGGTGTTACCAGAGCGTCCACAGCTATCGCCTGCGGGTCTCTCGACCTGGCGCAATATTTTTCTAGCTTTTTGTTTAGGCGGGACGCCATCATGTCCACCTGTGGCCTTTCCCACTGGTTTACAATCATTTGAAAGACTTCTGGATGAAGTCCCCACTCTCCCGGGTGGAGGTCGTGCCTGCTGAGGAAGTCTGCTTCCCAGTTGTCCACTCCCGGAATGAACACTGCTGACAGTGCTAACACGTGATTTTCCGCCCATCGGAGAATCCTTGTGGCTTCTGCCATCGCCGTCCTGCTTCTCGTGCAGCCCTGTCGATTTACATGGGCGACCGCCGTGATGTTGTCTGACTGGATCAGTACCGGCTGGTTTTGAAGCAGGGGTTTTGCCTGACTTAGTGCATTGTAAATGGCCCTTAGTTCCAGAATATTTATGTGCAGGGAAGTCTCCTGACTTGACCATAGTCCTTGGAAGTTTCTTCCCTGTGTGACTGCTCCCCAGCCTCGAAGGCTGGCATCCGTGGTCACCAGGACCCTGTCCTGTATGCCGAATATGCGGCCCTCTTGAAGATGAGCACTCTGCAGCCACCACAGCAGAGACACCCTTGTCCTTGGAGACAGGGTTATCAGACGATGCATCTGAAGATGCGATCCGGACCACTTGTCCAACAGGTCCCACTGAAAGGTTCTTGCATGAAACCTGCCAAATGGAATCGCTTCGTAGGAAGCTACTATTTTTCCTAGGATCTGCGTGCAGTGATGCACCGACACCTGTTTTGGTTTTAGGAGGCCTCTGACTAGAGATGACAGCTCCTTGGCCTTCTCCTCCGGGAGAAACACTTTTCTCTGTTCTGTGTCCAGAACCATCCCTAGGAACAGCAGGCGTGTCGTAGGGACCAGCTGTGACTTTGGAATGTTTAGAATCCAGCCGTGCTGTTGTAGCACTTCCCGAGATAGTGCTACCCCTACCAACAACTGCTCTCTGGACCTCGCCGTTATCAGGAGATCGTCCAAGTACGGGATAATTAAAACTCCCTTCCTTCGAAGGAGTATCATCATTTCCGCCATTACCTTGGTAAAGACCCTCGGAGCCGTGGAGAGACCGAATGGCAACGTCTGGAATTGGTAATGACAATCTTGTACCACAAACCTGAGGTACTCCTGGTGAGGATGGTAAATGGGGACATGTAGGTAAGCATCCTTGATGTCCAGCGATACCATGTAATCTCCCTCGTCCAGGCTTGCAATAACCGCCCTGAGCGATTCCATCTTGAACTTGAATTTTTTTATATATGTGTTCAAGGATTTCAAATGTAAAATGGGTCTCACCGAACCGTCCGGTTTCGGTACCACAAACATTGTGGAATAGTAACCCCTTCCTTGTTGAAGTAGGGGCACCTTTACTATCACTTGTTGTGAATACAGCTTTTGAATTGCCTGTAACACTGCCTCCCTGCCTGAGGGAGTGGTTGGCAAGGCAGATTTGAGGAAACGGCGGGGGGGGAGACGTCTCGAATTCCAGTTTGTACCCCTGAGATACTACTTGAAGGATCCAGGGATCCACCCGTGAGCGAGCCCACTGATTGCTGAAATTTTTGAGACGGGCCCCCACCGTACCTGGCTCCGCCTGTGAAGCCCCAGCGTCATGCTGTGGACTTAGAGGAAGCGGGGGAGGACTTTTGCTCCTGGGAACTGGCTGTATGCTGCAGCTTTTTCCCTCTACCTCTGCCTCTGGGGAGAAAGGACGCGCCTTTAACCCGCTTGCCCCTATTGGGCCGAAAGGACTGTACCTGATAATACGGTGCTTTCTTTGGTTGTGAGGGAACATGGGGTAAAAATGTAGACTTCCCAGCTGTTGCTGTGGAAACGAGGTCCGAGAGACCATCCCCGAACAATTCCTCACCCTTATAAGGCAGAACTTCCATGTGTTGTTTGGAATCTGCATCACCTGTCCACTGCCGAGTCCATAACCCTCTCCTGGCAGAAATGGACATTGCACTAATTTTGGATGCCAGCCGGCAAATATCCCTCTGTGCATCCCTCATGTATAAAAGTGCGTCTTTTATATGCTCTACATTTAGCAAGATAGTGTCCCTGTCTAGGGTATCTATATTTTCTGACAGGGAATCTGACCACGCAGCAGCAGCACTGCACATCCAGGCTGAAGCTATAGCCGGTCTCAATATAACACCTGTGTGTGTATATATAGATTTCAGGATAGCCTCCTGCTTTCTATCAGCAGATTCCTTCAGGGCGGCCGTATCCGGAGACGGTAGTGCCACCTTCTTTGACAAGCGTGTGAGCGCTTTATCCACCCTAGGGGATGTTTCCCAGCGTGACCTATCCTCTGGCGGGAAAGGGTACGCCATTAGTAACCTCTTAGAAATTACCAGCTTTTTATCAGGGGAAGCCCACGCTTCTTCACACACTTCATTTAACTCTTCAGATGGAGGAAAAGCTACTGGTAGTTTTTTCTCTCCAAACATTATACCCTTTTTTGTGGTACCGGGGGTAACATCAGAAATGTGCAACACGTTTTTCATTGCCTCAATCATGTAACGTGTGGCCCTACTGGAAGTTACATTAGTCTCTTCGTCGTCGACACTGGAGTCAGTATCCGTGTCGACATCTGTGTCAACCATCTGAGGTAGCGGGCGTTTTAGAGCCCCTGATGGTTTCTGAGACGCCTGGGCAGGCACAGGCTGAGAAGCCGGCTGTCCCACATTTGGTATGTCGTCAAACCTTTTATGTAAGGAGTCGACACTATCACGTAATTCCTTCCACAGCACCATCCACTCAGGTGTCGACCCCGCAGGGGTCAGGCCCATATCCACACCTTCTTGCAGGAAGAGTAGAAACCATCAGAGTTGAAATTCCACCGTAGGAAACTTCTTGGATTCACACCAAGAAACATATTTCTTCCAAATACGATGGTAATGTTTAGACGTTACCCCTTTCCTAGCCTGCATCAGGGTAGGAATGACCTTCTTCGGAATGCCCTTCCGAGCTAATATCAGGCGTTCAACCTCCATGCCGTCAAACGTAGCCGCAGTATCTTGATAGGCGAACGGTCCCTGCAGCAGGAGATCCTCCCAAAAAGGAAGAGCCCTCAGCACTTCCTGCAAGAGATTCAGAAGGTCCGCGTACCAAGCCCGCCTTGGCCAGTCCGGAGCAATGAGGATTGCCTGAACCCTTGATCTCCTTACGAGCTTTAGAACTCTTGGAATGAGTGGAAGAGGTGAAAACACATACACCAACCGGAACACCCACGGAGACACCAGGGCGTCCACTGCGACTGCTTGTGGGTCCCTCGGCCTGGAACAAAAGCGTCGAAGAGACGAGAGGCCATCATGTCTTTTTGTCATTTCTGTAATTTCCTTGAACACCTCCGGATGGAGACCCCATTCCCCTGGATGGAGATCGTGTCTGCTGAAGAAGTCTGCTTCCCAGTGGTCTACTCCCGGAATGAAGATTGCTGACAGCGCCAACGCGTGTCTTTCTGCCTAGAGGATGATTCTTGTAACCTCTGACATTGCAGCTCTGCTCTTCAATCCGTCCTGTCGGTTTATGTAGGCCACTGTCATTACATTGTGCGACTGCATTTGAATGGCCCGATTTCTTAGAAGATGGGCCGCCTGAAGAAGAAGACCGTTGTAGACGCCTCTTACTTCCAGGATGTTGATGGGCAGGCCGGCTTCCAGGCTTGACCACCTTCATTGGAATGTTTCCCCCTGAGTGACTGCGTCCCAGCCCCGAAGGCTCGCATCCGTGGTTAGAAGGACCCAGTTGTGAATCCCGAACCTGCGGCCCTCCAGAAGGTGAGGCAATTGGAGCGACCAGTGGAGTGAAATCCTGGCCTTTGGCGACAGACGAATACTCTGGTGCATGTGGAGCCGAGATCCTGACCACTTGTCCAGGAGATACAGTTGGAAGGACCAAGCGACCAAGCATGGAACCTCCCGTATTGGAGAGCCTTGTAAGAGGCCACCATCTTTCCCAAAAGGCGAATGCAGTGAAGAACTGACACCCGGGCTCACTTCAGGACATCCCGGACCGTTGTTTGTATCACCAATGCCTTTTCCCGCAGAAGAAACACCCTCTGCACTTTCATGTCGAGGATCATCCCCAGAAAAAAAAAAAAAAAAAAAAGACAACCTCTGGGTCGGTTCCAAATAAGACTTTGGGAGATTCAGAATCCAACCGTGGACCCCGAGTAGGTGCGTTGTGAGAACAATGGACTGCAACAGCTTCTCCTTGAACGAAACCTTTATCAGCAGATCGTCCAGATATGGAATGATGTTCACCCCTTGTTTGCGGAGGAGAGCCATCATCTCTGCCATCACCTTCGTGAACACCCTCGGTGCTGTTGAGAAGCCGAATGGCAGGGCCTGGAACAGGAAATGACAGTCCAGTAATGCGAAACGGAGATAAGCCTGATGCGGCAGCCAAATCGGAATGTGGAGGTTCGCATCCCTGATATCCAGGGATACCAGGAATTCCCCCTCTTCAAGACCTGATATCAAATCATCTTGATCTTGAACTCCTTTAGAAAGGAGTTCAGTGATTTTAGGTTCAGAATGGGCCTGACCGAACCATCCGGTTTCGGTACCACGAAAAGGTTCGAATAGTAACCTGTGGTTTGTAAATGAGGATGAAATGGTAC
Source organism: Pseudophryne corroboree (assembly GCF_028390025.1). Taxonomy (NCBI): domain Eukaryota; kingdom Metazoa; phylum Chordata; class Amphibia; order Anura; family Myobatrachidae; genus Pseudophryne; species Pseudophryne corroboree. The sequence goes on from NC_086447.1 coordinate 614,266,279, forward strand.
AATGACCTGTGCGTCCACCAACTTCTGGACAGCTTCCTGTAATACAGTTCTGTCTGCCAGTAGAACTGGCAAGCCCGATTTGAAAAATCGGTGGAGGGAGATTTTGAAATTCCAGCCTGTATCCCTGGGACACAATATCTATCACCCAGGGATCCAGGCCGGATAATACCCAGACGTGACTGAACTGTCTGAATCTCGCCCCCACCTCCAGGCCGCGCGGTCCAGCGTCATGCGGAGGACTTTGGCGTACCTGAAGCAGGCTTTTGCTCCTGGGAACCTGCAGCAGCAGGTTTCTTGGATTTAACTCGACCTCTCCTAAAGAAGGTATTGGACGGTTTGGCTTTTCTAGGCTTGTTAGGCCGAAAGGACAGATGCTGATGAAGAGAAGTATTTCTTCGGAGCAGGAGCAGCTGAGGGAAGAAACGGAGACTTACCCGCTGTAGCCGTGGATATCCACGCATCCAAAGCTTCCCCAAAGAGAGCCTGACCTGTGTAGGGTAGGGACTCCACACTTTTCCTGGATTCCGCATCGGCAGACCACTGGCGCAGCCACAGTCCCCGAAGAGCTGAAACAGACATGGAAGAGCTCCCCGCAGCCATGGAACCCAGGTCTTTCATGGATTCTACCATAACACCTGCTGAATCGCGAATGTTATGCAAAAACAATTCAACATCCCCTCTATCCATCATATCCAAATCCTCTAGTAAGGTAGCGACCACTTTACTATAGCCCTTGCAATCCATGCACTAGCAATAGTGGGACGTAATATGGCCCCTGAAGCAGTGTACATTGATTTAAGTGTATTATCAATTTTTCTATCAGCCGGCTCCTTTAAGGCGGTAGATCCTGGAACAGGTAAAACCACCTTTTTTGAGAGTCTGGACACAGATGCGTCAACAATAGGCGGTTTTTCCCATTTTTTTCCTATCCTCCTCAGGGAAAGGAAACACCACCTGGACCCTTTTAGGGATCTGGAATTTTTCCTCCGGGTTGTCCCATGCTTTCTCAAATATAGCATTCAATTCCTTTGACGCAGGGAAGGTTAGCGAGGCTTTCTTATTTTCAGTGAAAAAAAGCCTCCTCAACCTGCTCAAGTGTGGTATCATTTATATTTAACACATCCCTGATAGCCTCTATCATTAATTGCACCCCCTTTGCAAGAGAGGCAGACCCCACAACACATCCCCATTACCGTCTGTGGTATCAGAATCGGTATCAGTGTCATCTTGCGTGATGTGAACAAGAGCACGTTTTTAGGGGTATATAGCGCTTTTACCAAAGGGAGACCCCTTGTCAGTGCTGACTGTGCACCTTAATAAGAAACACAGTCGTATTGCAGCCTCCCCCCCCTTCTACAACCTCCTGGTGCCTTTTAACAGATAGCTGGAATTGCTGTGGAGGGACCTTCTTTCCTGGTCAGCGCTGTGCAGGCAGGAAAATGGGACTGAAACGCTGCTGGGTCTGCTCTGAGAAGCTCCACCCCCAAAATGGCGCTGTCTTCCCGCTCTTCTTCTGCTTATACTGGCCTGAGGATTTAGTGCTGGCTGAGATCCTGGGACCCCGATAGGCTTCTGGACCAGTGTAGGGTAGGGCGCCCCTCACAGCGCCGCACTATGTACTGCTGAGCCATCCCCGGAGCGCAGTTAATACTGCGCTCCTACACTGTTGCCACCATCTTCACACGACCCCCCACTTGCTAGGGGGGTCGGTGTCTCACTCGCCACTGATTCTTCAGCTCTGCAAGGGGGTGGCGGCATGCTGCTGGGGCGAGCGGTCCCCTGTGGCAGAGAACGATCAGACACCTCTGGAGCTCAGTGTCTCAGACCCCGCAGGGCGGACACTGCTCCCCCCCTCAGTCCCTCGCTAAAGGGAGGCTGTTGCCAGCAGCCTCCCTGTAAAAACAAACAACATTTTACTAGAAAAACTCAGGAGAGCTCCCCTAGCTGTGACCGGCTCCTCCGGGCACATTTTCTAAACTGAGCCTGGTAGGAGGGGCATAGAGGGAGAAGCCAGCCCACACTCTCAAACTCTTAAAGTGCCAATGGCTCCTAGTGGACCCGTCTATACCCCATGGTACTAATGTGGACCCCAGCATTCTCTAGGACGTAAGAGAAAAGCGTTTGATTTTTTGTGTGTGTGTTTTTTTTCTCTCTTTTTATTTCAACTGTTTTTTTTTTTTTCAACCCTGCAACAAAGTCTTCATTTAGAGGCTGAAAGAGAGACCCTGCTTTAGGCGGCATAATAATTACGTAATCAGTGCTGGATTACAAAATATGGGGAGTAGGCACTGGCCTATGGGCCCCATGACAACGGATCAAATTAATATTAATTTGATTTTGAGAGAAAATTACAAATCAATCTTTTTTAAATGGTTTACAAAAGATAGAAAAATTAATCAACTCAAAGAAACAAAAACTTTACATTAAAGGGGTGTATTCAATTGTAGTCTGAACTACAGTCTTGTCGGAAAGATGTCAGTTTCCGACTTTTTTAGGTCGGAAACTGTTGTGACCTATTCAATCGGCTGCTGTTTTTCCGACAAGTCGGCAATTCCGACTTGTCGGAAAGTACGTTGATCGGAGGAATAGCCACGGATCCACGTGTTTTGTCGGAATCGTGGCCAAATCTGACAGGTTTTAGTCCTGTTTCCAACAATGTCAATCCGACTTTTAAAAAAGTCGGATTGGCATTGTAGTGTTGGATCCTTTCCGTCGGAAAGGATCAGACATCAATTGAATATACCTGAAAGACTCTCTAGAGAAAATACTGCATTAAATGTAATATACCCTTTAATAACAAAGTACATAAACCATAGACATCAGATTCACATGCAGTTTCCAATTCGACTGCTGGTTGATAAAATTAAAAAGGTATTAGGAGATAATTTGCAATGGGGCCCCTGAGATTTTGACTGCCTAGGGACCTCCACAGGGTTCAATCCGAAAATGAAAGTAGTTAATTTTTCAGATATCAATTCTGGATTGAATAATTTCTTACTTTTTATAAACCTAGTATTCCTTGAAATCCTGGGTCTTTTCAAGAGTCAACCCAACAAAAAAAAAAAGTCTTACAGATAATTAATAAAGTTACATCTAAATAAATACATTGGTTTATTTTTCTCATGCATCTAAGTTTATGTCTTTGGAATAAAAAGCAATCTACACCTAGTTTTATAGGGTGGTTAAATGGTGTGGACAATGCACAGGCTGTAAACTAAAAATCACCACATCAAAGTCCAACTGATAACTTTAAGACCACCCCGTTCATCCAATTACATGTTTTCCCTTTACCCAAAATCTGCTCAGATCTGTGCATTTCACTATTTTACCATATAGTCAAATAAGGTAGAAATTATACAGATGAGAGTTTCTAGGACCTCAGCAGTGGTGGTGAATGCAAGGCCTTCTATGGAAAGAATCAGGAGGGGGAGCAATACTATGAATCATGTAAATAATCCAGCCCACAAAATGAAAATAGAATTTTAAATACCTACCGGTAAATCCTTTTCTCGTAGTCCATAAGGGATATTGGGGACAGAATTAGTACGATGGGGTATAGACGGGTCCAAAGGAGCCAGTGCACTTTACATTTCTTCAACTGGGTGTGCTGGCTCCTCCCCTCTTTGCCCCCTCCTACAGGCAGTTATAGGTAAAACACTGCCCGAATGAGAAAGGACATACTTGAGAGAAGGAACCATGACAACAAGAAGTGTGGTGAGATTTTCACACCAGCACAACATAACAAACTGCCCAGCAACAGAAAAATAGCAACAGCTGAGCAGGAAACACAGAACAGATAACCTGCAGAAGTCACCGCACAGAGGCAGGCGCCCAATATCCCTTATGGACTACGAGAAAAGGATTTACCGGTGGGTATTTAAAATCCTATTTTCTCTAGCATCCATAAGGGATATTGGAGACAGAATCAGTACGATGGGGATGGCCCGAAGCTTCTAGAACGGGTGGGAATGTGTGGAGACTGCTGTAGCACCGCCTGCCCAAACTGGGTATCCTCTTTGGCCAGAGTATCAAATTTGTAGAATTTCACAAGTGTTCTTCCCCGACCAGGTAGCCACTCGGCATAGTTGCAAGGCCGAGACTCCACAGGCAGCCGCCCAGGAAGAGCCCACTGACCTTGTGGAACAGGTAAGGCTGCCGATACATAGGCCTGTTAGATAGTAAGTCTAATCCAACAAGCAATGGTCTGCTTTGAAGCAGGACAACCCTTTTTCTGCGCATCATAAAGCACAAATAATATTCCTGACCGGAGCTGTGCGTCTGACATAGATCTTCCAAGGCATGCACAACATCCAAAGACTTCGGAGGAGCAGAAGTGTCAGAACTTTTACACGATAAGGCCACCAATTCTGAGACGCATCTAGCAGAAGCCAGGGCCAATAACATCACTCCATGAGAGGTACTTGTCTTCTACCATCATCAGAGGCTCAAACCAGGACTGTAGAAATTTCAACACTACATCCAAAGCCCAGGGTGCCAAAGGCGGCACAAAGGGAGGTTGTATGTGGAGTACCACCCCTTGTAAGAAGGTCTAAACTTCTGGCAACACAGCCAATTTCTTCTGAAAGAAAATTGAGAGCACTGAAATCTGGACCTTAACGGAACCCAGACGGAAGCCTTTATCCACACCAGCCTGCAGGAAACGTCCCAAGTGAAACTCCGCAGGCGGATACGTGCATTCCTCACACCAAGAGACATATCTCCTCCAGATATGATAATGTTTTGACGTCACAGGTTTTCTGTCTTGCACCATAGTGGCAATGACCTTTCTGGAAATCCCTTTGTGAGCTAGGATATTCCACTCAACTTCCATCTCGTCAAACAAAGCCGCCGTAAGTCCGGGTAGAGGAACGGTCCTTGCTGGAGAAGATCCTTTCTTTTTTTTTTTTCTTTCTTTTTTTTAATTCAAACAATTTTTATTAGATTTTTATATAGAAATACAAAAAACAGGGAAGACCTTCATGGTACAGACAAACCAAAGACCGGAGAGGAACAGGTATAGTTACAGTGTTCCAACGTAAAGTGCTTTTAAATCACATCAGTAAAATCAACAAATACATATATGGTCGGTAGCTGTGGGCTTGGGTAAAAGGCAAAGGATGGACAGTCTTAATCTACATGAGGTCTAAGAAATGATGAAAACAGTATCCGTTTGCGTCTCAGCATACGAAATCATCATATACCCAAGGTCAAGCACCTAGTTTTACCTGAGAGTTCACAGAACATCAATATACCGGAGAGGTCAATGCAGAAGACAGACAGGAGGAGGGGGGGGGGGGGGGGAACAAATGGGGAAGACAATACAAGTATGATCAGTTCCTGACTGAGTAACGGCCAAAGACATCTTAATTAAGAATAATAAAAATAAGATTTTACTTACCGATAAATCTATTTCTCGTAGTCCGTAGTGGATGCGGGGGACTCCGTCAGGACCATGGGGAATAGCGGCTCCGCAGGAGACAGGGCACAAAAGTAAAAGCTTTAGGATCAGCTGGTGTGCACTGGCTCCTCCCCCTATGACCCTCCTCCAAGCCTCAGTTAGGATACTGTGCCCAGACGAGCGTACACAATAAGGAAGGATTTTGAATCCCGGGTAATACTCATACCAGCCACACCAATCACACTGTACAACCTGTGATCTGAACCCAGTTAACAGCATGATAACAGAAGGAGCCTCTGAAAAGATGGCTCACAACAATAATAACCCGATTTTTGTACCAATAACTAAGTACAAGTATTGCAGACAATCCGCACTTGGGATGGGCGCCCAGCATCCACTACGGACTACGAGAAATAGATTTATCGGTAAGTAAAATCTTATTTTCTCTAACGTCCTAGTGGATGCTGGGGACTCCGTCAGGACCATGGGGATTATACCAAAGCTCCCAAACGGGCGGGAGAGTGCGGATGACTCTGCAGCACCGAATGAGAGAACTCCAGGTCCTCTTTAGCCAGGGTATCAAATTTGTAGAATTTTACAAACGTGTTCTCCCCCCGACCACGTAGCTGCTCGGCAGAGTTGTAATGCCGAGACCCCTCGGGCAGCCGCCCAGGATGAGCCCACCTTCCTTGTGGAATGGGCATTTACATATTTTGGCTGTGGCAGGCCTGCCACAGAATGTGCAAGCTGAATTGTACTACACATCCAACTAGCAATCGTCTGCTTAGAAGCAAGAGCACCCAGTTTGTTGGGTGCATACAGGATAACAGCAAGTCAGTTTTCCTGACTCCAGCCGTCCTGGAAACCGATATTTTCAGGGCCCTGACAACATCTAGCAACTTGGAGTCCTCCAAGTCCCTAGTAGCCGCAGGTACCACAATAAGCTGGTTCAGGTGAAACGCTGACACCACCTTAGGGAGAAACTGGGGACGAGTCCGCAGCTCTGCCCTGTCCGAATGGACAATCAGATATGGGCTTTTGTGAGACAAAGCCGCCAATTCTGCCACTCGCCTGGCCGAGGCAAGGGCCAACATCATGGTCACTTTCCATGTGAGATATTTCAAATCCACAGATTTGAGCGGTTTAAACCAATGTGATTTGAGGAATCCCAGAACTACGTTGAGATCCCACAGTGCCACTGGAGGCACAAAAGGGGGTTGTATATGCAGTACTCCCTTGACAAACTTCTGGACTTCAGGAACTGAAGCCAATTCTTTCTGGAAGAAAATCGACAGGGCCGAAATTTGAACCTTAATGGACCCCAATCTGAGGCCCATAGACACTCCTGTTTGCAGGAAATGCAGGAATCGACCGAGTTGAAATTTCTTCGTGGAGCCTTCCTGGCCTCACACCACGCAACATATTTTCGCCACATGTGGTGATAATGTTGTGCGGTCACGTCCTTCCTGGCTTTGACCAGGGTAGGAATGACCTCTTCCGGAATGCCTTTTTCCCTTAGGATCCGGCGTTCAACCGCCATGCCGTCAAACGCAGCCGCGGTAAGTCTTGGAACAGACATGGTACGTGCTGAAGCAAGTCCCTTCTTAGCGGCAGAGGTCATGAGACCTCTGTGAGTATCTCTTGAAGTTCCGGGTACCAAGTCCTTCTTGGCCAATCCGGAGCCACGAGTATAGTTCTTACTCCTCTACGTCTTATAATTCTCAATATCTTGGGTATGAGAAGCAGAGGAGGGAACACATACACCGACTGGTACGCCCACGGTGTTACCAGAACGTCCACAGCTATTGCCTGAAAGTCTCTTGACCTGGCGCAATACCTGTCCAGTTTTTTGTTCAGGCGGGACGCCATCATGTACACCTTTGGTCTTTCCCAACGGTTCACAATCATGTGGAAAACTTCCCGATGAAGTCCCCACTCTCCCGGGTGGAGGTCGTGCCTGCTGAGGAAGTCTGCTTCCCAGTTGTCCACTCCCGGAATGAACACTGCTGACAGTGCTATCACATGATTTTCCGCCCAGCAAAGAATCCTTGCAGTTTTTGCCATTGCCCTCCTGCTTCTTGTGCCGCCCTGTCTGTTTACGTGGGCGACTGCCGTGATGTTGTCCCACTGGATCAATACCGGCTGACCTTGAAGCAGAGGTCTTGCTAAGCTTAGAGCATTATAAATTGCCCTTAGCTCCAGTATATTTATGTGGAGAAAAGTCTCCAGACTTAATCACACTCCCTGGAAATTTTTTCCCTGTGTGACTGCTCCCCAGCCTCTCAGGCTGGCCTCCGTGGTCACCAGCATCCAATCCTGAATGCCGAATCTGCGGCCCTCTAGAAAATGAGCACTCTGTAACCACCACAGGAGAGACACCCTTGTCCTTGGAGATAGGGTTATCCGCTGATGCATCTGAAGATGCGATCCGGACCATTTGTCCAGCAGATCCCACTGAAAAGTTCTTGCGTGGAATCTGCCGAATGGAATCGCTTCGTAATAAGCCACCATTTTTCCCAGGACTCTTGTGCAATGATGCACTGACACTTTTCCTGGTTTTAGGAGGTTCCTGACTAGCTCGGATAACTCCCTGGCTTTCTCCTCCGGGAGAAACACCTTTTTCTGGACTGTGTCCAGTCCCTAGGAACAGTAGACGTGTTGTCGGAAACAACTGCGGTTTTGGAATATTTAGAATCCACCCGTGCTGTCGTAGAACTACTTGAGATAGTGCTACTCCGACCTCCAACTGTTCTCTGGACCTTGCTCTTATCAGCAGGTCGTCCATTTTCTTCGAAGAAGAATCATCATTTCGGGCATTACCTTGGTAAAGACCCGGAGTGCCGTGGACAATCCAAACGGCAGCGTCTGAAACTGATAGTGACAGTTCTGTACCACGAACCTGAGATACCCTTGGTGAGAAGGGCAAATTGGGACATGGAGGTAAGCATCCCTGATGTCCCGGGACACCATATAGTCCCCTTCTTCCTGGTTCGCTATCACTGCTCTGAGTGACTCCATCTTGATTTGAACCTTTGTAAGTGTTCAAATATTTCAGATTTAGAATAGGTCTCACCGAGCCTTCTGGTTTCAGTACCACAATATAGTGTGGAATAATACCCCTTTCCTTGTTGTAGGAGGGGTACTTTGATTATCACCTGCTGGGAATACAGCTTGTGAATTGTTTCCAATACTGCCTCCCTGTCGGAGGGAGACGTTGGTAAAGCAGACTTCAGGAACCTGTGAGGGGAAACGTCTCGACTTTCCAATCTGTACCCCTGGGATACTACTTGTAGGATCCAGGGGTCCTGTACGGCCCCAGCGTCATGCTGAGAACTTGGCAGAAGCGGTGGAAGGCTTCTGTTCCTGGGAATGGGCTGCCTGCTGCAGTCTTCTTCCCTTTCCTCTATCCCTGGGCAGATATGCTTATGGGGACGAAAGGACTGAGGCTGAAAAGACGGTGTCTTTTTCTGCATAGATGTGACTTAGGGTAAAAACGGTGGATTTCCCAGCAGTTGCCGTGGCCACCAGGTCCGATGGACCGACCCCCAAATAACTCCTCCCCTTTATACGGCAATACATCTTTGTGCCGTTTGGAATCTGCATCACCTGACCACTGTCGTGTCCATAAACATCTTCTGGCAGATAAGGACATCGCACTTACTCTTGATGCCAGAGTGCAAATATCCCTCTGTGCATCTCGCATATATAGAAATGCATCCTTTAAATGCTCTATAGTCAATAAAATACTGTCCCTGTCAAGGGTATCAATATTTTCAGTCAGGGAATCCGACCAAGCCACCCTCGCGCTGCCCATCCAGGCTGAGGCGATCGCTGGTCGCAGTATAACACCAGTATGTGTGTATATACCTTTTTAGGATATTTTTCAGCCTCTCAGCTGGCTCCTTGAGGGCGGCCCTATCTGGAGACGGTACCGCCACTTGTTTTGATAAGCGTGTGAGCGCCTTATCCACCCTAAAGGGTGTTTCCCAACGCGCCCTAACTTCTGGCGGGAAAGGGTATACCGCCAATAATTTTCTATCGGGGGAAACCCACGCATCATCACACACTTCATTTAATTTATCTGATTCAGGAAAAACTACAGGTAGTTTTTTCTCACCCCACATAATACCCTTCTTGTGGTACTTGTAGTATCAGAAATATGTAACACCTCCTTCATTGCCCTTAACATGTAACGTGTGGCCCTAAAGGAAAATACGTTTGTGTCTTCACCGTCGACACTGGAGTCAGTGTCCGTGTCTGTGTCGACCGACTGAGGTAAATGGGCGTTTTACAGCCCCTGACGGTGTTTGAGACGCCTGGACAGGTACTAATTTGTTTGCCGGCCGTCTCATGTCGTCAACCGACCTTGCAGCGTGTTGACATTATCACGTAATTCCTTAAATAAGCCATCCATTCCGGTGTCGACTCCCTAGAGAGTGACATCACCATTTCAGGCAATTGCTCCGCCTCCTCACCAACATCGTCCTCATACATGTCGACACACACGTACCGACACACAGCACACACACAGGGAATGCTCTGATAGAGGACAGGACCCCACTAGCCCTTTGGGGAGACAGAGGGAGAGTTTGCCAGCACACACCAAAAACGCTATAATTATACAGGGACAACCTTTATATAAGTGTTTTTCCCTTACAGCATTTTAATATATATATACATATCGCCAAATAAGTGCCCCCCCCCTCTCTGTTTTAACCCTGTTTCTGTAGTGCAGTGCAGGGGAGAGCCTGGGAGCCTTCCCACCAGCATTTCTGTGAGGGAAAATGGCGCTGTGTGCTGAGGAGAATAGGCCCCGCCCCCTTTTCGGCGGGCTTCTTCTCCCGTTTTTCTGAGACCTGGCAGGGGTTAAATACATCCATATAGCCCCCAGGGGCTATATGTGATGTATTTTTAGCCAGAATAAGGTACTATCATTGCTGCCCAGGGCGCCCCCCCCAGCGCCCTGCACCCTCAGTGACCGCTGCTATGAAGTGTGCTGACAACAATGGCGCACAGCTGCAGTGCTGTGCGCTACCTTATGAAGACTGAAGAGTCTTCTGCCGCCGTTTCTGGACCTTCACTTTTTGGCATCTGCAAGGGGGGTCGGCGGCGCGGCTCCGGGACGAACCCCAGGGTGAGACCTGTGTTCCGACTCCCTCTGGAGCTAATGGTGTCCAGTAGCCTAAGAAGCCAATCCATCCTGCACGCAGGTGAGTTCACTTCTCTCCCCTAAGTCCCTCGTAGCAGTGAGCCTGTTGCCAGCAGGACTCACTGAAAATAAAAAACCTAACAAACTTTTACTCTAAGCAGCTCTTTAGGAGAGCCACCTAGATTGCACCCTTCTCGGCCGGGCACAAAAATCTAACTGAGGCTTGGAGGAGGGTCATAGGGGGAGGAGCCAGTGCACACCACCTGATCCTAAAGCTTTTACTTTTGTGCCCTGTCTCCTGCGGAGCCGCTATTCCCCATGGTCCTGACGGAGTCCCCAGCATCCACTAGGACGTTAGAGAAAAGGCATTTCCGGCATGGTTAGCTATTCTAACCAAAGAGAAGGTTCAGTATCTAATTGGCCTCGGACTAAACATACAGCGTGGGGTATTAAGATTAGTATGATTACATTTCCTAGGAAAAGAACAGGAGATCTCAAAGGAACAGTACATAGGCCTAAGTTATCAATAGGCCCTATCGATTTGTCTATATAGGTACCACTTTGTGGTCTCAAATAGTTTATAGATGAAAGATTGTATGTCTGGATCTAGAGCAGGCCTGGCCAACCTGTGGCTCTCCAGATGTAGTGAAACTACACATCCCAGCATGCCCTGCCACAGTTTTAGCATTCCCTAATAGCAAAACTGTGGCAAGGCATGATGGGACTTGTAGTTTCACAACAGCTGGAGAGCCACAGGTTGGCCAGGCCTGATCTAGAGTATCAATGTACCTCTCCCACTTCTTGGCAAACCGCCTGACCCCCATTTCTATGTCAGGAAGAGTAGCACGCCTCTCAAAATAAATAATTCGGAGGGTCATGTGTTTTACAGCCATCAAAGAAGGGGTAGACGGTTTGATCCAATTATTAAGAATTTGTTTCTTGGCAATTGTCAAAATGACAGAGATTACCGGAACAATATCTCTATCTTCAGGCCCAAGAGACCATTCCCTAAAATCAAGTAACAAGCAAGCCTTAGGACGTTTTATTAACTGTAAGTTAAATACTGTGTTGAGATAAGCGACCACCTTATACCAAAACTTAGATATTTTCCGGCAAGACCACATATTGTGGTACAAGGTGGCATTCTGCGCAGTACATTTGATGCAACAGCCAGTGTCGTCTGGGACCATGTGTGCCCTCTGATTAGGTGCTATATATGCCCTTTGGAGAGTTTTCAAGTGTACCTCTTGCAAAGAGGCAGAATATAAAGGACCTAAAAATGGGTAAAATGTTATCTAATAATTCAGCGCTCGATCCCATATTGGGGATATCTCTGGACCATGAGGACAGCGCGGGTTCCCAGAGCCAGTCTCTATATGAGACCCTAAAGGTGTTTCTGAAATAATTGAGATGGTAAGGACAATCTTTAGTGAGCACCATTAGGGCGCGCAGCGGGTCTGTGGTAGCCTCAGAAATCATAGGATGAGACTGGGATTGAGCAAAGTGTCTAGCCTGTAGGTACATAAAAAATTCCCGGTGGCATATACCAAACTTTAACTGGATGTCAGAGAAAGAAAGCACTGCGTTGCCTCCTGGGTCATATACGTCTCTAATAGCTGCAATCCCCTTTTCTCTCCAACTCAAAAAATGTGTGTTATCAAGGCCAGGAAGGAAACATGGGTTACCCCAGAACGTAGTGTGAAGAGAGGTGTCAGGTTTTCTCTGTGCTTTAGTGTGTGTGACCTGCCATGCTCGATATGTATGCCAAAACAAAATATTCTGTTTTATCCCAGATGGGAGGCGGGAGTTTGGGGTGTGTAAGAGTGCAGCAGGGGAGAAAGGGTGAAATACGGCCAGTTCAAGTGTCAGGTTCGTAAATACTGATCTGCCCCAAAGCCAGTCTGTGATATACCTGTACATTGCTGCTCTACTAAATAGGACTGGATCCGGGATTCCCATACCTCCCTCTTCACGTAATAGCTGCAATCTAGCGTAGGGGACTCTTGGTCATTTTCCGGCCCATAGAAATCTAGTGAAACATTGCTTAAGAAAAAGGACATCTTTCTCAATGAGGGCAATAGTGAGCATAAGCAGGAAGTAAGCAATCTTGGGAAATATCACAGATTTAATAACCTCTGCACGACCCATAAGAGATAAGGGCAGGGACGCCCAGTCAGTAAGTATTTTAGACACCTTGGACAAAATAGGACCAAAATTAATCGCATATAGATCCGGGAGAGAAGTAGGGATCTGAACTCCTAAATATTTAAGACTATCTCGGGTAATTGGGAATCGGGACAGGACCGGGTGTGATGGAAAGAGGGAGGAGTCCCCTGAAAGGAGGAGGAGCTCGGATTTGGATATATTAATCTTGTATCCCGCAAAAGAACCAAATTGTTCAATCAGGGAGACAATCGCAGGGATGGACATATCAGGATGGGAAATAAATAGCAGCATGTCGTCGGCATACAGTGATAATTTTACCGTGGTGTCCAAGATTTTTATACCTGCAAATTCGGGAGAGTTTCTCAGGGAAACAGCTAAGGGTTCTAAAGCTAAGGCAAATAGTAAAGGTGACAAGGGGCAGCCCTGTCGTGTGCCACTCTGGATAAGGAAAGGGGAAGAGAGAATACTATTCCCCAAAACTTGAGTGGAGGGAGATTCATATAGACGGGAAATAAGAGAGACAAAGTCCTCAGGTGCACCAAAGCGATGGAGCGTTTCATACAGATGGTCCCAGGTGACCAGGTCGAACGCCTTTTCGGCATCAATGGATAATAATACATTAGTATCCGTGGGTTTGGAAAGCTGAAAGGCCTGCATAACAGTCAAGACCTTTCGGATATTGCTCACTGATTGCCTACCCCAGACAAATCCAGTCTGGTCCGTATGCACTATGTCAGGGACTATGAATTTGAGTCTATTTGAGAGGATTTTAGTGAATAATTTATAATCCGTGTTTAAAAGGGAGATCGGACGATAAGAGCTGGGAGACTCAGGATCCCGGCCAGGCTTCGGGATAACCTTTATGACGGCTGAATTAAAATATTGGGGCAAGGGGGCGTGGCCTAGCGAGACTCTGGAGTGGATGCACAGTGCATGAGCTCCTGCTGGGAATTAGCTATCTAAGCCTTTTTTAGGGGCCTACGCACCCAGGGTTTGGCCCACAGTGCACCCACAAGTCCCCTACACCGCAAGGAGGAGAGCTGCGGAGCCGGAGTGCGGGTTACCCCTGCACTTGCAGGTTGCGGCCTCCACCAGGGGTGAAGCCGGGACCTAAATTTTAAGCTCCAGCCGAACGGACTTCGGGGAGCCCCGGACGACACGGCCGCTGCACAGCTGACTACATGGAAGTCCCCCCAGCCTGAGAAGCCTTACCAGTGGCAGCGGCGGTGGAAAACGAGCCCCAGGAGCTCCGAGCTGGCCACTGAGACGAGCTGCGGCCCTGCTCGTGGAAGATCCGGTGGCGGCGGCCATCTTGGGAGAGGCGGGAGGAGATCAGCAGGGGCTGAGAGCGCCCGGACGACCCCCGCTGAAGGCAGGCACATCATCCTGGGCACCTGACCGAGGGCTGGGGTAACTACATAGAACCCCCATTCGGGCTGACGGACCACGGGAGGCGGCGGAGGAGGGAGAGGCCCGTTCGAGCTGAGGAGCGGCGGCCATCTTGGAGGAGGCAAGACCAGAGCTGGCTGTGGAGACCCTGCAGATTCTTACCAGCAGATTCTTAGTAGCCCCGTGCAGTGGCAGCCTGGGGGGCTCTGTGTGCTGTGTGTGCACTGGGGGTCAGCTCATATGGTGCACTTAACACCTCATACCCTACAAGTATATCCAGTCACTGCCTGGCCCTAGTCCACGGCTCGGTACTCCGAGGCCCCCTGGTGGTGGCTCATATATCGCTCAGTTACAGCACCTTCCTCACTTTCAAGCACAGGGGCACTATCTGACGAAAAGGAGACGTCGTCGGCTCCCTGTTGTTGTTGGGGTGCACGCTGCGGCACATACAGGATGTAGATCCCTCTTAAATGAATCCTCATAGTCACCTCCCGCAGTCATTTTAGCTGATGTAATCTCGTACAGGGCGTAAGAGGATACCTGCCGTCCTAGACCTTAGACGGAGTTCTCCTTTCTGCTGGAGCCCTCCCATTCTCTCAAAGTAATACACGATGGCTCCAAGAAAGAATAAAGCCTCCAAACCAATCTCTCAAGTAGCATTTTTCAAACCTTCCCCATATCGAAATAAATCTCAGGGTCCTGGATCTTCTGCCTCCGGGTCGGAACTCCCGCCCACAACTTCATCGCCCATGATGGCACTATCCTCATCCCAAGATCCCCCTCCCTCTCCTCGCCTTGAAGATAGCGAAGCCTTAACGGTGGGCACCATGAAGCTATTGCTACACCAGTTTAAGGATGAGGTGGCGTCCGAATTTCGCGCTATGCTGCAGTCTTGCCAGCGGTCCGTTGAGGAGCTGGGTGAGAGGACCGGACACTTGGAAACTAAGATGGGGGAGGTGGTAGGCTCGCATAATACCTTGATCGATTCCCATGATACTCTTGAAGGGGAGGTGGCGGCTCTGCGGGACAAAGTAGCGGACCTGGAAGACCGCTCCCGCAGAAATAATCTCAAGCTCCGAGGGGTACCAGAATCCGTATCTAATAGCAGCCTACATGACTATACAATCGAAAATAAGAATTTACTTACCGATAATTCTATTTCTCGGAGTCCGTAGTGGATGCTGGGGTTCCTGAAAGGACCATGGGGAATAGCGGCTCCGCAGGAGACAGGGCACAAAAAGTAAAGCTTTTCCAGATCAGGTGGTGTGCACTGGCTCCTCCCCCTATGACCCTCCTCCAGACTCCAGTTAGGTACTGTGCCCGGACGAGCGTACACAATAAGGGAGGATTTTGAATCCCGGGTAAGACTCATACCAGCCACACCAATCACACCGTACAACTTGTGATCCAAACCCAGTTAACAGTATGATAACAAAGGGAGCCTCTGAAAGACGGCTTCCTACAACAATAACCCGATTTTTGTAACAATAACTATGTACAAGTATTGCAGAATAATCCGCACTTGGGATGGGCGCCCAGCATCCACTACGGACTCCGAGAAATAGAATTATCGGTAAGTAAATTCTTATTTTCTCTATCGTCCTAGTGGATGCTGGGGTTCCTGAAAGGACCATGGGGATTATACCAAAGCTCCCAAACGGGCGGGAGAGTGCGGATGACTCTGCAGCACCGAATGAGAGAACTCCAGGTCCTCTTTTGCCAGGGTATCAAATTTGTAAAATTTTACAAACGTGTTCTCCCCCGACCACGTAGCTGCTCGGCAGAGTTGTAATGCCGAGACCCCTCGGGCAGCCGCCCAAGATGAGCCCACCTTCCTTGTGGAATGGGCATTTACATATTTTTTGCTGTGGCAAGCCTGCCACAGAATGTGCAAGCTGAATTGTACTACAAATCCAACGAGCAATAGTCTGCTTAGAAGCAGGAGCACCCAGCTTGTTGGGTGCATACAGGATAAACAGCAAGTCAGATTTCCTGACTCCAGCCGACCTGGAAACTATATTTTCAGGGTCCTGACAACATCCAGCAACTTGGAGTCCTCCAAGTCCCTAGTAGCCGCAGGCACCACAATAAGCTGGTTCAGGTGAAACGCTGACACCACCTTAGGGAGAAACTGGGGACGAGTCCACAGCTTTGCTCTGTCCGAATGGACAATCAGATATGGCTTTGTGAGATAAAGCCGCCAATTCTGACACTCGCCTGGCCGAGGCCAGGACCAACAGCATGGTCACTTTCCATGTGAGATATATCAAATCCACAGATTTGAGTTGTTTAAAACAATGTGATTTTAGGAATCCCAAACTACGTTGAGATCGCCCAGTGCCACCGGAGACATCAAAAAGGGGTTGTATATGCAGTACTCCCTTAACAACTTCTGGACTTCAGGAACTGAAGCCAATTTCTTTCTGGAAGAAAATCGACCGGTCGAAATTTGAACCTTAATGGACCCCAATTTGAGACCCATATACACTCCTGCTTGCAGGAAATGTAGGAATTAACCTAGTTGAAATTCTTCCGTGGAGCCTTCCTGGCCTCACACCATGGAACATATTTTCACCTAAGCGGTGATAATGTTGTGCGGTCACCTCCTTCCTGGCTCTGACCAGGGTAGGGATGACCTCTTCCGGAATGCCTTTTTCCCTTAGGATCCGGCGTTCACCCGCCCTGGCGTCAACGCAGCTGCGGTAAGTCATGGAACAGACATGATTCTTGCTGAATCAAGATCCTTTCTAGTATCTCTTGAAGTTCCGGGTACCAAGTTCTTCTTGGCCCAAACCGGAACCCCGAGTATAGTTCTTACTCCTCTCCTTCCTATCATTCTCCATACACTGGGTATGAAAGGCCGAGGAGGGAACACATACACCGACTGGTACACCCACGGTGTTACCAGAGCGTCCCAGCTATTGCCTGAGGGTCTCTAGACCTGGCGCTTCATGTGGGACGCCATCATAACCACCTTTGGTCTTTCCCAACGGTTTACAAACATGTGGAAACTTCCAGATGAAGTTCCCACTTTTCCGGGTGGAATTCATTTATGCTGAGGAAATCTTCCTAGTTGTCCACTCCCGGAATGAACACTGCTGACAGTGTTATCACATGATCTTTCGCCCAGCGAAGAATCCTTGCTGTCATTGCCCTCCTGCTTCTTGTGCCGCCCCGTCTGTTTACGTGGGCGACTGCCATGATGATGTCCTACTGGATCAGCACCGGTTGACTTTGAAGCAGAGGTCTTCCTAGGCTCAGAGCATCGTAAATTGCCCTTAGCTCCAGTATATTCATGTGGAGAGAAATCTCCAGACTTGACCACACTTCCTTGGAAATTTCTTCCTTGTGTGACTGTTCCCCAGCCTCTCAGGCTGGCATCCGTGGTCACCAGAACACAGTCCTGAATGCTGAATGTGCTGCCCTCTAGAAGATGAGCACTCTGCAGCCCCCACAGAAGAGACACCCTTGTCCTTGGAGACAGGGTTATCCGCTGATGCATCTGAAAATGCGATCCGGACCATTCGTCCAGCAAATCCCCCTGAAAAGTTTTTGCGTGAGATCTGCCGAATGGAATCGCTTCGTAAGAAGCCACCATTTTTCCCAGGACTCCTGTGCATTGATGCACTGATACTTGGCCTTGATTTAGGAGGTTTCTGACTAGGTCGGATAACTCCCTGGCTTTCCCCTCCAGGAGAAATACCTCTTTCTGGACTATGCCCAGAATCATTCCTAGGAACAGCAGACGTATCATCGGAAAACAGCTGCGATTTTTGGAATATTTAGAATCCACTCGTGCTGTCGTAGAACTACTTTAGATAGTTCTTTTCCGACCTCCAACTGTTCTCTGGAAACTTGTCCCTTTCAGGATATCGTCCAAGTAAGGGATAATTTAGATGCCTTTCTTCTTTTAAGAATCATCTTTTCGGCCATTACCTTGGTAAAGGCCCGGGGTGCCGTGGATAATTCAACGGCAGCGTCTGAAACTGATATTGACAGTTCTGTATCACGAACCAGAGGTACCCTTGTTGAGAAGGGCAAATTTGGACATGGAGGTAATCCTTGATGTCCAGGGACACCATATAGTCCCCTTTTTTCCGGTTCTCTATCACTGCTCTGAGTGACTCCATCTTGATTTGAACCTTTTTATGTAAGTGTTCAAAAATTTCAGATTTAGACTATGTCTCACCAAGCCGTCTGGCTTCAGTACCACAATATAGTGTGGAGGACTAATACCCTTTTCCTTGTTGTAGGAGGGGTACTTTGATTATCACCTGCTGGAAATACAGCTTGTGAATTTTTTCCCCAATACTGCCTCCTTGTCGGAGGGAGCCGTTGGTAAAGCAGGCTTCAGGAACCTGCGAGGAAAAAATGTCTCGACTCTCCAATCTGTACCCCTGGGATAATACTTGTATGATCTAGGGGTCAACTTGCGAGTGATCCCACTGCGCGCTGAGACTCTTGAGACTACCCCCCCACTGGTGGAGGGCTTCTTTTCCTGGGAAGGGGCTGCCTGCTGCAGTCTACTTCCCTTTCCTCTATGTCTGGGCAGATATGACTGGCCTTTTGCCCGCTTGCCCACATGGGAACGGAAGGATTGAGGCTGAAAAGACAGTGTCTTTTTCTGCTGAGATGTAACTTGGGGTAAAAAGGTTGGATTTCCCAGCTGTGGCCGTGGCCCCCAGGTCCGACGGACCGACACCAAATAACTCCTTCCCTTTATACGGCAATACTTCCATGTGCCGTATGGGATCTGTATCACCTGACCACTGTCGTGTCCATGACATCTTCTGGGAGATATGGACAACGCACTTATCTTGATGCCAGAGTGCAAATATCCCTCTGTGCATCTCGCATACATATATATAGAATGCATCCTATTAAATGCTCTATATCAATAAAATATTTTTAGTCAGGGAATTCGACCAAGCCAACCCAGCACTGCATCTCCAGGCTGATGGCGATCGCTGGTCGCAGTATAACCACCGTCTGTGTGTATATACTTTTTAGGATATTTTTCCAGCTGCCTATCAGCTGGCTCCTTGAGGGCGGCCGTATTTGGAGACGGTAACGCCACTTGATAAGTGTGTGAGCGCCTTATCCACCCTAATGGGTGCTTCCCAACGCGCCCTAACTTCTGGCGGGAAAAGGTATAACGCCAATATTTGCTATCGGGGTAAACCCACGCATCATCACACACTTCATTTTATTTTATCTGATTCAGGAAAAACTACAGGTAGTTTTTTCACTTCCACATAATACCCTTTTCTGTGGTACTTGTAGTATCAGAAATATGTAACAGCTCCTTCATTGCCCTTAACGTGTGGCCCTAATGAGGAATACGTTTGTTTATTCACCGTCGACACTGGATTCAGTGTCCGTGTCTGTGTCTGTGTCGACCGACTGAGGTAAATGGGCGTTTTTTATAAAAAAACCCTGACGGTGTTTCTGAGACGCCTGGACCGTTACTAATTGTTTGTCGGTCGTCTCATGTCGTCAACCGACCTTGCAGCGTGTTGACATTCTCACGTAATTCCCTAAATAAGCCATCCATTCCGGTGTCGACTCCCTAGAGAGTGACATCACCATTACAGGCAATTTCTCCGCCTCCTCCAGCATCGTCCTCATACATGTCGACACACACGTACCGACACACAGCACACACACCTGGAATGCTCTGACAGAGGACAGGACCCCACTAGCCCTTTGGAGAGACAGAGGGAGAGTTTGCCAGCACACACCAAAAAATGCTATAATTACATAGGGACAACCTTATATAAGTGTTTCTCCCTAATAGCATCTTTATATATATATTTATATCGCCAATTTGTGCCCCCCCTCTCTGTTTAAACCCTGTTTCTGTAGTGCAGTGCAGGGGAGAGCCTGGGAGCCTTCTCTCCAGCCTTTCTGTGAGAGAAAAAATGGCGCTGTGTGCTGAGGAGATAGGCCCCGCCCCTTTTACGGCGGGCTCGTCTCCCGCTCTTTAGTGAAGTTTGGCAGGGGTTAAATATCTCCATATAGCCTCTGGGGGCTATATGTGAGGTATTTTTAGCCAGTATATAGGTTTACATTTGCCTCCCAGGGCGCCCCCCCCCAGCGCCCTGCACCCTCAGTGACAGCGTGTGAAGTGTGCTGAGAGGAAAATGGCGCACAGCTGCAGTGCTGTGCGCTACCTTTAGAAGACTGTCAGAGTCTTCAGCCGCCGATTCTGGACCTCTTCTAACTTCAGCATCTGCAAGGGGGCCGGCGGCGCGGCTCCGGTGACCATCCAGGCTGTACCTGTGATCGTCCCTCTGGAGCTAATGTCCAGTAGCCAAGAAGCCAATCCATCCTGCACGCAGGTGAGTTCACTTCTTCTCCCCTCAGTCCCTCGTTGCAGTGATCCTGTTGCCAGCAGGACTCACTGTAAAATAAAAAACCTAAGCTAAACTTTCTCTAAGCAGCTCTTTAGGAGAGCCACCTAGATTGCACCCTTCTCGGCCGGGCACAAAAATCTAACTGGAGTCTGGAGGAGGGTCATAGGGGGAGGAGCCAGTGCACACCACCTGATCTGGAAAAGCTTTACTTTTTGTGCCCTGTCTCCTGCGGAGCCGCTATTCCCCATGGTCCTTTCAGGAACCCCAGCATCCACTAGGACGATAGAGAAATATTCAAGAAGCTGCTACCCTCCGCTACATCGGCAGACTTGATATTGGACCGTATCCACAGGGTCCCGAAGGCCCGCAGTGCTCCTGAAGGAGCGTCAAGAGATGTTCTGATGAGAGTCCACTTCTTTCACATCAAGGAATCCCTACTTAAAGCAGCCAGACCTACCTCAGATACGGCGAGTGCTATGGGCCGGCTTCAGCTTTTCGGAGACTTATCACACTACACCCGCACCAGGAGACGATCCTTTCAGCCTGTCACCATGGCCCTTAGGAAAGCTGGAATCGTATATAGGTGGGGTTTCCCCACGCGTCTATTGATTGCAAGAGAAGGATCCACGATAATAGTGTCTTCGGTCGACGACGGCATGAGACTCCTCCACAAATGGAATATAGCTGGAGACCAGGGGCCCGACTCTCCTGAACGCCGACTTCAGCCGGACTGGTCGACGGTTGGGAAGTAGGCCCTTATCACTGCAATGTTTTCCCTGCCATTGATATCCATTTATTAGACTAGTGTGGTTTCAGTATGATTGTACTGACCTTAGAGCTTATTACAGGTTGCATGCCTGGTTATTACATGCTCTATATCCATTAGAATAACATATGGCAGGGTTGTTGAGTTGTTGGGATTTCTTTTTTTCCCCTCTCTCTTGTTTCTCCTCAAAGGGCGAGATGAGTCCACGGGCTCCCGGACTGGGGTGTATACTTTTTGCTGAGCCCTCATCATTATTATTATTATTGTTGTATTTACAGTGTTGCTCTGGGCCAATCCCGGGAACCTAGGACTCATTACTAATTTAACCCATTATTCCATTCCTAATGATACCCCGTTTATATGCCATGTGCGAGTGTAATTACTATTTGCAATTTACTAATACTATGATTACTTGATTGCGGGTAGGTTGGCCACTAACCTCCCAAATTTGATTGGTGAGGCGCTGTATGTTTTGGCGCCTTGCTATGACTTCGTCTCTACACGAAGTTGACTATCCTTGTTTTGTGTGCTTTATTTTTCTCCTTTCTCTTTTTGTCCTCCTTAGTATGTCTCCTCTTGTGTCTCCCCCCCCTCCCCCCCCAGGACTCTTTCCTCCTTACACATATGTTCAGGGAATTGTACCTATTGATCACATTTCTTTGTTTCAGCGAATGCTCCGCCTCTTGGTTAGTTTATTATGGTTAACTTGGTATCATTGAACGTTAAGGGATTGAACTCCCCACAGAAACGTAAACTGGCCTTATCCTCCTTCTATAAAATGAAGGCGAATGTGGTTGCTATTCAGGAAACCCACTTTAGGAAATTAGACCCCCCTAGACTCTATGATAATCACTTCCCTACCTGTTACATGGCAAATGGCCCCGTAAAAAAAGCTGGAGTGGCTATACTAATATCTAATAATTGCCAATTTACTCTGGAATCCCAAATTGTAGACCCCGAGGGAAGGTATTTAATATTAATCGGAAAGCTGGAAGATTCTGTTGTCACCCTGGCCTCTTGCTATGCACCCAACTCTGGTCAACTCTCCTTCTGTAGGAATCTATTCTCCCTGATACAGAAGCACGCTAAAGGTGCAGTCATGTTATTGGGGGACTTTAATCTAGTGGTAGACCCCACTGTAGATAGATCTCTCCCCACCAGAAGTCCCTTAACTAAATCCAGAACTTCCCCAATTAATACCCTTGGACTTAGACAACTACTAGGAGAATACGAACTTTACGATGCGTGGAGAACTAAACACCCTACGGTTAGGGATTACTCCTTTTATTCACATGTCCACTCCTCATACTCTAGAATTGATCTCGTATTAACAGACAGTGGGTCACTACCGACTATTATGAAAATTAACATACTACCGATGACATGGTCGGACCACTCTCCGATTAAGGTCGTGTGGAAGCTCGAGGCACGTAGAGTTATCCCGAGTCCTTGGAGACTAGGAAACTTCTTGTTGGGCAATCTGGAAGCTTCACTGGCCTTGCAACAAACCTTAAGGGTATTCTTAGAAACTAACAAACCTGAAGACACTTCAGTCTTTAATAATTGGTGCTCTTGTAAGGCTGTTATGCGGGGGGCTGCCATTCAGGCTGCTTCACGACTGAAACGTGCTCAAATTGCCGAACGAGCTGAAGCCGAGAGCGAAGTTGCCAAACTAGAAACAGTACATAAAGCTGACCCACTAAATAAATCTGCCTTTAAGCTTTTGCTGACCGCTAGGGAAAGGGTGAACATTTTTTCTCTGCGGGAAGTACAACGAAACCTCGCTAGACTAAATCAGAGATTCTATGTATTTGGAAATAAGGCAGGGCGTCTGTTGGCGAGGAAACTGAGAGGCAGGCGAGCTAAAGCCAGAATTCACTTTGTTTATTCTCCCACGGGTTCAAGGGTCTCTGATCCATATAGAATAGCAGATACGTTTGCAGAGTATTACTCCCGACTCTATAACTTACAGTCAGACCCTGATACCACCCAACCCATTGAAGCTGAAATTCAGTCATTCCTAAAAAATTTATCCCTGCCGACACTGAGCTCCGAGACCTGCCTGTCCCTTGGCTCCCCCTGGACGATGTCTGAACTTGAGGCGGCTATTGATGGTCTTCCACGAGATAAGGCACCGGGCCCAGACGGTTTTCCATCTAATTTCTACAAAACTTACAAAGCAGACTTGACTCCAGTGTTATTGGCTGTCTTTAACGAGGCATCAGAAGCGGGGAGGTTCCCGAAAGAGATGCTTGAAGCAAGGATAGTGGCTATCCCTAAACCGGGGAAATCTCCCACATCCGTTCAAAATTACAGACCGATAGCTTTGTTGAATACAGACGTCAAACTTTTCGCTAAGTTAATTGCTAACCGTCTGTGCCCCTTACTGCCTACTCTTATAGCTGCTGACCAGGTGGGCTTCGTCCCGGGCAGGCAGGCCCCGGATAATACACGGAGAGCTTATAACGTCATTGAATACTGTAATGTTAATAGAACGCCCCTCCTGGTCCTATCATTAGACGCAGAAAAGGCGTTTGATAGGCTACACTGGGGGTACCTAAGATCAGTTATGGGTAAGTTTGGATTTCAGGGTAGGTTTCTAGATTCCATCTTTGCATTATATTCTACCCCCTCCGCCAAGGTATATGTTAATGGGTGTCTCTCCAGGGGTTTCGAAATTCTTAACGGCACAAGACAAGGGTGCCCTTTATCCCCCCTAATTTTCGCTTTGGCTATTGAGCCCCTGGCTGAGACTATTAGGACTGACACAGAAGTCTCGGGCCCTGAGATAGGGGGACTGAGTCATAAAATCAGTCTGTTCGCAGATGATATACTAGTTTGCTTGACAAACCCCGAATCCTCCCTTATAGGACTCCATGCCATATTAGATAGGTACTCCAGATTGTCATTTTAGAAATTGAATACTTCCAAAACGGAAGCCCTACCACTCCATATTCAGCCACATATCCTGGCCTTACTCAAGGATAGATACAGATATGCTTGGCAGGTGAGATCTATTAAATACTTAGGTATACATCTATCGCTTGATAAGGACCTTTACGATTGTAACTACACACCTTTATTTTGCGCCATCGACAAATTGATTAAAGAATGGTCCCTACATGAAATCTCCTGGCTGGGGCGGGTCTCTGCAACCAAAATGGTACTACTTCCGAAACTCCTCTACCTATTCCGGGCCATCCCCCGCCATTTCCCTAAAGCTCTTAGTGTTAAGGCTAACAAAATGCTATCACACTTTATTTGGAAAGGAGCGAAACCAAGGATCTCTAGGCAGGTTCTTTCATTACCCAAGAGCTTTGGTGGGGTAGCTTACCCCAACCTAGATGCATATCACTCTGCATGCCTCCTCAGCCAAGCCCGAGATTGGTTTGTCGTTCATTCCCCCAAACCATGGGTTGTTATCGAAAAAGCCTTCTTAGGACAGATTAATATAACAGACCTATTTCTATTACCAACACAGAGTGTCCCGAAATGTTTAGGCCCTGGTGACGCGATTAGAAATACACTGAAGATATGGCACTCCGTGGTGGCATCTGACCCAACTATAAAACTACCTGCAGCAGACCTCTCTATCAGAACGGTCGCATGTAATGTTCCTGATCTTATTTTGGACACCTGGATCGACGCTGGAGTTGTGAGACTGAAAGACCTTTTTTTGAATAATAGCTTGATCCCGTTCTCCCAGCTTCAGTCACGGTTTGGGATTTCAAAACATGATTTTTTTAAGTACCTACAGGTACGTCATTGGCTCCAATCGTATGTAAACGAGATTAGAGACCCACTTCCCCTACCAGCCATTATGCTCTCCAGACTGTCATCACCTGGCCATAGGGGTGGGATATCCAGATGGTACCAGTACATTGTCCTTTTGAATAAAAAAGGGAAATTGCCTGCGCAGTTGAAATGGGAGAGGGATCTCTCTTTGGTACTTCGAGAAGAAGAGTGGG
Source organism: Pseudophryne corroboree (assembly GCF_028390025.1). NCBI lineage: Eukaryota > Metazoa > Chordata > Amphibia > Anura > Myobatrachidae > Pseudophryne > Pseudophryne corroboree. The sequence continues at coordinate 614,291,471 of NC_086447.1, forward strand.
ATACAATTTCATCACTATGCTTTAAAATTTCTAAATGTCTCCAGCATTCAGAAATGTTCTATAAATTATGCAATAGGGCGTACTTCACCCCGCAGAGGCTTCACCAAATATGGCCCTCGACTTCCCAGTTATGCTGGAGAAAATGTGGTGGAGAGGGCTCCATTCTACATATTTTTTGGGACTGTCCAGTCCTGAGGCCTTTGTGGACGGAAGTATTCTCGCTCTTGGGGGAACTAGTGGGAGCTACAGTGCCATTGGACCCAATGTTGGCCCTATTTCACTACCCTTCTCACACCTTCCTCAGCAGTGACAGATATATCGTAGGACATGTCTTAATATCAGCTAAAGCGGCAATAGGCCAACTGTGGAAATCACAGTCCATACCCCACATTCAGACGGTTATTAATAATACCCATAAGCATTTTCTGTTTGAAACAGCGGGATGTGTATATTCTTCTTCCCCCTCTTCTATTTATATGAGATGGTTTAAATGGGGTGAACTCCGGGAGAGAAAAGGTCACTCTACAATTTTTAGTGATCCCATGGATACGGCAATACTACATCCTTCACAACCGGATGATGCCTAGTGGTGCAGAGGCCCCCCCCCTAGCTAGCTAAATAACTAACTATCCACTTATCTCTAGGTTACAATACTGGAGTAAGGTGCACCCCTGTCATACATACTCGCCTCCCTTTAACTTACCCCCATGTGTCGATGTCTTGTTCTGTCTTCCCCTGTCCACTACTCTCTCTATTCTATTATTCTTAAGGTTAAAGTTACGATTGATAGTTGTGAGAATTAATGAACACGATTAGAGAACTGAGTCTCTGGAATCAGAGCTAGTTTATATGATTGTACCTACTGTAACTAGCTCAAAGCTGTATTCATTTTCTGACCTTTGATCGTGAACATTTATTTGATTTTTCTTCTCTGTACTTGGAAATTAATAAAAAACTAAAAAAAAAAAAAAAAATAATATTGGGGCAAGGAAGCACCCTGCATAAAAGAATTAAATAAGACAGAAAGAGGTTCGCTCAGTCTAGTAGATAGAATTTTATAGTAGTCATTGGCGAACCCGTCAGGACCCGGAGTCTTCCCAGTCTTCAGTCCAGCTATTGCTAGAGAAACTTCCTCAGTGGTGATAGGTGCAAGAAGAGAGGTACAATGTGACTCAGACATTTGAGGCAGATCAGTAGAAGACCAAACGCTAGACTTGTGTGTCTGGTTGATAATAGGACGTGCATACAGAGTGGAATAAAAAGACTGTAGCACCTCAGCAATCTCGGCCGAGGTCCGTACTCTGTCTCCACCTTGGGTGAGCAGAGAGTGAATGACCACTTTAGGGTGTCTGCCCTTTAATAAACGTGATAACAGTTTGCCAGACTTGTTGCCATATCTGTAAATGCTACAGTCTCTTGAAAATGAATATTTTGCTTCCAATTGAGAGAGGAGGGTATCGAACAGTGTTTTTTGTGTAAGGTACCGTTCTCTAGTAGAAGGGGAGGGGGAGGACTTAAATTCCTGGAAAGCGAGAGTGAGAGCCGCCTGGGCTTCCAAATATTGTGAATTTAAATCTAAATCCCTTTTTTTACTATAGGAAATAATGTGTCCCCGGATAACTGATTTTGACGCCTGCCAGAAAAGAGCAGGATCGTCGCTCAGAGTTTCTCCATTGTGCATATGATAATCCAGCCACGCTGCATCTAATGAGGAGCGGAATTTTAGAGAGCCACTTAAATGAGCGGGGAAGTGCCAGGAGCGGAATAGGGATTTTTCTGAGAGGAGCATCAATTTCATCCAGCATAGAGCATGATCTGAAATACAGATATTCTCAATTTTTGAGTCAGCCACTTTTGAGAAAAGGGATTCAGATAACAGCAGATAATCAATCCTCGAGAACGTGTGGTGCGCAGCTGAGAGACATGTAAACTCCCTTTCTAATGGATAGCATGCGCGCCACACATCCACTAAGGACAGCTGCGAGCAAATATAGGGGATACCAATACGCAGTAACGAGGGGGGAGTGCGGGGGGGAGGGGATTTATCCATGGTTGAAGAAGAATATATATTAAAATTTCCACCCAGTATTATGGGAATTTCAGAGTAACTTAGTAGCTTAGTGACCATGTTCGTATAGAATTGCCTAGAGTACTGATTAGGGGCATAAATATTACAAAGTAGGAACCTGGATGCATACAATGTGACATCTGCCAATACATACCTACCCTGAGTGTCATCTATAATAGCTTGGACAGAGATAGGGACCGTGTGTTGTGCTAATATAATCACTCCTCTAGCCTTAGAAGAGAAGGAGGAAGAGGCTACCACAGACCAACCCATAGTGTTCAGTTTTACCACCTCATTTGGCATAAGGTGAGATTCCTGAATGAAAACAACATCCATGCCCACCTTCCGAAGATAGAGCAAAATCTTTCTGCGTTTAGCTGGGGAGTTGATCCCTCCCACATTCCACGTGCCTACACTCAGACTAGCCATGCATCAAATGACCTGGGAGAACCTGAAAACATGCACAGTAACCATAATATCTACAGCCGTCGAGAAACAAATACCATACATACCGGGGTGGACACATAAGGAAAAGAAGGGGAGGGGGAGAAGAAAAGAAGAACAAAAACATAGAAAACACACAGAATATAACATTAAAATTGTGAAAGAAAGTCCTGCTAAGGACGATCATAACTTCAGAAAACAAGAACAACCGGTTCGAGCAAGCACAGAGGCCGTCATAGACCACCACTGAGCCAGCCAGAATTTGATAACCTGAGAAAAAAAAGTGAGGGAGGGGGCGCCCTTACCCACCCTCGGCAACATATTATATGAAAATATATCTAAGAAAATTAACCAGAAAATATCAGAGCACACAGAGCATGTTACAGAAAAAGAAAAATGCAGCCTGTCACATAAATAAAAGGATGGAAATATCTCCTCTAAACATATGTAAACATTCTAGAAAGATTGCATTTCCAGGAGAAAACAGCAGATGTATAAGAAAAATCTAAAACATAAAACAAAGTAAAATGGTTCGGCCTATTGTATAAGACCAAATGCTCTTTTGTGGGGAAAAACACCTGCAGCAGCTTCTACCGCAATAATTAAATTATATTAGATTGGCGGGCATCGCCAGAAACAGAGAAGTCCAGGAGCAATACTCAGCCATCCCTCTCCAGGGTGTCGTCCACCTGAGAGGAGTCGTCATCTGCCTGGGAGGCCTCGGAAACATAAGCCTCTGCATCTGCAAGATTTGTAAAGTCTCGAAAGGAATTTCCATCAAACAGACGTAGTCTTGCAGGGAAGAGCAGAGCAAATTTTTTATTCGCCTTTACCAAACGAGAGCAAAGGGGGGTAAATTCTCGACGGGCCCGGGAAACCTCCGCGGAGTAGTCCTGGAAAATGGCCAAACGAGCTCCCTCCCATTGTAAATTTCTATGCTTCCTGGATGCCGACCATATTGCCTCCTTATGGAGAAAGTTCAGACATTTAAATATGACCACACGTGGTCTGCTATTAGGTGCAGAACGTGGGGGACCCAGTCTGTGGGCTCTCTCAATAACTAAGCCGGTGCATTCATCTTGGATATGCAGTAAATCAAGGAGGGACGTTTGCAAAAACAGAGTCAAATCAGGACCTTTCAGTGATTCAGGGAGCCCCAGTACCCGAAGATTCGATCTCCTCGATCTATTTTCAAGATCGTCAACCTTGTTCAGCAGTTGAAAGTGAGATTTCTGGAGCTCATCATATCTGTGCTTAAGATCCCCAACATCCTGAAAAGTCTCCCCCAGCCTTTGTTCATTTGTAAGAACAGTCTTGGTGAGCTGCTTGATTTGGGATTTTAGATCTTTTACTGCCTGCTGCATTTTAACAGCATGTGCATCCATGATAGGCTCCATGGCATCCCTAACAGCTCTTACTACATCAGCATAAGTCACTGGAGAGACAGGGGTACAGTCAGGCTCACCTGAGGGAGAAGTGTGTTTTGCAGAAGCCTGTCTGGTGCTGCCAGCAGCCTGCAGACTCGTTTGTGAGTTAGATGCGGTGGCCATCTTGGATTCTCCCGGCCGTTTTTCAGACCTCGATCTTTGGACTTTAGGGGGCATAGGGGAGGACAGAAATCTCTCCATCCAGTTCTCTACACCTTCCCACTGGTATTGTGCGACCGGCGCGGAGAAAAGCCGCGAATTGGAGGCGCTGTGTGCTCCGGTTGCCGAGGGTGCAGGAGAGCTGCAGCAATCAGCTTCTCCTCACATGGGCGCCGGAACCGGAAGAAGATCCTTTCTTAGCGGCAGAGGCCAAGGGTCTTCTATGGACATGTCCATAGGAATTGCGTACCATGCCCTTCGGGGCCAATCCGGCGCAATCAGGATTGCTTGGACTCTGATGTCTGATCCGTTGGGGCACCCTTGGGGTCAACAGAATCGGAGGAAATAGGAAGACCAGCTGGTAAGGCCAAGGCGACGCCATGTTGACTGATGTATGCCACTGCCATGGCGTTGTTCGACTGAACCTGGATCGCCTGATCCCTGAGTAGAGGGGAGGCCTGAATCAGAGCATTGCAGATAGCCCAAAGTTCCAGAATGTTGATCAGAAGTAGGGCCTCTTGAGCAGACCACCTGCCCTGGTTCTGCGCCCCCTGGGTGACAGATCCTCTCAGGCTCGCATCCGTCATGAGGAGGATCCAATACTGAATCCCGAAACGTCGACCTTCCAGCAGGTTGGAAGGCTGTAACCACCACAGGAGTGAAATCCTGGCCTGGGGTGACAGCTGAATTATTCGGTGCATCTGAAGATGTGAACCGGACCACTTGTTCAGGACGTCCAATTGGAAAGGTCTGGCATGGAACTTGCCGAACTGTATCGCCTCGTATGAGGCCACCATTTTCCCCAACAATTCTATGCAAAAACGAATGGAAACTCGAGCAGGTCGGAAAACCATGCGAACCATCTCTTGAAGTGTTCTCACCTTGTCCTCTGGGAAGAACACTATCTGAGCTACAGTATCATACCTCAGAAACAGGAGCCTTTGAGACTGTTACAGTTGAGACTTCTGTAGATTGAGGATACACCCGTGGTAAAACAAAAGTTGGACAGTGCGATCTATATGGAGCAGTAGACGCTCCCTGGAACTTGGCTTTTATCAGGAGATCGTCCAGGTAAGGGACAATGTTGACCCCCTGGACTCTGAGCTGGAACATCATTTCCGCCACCACCTTCGTGAACACCCTCGGAGCTGTAGACAGGCCGAAGGGCTGCACCTGAAACTGGTAGTGATCGTTTAGTAGGGTGAACCGTAGATAAGCCTGATGGGGAGGCCAAATCGGGATATGGAGGTAGGCGTCCTTGATATCCAGGGACACAAGGAATTCTTGTTGTTCCAGGCCCGCGAACACCGCTCTTAAAGATGCCATCTTGAATTTGAAAACCTTCAGGTAAGGATTCAAGGACTTCAGATTCAAAATGGCTCTCACAGACCCGTCTGGTTTTGGCACTACAAACAGACTGGAGTAGTATCCTTGTCCTCGCTGTAGCAGGGGTACTGGAACAATGACCTTGGACTGGAAATAAAATACAGACAATATACACATACAACACAGACTGAATACAATACAAGCCTGCCCTATTGCATGTGAGAGGAGACACAGAAGAGAGGACCCCAGCGCACCCAACGCTGCACAGCCCCAGTGAGACTGTCAGCGTTTTATGTAGTACAATAAAAGAGTGATACTGCTGTACAGATAATTTGTAAACTGTGCACTAATAGCTGCTCTCCCCCTCTATACCGGGTACCAGCGTTCCTGTGACCGTTTTGTGGAGCTGTATGAGGCTGCTGCTGCTCGCTTATGCAGAGGAAGGCGCCAAAATGCCACTGAGCCCGCTCTGATGTTGCTCCGTCCCCCGCTATGGCGGCGGAGCTACTATAAGATTTTTATACTGGCAATGTCTCCACAGGCTATGTAGCCTTACATAAATGCTTGGTACAACAAACCTCCCACCAGTCTCACGCAGAGGCACCTGCGGTGTCCCCCCCAGGAGGGACCCGTACGCCTCACCCACGCATCTGTCACACAAGTAACCGGGGGGGCCACCCAAGCGGGGCCCCCGGTTTGTACTTACCGCGACGATCACCTTCAGGCTCTGTTAGGGGTGGGCAGTAAGCTGCGGCTGCGACAGCTAAGGCGCAGTGCCCCGCTGAACAAACAGCCCCTCAGGACGGAGGTCCTGCAGCAGAGAATCGGCTCTGCACCTCATGAGGCTGGTGACCGTCTCCCTCCCTAACTCCCACGGCGCAGGTATGCTGTTGCCCAAACAGCATACCAAAACAAAACAAAAGTTTTAAATGAAATCGAAGAGAAAAAAAAAGAAAAGAAAAAAAAAAACACCTCTGGAGCTGCAAAGTGTGCATTCTCTCCTGAGGGCACTATTTCTAAACTGCCTGTAGGAGGGGGCATAGAGGGGAGGAACCAGCACACCCAGTTGAAGAAAATAAGATTTTACTTACCGATAAATCTATTTCTCGTAGTCCGTAGTGGATGCTGGGACTCCGTAAGGACCATGGGACTCCGTAAGGACCATGGGGAATAGCGGCTCCGCAGGAGACAGGGCACAAAATAAAAGCTTAAGGATCAGGTGGTGTGCACTGGCTCCTCCCCCTATGACCCTCCTCCAAGCCTCAGTTAGGATACTGTGCCCGGACGAGCGTACATAATAAGGAAGGATATTGAATCCCGGGTAAGACTCATACCAGCCACACCAATCACACCGTACAACTTGTGATCTGAACCCAGTTAACAGTATGATAAACGCAAAGGAGCCTCTGAAAAGATGGCTCACAACAATAATAACCCGAATCTTTGTAACAATAACTATATACAAGTATTGCAGACAATCCGCACTAGGGATGGGCGCCCAGCATCCACTACGGACTACGAGAAATAGATTTATCGGTAAGTAAAATCTTATTTTCTCTGACGTCCTAGTGGATGCTGGGACTCCGTAAGGACCATGGGGATTATACCAAAGCTCCCAAACGGGCGGGAGAGTGCGGATGACTCTGCAGCACCGAATGAGAGAACTCCAGGTCCTCCTCAGCCAGGGTATCAAATTTGTAGAATTTAGCAAACGTGTTTGCCCCTGACCAAGTAGCTGCTCGGCAAAGTTGTAAAGCCGAGACCCCTCGGGCAGCCGCCCAAGATGAGCCCACTTTCCTTGTGGAATGGGCTTTTACTGATTTTGGCTGTGGCAATCCTGCCACAGAATGTGCAAGCTGAATTGTACTACAAATCCAACGAGCAATCGTCTGCTTAGAAACAGGAGCACCCAGCTTGTTGGGTGCATACAGGATAAACAGCGAGTCAGATTTTCTGACTCCAGCCGTCCTGGAAACATATTTTCAAGGCCCTGACAACGTCAAGCAACTTAGAGTCCTCTAAGTCCCTGGTAGCCGCAGGTACCACAATAGGTTGGTTCATGTGAAATGCAGAAACCACCTTAGGTAGAAATTGAGGACGAGTCCTCAATTCCGCCCTGTCAGAATGAAAAATTAAGTAAGGGCTTTTATATGATAAAGCCGCCAATTCTGACACACGCCTGGCTGAAGCCAAGGCTAACAGCATCGACACCTTCCATGTGAGATATTTTAAGTCCACAGTGGAAAGTGGTTCAAACCAATGTGACTTTAGAAAACTCAACACCACATTGAGATCCCAAGGTGCCACTGGAGGCACAAAAGGAGGCTGTATGTGCAGCACCCCTTTTACAAATGTCTGAACTTCAGGTACTGAAGCCAGTTCTTTCTGGAAGAAAATCGACAGGGCCGAAATTTGAACCTTAATGGACCCTAATTTTAGGCCCATAGACAGTCCTGTTTGCAGGAAATGAAGGAAACGACCCAGTTGAAATTCCTCTGTAGGGGCCTTCTTGGCCTCACACCACGCAACATATTTACGCCAAATGCGGTGATAATGTTTTGCGGTTACGTCCTTCCTGGCTTTGACCAGAGTAGGGATGACTTCTTCTGGAATGCCTTTTTCCCTCAGGATCCGGCGTTCAACCGCCATGCCGTCAAACGCAGCCGCGGTAAGTCCTGGAACAGACAAGGCCCCTGCAGTAGCAGGTCCTTTCTTAGAGGTAGAGGCCACGGTTCGTCCGTGAGCATCTCTTGAAGTTCCGGGTACCAAGTCCGTCTTGGCCAATCCGGAACCACGAGTATAGTTCTTACTCCTCTCCTTCTTATGATTCTCAGTACTTTTGGTATGAGAGGCAGAGGAGGGAACACATACACTGACTGGTACACCCACGGCTTTACCAGAGCGTCCACTGCTATTGCCTGAGGGTCCCTTGACCTGGCGCAATATCTGTCCAGTTTTTTGTTTTGACGTGACGCCATCATGTCCACCTTTGGTTTTTCCCAACGGTTTACAATCAGGTGGAAGACTTCTGGGTGAAGTCCCCACTCTCCCGGGTGAAGGTCGTGTCTGCTGAGGAAGTCTGCTTCCCAGTTGTCCACTCCCGGAATGAATACTGCTGACAGTGCTATCACATGATTTTCCGCCCAGCGAAGAATCCTTGCAGCTTCTGCCATTGCCCTCCTGCTTCTCGTGCCGCCCTGTCTGTTTACATGGGCGACTGACGTGATGTTGTCCGATTGGATCAACACCGCCTGACCCTGAAGCAGAGGTTTTGCTTGACTTAGGGCATTGTAAATGGCCCTTAGTTCCAGAATGTTTATATGAAGAGACGTTTCCAAGCTTGACCACAGGCCCTGGAAATTCCTTCCCTGTGTGACTGCTCCCCAGCCTCTCAGGCTGGCATCCGTGGTTACCAGGATCCAATCCTGAATGCCAAATCTGCGGCCCTCTAGTAGATGAGCACTCTGCAGCCACCACAGGAGAGACACCCTTGTCCTTGGCGACAGGGTTATCCGCTGATGCATCTGCAGATGCGATCCGGACCATTTGTCCAGTAGATCCCACTGAAATGTTCTTGCATGGAATCTTCCGAATGGAATCGCTTCGTAAGAAGCCACCATTTTCCCCAGGACCCTCGTGCACTGATGCACTGAGACCTGTCCTGGTTTTTGGAGGTTCCTGACTAGCTCGGATAACTCCCTGGCCTTCTCCTCCGGGAGAAACACCTTCTTCTGGACTGTGTCCAGAATCATTCCTAGGAACAGTAGACGTGTCGTTGGAATCAGCTGCGATTTTGGAATATTTAGAATCCACCCGTGCTGACGTAACACTACCTGAGATAGTGCTACTCCGACTTCTAACTGTTCCCTGGATCTTGCCCTTATCAGGAGATCGTCCAAGTAAGGGATAATTAAAATGCCTTTTCTTCGTAGAAGAATCATCATTTCGGCCATTACCTTGGTAAAGACCCGATGTGCCGTGGACAATCCAAACGGCAGCGTCTGAAACTGATAATGACAGTTTTGTACTACAAACCTGAGGTACCCTTGGTGAGAAGGGTATATCGGGACGTGGAGATAAGCATCTTTGATGTCCAGAGACACCATATAGTCCCCTTCTTCCAGGTTTGCTATCACTGCTCTGAGTGACTCCATCTTGAATTTGAACCTTTTTATGTAAGTGTTCAAGGATTTCAGATTTAAAATTGGTCTCACCGAGCCGTCCGGCTTCGGTACCACAAACAGCGTGGAATAATACCCCTTTCCTTGTTGCAGGAGGGGTACCTTGATTATCACCTGCTGGGAATACAGCTTGTGAATGGCTTCCAAAACTGCCTCCCTGTCGGAGGGAGACTTTGGTAAAGCAGACTTCAGGAAACGACGAGGGGGAAACGCCTCGAATTCCAGTTTGTACCCCTGCGATACTACCTGTAGAATCCAGGGATCCACTTGCGAGTGAGCCCACTGCGCGTTGAAATTCTTGAGACGGGCCCCCACCATATCGGAGTCTGCTTGTAAAGCCCCAGCGTCATGCTGAAGACTTGGCAGAAGCAGGGGAGGGCTTCTGCTCCTGTGAAGCGGCTGCATGGTGCAGTCTTTTTCCTCTTCCTCTGCCCCGGGGCAGAAAAGAGTGGCCTTTTGCTCGCTTGTACTTATGGGAACGAAAGGACTGAGTTTGAAAAGACGGTGTCTTTTTCTGCTGATGTGGAGTGACCTGGGGTAAAAAGGTGGATTTTCCAGCCGTTGCCGTGGCCACCAGGTCCGATAGACCAGCCCCAAATAACTCCTCCCCTTTATACGGCAATACTTCCATGTGCCGTTTGGAATCCGCATCCCCTGACCACTGTCGCGTCCATAACGCTCTTCTGGCAGAGATGGACATAGCACTTACTCTTGATGCCAGGGTGCAAATATCCCTCTGTGCATCACGCATATATAGTAATGCATCCTTTAAATGTTCTATAGTTAACAAAATATTGTCCCTATCCAGGGTATCAATATTCTCGGTCAGGGACTCCGACCATGCGACTCCAGCACTGCACATCCAGGCTGAGGCGATTGCTGGTCGCAGTATAACACCAGTATGTGTGTATATACTTTTTAGGATATTTTCCAGCCTTCTATCAGCTGTTTCTTTTAGGGTAGCCGTATCAGGAGACGGTAACGCTACTTGTTTTGATAAACGTGTGAGCGCCTTATCTACCCTAGGGGGTGTTTCCCAACGCGCCCTAACCTCTGGCGGGAAAGGATATAATGCTAATAATTTTTTAGAAATTAGCTGTTTTTTATCGGGGGAAACCCACGCTTTTTCACACACCTCATTTATTTCCTCTGACTCAGGAAAAAATATTGGTAGTTTTTTCTCACCCCACATAATACCCTTCTTTGTGGTACTTGTAGTGTCAGAAAGGTTCAATGCCTCTTTCATTGCCGTGATCATGTAACGTGTGGCCCTACTGGACATTACGTTTGTCTCGTCACCGTCGACACTAGACTCAGTATCTGTGTCAGGGTCTGTGTCGACCCACTGAGGTAACGGGCGTTTTAGCGCCCCTGACGGTGTCTGAGACGCCTGGACAGGCACTAATTGATTTGCCGGCTGTCTCATGTCGTCAACAGTTTTTTGCAAATTGCTGACATTATCACTTAATTGTTTAAATACAATCATCCAGTCAGGTGTCGACTCCCTAGGGGGTGACATCACCAACACAGGCAACTGCTCCGCCTCCACATAATTTTCCTCCTCATACATGTCGACACACGCGTACCGACACACAGCACACACACCGGGAATGCTCTGATAGAGGACAGGACCCCACTTAGCCCTTTGGAGAGACAGAGGGAGAGTCTGCCAGCACACACCCAGCGCTATATATATATATATATATATATATATACAGGGATAACCTTATATAAGTGTTATTCCCTTATAGCTGCTGTTATTATCGTTATTTGCTACCAAAAATGCCCCCCCTTCTCTTTTTTACCCTGATTCTGAAGCAGGACTGCAGGGGAGAGTCAGGGAGCCGTCCTTCCAGCGGAGCTGTGAGGGAAAATGGCGCTTGTGTGCTGAGGAGATAGGCTCCGCCCCTTCACGACGTCCTTATCTCCCGCTTTTTTGTGTAAAATGGCAGGGGATTAAAATACATCCATATAGCCCAGGAGCTATATGTGATGTATTCTGTTTTGCCACCTAAGGTATTCTGTTATATTGCGTCTCAGGGCGCTCCCCCCCAGCGCCCTGCACCCTCAGTGACCGGAGTGTGAAGTGTGCTGAGAGCAATGGCGCACAGCTGCGGTGCTGTGCGCTACCTTAGTCTGAAGACAGGATGTCTTCTGCCGCCGATTTCACCGGACCTCTTCGTCTCTTCTGGCTCTGTAAGGGGGACGGCGGCGCGGCTCCGGTGACCCATCCAGGCTGAACCTGTGATCGTCCCTCTGGAGCTAGTGTCCAGTAGCCTAAGAAACCCGATCCACTCTGCACTCAGGTGAGTCCGTTTCTTCTCCCCTTAGTCCCACGATGCAGTGAGCCTGTTGCCAGCAGGACTCACTGAAAATAAAAAAACCTAACTAAACTTTTATTCTAAGCAGCTCAGGAGAGCCACCTAGATTGCACCCTTCTCGGCCGGGCACAAAAATCTAACTGAGGCTTGGAGGAGGGTCATAGGGAGAGGAGCCAGTGCACACCACCTGATCCTTAAGCTTTTATTTTGTGCCCTGTCTCCTGCGGAGCCGCTATTCCCCATGGTCCTTACGGAGTCCCATGGTCCTTACGGAGTCCCAGCATCCACTAGGACGTCAGAGAAATTTAAAGTGCACTGGCTCCTTTAGACCCGTCTACACCCCACTGTACTAATTCTATCCCCAATATCCCTTATGGATGCTAGAGATTTGGACTTCAATACAAAATTAGGTGTGCCTATGCACCTAGTCAGTATGGATGTCCTTAATACACCCAACTTCTCCCTATTGCCAAGGTTATTCATTTGTACACCCACATGTAGTCATCTTTCACATCAAAGGAATCTAGAGGATAATCTCATAAAAGCACTGAAACAGTCATTATCATCATCATTTTTAAGGTGTTTAAAAATACAGCAGCACCATACAGTAGGGAAACAGAGCATGGTGCATGGAATTAAGAGGTTCAACGAGCAAATACAAATCATGTAATGATAAAAAATATGAGCCCATGAAAGGTACAGAACAATCACAGCATAGTACAGAACATGCAAGAAACATAATCAAAGGCAGATAAGGCGAAAGCAATAAGACGTTAGAGAGGCCTTGCTCATGAGAGATGATGGAGATTTGCAAGACCTAGACTAGGATGGAGGTTATGGGGGTGTCAGGGGAGGAATGATACACTATGAAAATGTAGGCAGCAACAGTTTGGGCCAGTAAATGTAAAAGGAGTCAATGAACTAGTAGGCTTTCATCAAGAAGTGGGTTTAGGAACAGTTATAATCTTTGCAGGCTGGTAAAGAGTCATATGGGGAATGTAAATGTATTCCATTGCTGAGGAGCAGCATGGGAGAAGTCTTTGAGGCGAGTGTGTATTTTGGTAATAAAAGGGGAGTCTAGCTGACGGTCAATGGCATAATGTAGAAGGAGGGTGTGTGAAGTGAAATTAGACTACAGATGCGGAGCAGAAGATATGTCTGATGGGTTTTAGGCTAAAGTAAAGAGTTTGAACTGGACAATATAAGGCAGTGGTTCCCAAACTTTTTTGAATCACAGCATCTTAGAACAGGCATTCCCAACCGCGGTCCTCAAGGCACACCAACAGTGCAGGTTTTAGTGATATCCAGGCTTCAGCACAGATGGTTAAATCAAAATAACTGAGGTACTAATTAAGTCACCTGTGTTCAAGCCTGGATATCACTAAAACCAGGACTGTTAGTGTGCCTTGAGGACCGTGGTTGGGAAACACTGTCTTCGAGTATCAGAATTATTTTCATGGCACCCCTAGGCCACAAGTTTCCTATTTAGATATTCAAAAATAAATATTAAATTAAGTAAATTGTATTTATAATTGGACATCCTTAGGTTCAGTAAACCCCTTCCAGACTAGTAAATATTTCCCGGGTTATTGCACGTGAACACGCATCAACCCGGGATTTTATTTAGTCTGAAAGGTCCTAAAGCAATATTCTGGTCCCAGGTCGCAACCTGGGTTGAAGCTGGAATCAACCTGGGATGCGTGCAGTGTGAATGGGTAAGCCGGGCCAAGGCGACCCGACACCCGTTCTCTGCATTACTGGTTTTGCCAATTACATTGGGGTCGATTCAACTGAACCTTCAAATCAATTCAACGCTCTGCTTTGTTGGAGACTGCCCATACTTGCACCCTACATAGGGTGTTTAGGCGCAAGAACGGGCATTCTTCTACATAAGTGCACCACCGAGATGCTGTTTGTGCAACGCTAGGGCACAAAACCGATGGTGGCACTAGTTTTGTCAGAGTTCTACGAGCAGAAATCCACTAGTCACACTAAAAAGCGCGCTGAATTGAATAGCACCAAAACATCCTTCCCCGGCGCTATTTAATTCACCATAAATAATTTGAATTGGTCCTGAACCAACAACCCAGGGCATCCTTGCAAGTCCCCCAAGGCACCCCAGGGTGCCAGAGCACCTAGTTTGCAAACCACTCATATAAGGAATGGGTAGCCAGTGTAGGGAGGTGGAAATGGGAAAAGAAAATTGAAGATGGACTGAAATGGAGAGATACAGGAGACAGGGGAAAATATTCAAATAGGAAGTAAAAGTGAGCAAGGGCTATATATTCGTGATGGTTCAGACGGTGGAAGCACAGAATGTAGGAATTTAATTTTTTACATATTTATGGCTAGTATATGACACTTCTTATGCACGAATAGCTTTAGTACTACAATACAAAGCTAAACAAAAGAATAAACAAATAATAGCATAAAAAACAACAAGTGTAAACTTTAAGCAACCGTAATTTGTACCTTAACTAGATAGAATATGGATGATTTCAATGCTTACAGATAGGTAAGTGCTTTTAGCAACAGTAAACAATGGTGTATGTTCTTCAACCACCCTACGGCAGTGCTCTTATTTTACAATGCTGGGGGGGGGGGGGGGGGGGGGCACACATTTTAGGGTCTCCCAGGAATATCTAGATAAATATACTGTCCTCAGTTGTTGTCTTGTCCTGCAATTGATGCCACCCCCTTCCCATGGATTCTTACTTCATATAATATATAATAGCAGCAGGTAGGAGGTGATGTCATCTCCCATATCACACACCATAGAAGACTTGCAATTCAATGGAAGAAATAAAAGTTTACATTTTGACAGACCCAAAAAAGGTTTGGGAGGCTTAAAAGTAAACCTGCTGGACATAACTGGGAAGTCACCCAAAAAAAATGTTTTTTTTAATTCCATGCCCTGTTTGATACAGATCACAGTGCACAGCCAGGAAATGCTTTAATGTTCCACTGATGACTCCTTATTTCCCTGATTTGTATAAAAATATGCAACGTGATGAACCCAAGCACAATTCAGTAATGTGAAAAAAAAAAAAACCCAGACACCCACCATATAAAAAAAAAAAAACACAGTTGAACCAACCACACTCCACAAACAAATTAGACACTGACAAGCACATAACTGTGATAGACTTCCTATGTTCTATACTAAATACTCCTTTTCCATTCTAACACAAGATGCAGAAACAATAGATAACATAATTCTGGATTATTCAGGACATGACGATAAAAATTAACACATTGTTGTAGATAAATGTTAAAACAAATAGACAAGAAAGAATGCATTTGCAGTATACTGTATTATCTAACGCCTGCTATTATTATTAGTAACCAGTCCGAACATAATAACAACACTTAAATCTAGGGATTTTGAACTTGTATGGTGTAGGTTACTTGAGAAAAAAAAACCTGGTTTTAACAATCTAGTATAGCTGGGGAGTATAGCTTATGCGGAAATCCACTTTTTCATGTTAGGGATTTACTTAAAAGCAACAAGGCGGTGGCAGACAAAAATAAAAACATTAAAAAATAAGCTGATTCAAACTACAATCTTAGTAGAGAGTGAATGTATTACTACTGACAGTAGTTTAAGAATCAAATAGTAACAACTTCATTTTTTTCTCTTTAGGGGAATTTATCAAAGCTTGGGGAGGGAGAAATTGTGAGAGATAAAATACTAACCAACCAGCTTTTAATTTACATTTTAGAGGCTGTGTTTGAAACATGACAGTTTGAAGCTGATTGGTCAGTACTTTATCTCACAATTTTTCTCTTGATAAGCTTTGATAAATACCCCCAATATATAATATAATATATCTCAAATAGTTGCAATAGGGTATTAAACTGAAACAACTCTCACATATAGCATACACAATAGTATCACAATAGTGTGATCTTTAGAAACATGTTTTTGGGGGGTTTTTACATTAAGATTGAGGGAAAAGATACTGGAATAATATAGTAGTAGTGACAAAAGTACTCGTAAGAATAATAAACAGGTAACTAAAGTGGTTGAATTGATAACCATAATAGGTGACCTACATAATACTGGTAATTGTAGTATAAATGGACCTATAGGTAGGGCACAAATTACAGCGAGTGTATCTCACCAATATTCTATTTAAAGCCAGCTATGCAAAAGTCTAAACACACCATAGCGTCCAGCCTAGCCATCCCTTTCGTATTCCCCCAGTATATACAGGAGAATAAATATGGTTCTGTGTCTGATACTGTGAAATGTGACAGACAGTTTTCCGTAACCTGTTCCACTAGGGCATTAGAGGTAACAGAAGCCTCCTATCATGACAGCATCACATATTGTATTCCCTGTTATCTTCCAAGGGCTCCCACCACAGATCTCCAAAAATAGACTGTACACATAAATGTTATGCATAGCACTGAGCAACACAGCTACCCAAGCCAGAAATAAATCTGACTGCATTAAGAGAAAAACGTATATGGATGCTCATCATACAGAAATAAGATAAATGTACACTGCAAGGGACTACCTGCTCATTGCTGTATAGCAATAGCCTGCACTGCTCCAAGGGAAACTAGTTCACCTATCATGCCTGCAAAACTGCATTACAGAAACACAAAGCAGTGGCAGGAAGAATACCACACATAACTGCATCAATACACGCACACACAAATGCATGGCTAGACACCACTGGCAGCAGCAGATTACTACTGCACGCAATAACACACAGTTACAGGCACCGGAATAACCGAAACAAACATGGCGGGTTACAAGACACGGATAAAGATTACTTACAGCAATACACATACATGTCAGCAACTCACCTCTGTGCAGACCCAACTCCCCAGTCTCCGCTGCCTATCTTGTCTCTTCTATGCAGGGCCTATCTCTCTGCCGTGCCCCCTCCTCCATCTCCCAGAGCACGTGATCTCTGCTGTCACATGACCGCTTCCCAAGTTGCCTGCCTCCTTCTGCTCCAGGCTGATGTCTGTCACTTCCCTGTGTCTCCTCCTCTCACATCGCTCCTTGTGGTGTGTGACTGGAATAGAGGAGACATGATAACAAGGCTGCTGTGCCACCCTTAATACACTACCAGGATTGCCTGTGATTGTGTGGCTGCAATCTGCACAGAATCATAGTTATTTTCCCTATACAAGATGCTCGGCAGATGTGCTGCAGAAAATGAATAAAATCAATGAAATCCTTTCCGATGACTTGCGCATAGTTAAACGCACAGAGAGAATAAAATCTTTGGGGTTTTTTTTTTTTTTTTTTTTGTAGTTGTTGTGGATTACGCTTATTAACATACTGTGGGCCTGATTTGTGTGACACAGATCTAAATGCAGCCGTATTGACTGTGAATGGATTGCAAATGGAAAGCTAATGCACTGATACCAGTGGTGTGCGGTGAGGTCAGTGGCTGGTGAGGCAATGCAGCCATAATCCACCAAGTCCCTAATGTCCATCTAACATATGGTGTCTATCTATTGACTGTCTAACTAGACACTATCTATCTTTCATACCGGAACCGTCCCGCCCATGACTCCTACAGCTGCCGAGCCGATGCCCACTACTGCCACTGTACCCACATTCTTTCAGAAAATTGGGTGTGGTCTTGGGATGAGGGTGTGGCCTCACATCAAGGGGCATGTTTTGTTCATATGTTTGTAAATCCAGTCATAAGGACACAGAGACATGTGAGTTCACTGCTGTGCCGTTTATTCCATCACCAACTCCAGACACACTGCACACTGGACCACCCACTTCCCAGCATCCCCCTGGTCCCAGGGACCATCACTGAAGATTCAGGCTTACACAGATTAGTAAGGGAGTGTCTACAAATATTAAGCATTCTAATACACTAACATCACATCCTCTTTTCTTTAAAGATAAGCTCTGTACGCTTCAATACAACAATTAACAACATCATATTAAGAACATCATCCAACACGTTTCAATGAGTCTCTCAGGTCTGCGTATCTCCCTTTTGGGTCTTTCATACACAGTCTGTGTTTCATCTACCATGTTGGACCTTTCTAGAATCCAGTGACATGCGGTGAGGTCACTGGTTGGGGAGGCACTGACAGCTAACAAGCCCCCCCCCCCCCCCCCCCCCCGGAAAAAAAAAAAAGTGTGGTCCCCCAACACATCAGGAAAACCAGCACTAGGCAGAACCAGCCAGGGGGAGTAATGCCATAGCAGGGGAGACACTCAGTATGGGGTCCCCCTGCCATAACATTAATCTGCCCCCCCAGCCAGTCAGCCCAGGGTTGGAATTCCTCGGAAAGTGGGAACCCAAAAAAATAAAAATGGGGTCCCCCCTCCCGAGCAATAACCAGCACTGGGCTGATAGCCCAGTGCTATGCCCCGCACCCCTGGTGGCGGTGGGTGCGGGGTTCATTGTGTGTTAATATTGTTCTTTACAGGTGGCCTACAGGTCCCAGCAAGCCTGCCCCAGCATGCTGGCACTTGGAGAACCACAAGTGCCAGCATGCCCGGACATAAAGGGCCTGCTGGCACCTGTAGTCCACCTGCAAAGAATAGTAATATTGTTCTTTACAGGTAGCCTACAGGTCCCAGCAAGCCTGCCCCAGCATGCTGGCACTTGGAGAACCACAAGTGCCAGCATGCCCGGACATAAAGGGCCCGCTGGCACCTGTAGTCCACCTGTAAAGAAAATATTAAAATAAAACTCCACACGTCTTGAAAAGAAGCTTTATTAATCTGGGTCTTCACCTGGGGGCGGTGGCCTTTAAGCTCTTTTGCGTGGCCGCCGCCTTCCCAGGGCTTCCGGCGTCTTCACCTGGGGGGCGCCACCCCCCCAGGGCTTCCAGCGTCTTCACCTGGTGGGCGGCGGCTGCTAAGCTCTTTTGCATAGCTGCCGCCCAGCCAGGACTTCCGGCCGTCTTCTTTCTTCAGGAGCTCTTCACTGCTCCTCCTCCGCCGTCGGACTGACTCTCCTCCACCTCGCGCTGACTTATATAAGTCAGCCGGGGGGCGGGGCGATGACGCGGCGAGCCGTGATTGGCTCGCGGCGGCCATCTTGAATTTCAAAAATGACGCTGAGGCGCCATTTTTGAAACTGAAACCGCTCCGCTGCCAAACTCTGCAGGATCAAGGTAATTTTCCGCCGCCGCAACCCGCCGCCTGCTCCACCGCCGTCCGAACCACCGCCGCATCCCGCCGCCTGGACCATCGCCGCAGCCAGCCGCCCGCACCTCCTCCGCCAGCGTCGCCCACACAGTGATTGACAGCGGATCCAGTGACGGATCCGCTGGCCAATCACTGTGGCCTCACTGACAGGGACGTGCTTTCATAGGTTGAAAGCACGTCCCTGTAGGAAAGCGGCACCACTAAAGGTGCCGCTTTCCCATATATTTTCAATGGGCTTTTACAGCCCATGGCTAGTCCCCGCCCGTGCCCGCCCCCCGCTCCCCATACTTTCCCCAGTGACAACGGGAGGCACCACGATCGGTGCCTCCCAAGCACATAAAGAGAGGAGCAATGTAAAGAATAACATTAAGAAGATACATATGACACAGCTGTCAAAGTCAGAAAAATATCACGATGCACACTGCCATATTTGCACCTCATACATGTCCGCTCTGCGCATGCGTACGCTCTCCCGTGCGTGCGCATACCCGCTGTTACGTGCACCCGCAGGCGCACGGGATGTGCATTTACGGTAGAGTTTATGTGTGCGTAGCGTGCGACTCAATCGTTACATATTTTAACCATATAATGTATTTTGTAGATCATGGTCCCTTTGATAGATTCTGAAAGTTTAGTTAATGTAGCATGTTCATGGACAGAGAGATCCCTCTTTGTCTGATACAAAGGGTCAGACAAGGATTATACAGTGGTGTTTAGTATCCATCGGAAGAGTATTTAATTAGCAATATTCCGGTGTTGGTTTGAAGCGAATTAATCGCTCGTGCGAATAGTTATGGACATAAGAAGTTTATGTCCATTTACTATTATTTGCACTTACTTATCCATGCGGCGGGAAACCCACCTGTATGAATCAACCTATGACCTTTTGTTATAATGCGAAGACGAATTCCTGTGTCCAATGAACAATGAGATTGTAGGGACCATTGAACTGTATTGTGTGTGGGGCATAAATAGACAAGCCGATCATATCCAGCTCACTCTCTTCAACGGTTCTCATTGCTGATAATCGGGAGCTGGATATCGAGGCGCATGCGATCGTTCCCCTTGTGCGTAAGTTTTTCTCCGCAATCATATTGTTTTTCTTGTTATTCTGAGCCATATCTCTCTATCTCTCTCTCTCTCTCTCTCTCTCTCTCTCTCTCTCTCTCTCTCTCTCTCCTCCTCTTTCTCTCTCGTATTCCCTTAAACGTAATAGTATTGTATTGTATTTCCTGTGTAGTTATCTGGTTAGTTAGTCTATGTTATATTGTAGTGTATGACTTGTACTGTATTATTCTTTTTGCAAGTATAACATTCATATAAGGCGTTAGACCCTAAGCCCGGTAGTTGTGTATTTCTTATAGTGTTAAGTATTCTCAGAGCGTCGGTGACGCTCGAACAGCTTTTAAGTTAATAAGGTTACACTGTGTTGCATCTACACCCTATCTCTACACTAAGATTTTACTGCATATTACATTGTTTATGGTTTAGATATAAAGGTTTAACATTGTGAGCGTCTGCGCCGCTGGTGATCTCCTCGTGGTCCCGAGCGTCCGCTACGCTATAGCGAACCATTACGTTAGTCGGCAGCCAATAGCGTGCCTGCCTGTGATCTCTTGGCCGTGAGCGAACGTGACGCTTGAGCGTCTCAACCACGGCTAAGCGATTGTTACGCAACGTGCGTACCCTTACGGTACTCTATACGTCAATAGCGTACAGTGTTCTTAGACCTCTTAAAGGGTTTTAAATAAGATAAATATTTAGCTTTATCAATTGGCGGCTCGTCCGTCCTTCACATATCTCTGCTAGGTAATTTCAGCAGACATTATCCATCAGCAAAGGGCGGGAGATCATATTCCTCGTAGTGCTGTCTGGATAAGCGTCTGCTTCGCTTAGTAAAGGGTGCTGAGGGAATCCGGAACCGGGAGGTAAGAACAACACGCTAGTGTCTTTTAAAATTGTTTATTTCTGTCTTGCGTACGCACGCACATATCTGCATTTCTTTTTCATTCGTGTATTTTCATATCACTCTCCTGTTTGCCATTTTATAATTGATAAAACGTGCTAAGAGAGATTTGTCGCTATTTCATAGTTAAAGTGTAAAAGTAATATATTAAGGGATAAAGTGTAAAGCACACACGCAGCTCTACCTAAAGGTACAAGGAGAGATTGGTGTGGTGCTCGGTAGATGATCGAGGATCATCTACATTGATAAACGTGTTAGTTGTGTTACGGTGGACATTGGCTTTGTGTACACGTGTCTCTAACAAAGGGCTGAGACTCGCGTACGCAAAGGCCGACGCACGCAGCGTAAATTACGCAACGGAGCGTCCGGGTACGCCCACGTAACTCAAATCACACGCTAGTGTTATATTTTAGCAGGCGAAAAGGTGGCAACGCGATAAATAGCGCAAGTTTATTTTAGTGTCCGAAATTTAGACTAACAGATCCTTCTCCAAATTTACAACACATCTGGTTTAAAGAAAATTTCTGCGCAGAAATAGAAATAGAAACAAAAGTGTACATGTGATGAGTGAGTGTTTTGTATATATAAGTTTATACAATTTTCAAGGTTGAACCACAAGAAGTCGAGTTCTCGCAGAGGTACATGCATGTAAGTGTCGTACATGGTGGCTAGGGAGGCATCCCTTGTTAAATATAAAATTTGAGCAGTAGAGTATAGCAGACCAGGAGGTCATACTGTAGCACAGACCAGGAGGTCCAGAACAGACCAGGAGGTCCAGGTACAGCAGACAAAGAAGTCCGCTATAGATAGAGATAAGTAGCACAACCCAGGGGGTTGGTGCAGAACCCATATAGGCCAATAAAGCTCTGGCTGAAGGAATTCGCAGCCGAAATTTTCGATTCCACTGGTCGCTCTGCACATAAGATTAGTTGCTTATGTGCTGAATGATTGTACCGCACGTAATTGTGTGCATTAGTTAGTCTGACCAGTACCATTTGTGTACGAAACCGGTCATAAACACTATTTGTACATTCTGACGTGATTTGTGTAATTTTTTATTTTCTGAAGGGAAGTTCGCTGGTCACTCAGGAATTATCCAACAACCAACAGTTACTGGAAAGGGTTAATGCTCTGCGGATCACACTCACATGTTCCAGTAAACGAAGGTTCATAGGGGCCCTGGGTCGAGTACGCCAGCGCTAAGGCAGTGTGTAGGTCGTATTGGTCGGCGTGGGCGAGTGAGTGGGGTACTCGGTAAACCGCCACCGTCAGCCTATCGTGAACATTTTGGTTTTTGTAAGGGTTCGCTGAAGACCCTGATTGAAGGTCAGAGGTGGTGAAAGCAACACCTGCAAGTTATGGGGGCCAATTGTTCAGGAAGGGGGCGATCAACCTCGGTTCGGGTTGATTCGGTGAACCGACCAGTCGGGTCGGCAAGGTACGTAATGTGTGAAAAATATGGTTCACACACAGAGGTTTTATGTGATGAATGGGAGAGAATGACAGTGCATGACGGGGAGAAATTCCCAAGAGTAGGTAGCTTTAGCCCAGAAGTGTTACAAAATTTAAGGAGTAGGATATGTCTCATTAAATCAACAAAGAGACGAATCCAACATTATGATTATTTGCAGTTATGGCAACAGGAGGGTGAAATACAGAGAGGATTGGCTCTGGCGGCGGGATCTAATCCTATCAAGAAATTGATAGCCACGGCCCCGCCGCCACCATACATATCAGGAGAGAAATTGGTTGCGGAGAATGACGCACTAGGGTGTAACAAACAAACACTTAGCAACTGTGTAAATGTTAAAAAGTTAACCAATGCAAGTATTAACCCGTGCAAGTTGTACCCTGTTTTGAACTTTCCCCAGGAGTGTGATCAAGAGGACGAATCGGCAACAATATCAGCGCTCTCTCTAGCAGCCACCATATCAGAAACTACAGTAGGCACGGCCCAACCCTTAAGATTAGTAACAAAGGCCCCTAGCGGAGGGACAGGTGAGGTCGTATCTACGGGTAAGTACGGCACCATACACTATGCTGAAACCATTTCACCACAGGCTGTAGAATATACACAGAATGATGTTGCTAGACTTAATCCTGTTAGGGTGATAGCTGTTCCAAATGGGAAAACAGACACCACAGGAGTCACTCCCATTAGGAACATTGCCATGTATAGCCCATTTTCCCGAATGGAATTAAGAACCATAGTGTCTGAATTCCCTGACCCTAGGAAAGACTTAGTTGCTAGCCAGAAATACATCAGAGACCTAGGGAACACTTTAGAGCCAAATAACAAAGACTGGCAGATATTGCTGAGGGCATGTTTACCCTCCAATGTCGACGCAGCTCAATTTTTAGCTGACTGTGGATTGGATCAGGATGTACCTCTTACAGATGTGTACAACAAAGATAATGTAAAAAGGATAAGTTTACAGTTAAAAGAGTATTTTCCAGCTGTAGTTAAATGGAACAAGATTTTCTCCATTAAACAAAAGGAGTCAGAAACTGCTGCCGAATATTTTCACAGGGCATTACTAGAAATGGCAAAATACACAGGCATAGAGGACATTAAAACAAACATAAACCATCGAGAAGTAGCAGTATCTGTACTAATGGATGGTTTAAAAGAGGCATTAAAGACAAGGGTGCAGACCACGCAACCATGTTGGCGAGGTCTGTCGGTGGCTACTTTGAGAGAGGCAGCTGTTGATCACGATCGGAATATCACCAGACACAGGGAATCACAAGGTGATAAATTAATGGCCATAAGTATACAGGCCCTGACCACAAGGCAGCCTTTGTATAAATCACCAAACCCAGTGGGTAAGTCAAATGTGGTAACTTGTTTTTCTTGTCATAGACAGGGACACATGGCACGAGATTGTAGAGTGAAAAATATTCACAAAACTCATATCAACCCCCTAGACAACGACACGACACACGACATTGGGAGCAGGGTCCGCAGAAACGGAGTTATGAGCCACATGCAGGGGAAACAAAAAGATACCCCCCGAACAGAGACTGGCAAGCCTCTGGTAGTTCCCATTTAACCCCTTCACAAGTAGTTGCTGCCAGCGGGATTCAGGGAGGTCACCATACCCAATAGGGGTGTGGCCATACCTGTAATCTGCAGCCAGTAAAATTGATTGCAAGTCTTGGAAGTGAACCTGAAATTGCAATTAATGTAGCTGGTAAATCATTAAACTTTCTTGTAGATACGGGGGCGGCCAAATCAGTGATAAATTCGACAGTGGGCATGAGAACCACTGGTAAGACAATTCCAGCCATAGGAGTAACGGGAGTAGTCCAGCACTACCCTGTTAGCAAACCAGCCGAGATTACAATAGGGCCTTTACATACCAAGCATTCCTTTTTGCTGGCTGCATCGGCACCGACTAATCTCCTGGGAAGAGACTTATTGTGTGAAATGGGGTGCGTCATTTATTGTACTCCTGAAGGTGTATTCTTGGACATACCTGAGAATCACGCTCAGGAAGTGCGAGACATGTTAGACTCCCCATCAAAATTAATGACACATACCATTATGACAAATAAGATTCCATCCCAAATAGAAGAAATGACATCCCAGATACCAGAGTCACTTTGGACTAAAGATGGACAGGACACTGGATTAATGGCAAACGTAGCTCCGGTAGTCGTACAAGTAAAAGATGGTAGGATAGCTCCAAAAATCCCACAGTACCCTCTGAAGCCAGAGGTGGAGTTAGGAGTTTACCCAGTGATAGAGCGCTTGCTACAACAGGGCATTCTGGTAAGAACATCCAGCACTGCCAATAGTCCCATCTTCCCTGTGAAAAAGAGTGGGGGGAGGGGTTACCGGCTAGTGCAGGATCTAAGGGGGATTAACAAAATAGTTGAGAGTCAGTTCCCCGTAGTGCCAAATCCAGCTGTCATCCTTATGCAAATCCCTCCCACTGCGAAATTTTGCACTGTTAATGACCTCTGCTCCGCTTTCTTTTCGGTACCTCTGCACCCTGACAGCCAATATTTGTTTGCATTTACATACAGAGGAGTCCAATACACATGGACTCGATTACCACAAGGTTTCATAGACAGTCCAAGTATATTTTCTCAGGCTTTGCATGATTGTTTACAGTCTTTCCAACCAGGGAGTGGATCAGTATTGATACAGTACGTGGATGATTTACTACTGTGTTCAGATTCATTGGAAGCCTCCCTTAGGGATACGAAACAGCTCCTGTTTCATCTTTCAGACACAGGACACAAGGTTTCCAAAGACAAGTTGCAATTATGCCAAACTAAAGTAAAATATTTGGGACACTGTCTAACACAAGGACTGAGACACCTGACCGCTGATAGAATTCAAGCAATTAGAGACATGACTCTGCCTCAAACCCAGCAACAGATCAGAACGTTTTTAGGAATGTGTGGGTATTGCCGTAACTGGATCCCAGGATTTTCCATTCTGGCATTACCTTTGCAGGAGATGGTCTCCTCAAACAAACCTGATCGGATTTCGCACACAGACGAGTCCAAGATGGCATTTGAGAGACTTAAACAGTGCCTAACGCAGGCTCCAGCATTAGGTATGCCAGACTATGGGAAACCCTTTGAGCTGTACGGAACAGAAAGTGCTGGTTGCGCGGCAGGCGTCCTACCCCAAAAGCACGGTGATGCCAGCAGGCCAGTAGCATACTACAGCGCTCAGCTAGATACGGTAGCGCGATCCCTCCCCACATGCTTGCGAAGCGTTGCTGCGATAGCATTGCTAGTAACGAAAAGCGAAGATGTAGTGCTAGGTCACAACCTCACAATTCATACACCACATGCAGTGTCAGCCTTGCTAAATTCTGCCCAAACCAGGCACGTCTCATCAGCGCGGTTTACAAGATGGGAATTGGCACTAATGGCCCCCGTAAACATCACCATAAGGAGATGCAGTGCATTAAATCCTGCAACATATCTCCCAGGTGTGCCTGGACAGGCACAAAGGGTGGAGGATGAGAGTGGTGGGGAAGGAGGATTTAATACAAAGGAGGACACACATGATTGTATGGAATATTTGACCCAAAATTTTACCGCAAGGCCTGACATCAGTGACAACCCACTGGAAGATGTAGATCTAACTTTCTACACGGACGGTAGTTGTCACAGACAGTCAGACTCGGGAGACTTGTGTACTGGATACGCAGTCGTAGATGACCAAGGCACCATAGAAGCAGAACCACTAGGCCCACCTCACTCAGCCCAGGTTGCTGAACTGGTCGCCCTAACCAGAGCATGTGAATTGGCTAAGGGCAAATCAGCCAATATCTACACCGACTCTAGATACGCATTCGGGGTAGTCCATGATTTCGGAGCCCTATGGCGCCTCAGAAACTTCATGACGGCAGCTGGTACACCGGTAGCGCATGCAGCTCACATCAAAAGGCTTCTAACAGCGATACAGGAACCCGACAGAGTGGCTGTTATCAAGTGTAAAGCACACACATATAGCCAGGACCCAGTATCACTTGGTAACAGCCGAGCAGATGAAGCTGCTAAGTTAGCAGCTGGTACCCCCAGACAGACAGACACCACACAATTGATGGTATTTAATACCATCAACACACAGAAGCTGTGTGAAATGCAAAATTTGTGTTCCACACAGGAAAAGGCAGTCTGGAAGGCAAAGGGATATGGCCAGGAGTCCTCAGGACTCTGGACGGATGGACAAGGTAAACCAGTGGCCCCCAGAGCATATCTTCCATGTTTAGCTGAGGCAGCACACGGGCTGACTCATCTGGGCAAGGAGGGAATGTGCAAGTTGGTAAGAGCATATTGGTGCGCCCCAGGATTTTCATCTCATGCGAGTAAGAGAGCAATGTCATGCCTTACCTGTTTGAGAAAGAATATCGGAAAGGCAATACCAACAGAACCATCTCATATCCCACCTACAGGCGGCCCTTTTCAGGTAATACAGATTGACTTTATTCAATTACCCCCTTGTCGAAATTTGAAATATGTACTTGTTTGTATAGATGTGTTCTCAAATTGGGTCGAAGCATTTCCGGCGGCCACAAATACCGCTATGTTTACTGCTAAGAAAATTGTGCAGGAATTTGTATGTAGATATGGTATCCCTAGAATAATCGAAAGTGATAGGGGTACCCATTTTACAGGTGATGTCTTTCAAGGAATGTGTAAGTTGATGGGAATTGATAGCAAGCTGCACACTCCATACCGTCCACAGGCGAGTGCGAAGGTGGAAAGAGTGAACAGCACTATTAAAAATAAACTGAGCAAAGTTATGGCAGAAACAGGATTGACATGGCCAGAAGCTTTACCCATTGTATTATACAGCATCAGAACCACTCCCAGGTGCCCTCTTAATCTGTCTCCCTTTGAAATTTTGTTTGGTCGACAACCGCATGTTATGATTAACCCTCAGGATGATTTGAAGTGTAACAATGAAGTGACTGTAAAGTACCTGGTTAACATGAGTAAACAGCTAAGGAATCAAAATGATAATTTGAAGTTGGTGATTCCTGATTTACCAGATAGTAATTGTCATGACATTGAACCTGGGGATTATGTAATGATACGGAATTTTCTACGCTCAGGTTGCCTTATTGACAGATGGGAAGGACCATACCAAGTCTTATTGACTAGCACTACAGCATTGAAGGTTGCCGAGAGAGAGACTTGGGTTCATTCGTCCCACTGTAAGAAGGTTGCTGATCCAGAGAGGTCCCGTGATAAGGAACAGACGGTAGAGGAAGTTGTATCACTGGAGTGTCTGTTCCAGGAGGACTGAGGCGGCACCTGAGCATTGAAGATCACAAGATCAAAAGCAGTTGTCGATTTCCTGTTCCCTTTTATTGTTTTTCTCCACTTCCCATCCCCTCTCCCTCAACTATTTTTTTCCCCCTTCTCATTCTTCTCCGTTTCCTCCTATAAGATGGACTTGGCCCAAGAGACTGTGATCCGGATTTTCCTGTTGACCATGATGTTGACCAGAGCAGTCTGTTCCGGCGAGAGTACCATGGAGGTCGAGAGAGGTTCTGGAATGGGTTCTGATGACAAAGATGGAGGCGTAGTTTTCCAAGAACAACTTAATCAACAAGTAAAGGCGAGTATCAGAAAACGATCCGATAGTATTGACAATAGAAGGAATTGTGAAGGATTGTTAGCTGAAGAAAACTGTATCTGTAGGCTCTGTGACAACGTAGTTGAGGATGGGTGCATTAAGAAATGCCAATCCAGTTTTAATATCCACATGGACCGGCATCCATTGAGTGACTATCACTCCTTAGTGGGTAGTGTGTTAAATCAAACAGATTGTTGGGTATGCTCTCAAGTACCTCAAGGTCATAGCAAATCAGGACTAGTACCATTTCCTTTAACGGTAGGGGAGGTACTTGAGCTAAAGGGTGGGAGGCCGGTGGACAGGAGGTTTAATATCTCCAGTCCTCCTAGTTTGAAGCTCCACCAATATCATGTGGATAGATCCCTAATATGTTTTAACATTTCCAATCCCCGAAAGCCGGGAAATTGGGAAGTGTCATGGAGTAACCAAACCATGACCTTTTCATATAGGGCAGATAGAATGCCTACAGATACAGAACTTATACGCCACATAGCCAGTAGAGAAAAATCTTTCCGATATAGGTATACCCTAGGAAGTAGGATTACGAGAGTTGGAGAGGTATCACCAGGATACTGTGCACATATCGTACAAACTGATACGTGTACTAGACAGATGGGAGAATTAGGGGTAGGAGATTTCACATGGAGGATGTGTAATATGGTTATGTCCTACTCCGTCCCATATGTTCTCCCCGATGATGCATATTTCATATGCGGGAGGAAGGCGTATAAGTGGCTTGCCCCAAACTCTGAAGGATTGTGTTATATTCGAAAAGTACTGCCTGAGGTAATGACTATATCACATGCCAAAATGAAAGATATACACCGTGTTGCCCAAGCTCCTTATACTCATACTCATTACGAGCACGTAGTTAAACGGCACCTGATAGAAAGAACAGAGCATCCGGCCTCTGACATGATCCATGAATACACCGGGATTCAGTTTCTACTTGCGTTAGACATCACTCGCACCGCCAGAGGAGTGTTGAATTATAAATACATATCTGCGCTCGCAAATTTGTTAGACAATATCACAGAAATGTATGATGACACGTTTAGGTATACTGGAAGAGAACTTCAAGCTTACAAAACAGAACTGGTTCAGCATAGAATGGTTCTTAATTATCTCACAGCAGTGACAGGTGGATATTGTGTCACACTGGCAACGCAGTACGGCGTGAAATGCTGCACATATATAACGAATAGTACCGAGGACCCGGTCGAGGTCATAGACCAAAAGATGGACGATATTCTCCAATTAAAGTGGGAATTTCGCAGGAGACACAATCTCACTCTTGCTGCTGTGGGTAATGAGCTGACTGGTTGGGTGTCATGGTTGAACCCGCGAAATTGGTTCTCTGGTTTAGGAGAATGGGCTCAAGGAGTCATAATGGATGTTGGGAAGTTTCTCCTATGTATCTTAGGTGTTGTCATGTCGATTGGCTTGGTATTTAGATGCGGTCAGGCTTTAATGAAGTGCAAACGTCGTACCAGGGTAATGAGTCTAAGGAGTGAGGAAATTATAATTCCAATGGATTTGATTTATGACCCAACGGTAGAAACAATGATGTGATGAAAATGCGATTATACGGTCCGTTTCTTTCACCTGTTTTTCCGTTTTCTCCAAGGTAAAAAGACCCACCAGGACGAGGAATTTGATGATCCTGTATACAGACAACTGATGGATTAAAGAAGAAGAAGTTTTGACAACCTTATACACAGATATTTGATGAACTATGCCATAGACCCCCAGTTTCCCTAGAAAATTTAAAATTACGCTAGCCCAACACTTTTGTAAGTCTATGGACATTGACAAAGCTTTTGCTCACACCTATTGGCAAAAGCCCAAAGAAGACTGCATTCAACAGACACCGAACAAGACTTCAACCGACAAATGTTCATTAACCTGACATAGAATACCACTGCATTTACCATAATTGTGTCTTATCTTCATCTCTACAACCTTCAGGTAATGACACACATAGTCGATAGGGAATACAGGCACAGATATCAGCAATCACATATTCCCCCATTCATGTATCATCAACTAAAATGTGCTTCCCCATTTTGTTACAACCACAGCCGAAAAGAACTCGGTAAAGTTTGACAGCCCATCCACAGACCCGTACCACGGGATAAGAAGGAATTCTAATGTATACTTCGCAATACCTCGAAGCTTGATTTAAAACACGTACGGCACGATGATACATGACCCCCCAAACATGGATTCATACACACATGCTTCTGCTATCTCACTAGGTCATACCCTTTTTCCTACCTTCTCCTCTCCTCCCTTACCCAATCATGGAAATGTATTTACACTTGACATATATTTTTCTCGTTTTGAAATGTTTTAGGAAGTGGCAGTTATTGTTGACTGCCAAAGGGTGGACTGTCAAAGTCAGAAAAATATCACGATGCACACTGCCATATTTGCACCTCATACATGTCCGCTCTGCGCATGCGTACGCTCTCCCGTGCGTGCGCATACCCGCTGTTACGTGCACCCGCAGGCGCACGGGATGTGCATTTACGGTAGAGTTTATGTGTGCGTAGCGTGCGACTCAATCGTTACATATTTTAACCATATAATGTATTTTGTAGATCATGGTCCCTTTGATAGATTCTGAAAGTTTAGTTAATGTAGCATGTTCATGGACAGAGAGATCCCTCTTTGTCTGATACAAAGGGTCAGACAAGGATTATACAGTGGTGTTTAGTATCCATCGGAAGAGTATTTAATTAGCAATATTCCGGTGTTGGTTTGAAGCGAATTAATCGCTCGTGCGAATAGTTATGGACATAAGAAGTTTATGTCCATTTACTATTATTTGCACTTACTTATCCATGCGGCGGGAAACCTAGTTTCCCACCCACCTGAGCAGTTGGAAATTGTCACAGCCCACCTGTATGAATCAACCTATGACCTTTTGTTATAATGCGAAGACGAATTCCTGTGTCCAATGAACAATGAGATTGTAGGGACCATTGAACTGTATTGTGTGGGGGGCATAAATAGACAAGCCGATCATATCCAGCTCACTCTCTTCAACGGTTCTCATTGCTGATAATCGGGAGCTGGATATCGAGGCGCATGCGATCGTTCCCCTTGTGCGTAAGTTTTTCTCCGCAATCATATTGTTTTTCTTGTTATTCTGAGCCATATCTCTCTATCTCTCTCTCTCTCTCTCTCTCTCTCTCCTCCTCTTTCTCTCTCGTATTCCCTTAAACGTAATAGTATTGTATTGTATTTCCTGTGTAGTTATCTGGTTAGTTAGTCTATGTTATATTGTAGTGTATGACTTGTACTGTATTATTCTTTTTGCAAGTATAACATTCATATAAGGCGTTAGACCCTAAGCCCGGTAGTTGTGTATTTCTTATAGTGTTAAGTATTCTCAGAGCGTCGGTGACGCTCGAACAGCTTTTAAGTTAATAAGGTTACACTGTGTTGCATCTACACCCTATCTCTACACTAAGATTTTACTGCATATTACATTGTTTATGGTTTAGATATAAAGGTTTAACATTGTGAGCGTCTGCGCCGCTGGTGATCTCCTCGTGGTCCCGAGCGTCCGCTACGCTATAGCGAACCATTACGTTAGTCGGCAGCCAATAGCGTGCCTGCCTGTGATCTCTTGGCCGTGAGCGAACGTGACGCTTGAGCGTCTCGACCACGGCTAAGCGATTGTTACACAACGTGCGTACCCTTACGGTACTCTATACGTCAATAGCGTACAGTGTTCTTAGACCTCTTAAAGGGTTTTAAATAAGATAAATATTTAGCTTTATCACAGCATATGTGTCATATGCATCTTCTTTGTATTATCTTAATCATTAATGACAGGGGAGGCACTGCCTCCCCTGCCTCCCCTGACTGCACGTCCCTGCTAGAATCGTGGTTTGTTCACCATTATGAGGATCATCATACATGTCAGATGAAGGGTATTCTTCAGTTATGTTGTCTTCATTATGGTTAGGTTGAGATCTTAAATCCACCCGATTTCTTCTTCCGTTCCATGCTCTGTACGTATAGTAAAAGATCTTGGTGCTACTTGTGCTTGCACAAAACCTTTCTGCACCCAAATACCTTTCTCGTTATCTCTGAGACGGACTTGGTCACCCGATTTTAGATCAGATAAGCTTTTTGCTCGCCTGTCATGGAACAGTTTCTGTTTCGCCTGTTGACGTTCCTTAGTCAGTCTGACCAATGCTGAGTTATGTGTATTAAGCAGTTCATCATGTATTGGGAGATTTGCTCTAATCCTCCTTCCCATCAGCATTTATGCAGGAGAAAGTCCATTCTGTAAAGGTGTACTGCGGTAGATTAAAAGACTTTTGTAGAAATCTTCTTTACCTTCTTGAGCTTTTTTCATGATACTCTTTACAGTTTTTACTGAACTTTCCACCAACCCATTTGAGCGTGGATAGTAGGGACTTGACGTAGTATGGACAAATTCCCACTCATCAGCAAATTGTCTAAATTCAGCACTGGAAAACTGAGGACCATTGTCAGTGAACACTTCCATAGGAACACCATGCCTTGCAAAGATTGACTTCATGCAATTGATTACGGCTTTACTAGTAGTTGTATGTAGTACCTTCACTTCAGGGTAGTTAGAGTAATAATCAGTCATGACAATGTACGTTTTCCCATTACAATCAAACAAATCTGTGCCAACTTTCTGGTACGGTCTCTCTGGCACTGCGTGAGGACTCAGTGGCTCGACTTGTTTCGGTCTATACGTAAGACATAATTCACATGTAGCTGTAGTCTGTGCTATGTCTTGGTTCATTCTTGGCCAATACATAACTTTACGCGCTCTCCGCTTACATTTTTTGTTCTCCTATGTGGCCTTCATGTATCTTGCACAGCATAGTTTTTCTTAGTCGTGCAGGTATGACAAACCTATTGCCTTTGTAAATTATACCATCGACAACTGTAAGGTCACTGCGGTACATCCAATAATCATGGATAGACAGCGGGCACGCATGTTTTTCTGCTGGCCAACCTTTCAGAATGATATCTTTCAACACTTTCATTGTGTCATCTGTCTCAGTTTCTTTCCTAATCTGTTCTTGTCTTGCAAGAGACACTGGTAGAGAAGCTACGATCAAATTAACATAGGCTTCTATCTCTTCATCCATCAGACTTTTAGAACCTTCACTTTTGTCCACAGCACGAGAAAGTGTATCAGAAATTCTTTCTGCTGCGGGGTACACTGGGCTCCACAAGTCTGGACAATGGGGTGTAGAGTAGGATCTTGATCCGAGGCACCAACATGCTCAAAGCTTTGACTGTTCCCAGAATGCACAGCGCCGCCTCCTATATCACCCCACCTCCCAGCACAGGAGCTCAGTTTTGTAAGTTGGTGCTGCAGTAAGCAGGCACTTAACAGGGGCTGCTCCAAGCAGCCCTAAGAAAAGCTTTTTATGAGGTAAAAAGTGAAGAATTCAAGGGCAGCAGCAGGGGTAAATGTCTTCTGACATTCTCTGCTGCAGCTCCAGCTCTCCCCAGCGGCGCTGTACACTCCCGAGCCCTGGTTGCCGGGTACCTACAGCGGAGGCTCCTGTTTACTTCACGTTAGGCACACACGGCTGGGCCTCTCCAGGATCGCATGGCCGCGCTTCGGGAGGTGGTAAGTGGGTCCCGCTCGTGGGACCCGGTCTTTATTGCGATTCGGCGCGGTCAGTGGGAGGCGGGCCGCGCGCGCTGGCGGTGGATACTGTGGATACAGGCGATCCCACTAGATCACCAGGGCATGGGCGCAGGTCAGGTTTTCTCTTAAAACCGATTTTAATATCGCCCACAGTACCCGGCGGTTTTGCCAGCAAGGGGGATAAGGCTTAGACCTGAAGCCCCTCCCCCAGCCCCAGGGCGCCATTTCCAGCAAGTGTTCCCGCCCTGGAGCTGCATCTCTGTCTTTCCTCACTCCCTGTCAGTGTCTGCGGCGCCATTACTCCTCAGTTCACTGTTCCTGGGACTGCTTGGGCAAATCCTCCTATGTAAAGCCGCCTGGTTGTCAGCGCTGTGCCTTTACATGACACTTAAGTATTCTACCTGCCTTTTTAGTCAGTGTTAGTAAGAAAGAGTGCATTTAGTCAGGGTTTTATAGTACAATTACCCTGTGATATACATCCAATTCTTACTGTGTACTGTTATATCTATTGTTATATAGCTGTGTAAGCTAGTCCAGTGCAGTCTTATTGCCAGTAATAACCTCTGCATTGTACAAACTGTGACCTTCTGTGTGTGCATTTGATAGCTGAGTGTTGTCCATCTCGTGTCTTTCACTCAACTTGCTATCCCTATATTCTATAACCTGAGGCGGCTTGGTGCGTCAGGTGTTATTTAATATAGGATTTTCACAAAGATATACTGTATTACGTATTTTTCTCTGTGATTTAGTCACCATATCTCTCCTTTATCCCTGCTGGTGCTGACTACACTGCGCAGGGGTTTGTGTTTAGGGATATAGTGCTGCTAATAATTGTACTGTGTTACCTCATACTGCAAGTTATATCATGTCTGCTTCTGAGGGTAACGGTTCTGGGGCGGAACACACTGCTGGTGTTGCTGAAGCCACAGGCACATATGGGGAGAATATAGCAGCTGTGGGCTCTGGTTCTGGGGGCTCCTTGCCCCCCAGTGGGACTGTGGCAACGGAGGCACATACTGACCCTCCATGGGCCGCTTTTTCCACGCTTCTGCATACGCTAGTTCATAAACTAACACCCCCTATGGGACCCCCAATGCCGGTACAACCGTATTTGGTCCCTGCAGCTAACCCGCCATGGGCGGACGATTTATCTGCTCAATTAAAGAAGTTGAACCAGTCCCTGACTACTAAAAAGTCTGACCAACGCTCGCCTAAGTCCAAGAGGTCCTCTAAGCGAGCGCTCGTCTCCTCACAATTCACTGCTGTCACTGACCCCTCGTCTGATGAGGACGGCACTTACACTGACCCCACAGGTTCTGACTCAGATACGGCTGATGGGGAGGGTAGTTCACATGTGGATGTTCCTGATCTTTTGGAGGCTATTAAGTTAATTCTACAGAATACGGATGATCCCGAGCCATCCGTTCCTCCTAAGAAACCAGATAGGTTCAAGCGTCAGAAAGTGATTAAACAAGTTTTACCTCACTCTGACCACCTAGTGGATATACGTCAGGAACCCTGGCAAAGCCCGGGTACGAAGTTTGTGCCTCAAAAGAAGATGCTGTCTCGCTACTCCCTCGTGCCAGAGCTGTCTAAGAATTGGGAAACGCCTCCTCCAGTAGACTCACATGTGGCTAGGATGGTGGTTTCCTCAGCTCTACCTGTCACTACCGTCACGTCTCTAAAAGAGCCTACGGATAAACGTGTGGAGGGTTGTCTAAAAGCGATTTACACCCTCACGGGTGCTGCACAAAGGCCCACTATTGCAGCTACATGGGCAGCAGAGGCTATTGAAGCATGGGCCTTGGAGTTAGAGGCTGAAATCTCCTCTGACCATGCTAGACAATGCTTGTCATATATTGTCACAGCTTCTCGCTATATTAAAGAGGCGGCTTCTGATGCCGGTATCCTAGCAGCCAAGGCCTCTACTACGTCAGTCCTGGCTCGCAGGATATTGTGGCTGAGATCCTGGTCTGTGGATCTGGACTCTAGAAAAACCCTGGAGGTACTCCCTTTCAAGGGGGATATTCTGTTTGGGGAGGACTTAAATAAGATAGTGGCGGACTTGGCTACTGCCAAAACTGCCTGTCTGCCTAATACAGCTCCTTCTGTGTCGAAGGCCAAAGGCACTTCCTTTCGCCCCTTTTGTCCTTCAGGTAAAGCAAAAGGTCAGGCGTACCATAAGCAGGCCCGCACTTCCAAACCTGGTAAGCCGAAGCCCAAAAGAGCCTGGGCTGCCCATCAGCCAGCAGCCAAGACCGATAAGCCTGCCACATGACGGGGCGGGCCTCCCCCTGGGGGATCCCAGGGTTAGGGGCCGGCTTCTAGGGTATACCCAGGAATGGTTGAAGACCACTTCAGATGCCTGGGTACGGGAAGTCGTCACTCGAGGTTACGCCATAGCCTTCAAAAACCGACCCCCTCATCGATTTTGCCAGACAGACATCCCGTCGGACCAGACAAAGGCAAACACTCTGCATTCGGTGGTACAGACCCTCCTGGATACAGGAGTCGTAGTACAGGTGCCTCTTGCTCAGAGGGGCCGGGGGTACTATTCTCCGTTGTTTCTAGTCCCGAAACCGAATGGGTCCTCCCGGCCCATTCTCAACCTCAAGGCACTGAACAAATTTGTGAAGGTTTCCAAGTTCCGTATGGAAACCCTTCGCTCTATAGTTCTGGCCTTGGAACCTGGGGACTACATGGTCTCCCTGGACATACAGGATGCTTACCTGCATATTCCTATAGCAGTGTCACATCAACAACACCTGAGGTTCGCTATTGGCAACCTCCATTACCAGTTTCGGGCGTTACTTTTTGGTTTAACAACGGCTCCGCAAATCTTCACCAAAGTTATGGCGGTGATGACGGTGGTACTCCGCCGTCAAGGGGTCAGGATACTGCCGTATCTGGACGACTTGTTAATCCTGGCAAATTCCCCAGATCTTCTCCTGCGTCATCTGGATATGACGGTCCGGTTTCTACAAGCCCACGGGTGGCTCATCAACTGGAAGAAATCCTCCCTGGTCCCTGCTCAGAGCATGGTGCATCTGGGAGCGCTGTTGGACACTCACAACCAGAGGTTGTTCTTGTCTCAGGAGAAAGTCCTGAAGCTTCAGGACAGGATTCGTTGCTTCCTTTCTCGTCCGCAAGTGTCGATACATTCGGCAATGCAGGTGCTGGGCCTCATGGTGTCAGCATTCGACATGGTGGAGTATGCTCAATTCCATTCTCGCCCCCTCCAGAAGCTGATTCTAGCCAAGTGGGACGGCCTGCCTCACCGGATCAGGTCTCACATGATCTCTTTGACTCCGGAGGTCCGTCTGTCGCTGCTCTGGTGGCTCCTGGACCGACACTTGTGCAGAGGCCGTCCCTTCTGGATATCCAACTGGGTCCTGTTGACGACAGATGCCAGTCTAAGAGGATGGGGCGCGGTGCTGGAGCAGCATTCCTTGGAGGGTCGGTGGACCAAGGAGGAATCTCTCCTCTCGATCAACATTCTGGAATTGCGGGCGGTCTTCAATGCGTTGAACCTAGCCCAGCATTTGATTCAGAACCGTCCTGTTCAAGTACAGTCGGACAACGCCACCACAGTGGCTTACATAAATCATCAAGGCGGCACTCAAAGCCGTTTGGCAATGAAGGAAGCCTCACGGATTCTACATTGGGCAGAACGCCATCTACCGGCAATATCGGCAATATTCATTCCGGGAGTCTTGAATTGGGAAGCGGACTTTCTCAGTCGTCAGGACGTGCATGCCGGCAAGTGGGGCCTCCATTCAGAAGTGTTTCAACTCCTCGTGGAAAGGTGGGGTCTTCCAGATGTGGATCTGATGGCGTCTCGACACAATCACAAGGTTCCGGTCATCGGAGCAAGGACAAGGGATCCTCAAGCAGCATTCGTGGATGCG
Source organism: Pseudophryne corroboree (assembly GCF_028390025.1). Lineage (NCBI taxonomy): Eukaryota > Metazoa > Chordata > Amphibia > Anura > Myobatrachidae > Pseudophryne > Pseudophryne corroboree. The sequence goes on from NC_086447.1 coordinate 614,329,191, forward strand.
CTGGCAGTGCCGTGGAGGTTTCGGCTGCCGTACGTGTTCCCTCCGGTGTCACTCCTGCCCAGGGTAATTCGGAAGTTCAAGCAAGAAAAAGGAAATCTGCTTCTCATAGCTCCGGCGTGGCCCAGACAGCACTGGTTCTCAGACCTGCAAGGCCTATCGTCAGAGCGTCCACTTCTACTTTCACAACGCCCAGACCTCCTCGTTCAGGGCCCCTGTGTCTACCAGGACATAGCCCGGCTATCTTTGACGGCGTGGCACTTGAAGCTTCCGTCTTCAGAGCTAAGGGTTTTTCTGAAGAGGTCATTAAAACTATGTTGCGGGCCCGGAAACCGGATTCTGCTCGGATTTACTATAGAGTCTGGCATTCCTACTTTGTTTGGTGCGCATCTAATAATTATCACGCTTCCAAGTTTAGTACAGCCAAACTTTTGGCTTTTCTGCAGCAGGGCCTAGATTTAGGCCTGCGTCTGACCTCCCTCAAGGTTCATATTTCGGCCTTGTCGGTGTGGTTTTAAAGAAAAATTGCGACTTTACCTGATGTTCATACTTTCACTCAGGGTATGTTGCGTATCCAACCTCCCTATGTCCCGCCTGTGGCTCCTTGGGACTTGTCGGTGGTTTTGGAGGCATTGCAGGAGCCTCCATTTGAACCTCTTGGTTCAAGCTGACCTTAAGTTGCTTTCCCTTAAGGTGGTGTTCTTGCTGGCTATTGCCTCTGCTAGAAGAGTGTCGGATTTGGGTGCCTTGTCTTGTAGTTCCCCATATCTAATTTTTCACCGTGACCGGGCGGTTCTTAGGACTCGTCCCGGATATTTACCTAAGGTGGTTTCTCCGTTCCACCTTAATCAGGAGATTGTGGTTCCAGCTTTTGTCTCTACTGATTTGTCTCCCAAAGAGCGGTCTTCGGATGTGGTACGGGCTCTCCGTATCTATGTGAAGAGAACTGCTTCTATTCGAAAGTCTGATATTCTATTTTATTTTGTTTGGATTTCACAAACGTGGCTGGCCTAATCACAAGCAGACCCTAGCCAGGTGGATTAGAATGGTGATTGCGCATGCTTATGTGAAGGCTGGTCTGTCAGCTCCTGTTCACATTATGGCCCATTCTACTCGGTCTGTTGGACCTTCTTGGGCGCCCCCAACGTGGTGCGACCCTTGACCAATTGTGCAAGGTGGCTACGTGGTCCTCGGGAACATGTTCATAAGGTTCTATGCCTTCGATACTGCCGCTTCCCAGGATGCTTCCTTTGGACGCCGGGTTCTTGTGCCCGCTACAGTGCGTCACCTCCCATAAGTAACTGCTTTAGGACATCCCCATTGTCCAGACTTGTGAAGCCCAGTGTACCCTGCAGCAGAAAACGAGTTTTATGGTAAGAACTTACCCTTGTTAAAACTCTTTCTGCGAGGTACACTGGGCTCCACAAGGCGCCCACCCTGACGCACTTAGCTTCTTTGGGTTGATATGGCATTAGCCGCTGACACTTCTCTTGTCGTGAGAGTGTGGTGTATGTGGCTACTAACCGTTGTCGTCTCTTTTCCTGCTACTGCATTGGGCTGGTTAACTAAACTGAGCTCCTGTGCTGGGAGGCGGGGTTAAAGAGGAGGCGGCGCTGTGCATTCTGGGAACAGTCAAAGCTTTGGAAAGAGACAGACCAGCAGACAGAAGATGTGAGAGGATGGTGGGAAGAAAGACACAGAGGAAAGAGACAGACAGGCAGACAGACAGGGGATATGAGAGGATGGAGGAAAGCGACAGACCAGCAGACAGATGTTGTAGAAGGATGGCTGAAAGAGAGACACTGAGGAAAGAGACAGACAGGTAGAAAGACAGAGGATATGAGAGGATGGTGGGAAGAGAGAGACAGACAGAGGCGTCTATTCATGAAGCAGTGAAAAGTGTGGAGACGTGAGGCTGTGGAGAAATTGCCCATGGCAACCGATCAGCTGTTCCGTAAAATTGTATAGTATGCAAATTATAAATGTTACTTGAATGCTGATTTGTTGCCATGGGCACTTCTCCACTGACTCACTTCTCCACACTTTTCACTACTTCATGAATAGACCCCAGAGGGTGTAAGAAGATGGTGGGAAGAGAGGCACAGAGGAAAGAGACAGACCAGCAGGCAGAGAGTGTGAGAGGATGGCAGAAAAAGAGACACACAGAGGAAAGAGACAGACAGTGGATGTGTGAGGATGGTGGGAAGAGAGAGAAAGTGGATATAAATGATGGTGGGAAGAGAGACACAGAGGAAAGAGACAGACCAACAGGCAGATGGTGTGAGAGGACAGAGGAAAGAGACAGAAAGGCAGGCAGGGGATGTGAGAGGCTGTCGGAAAGAGAGACACAGAGGAAAGAGTCAGGCAGACAGACAGGCACAGAAAAAAGTTAAATGTCCGTGGCAACCCTGATGGGGTGTCACACTTTCATATCTCCTTTTTCCCCCCTAAAAAAATGCTGCCTGGCTAAGCACTTTGAGACTTCAGCAGGGAAAGGGTTAAGAACATTTTCTGTGCTGTAGCTGGTATGCACTGTGACAGGTAACAGCTGGGTGCCGGGGCTGTTGGGCGGCGGCCATCTTAGAGGATGGAGAAAGTGAAACAGCACCTTGGAGCAGAAGGGGCTGAGGTGCACCTAACCTGATTTGGTGGTGTCCCCGGGGACCGGAGGAGGCTCCTAATCTGACAGGCATAAAGGTGGTCCCTTCTCTAGCAAGGCAGCCAGTGAGCGATGAGGAGGAATGGAGGCACCTTATCAGAGTCCAGCAGCCGATAGAAAGTGCCTAAGGAGCGGTGAGCAGATTACGTCAGCCCTAAGGCAAAACAGCCATTTCTAGTGATATCGGGGAGTCCCATTGCAGACGATACATTCTCACACGTCAAATAGTAGAAGTCTCAGTAATTGTTGAATCATCCTGTTGACTCACATACTCTCTCCTGAAATACCCGGGTATATGAGACAACACAGTTTTACACATTAATTTGGCCAGATTCTGTTATCAAGCACCCTTTAGGAGACGTCAATTAGCAATAGGCACCTCTGTCCAGAAACAGACAGTCCGCTATCACGTGCTGCAGTTTTCTCAACACACAGCCAGAACTTTGTAGTGCAGTAACGAACAATACTGTCATAGAGATTAGAGATGAGCGCCTGAAATTTTTCGGGTTTTGTGTTTTGGTTTTGGGTTCGGTTCCGCGGCCGTGTTTTGGGTTCGAACGCGTTTTGGCAAAACCTCACCGAATTTTTTTTGTCGGATTCGGGTGTGTTTTGGATTCGGGTGTTTTTTTCAAAAAACACTAAAAAACAGCTTAAATCATAGAATTTGGGGGTCATTTTGATCCCAAAGTATTATTAACCTCAAAAACCATAATTTACACTCATTTTCAGTCTACTCTGAATACCTCACACCTCACAATATTATTTTTAGTCCTAAAATTTGCACCGAGGTCGCTGTGTGAGTAAGATAAGCGACCCTAGTGGCCGACACAAACACCGGGCCCATCTAGGAGTGGCACTGCAGTGTCACGCAGGATGTCCCTTCCAAAAAACCCTCCCCAAACAGCACATGACGCAAAGAAAAAAAGAGGCGCAATGAGGTAGCTGTGTGAGTAAGATTAGCGACCCTAGTGGCCGACACAAACACCGGGCCCATCTAGGAGTGGCACTGCAGTGTCACGCAGGATGGCCCTTCCAAAAAACCCTCCCCAAACAGCACATGACGCAAAGAAAAAAAGAGGCGCAATGAGGTAGCTGTGTGAGTAAGATTAGCGACCCTAGTGGCCGACACAAACACCGGGCCCATCTAGGAGTGGCACTGCAGTGTCACGCAGGATGTCCCTTCCAAAAAACCCTCCCCAAACAGCACATGACGCAAAGAAAAAAAGAGGCGCAATGAGGTAGCTGACTGTGTGAGTAAGATTAGCGACCCTAGTGGCCGACACAAACACCGGGCCCATCTAGGAGTGGCACTGCAGTGTCACGCAGGATGTCCCTTCCAAAAAACCCTCCCCAAACAGCACATGACGCAAAGAAAAAAAGAGGCGCAATGAGGTAGCTGACTGTGTGAGTAAGATTAGCGACCCTAGTGGCCGACACAAACACCGGGCCCATCTAGGAGTGGCACTGCAGTGTCACGCAGGATGTCCCTTCCAAAACCCTCCCCAATCAGCACATGATGCAAAGAAAAAGAAAAGAAAAAAGAGGTGCAAGATGGAATTGTCCTTGGGCCCTCCCACCCACCCTTATGTTGTATAAACAAAACAGGACATGCACACTTTAACCAACCCATCATTTCAGTGACAGGGTCTGCCACACGACTGTGACTGATATGACGGGTTGGTTTGGACCCCCCCCAAAAAAGAAGCAATTAATCTCTCCTTGCACAAACTGGCTCTACAGAGGCAAGATGTCCACCTCATCTTCACCCTCCGATATATCACCGTGTACATCCCCCTCCTCACAGATTATCAATTCGTCCCCACTGGAATCCACCATCTCAGCTCCCTGTGTACTTTGTGGAGGCAATTGCTGCTGGTCAATGTCTCCGCGGAGGAATTGATTATAATTCATTTTAATGAACATCATCTTCTCCACATTTTCTGGATGTAACCTCGTACGCCGATTGCTGACAAGGTGAGCGGCGGCACTAAACACTCTTTCGGAGTACACACTTGTGGGAGGGCAACTTAGGTAGAATAAAGCCAGTTTGTGCAAGGGCCTCCAAATTGCCTCTTTTTCCTGCCAGTATAAGTACGGACTGTGTGACGTGCCTACTTGGATGCGGTCACTCATATAATCCTCCACCATTCTATCAATGTTGAGAGAATCATATGCAGTGACAGTAGACGACATGTCCGTAATCGTTGTCAGGTCCTTCAGTCCGGACCAGATGTCAGCATCAGCAGTCGCTCCAGACTGCCCTGCATCACCGCCAGCGGGTGGGCTCGGAATTCTGAGCCTTTTCCTCGCACCCCCAGTTGCGGGAGAATGTGAAGGAGGAGATGTTGACAGGTCGCGTTCCGCTTGACTTGACAATTTTGTCACCAGCAGGTCTTTCAACCCCAGCAGACCTGTGTCTGCCGGAAAGAGAGATCCAAGGTAGGCTTTAAATCTAGGATCGAGCATGGTGGCCAAAATGTAGTGCTCTGATTTCAACAGATTGACCACCCGTGAATCCTTGTTAAGCGAATTAAGGGCTGCATCCACAAGTCCCACATGCCTAGCGGAATCGCTCCCTTTTAGCTCCTTCTTCAATGCCTCCAGCTTCTTCTGCAAAAGCCTGATGAGGGGAATGACCTGACTCAGGCTAGCAGTGTCTGAACTGACTTCACGTGTGGCAAGTTCAAAGGGCATCAGAACCTTGCACAACGTTGAAATCATTCTCCACTGCACTTGAGACAGGTGCATTCCACCTACTATATCGTGCTCAATTGTATAGGCTTGAATGGCCTTTTGCTGCTCCTCCAACCTCTGAAGCATATAGAGGGTTGAATTCCACCTCGTTACCACTTCTTGCTTCAGATGATGGCAGGGCAGGTTCAGTAGTTTTTGGTGGTGCTCCAGTCTTCTGTACGTGGTGCCTGTACGCCGAAAGTGTCCCGCAATTTTTCTGGCCACCGACAGCATCTCTTGCACGCCCCTGTCGTTTTTAAAAAAATTCTGCACCACCAAATTCAAGGTATGTGCAAAACATGGGACGTGCTGGAATTTGCCCATATTTAATGCACACACAATATTGCTGGCGTTGTCCGATGCCACAAATCCACAGGAGAGTCCAATTGGGGTAAGCCATTCCGCGATGATCTTCCTCAGTTGCCGTAAGAGGTTTTCAGCTGTGTGCGTATTCTGGAAAGCGGTGATACAAAGCGTAGCCTGCCTAGGAAAGAGTTGGCGTTTGCGAGATGCTGCTACTGGTGCCGCCGCTGCTGTTCTTGCGGCGGGAGTCCATACATCTACCCAGTGGGCTGTCACAGTCATATAGTCCTGACCCTGCCCTGCTCCACTTGTCCACATGTCCGTGGTTAAGTGGACATTGGGTACAACTGCATTTTTTAGGACACTGGTGAGTCTTTTTCTGACGTCCGTGTACATTCTCGGTATCGCCTGCCTAGAGAAGTGGAACCTAGATGGTATTTGGTAACGGGGGCACACTGCCTCAATAAATTGTCTAGTTCCCTGTGAACTAACGGCGGATACCGGACGCACGTCTAACACCAACATAGTTGTCAAGGACTCAGTTATCCGCTTTGCAGTAGGATGACTGCTGTGATATTTCATCTTCCTCGCAAAGGACTGTTGAACAGTCAATTGCTTACTGGAAGTAGTACAAGTGGGCTTACGACTTCCCCTCTGGGATGACCATCGACTCCCAGCGGCAGCAACAGCAGCGCCAGCAGCAGTAGGCGTTACACGCAAGGATGCATCAGAGGAATCCCAGGCAGGAGAGGACTCGTCAGAATTGCCAGTGACATGGCCTGCAGGACTATTGGCATTCCTGGGGAAGGAGGAAATTGACACTGAGGGAGTTGGTGGGGTGGTTTGCGTGAGCTTGGTTACAAGAGGAAGGGATTTACTGGTCAGTGGACTGCTTCCGCTGTCACCCAAAGTTTTTGAACTTGTCACTGACTTATTATGAATGCGCTGCAGGTGACGTATAAGGGAGGATGTTCCGAGGTGGTTAACGTCCTTACCCCTACTTATTACAGCTTGACAAAGGGAACACACGGCTTGACACCTGTTGTCCGCATTTCTGGTGAAATACCTCCACACCGAAGAGCTGATTTTTTTGGTATTTTCACCTGGCATGTCAACGGCCATATTCCTCCCACGGACAACAGGTGTCTCCCCGGGTGCCTGACTTAAACAAACCACCTCACCATCAGAATCCTCCTGGTCAATTTCCTCCCCAGCGCCAGCAACACCCATATCCTCCTCATCCTGGTGTACTTCAACACTGACATCTTCAATCTGACTATCAGGAACTGGACTGCGGGTGCTCCTTCCAGCACTTGCAGGGGGCGTGCAAATGGTGGAAGGCGCATGCTCTTCACGTCCAGTGTTGGGAAGGTCAGGCATCGCAACCGACACAATTGGACTCTCCTTGTGGATTTGGGATTTCGAAAAATGCACAGTTCTTTGCTGTGCTGCTTTTGCCAGCTTGAGTCTTTTCATTTTTCTAGCGAGAGGCTGAGTGCTTCCATCCTCATGTGAAGCTGAACCACTAGCCATGAACATAGGCCAGGGCCTCAGCCGTTCCTTGCCACTCCGTGTGGTAAATGGCATATTGGCAAGTTTACGCTTCTCCTCCGACAATTTTATTTTAGGTTTTGGAGTCCTTTTTTTACTGATATTTGGTGTTTTGGATTTGACATGCTCTGTACTATGACATTGGGCATCGGCCTTGGCAGACGACGTTGCTGGCATTTCATCGTCTCGGCCATGACTAGTGGCAGCAGCTTCAGCACGAGGTGGAAGTGGATCTTGATCTTTCCCTAATTTTGGAACCTCAACATTTTTGTTCTCCATATTTTAATAGGCACAACTAAAAGGCACCTCAGGTAAACAATGGAGATGGATGGATTGGATACTAGTATACAATTATGGGCGGGCTGCCGAGTGCCGACACAGAGGTAGCCACAGCCGTGAACTACCGCACTGTACTGTGTCTGCTGCTAATATATAGACTGGTTGATAAAGAGATAGTATACTCGTAACTAGTATGTATGTATAAAGAAAGAAAAAAAAACCACGGTTAGGTGGTATATACAATTATGGACGGGCTGCCGAGTGCCGACACAGAGGTAGCCACAGCCGTGAACTACCGCACTGTACTGTGTCTGCTGCTAATATATAGACTGGTTGATAAAGAGATAGTATACTCGTAACTAGTATGTATGTATAAAGAAAGAAAAAAAAACCACGGTTAGGTGGTATATACAATTATGGACGGGCTGCCGAGTGCCGACACAGAGGTAGCCACAGCCGTGAACTACCGCACTGTACTGTGTCTGCTGCTAATATATAGACTGGTTGATAAAGAGATAGTATACTCGTAACTAGTATGTATGTATAAAGAAAGAAAAAAAAACCACGGTTAGGTGGTATATACAATTATGGACGGGCTGCCGAGTGCCGACACAGAGGTAGCCACAGCCGTGAACTACCGCACTGTACTGTGTCTGCTGCTAATATAGACTGGTTGATAAAGAGATAGTATACTACTAATATTATATATACTGGTGGTCAGGTCACTGGTCACTAGTCACACTGGCAGTGGCACTCCTGCAGCAAAAGTGTGCACTGTTTAATTTTAATATAATATTATGTACTCCTGGCTCCTGCTATAACCTATAACTGGCACTGCAGTAGTGCTCCCCAGTCTCCCCCACAATTATAAGCTGTGTGAGCTGAGCAGTCAGACAGATATATAATATATATAGATGATGCAGCACACTGGCCTGAGCCTGAGCAGTGCACACAGATATGGTATGTGACTGACTGAGTCACTGTGTGTATCGCTTTTTTCAGGCAGAGAACGGATATATTAAATAAACTGCACTGTGTGTCTGGTGGTCACTCACTATATAATATATTATGTACTCCTGGCTCCTGCTATAACCTATAACTGGCACTGCAGTAGTGCTCCCCAGTCTCCCCCACAATTATAAGCTGTGTGAGCTGAGCAGTCAGACAGATATATATAATATTATATATAGATAATAGATGATGCAGCACACTGGCCTGAGCCTGAGCAGTGCACACAGATATGGTATGTGACTGAGTCACTGTGTGCTGTGTATCGCTTTTTTCAGGCAGAGAACGGATTATAAATAAAACTGGTGGTCACTGGTCACTATCAGCAAAACTCTGCACTGTACTGAGTACTCCTAATGCTCCCCAAAATTAGTAAATCAAGTGTCTCTCTAATCTATTCTAAACGGAGAGGACGCCAGCCACGTCCTCTCCCTATCAATCTCAATGCACGTGTGAAAATGGCGGCGACGCGCGGCTCCTTATATAGAATCCGAGTCTCGCGATAGAATCCGAGCCTCGCGAGAATCCGACAGCGTCATGATGACGTTCGGGCGCGCTCGGGTTAACCGAGCAAGGCGGGAAGATCCGAGTCGCTCGGACCCGTGAAAAAAAACATGAAGTTCTGGCGGGTTCGGATTCAGAGAAACCGAACCCGCTCATCTCTAATAGAGATACATAGAAAGCTTAAAAGGATTCAGGCCTCCATATCACAGGGCCTTGCAACGGATGTTGTACTGCTCTCAGTCAGAGAGTAAATGTAACCATTGAGCACAGCAACCTTTTTGGAGCACATGTCAGTAGTCCTGTTTCACTAGCTACACATCACAAGCCCTTCCAGTGATTGACAGAGAGAGAATGCTCATAACAGGGACAGAGGCACCTTAGCTGCTTACTGTATATTGGTGGTCATTCCGAGTTGTTCGATCGCTAGCAGTTTTTAGCAGCCGTGCAAACGCTAAGCCGCCTCCCACTGGGAGTGTATTTTAGCTTAGCAGAAGTGTGAACGAAAGGATCGCAGAGCGGCTACAAAATATTTTGTGCAGTTTCAGAGTAGCTTCAGATCTACTCAGCGCTTGCGATCACTTCAGACTATTTAGTTCCTGTTTTGACGTCACGAACACGCCCTGCGTTCGCCCAGCCACGCCTGCGTTTTTCCTGGCATGCCTGCGTTTTTCCGAACACTCCCTTAAAACGGTCATTGACACCCAGAAACGCCCTCTTCCTGTCAATCACTCTGCGGCCAGCAGTGCGACTGAAAAGCTTCGCTAGACCTTGTGTGAAACGACATCGTTTGTTGTAATAGTACGACGCGCGTGCGCATTGCGCCGCATACGCATACGCAGAAGTGCCGATTTTTTGCCTGATTGCTGCGCAGCGAACAAAAGCAGCTAGCGATCAACTCGGAATGACCACCTTTGTGTTTAATGATGAGTCAGGACCAAATGCCACAGTTGTAAGCAGTTATTGCCTGACACAGCAGCGTGGAGTTTCCATTATGGGAATAGTACCTAAAATTGCCTAGTATAACATCCAGCTAAACATTGCTACAGTTACAGTGCCTGGTAATAAGATTATTCACAGACTATCAAGATAGACCCATATTTGCCAAAAGATATTGTGCTGCACTGCAACAGGAGAGATTGTTACGGTGGAAAGCAATTGCCTACAGACAGGAAAGAGTTGCAAAACCGCCTGGTTGGACAGGACCAGCTATACTTTATGTACTGTGGGGGTAATTCCAAGTTGATCGCAGCAGCAAGTTTGTTAGCAATTGGGCAAAACCATGTGCACAGCAGGGGAGGCAGATATAACATGTGCAGAGAGAGTTAGATTTGGGTGTGGTGTGTTCAGTCTGCAATCTAATTAGTAGTGTAAAAATAAAGCAGCCAGTATTTACCCTGCACAGAAATAAAATAACCCACCCAAATCTAACTCTTTCTGCACATGTTATATCTGCCTCCCCTGCAGTGCACATGGGCCCTCATTCCGAGTTGTTCGCTCGCAAGCTAATTTTAGCAGCTTTGCACACGCTAAGCCGCCGCCTACTGGGAGTGAATCTTAGCTTATCAAAATTGCGAACGAAAGATTAGCAAAATTGCGAATAGACACTTCTTAGCAGTTTCTGAGTAGCTCCACACTTACTCGGCAACTGCGATCAGTTCAGTCAGTTTCGTTCCTGGTTTGACGTCACAAACACTCCCAGCGTTCGGACAGACACTCCTCCGTTTCTCCAGCCACTCCCGCGTTTTTCCCAGAAACGGCAGCGTTTTTTCGCACACACCCATAAAACGGCCAGTTTCCTCCCAGAAACACCCACTTCCTGTCAATCACATTACGATCACCAGAACGAAGAAAAAACCTCGTAATGCCGTGAGTAAAATACCTAACTGCATAGAAAATTTACTTGGCGCAGTCGCACTGCGGACATTGCGCATGCGCATTAGCGACTAATCGCTCTGTTGCGAGAAAAATATAACGAGCGAACAACTCGGAATGACCCCCATGGTTTTGCCCAATTGCTATCAAAAATCCTGCTGCGATCAACTTGGAATTACCCCCATGGTTTTGCCCACTTGCTAACATATTTGCTGCTGCGATCAACTCAGAATTACCCCCTGTGATCTATCCATTGCTACATTCATCCCAGACTTTTAACTGATCTCAGGAGATAACTTTCTTAGAGAAGTGCACTAAACTCAATGTAGCTAGCTACAAAATTACAAAGGTTTTATGGGGCCCCAGGGCCGGATTAAGCCTTGGGGGTGCCCGGGGCACTTAAGACAGAGGGGCCCCGGTGGAAGGTAGGGGATGTATATTAGATTGTGCATACCTCTCAACATGTCCCATTCCAGGAGGGACAAAATGCTCTCTGCCTGGACTTCCCACTTAATATATGATTGATGTAACCTGTGTTTAACTATTTAATTGTTAAGAAAGGTATTTCAACGCAGGTGTTTGCAATCATAAATTAAGAAGGAAGTACAGGTAGAAAGCATTTTGTCCCTCCTGGAATGGGTCATGGTAGGAGGTATAGATTGTGTATATTACATTTAAACCAATGGTGTATATTAGTTTTAAAGCAATAGTTTAATAATACCTGGGTACTGTTAATAGAGTAGCTCCACCTAATTGAAAGACAACTATTTTATCAAATGTTTTTGTAGAGAAAAAAAGACAACTTAAACAACCTTAAAATACACATAGAAAAATAAAATGTATCTTGTCACATGCAAGAATAGCATCAGCCTCTGTATTACTTACACACTGGGACAGGACCCAGGAGCACTTTCTGTGTGTGTGTCTCTATCTCTAGACCCAAATGGTTTAGTTGAATAAAAGTTTACACAGTACTCAGACACCCAGGCAGGGAGGAGGAGAAGCTAGTATCCCTGTGTCACAGCTCTCTCCACCCTCCTATCTCTATTCTGGTCAGAAAGCTCAGTTGGTAGCTCATAAAACATAATATTCCTGTGTCTCTGCCTGCACTGCATACTGCCCTGCTTGCATTCTGGCTCTCACATTAAGAGGGAAAGCTAGTGATATCAGTGTGCTTTGGCCGGGGGGGCCCTGACAAAGGGGGCCCGGGGTACAGTATGCCCTGCATCCCCCTCTTAATCTGGCTATGTGGGGCCCCAATTATAAGAGTATTTTAAATGTGATTGTCAAATGTTGATATTATTTCTTGTGCTTTGTTCTCTGCATGAAAAGGGTATGTGAATAACATACATATTGCCATTATATGTTATAATCTCCTCAAGTCCTTACAGCAGAGAAAAGCTTACAGAAATGCTTCAGTTGAATAAAATTCATATAGAGATATTGTGTAATTAATGTCTGTATGTAATATATTTGGAATTGTATTGTGAGTTGCTGGCGAAACATATTCCTGTTAGGAGCTACAGACATAAGGTCCAGGTGAGGAATATCAGAAGAAAGAAGTAACACATTTAATCAGGGGATCAACCTTCCTAATACCTACATGTAAATTGTTAACATCTGTGATACCAACTCCTGGGTGTCACAAGAGGATGGTTGAAACAGACACAAAGAGGAAAGAAACAGACAGACAGTGGATGTGACATGTGAGAGGATGGTGGGAAGAGACAGACAGAGGCTGTGAATGGATGGTGGGAAGAAAGACACAGATAAAAGAGTCAGACCAGCAAGCAGAGGGTGTGAGAGGACAGAGAAAAGAGACAGGCAAACAACGGATGTGAGAGGATGGTGGAAAGAGACACACAGAGGAAAGAGACATGCAGAATGTAAGGGCTAGAGAGTAACAGAGAAATAGATGGACAGGAAAGAGACAGAGGGAAGAGACAAACAGAAGCAAGGGACAGTCAGACAGAAGAAAGATACAGAGAGAGGAAATCATATATCAGCCCCTCTGCCCAAAAGCCATTACCTTGCTATTTATGCACACACGACACATTGATTCAGCCTGCTCCTCACTGGCACACCTCTGCCACATGGGAGCTTTTGGACAGTCAGGAAGTGGAACATCCTGCTCTTCAGAGGTTCTGATACAGAAGATAGACAGTCACTAGATCTACAGTAAAAGGTCGACAGTCAAAAGGTCGACAGGGTCAAAATGTCGACAGTCAAAAGGTCAGCAGGGTCAAAAGGTCAGCAGGGTCAGTCAAAAGGTCGGCACAGAAAAATAAAATTGTGGGTTTTGTTTTGTATTTTTAATTTCTCATACGTCCTAGAGGATGCTGGGGTCCACTTTAGTACCATGGGGTATAGACGGTTCCGCAGGAGCCATGGGCACTTTAAGACTTTTCAAGGGTGTGAACTGGCTCCTCCCTCTATGCCCCTCCTCCAGACCTCAGTTTAGAAAATCTGCCCAGGCAAACTGGATGCACTCCAGGGGAGCTCTACTGAGTTTCTCTGAAAAGACTTATGTTAGTTTTTTTATTTTCAGGGAGAACTGCTGGCAACAGTCTCCCTGCTTCGTGGGACTTAGGGGGCAGAAGTAGGAACCAACTTCCTGAAGAGTTTCATGGCTCTGCTTCTGGCTGACAGGACACCATTAGCTCCTGAAGGGTACTGAACGCTAGCTGCGGCTATGTGCTCACTTCCACAGCACGCCGTCACTCCCCTTGCAGAGCCAGAAGTCAGAAGACAGGTGAGTGTTAGAAGAAGAACTTCAATCAAAGTGACGGCTAAAGGTACCGCGCGACTGGCGGGAGCGCAGCGCGCCATGTTGCCCACATATACACAGGCACTGCAGGGCGCGGGGGGCACCCTGGGCAGCATGAAACCTATTGAAACTGGCATAAATAAGGGGCATAAGTTGCTGAGGCACAGTCCAGTATAAAAAATTACCTCATAAATGCTGAGAAGAAACCCGCCATTGAGGGGGCGGGGCTTCCTCCTCAGTCAGCCAGCACACTGCTCAACGCCATTTTCTCTCCTTCCAGGCTGCAGAGAAGAACGCTGGTCATCCTCCAGTGTCTGTGGTGTGGTTGTGCACATGTGTGACATGTCTGAGGCAGGGAGCTCTTCCCCTGAGGGAGCAATTTTAGGGACACAGAGTTGTAATGTGGTGGCGTTGCCGGCACACCAAGAGCCTGAATGGGTGAAAGAATTACGTGATAGTGTGAATCATAGTAAGAGATTGGATAAGTCTGAGTCTCATGCAGAAAGCTGGAGAAAATCAGTGGAAGATGTGAATTTTCATAGTCCTGCTTTTTCATCCATAGGCGACCCCTCTGGGTCACATAAGAGACCATTTGCACAAATAATACATACTGATACCGACACGGACTCTGATTCCTGTGTCGACGATAGTGATTCCAGGGGAATAGATCCTAAATTGGCAAAAAGCATTCAATACATGATTGTTGCTATAAAGGAAGTTACGGAAGCCCCTCCTGTACCTCAGGAGAAGGCTTATTTTTATAAAGAGAGGAAAATTAATGTAACTTTCCCTCCTTCTCATGAGCTAAATACCTTATTTGAGGGAGTTTGGGTAAACCCTGAAAAGAAATTTCAGGTTCCCAAAAGGATTCAGGTTGCTTATCCTTTCCTGGCAGAGGACAGGAAAAGGTGGGAGTCACCCTAGTATTAGACAGTGCCCTGTCAAGGTTAACTAAAAAGGTGATTCTTCCTGCACCTGGGACGGCTTCACTGAAGGAGCCGGCAGACCGCAAGTTGGAGACTACGTTAAAATCTATTTATGTGGCCAATGGTGCATTGCTCAGGCCCACCATGCTTGCGCATGGGTGAGTAGGGCTATCAAAAAATGGTCAGATAACCTGTCATCGGAAATTGACACTATAGAGACGAGATACTCCTAACGTTAGATCATATCAAATACGCTGCTGCATACATGCTAGAAGGCATGAAAGATATTGGACTCTTGGGTTCAAAAACCACTACCATGGCAGTATCAGCTCGGAGGGCGTTGTGGATTCGCCAGTGGAATGCTGATGCAGATTCCAAAAGAAATATGGATGCTCTGCCGTATAAAGGTGAGGCCTTGTTTGGAGATGGGCTGGATGCATTAGTCTCTGCGGCTACCGCAGGTAAGTCTACATTCTTGCCTTATGCTCCTGCAGCGGCGTAAAAGACACATCACTCTCAGATGCAGTCCTTTCGGCCCAACAAATACAAAAAGGCCAAAGGTTCCCCCTTCTTTGCAGGTAGAGGAAGAGGAAAGTGAAAAAAATCCGCAGCGTCTCCAGGATCGCAGGAGCAGAAATCAACCCCTGCTTCTGCCAAATCTGCAGCATGACGCTGGGGCTCCCTTGCGGGAGTCCGCTCGCGTGGGAGCACGTCTGAAACTTTTCAGTCAGATCTGGCTTCAGTCTGGCCTGGACCCCTGGGTCTTACAAATATCTTTCATGCCTTCTAGCATGTACAAATAGTGTCCCATGGATACAAACTGGAGTTTCAACACGTCACCCCATCCCGATTTTTCAAATCGACCTTGCCAGCTTTTCTTCCAGAAAGAGAAGTAGTAACAGCTGCAATTCAAAAATTATGTCAGGATCAAGTCATTGTCCTGGTACTCTTGTCACAGCAAGGAGAAGGTTTTTATTTAAGCCTTTTCGTAGTGCCGAAGCCAGATGGCTCGGTCAGACCAATTTTAAACCTGAAATATCTGAATCTCTACCTCAAAAGGTTCAAGTTCAAGATGGAATCTCATGGTGTCAGTAGACATAAAAGATGCTTATTTGCATGTTCCCATTTATCCTCCTCACCAAGCTTATCTGAGATTCGCAGTACAGGATTGCCATTACCAGTTCCAGACGTTGCCGTTCGGACTCTACACGGCACCGAGGGTATTCACCAAGGTGATGGCGGAGATGATGGTCCACCTTCAACAACAAGGAGTCAATATAATTCCTTACCTGGGCGATCTCCTGATAAAGGCGAGATCCAAGGAACGGTTGGTGCAGAACATTGCACTCTCCCTGTCAGTACTCCAACGACACGATTGGATCATGAATTTTCCAAAGTCACAATTGGAACCGACGACAAGATTGTCCTTTCTGGGGATGATACTGGACACAGAAGTACAGAGGGTATTCCTTCCAGTGGAAAAGGCTCTGGAAATCCAGAGACTGGTCAAGCAAATTTTGAAACCAACAAGAGTGTCGATCCATCAATGTATTCGGTTGTTTGGAAAGATGGTAGCGGCCTACGAGGCCATACAGTTTGGCTGAATCCATGCCAGAGCTTTCCAGTGGGACCTGTTGGACAAGTGGTCCGGATCCCACCTGCACATGCACCAGAAGATAATGCTGTCCTCCAAAGCCAGGATTTCGCTCCTGTGGTGGCTACACAGTTCTCACCTATTAGAGGGACGCAGGTTCGGGATTCAGGACTGGGTCCTAGTAACCACAGAGGCAAGTCTCCGAGGCTGGGGAGCAGTCACACAGGGGAAAAGGAAGATGTTCAAGTCAGGAAACCTGTCTTTACATAAACGTGCTGGAATTGAGAGGCATTTACAACGGCCTTCTACAAGCGGTGCATCTTCTTCAAGATCAACCCGTGCAGATCCAGTCGGACAATGTAACAGCAGTCGCCTACATAAACCGCCAGGGCGGAATGAAAAGCAGAGCAGCAATGGCAGAGGTGACAAAGATCCTCCTCTGGGCAGAAAGACATGCAAGAGCTCTGTCGGCAATTTTCATTCCTGGAGTGGACAACTGGGAAGCAGACTTCCTCAGCAGACATGATCTCGATCCAGAAGAGTGGGGCCTCCACCAAGAAGTCTTCGCAGAGGTGACAGGTCTTTGGGGAGCTCCTCAAGTAGACATGATGGCATCTCGTCTCAACAAGAAGCTTCAGAGATATTGTTCCAGGTCGAGAGACCCTCAAACAATAGCAGTGGATGCACTGGTGACCCAGTGGGTGTTTCAGTCGGTATATGTCTTCCCTCCACTTCCACTAATACCAAACGTTCTCAAAATCATACGGAGAACAAGGGTTTGAGCGATCCTCATTGCCCCAGACTGGCCAAGGAGGACTTGGTATCCAGATCTTCAGGAGTTGCTCATGGAAGATCCTCGGCCTCTTCCTCCTCGCGAGGACCTGCTGCAGCAGGGGCCATGCGTATATCAAGACTTACCACGGCTACGTTTGACGCCATGGCTTTTGAGCGCCGGATCCTAGCCCGAAAGGGTATTCCAAAAGTAGTCACACTTATTCAGGCCAGGAAAGGAGTAACGTCTAAGCATTACCACCGTATTTGGAGAAAATATGTGTCTTGGTGTGAATCCAAGAAGGCTTCAACGGAAGCGTTTCAGTTAGGACGTTTTCTCCATTTTCTACAGTCTGGTGTGGATGCGGGCCTACGATTGGGTTCAATCAAGGTCCAGATTTCGGCCTTATCAATTTTCTTTCAAAGACAATTGGCCTCCCTTCCAGAAGTTCAGAAGTTCATGAAAGGAGTGCTGCACATCCTACCTCCATTTGTGCCCCCGGTGGCTCCATGGGACCTTAATGTGGTCTTGCAGTTCCTGCAATCAGATTGGTTTGAACAACTGAAGTAGATAGAATTGAAGTTTCTCACTTGGAAAGTGGTCATGTTATTGGCCTTGGCATCCGCAAGGCGGGTGTCTGAGTTGGGGGCTTTGTCCCACAAGAGCCCTTACCTGATCTTCCATGAAGATAGAGCAGAGTTGAGAACTCGCCAACAATTTCTTCCAAAGGTTGTTTCGTCTTTCCATATCAACCAACCTATTGTGGTGCCAGTGGCTACTGACACCTTCACTGCATCAAAGTCTCTTGATGTAGTTAGAGCTTTGAAAATTTATGTCGCAAGAACAGCTTGGGTACGGAAAACAGAGGCTCTGTTTGTCCTGTATGCTCCCAACAAGATTGGGTGTCCTGCTTCTAAGCAGACCATTGCACGCTGGATCAGAGGGACGATTCAGCACGCTCATTCCACGGCAGGATTGCCGATACCGAAGTCGGTAAATGACCATTCTACTAGAAAGGTGGGCGCATCCTGGGCGGCTGCCCGGGGGGTCTCGGCATTACAACTACGAGCAGCTACTTGGGCAGCTACTTGGTCAGGGGCAAACACGTTTCCAAAGTTTTACAAGTTTGACACCTTGGCCAATGAGGACCTCAAGTTTGGTCAATCGGTGCTTCAGAGTCATCCGCACTCTCCCGCCCATACTGGAGCTTTGGTATAACCTTATTGTACTAAAGTGGACCCCAGCATCCTCTAGGACGTATGAGAAAACAGGTTTTTAATACCTACCGGTAAATCCTTTACTCCTAGTCTGTAGAGGATGCTGGGCGCCCGACCCAGTGCGTACTTTTCCTGCAGTTATTACGTTTGTAGTTACACAGATGTTGTGTTACGGTTATTTTCAGCATGTTGCTGCAATTCTTCATGCCCGTTGGCATGTGTTATGTTGAATGCCATGTGTGCGGCATGGTTGAGGTGTGAGCTGGGATGAATCTCACCATTAAAGTGAGTCCTTTCCTCGAAATGTCCGTCTCCCTGGGCACAGTTCCTATAACTGAGGTCTGGAGGAGGGGCATAGAGGGAGAAGCCAGTTCACACCCTTGAAAAGTCTTAAAGTGCCCATGGCTCCTGCGGAACCGTCTATACCCCATGGTACTAAAGTGGACCCCAGCATCCTCTACGGACTAGGAGAAAAGGATTTACCGGTAGGCTGTAGGGAGTAGCGCTGGAGGGTGGGTGTAGTGTAGGGAGCAGCGCTGGATAGTGGGTGTAGTGTAGGGAGCAACACTGGATAGTGAGTGTAGTGTAGGGAGCAGCGCTGGATAGTGAGTGTAGTGTAGGGAGCAGCGCTGGATAGTGGGTGTAATGTAGGGAGCAGCGCTGAATAGTGAGTGTAGTGTAGGGAGCAGCGCTGAATAGTGGGTGTAGTGTAGGGAGCAGCGCTGGATAGTGGGTGTAGTGTAGGGAGCAGCGCTGGATAGTGAGTGTATTGTAGGGAGCAGCACTGGTGTAGTGTAGTGTAGGGACTAGGGAGCAGCACTGGAGGGTGTAGGAAGCGGAGTGGGAGGGAGGCTGCAGTGAGCACTGCAGTGAGGGGGGGTGGGTGTCAGTAATACTACACTTACCATTAGGCGGACTATCACTGACTTGGTTTGGGAGTGTTGTGGACTCGGGGTTTCTTCCGGTGACCCGTAAGAGGAACCGCAACTGGGTCGCAGCAGAGATGGCCGAATGTAGGTTTTCCTCATGCAGGATTTGGACGGCAGGCAGGAGGCACGTGTGGACGCTGGAGGTCTCCTGAAAGACAAGACTTGAAAAGGAGCTGATGAATTGGTGAAGAGTACCCTAAGCTCACTGAGAGCGATACTGAGGTGCTGGAGGCACTGAGGTGCTTGGAGGCACTGAGATACTTGGCGGCGCTGAGGCGCTTGGAGGCGCTGAGGTGCTTGGAGGCGCTGAGGTGCTTGGAGGCGCTTGGAAGCGCTGAGGCGCTTGGAGACTCTGAGGTGCTTGGAGGCGCTGAGGCGCTTGGAGGCACTGAGGTGCTCGGAGACGCTGAGGTGCTTGGAAGCACTGAGGTGCTCGGAGACGCTGAGGCACTTGGAGATGCTGAGAAGGCTGGAGACTACAGGGATACGGGGGCACTGGAGATCACAACTCTTGGGAGAATAGATGATACTCAGGCGCCGGAGCTCTGCCCGGCGTCTGAATTTGAACTTCCCACCAGTGCCTGATTGGAGGGAAGTACTGATGACGTCACCCGCACCTTCCGTGGACGCCGGGCGTACCCGCGACGTCCACACTCATGCTGGCCGGACGGAGCGCCGGGAGCCGGGAACCGCCAGCGAGGACGGCCGCACGGAGAGCCAGCGCGCCCGGAGGGGTTAGTATGGTGGCCGCGGCGGCGGCATGACACGGACAAGACACGCTGAACGCGCCGGAGGCCTTTCAAATTATAGCGCTGGCCGTCAGCCAGTCAGAACGGGCAGTCCGGCAGCCAATCAGGAGCCGCTGCGGCCGCTTCCCTGATTGGCCGCCGGTCCACCAGCTGTGATAGGCTGGCGGCTGGCACTACATTTGAAATGCCAACGCCGCGGTCTGTGTTCATGGCTGCCGCCCGCCTAGTCCTGCCGACCGCCTAATAGTAAGTGTTACTTACACCAACCCACCCTCACTGCACATGCGCAATGCAATCCCGTGAATCCCGGGATTGGAGGCTCCAATCCCGAGATTCAAATACCGGCATTTTTGGGCCAGAATCCCGGGATCCCGCCGATCCCGGGATTGGCCTCCCTGTATACAACCCCATGATGGTGATACTGATACAACACCCGTAGATAATATTATACCTCAACCCCCATTTCAGATCTTACCAACAACAGCAGGAATGGGTGAAGCCCCCGGAGGGGAAGGAGAAGGGACATATAACTTCAGTAGATTGGTGACTGGTCCTGGGGGAGGGAGCAGCCACCATGCAGACAGGAAAGAGGCAGGCATCGGGCACTGCTGCTGCTACTCGCTGTGCTGGAGCAAACATGTCAGGCTGTGACATGTCTGCTCTGCAGTCACGGCCAGGCCGCAGCTTATAGCAGCCATCGCCGCCGTACCTGTTCAGTAAAATAAGGGGTGTAAGGCGGCCACATACTGTATGTAAATAATAATAATAATTGAAACAAATTCCTAGCCAACGTTGGGGCACATGCCTCGGTGCTCCCCCAGAATCCACCACTACCCAATCGCATCTGTCTGTGACAGGGGCTTTCTTTCATATGGACTGAAAGCACACCCCTTTCACAGAGGTACTTCTATTAGGTGACGCTTATAGACCTTTTTTATTGGGCTTTTACTGTCTGCTGCTCTGCCCTGCCCCCCACTTCCAGCCCTTTCACATTGGCAGCGGGAGGCACCGAGTGCAGTGCCTCTGAAACACATTTAAAACAGTTTTTTAACAAGAAAAAAATGATTAAAATAATGTAAAGTCTAAAGCATATACTTATGACACAGAATATGTGTCATAAGTATCTTCTTTGTATTATTTCAATCATTAATGACAGGGGAGGCACTGCCTCCCCTACCTGCACGGACCTGGCCTATACATACATCTTAATGTACAACTTACTGCGTACGCATTGCACCTCCCCACTTTTTCTACTCATGAGAGCAGCCATAATCATCATCATCATAGGCAATTACGTATGCTAGGTGCAAAAGATATGACTGAAACAGGCATCCCCTTGGCATACACACAACTCTGGCAACCCTCCACCAACACTCCTGGAAGATGGTTCTCTTCCATGCATACACCCAGCTGACACTGAGAACATTTACTGTATGGAGAGAAACGTCCAATCGCTCAAAGATATGCAAATGCCTATATTCTCTACAGCACATGCGCAGTTTGCTAAACACTCACTAGATGCTGCAGCATTTGGACCTGCACACCTTTTTTGAATCACAGCGTCATAGATTATCAGAAATTTTTTCATGGCACCCGTAGGCCAAAAGATTCTTATTGAGAAATTTAGAAAGAAATATTAAATTAAGTAAATTGTGTTTATAGGTCATCCTAAGGTTCAGTTATGTGGTGAGGGATAAGATTCGCTTCTGTTTGTCCACATGTTATGTTTGGCAGCCACCAGCACTGGTTTTGCTTATTACATTGACCATAAATAATTTGAATTGGTCCTGGACCACCAACCCAGTGCACCCCTGCAAGTGTCCTGAGGCACCCCAGGGAGCCACGGCACACAGTTCGAGAACCACTGCTATATACTGTTGGCAGAAAATGCTCAGCACACTTCCTCCTCTCTAACCGACCCGAAGGGATGACCTTCTACTTGCCGAGTGCACTACTGTGCATGTACGGCCCTCGCACGTCTTACACCTCATGGCTTCCTGTGTATAGTATGTGCCCGTGAGTGACTCCAACTAATGGAGGCCCTGCAGAGACTCCAAACTCCACTGTTTCACTACTGCTATACTATATATATATATATATATATATATATATATACACATACACACATTGTGTTGACACCACAGCATATAAGTGATTCAGAGGTGGACACAGTTGCAGCAGCGACTGCATCATTTTTTACACAAGTGTCCAATTCTCAGCCTACTGAGACTCCCACTAGCAGAGGTGGTATTCCATCACCAGATGTACTGTGATGAAACATCATTGCAACAGCGGCCGGACTGACCTATGACAGGTGCAGTTTTGCAGTCAGAAGATGGCCATCTGAGTCAATATAACTGTTATGAGCCACCACTGTGACATCACTCATTTGTCTTCTGACTGTCTCCTAACAACCTGGAAGACGGCTGCTACGTATGTAGCACACCTGTTTGAAATGCTTTTGTTACCTGACTCCTCCTGTGATTGGTCTCTTTCCCTTCCCTGATCCTGGAGTCGGTGATATTACTAAGTTTCTGCACCTAGTGAGCCTGCCTCACTGCATACTATGCAGTTTCCAGTTCTTGTAACCATGGTTTGTCTGTCTGAACCCCACAGTTATTCCTGAGTCCTAGTTCCTTGTCAGTCCTAAGACCTATGCCTTATTGGATCCTGCCCAGTAACTGCCATCCTGTGTCTGTTTCTGCTCCGTGTCAACATCCAGCCATAGCCCTCCAGTTATTCTCATGCATGGTCCTGATACTTGTCTAAAGGTGTGTACACACGGTGAGATTTTTTCTTGAGATTTTGACTATATAGTCAAAATCGCAAGAAAAGTGAGTGCAAATCGCAAGGTGAAAGTCACCTTGCGATCCCGATGCGCGGCCCCGCCAGGTCAGCATCGCAAGAAAAGATAGACTGTGCAGGCAAGTCAATCCTTGCTAGATCGGTGTACTATCTAGTTCATCTCACATGTCAATGACATCTCACATAAGCCAAAATCTCACATAAGCCAAAATCGTAAGCACACATAGTCCATATCTCAAGAAAAGTTAGTCAAAATCTGTCCTATCTGGGCTCCGGGGAGTTCAAGGGAAATCGCAAGTAAAAATCGAACATAGCAAGGATCTCACCGTGTGTACACACCCTAACTCCTGCCAAGTCTTCATGAGTTTATCCTGCCACCTCAGGTCTTGTGACCATCCAGCCTGTGTGTCCTTGGTTGTCGCTAGCAAACTTTATTCATATTCACTCCAGCCGTGCCTGTATTCACAGGTCTGCAGCAATTTCTGAATATCTGTATCAGTACTCAAAGCTACAACTCTGCCTCTGAGTGTTATTACAGCCTAGTGAGTCACTATTCATTAAGCAAGTCTCTCTGCTCAAGCTGACAGAACTTGCTTTTAATCAACTCACGCACACACTCACCTAGTTACTCCCAGCAGTTATCACCTCATTCATTCAGTTCCCATTGTTCAGTTACCAGTGCATATTCAATCCTGTGGCTTCCAGTTATCATACCTTGTCAAGCTAATCTGCAATAACCATTCCAGTATCCTGCTAACCTGACCTGCAATTAACCCAAGCTTTGCTATCTGGTTTAATCAAGTCTTGCTGTCTTCACTTGCATCAGCCTTGCCATTATCACCTAGACAAAGTTTACAATTAACCCCAGTCTTGCCAAGTCATCTTGCATCCAGTCTGCCTGCAATCGACCCTTGCCTTGCCAGTTGCTATACCCCAGATGAAATTAACCTAATAGATCTCTGCCAATCCCGAACTTGGCTGAGCCATATCTTAACAGTAACTGCAACTTTGAACAAAGTCGCTGACCACAACACAGCCACATCTGTGTAGCCCCCCCACACACATACATACACACACACACACACACACACACACACACACACACACACACACACACACAGTTACCTCCCACGAATGTCTCTCTGCGTGCAATTTTAATATGCCCCTTAGAATGTTAACCATCAGGACCAACGCGCAGATTTAAAAAAATTGGCAGCACTGTGTAAACTTAGGGGCACTACAAGCACCAACATACCCTTATCCTGGCTGCAACTGGATATTATTTCATCCTGTTCCTGTTGCATACTGTGCACCTGTTTTTACTGATTAATAATTCCCTGGTTAAAGTTATCTGCCATGTGGCGTGACCTCCATCGCACACCATTGCCACCAGCCACTACTGAAGGATCTGCCAATACATACCTGTACAACTCAGAATCAGGCCCATTATGTGCAGCTTCGCATACCACCTTATCAGGTTTTACAACAAGTGCAGGTTAGATAGTGACAGTAAAGTCTGACTCATTGCTATTTGTACTTTCACAGCAATTTTAGGTCGGAAGCATAGAATAATATAAGGCACTCTAGTGACATTACAAGTTAAAGGGTTTGTCTGAAAAACATTCAAATTAACTAATAACTTGGAGAAATAATAGTGCTCATCTCAGGCTTCTTCAGCTGTGTGATTAGGATAAAGCGACGTGGAATAAGAACTATGTTAGACAGCGGATCACTCTGTGGTCTGTCTCTGTTCCCAGCACTACAGGCCGCTTCCCTTCTCTAGTGTTTTCCCTCCTAGTGTCAGCTCAGTGCAGGAGGAGGAGCTTAGTGCACAGTCCGAGAGAGTTCTTCCTGGGAGAGACAACTGCACTGATGTGCAGCTTCTGCTCTCCTGAGTGTGTGACCTTGTCTACCCCGCAGCGCACCCTGTGTGTACTAAATCGCTGTGTCACCGCTGTACTGTTTCACATGTATACTGTGACTTCCTGCTGCTGAAAAACATCTTCTATATCCTACAAGCTATTATCTCTGTTATATGAATAAACCAATCATCCTGGTTAAGTGCTGTTGTGTGGACTAACATCCCTATATAACACCCGCAACACTATGCCAACAATCTACAGTACAGCGTGTTGGACCAGCAGGGGTGGTCGTATATGAATATTGTTTTACTCTGTTCTACTCTCATATTTTTTGCACTTTAATTAAAAATATTTGCACTGAAAAATATATATAATGATTATGAGTTTAACATGCGACTTGTTTAGATTAAAAGCCCTTTTCACTTTTAGGTCCTGATTTAGACCTGCACGGAAACTGCAGGCAATGCTGATGTTCATATAGTTGAGAGATTTTTTGTAACTGCACATACAATTTTTTGTAACTGCACATACTACGGCACATGCGTTACACATAGTTGGTCTGATTTATTGGCGGTCACAAAGCCAATGCAGCAGCTATCTTTTTTTAGTGAGGGTGCTGCGAAGCATCGCAAGTGTAGCAGCCACCCTCAAGTGAACAGAGATGCCCCCAAAGCCACTGCAATTGTGTACTCTGTTGCAATTGCAATGCAAATGCGAAGAACATCAACTCCCCAAAAGCCTCCATGGCCGTGCAGAATAGCCACGGGAGCTACGATGCTGGTGTCATGCTTTATGATCGCAGACATGCACCGAGACATTCACCCGAAAATGGTCACGACACCCCTGTGTTTTTTGCAGACACTCTTCGTTACCTGCAAAGAAAGGGTATACCCAGATGTATTTGGGCGCTGAGTAGATGAGATGCCTTGCTAAGCTGCAGCCAAATTTAGAGGGAAGTCACTCCCACTAAAACAGAAAAATACAACAAAATGGAGGTGTTAGGGATATTCTATTTGTTTTTGTAATATCCTTCAGTTGTCTGATGATTCTTGTACCAGCTGCTGGGAGTCAGTAATCAAGACACAAACGCAGTATCTATGTCAAAACTGATTCTGAGCTACGCTCCTTTACTTTCCAGGGGTTTTTATGGCAAAGTTTTCACATAATGAATATATAAAGAATACGTCACAAAGGAGTTTGGTAATAACTACAAATTTCTACAGAACATATTAGCAACATTATACATTTCTGCATTTCAGCGAGTTCTCATGAGTCTCCAAGTCCAGAGAGTTTTACCTTGTAGTTGTTATCAGTGTTCTTTCAAGGTTTCTTCAAGGCTGTGCGGCTGGAACATCCCACCTTCTAGTTACTAAAACTTGTTGGCATTGATACTCATCTTCCCCATATCTGCTATAAGGTGATTAAGGTTCAAAACACACATATTTCTTATATTTGATTCGCAAGCATCTAATTTATGTCACTGACCTAGGTTGGGGGTGTTGTGAACTCGGGGGTTCTTCCGATGGTAGGGAAGAGGAACCACAGTTGGGTCGGAACAGGGATGGCCTGATATAGGTCTTCCTCATACAGGACTCTGACAGTAAGGTTTGATGAAATTATTGCAGAACTTTATTGCGGGAAGAGGACAACACAATGTCACATAACAGAGAAGGAGCGTACGGGGAAATGTCCAGGAAGTGCTTGTGAGTGATAGTAAAAGATACTAGTGATTTGAAGAACTTGAGAGCGGTGATTGAAGACACTGATGATTTGAAGAACTTGAGAGCGGTGGTTAAAGACACTGATGATTTGAAGAACTTGAGAGCGGTGATCAAAGACACTGATGATTTGAAGAACTTGAGAGCGGTGGTTAAAGACACTGATGATTTGAAGAACTTGAGAGCGGTGGTTAAAGACACTGACAATTTGTAGAATTTTAGAGCGATGATTACAGACACTGAGGATCTGTATAACTTGAGAGCGATGATTACAGACACTGAGGATTGGTATAACTTGAGAGCGATGATTATAGACACTGAGGATTTGTATAACTTGGGAGCGGTGTTTAAAGACACTGGTAACTTGTAACACTTGAGAGCGGCGTTTAACCTGCAGCCCACGCTGACTCCAAGAAGCACTAGTGACCGGAGCGCAGAGGAACCCAGCAGCAGCTGAGAACGCTGGAAGCTGTGCAGCAACAGACACCTGGAAATGCCAGAGGCACTGGGGTATTACTGCAGAGAGATTTCGCCGGGAACGAGAGCACTGGCATCCACTTCAGGGGAAAAGACGATACTCAGGCGCCGAGGCTCTGTCCGGCGTCTGACTTTGAATCTCCCGCCTCCGCAGGATTGGCGGAGCAGTCTGATGATGTCACCTGTTCCCCGCCCACGTGATGCCGGGTGTCATGGCGGCGCCACTGCCCCGGGGAACTGCCGGGAGCCGCGCCAGCCAGACGCCGGAGCCCGTGGACCACCGAAGGTGGAGGCCGCAACACCGACCAGCAGGCATGCAAGGGTAAGCGCGGTGAACGCCGCCTCTGGCGCGTGACAGTACCCCCTCCTCCAGGAGTGGCCCCCGGACACTTTCCAGGTTTTGTTGGATGTCTGGAATGGAAAATCCACACCAGTCGGGGAGCCATAACTTCAGAAGCCTTAACCCAGCTCCTTTCCTCGGGGCCAAAACCTTTCCACTCCACCAAATACTGTAGATTCTTGTGGAGGTAATGAGAGTCAAGAATAGCTTTAATTTCAAAGTCTGTTCCAGCTTCAGTCTCTGCAGAGGTTGGCCTCGGGGATTTTGAATGGAACCGGTTTAAAATAAGGGGGCGAAGGCGAGAGACATGGAAGGAATTTGGTATCCGGAGGTGGGAAGGCAATCCCAATTTGCAGACAACCGGGTTCAGGACTTGTAACACGGGGTAAGGACCAATAAACCTCAGAGCAAACTTCATAGTAGGCACTCTTATCCGAAGATTGCGGGTAGAGAGCCATACCCTGTCACCAACCTTGTACTGGGGGGCTGCTCGTCGCTTCCTATCCG
This sequence comes from Pseudophryne corroboree, assembly GCF_028390025.1. Taxonomy (NCBI): domain Eukaryota; kingdom Metazoa; phylum Chordata; class Amphibia; order Anura; family Myobatrachidae; genus Pseudophryne; species Pseudophryne corroboree. The sequence continues at coordinate 614,356,760 of NC_086447.1, forward strand.
CAAAGAACTTATAGCGGTTGGAGACTCTCTTGAGGTTAGCATGAACTTGACTCCAAATTTGATTGAAGTGCCGGAGAGTGGAGGCTGCAACAGGAACATCCTCCGGAGGACAAATGGGTAATTCTGGAACTTGAGGATGGAATCCATAATTAATGAAAAATGGGAATTCACCAGTCGAAGAGTGGTACAGATGATTATGGGCAAACTCGGCCCATGGCAACAGTTCCACCCAGTCATCTCGCGAGGGAGAGAGATAAACTCGGAGAAAAGTCTCTAAATCTTGATTGACGCGTTCAGTTTGCCCATTGGTTTGTGGATGGTAAGCGGATGAAAACTTGAGCTTTATTTGTAAGCCTGTACAGAGAGCTCTCCAGAACCTTGCAGTGAATTGTACCCCCCGATCAGAGACAATCTCCTGAGGTAACCCGTGCAGGTGGAAATGTTCTCGGATAAATAACAAGGCCAACTTGGGAGCTGATAGTAACCCGGTCAGAGGTACAAAATACGCCATTTTAGAGAAACGGTCAATAATTACCCAGACAGTATTATGAACCTTGGAGAGAGGCAATTCGGTGACGAAGTCCATAGAGATATGAGTCCAAGGCCTCCTAGGAATGGACAGTGGATGCAACAACCCTGCAGGCGGCAGACAAAGAATTTTGTGCTGAGCACACTGAGGACATGAGCTGACATAATCCTGAATATCCTTCTTCATAGTGTCCCACCAGTAAGATCTTCGCAGAAACTCCCACATCTTTTGAACTCCAGGGTGACCGGAAAACTTGGAAATATGAGCCCACTGCAACAACCTTGGTCGAAATTTAGCTGGCACAGACATTCTCCCAGGAGGAGGGCCCAGAGCAGTGGGAGCCGCTGGCATAGAAACTGGATTGAGAATCAAAGCCTTCTCAACGGAATTCTCCTCATCCGAAGCTGTTAAGTAACGGGATAAAGCATCAGCCTTGGTGTTAAAAGTCCCAGCCCGGTACTTAATAACAAACGAGAACCGAGTAAAGAAGAGCGCCCATCTAGCTTGACGGGGATTCAAGCACTGGGCCGTCTTGAGGTACAGCAAATTCTTGTGATCAGAAAAAATTGTAATTAGATGTTTAGCACCTTCCAAAAGATATCTCCATTCCTCTAAGGCAGATTTTATTGCCAAAAGCTCCTTGTCTCCAATGGTGTCATTCCGTTCAGCAGGAGAGAACTTGCGAGAATGGAAACCACATGGATGTAACTTCCCGTCTGGAGCGTACTGTGAAAGCACGGCACCTATGCCTACCGTGGAAGCATCAACCTCCAAAAAGAATGGTTTAGAAAAATTTGGTTGTTGAAGTACTGGAGCGGACATAAAGGCTGCCTTCAACTGAACGAACGCTGCTACAGCTTCAGAGGACCAATGACTTGGGTCAGAACCCTTCTTGGTTAGGGCAGTGATAGGTGCCACAATGGTAGAGAATCCCTTTATGAACTTCCGGTAGTTTGCGAAACCCAGAAATTGCTGTACCGCTTTCAAGGAAAGAGGCTGAGTCCAGTCCCGAATGGCAGTGAGTTTCTCTGGATCCATACGAAGTTCCGTGCCCGAAATGATGTAACCAAGAAATGGAATGGAAGGGACCTCAAAGGTGCATTTGGAAAGCTTACCATAAAGATGATTCTTTCGCAATCGAAGAAGTACCTCCTTGACATGCAATCTGTGTTCTGTGAGGTTCTTAGAAAATATCAAAATGTCATCCAAATATACCACTACACATAGGTGTAACATATCCCGAAAGACTTCATTGATGAATCCCTGGAAGACGGCTGGGGCCTTGCTGAGGCCAAACGGCATTACCAGATACTCGTAATGCCCGTCCCTGTTATTGAAGGCCGTCTTCCATTCGTCCCCCTGTCGGATACGTATCAAATTATAAGCTCCCCTTAGATCGAGCTTGGTGAAAACTCGGGCTCCTCGAACTCTATCAAAAAGCTCCGTGATGAGCGGCAAAGGATACTTATTCTTAATGGTGACATCATTTAGACCACGATAGTCAATAAACGGTCTCAGCCCTCCGACCTTCTTCTTCACAAAAAAGAAACCTGCCCCCGCCGGGGAGGTAGAGGGATGGATGAATCCTTTCTGCAGGTTAGACTTGATATAGTCCGACATAGCTTGGGTCTCGGGTAATGATAGAGGATAAGTGCGACCCCGAGGTGGCATTTTCCCCGGAATGAGCTCAATGGGGCAGTCCCAGGGTCTATGCGGTGGTAACTGGTCAGCCACCTGTTACAAGAATACGTCTGAAAACTCCTGATAGGCCTCCGGAATGAGCTCTTCATCTGACTTGGAAGATACATGGAGCGGGTAGACAGGAGTGAGACAATTTGAATGACAAAATGGACTCCAAGATGTTATTTGCGTCGAAGTCCAATCGACATGAGGGTTGTGAAGTTTAAGCCAAGGAAGGCCAAGAATTAGATCGTGGGGCATCTCCCGAATCACTAAGAACTCCAGGTGTTCTTGATGCAGAGCCCCCACTTGCAGCTTGATTGGTACTGTACAACTTGAAATCAGACCGTTAGAAATTTGGGTACTATTAATAGCAGTCAATGTAATAGGTCGTTCGACCGACCGTAACTGAAAACCCAGATCCTGGGCACAAGAAAGGGAAATAAAATTCCCTGCAGCCCCTGAGTCCAGCAGAGCCTTAACGAGCTTGGCTATTGACCCAGAAAACAGAGACACGAAGAGTAAACAGTCCACTGGCGGAGAAGATTTAGAAGAAACCCCTAGGTCGACTCCTCCAGAACAAGCTAGGACTGCCCATTTCCCGGGCGAGACTTGCAAAACTTGAGAAAATGATCCGCGGCACCACAGTAGAGGCAGAGTCTACCCTCACGTCGACGCTGACGTTCTTCTGGAGACAGCCGAGATCGATTAATCTGCATGGGCTCGTCTGGACTCGGAATAACCGTTCGCCACCTCATTCCTGCATGCGAAGATCCACCTTTACACAGAGCGAGATCAACTGTTCTAGGGAATCAGGCAAATCTCTAGTGACCAACTCGTCCTTAAGACGATCGGAAAGTCCGTTCCAAAAGGCAGCCCTGAGAGCATCATTATTCCAGCGCAGTTCTGATGCTATGGTCTGAAAGTTAATCACATACTGTCCCACTGACCGAGAGCCTTGTCGGACGCGGAGCAAATCTGCAGAGGCAGCGGTCGTCCTACCGGGCTCATCAAAGATCCTCCGGAATGACGTAATAAAATTGGTGTAACTGGAAACCAGTGGATCAGATTGCTCCTATAACGGAGTCACCCAATCCAATGCTGAACCCTCAAGCAAAGAAATAATGTATGCCACCTTGGACCGATCCGTAGGGAAGTTATGTGAAAGGAGTTCAAAATGTACCTCGCACTGATTGAGAAAACCACGGCAACTCTTTGGATTCCCATTATAACGAGAAGGAGTGGGGAGCTGGAAGGCGTGATCTGGTTCCGGAGAGGGATGGAACATTACTAGCGCCAACCACTGGAGCGGGTACTGGAACTGGGACCGGCACTACTGAAGCCAGAGAAGTCTGAATTTGATCCAGCCGGCCAGATAATACCTGGAGATAATGCATCACCTGGAAAAAGGAGAGAGAAGCGCTCATGTGTTCAAAATGGATACTCAATTAATCTATACAGAGCCGGTATAATAATATAGAAATTTATTAAATAACAAGTACACCAATTATAATGTGATTGGTTAACATAATAAAATCGAATAAAATAAATAAAATGATATAGATATCGTGCTGGCCAGCAGTTTTCAGTTAGCACATATGATTCTAAAAGTCCTTGTTACCGGACCTGAAAAGTGTCAGCGTATAATGAGCTGTGATAAATGTTCCTTAAGTATCAATAATTCCACTAGATATAATTGTCCTGGAGAGACATCAGCGTATTGTTACTTTGTAACAGTCAAACAGTATATGCAGTACGCTAGAATGATAAAGGTGAAATGGCAGAAAGCAGCATAAACAATTTGAGTCCGATTACCTCCCTGTTGGAAAAGGCGGTGTGGTCCTACCCCCGGTAACCGAGCGTCCTCGGTATAAGATGTTGCACGGGGGGTGCCTTTTTAGTGTCACCGACTATAGCTTCCTTCACACTTATAGGAGGAAATGGTACAACGGACTTCTGTGGCTGGAGCCTGCTTCGGCAATGGTGCTGCTGTTGCTGGTAGCTGACCACGGTTGAATCGTTTTGTGTTCCCGTGTCTGCTCTCGCTATAGTGAACAATTCACCTGTGGCTTAATGATGAACACTGCTGCAGCAGTGTTCATCATTAAGCCACAGGTGAATTGTTCACTATAGCGAGAGCAGACACGGGAACACAAAACGATTCAACCGTGGTCAGCTACCAGCAACAGCAGCACCATTGCCGAAGCAGGCTCCAGCCACAGAAGTCCGTTGTACCATTTCCTCCTATAAGTGTGAAGGAAGCTATAGTCGGTGACACTAAAAAGGCACCCCCCGTGCAACATCTTATACCGAGGACGCTCGGTTACCGGGGGTAGGACCACACCGCCTTTTCCAACAGGGAGGTAATCGGACTCAAATTGTTTATGCTGCTTTCTGCCATTTCACCTTTATCATTCTAGCGTACTGCATATACTGTTTGACTGTTACAAAGTAACAATACGCTGATGTCTCTCCAGGACAATTATATCTAGTGGAATTATTGATACTTAAGGAACATTTATCACAGCTCATTATACGCTGACACTTTTCAGGTCCGGTAACAAGGACTTTTTAGAATCATATGTGCTAACTGAAAACTGCTGGCCAGCACGATATCTATATCATTTTATTTATTTTATTCGATTTTATTATGTTAACCAATCACATTATAATTGGTGTACTTGTTATTTAATAAATTTCTATATTATTATACCGGCTCTGTATAGATTAATTGAGTATCCATTTTGAACACATGAGCGCTTCTCTCTCCTTTTTCCGTTATTCTTGCATAATCTAGGGGTCTATACAGCCCCTTGAGTACAGCGAGCGTGGTTCTGATGGATACTTTATAGTTTATTTCATTGGTCAGTCATAGACACAGGCGCTTCATTTATTTTTTCCTTTTTAGAATGCATCACCTGGCCCTGTGCTGCTTCCTGACTTTGATCTCAGGAAACCAAGTCCTGGATGGTACTTGCCTCTGGGCTCCGATCCCCCGGGTCCATGAGGCCTGAGTATACTGTCACTGACCTAGGTTGGGGGTGTTGTGAACTCGGGGGTTCTTCCGATGGTAGGGAAGAGGAACCACAGTTGGGTCGGAACAGGGATGGCCTGATATAGGTCTTCCTCATACAGGACTCTGACAGTAAGGTTTGATGAAATTATTGCAGAACTTTATTGCGGGAAGAGGACAACACAATGTCACATAACAGAGAAGGAACGTACGGGGAAATGTCCAGGAAGTGCTTGTGAGTGATAGTAAAAGATACTAGTGATTTGAAGAACTTGAGAGCGGTGATTGAAGACACTGATGATTTGAAGAACTTGAGAGCGGTGGTTAAAGACACTGATGATTTGAAGAACTTGAGAGCAGTGGTTAAAGACACTGATGATTTGAAGAACTTGAGAGCGGTGATCAAAGACACTGATGATTTGAAGAACTTGAGAGCGGTGGTTAAAGACACTGATGATTTGAAGAACTTGAGAGTGGTGATCAAAGACACTGATGATTTGAAGAACTAGAGAGCGGTGGTTAAAGACACTGATGATTTGAAGAACTTGAGAGCGGTGGTTAAAGACACTGACGATTTGTAGAATTTGAGAGCGATGGTTACAGACACTGAGGATTTGTATAACTTGAGAGTGATGATTACAGTCACTGCGGATTGGTATAACTTGAGAGCGATGATTACAGACACTGAGGATCTGTATAACTTGAGAGCGATGATTACAGACACTGAGGATTGGTATAACTTGGGAGCGGTGTTTAAAGACACTGGTAACTTGTAACACTTGAGAGTGGCGTTTAACCTGCAGCCCACGCTGACTCCAAGAAGCACTAGTGACTGTAGCGCATAGGAACCCAGCAGCAGCTGAGAACGCTGGAAGCTGTGCAGCAACAGACACCTGGAAATGCCGGAGACACTGGGGTATTACTGCAGAGAGATTTCGCCGGGAACGAGAGCACTGGCATCCACTTCAGGGGAAAAGACGATACTCAGGCGCCGAGGCTCTGTCCGGCATCTGACTTTGAATCTCCCGCCTCCGCAGGATTGGCGGAGCAGTCTGATGACGTCACCTGTTCCCCGCCCACGTGATGCCGGGTGTCATGGCGGCGCCCTTGCCCCGGGGAACCGCCGGGAGCCGCGCCAGCCAGACGCCGGAGCTCGTGGACCACCGAAGGTGGAGGCCGCAACACCGACCAGCAGGCACGCATGGGTAAGCGCGGTGAACGCCGCCTCTGGCACTTGACAATTTAAACCTTACATTTCCCTCCTTTTCATGATATAAAAATATACCAACGTTGCCAGATATAGAGAGGGGGTTTTCCTCACCACCCCATGGTACCTACTTTTGAACTACCCAGACAATCCCATAGTAGCAAGGGCATTAACCATTCAATACCAATGATGGCTGAGATTCCACCCTTCCTACCCTATGCATATGCATTCATACACTTGTGCAAACCCTTGATATGCATTGCACAAGCGTGTGAGTTTATTTTTAAGGGGACAGGACATATAGCAATTTATAAAAACAAGTATTACTATAACAGCTATAATTCCCAAAAGCGGGTGTTGAATATATGAAACAAACTTTTTAACTGAAGGAAAATATCCAGTAAATATATCCCACCAATGGTGTTCCAAGTTCTCCATCAGTTTGTGTGCTATCTTTATTATTTGATTACCTTCCACTACAGTCTGCATAAGAGCCTGATTATTGGAGTAATTAACTTCCTTTAAATGTTCTTCCAATTTTCAGAATAATTTCTAAGGACTTTACAGCAACTAATATTTGCCACACTACCTGAGAATGTGAGTGTGGCATTGGGAGATTTTATTATAATCATATTTGCGGTCCTTCTGGGGATATTAAAATCTCTATAATAACGCCCCCGGAAATGGTAAAATTAACTATTACACATGGCTGATGGGCGGGGCAAGTGAGGTGACCTTTCTGGCGAGGTTTAGTGTCATTCTTCCATCCCTACCTGCAATCTGTCCCCCTTTCTGCCAGCAACTGTAAATGTACTGCTGGAGACCATGCCAATATACTTGTTACCACACTTACAACAACAAAACGGACACACAGTTTCATGATGGGGGTGTTTCAAGAGTCATACTTGTCTATTTGCAGTGAGATGCGTATACCTAGGAGTCTCTTCCTTGGAGCTTCACTGATGTGGGTGTGGTTAGTAACACCTGATAAGGTCCTTATGAATCTAGGTTCAAGCGCTCTTCAGAATCTGGTTCTGGAAGGGGAGAGAAAACGAAAACATGTACATTACTTAACTGATCAGTTAAAGCTTTAATATATCCTGCCAAATATTCATTTTTATGCTGAAGTTGTTGTGGATAATAACATACTGTCCTAGGTATACTTCCAAAAAGTATTTCATATGGAGATAGGCCTGTATATCTGTCTGGCATGGTCCTGATACTGAACAAAGCTATTAGTAGACATTCTGGCCACGGTTTCTTGGTTTCTGCCATAACCTTCTGTATCTTAAGTTTTAGGGTATAATTTAAGTGTCCCACCCTGCCTGAGGCCTGCAATCTTCTATAGGGCACACGGAAAGCCTGCTGAAGCCCCAAGTCCGCCATGATGCTTCCCATTATTTCCCTTGTGAAGTATGTACCCCTATCTGACTCTATAACTTCGGGTAACCCAAACCTACATACCACTACACTTATTAGCTTCTTTGCTGTGATTTTAGCAGTTGCTTGGGCCACTGGCCACACCTCAAATCACTTGCTAAAAAGATTGGTACATACAAGGACATATTCATAGGGGCGGGTCCTGGGCATGTGTATATAGTCAATTTGTAGTCTCTGGAATGGGAATTGGGGTCTTGGGTTAGTTCCCAAGGCTGTACGTGTCTTCTGGTCTGGATTATGTATTCAACAAATCATACAGTGTTCCTGCAATGTTCTGCTGCTCTTTGTCCAAATCCAGGTGCTATCCAAACCTTGGAAACTAGTGCAGTCATTTGTTCTTCTCCTGTATGAGTTTTTTCATGTCTTGGTAAGTCTGTCTTGACTTCTCCATACTTCATCTTCCTGTTGTTCTGTCCCTTTTCTTTTTATAGGCTTCTTTCTTATTCTCTCCTGCTTGATTCTGAAACTTCTGCCAGATTATTGCCTCTTGTTTCAGGAGTATTGTTTCTTGTGTGTGTCTGGATCTTAATTACTGCCACTTTGTGTGGCCCTTGAAGAGCTATGAACAGGTGCCTGATTAGTGAAGTATGTTGTACTTCTTTGCCAATTGCTGTATTGAAGTCTCTGCTTTTCCATAAATCTTGCGTTACTCCCCATGCATAGCGGGAATCTGTGTAGATGTTGGCTGTGGTGCTTCTGCATGTTACAGAGCTTTTGTAAGGGCTATTAGCTCTGCTGATTGTGCTGATAAGCTGGAAGGTAAGGAGCCAGAGTCAATTACTTCTGTAGATGAAGTGACTGCATACCCTGTATAGGGAGTTCCATTGTCATAATATCTGGAACCATCCACAAAGAGTGTGGATGCTGGATCGGACAAAGGGACATCAGTGACATTTGGAAGACCTTGAGTCTCTTGTTCCATAAGGGAGAGGCAATAATGAAAATTTTGAGAACAGGTTTCATTCTCTTTATCTTCTTCTGTTTCTCCTTCATATAACTCCTCTTCTTCATCTTCTTCTTCATTATTTGTTACTATCCCTCCTCTTGAATCTTGAGGGTAGTACATCTTTTAATGATGAGAGTGGAGGCACTGAGAAATGCTATTTCATATTTGGTAAGTCTTGCTGCAGACAGATGTTTGGTTCTTGAATGTTGCAATATTTCTGTTACTGCATGTGGTCCTTGTATAGTAAGCTGATGGTCCAAAACAATGTCTGTGCTTTTGTCTTTTAAAATGGTAGCTGCTGCTACTGCTCTGACACATGATGGAGCTCCTTTAATGATTGGATCCAAATTTGCAGAGTAGTATGCTACTGGTCTTTGCTTTGTTCCATGAAGGACTCCTGTTGCATGGCCTTTTTCTTCATGGCAGAAGAGATTAAAGGGCTTGGTGTAATCTGGGAGTCCCAATGTTGGTGCAGATAGTATAGCTTGTTTGAGCTTCTCTACAGCTTCTGTTGTTTCTTGTAGAGTGGGATGAGGTCCTTCCTTCTTTGTGCTGTCATATAAAGTCTGCATGTGCACTGAAGCTGAAGGAATCCATTCTCTACAGTATCCTATAAGTCCCAGAAATTATCTCATCTGTTTTGTAGTAGTTGGGAATGGAGCTTTGACTATGAGCTTCTTCCTTTGGTCTGTGAGGTGTCTAGTTCTCTGTGATATACAATGTCCCAGGAAGATCACCTTCTCTTGTACCAGCTGTATTTTAGTAGGAGACACCCTATAGTCTTGTTGAGCCAGAAATGTAAGTAGAGAAACAGTCTCATCTTTGCATTTGTCTTTATCTATAGTGGCAATGAGTAGGTCATCAACATACTGCAAAAGTTGAGTGTCATCTGGATATACTGGTCCCCATGCTTGTAACACGGTAGACATAGCTTCTGTAAATTCTGAAGGGCTTGTAGCTCCTCCTTGTGGTAGTCTTATCCAACAATATTGTGTACCAGCATGTGTGAATGCCAGCATCTGCTGGGAGTCTTTAGTGATTGGTACAGAGAAAAATGCATTTGCTAGATCGATAACTGTAAACCATTTGGCTTGAGGTGGTATTTGGTTTAGCAAGGTGTGGGATTATGGACAATGGGTATATATACCACCAATCTCTCGTTTATTCATCTTAGATGATGAACAAGCCGATATTGAGGGATCCCATCACTTCCAACTTCCTTCTGCTTTACAGGAAACGAGGGAGTGTTAAAAGGCGAGCAACACCTTGTGATTATTCCCTTGTGGATATACTCCTGAAGTTTTTTGTAATGGCTTCATTTTGCGAGGGTGTGAGTGGATACTGTTTTATGGAGACAGATATGGTTCCTTGTTTGAGCACAAGCTGGACTGGTTGTACCTTAAGCAATCCCACATCTGTCTTCCCTTTGGACCATAACTTCTGAGGTACCACATGTAGTCATGAAGGCAAGGAATGTATATTTTCTGCTTTTTCTTCCTTCTGGACATGATAGACTTGAATAGCTGCTTACATTTGCTCCCTCGTCCGATCTGAGAGGTTATTATAATAAAGTACACCTTGAGGTGTATATTTGATTGAAGCTTGCATGAGGCTTAGGATGTCAGCACCCAATAAATTTACAGGGCAAGTTGCTAATACCAGGAATTACACTGGTACTGGGGTGCATTTATCTTGAATCTGCAATGTAGTTTTCTTGCTTTTCTAGAGTGTTACTGAGCATCCTGTAAGTCCTGTAGCATCAATTTTTTTCTTTGGTAGTATTACAGTCAATGTACTACCATGTAGCTGAATGTCTACAGAAGTGGCCATTATCTGGGGTGACAGCAGGGAGTCTGTTTTTCATGCTTGATGGGGTTTATCTTCCTGTACTTTAAATGCTGCCTGTCCACCTTGCTGATCCTTCTACCATTTCTTATACTTGTGACAATCTCTCTTCATATGGCCAGGTGTCTTGCACCAAAAGCATTTGCCTGTCATATCTTCTCCTTGTGTTGGGGCTTGCCTTCTCTCACCTGGCCTTTTCACTTGCCATGACTCTTGCACCACATGTATGGTTACTTGCTGATTCTTTGCTTGTTTCTTATTTATGTTCTTAGATTTGATTTGCTCTTTAGCGGATTGGAACCTACTTCCATACATAGGGGCAGATGTATTAACCTGGAGAAGGCATAAGGAAGTGATAAACCAGTGATATGTGCAAGGTGATAAATGCACCAGCCAATCTGCTCCTAACTGTTAATTTACATATTGGAGCTGATTGGCTGGTGTGTTTATCACCTTGCACATATCACTGCACATATCACTGGTTTATCACTGCCTTATGCCTTCTCCAGGTTAATGCATCTGCCCCATAGTTTCTTAAAGTCTTCCAGTGTGGTTTTGTAAAACATATTCACACTGGAGCCTTTAGCCTTTATTGGAAAGAATTCTGATCACTGTCTAAAGCTGCTCCTAGATACATAGATACATTGAATACTTTCTGGTAGGTTGGTATCCAATTCTTCTAAGATTTCCAAGGCCAATTTGTCACCTTGGCCTAATAATGGGGGTCATTCCGTGTTGTTCGCTATGTTTTTCGTTCGCACAACATATTCGCAAAGTTGCGATTATGTTGTAAAATTGCGAACATCCGCCCCAACGTACATTTGCTATTTCGTACGCAGTACTACACAAAGTAGGCGTATGCCAAATCACAACGCATTAATGCGAATCCATCGCATACGCACACACCTCGTCGTAAAAAAACGATCTCATCGTAGATTTACGCATTTTTCATAAATATGCTAAGGTTTTTGCAAACAAACGCACAGCAATGGTTTTTTTCACATAATTTAGATGACACCTTGCAATTCAAACTCAGCAAGCGTCCCTCAATTAAAATTCCAATTAGTGTAATGATTGATTGTGTGCATGACCAATTAAGTCTGCAAAGAATACCTCAAGAACACTTTGTAGGCATAATTGGACATTACCATGTTTGTTTTTAAAGAAGTGCAAGAGATGTGTAAACTGTGCCTGACATAAATGTTAATAGCATAATTTTGAGTGGATGTTTAGTGTGTGAATGTATGTGTTTACATGTTTATTTTAAAAATAAGCTACTAACTAACCTAATTTGTATGTAATAAATAAGACTAATACTCGTAATTTGTTTGTGTTTTTTTTGTTAGGTAACCAATTTATGCTTTGCAATATGCTTTAATTTTTTAGCAGTAAAAACATCACAAGCGCATAACGGTTCAAAAAAATATTTTATTTTGTAAACATTTTTTTTTGTTTTTAAGTTTTTTATAAACTGATTTTTTTTTTTTAAAGTAAATTTGACAAATTGTCAAGTTCGGCCAACATGGCCTCCAAATGCTCCTTCATCCGGCCAACGATGCCTGCCAGGCTTGTGGGATCTCCAACGGCACCATCTGAAATGCAGAGTAAAAATGAAATTTAAAACATAACTCACATTACCTATTACATCATAATTCCACAAAGCACACTTTCATATAAAATGATATACATCATGGATGTATAAATGTCAAAACAGTAGCATACCAACACACAAGCATACTCAGCAATGTTTGTCATTGCTAAATTACAATGTGTAAAAGTCTACCACACCATGATGTACATTTCCTAGGATGGGAGTTGTATTTAAGATGAGATGTTGCCCATAGCAACCAATCACATTCAACTTATCTTCTAGAAGGTGGTAAATAACTGAAAAGTTGTTAGTGTTTGGTTGCTATGGGCAACATCCAACCTTGAATCACACCCCCAAATTAGTACATGTAACCCCATACTGGCCTTCATTCACATCTGGAGTGAAGCCGACTTGTCTTTTGTGCTGTTTGGCCCTGCATCATCACACTGCATATCAACATCTTCAGAAGGACAACATATCCTAGCATGCCCACACTCCCTGAAAGCCTGCCTTACTAAATAAGGTCAAACAGGTTTTGAAAAAGCAAATAAGCATTTTGTGAGTGTAACTTTCACAACACAAATCATTGTGTCGTTAGGCTGGCTAACAAAGTGACTCCTGCGACTTTTTGGTGAAAATATTGCAATACCCAAGCACAATTGTAAAAGTAAAACCACACAAAAAATGACCACTCAGGTGTAAATGTTTTGCATATAATGTATCACATACAAACCCTGTTGTGCAGCAAAACCTGTCGACATAGTGATTATCAACCAGATGTAGACACTGTACATATAATGTTCCGCACACAAATGTGAAGGCATCATCCATACCATGATGAAGAAGACAAGCATTTAACCTTGACAAAAGATTGTCCACAGTACAACACTGCATTTATTTGACTGTTTTTTTTGTTTGTTAACTTTTAAAAATAATGAATGTGTGTGAACTTACTCTCGTCTGCCACTTGGCCACCTCCCTCAACTTGCTCTGGTGCCTCTGCTGCCCATTCTGTTGGGGGCGAAGGTGTCTGGCTGGGGGATGGAGGCTGGATGGGCGAGGTTGGCTGGATGGGGGATGGGTGCTGGATGGGGGAAGGAGGCAGGATGGGGGAAGGAGGGTCTAAATCTGTGAGAGGATGGAAGGGGGAGGTCCTTACAGAGGGGGTTTGGGAATGATAGGGTGATGGTGGTGGAGTGGTTTTTTGGGACACAGAGGGGGAGGGGGGCAGAGAGGGGAATTGGGAAAGAGAGTGGGATTGGGCTGGAGAGGGGGTTTGGGCTGGAGAGGGGGAGTGGGCTGGAGAGGGGGAGTGGGCTGGAGAGGGGGATTGGGAAAGAGAGTGGGATTGGGCTGGAGAGGGGGTGTGGGAAAGAGAGTGGGATTGGGCTGGAGAGGGGGAGTGGGAAAAAGAGTGTGAGGTGGCTGGAGAGGGGGTTTGGGCTGGAGAGGGGGTGTGGGCAAAAGAGGGTGAGGTGGCTGGAGAGGGTGAGGTGGCTGGAGAGGGGGATTGGGCTTGAGAGGGAGATTGGGCTGGAGAGGGGGATTGGGCTTGAGAGGGGGATTGGGCTGGAGAGGGGGATTGGGCTTGAGAGGGGGATTGTGCTGGAGAGGGGGATTGGGCTTGAGAGGGGGATTGGGCTGGAGAAAGGGGAGTGGGCTTGAGAGGGGGAGGGGGAGACAGAAGGGGATGGGGCTTGAGAAAGGGCCTGTTGTGGCCTCCCAGCACCAGCAGCAGCACCTTGCCGTTGTGCTCGCCCTAGAATGACATATGTAATAATTATACATTTATAACATCACCATATTCCTATTACTCTGTTCTGAACCATGTTAAAGAGACAGGGGTAACATTACTAAGTTAGTAAAATGTTTATACTGGTGATGTTGCCCATAGCAACCAATCATATTATACATAAACTTTCTTAAGCAGCTTCTATCAGATAATATATAGAATCTGAATGTTTGATATAGCCAACATCACCAGTTCTCAAAACCATCCACATTTTAATTAAAAACCCACTGAGCAGGTTATTGGGTTCAGTTGTCAGCCTGTGTAGCAATTATGTACAACAACATACAGTCAGTACCATACCTCCCAACATGCCCCTCTCCAGGAGGGACAGAATGCTCTGCTCCTGCACTTCCCTCTTAATTTATGATTGCCATCACCTGTGCTGAAACACCTTTATTCCATAAATTAAGTGAAAAGTCCAGAAGCAGAGTATTCTGTCCCTCCTGGAGAGGGTCATGTTGGGAGGTATGCAGTAGTGCTTGCCCTACCCACACACACTCATGTTTATTGTAAGTGTGCTAATTTTCACACTCTCACTTAGTGAAAGTATGCAAAGGTTACGCTTAAAATCCGTCATGTAATGAAATGTTACTTACTGCACCCACGTAGGGTCCGGATTTGTTGTCGCAGCTCCGCCAACAAGTCCGGCGTACACCTGCGCAGGTCGCTCCAGCGTCTTTCGAGCTGGATCACGGACCTCCGGCTGCGGACGCGGGTCCTTAATAAGCGGTGGACCTCCGCGTAGGCCTCGCGCTTTACCCTGTTTGGGACAAAGGGCCCTGCGCGGCCTACGCGGCGGTCCATAACTGCCACTAAGATGCGCAGCTCGCGGCGCGTGAATGCTGCTGCGCGCATCATGGCAATGGCGTTTTCCATATATGGGCTTATATTTATAGTGTGTGTTAGCATGTGATTGGTGTAAAATCTATGCTGTCATCTAAATAAACTTTATTGATGTGTGCATTGTAAAAACTTTATTGCTTTCGGCAGTGCTGTGAAGGGCAGAGGGGTTAGTTCGCTAAAGCAGAAATCGCAGTCGCGGAAGAACATGAAAAAGAAAATTCCTACCCTCACAATTCAACACACACACACACACACACACACACACACACACACACACACACACACACACACACACACACACACACACACATTTTTATTAAAATACTTGATACAATCTGTGTACTCACCACATTTGGCATGAACAATCAGCTGCACAGTCACAAAGTTTACAACATTTATTATCATATGTTGTGTATTTTGATTTGAAAACAGGAAAAAAAGAAAAAAAAAACAGTAATTACACCAATTTAGCAACGTAAATATATTTTAATAAATTTAAAAAATGTATTAAAATACATTGTAAGGTTAACATGTTAGAATATTTACAGAAACAACTAATAATATATTCACACACACCAAAACAATTACACTATGAGCTTTCAATAGCTACCTAAATGACATCAGAGCAAACTGAACATAAACATACTGTGACTTTGTTATAAATTTATTAATTATTATTAAAAATACTTTACCTGAAAGAATCACGAACAATGCGTGTCCTTACTTGATTTCCCCTCCGGGAAACACTCCCCCCACCTACTCGCAAACCAACCCTTGGCTCCTGATCAGGCAATTCCTCTGTTTGAGGAAGCTCCACGCGACTCCTTACAGCGATGTTATGGAGGATAGCGCACAGGACCACAATTTTACTTACCATCTCCGGCGAATACATGATGTCGCCACCAGTGCGGTGGAGCACACGAAAGCGGCCTTTAAGGACACCAATCGTGCGCTCCACCAGCTGTCTAGTGGCAGTAAGCGCGGAGTTAAATGCCGTCTGTGGTCCTGGCCTGGGCTTACTGTAAGGAGTCATGAGCCAGGGGGTGCAAGGATATCCACGGTCTCCTGTTTGATGAGAAGAAAATAAATTAATTAGAATATTACATTTTTAAATATTATTGTAAGAAAAAAAAAAAAAACACTCACCCAATAACCACATGTCTTGTCCTTCCATCGATCTTAATCTCTGCCATATCCCTGATTGTCTAATGACATGGGTATCATGGGAGTTCCCCGGGAACTTAGCATTCAGGGACAGGACCTGGAGGGATGGCCCACAAACAACCATTACATTCAGAGAATGAAACAGTTTCCTGTTTCTATAAATTTCTTCATTATGTCTTGGTGGTACAATAGCTACATGTGTGCCATCCACAACCACAATAACATGTGGGAAGCGACTACCACCTTCCTCAAATTGCCGCTTCACCACATCTAGGGCACCAACATCCAAAGGCATAGCAATAAATTGCTTAACTCGCTTAATGAAAGCCTGGCTGACACGCCGCAGGACCTTACTGAACTGGCCCTGCAACATGCCAACCAGATCGCCCACCACATGCTGGTATGAACCAGTGGCAACAAAATGTAACACAGCAAGGAATTGTGTCAATGCTGGTATTGCTGTAGGATACCTAATGGATTGTTCTAGATCACTCTCTATTATGGAGAGAGTGTCTAGGATTAGATGAGGTGGCAGCCTGTATCTGCGCAAAACAACATCATCAGGCATCCCAAAAAGAAGGACACGGGTACGGAAAATTGGAGGCCTAGCACGCCTCCGTTGCCTTGGATGATGAGGAGCCGGTTGTTGTTGGAGGGCTTGCGGCGGTTGGGGTGGGAGTGGTTCTGTGGGTTGAGGTGGTATTACTTCCGCCCCAATATGGATAGACATCACCAACTTAAAAAGAAGGTAAGAATCATGACACCATAATATTCATAAAACCATAAACATTGTCAACCATAGTTTAAAAAAAAAGTGTATGGGTGTTAACTTACTGCTTGTGCGTACTCCATTTCTAAAATAAAACAATAGGATCGAAAAACAAATTAAAAAACTCAAATTAGCTAATTCTCCCCAACATAGGTTCACATCACAAAGTAATACACAAAAATGCAAAACAACACTACCCATTTAATGAATGCAACAATCTAGATTTTTTTTTAAAAAATCTGAGTATTTTTGTTAAAACAAATACAAATCAAAAAAAAAAAAAAAAAACAACAACACATATGCTACATTAAAACGGGCGGACTTCATTTTCAAATACATCAAAAATCAGACATACCTTGTAAAAAAAAAAGCTTTGAAAAAAAAAAAAAGAGACTTGGCTTCCCAAATTAAATTTTAAAGAGACACCTACAAGAGACAGAGAAGGAGTCTAAGAGATCATATAGACACTTACAACAAACAGCAGGACACACTGAGATAGGCTACTTACCTGCTCAATATGTAGATTAAGCCAATTGGCTACAGGAAAAGTAAAAAAAATAGCACACTTGGCTTCCAAAATTAAATTATAAAGAGACACCTAAAAGAGACAGAGAAGGAGTCTAAGAGATCATATAGACACTTACAACAAACAGCAGGACACACTGAGATAGGCTACTTACCTGCTCAATATGTAGATTAAGCAAATTGGCTACAGGAAAAGTAAAAAAAATAGCACACTTGGCTTCCAAAATTAAATTATAAAGAGACACCTACAAGAGACAGAGAAGGAGTCTAAGAGATCATATAGACACTTACAACAAACAACAGGACACACTGAGATAGGCTACTTACCTGCTCAATATGTAGATTAAGCCAATTGGCTACAGGAAAAGGGAAAAAAATAGCACACTTGGCTTCCAAAATTAAATTTTAAAGAGACACCTACAAGAGACAGAGAAGGAGTCTAATAAAAAAAATAATCTGTGTAAACAATATAACATACACACTGTAAAGTACAGATAAAAAAAAACCACATATGCCATAATAAACCATTTATATATCAAACAGATATCCTCCAAAATACATAAACCCAGTTCCATTGCACAACCATACATACTTGGCTTGATAATTGACTAATGTAGTAATACTAACAAAAGAAACTTAGCCAAAAAAACGCACTACGCAACACAAAATGTTAAAAGCGAATAAACGGCCATCTGTCTGCAAGACAATGCAAAAATAACTCACTCTGCAAATTTGTTCCAAAGACGACCACCTTCTATGAGACCACAAAGCAGCTTCATGCATCATACACCCACTCACACAGGCTGCAATCCAGGCTCTTAAATAAGCAGTACAATCAGTCACATAATTAGCATAATTTACACCTGTGTAAATTTCCGCTACGCACGCAGCTATAAATAGCTACACACCTGTGCGTACAGACATGCCACTAGTAACATGGCTACTCGTGAGGAGTTGGCAGCAGAGCTGGACTGCGTGCAGCAGCAGGTGTCCGCATTGACACAAAGACGCATAGCATTGCGTCGGCAGATGCTGCAATCCGCCTCCGCGGATTCTGAAGAAGCAGGACTCAGTACTAGAGACATTCCAGCTTCTGATACCCAGCAGTTAAGAGAGGATACCCTGCCAGACAGACATACTGGGGTAACTGAGGGAGATTCAGCATTAGCCGCACAAACACAAAATACACAAGCAGCTAGTGAAGAGGAAGATGGTGAGGAGGAACAGGAACAAAGCTCACAGGCTACTTCAAGGAGAAAAAAAAGGCAGCCCGCATTCACTAAGAGGGAGTTGCGTGTTTTGGTCACACAGGCCATGTCAAAAATACATAGAGGACCAAAAAACATGGGTGCTGCTACCAAAGATAGAATCTGGAGGGACATCACTCACTCTGTGAATGAAGTCGGCTCTATAGTCCGAACATCACAGGAAGTTAGAAGACGGTAAGTGTATATTGGCAGTCCATTATCTGTGCAAAGTATTCTTAAAAAACCAAATGCATAACATGTGTCCTAGATATTAGATGTGATGTTGCCTATAGCAACCAAATGCATAACATGTGTCCTAGATATTAGATGTGATGTAGCCTCTAGCAACCAAATGCATAACATGTGTCCTAGATATTAAAGCAGGTATTTATTTATTTTCTATACCTTGCCCCTATTTTTCCAAACATATGTAGTTGGGCCGACTTCAAATCCCGCCTGAAGGGCAAGAGGTCTGCGGAGTGGAATGCCTCAAGGGCTACAGGGGGAGGACCAGCTGCCACTGTGGAGTACACAGATCTGGAGGAGATGGCGATGGACTGTGTCAGTTATGAGGAGGGGGTAGGGGTGTCTTATATGGACACGGACCTGCCTGAAATATTGACGGCACATGACTTGCCAGGTAAGTTTACACACATATTTGTATTGTTTGATTGTTTTTGTTACAAAAGTCTCATATTTTTTTTTCTACTCTTTTTCCACACATTCTTCTATTTGCTTTGCACATAACACAGCACAGGGGGGTGATCAGGTAGAGTCACAGGAGGGTTATGTGGCTGAGGCTGAGGTGGAGGGACCTAGTGTGTCTGGTAGTGTGGGACCACAAATCCCACCTATCCAGATTCCAACTGGCCCCCCCACCCAACCCTCTGCTATCCCGGAAATCCTGACTGAAATAGCTAGGTATGGTGAGAGCCTAAATGCTTTTCAGGACAGGATGCTCCGGGAGGTAAGCCAGATAGCTGTCCGGCTCACTGAGCACAGAACCAGTGTGGAGCAAGGTGTAGCTCAACTCTGCCAAGGTCTGGCAGAGATCAGGCAGGGACAAGATCAACTTGCCTCCTCCTTCAAAGACCTTGCAAATTCCATCTTGCAAGGGCTCCAGGCCATCGCTGTCTCCCTTGCCCACAGTGGCAGAGAGCCAGCCACATCGGCTCCCTCCCCTCCCCTTGCCCAGGAAGAACATCCCACTGGGCAGGGCCCACGAAGGTTGCGCCGCAGACCAAGCCAAGAAGAACATCATCAGGCGGGGGGAAAAAAGAGAAAGTGATG
This sequence comes from Pseudophryne corroboree, assembly GCF_028390025.1. Classification (NCBI taxonomy): domain Eukaryota; kingdom Metazoa; phylum Chordata; class Amphibia; order Anura; family Myobatrachidae; genus Pseudophryne; species Pseudophryne corroboree. Next base: position 614,376,641 of record NC_086447.1, read on the forward strand.
TCTCTCCAGATGGGCAGCACCCATGTTTTTCATGTTGGCTCTATGTATTTTTTGTGTTGCCTTGTGTGGCCAGAATGGCTAACTCCCTCTTAGTGAAAATATACATTTCAGTTTTTATATATTGTAGCCTGTGAGCTTTTTTTCCTGTACACCAGAGCCATCTTCCTCTTCCTAGCGTGCTGTGTATTGTTGTGTTTGTGTGCTGGCTCCTGAATCTAACTCAGTTCCCCAAAAATATATGTCTGGCTGGGTGTTTACACCATATTATTTATTTACATTAAAATTATTATTTTGTCAGAAGATGGAGTTTCCCTAGTACTGAGTTCTGCTATGTGATTTGTGTCAGTGGCATCTGCTTGCTGCTTGGTCCATCTTTGCCTGTGATACTCACCTGTAGCCATGTTGTTTGGACCAATGAATATTTTTTTGCAGTAATAAAAAAAAAAAAAAATTTTTGTTTCTGTACTTAAAGTACATTATGTTAATCTTAGCCCAGTAAAGTTTAGCAAGGCATATAGACACTTTGGGAACAAGGGAACAACCCGAATAATCATACAAGCATTGCATCTTTCAAAATGCAACAGGTATGCCTTGCACAACACTTTAATGGCCATATTAAAATAGTATTCACAACTAGGTTTTTGGGTTACTATGGGCAACATGACATAATATTAAACATTGTCAGATATTCAAACAAAAGTTAAAAGATTTATTTATGGAAAAAATTAAGTGTATGCTGCATTATGTTGGTCCTGATATTTGTGATATACAAAGGGAACATTTTATGTAGTTTAGATGTTGCTGATGTAGTTTTTAAGTTTAGTTAATTCAACTTGTTTGCATTTGGTAGTATTTAAAACATTAAAACATGCACTTTACATCAATGTTTAGTTTAAAACTTGGCCCCCCAAAAAAAACCTTATTTGGCAGCGTGACAGATTTATAGGTGCTTACAATAAACATGTAATGTGTCCACAGAATTGCTGTTTGCAGTACTTCAGCAGAGCAGTGTTTAGGAAGTAATTGGGTAACAGATGAATGGGCTCTCCAATTAACTGCTAATTATTGCACACACACTTGTAACACTACTTCGTAAATGCAGATAACTGCAGACCTACTCGGATGCTGCGTCAAGATTGCGAAGATTTGCTATGTTAAGTTTAACATCGAAAACGCATTTCTGCTAAAAACACGCCTACTGCTAGTTGCATACTCCCACACTAGACGCCCACTTTCACGCCCATGTTGTCAGATTGCGAAGCCGCGCCTCTGTCACTCCATCGGCACTCCCCGTTTTCGTTTCTGTGTAACGAGCAGTTTTCTTTGTAGTATTTCTGCACAAGTGTCTTATCGCTATACTTGCACATGCGTATTTCCACTTTTGCGCATGCGCGTTTACTCGTTTTCTGGCCGTTTGCGATGCGATGATCCGCTGCGATCAACTCGGAATGAGGGCCCATATTGGCATTGCTTCAACATTATTTTTTCTTAGGTTTTTTTTTTTTTTTTGTAGATTCACATTTACAGCCATGGGTCTCCGGTCTCATATTAAAGATACCACACATTTTTTGTCACTTATTAGAGATGTTAAATGGATGGACACATACGCATTCCTCACTCTAGATGTACAGAGTTTATACTCTAATATACCCCACCAACAAGATTTATTGGCTATATCCAACAGACTCTCTTGGGATGGGGATCTTATGGAAAGTCACAAACTATTTATCCTAGACTCCATCTTATTCATTCTACGTCACAATTATTGTTTCTAGATTCACATTATTTACAAATTCTAGGTACTGCCATGGGGACTAGGTTTGTGCCTAGTTGCGACCACCTCTACATCGGGAAGTGGAGGACCAACTCATTTGGGGTGGCAGACATGGCGCGAGCCTGTTCCTCTATGGCAGGTCTATTGATGATCTTTTTATTATTTGGGATGGGGATTCACTTTCAGCACAATCACTTGTTGATTCATTGAACTCCAACACGTTTAATTTAAAATTCACTCACTCGCATCACTCCCATAGTATGAACTTCCTGGATCTAAATTTAGAGGCACAGAGTGGGAGAATCCACACTACAAACTATGTTAAATAGGTGGGCTCAAATGCTTATCTTCTTTACTCCAGCGCACAGTATCCCCTTGGAAAAAAAGCATTCCAAGGGGCCAATTAATACACCTCAGGAGAAATTGCTCCAATTTACAATCTTTTGAATTGCAAGCTAACGAGATGATAAATGCCTTCAAGCAGAGAGGCTATCCTATGCTTCTATTACAGAAGGCATTTGAAGAAGTCAAGCTGATAGACAGAAACTTGTTAATGTCCACAAAAAAGGGAGCTGTATAAGAACCTGGAAATACATAATGAACAACAACTAGCATTTATCACTACATATAATGATTATTGGCCAAAAATAAAATATATCATTAGGAAAAATTACAATATATTGAAACAGGACAATTTATTAAATTACACACTCCCGGCAGAACCGGTGTTTATTTTCCAAAAGGGTCGATCCTTGAGGAATTCACTTGCACCCAGCTATTTGAGACCTGAAAATAAATAACCAATAGAGATTCTTGGCCTGTGCCCATAAAAGTGTTTTTCAAATGTGGGGGCAACAAATTACCTGCAATTATATAGATAATAAAACACAATATGTTAAAACTGATAGAGGAGAAAAACAGTATGAAATTAAAAGTCACATTAACTGTCCACATCCTATCATGTGGCTGTGGACTCAAATATGTAGGTCGCACCACGAGGAAGCTTAGAACCAGATTCCTTGAACACAGTAGGAATATTCTGGAAAGACTGGCCTCACATAGTATTTCATAGCACTTTAGTGATTTTCATAATGGTGATCCCAACAGTCTTAAACTGGTAGGGATAGAATATATCCCACTTACAAATAGAGGGGTGATCGTTTTAAAAGACTATGCCAACAAGAAGTATATTGGATGTTTAGAATGGGGTCCATCTATCCAGAGGGCTTCAATGAAGCAGTGGAGTTAAACATGATCATTTGACATTTAGAATCAAATATGATCATAATACAACCTCCACGCCCATGTATACCTACAGAAATACTTACACTCTTGGTTGCTCCACTACTTGTATGTGGTACTCATGATCTTTTATACTTTATTGGTACCTTAAAAAATTCCCCCTTCCCAATACATTGTCTATTCTTCTCTTAGTCTTTGTCCTTATCTTAGACCAATATGTTATGTATAAGCCTAGGAATAAATTACTTATAAGAAGAATTCATTTGAATCTATACCTCATTCCTCACTATTGACTATTTTGCTAATGAGTTTGTATTTAATGACCAAATTCTGGTCAATATATACTTATAATTTTTTATTATATAAGTGTATCTTTATTAATTCCTCCTCTCTCAAGCCATCTATGTTTGACATTAAAGCATGTGTTTTTGTCCAAATATTTTCATGACAACAGTCCTCTCACGCCTACTATGTTAATGAAATGTTAACTGACACTGTGTACACCAGCTTTATTATAAGCACCCCTCTATGGAAATAGACACATGGCCCGCGTCGCCATGACAACCTAATTGTGGTGAACACTTCGGCTCTGGCTATCCCGCCCCTAGATTGACGTTGTACCCAGGAGCTAGAACACTGCCGATGTACCAAGTTACCGTGGTTACTGGCTCCAGATAGATGTGGCGGAGTCTACATTGTTAAAAGATTAGCCACGTCACCGCTTAGTCATGGGGATGTTCCCATCATGGGCGCGATGACGCAAACTGCCCCACCCATGGACCTACAGCACTCCCTATAGCCAGAGGCTCCGGGGGCATTACCGCTGTGCTGCATTACCATGACAACCAGCCGGGGTGATAGCTGCGCAGCAGAGAATGTCTGACCAGAAAATGTGGGTGTTATCACATTGTTCTGCTTTGGATGCCCACTTTATTGTAGTCTCTATCTTTGATCTCTATGTGCTGAATTAAAATACTGGACCGGCTATCACAAGATACAGAATTACCACATGATCCTTCTCTTAGCCTATTGTGGAGTTCCAGGAACTGTTGCCCAGGCTACTGGGATAAACAAAATCAATGATTGGGTGAACTGTATTCTCTTTATAAGTAAAATATTAATAAAACTATGAAACATCAATCTGTTCGCATAGGTTTTCCCTCTGCAGGGATTGATCTGTCTCCTATATATGTTTTCATTGTTTTTATTCATATTGTATTTGATTAATGGAATCATACACCCAGGTGCTAATTAAGCCACCATTTTGTTGGGGTATATAAACCCAAAAAATAGACAACACACCATACCTTTGAAAAAGCTGCAAGCTACGTGCAGCGAAACACATCAGGTGTTACCTATTGGACCAGGACGACTTTTCTATTTGGATCCAAACCAGCCCTTGCTATTTGCCAGCCAACCAGAAGAGTTTCAGAGAGGCTTCATATACTCCAAACACCGTACTGCATGAGGTACCCACCAACAAAACAAACTACTTTCACTGCCACCTCATCTAATGGTGCACGTCTTTATCTACTGGACTCTCTACATACACAAGAGACCTTGCTCACTGGATTCCTTTTGCAACAAAGGGCATTCTTTGGAACGGACTCCTTTTCTGCATTTAAAATATACATCCTGTCCCAGTATCCAGGGTACTATATTCCTTTTTAAATCACATGAATTCATGTTGTATGTTGTTGAATGTATACCATTGTGGCTTTTTATTAAACTGTCTTTTTAATTTACATATTTGGAAACTAGTTATCACTGTTTTATCTCATCTTGAGCGCAGCCTCCATTTTGTTGTACTCGTTACCTCCCCCAAATGGCCTCTTCCTGTCAATCACTCTGTGACTGATTCCTCACTGCCATTGACATCAGAAAGGTACTTTGGCGCATGCGTACTATGGCTTCAATGCACATGTAGTCTGCAGAAATCTGTTAATTGGGTCACCATCAAAGTTGTGAATGCATTTGAATAAGGCCCATTGTATACACAACAATGGCGCTATTGCAAAGGAGACATATGGTATTAGTAATTTTGTGGAAAAGTAATGGACATTTCTGGGCAGTGACTGGGAAGTGGCTAAAAATGCACACAAAAATGGCATGTCAATGAAAGCCGCTGAATACATAGACGCACACTCTTAGACATAAGAGGCAATAGTCAGACAAAGAAACTGCACCTAACAAAGGGCTGGTTCAAGTTTCGATGGTGTGACTGATAGTGTCAACTAAAGATGCACCATTCAGTTTATTGCATGGACATCTCAGTTCTTGCACATTTAGTTGTATGGATGTACACAAAGGTGATTGTAGCTCCATTTGCATAAAGTCGCAGGTGGGTTATTGCCAATAGAGTCTGCAGTATGTGCTTTCACAGCCTAGATATATCTGTAGGGAACACATATGATATCCTGGCAGATGGGATACTGGCTGTCAGTATACCAACAGCGGCATCCCATTTGCCAGAAAACCGTCAGCGAGGCAGTGAGTCCCCTCACAGGCTCATTGCAAGCTTTGTTCGCCACAGGATCTATTCCCAATAGGTTGGTGGCATGGACCCACCAACCGAGTTAGAAGTAAGGGCGGGAATGAGGATGCCGTCTGACGGTTTATCGGCGGGTGTCAAGATTCCGGCGTCTGTCTCCTGAACACCGGGATCCCGACAGTCGTAAACTGACTGCATCCCATCTGTAGATGGCATTGCCTAATAGAAGCCTGACATACAGCGGACAGTCATAGCTCCTAGTGTATCCTTCCTATACATTGTAAGCTAGCAAGTAGGGCCTTCATACCTCTATGGCTGTTTATTGTTACCGAGTTTTCTTATCACTGTTGTTTCCAATTGTAAAGCGCCACAGAATATGCTGTGCAATATAAAAAACTGTAAATTAAAAAATAATAAATTAGTCATATTGGCTAAAGAGTGCTATATAAATAAAATTATTGGGCCGGATGTAATGAAGTCTGAATTGGCCGAAGTTGCGAATTCCCAGCCAAACTCTGACTTTTTTTAAAAGCGTCCATCATTTACAAGGCATGGTTTTGATTGTACATGAATGCCGCATTAAAAGAACCTTCAGAGTGTGGCCGGAACCCGCACCTTCAGACCTGATCGTACCTTTGCGAATTTGCAGAGGTTTGCGATCAGATATTCGACGCCCAGACTGAGTGAAATTTGCCCCGTGCAAGTCTGAGTATGCCTTGCGAAAATCTCTGCGAACGGCAGTCAGCAGCAAATCCGTTCACAACTCACTCACCGTCTAATGATTTTTCCAGTCAGTGCAGTATGTGAGTAGCCCAGGACCTACTCCTACACTGCAATATAAACAGGCTGATCGGGACCGGAGTTGACGTCACACACCCTTGCTGAAAATGCTTGGGCACACCTGCGTTTTTCTGACACTCCAAGAAAACGACCAGTTACCACCCCCAAACACCGGCTTCCTGTCAATCAACTTGTGTTCGCCTAGCGATCAAAAAAGATGCTAGATTTTTATGCAGTTTGGCCTCGCGCATGCACATTACAATTTGTACGCATTCGCATTCGATCGATAATTGGCAGCCTTGCGAAATTGCACAACAGCGATCAGGTCTGAATCAGGCCCTCGATTACATCTGGCCCATCATTATTATTATTTCTTTTGGAAGAGCTTTTCTTTGTGATTTTAATCACATTTGTACATATATACCAGCGTTATGAAGCTACTATGCATGTGGTAAGTGGTGGGATGTACCGCATCCAAAATGTGATTTGTAGTATAACATTACCTTATATAGTGATTTGTTGCAGTCACTGCTGTCCATGCTCAGAGAACCCCTTTGAAGACCCCTTCAGTTGATCGCAGCAGCAAATTTGTTAGCAGTTGGCCAAAACCATGTGCACTGCAGAGGGGCAAGTATATAAAATGTTAAGAGAGAGTTAGATTTGGGTGGGGTGTGTTCAAACTGAAATCTAAATTGCAGTGTAAAAATAAAGCAGTCAATATTTACCCTGCACAGAAACAATATAACCCACCCAAATCTAACTCTCTCTGCAAATGTTATATCTGCCACATCTGCAGTGCACATGGGGGGTCATTCCGAGTTGATCGCTAGCTGCTTTCGGTCGCTGCGCAGCGATGAGGCGAAAAAACAGCACTTCTGCACATGCGTATGCGGCGCAATGCGCACGCGCGTTGTACTATTACAAAGAACGATGTAGTTTCACACAAGGTCTAGCGAAGCTTTTCAGTCGCACTGCTGGCTGCAGTGATTGACAGGAAGAGGGGGTTTCTGGGTGTCAACTGACCGTTTTCAGGGAGTGTACGAAAAAATGCAGGCATGCCAGGAAAAATGCAGGCGTGCCTGGGCGAACGCAGGGCGTGTTCATGACGTCAAAACAGGAACTGAACAGTCTGAAGTGGTCGCAAGCGCTGAGTAGGTCTGAAGCTACTCTGAAACTGCACAATTTTTTTTTGTAGCCGCTCTGCGATCCTTTCGTTCGCACTTCTGCTAAGCTAAAATACACTCCCAGTGGAAGGCGGCATAGCGTTTGCACGGCTTCTAAAAACTGCTAGCGAGCGAACAACTCGGAATGACCACCATAGTTTTGCCCAACTGCTAAGAAATTTGCTGCTGCAATCAACTCTGAATTAGGCCTAATGAGCTACTGCTCAGCTGAAAGAAAAGAAAGCAGTTTTATTTTTTTTTAAATGCACTAATTATTATAATAAAGCTTTTTAGTGGGGTGTTATTCAAAGCTTGGAGAGAGATAAATTATGAGAGTTAATGCACCAACCAATCTGCACCTAACTGTCATTTTTCAAACAAAGCCTGTAAAATGTAAGTCAGAAGCAGACTGGCTGGTACTTAATCTCTCGCAATTTTATCTCTCTCCAAGTTTTGATATTTCTATTTATTATCATTTGCTGCCAGCACCCAAAAATAAAGATTCCTTATCACCCCAATCAGCTGCTATAAGGAATCTTTATTCTCCCAGGTGTACCATTGGCAAGTTGCTTAGACATTAGCACATGTGCAAGCCGGAGCCACCTGGAGGGTACCACCTTCAATTTTGCCTCCAGACGCCAGGCATGAACTTGCTCCCCTGCTGTAAAGTGTCACCATTACAACCCTTTCTTCAGTACCTTGCAACCACCAACATTATAGATGTTATTTCAAATTCCATAGAAGTGCATAGGCACCTTTGTATGCTCTGAGCAGCACTGAAGATGAATTACTGGCCGTGGGGTGCCATTCCAGACAATCATCTTTCATGCAGCTATCTGTATGGAAATGATAATGAAATAATGCAAATAGTTGGCACATTGTGAGGGGGTGCTCAGCTGGAGAAGAGTAGACAGGAACCCTCACCTGGATCCCGGGTCTGCTGGCTCAGAGCGGGATGTCATCTTGGTAGCATACCGGCATCGTAAAGCCGACGCTTGTAAGCTAGCATCAGAAAGGATTCAAGCTCATCCAATTGGGAAGCAATTATTTAAATCTGGTGCCCTCTATGAATCAATCATGGCTCCCAGAGCGGCAGCCAATGGGAAGTGGCTGTGGCGAGCCAATCAGGGTTTGCGTCATAGTTCTGCCCCATCCCAGCGTCTTATATTAGACGCTGCAGAGCGTGAGAGCTCAATCAGCTGACTGAGAGGGACTCGGGAGCAGAGAAGAGCTCCTGAAGAGAAGACCTTACAGGAAAAGGTGCGGCGGCGACAGTGGCAGAAGACAGAGTAGCAGTGGAAGGCCAAGCAGCAATGGACGACGACCCAGCAGTGGCAGAAGGACAGGCAGAGGCGACAGAGTCTGGTGGGTCAAGAAAGAAGCTGAGGACCAGAGAGTGCTGTAGTATGTGGGAGTAAAAGAGCTGACAAAGCTCCCCACTGCAGCCTCTCCCAGCGGAACGGGTAGACAGCCTTGGGCCACCACCTTCTCTTTGTAAAAGCCTCCTTAGACCACCAGGGCAGCCAAGCACCAGGCCTGTGAGATGGTATCAAAGCAATGAGCCTGGGCACAGTAGGAGGGTGGCCCTAATATCTATCTATATATATATTGTAACAGGAGTCTTTCTAGAATGTGCTATGCTACAAAAATTCCACCAGCGACCGACTCCAGGCTTGTTCAGAAACAACAAATACCTTTTATTCAGGTAGCTAAAAAAAAAAGATATACATAAAACAAAGATCACTGTCTTTAGTATAAACTACCAGGGAGGTTAGGCCCTGCCTCACTCCCTCTTACTTAATAAGGAACCCTTCAGGTCCCGGCATCCTGACACTAGTGGCCCAGCCCTCCGGATCCCACTGTCCCTAGCAGACCTATCACCTGGACACTAACTGCCTTCAGGAGCCCTAACTAATGGTAGAGACTCTGCTTTAAACCCAGCAGCCAGGTGCTGGCTGATGAAGCAGCGTCTTGGGCTAAGGAGCCTATAAGACCTGGTCTGGGCCCAATGGATGGGAACCCGGTCCATCCACACTTCCCTATGGTTGTTTCCAGGTGGCAAAGTACCTCTCCTGCCACATACCCTTTCCCTCAGCTTTTCCTGGCTCAGAAAAACGGCATGTGACATTGGCAAGGTTTCACATTTGCCAAATATTTTGGGCTGACAAATCTTTGGGACATAACTTGGGCCCATACACCTGGGTCCTAAGTTCCTCTCCCAAGTACACGTCCGAGGCCCTTTTAACTGGCCTTGGAATCTATTTCCATTAAAGGTTGATGGCACCGACTCCACTTTGCAACCTTCCCTTTCCCTCCACTTTGGCATAGTGGCTGAAGTGGTCGTTTTAATGGACAACTTGCTGTTGCCCTCTAAACTTCCCCTCCTCTTCACCTTTAGGCATGTTTCCCTTATCTGGCTCGGATTTACTGGCTACTGAGGAAGTCGCTTCATTCTTGTCTGGGTGTTTGTGACACCTGACCTTAACCAACTCTGGACTGGGGAAGGTTTTTAAGTTCACTCTGGGTTTAGTAGTCACCCCGGCCCTCACTGGTTTTGGCCTATATGGACAATTCCACCTTTTATGGAGCTCTTGGCACTGGTAACACCTAGTCTCTGCCCTTACTTTAATTGTTCTGAGGTCATGGTCCAACTTTGCCCCCACCCTTTCCCTCAGAGTGAGGCATTGGTCCCGAGTCTCAGAAAGTCCTTTCATTTGTTGAACTTTCAGTGCTTCCTTCAGTCTTTCCAGCTTTGGTAACCTTTTCTTAATTAATGTGACTGCTTCATCCTCCGATCTCCTATCTTTGACCCTAGTCACTGTCTCCTGCTGTTCTATGACCGGCATATAACCCATTTTGAGTCTCTTGTACAGGTTTCTTATTTGACTCCATAGTTTAGGAATCTTCTTCACTGTTTCTTTTAGCTGGCTATTACTTAGGGCCAGCTTTTGGATCTCTCCCCTCAAATTTTCCAGTTCTTGTGTCTCATATAGAAAATGCTCCCTGGGTAGAGCAGCCTCAGAAATGGGACTCTGCACTGATTCCTCTGAGACAGGCTCTTGCTCCTTTATGAACTGTCCCAGTTCAGCAATTGGATCTTGAGCCTCTCCTGGTGGATCATGCATGGGTCATACACGAGGGAAACACCTTCAGAAACGGGTTTCTGGATGACTTCGGAAGTGGACTCCTGTATTGCAACTAGCTTAGCCATGACTAGCTCACGTAGGTGAGACACCTCCAAAGGTACGGTCTTTGTCTGTGATTCATCAGAGAAAGTCTCACATGTGTACTGGATGTCCAGAAGTGGGGGCTTCTGAACCTGAGATGTCCCATCAGGGATTAACTTCTGAACGTATATCGCGTCAACAGGAGAAGGATCCTTGGTTTCCAAGACCTCAACAGAAGCAATCTCCAGCTCAGATAAGACTTCCTGTTCTAGGATGGGCTCTTGAGTAGTCATCAAATTGCCATAAATCCAGGTAGATTCCTTGGGTTCATCATTCTGCCACAGATCCAGCAGATTAAAGGATTCTTGTTTTGGAGGTGGATGATCACTTGACATCAAGTCAACCTCTCCTAGCTCCATTACTGCTTCCTCTTCACTCCCTGACAACTGAGGAGCAGCCAGGAATCCCACATCCTCATCTCTTGTCTCCATAAACACATCTTCTGTGAGCCCCTGTGGCTGCAATGCTCCATCTTAAATAGGTTCCTCTGAACTCAGCGCTTTGTTCCACTCTTCACCCAAGCTACTACGACGTTCTTTTTCCGGAGAATGAGGTGGTCGTGCTTCGGAGGAACTTCTCACTGCCGTCCCAGGGGTTAACAATAAAACACTGCCATCTGATGTGGCTTTCTCTTGCTGCTTGAAAAATTCCAGTGGATTTTCTGTGTGCTGCGCAATAATGGCTACAGCTTCCTCCATGCTCTGGAATGGCAATACCAACTGAATGGACATTAGTGCCTGTAAGTACTCTACCTCTGAGGAAGGGCCCTCCTTTCCACTTTCCAGGCAGATGGCCTTACTAGTGGCATAGCAGGGAACCTTCCGGGCCTTAGGCACTGGCAGCTCTGGCTCAACTTTCCTGTTCCTTCTGGCTGGAACAGAGAATCCAGTATAGCCTGGTTCCAATACAGTATGGTACCATTCTTCCGCAGCCTGCACCACCGTTGGCATCATTTCCCCCGAAGATGGCATCTCCACTTCGGCTGATAATGTCTCTGACTCAACCTTCCTCATAACGTCTTCAGCAACTGGTATAGCTACGCCTGTCTCTGAATTGAAACTAGGCATAGCCAATGGTTTTAGCTTAGCTTTAGCTTAGAAACCTCCTCCTGAAGCCCTGCCAAGTCTTGCGACAGAGCCTTATTGGCCAGCACCAAACTCCCATATCGTGTCTGGTCACAGGAGATTTCCTCTAATAGTCCTTGGATATGTAATACAAATTTTTCAGATCTGGGTTTAGCCTTTGCCAAGGTTTTCTGCAACTCTGACACCTGGCCTGAGAGCTTGGCAATCTCTTCTCTACTCCTTCCCAATTTGGTCAGAGAGTCAGACAAAAGAGATTCCTTCTCCTCCAGCTTTTGCGTTAAGGTGTTCACCTGCTCTTGAAGAAAATCACATTTTTCCTTAAGCTCCTAATCTTTTAATTGTACATTCCTTTCAAGGTCACTTATCATAAGACACCAAAAAAAAGGTTCCATGCTAAAATCTTCCCCAAGATCTGGATTACTCCCTAATAAGCTCTCCACTTCACTCTCCAACTGTGGGGCTTTAATAGGGTCACATAAATTCCTGACCTGAGGTGTTAGAGCTGTCACCCCTTTTGTTTTTTTAGCATGAATCCTCTTTTTGCTACCCATTTGAAGAGACACTTCAGAATATGCTGTATATCTGAAAATCTTTATTCACCCTGTTCCCTTTGTAAACTGTAAGTGAAAGGGAAAATAAAAACTCCTTTTTTTTAAGCACAGATTAAGCTTCTAGCAAAGCACTGAAAGGTAGCATGTACATAGTGGTCACAATACCTTACACTGGTAGTGCAAATAAACAACTTCACCCTTCAGGCTCTTAAAACACTAGAACTCAGGGATTGCTGGGACACATAGTGCCACAAAGTTTCTCTACTTAAACAGATCCACCTATATAAAAGGTTTCAACTTTGCTTGATTGGTCTTAATGAGCTAATTAACAGGGACACCAGACTCCCTTTACTAGATTTTGCAGGCACAGGTAAAAATAAGCTTTGAAAAGAAATTCAGTCATAAATTATCAGATGCTTGCAACCCCTTAGAGCAAATCAACACAGCTACTTTCAATGAATGGTGCGAATCAGGAAAGACTGAACAATCCAAGCACTCTGTTTAACCTTTTTGCTGCCAATGCAAACCTTTGCACCAAAGTCAAACACATTCAGTTTAAATAAAACAGATCATTATTTTTTACCCCGTGGGGTTCGTTTTAACCATTACTCACAACAGCCTTGGTCTGGTACTGATGCCCATGAGCCCAGCTTGGCCTGGAGTTCGCTGGTATGTGTGCCGCTACCTTGCGGCTGTTGGGTCCTCTGCCACGTGTGACACGACTAGCAGAAGGGTCCCTGTTTAGGCGCCATTTGTAACAGGAGTCTTTCTAGAATGTGCTCTGCTATAAAAATTCTTCCAGCGACCGACTCCAGGCTTGTGCAAAAACAACAAATACCTTTTATTCAGATAGCTCTAAAACAAAGCTATACATAAACCAAAGATCACTGTCTTTAGTATAAACTACCAGGGAGGTTAGGCCCTGCCTCACTCCCTCTTACTTAATAAGGAACCCTTCAGGTACCGGCATCCTGACACTAGTGGCCCAGCCCTCTGGATCCCACTGTCCCTAGCAGACCTATCACCTGGACACTAACTGCCTATAAGACCTGGTCTGGGCCCAATGGATGGGAACCCGGTCCATCCACACTTCCCTATGGTTGTTTCCAGGTAGCAAAGTAACTCTCCTGCCACTATATATGTATATATATACACATATATATATATATATATATATATACATATATATGCGTGAGGAAATAAGAAAAGTAAGCTGTTCTTTGGATTTCGCTAACAGGTTCGTCATACACTTGACTACTACTGTTAAAAGACACATGCATTACATAGTGTAAAGACACAAATCACCTTATCTAGTAGTGAAAAAAAACATGTTTGTCTAGGGGTTCGAACCCAAAACAGACCAATGCTCTTGGTGTATGACTTGAATGCTACCGACTGAGAAATCTAGTTTACACTGTTATAGAACATTTTAATCATAGATTTAAACAAGTTAGCTACAATGTCCAGGGTACTTAATAGAAAATATTTCATGGGGTTTCACTAGCAAGTTATTACAGTACTTGACTACTGATTTAATAAGACATATGGATTAAATATGTGAGGACATAAGAAAAGAAAGCTATTCTTTGGATTTAACTTACAAGTCCATTGTACACTCTATTATGACTGTTAAAAGACACATGCATTACATGGTGTAAAGACACAAACCAACATACAGAGTAGTGGAAAAAAACTTTCTTGTATTGAGGTTCAAACCCATGACAAACTTAAGATGAGGATGTATGACATGAACTCTACAAACTGAGCATCCAGTCTGCACTTTTAAAGATCAACATTTTTCATAGATTTAAACAATTAAGCTACAATGTCCAGGGCACTGATTAGAAAATATTCCATGGCGTTTCACTAGCAAGTCATTAAAATTCTTGACTACTATTTTTATTTAAAAAAATGTATTAAATATGTGAGGAAATAAAAAAGGAATCTGTTTTTTGTATTACACTAACAAGTCCATTGTACACTTGACTACTACTGTTAATAGACATATGCATTACATAGAGTAGAGACAAAAACAACCATACAGAGTAGTTGAAAGAAAACATGCTAGTCTTGGTGTTCAAACCCATGATAGACCTATGCTGACAGTGTACGACATGAACTTTACCTACTGAGCCATCCAGTCCACACTTCTAAAGCTAAATTTTATCATAGGTTTAAACAATTAAGCTACAATGTCCAGGGTACTTACAGTAAAATAAATTATTCCATGGGGTTTCACTAGCAAGTGATTACAATACTTGACTACTATTTTTATAAGACATATGCATTAAATATGTAAGGAAATAAGAAAAGGAAGCTGTTCTTTGGATTTCACTAACAAGTCCATTGTACACTCTACTACTACTACTGTTAAAAGACACACAAATTACATAGTGTAAAGACACAAACCAACATACAGAGTAGTGAAAAAAAACATGTTGGTGTAGGGTTTGAAGACCAAGACAGACTTAAGCTGATGATGTATCACATGAACTCTAAGAACTGAGCAATTACAGGCTGCACTTTCAAAGAGCATATTTATCATAGATTTAAATAATTAAGCTACAATGTCCAGGGTACTAATTAGAAAATATTCCATGTGATATCACTAGCAAGTGACTACAATACTTGACTACTATTTTTATAAGACATATGCATTAAATATATAAGGAAATAAAAAAAAGGAAGCTGTTCTTTGGATTTCACTAACAGGTCCATTGTACACTTGACTACTACTGTTAAAAGACATATACATTACATAGTGTAAAGACACAAACCACCGTACAGAGTAATGGAAATAAAACATGCTCGTCTTTGGGTTCAAACCAATGACAGACTTAAGATGAGGATGTATGACATTAACTCTACCAACTGAACCATCCAGTCTGCACTTTTAAAGAGCAAAATTTATCACAGATTTAAACAATTAAGCTACAATGTCCAGGGCACTGATTTCAAAATATTCTATGGTGTTTCACTAGCAAATCATTAGAATACTTGACTACTATTTTTATAAAAAATATGCATTAAATATGTGAGGAACTAAAAAGAGGAAGCTGTTCTTTGGATTTCACTATTTTATTGTACACTTGACTACTGTTGTTAAAAGACATATGCATTACATAGTGTAAAGACACAAACCACCATACATAGTACTGGGGAAAAAAACATGCTGTTCAGGGGTTTAAACCCATGACAGACATATGCTGATAGTGTATGACATGAACTCTACTAACTGAGCAATCCAGTATGCACTTTAAAGAACTAAACAGACATATGCATTACATAGTGTAAAGACAAAAACAACCATACAGAGTAGTGGGAAAAAAAAACACAATACTATTGGTGTTCAAACATATCACATAACTATGCTGATGGTGTATGTCATGAACTTTACCTTCTGAGCCATTCAGTCTCCTCTTTTAAAGTACAAAATGTATCATAGATTTAAACAATTAAGCTACAATGTCCAGGGTACTGATTAGATAATATTCCATGGTGTTTCACTAGCAAGTGATAACAGTACTTGACTACTATTTTTACAAGACATATGTATTAAATATGTAAGGAACTAAAAAAAGAAGACCATTGTATACTTTACTACTACTGTTAAAAGAGAAAAGCATTACATAGTGTAAAGACACAAACCAACATACAGAGCATACTTGCCTACTCTCCCGGAAGTTGTGAGAGGCTCTAATTTTTTGGGGTAGCCCCCCGCACCACCAGAAGAGTAGGCAGGTCTCCCGCATCCTGCTCGCATCCTAGTGATGCGGGCAGGATGGAGACATACTCTCCCATAATCGCAGGTCCATGGGGAGGGAAAGGGGTTCAAATGACGTGAATTGCATAATTTTAGCCTCGCCCCCTTCCCGTGGACCCGCAAATCGCAGCATTTTCCCAATGTGGGGGTGGGGCTTGATGATGTCACAGCCCCCCAAGTCTCCTGCATCGTCTTGTCAAAGTCAAAAATATTACATACAGAAAACATACAAACTCCACATGGATGAGTCGCTCTGCGTGCGAATATACACAGCGGGCACAGCGATATATGGTAGCATACGCACTCAAAAAGACATGCCACAAAGATATATTCAACATATATTTCATACCACACATAAATTAAACATGTTAAGCACTAGACATTATAATGCTTTAAATTATATAATGGAGTATGACATCATGCATATGTATTATTGGAACAGAACAAGATAAACATGTCATGCTTGGTGTTACAATAATCAGATGAATGTGTTTATTAATTTGATACCTGTGGTTAGATTTTAGCACATTGCAATGAGTAGTTATGATTAAATGTAGGAATATGAAGTCACTCTTATTGGAACAAAGAACATTCCAAAGAAAGCATGTGTGGGCAGAAACCAGTGGCCAACCCCTATGATGTCTTCTTCAAGGCTTGCATATGAACTGACCAATGACACATCATGAATGAGAAAGTTCCCTCCCTGGACCAATAACAGAAGACATGTACTCCCCAAATAATATATAGTATATAGGTGATTGCAGTCACACAAGAAGCTCTGTTTGCTGGTTGCTGTTCGAGATACAGTTTTTTGCTGTTCTGTGTAGCTGTTGTTGAGGCAGATCCAAAGATGGAGAAAAGTGTGCATTGAGGGAAATGGTAATTGTATGCTGATTGTAACTGTAATGGATTCTTTTGTAACTATCTGCTTCTTGTGTAATTGTAACATTATAACTGAATGATATATACTGTACATGTGATAAATTGTATCAATAACCTTTTAATATCAAATATATACATCAATAAGCGTTGGAACTCAGACAATGTGTGCGTGTACTTGTTTTCTCTTAAGGGTTGTAGTGTTTGCGATGTACAGCGCACTTTTATCATTTATGGCAATAAGATGCGCCTTGCGTCCGCAACATATATTATCGCTGGCATTATAGATAGTTATTAGAAATAGTTTTAACTTCTCAGTTGGGGTCTAGGTCGGGGATATCACGTACTTAATGATGCACTGTAAAGACGCCGCTGTGGTCTACCAGCTAACGATGGACGCATTGACATGCTGCCGAACCACATGCCGCTTGTTTTTTTTGTGTTATCAGTAAGGCGCTGATATGAAATTCAAGGGACAATATATATCTCTTTGTTGTGTGAGTATGACAAAGAAATGCACTATTTAAAATGCTACAGCATATTTTTATTGTTGCAAAACAAAGTTCAAATAAGACATATTGTGTTAGATTCAGATTGGATTGTTTATCTGTTAAGTAAATTTAAAGAGCATTTAAAAGTTGGTGCATAGGTATGATATAGCTGTGTTAGCATGCTGCGTCCAATTCGCATACTGCTAACGCAGGCCTAAAAGTAACAACGTCCGGTGCTTGTAAAATTTGTGATTTATTTGTGACAAAAGAGCCAGCCATATGGTGTCCGCCATTTTGTTCAAGCACATGGCTTGTGAATAAGGGGGAGGAGCAGTGGCCATTTTAGGAAGGTCACTATCCATCAGCGCCCGATCTTTTATCTTCTTGATAAATTTTCCTTGCAATCCACCTAGCTAATGGCTGACTTTCAGTGTGTTTAAAACAATCAGTTTCCTTTGTCACAAATAAACAATATATTGTGACAAGAACACTGGGATAGTGTTTGAGGGCAGGTATATTTGTCCCAGGTTCTTGTCTTACATGTTTTAGAAAATGTTAACTTCTAGGAAAAATGCTTTTTGTTTTGTCTGAACCTTTTCAGTTTGCTGTAAAAGCTGGGTAAAGGCTCTGAGAGAGAGATAAGGCGAGTTCTAGACATTGGGCCCAGTTCGGGTCTTTGGCCTCACAGAGGGCTAATCAGGGTTTCAGCTGTGTAAGAGTGTTATAGTGCTTCTAACCTGATTAGTATAGGCAGACTGCCTGGGAAGGCTGCAGGATCTGTGTGTGAGAGACACGTTTTCTGATGCAAGTAAGCTATACAGTATGTACTGAAGAACTCTGTGTTTTGTTTAGTGACAGTTAGGAATATCTTATGTTTAGTTAGTGCCGGACAGGCAAGGTATTTTTATTTTGGGGTTTGTTTTATTTTCTGTTTCAATAAAACTGGCCGGGGTCAGTTGTACCAGAAACTGGACTTGTGTTGTTCCTCAGCTGCTGCATGCGGCCATATTCCCCAGGAAAAGGCGCCTTGCACCCCTACAGTGTTACAACTTGGTGGAGAATGCGAGCACACCGTTCTGCGCATAAGTGAAAGCAGCAGCTTTGTGAGGCCTGCAGAAAACGGTGGTTTATGCAGATACAGCCCAGTGTGAAGTTACTGAGACTCACCCCTGAGGGTTTGAAATATGTCCTGGGTGAAAGCAGCTACAAAGCCGCCTGAAAAATCTGTCGACATGGAGGATCTGCTTAAAGCCTTGCTGCAAGCTACAGCGGCTCAGCAGGAGGCCAACCGACAGCAGCAGGTGGCAATGGAGGAAAATAGGAGACAACAGCAGGTGGCAATGGAGGAAAATAGGAGACAACAGCAGGTGGCAATGGAGGAAAATTGGAGACTACAGCAGGAGGCCAACAGACAGCAGCAGGTGGCAATGGAGGAAAATAAGAGACAACAGCAGGCAGTTGTTGATGAACTTTACAGGCAACAGCGTCAGGATAGAGAGGCCTTAGCAGAAGTGGTGCAGAGACTTGCAGCTCGGGTTGGAGATGTGGCCGTCAGTGCTCCAACCAGCTCTAGTTCTATACGGGCCAGTCACTTCCTGCAGAAAATGACAGAGGCTGATGATGTGGAGGCCTATCTGACCACGTTTGAAAGGACTGCCGAGCGTGAGAACTGGCCGAAAGCACAGTGGGCCAGTCTGCTGGCACCTTTCCTGTCAGGTGAGCCCCAAAAAGCTTACTTTGATTTAAGCCCTGCTGAGGCTCGGGACTATGATAAACTAAAGACTGAGATCCTGACCCGCCTGGGAGTCACGCTGTCAGTACGAGCACAACGGGTGCACCGTTGGCTGTACGCCATGGAGAAGCCTCCGCGCTCCCAGATGCACGACCTTATTCAGCTAACAAAAAAATGGCTACAGCCAGAGACATTAACTGGTCCCCAGATGGTGGAAAGAGTCGTCATGGACCGCTACTTGAGATCTTTGCCCATGGTCCTGCGCAAGTGGGTGAGCCATGGAAACCCGGGTACTGCTGACCAATTAGTGGACATGGTAGAGAGGTATTTGGCAGCAGAGGAACTACTGATGACCACCCAGCAACCCATAGATCCTCGACAGCGCCCTTCAGTAAAGACTGGTAAGACTGTTCCGTGGGAAAACGTTGCTGGGCGGTTAAGAGAACGCAAGGCTGGAGAGACTGTAAACACTGGCCCTGGAAACAGGCCAATGGGGCTAGAACTGTCTATGCTGCCCAAACGGGTTGATAATCGTGTGATTAAATGTTTTAGGTGTGGTATGCCAGGTCATGTTATTGCCAATTGCCCAGTCACGCAAGAACCCATGCAATGTGATGCTGCCTTTGAATGTCGCAGAATGTCTTTCTTTGCTAGGTTAGCCTGTACTGTGGTACCTTCACCTGAGCTGGAAAAACAAATGTGTGATGTGTTCTTAGAGGGTAACCGGGTAGAGGCCTTGCTAGATTCAGGAAGTTTAGTTACCCTCGTGAAAGCTGGGTTAGTGAACCCCTTAAAGGTCCAGCAAATACCTATTGGGGTAACTTGCATACATGGGGATACCCAACATTATGCCACTGCTGAGGTGAATATAGAAACTTGTTGTGGGTCAGCAATAGTTAAAGTGGGACTGGTCCCTACCTTGGTGCATGAGGCCATAATAGGGAGGGATTTTCCTCATTTTTGGAAACTGTGGGAATCACGGTTATCTACAGATGTGAGAAGTAAAAAGCCAGTTGATAATACCGGTGATTTTATGGATGTACGTGGGTCTTCGGAACTTTCTGGCCCTTTGCCTTTTGCTAGTTTGGCTGGGGAAGTGACAGATGGGGAGTCCAGTGAGGACCCTCTTGCTGGGAACAGAGACATAGTAGTTAGAACGGAAAGCGTGCCTGACCTGGAGGTAAAGAAGGATCTGTTTGCGTCTGAACAGTTAAAGGATCCTACCTTAATAAAGGCTAGAGAGAATGTTAAGATTGTTAATGGGGAACCTGTGGTACCAGGTGACAGGGTTACGTATCCCCACATGGCCATCTGTAATGAGCTCTTGTACCACATTGTCAAAAGGGGTGAGGATGTGGTGGAACAGTTGGTAGTTCCCCAGCCTTATCGGAGAACGGTACTAGATTTAGCTCATAGTCACGTTACCGCAGGACATTTAGGGGCAGAAAAAACCACTGAAAGAGTTTTACAAAGGTTCTTTTGGCCAGGGGTTTATAAAGAAGTGTCTGAATATTGTTCTTCCTGTCCTGAATGCCAGTATCATGCCCCTAGACCCCATTTCAGGAGCCCACTAGTTCCCATGCCTATTATAGAGGTCCCGTTTGACAGAATAGCCATGGATCTCGTGGGGCCCTTGTTAAAGTCTGCTCGGGGCCATCAGTATATCCTGGTAATTATGGACTATGCCACTCGATATCCTGAGGCTGTCCCTTTACGCACTATCACAACCAAGGCGATAGCTAGGGAGCTGGTGCAGGTATTTAGTAGAGTGGGAATACCAAAAGAAATTTTGACTGACCAAGGTACTCCATTTATGTCAAGGATCATGAAAGAATTGTGCAAGTTATTTAAGGTCACTCACCTCAGGACGTCCATCTACCATCCCCAAACTGACGGGTTGGTGGAAAGGTTTAATAAAACATTAAAAAGTATGTTAAAAAAGGTTGTTGAGAGAGATGGGAAAAACTGGGATTGTTTGTTGCCCTACTTGTTAATGGCCATCAGAGAAGTTCCTCAGTCCTCTACGGGGTTTTCTCCATTTGATTTGTTGTATGGTAGACACCCCAGAGGGCTGTTGGATATTGCCAAAGAGACGTGGGAAGGACAGCCCACTCCTTATAGAAGCGTTATTGAGCATGTAACACAAATGCAGGATAGGATTGCAGCCGTGGTACCTGTTGTCAGAGAGCACATGGAACAGGCCCAAAGTGCTCAACAGAGGGTCTATAACCGGAGTGCCAAGATACGGGAATTTGCTCCTGGAGATAGAGTTCTTGTTTTGGTACCCACTGTGGAAAGCAAATTCCTAGCTAAATGGCAGGGTCCATTTGAGATTAGGGAAAAAGTGAATGAGGTTAATTACAAAGTATACCAGCCGGGAAAGAGAAAACCCGAACAGATCTACCATGTTAACTTAATCAAACCCTGGAAAGATAGGTTGTCTCTGTCAGCGGAGCCTTGCCCTTCGGTGTCTTCACCCCGGTTGCTTCCCGCAGTGAAGGTGTCAGAGACATTATCAGCTGATCAGAACAATCAGGTTAAAGAATTTCTCATCCAAAATAGGGAGGTATTTTCAGAGCTGCCTGGCCGAACGACCATAATAAAACATGACATTGTCACAGAACCAGGGGTCAGGGTTCATTTAAAGCCATATAGGATTCCTGAAGCTCAGCGAGAAGCTATTTCTAAAGAAGTTAAAACCATGTTAGAACTTGGAGTCATAGAGGAGTCTAACAGTGAGTGGTCCAGTCCCATAGTGCTCATCCCGAAGCCCGACGGTAGCATACGCTTCTGTAATGACTTTCGTAAGTTAAATGAGGTGTCCAAGTTTGACGCATACCCCATGCCCCGTGTGGATGAGCTTGTAGAAAGGCTGGGAACAGCCAGGTTTCTCACCACATTGGACCTGACCAAAGGTTACTGGCAAATACCTTTATCTGATAGCGCCAAAGAAAAAACAGCCTTTTCGGTTCCGGAGGGGCTGTACCAGTATAAAATGTTACCCTTTGGGTTGCATGGGGCTCCAGCAACCTTTCAACGGGCGATGGATAAAATTTTGAGGCCCCATAGAAAATATGCAGCTGCCTATTTGGATGATGTGGTAATTCACAGTAAAGACTGGGGGTCCCATTTGGTTAAAGTACAAGCAGTACTGGACTCAATCAGAGAGGCAGGGTTAACTGCTAACCCAAAGAAGTGCTGCCTCGCAATGGAGGAGGTCAAATACTTGGGCTTCACCATAGGCAGAGGTCTGATTAGGCCCCAATTGAATAAAGTTGATGCTATTCAAAACTGGCCTCGTCCAGTGAATAAAAAACAGGTAAGGGCTTTTTTGGGAATTACTGGGTACTATAGACGGTTTATTCCCAATTTTGCGACCACAGCGGTGCCGTTGTCAGACCTTACCAAAGGGAAGCAGTCAAATGTGGTGAAATGGAACCCTGATGCAGAAAAGGCGTTCCAAGCGTTAAAAGTGGCTTTGTGTTCACAACCGGTGTTGATAACACCAGATTTTTCAAAAGAATTTGTGGTACAGACAGATGCCTCAGAGGTAGGGATAGGTGCTGTGCTGTCCCAAACCAGAGATGGGGACGAACACCCTATCATTTATTTGAGTAGGAAACTCAATGAGCATGAAAAAAGGTATGCCATTGTGGAAAAGGAGGCTTTGGCCATTAAGTGGGCACTAGATACCTTGAGATATTACCTCTTGGGTAGACAATTCAGACTAGTGACGGATCATGCCCCTTTAAAATGGATGTATGTAAATAGAGGCAAGAATGCTCGGGTAACTAGATGGTTTCTAGCATTGCAGGATTTTAAGTTTACTGTTGAACATAGACCGGGAACACAATTGGCCAACGCAGATGCATTGTCTCGCATCTTCTGTTTGGGGGCTACAAGAGATAAGGCGAGTTCTAGACATTGGGCCCAGTTCGGGTCTTTGGCCTCACAGAGGGCTAATCAGGGTTTCAGCTGTGTAAGAGTGTTATAGTGCTTCTAACCTGATTAGTATAGGCAGACTGCCTGGGAAGGCTGCAGGATCTGTGTGTGAGAGACACGTTTTCTGATGCAAGTAAGCTATACAGTATGTACTGAAGAACTCTGTGTTTTGTTTAGTGACAGTTAGGAATATCTTATGTTTAGTTAGTGCCGGACAGGCAAGGTATTTTTATTTTGGGGTTTGTTTTATTTTCTGTTTCAATAAAACTGGCCGGGGTCAGTTGTACCAGAAACTGGACTTGTGTTGTTCCTCAGCTGCTGCATGCGGCCATATTCCCCAGGAAAAGGCGCCTTGCACCCCTACAGTGTTACAATATATATGCACAAATCCAACACCATTTAAAAGCTACCGATGAATTTATTTAACCCATGCCATAGTCAATTACAAATAGTTTCAATAGGGCCTTGTGAGAATTAATAGTGAGATGAATATTTGATGATTGAATTACACACAGATATAAAAAGTTTTTTGCTTTTTTCTTCTTTCCCAGGATGTGTTAACTCACTGTTTGCTACAAGATAGGCATTGAAATGTTAATTAACTTGTTCAACCACTGGAACACGCAGGCAAACAATCTGTTGATATGCAAATTAGAGGCACTGAATGGGTGAAGGGTTTCATAGAAGTGTAGTAAATGGTGTGTGTATGTATATATATATATATATATATATATGCAACAATAGAAGAATTGGCGCCAAGGAGTCTCATCAATTCCCACTATTCCAACCCTAAATTGGTTGTCACTTTTTAACATAAAATAATAACATGTTCCATCATAAAACATTTATTAAAAACATTTTCAAATCAATACAGAGGAGATGTATTATTATTCCACACTTTAAGATGTATGACTTTTAGCGCTGAATACAAAATGTTGAAGGTTCACAACAATCTCCTCCTTCTCCTTACAGTTGGTTCAGAGATAGCTTCACAACACAGACAACTGAACATTCAGTATATATGATGAGATCAATATTTTTCCAATTAGGCTACACTGATTGTTCATCAGAAAGCCTCGGTGTTATATAGGAGTTTCCATCATGCGTGTATGAACAAGTTTTGTCGCATTATACTTTTTGTATAAACAACTATACTTCTCAGCCACTTGAGGTATGACCTAAGATGTAATTGTAATATCCTTTTCTTCTCTTTCATCCTGTCTGCTCGGATATATCCTTGTTTCTCTGTAATGATATGTTCCTCATATGTTTTAATGGAATGTATTATGTTTTCTCTATTAAGGAATGTTTATGTTTAGCTCTGATAAGATCTTTTACAATTATAGAGAAACCCCTGATTAAGTCTTTTGTATAAGACGAAACGCGTTGGGTTGTCTGTGTTGTGAAGCTATCTCCGAACCAACTGTAAGGAGAAGGAGGAGATTGTTGTGAACCTTCAACATTTTGTATTCAGCGCTAAGAGTCATACATCTTAAAGTGTGGAATAATGATACATCTCCTCTGTATTGATTTGAATATGTTTTAATAAATGTTTTATGATGGAACATGTTATTATTTTATGTTAAAAAGTGACAACCAATTTAGGGTTGGAATAGTGGGAGTTGATGTGACTCCTTGATGCCAATTCTTCTATTGTTGCATATTCTCTATCTTTAGTCCCTTCTAACAGGGGACTTAGTCGAATAGGCTGCCTGTACCAAAAAGTATACGTTTCATTTTAGGGTGATAGTTTTAACAAACTAGCGCAGAAGGAGAGTATTTGTTTTGAATATATATATATATATATATATATATATATATATATATATTATTATATAAAATGGGTATTTATATCAGTGTATGTTCTGCAAGATAGCTATCCAATCGGAATCATAGCATTTAAATTATAGTCAATAGTCCTTATAGATCTGCATAGAATCGGATACGTTTATTTGTCATACATTTGGTGTATTTGTTTAAGTGGGTAAATTATAAAACACAAAATGCAGTTCCAGCCTAAAATTTTAGGTAGCACTCAAAGGAGGATTACCCGTGTGGGCGACTTCCAGTGGGTGTGAGGAACAAAAGTGTATTGTGTAGTGAGCAGTAGAATGTTGCTTACGTTGATCGTGATAAGTGTGGAATATTTAGGTGCGAACGCACGGTGTACAAAAGTATGTGAGGTAACCGTATGGGAACGCGCATGGTTGCGTGCTTGCACAAGGTTGCGTGAAGTAGCGAGCACAAGTTTAACCACACAATAGAAATAAATGTAAAGGCGGAATAGAAGACATAGTCATACAATAGCAAGTAACTATCTGATTTTAAAAGCAGATTACTATAATATTTTGTTTAAAGTGCACTACCTCTGGAGCAAGCTATCAATCAAAGGGAGTGATATTTTTATGCACAGAAAACATTGTGTATTAGTGTGGGTTGAAAGTAAGCGTGAATGCATTGCACTCCATGACCAATTCGGGTTCCCGTAGAAGACACTGAGTTGGCAGAGGCTTGGTGGCGTGAAGGCTAGCGACCTTACGTTATAGAGAAATATGCAAGTAGTGAGGAAACTTGCAGAGGAGCGTAATAGATTGTGAAATATTGAAGTATTGAAGTTAAGGTTTTTGGTGTTACGCTCCAGCTGTGGAGTGCAGCTAGTAAAATTAGACTCCTGTGATCGTAGAGCATATAGATAACAAGTATCTATAAGCTGTATGATTGGACTGCACGTCTGTGTGTGTGATACGTGGCACAACGTGATACCATTTGTGTTATTTTGCGCAATTGTGTCATCATACGCACTGTGTAGAGCATACGCAGATGTGATTTGTGTAAATAAAGGGGTTTTTCGCTGAGTTCCTCAGGAGATCTCCCTGGTGGACATTCACTGGAAAGGGAGATCGATAAGTTTTTTCTCACCCAAGAAAAATTCCAGCGGATAGATACCGAAAAGGAATTTTTCGCTGACTCTCTCATAGGAAAACATTCCAACAGACTTTTAACCTCCATTGAAAAAGGTGGCGTATTGATTTATTTCTGTTAATACGTCAATACTTACAGTGAAGAGGGGCCTGGTAGGGATCCTCACTGAGTACGCGGGGAATCACTATTGGAGTGAGTCATGGTACTGCCAGCGGAGAAGGAGTTAGTGAGAGAACTCGGAGGACTTTCACCATTTGCTCGTATTGTCCATTTGGGGATCATGTAAAGAAAGCCCACGATGGGAGCCAAATGCACAAGCAAGAAACGTTCGGCAGCCAAGGTTCAGGCTGGAGAGCTGAGGCCAAGTGAGTCCGCTCGGTTGATAATGTGTCGAAAGTATGGTCCACACGGAGAGGCTTTTTGTGACGAATGGGTGCAAATGACAGTGGATGATAGGGCATCATTTCCTAGAGTTGGTGGGTTTGATTCTGAGGTATTGCAGGTAGTATGTTTAACCCAAGTCATATAAGACAAGAACGAAAACATAAGAACCGTTTGATCTTGTAGCAGCAATAAATAAGTACAAAAAAGAGAAAGCAGGTACACCGCCATATGTGGATGTGGAAGCAGTTACAGCCAGCATACAAACCATAGAAAATAATAAAAAATAAAAATATGAAAAATATGAATGTAACCTATATATGTACTAATGAATGTCGAATTTTTATTTAGGAGGAGATGGTGACCCAACTCTGGTTTCAGCCATTTCTCATGCACTCAGAGGAGTATCCAGCCGGTAAAAGAGGAGCTGTAGCCTGCAGGGGAAGTGGCTGAGATCAGTGGAACTGGTAAGTATGGAGTAATTCAAGTACAATAAAATAAAAATAAAATAAAAAAACAAGAAAGTAACGTCATAAATGGAGAATATCCTGTCCGCACATTAGTATTTCCCAGTAGGAAAGCGGACAGAGATAGGGTAACCCCCAGGTATTTCTTTTAGTTACCACATAAGAAGTACTCATTTCTAGGAATGCCCTTGTCTAGATAAGCTCGGAAATGTTTGTTGAACCATGTACAGACCCTTAATACGGGATGAGAAGGATTGAATGAATACTTTGCATGACCTAGAAGCTTGTTGTTGTTTTTTTTTTTTTTTTTTGCAGTACTAGAAAATTCTCCATCTGGATAAGATCACTGGTAAACACTAATTCGGCAAATGGGAGGAACGAGAGAAGTGCAACATTACCCTTGACAAAACCTGCTGAAGTTATGATTGGGCCTCTATGAGGCTAAACCCTTTTCTTTTTTTTTCCTAGCAGCAGTGGCCCCTGACTAACTTAATCGATTTTGTTATGTAAATTGAAATTTGAAATACATATATTGTACTCCCACTCAGGAAGTACAAGGTATGTTAGATATTCTCAAAGACTAATGTTGCATTCCACTGTTTTAGATTCATGTCCATCACAGGTAGAGGAAATTATCTCACAGATACCGGGTTCCCTATGAACTTTGGATGGACATGACACTGGATTGATGGCTGAGGTAGTCCCAGTAGTGACACAGCAAGCACAAGCTTTAAGGGGGGTAGACCAAGTAGTTAATCAATTCCCCGTAGTACCCAATCCAGTTGTCATTTTAATAAACTCCTCTCCACCTCTACAAACTTGTCTGTCACCATCCTCTATTCTGTTTCTTCACAGTTTCCTCTTCACCTTTGCATTCACAAAGGGGGTACAATACATGGACCCGATTCTCCCAAGGTTTCAAGTGACAGCCCGAGTATTGTCTCCCAAGCCCTATATGACTGTTTACAGTCCTTTCGGCCTGAGAATGGGTCGGTGCTGATGCAATATGTTGATGACTTGTTGTTGTGCGCTGATTCATTTGAGTCGTCCCGGGCAGATACAAAGCAGTTTCTGTTTCGTCTCTTCCAAACAGGACACCAGGTCTCAAGGGATAAACTACAGTTATTTTGTGACAAGGGTCAAATACCTGGGACGTAGTACTGGTACATGATTTGACAGTTCATACACCACATGCCGTATTGGTCCTTCAAAGTTCTGCCCGAACCCGGTATGTCTCATCAGCACAATGGCACCAGTATTACTGCAGTGTGCCTTGTCATGCACAAAGGGTGGAGGATGAGAATACCGGTGAAGGGAAATTTTGTATAGACACTGATATGCATGATGGTATAGAATATCTGAATCAGACCTTTACTACGAAACCAGACATAAGTGACAGCCCGTTGGTGAACGCAGACCTGATATTTTCCTTTTCCTTTTTCTCCTCTAGAGATGTTTTTATTGTATTTTTTTTGAGTGATGCTCATGGTACTCTACATTTGCAAACACACAACAGGTAAATTAAGATCCAAATTTGTGTTCCCTACAGGAAAAGGAGGTCTGGAAGGCGAAGGGTAGGGGTATGGTCAGGAGTCCTCAGGACTCTGGAGAGATGGACAAGGTAACCCAGTGGCCCCCAGGACGTATCTCCCAAGCCTAGCTGAGGCGGCACATGGTCTGACTCACCTAGGGTAAGGAAGGTATGTGCAAATTCGTAAGAGCTTACTGGCATGCACCAGGGTTCTCTTCTCAGGCAAGCAGGAAAGCAATGACCTGTGTCACTTGCATGAGGAAGAACATTTGGTAAGGTAGTACCAACAGAACCATCCCATACTCCTCCTGTAGACGGACCTTTTCAGGTAATACAAATCGACTTCGTACAGTTAACACCCTTAAAAATGTATTGGTGTGCACTGATGTTTTCTCAAACTGGGTAGAGGCATTTCCTGCCACCACAAATACTGCTGTGTTTACCGCAAAGAAAATTGTGCAGAAATTTGTGTGTAGATATGGTATCCTTAGGAGTAGGAGCAAAGTGATAGCTTGAAACTGGACTATTGTGGTCATAGACACTGCCACTAGTGTTTTGTAGCATCGGAACCACTCCCAGATCACCACTTAACAAATCACCCTCTTTGAATTTTGTTTTTGTTTTTTTTGGAAGACAACCTCATGTCATGATTGATTTGCACCATGATCAGAAATTCACCAGTGAAGTGACAGTACAGTACCTTATCGAAATGAGCCAGCATTTGGGAACTTGACAAAAGAACTTGAAACTGTTGATTCCTGATATGCCAACTACTAACTGTCTTGATTGTGAACCTAGAGACTGTGTGATTGTTCTTACACTCAGGTTGCCTAATAGACAGGTGGGAAGGACCGTACCAAGGGGGTAATTCCAAGTTGATCGCAGCAGGATTTTTTTAGCAGTTGGGCAAAACCATGTGCATTGCAGGGGAGGCAGATATAACATGTGCAGAGAGAGTTAGATTTGGGTGGGTTATTTTATTTCTGTGCAGGGTAAATACTGGCTGCTTTATTTTTACACTGCAAATTAGATTGCAGATTGAACACACCACACCCAAATCTAACTCTCTCTGCACATGTTATATCTGCCTCCCCTGCAGTGCACATGGTTTTGCCCAGTTGCTAACAGAATTCCTGCTGCGGTCAACTTGGAATTACCCCCCAAGTTTTGTTGACAGCACGATCCCAGTGAAAGTAGCCGAGAGAAAGACTTGGGTCCACGATTCCCATTGCAGGAAAGTCGGTAGTCCGGAAGGAACTCGTAAATGGAGTGAGATTGCAGAAGTATCACCCGAGAGTCTGTTCTGTGAAGACTGAGAAGCGGCACTGTTGAACACTACCTGAGTGTACTAAAGGATTACAGAAAGACCAGTCGTTGTAATTGATTTGCTATGGACAAGATTTGTTTTGTTCTTTCTTTCTTTTTTTCCCGTTGACAAACATTTTTTTTTTTCAGGACATTCTATTTTTGTGAGGTTTTTCATGAGGAGTCGAGTGTTTGACTGGAACTGGTTCTGGAGGAAGAAGTGATGTCTTTATAGGATCCCAGGATCAGCCTATCACTGTGTTAAAGCCAGAGAAAATCAAAGGTCTAGTAGTTACGGAGTTCGGAGGTAACATGATAGGCTATTGTCTGAGGAATACTGTATTTTGTAGTTATTGTGACCCCATAATTGAAGATGAGTGCATCCAGATATGTCAGTCTAGCAATAAGGCAGCATTTGGCAGACATCCATTGAGTGATTACCACTCACTAGTGGGTAAGGTCTTAAACAAAACGGAATGTTGGACGTGCTCACAGACAAAATGATGCAGGATTAGTGCCATATTCTTTAGAGTTAGCTGAGTTACTTGAATTACACGGAGGGGAGGGGGGGATCGGTGGACAAGGAATATAATATAACTAGACCCCCTAGTCTTAAGATCCACCAGTACCATAGATAACTCCCTGGTATATTTAAATCTCACCAATTTCAGGAAATCAGGAAATTGGGAGGTAATCAGGAACAATCAGATAATGGCTATTCACACATAGCAGATAAAAGAGCTCATTAATATATGTGGAAGAAAGGTTTATGAATGGCTCTCTCCGGACTCCGAAGGTTTATGTTATCTAGGAAGGACACTACTAATAACCCTTGTTCAATGATGAAACAGTCCTAGCATACGTGCCAGAAATGGAAACAATGTTCAGAGAGTGATAGGAATATATACCATGAAAATTTTATGTCTCTTTCACGATTTGTTTGTGTTTTCTCCCTCTACCCAGCAGAACCTCTATCGAATCCGAACATCAGTGTGCAAAGACGTAGGTACATGTATGTGTGAAACGTTCGTTCAAATCAGACATCATAGGCCATAGCACTGTTCCAGCATACTCTATAGGTTGAATGTCATCCCACACCCAATCAGTGGTCCCGTGGCCACCGAGTGCATATAGAGGATGTCTCGTCCTCCTCCCTGTCTTCCCCAAATATGGTCAATGTCTGATTTGCGAAATTAAAACATACGTGTGTCTAGCTCACCGATTATGTGTTTGAAATATTTTTCTTCTGTTAATAATTTATGGCAGTTATTGTTTACTGCTAAAGGGTGGACTGTCGAAGTCAAAAATATTACATACAGAAAACATACAAACTCCACACGGATGAATCGCTGTGTGTGCAGATATATGCAGCGTGCACAGCGATATATGGTAGCATACGCACTCACACAAACACGCCACAAAGATATATGCAACACATATTTCATACCACACATAAATTAAACATGTCAAGCACTAGACATTATAATGCTTTAAATTATATAATGGAGTATGACATCATGTACATGTATTATTGGAACAGAACAAGATAAACATGTCATGCTTGGTGTTAAAATAATCAGAGGAATGTGTGGATTAATTTGATACCTGTGGTTAGATTGTAGCACATTGCAATGAGTAGTTATGATTAAATGTAGGAATATGAAGTCACTCTTATTGGAACAAAGAACATTCCAAAGAAAGCATATGTGGGCAGAAACCAGTGGCCAACCCCTATGATGTCTTCTTCAAGGCTTGCATATGAACTGACCAATGACACATCATGAATGAGAAAGTTCCCTCCCCTGGACCAATAACAGAAGACATGTACTCCCCCAAAAATATATAGTATATAGGTGATTGCAGTCACACAAGAAGCTCTGTTTGCTGGTTGCTGTTCGAGATACTGTTTTTTGCTGTTCTGTGTAGCTGTTGTTGAGGCAGATCCAAAGATGGAGAAAAATGTGCATTGAGGGAAATGGTAATTGTATGCTGGTTGTAACTGTAATGGATTCTTTTGTAACTATCTGCTTCTTGTGTAATTGTAACATTATAACTGAATGGTATATACTGTACATGTGATATATTGTATACATATCCTTTTAATATCAAATATATACATCAATAAGTGTTGGAACTCAGACAATGTGTGCGTGTACTTGTTTTCTCTTAAGGGATGTAGTGTTTGCGACGTACAGCGCACTTTTATCGTATATATGGCAATAAGATGCGCCTTGCGTCTGCAACATATATTATCGCTGGCATTATAAATATTTATTAGAAATAATTTGAACTTCTCAGTCTCCTCTCATGGCTTCTCCCAGGTGAAAGTAGGTAAGTATGATACAGAGTAGTGAAAAAAATGCTTCTCTTCAGATTCAAACCCATGACAGACCTAGGCTGTTAGGGTATGACATGAACTCTACCAACAGAGCCATCCAGGATGTACTGTCCAAAAGCAAAATTTATCATAGATTTAAGCAATTACGCTACAATGTCAAGGGTACTTAATAGAATATATTCCATGGGGTTTCAGTCGCAAGTGATTAGAATACTTGACTACTAGTTTTATAAGACATATGCATTAAATGTGTGAGGAAATAAGAAATGGAAGCTGTTCTTTGGATTTTACTAACTAGTACATTGTACACTTGACTACTACTGTTAACAGACACATGCGTTACATAGTGTAAAGACACAAACCACCATACAGAGTAATGGAAAAAAACATGCTTCCCTTTGGGTCTGAGCCCATGGCAGACTGATGCTGATGATGTATGACATAAACTCTACCAACTGAACTATCCAGTTTGTACATTTAAAGTGCTAAAAAGACATATGCATTACATTCTGTAGAGACAAAAACAACCGTACAGAGAGAGTAGTGAAATAAAACATGCTAGTGTTAGTGTTCAAACCCATGACTGAACTATGCTGATGGTGTATAACATGAATTTTACATACTGAGCCATCCAGTCCACACTTTTAAAGAGTGCTTTTATCATAGAATTAAACAATTAGGCTAGAAAGTCCAAGGTACTTATTAGAAAATATTTCATGGGCCTTCACTAACAAGTGATTGCAATACTTGCCTACTATTTTTAAAAGACATATGCATTAAATTTGTGTGGAATTAAGAAAAAAAGCAGTTCTTTGGATTTCACTAACAAGTCATTGTACACTTGACTACTGCTATAAAAAGACATATGCATTACATAGTGTAAAGACACAAACCACCATACAAAGTAGTGAAAAAAAGACATACAGATGGAGCCTCCCTTATCTTTGTGGTTCTCTGCCTAAACAGAGGTTTAGTCGCACTTAGGCGATAGCTTAGGTTGCTGAGTTTATGCATGGACAGGCACGTTGAGGCACTACTACATACTCAGCATGCAATACACATCTCCACCACTGTTTGGCTAGAGCGAATAGCAGTGGATTGATCTACAGGCTCTGGCAAATGGTCAGTGATGACTGTAATGTTAATGTACTGTATACTGTACACACAGACCAATGGCCAGATGGAGAGTCAAAAAATAAAAAATAGTTTATATAGATGCAAACGAACATGTTAAAACACTTATCCATTGCTGTGTTACTGTGTGTGAGCATCTAAGTCCCGTAGACAAAGCAATTGTATACAGACGCAAATAATGTGTAAAAGCAATAATGTAGTTCATTGACGTAAAAGTATGTAACGTGTTCTGCAATATGAGTGTCCAAGTCCTGTAATGGCATACACAAACACCAATGGGGAGGGATCCCTACTTACAGTTCATTTACACATGAGCTTACATTTGCACATGAGTCATGCCCGAGTGGTGAAGTGTGCCAGTTCCCATGCTGGGAGTCCTGGGTTTGATTCCCACAGTGCGAGTGCATGTTTGCTTTTTCATGACACTTTATAAATTTTCTGTTATGCAAGCCCTCAGGTATGGAGCCAGTGACAGCATCAGTTTTGCAAGAGTCAGGGCAATACTGAAGAAGCATCTTAATATCCTAGTTATATTACACAGGAATAAAAGGGATAAGCGAGCTCTATGCACATTATGATAAACCAAACTCAATCGCATAGCAAGTTGGCAAAGTGGCTGCCGCCCGTGATACTGCGCTTCTTGGAGGCCCGCAGCTATGGAGCCAGTGATGGCATTAGTTTTGCAATGCTGAAGGAGCGTCTCAATACCCTAGCTAAATTACACAGTGGCAATAGGTCCCGTAGACATAATAAATATAAATAGTGTATCCTGACGCAACTAGCTGTTTGAGCAACACAGCACTGCACTGTAGTTCATCGACATTAGAGAATCTGTGTTGTACTGTATGAGAAGGGATCACAGCTACCATTTACACAATAGATCGTGTCTCTATCAAAGCGACTGCAGTTCTCTATCTGATCTTCATTAACATACAGTACTGTGTTGTACATTTATTGTAACCTGACCTCCCTCCCTGTCTATGAAATGAGCAGGCTCCCAGGGGGCAAGTGGGATAGGGGGAGGTGGTGGCTAAATACTGTGTTCTGCAATATGAGCATCCATGTCCCATCATGGCATTCATATATTTCATTCATAACATTCATATATTTAAGAACCTTACATTCAATAGATTTATGCACACAGGAAAATATCTGTTTCCATAATTAACTGTCCGGGTGTCTGGCATGCAAATCCATAGCATAGTGTACTGTTTAATGTACATTCACTATGGCCCTCTCTAGTCCTTTCCCCCAACCAAACAACTTTAGTATTTTCATTTACATAGTAGCCTTTCATTTACATATAGTACTGTGTTGGCAATTTATTGACTGTAAACTAGCCTCTTTGTCTGAAAACATCAGTCTCTCATGGGAGGGGGAAGGGTGAGGGGGGAGGTGGGGACTAACGAGCAGAGTACAGAGACGCTGTCAAAAATGTTAATTCTCTGTCAGGACCCGAAAAAAGAAACCAATAAATCAATAAATAAAAATAGTGTATACAGACACAAATGAATGTGTTAAAGCAATGATCCATTGACGTTCGGTTTATGTGAGCTATTATATTCAATTAAAATGGGCTTAAAGCTAAATATATCTGGTCCTGGGGTCCAATCATCTCAGAACTGTGTAGTTATGAAAGGGGAGACAATTAGCTACCAGAGGATACCTACCCCATGTTTCTGTGACCCAAACAAGGCTAACGGCAAGCATCGGAACCCATGGTGGGTCTGAATTAACGGGCCTATTATAGTCTATGGGAAAATGGGTCCTCTTTGCATCCCTATATCTCCGATTCTGGGTCTCCCAGAGACTCGAGACTGGTACTATACAAAAGAGGAGACTCTTGGCTTTCGGGGCAGACCAACCACTAGTTTATGTGACACCGCAAAGGAAAATGGCAAGCAACCGTGTGTCGGGTCCCCTCCAGTTGTCCGCCCAGCTTACACAGGGTTTCGGGGTTTCTGGCTAGATAGAAAATACTGTACAGAGATGATAAGCACTGTAATTTGGCCTCCAGGAATTTAGGGAGGAGCTTTTATCTCTCCCCATTATACTTAGAAAGATAACACTTGCCACTGTAGCCTTTACAGCAGAGTACGTTACAAGCTGTTCGTGCTATTTAGAACTCAAATAAAAACTATTGTACAGAGATTTTAAGCATGGTGATTTGGCATCCAGGAATTTAGGGAGGTGCTTTAATCTCTCCCCATTATACTTAGAAAGATAACACTTGCTGCTGTAGCCTTTACAGCAGAGTACGTTACAAGCTGTTCGTGCTATTTAGTACTCAAATAAAAAATATTGTACAGACATCTTAAGCATGGTGATTTTGCATCCAGTAACGTAGGGAGGAGCTTTTATCTCTCTCCATTATACTTAATACTATGGGATTTGGATGCTCACATATCACTAACATCAATAGACCATACCTGTAAAACTTTTGTTTGCATCTGTATACACTACTATTTTTATTTGTTGATTTGTCTGCGGGACGTGGATGCTCACATATTCCTAATATCAATGCACTATACTGTGGCATTATCATGTTCATTTGCATCTGTATACTGTACTTTTTGTGTCTGTACTTTATATACTGTAATATACTGTATGACATTCTGTAGCATATTGTAGCGTAATGAGTTGCACCAGTAAAGTAGTTCTTACACTGTAGTTCAGTAATGTATTTTAATGTAGACCACACGCATGTGCAATGGTGAGTTGAAGAAGCGACATCTGGTGGATGATCTCAGGTATTAAACTCAAAGGTAACGCCAAACACTCTGTACGCCTCCCTAGAACTAGGCAAGCCTCCTTGCACCCAGGAATGCTGCATATGCCTAATCGCGACAAACGCCTCATCCAGCAAAGATAATGGAGGCTCCATTTTTACTTGTCTAGGGGTTCAAACCCATGACAGAACCATGCTGATAATGTATGACATGAACTCTATCAACTGTACCATCCAGTCTGCACAGAGCTAAAAAGACATATGCATTGCATAATGTAGAGACAAACACAACCATACAGAATAGTGAAAAACACATGCTAGTCTTGGTGTTCAAACCCATGACAGACCAATGCTGATGGTGTATGACATAAGCATTACCTTCTAAGCCATCCAGTCCACACTTCCAAAAGAGGAATTTTATTATAGATTTAAACAAAATAAGCTACAATGTCCAGGTATTTAATAGAAAACTTTCCATGGGTTTCACTACCAAGTGATTACAATACTTGACTACTAGTTTTATAAGGCATATAGATTAAATATGTGAGGAAATAAGAAAAGGAAGCTGTTCTTTTGATTTCACTAACAAGTCCATTGTACACTTGACTCCAGGGTGGAGATTCAAATGTTTGAAAAGTCAGTTGGGGTCTGTTTTTTCCTATCTAATAGACAGGAAAATACAGATACCCAACCGACTTTTCAGACATTTGAATTCCACCCCTACTGTTAAAAGACACATGCATTACATAGTGTAAAGACACAAACCACCATACAGAGTAGAGAAAAAAAACATGCTTGTCTTGATGGTCAAACCCATGACAAACTTAAGATGAGGAATGTATGGCATGAACTCTACCAACTGAGGCACCCGGTCTGCACTTTTAAAGACTAAAATGTATCATAGATTTAAACAATTAAGCTATAATGTCCAGGGTACAGATTAGAAAATATTAAATGGGGTTTCACTTGCAAGTTAATAGAATATAAGAGAGGGTGAAGATGTTTATTGCATGCTGCGCATTTAGTCGTGCCTCAATGAATAAACTCAACAACCTAAGCTATCGCCTCAGTGTGACTAAAGCTCCGTAGGTGGAGAAATGGAAAAATATGGGGGAGGCTCCATCAGTATGCATTACATAGTATAAAGAAACAAACCACCATAGAGTACTAAAAAAAAACACTTGCTTGTCTTAGGGTTCAAACCCATTACAGACCTATGCTGCTGTTGTATAACATGAACACTACCCACCAAGACATCCAGTTGGCACGTACAAAGATCTTCTTTTTTATTCTCTTTGCTTAACCATTACTGACTCTGGGAGCACCACCAACTCAAATAATTATTTAGATGTCTTCATTAAGAATCTTTAAATTTAAACTTAGTATCGTTGGTCATTCCCTGAACAGTTTTCTACAATCTGTGTATTAATCTATGTTCATCATTACCACATTTTTCCTGTGCGGAACCAAACCAAATTTCTGTTAACGTACAAAGATCTAAAAGGATATATGCATTACACAGTGTGGAGACACAAACCACCATACAGATTAGTGAAAAAACATGCTTGTCCGGAAGGTCAAACCCATGACAGACCTATGCTGATGGTGTATGACATAAACTGTACCAACTGAGCCATCCATTTTGCACTTTTAAAGAATAGAAATGATCATAGATTTAAACAATTAAGCTACAATGTCCATGGTACAGAATAGAAAATATTCCATTTGTTTTCACTCGCAAGTGATTACAATACTTGACTACTATTTTTAAAAGACATGCATTAAATATGTGAGGAAATAAGAAATAGGAGCTGTTCTATGGATTTGACTAAAAAGTCCATTGTACATTTGAATACTACTTATAAAAGACATCTGCATTACATAGTGTAAAGACAAAAACCACTAAACAGAGTAGTGAAAAAAAACATGCTTGTTTTGTGGTTCGAATCCATGATAGACCTATACTGACTGTATATGACATGAATTCTACCAACTAAACCATCCAACCTACACTTTTAAAGCGCAAATTTATCATATAATTAAACAATTAAGCTACAATGTCCAGGGTACTTTATAGAGAATATGCCATGGGGTTTCACTAGCAAGTGATAACAATACTCGACTACTATTTTTTTTTCATAATACATTTTTATTGAGTTTGAACAAGTATTAGCAATAATAGGGGAATGGGTACAGAACAAAAAAGGGAGGGGGAGGGAAACACAGGAAGGGGTACAAACAAAAAACAAAAACAAAAACATTTAGAAAGTACATAAACAGTGTTAATCGAACCAGTAGTACAATTTTACCATGTCTCCTGGTCTCTGACCCAGGGGTCTGATCAAACACACCAGTGCTCTGCTACCCCTAACATCAATTCAGTAAAAAATGGCAATAAGAGAAAGAGAGGAAGGTGGAGAGATAATAAAAAAAAAAAAAGAACATAGCGGCTCCAGGTGACCACGGGGGGCGTCTCCCTATCAGTGAGAGAATTTATAGTTGAGCCATAGGGCCCATTCTTTAGCAGGGAGAGATGCGGAGGATGGGCCCAAGAGGGTTTCTGCCATTTCAAATTCATAATTGGATTAAGTTATCTGCACCACCTGGGTCCAGTGGGGGATTGAAGTGGTGCGCCAATTGCGTGCCAAACATCGTTTAGTGGTGGATAGAATATGACAGACAACATAGGCCTCGGGGGTAGGAATACTTTCTGGAAGTATGTGCAGTAGTGCCAACTTTGGATGTGGATGAATATCGTCATGCACAATGACAGATATGAGATGGAATATACACTTCCACAGCTCAGTGATCATGGGACACGTCCAAAATATATGGTATATTGACCCAATACCTTGACAATTGAGCCAACACGCTCTAGAAGTATCTGGCCATATCTTATGAAGCAGGGCTGATGTCATATATAATCTATGAATAAGCTTAAAGTGTTGCTCGATATGAGAATTACATTTAGACATTCCAAAACAGGTTCGGAACATGCCATGCCAATCATCATCTGATATTGCACAACCTAAGTCCTTTTCCCATTTCAACAAGGAGGGACATTGAGGGCTGCGGTCAGGGGTCACAAAGGCAAAATACCATCTAGGAATAGCTCCCTTTTTATTAGATTTACTAAGAAGGGCTAGGACCTGTTTAGGAAATGGTCGGAGGGGTGGTCGGGTCGGGTTGGCATCATGCAACCAATGCCTCAGTTGGAGGTATTTATAGAAGTCATTCCAAGATATAGAATATTGAGCTCGGATCTGAGAGAATGATAGCAGTATACCAGCTTCAGTTATATCATGTAGTGTATGGATGTTCCTCAGTGACCAGGAGGTGAAGGACAGATTAGGTATTAAGTACATTAAACATTTCAGTGATAAGTCTAGGGTAGGCAGAGTTAGCATGGAAGTTTTAGATATGAACAGGTGCCATGCCTTGCATAGTGAGGAAACGGTGATGGATGGGAGAGATAGATGTTTCCCCTCTTTCAGGGGCAACCTGAGTAGATCTGGAAGCGGGAATTGGGACAAGAGGCCTCGTTCCAACACCACCCATGGTTTTGGATCAACCTCCATGTTCCAAGCTCCCAACAGGGATAGAAGGGAGGCAAGGTGATAAGCATGGAGGTCCGGGAAGGCTAATCCTCCTACAGATTTAAGAAGAGCCATAGTTGCTCGTGCTAATCTCGGCCTTTTCCCCTTCCAATCATAAGTCACAAATATTTTATTAAATTTAGCCAGGAGAGCATCTGGGATTAAAATGGGAATCGTCCTAAATAAGTAAAGTAGCTTGGGGAGCAAGACCATCTTGAGAGCAGCAATGCGTCCCAGCAATGACACCTGTTGCATCATCCAATTTTGTGTTAGTAGCGTGAATTTAATTAAGAGCGGGGGGTAGTTGCAAGAAACAATGTCCCTCATATTGGTAGGTACTTTTATGCCTAAGTATTTAATACTAGTGGTTTGCCATGCATATGAGTAGGTTCATTTCATATGTGTCAAAAGGGCGGGAGTAAAAGAAATAGGCAGGGCCTCCATTTTGGAGCAGTTCAGCTTGTAGAAGGATATGGATGAATATTCTTGAAGAATCACATGGAGTTGAGGCAGGGACTTAGGTGGATTGGTGAGGGTCACTAAGACGTCATACAAATCCGGGCCAGTTATCATGGGGTCACTTCTAATAGCTTCTGCTAAGAGTTCGATTGCCAAAGCGAACACCAATGGGGACAATGGGCAGCCCTGCCTAGTACCGTTCGTAATATGGAAGGAGGCAGAAAGCAGCCCATTAACCAGGACTCTAGCTGACGGGCGGGAATAAAGAGCCGTAATGGAGGACAGGGCCCTGCCAGTTATACCGACTTTACATAACACCGCCCGTAGATAGCCCCAGTGCAGCCTGTCAAATGCCTTGCATCCAACGAAAGCAATATCAACGGTTCAGAGGACGCAGAGAAGGCATCCAGCACATCAATCACCCTCCTAGTGTTGTCCGGGGCTTGTCGCCCGCTAATAAATCCTACCTGATCTGGGTGGATCAAGGCCGGGAGGAGTGGTGCCAATCTATTAGCGATAAGCTTGTCATACATTTTCACATCAGAATTTAGTAGGGCGATAGGGCGATAATTGGCCAAGAACGCAGGTTTCTTCCCTGGTTTTGGAAAGCTTATTATTTTTGCTTCCAGCATCTCAGCCGGGAATGTCCCCCTAGAGGAGGCCTCTTCAAACATTAATTGTAAAGGTCCAACCAGTTGCGCACTAAAGCATTTATAAAAATCGTTAGAATACTCGTCTGGCCCTGGCGCTTTAGCCGAGGGTAGTTCTCGGATAACCCGAGCGATCTGATCTGTAGACCACGGTTTCTCCAAGTCGCGAAGCGTGGTCGCATCTATGAAGGGAAGGGACAGCTTCTCTAAAAAGGACTCAATTCCCTCTGGAGTCGGTTGGGGAGTCATAGGGTTGTCACCTAGATTGTATAAGGAGGAGTAGAATGAAGCAAAAGCATTTGCTATGTCCGAAGGGTCTGTAACTTTGGTACCCTTCAGATTCGCAACCCCTTTAATGCGTTCATGCGCCGTTTTACCACTAAGCTTCCTGGCTAACATCCGGCCGGCCCTGTCCCCCTGTATATAAAATTTTTGTTTCAGTCTGAACATGGTTTTATGGATGTCTTGAAGCGTCAAAGTATGCCATTCCTCTCGGGTTTTAAGCAATTCCTTATATATTTTTTTATCTGAGGGGGCCAATTTAAGTTTGACTTCTAAATCTACTATGCGGGATTCTACTGTTTTCAACCGTTTCTCGTGAGTAGCTCGCCATCTAGCGGCAGCCTGTATAAAGGAACCCCTGACAACCGCTTTCAGGGCACACCAATAATTAAAAACATTTGTTTCACCAGGAGCGTTCGTGTCTAAATACAATTGTATCGCGTGTAATGCAGATTCCTTAACAGAGGTGTAATTTAAAAGATATCTGCCAAGGCGCCACTGTCTATGGGAGGGAGTGGGTGCCCGTAAGCACCAGCGGAGGGACAGGGCGGAATGGTCTGACCAAGAGACGGGGATAATATTGGATCTCTGTATCGATTGTAGGGACCATTTATCTGACAGGGCCAAATCTATCCGAGAGTGTGAGCTATGCACTGGGGAATAGAAGGTATAATCCCTGTTCAAATGATTTTTTGCACTCCATACATTCATCTAATAGTAGCCTAAATTGAGAAGATTGATCCCTAGCGGTAGGTTTACGTCTGGGGCGGAGGATCTGTCCATATGAGGATCCAAAACTAAATTAAAATCGCCTAAAATCAATAACGCTCCTGAACATACGGTTTGTAGGGTATTGCAGAATTTACGAAGGAACGAGATTTGTTTAGAGTTAGGTACATAAACCACCGCTAGAGTAACTCGCTTATCGTCTAATGTACCATTAAGAATCAAATAACGACCCTCTGTGTCAGATGTCCTCTTCTCTAATGTAAACTGGCATGTAGAGGAGAACAGAAGGGCAACTCCCGATTTCTTCTATGGGCCATTTGAGGTGTAACATAAAGGGAATTTATAATCAGAGAACTGGGGAGGGGAGTAGGACATGAAATGTGTCTCTTGAATTGCCACGACATGCGCTTTCAACTTTGCAAAATGCCTCAATGCGAGTTTCTTTGTATTCGGTGAATTGAGACCCTTTACATTAACAGAGATCACATTAACCATTATCTAAGGGAGCATAACGATAGGCAATATACAAAGAGTAGGCCGAGACAATCAGGAGTATAGGCATGGCACTCTGAGTGCAGTCGGGCTCATATAGCCATATGGATGCCAGGTAGGATATGTACTTTCGTGGAGGAAGGAAATGGATGGGGTCGGGTCAGAACAACGGGGGGAAAAAAACAAAGATAAACAAAAACAAAAAAGTAGTAAGTGCTATACGGCACTCTAACCTGAGGCCACCTCTGTAGGTGACACATTGGTACGCGTGGAGACAGAACATGTCCCCCATCGTTCTCTATAAGAACCAAACCACATAGCGAGCAAACAGCTGGTTATCGGTAACAGTAAAGAGGTAGACATATTGTAAACTCTAAGTGGTCAGCCCGTCACAAATAGAAAAGAGAATGGGCAGGTGGAGAATGGTGCACATGTCCAACATCAGTGACCAAGAAGTGAGAAAACAAAGCAGCATGTGATACCTCAAACTATACCAGGGTAGTCCTGCAACTCCAACTCCGTCTAGACCCCAGGGTATCAAGTCACTGGGAATCGCAACAGACATGGAGACTCGGACACCTCTCCAGACAAATTGAAACATAGAAACAGAACATATAATTAAAAATTCAAAACTGTGGTAAACAAGAAATGATATATCAACAGTGAGCTATAAAGGATACAGGCATTTATGAGGCCTTCAACCAGCCCTAGATACCGGGGAGCATCTGGGACCCAGAACAGAAATGGTGTCTAAGTTCCATTTAACCAAAAGTTTAACTCCATCCTCTGGTGAGGAGACAACCATCGTCGATCCGTTGCGGCGGATGATGAGTTTGGTCGGGAAGCCCCATCGGTATGGTATGTCCGCCTTCTGGAGCGCCTTGGTTACCGGAAGAAAAGTTCGGCGTTTGGCTATAGTAGCAACTGACAAATCACCAAAAATTTGGAGATTTCCCATGGCCGACAGTTCCTTCTCTTTGGATCTGGATAAGCGTAAAATCTTCTCTTTAATATGAAAATAGTGGAAACGCATAATAGTGTCTCTAGGGGCATCTGCCGGGGCGGTGCAGGGTTTTGGTAGGCGGTGAATTTGATCAAGCAGCAAATCAGTAGAAGGGATATCTGGGGCCAAACTCTTAAAAATATTCAAGGCATGTTCCTCCAGATCCGAGATAGCAACGAACTCCGGTATCCCTCGTATTTTAACATTGTTACGTCTGGACTTCCGGTGGGCGGGGCATCCAGCATGGCCGCATTTTAACTGAGCTCCCTACAAAGACCTACATAATAAGTGCCCATCCTG
This sequence comes from Pseudophryne corroboree, assembly GCF_028390025.1. Lineage (NCBI taxonomy): Eukaryota > Metazoa > Chordata > Amphibia > Anura > Myobatrachidae > Pseudophryne > Pseudophryne corroboree. The sequence continues at coordinate 614,420,078 of NC_086447.1, forward strand.
CTTAAATCCTGCTTAATTCGACAATATAATCGACCACCTGCAGAAATCAAACTGAGAGGAACACTTTGAGGTCACTTTTGTTAGGGAGCGCTTATATTCCACCGGAGTACGGCCACCGACACTGATGGCCCTCATGGCGGCCTGAGACGCTGGGAGCACTCACTGTGAGTCTGTTTGTCGGCTCCCTGCCTCGGACGAGCTGTCATTATCAGGCATCAGCAGCGTTATCCCCGCTGGCCACCCTAGCACCTTTACCTAAATCTGGTGAAAGCCCGGTGAGAGAGGCGGAGAGGAGGGCTCGCGGGACAGAAGAAACGGAGTCCCGGCCTGTGTCCAGTGACACCGAGCTCCCCATCGCTATCTTGCTGTGCGGTGAGGCGGGAGACTGCCGCGGCGGACATGGAGCCCTGATACCTTACGGACCCTTGTGATCCCCATCGTGATTGTGGTGCTGCTCGTTGTGGGCGCACTTCCGCGCGGACCCACTGCGGCTTGAGGAAATCCCCCCTCTCCTGCAAAGAAATGGCCGGGACACGGAGGAGCTGCTCTCTTCGGCCCGGACCTGCCGTAGCACCAGCAATAAGGCACAGAGGGATTGATCTCGCTGTCCCAGGACTGATAGAACGGCTGGCGGGCCCTCCTCACTAACAGCTCCTGGGAGGCTTTCCGGAGCGGACCGCTGCCGTGCCACCCGGTCTGAAGCGCGGAGGGGGGAGCCCTGATGAGACATCGCCAATCCTGACTGAGGTGGATGGCGCATCGGGCAGGTGTTGGCTTCATTGCTGGGATCCGGCGATAGAGGACCCGGGTCGACGGTGTCTGCAGAGACAAGCAAGGGGTGTTCGGACCCCACTCATTGCCACCCATCTAGCCTTCTTCTGGATGAGAACCACGTCCTGAGAGGCATCACAGATCTCTCCACTCTAACCCGGTATTTGTCATCCCCCCACTAATATCCATTCCCTTTCTACCTCTTGTGTGATCCTACACCCCCCAACCCGCACTTTTCCTTTCCCTTCCTTTGCCCCTTTCTCTCCTTCCCCATACAGGTAGCAACTGAATCCACCATTGTTAAGGGGACTCATAAACTTTTGGAGACTGTCCTTTCTAATTTGTTGGGAGGCTCTGTCATCAGATGGTATCTTCCCTAGCCTGCACTCAAATACTGTTGGCCACTGTTCTGCTGCTATCCACCTGACATACACGTGTGGGCACAATACGATAGTTTCGTTTTATTGCAGGAGACTTTAAGCTTATATTGTGCTTTGTGTCACAGACATACGCTACTGTCGCCGCTCTTACTGGCTGGAATTCACGTTTCTTCAGTACAGGAGTCTTAGGTGTATGGGTGTCATAACTGTGTAAGGTGTGGATGCTCATAGCAAGCTCAGGGATGCTGTTCAGTGACCCCAACCTCCATGCTTAATAATCGGCTGGGCTGGTTGTGGGCTGTTAGCACTACCACCTAGTGGCCCTAAGTTCTATAGCTAGCATTTAGTTGAATGTGTTCTGCTGACGCTCACAGCTAGCACAACATCACCATCTAGTGGCTTTAAGTTTTATGTAATTGGAATTGCATCCCTTGTTTATATGTTGGGAGCCTGTTGTGACTACCCAGGAGACCTACCCATCAGAATAGTGTTCCCCCTTGCCCCCTATTTTCCCTACCACTCCACCTGTGGAAGCTCTTGATTTAATACCCATTGCCACAGATATGGCCACTCGTCTGGCAGCAGAGTTATCGAAGATTTTCATACCATACTTGGACGACAGGTTTGACCGCCTCCTGTCCCTTTTTGACACAGATCCTGTTTATGTATACACCCAAGCCCCTTATCCAGCTGCACTAACCCAACTACAGAACAAATTTGAGAATACTGATTCAGCCCTGTCTGGTCCCAGTTTTTTGTCTGTTGCCATCGTGCCCATGCCTCCCTTTGGAGAGGCTAGTGATAATTTCACATCGACATCTTCCAGCCACTTTGCTGCTTCTGTATTGCAGATTAGCCCTGCTATTCTCTTTTTTGCAGCACAGGGTTTACCTAGTGAGCTGGAGGCTTTCCCAATGCATGTTACAAACTCCTCAACCCGTGATATTGATCTCACGCCGAGATCATTGATTGCCATCTGCAAGTATTATTTTGTCCCCTGCAGTTTTTGGTTGGGTTCCCCAGTTTATGGAATACAGCCATTGCTTTCCAGGCAACTTGTTTCCCCCCCATTGTGTATGTTCTACCTCTCCTTCAGGATCTCTCAGGGGCAGTTACATGATTAATCACTTAATTTTTCTCTGCTCTTTTGTTTTACCAAAGTCAGACACATTTATATGATATAGACCATGATACTTGATACCTAAGTTGTGACTCTCAATCGTCTTCAGCAGTTACTTTATTTGGATTGCACCAGCCATTTAGTATTGTTAGTGACACGGTTCACACTGTATTTTTTCATATTTACCTCATTGTTTACCTGCATCAGTTTTCTATATTCCTGCCTCAGTTCCGTGTTACATTATATGTCTTATCACTATACCAGGGCCTTGTGGGTCCTGTAACATGAACACTATTCTACTTTTATATAAATATATATGTTTTTATGGTTATGATTACCTCTGGACACTGTTAAGCAATTGACACGTTTGCTCGTATTTCTCTGCAAAACATTAGTGTCTTGATTACGGTGTTATTCTTTCATGTACAAACTATCTTTGTTATAGTCATTTGAGCACCCACTAGGTTCTGTGAGTCACATATACTGATTTATGATCAATAATAGATTTCCCTCAAACTAATCATTTGAACTTGTCTAGATTAGTGCGGCTAGTCTTTTATTAGTTCACCCTCCCCGTCCCTGTCCCTTCCATTCCTGTTTAATTCCGAGGTAATACAGTTCACGTAGGCTGGTTTAGTATCTCCTCCCCTCCACACACACACACACACACACACACACACACACACACACACACACACACACACACACTCTATGTCTTTCCATTATTGGGTTGCATTGCAGCGAAATATAGCCTGCTTGAAAGGGCCTGGTGGGCTCTTTTAAGCTCCACCGCCTTTGCTCCATGGTTCTTGTATACCACCGTACTGACCTCCTTCCTGTTTGATTCATAGGCGTTAGCAATTGGCTGGCTGTATTTAACACAAAGTTTAGGTTAAATTCCCATTTGTTTTTCAGGGAAGTAGACTGCAGACCAGCAGCTGCTTCCCAGTTTGTTTGGTTTGGAAAATGTAGAAATAGTAGTGGTGAAGCTGAGCATCCGGCGATGCCAATATATTGGGTATCTGATATATTTCTTAAGTAGATTTTGTTTTTCATTGTTCAGCTTTTTTCTTACCATACTTCTGATCAGCTTGTAACAGTAACAACATTGTCTCTGAGATTAATATACTTATATCAAAATGTTACAAGTGTAATACTGTACCTATTATATGTAATATCTGTAATTGATGCTTGTGCTTCAATAAAAAGATGAAATTTAACATTGTTACGTATGGAACGATCCCAAGATCCCCGACTTTAGCTTTCAGGAAGTCCACTTCGACCTGCATTGCATCATGTGAGGTGATCAGATCGTTATGTGACTGAATCATTTCCTCAAATTTATTTTCCAAATGGTCAGTCCTCTGACCAATGTCATCAATACTTTGTTGGTAGGTCTGCAAGGCATTATTAAATTCAGTGGAAATGTCAGTTTTAAATGACGACAATAGCTGTTTCATCAGGCCCACCGTCAGGGGGGCATCGTCTCCTTGAGTCAGACTTTGAGTCGGAGGAGATCGCAGTGGATCGAATGGTTTAGACAGAGCCGAGAGTTGAGAAGGCGGGTCCGATCCCGTCGACGGGGATGAAGCTGAAGTGGGTGAGGGATTCGCCTTGAAGAAATTCACTTTAGGGGTCCCATGGTTATCCTTCTTTGGTTTAGGCATGGTGGGGAGAGAAATGTAGGCAGGTCCCAATATTCTACAGTCACAAATGAAGTTACAGTGTAACCGAGTCGGTTATAATAAGACAATAACTCAGCGTGTTATAAGATGTATAGAGAGCAATGGGGAGAACATGGGCATTATCACCACTTTATTGTAGAAGCAGAACTCATAGATGAAATGAAATGTATAAGGACGTTCCATATGCCCCAGTGGTGCTGCGAACGGATGATCAGAGCCCCATACATGTACGTCCCCCGTATAAGGCACTCCTCAGAAAGGACTACAATAGTTTAGTGTCAAGCAGGTCACCACTGATCCCGGACCAACCAAGGGACAGGGGGACGCCGCTATATAGTGGGTGTAAGGGACGACACAGTGGAGCTCTGTAATTGGTGTATGTGGGCAGAGGGAGTACCTTACCTTGAAGGTTTGGGCCCAGTGTGGCATCCATTAGTAGGCTATTTGCTGCACAGGAATAGATATTTGTATATAGTGGGACATCCAGGGCTTCACACATAAGTAGCCAGCCTTTTCCAGTGTTTGTCCCTAAAATCCAAGATGGCCACCGTGTTACACACTGGGCTGCTTCTTCCCTCTGGCAGCCCTCTGTACAGCAGTGGTGGAGCTCCCCCCTGCAGCCTCAGAGGACAGCAGGCTCTGGGCTGGTCAGGTAAACCAAATGGGGAGGCCAGGAGGGGTCCTGTGATGCCGTCCGGTGCGAGCGCCGGGTACCCGCGCCACGGAGCTCAAATCGCGGGTTGGCACGAAACTCCAGGCCCCGGATCCCCTGCTCGCCTAGGCCACAATCGGCAGGGACAGAGTAAACTGTCTCCCGGCTCCGTGGCCGTTAGCGGCCTGCTCCGGGAGGTCCCAGGGAGGCAGGGAGAGCCCTGAGCCCGCAATTGGAGGGGTGTATGCAGCGGATTCGGGGTATTAAGGAGGGTGATAGTCGGAGCACACAGAGTATACGTCCTCACTTTTCCCAAGCTAGACCATGCCCCCCCCGACTACTATTTTAATAAGACATATGCATTAAATATGTGAGGAAATAAGAAATAGGAGCTGTTCTATGGATTTGACTAACAAGTCCATTGTACATTTGAATACTGCTTATAAAAGACATCTGCATTACATAGTGTAAAGACAAAAACCACTATACAGAGTAGTGAAAAAAAACATGCTTGTTTTGTGGTTCGAACCCATGATAGACCTATACTGACTGTATATGACATGAATTCTACCAACTGAACCATCCAACCTACACTTTTAAAGCGCAAATTTATCATATAATTAAACAATTAAGCTACAATGTCCAGGGTACTTAATAGAGAATATGCCATGGGGTTTCAATAGCAAGTGATTACAATACTTGACTACTATTTTTAAAAGACATATTCATTAAATATGTGAGAAAATAAGAAAAAGAAGCTGTTCTTTGGATTTCACTAACAAGTCCACTGTATACTTCACTAATGCTGTTAAAAGACATATGCATTACATAGTGTAAAGACACAAACCACCATACAGAGTAGTAAAACAAAAACATGCTTGTGTTAAGTTTCAAACACATGACATATCTATGCTGATAGTGTAAGACATGAACTCTACCAACTGAGCTATTCAGTCTGCGCATTTAAATATCTAAAAAGACATATGTATTACATATTGTAGAGACACAAACTACCATACAGAGTAGTGAAAAGAATACACTTATCTTAGGGTTTGAACTCATGACAGACCTATGTTGATGGTATATGGCCTTACCTCTACCAACTGTGCCATCCATTCTGCAACCTGCAAAGGGCAAATTTATAATATATTTCAAAAATAAAGCTACAATGTCCAGGGTACTGATTAGAAAATAGTGCATGGGAATTCAATAGCAAGTGATTACAATACTTGACTACAATTTTTAAAAGACATATGCATTAAATGTGTGAGGAAATAAAAAAAGGGAGCTGTTCTTTGGATATCACTAACAAGTCCATTGGACTAACAAGTCAATACTACTGATAAAAGACATATGCATTATATAGTGTAAAGACAAAAACCACCATACAGAGTAAAACAGAGGTCCTTATGATAGGACCGCAACATAAAAGGGCAAGACTGCAGCATAGCCAACCAACTGGACTTACACTCGGGGATTCAGAATTACAAACCACTGATCATGTGCGGAATCTTGGCGTTGTCCTGGATGGTGGCTTGACACTTAAACATCAGATATCAGCCACAATCAAATCCTCATTCTTTCAGCTGAGGAACATAGCCAGAATCAAGCACTTAATTCCCTCAGATGATCTGCCAAAAGTCATCCATGCATTTGTATCATCTCGATTAGACTACTGTAATGCCCTCTACCTTGGTCTCCCAGCAAAAGAATTGCACCGCTTACAGCTGGTGCAAAACTCAGCTGCCAGGCTGTTAACCGACCAGCCCCGTTCTAGCCACATAACACCCATACTCTACTCCCTTCACTGGCTGCCTGTAAGATGGCGAATCATCTTCAAGATTGGCTTACTGAATTTCAAAGCACTACATGACCAGGGCCCAAGGTACCTGAAGCAGCTACTGACCACATACTACCCCACTCGATTACTGCGATCTGTAGATGAAGGACTTTTAGCAGTACCTAGAATCTCCCGTAAATCATCTGGGGGTCGAGCGGCTCCGACTCTATGGAATTCACTTCCCCGCACAGTGCGAGAGGCCCCAACTATAGAATCCTTCAAAAGTAGACTCAAGACTTTTCTTTTTACTCAAGCATTCCCATAATTGTACCTTTAGTATCTCCATGCTTCTGCATTTTATGAAAAGCTGTTCTGTACTTCATTATTTTCTGTACTATATTATGCTATGTATCTGTTAAGCCTATCTGTTGAGTCCTATTGGAGAAAGAGCACTATATAAATAAAATTATTATTATTATTATTATTATTATTAGTATTATTATTATAGTAAAAAAACATGCTTGTCTTGGTGTTCAAACCCATGACAGTCCTATGCGGATGGCGTAGGACATGAACTCTACCAACTGAGCCATTCATACATCGGTTTCAAAGGAGAAATGTATTATAGATTTAAACAATTAAGCAACAATGTCCAACAATGTCCACTGTACTGATAAGAAAAAAATGTCATTGCGTTTCATTAGCAAGTGATTACAATACTTGACAACTATTTTTATAAGACATATGCATTAAATATGTGAGGAAATAAGAAAAGGAAGATGTTCATTGTGATTTAACTAACAACATGACTACTACTGTTAAAAAAACATATGTATTACATAGTGTAAAGACACAAACCACCATAAGGCGTAGTGAAAGAAACAAACATGCTTGTATTTGGGTTCAAACCCATGACAGACATATGCTGATGGTGTAAGACATGAACTCTCACAAATGAGCCATCCATTATTCACTTTTAAAAAGAAAATTTATCGTAAATTTAAACAATTAAACTGAAATGTCCAGGGTTAATAAAAGAAAGGTTACTCTGCGCTCTAAACACTTTGTACAACAAAATGTGCGATCTGTCATGTAAAGTAATTGACTCAGTGGGACTTAATAAAAATTATAAACATCACATATAACATGTAAAAAGAGAAACAATTGATATCTGTTTGGAATTTTTTAAGCATAAGATGTTCATATGCAAATGATTAAAGAACATGCAATAAAAACTGATTAGTTTAAATCTCTCTCAGGTGGTTCATATAATCATATCACTGGCATCCCAGTGTAATGGTAAATATTATTGTCCCACAAGAAAAAGATCACAGTAACGTTAGTGCATTAGTAGTGGCATGCAGTCTGTTATAATTACCCACGTGCTGGTTCCTGAGTTAATTGCAGTCAGGGTCCCTTTATCAATAGATCACATGTAGTGTAGGTAGTGCGCTGTAATGTTGCAGCCTGTGTAACACCAAGTGCTGTCAGCCCCGCTGGGAGACACTGCACGTCTCCGTGATGAATGGTGAGCTCTGACCGCTTGTACTCTTTTTCTTGCGGGACAATCATTTTTATCTGCACACTGGGACGCCAGTGATATGATTATTTGAACCACCTGAGAGAGTTTTAAACTAATCCGTTTTTATTGCATGTTCTTCAATCATTTGCATATTAACATCTTATGCTTAAAAATTTCCAAACAGATATTAATTGTTTCTCTTTTTACATGTTATATGTGATGTTTAGAATTTTTGGTAAAATATTTTATTTTTATTAAGTCCCACTGAGTCAATTACTTTACATGACAGATCGCACATTTTGTTATACAAAGTGTTTAGAGTGCAGAGTAACCTTTCTTTTGTTAGTCCTTTACTATTATTGCAGCCTAGCAAGCTGTTTTTACTCAGCAGCTAACAAACACAGTTTGTTTATTAAGCATATTTAAAGCGCCGGGTCATAACAGTCTGCGACGCAAGTCCTTAACTGTTTATTGTTTATTCGCAATGTCCAGGGTACTGAATAGGAAATATTGCATGGGTTTCACCAGCAAGTGATTACAATGCTTGACTACTATTTTTAAAAGACATATGCATTAAATATGTGAGGAAATAAGAAAAGGGAGCTGTTCTTTGTATTTCACTAACAAGTCCATTGTACACATGACTACTACTGTTAAAAGACATGTGCATTACATAGTGTAAAGATTAAAAAAAACACTATACAGAGTAGTGAAAAAAAAACATGCTTGTCTTGGAGTTTTAACCAATTACAGACCTATGCTGATGGTGTAAGACATGAACTCGACCAACTGAGCCATCCAGCCTACACTTTCAAAGAGCAAATTTATCATATATTTAAACAATTAAGCTATAATTTCCCGGTTACTGATTAAGAAAATATTCCATGGGGTTTCATTAGCAAGTTATTACAATACTTGACTACTGTTTTTATAAGACATATGCATTAAATATGTGAGAAAATAAGAAAAGGAAGCTGTTCTTTGGATTTTACTAACAAGTCCATTGTACACATGACTACTACTGTTAAAAGACATGTGCATTACATAGCGTAAAGATACAAACCACCATACAGAGTAGCAAAAAAAAAAAAAACATGCTTGTTTTAGGGTTTAATCCCATTACAGACCTACTCGGTGGTTTATCAACAAGAAATTTACCAACTGAGCCACCCAGTCTGCACTTCTTATGAGCAGTTTTATCATAGATTTACACAATTAAGCTTTAATGTCAATGGTACTTAAGAGAGTATATTCTATGGGGTTTCATTAGGACGTGATTACAATACTTGACTACTAATTTTATGAGCCAAATGGATTAAATAAGTGAGTAAATTAGAAAAGGAAGCAGTTCTTTAGATTTCACTAACATGTCCATTTTACACTTGACTAGTACTGTTAAAGACATATGCATTACATAGTGTGAAGATACAAACCACCATACAGAGTAGTGAAAAAAAAAGCTTGTATTATGGTTTAAACCCATTGCTAGAACTATGCTGAGGTTGTAGGACATGAACTTTTCTAACCGAACCATACAGTCTGCACAATAATAGAGCAAAATTTATCATAGATTTAAACAATTAAGCTACAATGTCAAGGGTACTTAATAGAAAATATTCCATGGGGTTTCACTAGCAAGTGATTACAATACTTGACTACTATTTTTATAAGACAAATAGATTAAATATGTGAGGAAATAAGAAAAGGAAGCTGTTCTTTGGATTTCACTAACAAGTCCATTGTGCACATGACTACTACTGTTAAAAGACACATGCATTACATAGTGTCAAGACACAAACTACCATACAGAGTAGTGAAAAAAAACATGCTTGTCTTGAATTTCGAACCAATAACAGACCTATGCTGATGGTGTAAGACATGAACTCCACTAATTGAGCCATTCAGTCTGCACATTTAAAATTTAAAAAGACATATGCATTACATAGTGTAGAGACACAATCCCCCGTACAGAGTAGTTAAAAAAAAATCATGCCTGTTTAGATTTCACTTAGAAGTCCATTGTACACTTGACTATTACTGTTAAAAGACATATGCTTGTCTTAGGGCTTAAGCCCATGACAGACCTGAGTGACATGAACTCTACCAACTGAGCCAACTAGTCTGCACTTTCAAATACCAAAATTTATCATAGATTTAAACAATTAAGCTACAATGTCCAGGGTACTTAATAGAAAATATTCCATGAGGTTTCACTAGCAAGTGATTACAATACTTGACTACAATTTTTTAAAGACATATGGATTAAATATATGAGGAAATAAGAAAAGGAAGCTGTTCTTTGGATTTCACTAAGAAGTCCATTTTACACTAGACTACTACTGTTAAAAGACATATGCATTACATAGTGTCAAGGCACATACGACCATAAAAAGTAGTGAAAAAAAAACATGCTTGTCCTGGGTTTCAAAACCATGACAGATGTATGCTAATGGTGTAAGACATGAACTCAACCAACTGAGCCATCCAGTCTGCACTTTTAAAGATCTACAAAGACATACTTATTACACAGTGTAGAGACACAAACCATCATAAAGAGTAGTGAAAAAAAAAATTGTACGTCTTGGGTTTCAAACCCATGAAAGCCCTATGCGAATGGTGTAACACATGAACTCTACCAACTGATCTATCCAGTCTGCATGTTTAAAAGACGGAAAAGACATATGCATTACATAGTGAAAAGACAAAAAACCCCATACAGAGTATTGAAAAAAACATGCTTGTCTGGGGATTCAAACCCATGACAGATCTATGCTGATGGTGCATGACAAAAACTCTACCAACTGAGCCACTTAAACTGCACTTTCAAAATGGGAAATACAGATGGGTCCTCCTTTATCTTGACTGTTTCTGCGCCTAGTCGGAGGTTTAGTCACGCCTAGGTGATAACTTAGGTTGCTGAATTTAATCACGGACAGGCGCGTTGAGGCTCGACTAGATACTCAGCCTGCAATACACATCTCCACCACTGGGTGTCTAATGCTCCACTAATCCAGTACTTTAGTTTGAATAGCGGCGGATTGATCTACAGTACAAGCTCTGGCAAATGGTCAGTGACGACTGTAATGTTAATATACAGTCCTGTACTGCATAGTGTACACACAGATGGTGACCAATGGTCAGACGGAGAGAGTAAAAAAAAAAATTGTTTATTCAGATGCAAACGAATGTGTTAAAACACTTGTGTATGCAGACGCACCTAATGTGTGAACACTTGTGTACGCAGACGCAACTAATGTGTGAAAGGAATAATGTAGCTCATTGACTTTACAGTATGTACAGTGCACTAAATGAGCGTCTGAGTCCCCTAACGGCATAAATGAACACCAATGGGAAGGAATCGCTGCTTGCATTACTTTTACACATGAACGTGTATATCTTCCATGCAGTGACATAGGCTAGTGGTGAAGTCTCCCACCTCCCACACTGAGGGTCCTGGGTTTGATTCCCAAAGTGCCAATCTATAATTTTTTTTCCCCTGACATTCACATTATTAAAAACATTTTCTGTGTAATCCATTGTAAAACATTCAGTGGAAGGGTGCACACAGGTTTCACATAAATCAGGGTTTTTAGTGAACAGCTAATTAGCATGAACAGCTAATTAGTACCCTAATAGAACATACTGTACAGAGATATTAAGGACGGTGGTTTGGCATCCACTTAGGGAAGAGTTATTATCTCTCTCCATTATACATAGAAAGATTAAACTTGCCACTGTACGTTACAAGCTGTTCGTGCTAATTAGTACACTAGTAGAGCATACTGTACATGTATACTAAGGACGGTGATTTGTCATCCAGGAACTTAGGGAGGAGCTTTTATCTCTCTCCATTTCAGCATGCAGTTTAGCTATCTCCTCCTTCAGCAGATAAAATTGCTCACAGATTGGACAGCAGCTGAGTCTCCAAAATTCCTCTTTCAAAACAAATGCATTACATCCATTGCGCTGCACTAGCCCAAACATTGTATCAGATGTTAATGGGATTGCAAATATGTGTGTTCCTGTTTGCGTACTATAAAACTCACCTTTATCTGTATTTTAACTCACCTGGTGCTGTTTCAGACTCACAATTCACTTAAAAAGCCAAGCTCTCACATTAGAATGCAAGCTCTCACAATGAGTAAGTGATTACAATACTTGACTACTATTTTTAAAAGACATATTCATTAAATATGTGAGGAAATAAGAAAAAGAAGCTGTTCTTTGGATTTCACTAACAAGTCCACTGTGTACTTCACTAATGCTGTTAAAAGACATATGCATTACCTATGTAATGCATATTAGTAATGTAGACACTATTGTAAAGACACAAACCACCATACAGAGTAGTGAAAAAAAACATGCGTGTCTTAGGATTCAATTCCATGACAGACCTATGATGATGTTGTGGGACTTAAACTCTACCAACTGAACCATCCAGTTTGCACGTTTTTAGAGCAAAATGTTTCATAGATTTAAACAATTAAGCTACAATGTCCAGGGTACTGAATAGAAAATATTCTATGTGGTTTCACTAGTAAGTGATTACAATACTTGACAACTATTTTTATAAGGCATATGGATTAAATATGTGAAGAAATAAGAAAAGGAAGCTGTTTTTGGATTTTCACTAACAAGTCCATTGTACACATGACTACTACTAATAAAAGACATATGTATTGGTGTGGGCGTGGCCTAGTTGGAGAGGAGTGTAGACATCGATCAGAAGACCTCCTGCTTCTACACTTCTAAACACTCCTTTTTATTTCACCAAACCCCACAGTGCGCTCACCTCCGGGACCCCTCTACCCTTCCTGTGGCCCCCCCAAGACGGGAGCCGAGTGTCACGGAGCCAGGTGATGGCCCTGACCATCCCTGCAGGTTGCGGCTTATGCTGCTTCCAAAGCAAGGGCATCCAGTGTTTCCTTTACCCGGGATCGTGGAGCTCCGGAGCGCGTCAGATTTTGAACAGGAAATACGTGATCACAGGACTTACCCTGCGTGTCCCCACCACCTGCGGGCTGCTTCAGACCACCCAGCGTGGACTTGGAAGGTATTAAGAAGAGGGGGTGAGCAGCGGGAACAGAAGCTGGGAGCCGCAGCAGTTACCTTGACTTCCCTTGCCCTGTGCTGGGTCTGAACAGAGCTGTATGCCTGGCTGTCTGAGGAGGGTTTGGTCACTGGCTGGACCTTGCCTGGACCCCTCTCTTGCAGCACAGGACTTGCATTTCCAGGGAGCTCACCTTTCGCCTGTCTGTCTGGCCCAGCATCCTGCTCCAGAGTCCCTAATGTCTCTGTAATATTAATGTTGAACAGCATATTACAGTGTGGCAGTGTAAACCTGAGAAAGAGCGGAAACACCCAAAGTGCTCTGTGGAATGCACTGTGTTCCCACACTCTCCCCCACTCCCAATTTATGCTGGTCCCCTGTGTTCCAGTGCTCCACCTGCCGTACCGCAGTCCAGGGGCAATAATTTCTCCACTGGGCTCAGTGATGCATCCCCTGTAATACTGCCCATCTCCTTCCAACATTCCTATATGCTGTGATCTTATAGCTTTTGATTGGAAACCTAGTACAGAGTCTCTCATTGTTTCCTGTACCCGAACACTCTTTCTGTGGCCTCCGATAACGGCTCCTATTTTATGTGGATATGCCACCCAAACATCAGAAAGACCCAGTGGTGGTCTCCCCTGTGAACTTTTACAAACAATCTCCCTCCCCTCAGTTCTCAAATACCCCTACAAAGTCTGATGCCCGGCCAAAACAACAGCAAGGCTGTGATGCCCGCCAGGAACCAGCATCCATGATTCTGTCATCAAAATCTGATCCGGGTGATGATGCCCCACTTTCCTTGGGTACCATGAATCAACTACTGGCATCATTTAAGGCTGATATCTCAGCAGACTTTAAGACAGCATACCTGTCAATAATTGGTTAATGCACTAGGCCAGCGTACAGATCACCTTGAAAATAAACTGGAGGAAGTGGTGAAGTCCCATAATGATTTGATTTCTTACTACGAGGAACTTCAGTCAGAGGTCACCGAACTGAGGAGGAAAACCTGTGACCTAGAGGACAGGTCATGACGTAACAATATTAAGATCTGTGGCATACCGGAATCAGTTTCCAATTCTGAGCTCGCAGATTTTGTTACGGATCTGTTTATGAAGTTACTACCCACTATGTCTATATCGAATTTTCTTCTAGACAGCATTCATCATATCCCAAAGGCTAAGGCTGCCCCAACGGATGCTCCAAGGGACACCTTAATGCGCCTACATTACTTTCACGTGAAGGAAAGGATCCTATGTGCGACTGTGCCCTTGGACATTTCTACCTCCATCCTGGGAAATCTTCAAGTGTTTGACGATCTATCTGCAGCAACATTGACATTACGCAGTTATCCAGTCACCAAAGTACTCCGCAAAGCTGATATACCCTACTGCTGGGCTTTCCCTACAAAAATCCTCATCCGTAGGAATGGCACCACGACTGTAGTCACTACACCTGAAGTGGTAGTTAAGATCCTGGTTTCCTGGGACCTTGAGAACACCTGCAAAAATTCCTCATAATCTTAAACTGACGCATGACTGGACCTCTGCAAGTGGCTCAACCTAAGTTCGATGGTCGCCCACAGGTCATATATATTGTTACTGTATATGGTTTTTTCCCAAGATGTCTCTTATCCCACTTGTATTTTGTTGTATTATTACCTCTTTTCTCCTTCCCACTTCTCACCTGTTTTACCTTAGACACAGCAATTTTGGATTTCTCCTTTTAGTATTGGTTTTGCCTCTGTATTTGTACAACATGCACGTGGGAAGTGATACTTTGTATTGCTACTGTCATATGGAACCCTCTCTCTCCAGTTAGTTAATAATTGGGAGAAAAATTTTAAGTGGGGCATCATATATTGGTACTAGTATGTGATGACCGTGGACCTTTGATAATACACCGACTTTTGCTAGTTGGTAGATGTGGTTGAGGGGTCTGTTTCTGTGAGGCCTTTTACGTATTTCGTTTTCATTTTCTAAGGTGGAGATACCTGGTTCCAATACTGGGCCATCAGTCCCTACCGCCTACTGTTAGTAATAGCCCCCACTAAGGTGATGACGTGTCCTCTTGTCGATACCTATGTAGTGACCCCAATTATATACTAGTTGTTTATTCTAACTTTCACCATTTTCTCTTAGCCCATGAACTCCAGTCAGCACTGTTGCCTCCCGTAGATTTGGGGAAGGAAATATATAGATGTTTAGAGATTCTTTATTGGTTTCCACAAGTTATTTTATTTTTATTTTTAGGAATGTTGAATGGTGCTCTTCTCCGCCACAACCCCCATGTGCCACCCATTTCAGTGGCCCAAAGTGGCACTCGTGTGGTGCTCTGTTTGCTCCTCTTCTGTTTGTTTCTTCTTTCTGATTCTTTTCCTTTTTCCATTGTTCAGCTTTTTTTCCAATTAATTTTTTTTCTGTCCAAGTACTCATATTTACAGTTATATCTTTATTCCAAACCACGTGGCTCACATTATGGTATGTTCTATTTCCAGTAATCCCTAAGGGTTAAGGTACTATCATTGAATGAGAAAGACTTGAATTCACCCAACAAGAGGAGACATGCTATGGCCCATTTTGCTAAGTGCAAGGTAGACATAGTTGCTCTTCAAGAGACTCACTTTCACTCCACCTCCCCGCCATCTTTATCCCATCGCAGGTTTCCACTTTGCTACATGGCCAACTGCACTAGTAAGAAAGTTGGTGTTGCATTGGTTTTTTCCGCCTCGTGCAACTTCTTATTTCATAAACAGATCTCTGATCAGGAGGGTAGGTACCTAAAATTAATTGGTAAATTAGACAATAAACCTGTCACCCTGGTGGTGGTCTATGCACCTAATGTTAAACAAATTCCCTTTATTAGGAAGTTTTGTAACGTATTACATAAGTACAGTGCGGGTTCGGTTATGGTCTTAGGAGACTTCAATATGGTTTTAGACCCATGCCTTGATAGATCCTCATCCAAACGCACCTCCCGAGCACTGCCATCTCACAATAACTTTCTGGCCTTCAGGCGTATTCTTCATGAATATGATCTATATGACATTTGGAGGGCCAAGAACCCAAGTAGTAGGGACTATACCTTCTTCTCCCCAGTCCATGGCTCATTTTCAAGAATTGATCTAGCGATCTCTGATAAATAGTCTCTCCAACATGTGAAGGGGGCTTCTATCCTGCCAGTTTCTAGGTCTTACCACTCTGCTCTCTTGCTCCGTTGGAACATTCAGTCCAACATAATATCCCTTAGACCCTGGCTTCTTGGAGAACACTTACTATTTGATCTCGAGGCTCAGCAGACCATATCATGAATACTCTCTATGTATTTGGATACAAATGTCCCGGCTGACACTTCTCATTTTACTCACTGGTGTGCCCTCAAAGCAGTTGTTATACAAGCGGCTTCCCGGATACGTAGAGCATCTCTTAAGCATCAAGCGGACATTGAGGAATGCCTTGTCACCTTAGAAACCTGGCTCAAGGCCTCCCCCTCCAACAAGAAAATCTATTGTGACTTAGTTAAAGTCCGGGATGAATGGAATCTCTTGGCCTTGAAAAGGTTCATGGAGATAGAGCGGGGAGAATGTTGGCAAGGAAACTCAGAGTTAAATTGGCTGGAGAACCAGTGAAGGCAATCTCTGTCTCACAAGGTATTAAGATCTATTATCCTTCTGCAATCACTGAAAGATATCAATATTCCCTCAATTAACTCAGAAACCCTTAGTTCTCATGAAAGTCCCTGGTCTCATGAGGAAATTAAGGGTGTCATAGATGCTTTACCTCTGGATAAAGCACCTGGTCCTGATGGATTTACAAATAAATTCTATATATACTACAAAGATTCCATAATACCAGCCCTGGCGGAGGATTTTGATATTGCCTCATCTTGAGGATCTTTTCTGGCAGAAGTGCTGGAAGTTCGAATAGTCACCTTCCCGAAGCTGGGGAAAAATCCCTCCCTCATGCCTAACTACCGCCCAATAGCATTACTCAATACGGATGTTAAAATTTATGCAAAACATCATGAATAGGCTTAACCCGTTCCTACCTACTCTTATCCATCAGGACCAGGTAGGTTTTGTGCCAGGAAAACAATCCCCTGTCAGCACAAGGAGAGTTAGCAATGTCTTGGATGCCTTCTCCATTTCAGACGCTACACTCTTATTGTTCACTCTAGACGTGGAGAAGGAATTCGATAGACTACACTGGGACTACCTATACGCAGTCCTCCGGAAATTCGGAATCACTGGAGGGGCTCTCTCTTCCATTTGTACTCTCTATTCTAATCTGTCGGCTGGAGTGTTTGTGAATGGGATGTTATATTCAACCTTTCGGATCACTAATGGAACTCACCAAGGTTGCCCCCTATCCCCCCTAGATTTTGCCCTCGCCATAGAAACTTTGGTGGAAAAAAATCAGATTTACGGAATTTATTAAGGGCCCGGCTCTTTTTGGCAAACAATACAAGGTTTGTCTATTCGCAGACGATGTCCTCCTCACACTAATTGAGCTGACCGAATCGTTAATGGTTTTGCATGATGTTCTGGAAGATTACTCCAGAGTCTCCTTTTATAAATTAAATAACTCTAAGATAGAGGCGCTTCTGGTAAATTTTCCCCCTGATTTACTGCATTTATTGAAATCCCGTTACATTTACGCCTGGAAGAATAGGAGCCTCAAATACTTAGAAGTCCAGTTAACATCAAAAGTAAATGATCTTATAGCGGCTAATTATCTACCCCTACTATGAAACATATCACAACTAACCTCAGACTGGATGTTGCATCATGTATCTTGGTTGGGGCATATTGTAGCATTGCAAATGTCAATTCTCCCCAAGTTACTTTATCTGTTTAGAACTGTTCCTCTATTACTTCCTAACTACCTTTTGACCAAATGTAATTCTGTCTGTATTAAATATGTTTGGCGGGACAAGATACCGAGGCTAGCACATAAAACGATGTCTATGCCAAAGGCAGAAGGAGTTCTTGCCTTCCCCGACTTGCACTCTTACCAATTAGCATGTATCCTTGCCCAGGCAGGAGTGTGGTTCACTCAAGATGATACTAGAACTTGGGTTCTACTAGAACAATGTTTGGTATCACCTCTCCCCCTGATCGATGTGTTGTGGCTTCCTCCAAGTGAAGGGACACCGGCAGTCAATAAATCTTGTGCATACACGGAAAGCTTGGTTGGAACTAGTGTCCAAACGAAGTGATATTTCCCTCCCCTTGGTTGACCTCTCCCTGAAGGGTTTGTCTGCCCTTATCCCAGATATACGGTTTGGTACCTGGATGTCAAGTGGGATTACCTCTCTTAGGGAAGAAACGTTGGCTGGCTCCCTCTTACTAATTAACCTCATTCAATCTCAATTTTCCCTGTCTCATTAGAAATTTTACAAATTCCTTCAATTAAGGCACTTGCTGCAGGGATTTACACAGCCGCCCCGTGGAATATCGCCAATCTCTAAATACATATTTCAATTAATTTCTAAAAAAGACAACAGGGGAGGAATAACGAAATGGTAAAACCTCGTCATTGAATTCCAGTCCCACTTCAAACTCAGGTCCCAAGCCAAATGGGAAGTTGACTTGGAATGCTTGCTATCAGAAGAGGAATGGAGAGCTATTTTCCAATCCGGTTTTCGCCTCCCCAGATGTGTATCCCATACTGAGCTATTCTACAAACTCCTTCACCATCTATGTTTGACACCGACTCACTTGCACGTCATGAATCCCACTACATCTAATTTATGCTGACGGAATTGTGGCAATGTGGGAACACTGATCCACATTTTCTGATCCTGTTCCTCTATTACTAATATATTGTACTTCGGTATTCGCACTTATTTCAAGAGTCCTTGGTCTCTCTGTGAATCCACATCCAAGATTAGCTATTCTACACATTTATTTTGGTGACCTTTCACCTAATGACCGCTGTATACTGGGTCATATACTTATTTCAACCAAAATTCTATTAGCCCGCCAGTGGCTCACACCAGGGCTCCCAACTATTGATGCCATTGAAAATATGGTCCACTCTCATTATGAATTCAAAACAGCAGGTGCTGTATATAATTCCTTGGCATCCTGCCCATGGCTATGTTGGTTCCCCTGGAGCAACTATAGGTACTTAAAATACCAGGTGACAACAGTTTGATGTCCCTCTGATGTCTTGAACCCATAGGGGCCCTTCATTCTGATTACTAGCATTGTCTATGATAACCTGATGTGACAGTTTTGTCCTGTTTCCCTCCACCTCAAGCCGGTACCTTGACAAACTATTGTAATGTGGGTATATAATTATGTGTATCTGAACCTTACCGTGGTATTTGTTATCTACTGTGTGACCATGTCTACTACTATTCAGTGTACTTCCGAATCCCCCCAATCCTTCCCTTCTTTATTTCTGTACCCCCCCACCCCCTTTTCCCACATTATCTGTTAAAATTCAATAACATTTCATATGAGGAAAAAAAAGTGTAAAGACACAAACGACCATACAGAGTAGTGAAAAAAAGGACATGTTTGTCTTGGGGGTTCAAGCCTATGACAGAGATATGCTGATGGTGTATGACATGAAATCTACAAACTGAGCCATCAATTCATTTTTAAAGAGCATTTTTTATCATAGATGTAAACAATTAAGCTACAATGTCCAGGGTACTGATGAGAAAATATTCCATGGGGTTTCACTAGCAAGTGATTACAATAGTTGACTACTATTTTTTATAAGACATATGGATTAAATATGTAAAGAAATAAGAAAAGGAAGCTGTTCTTTGACTTTCACTATTTAGTCTATTGTACACTTGACTACTACTGTTAAAAGACATATGCATTACATATTGTAAAGACACAAACCACCATACAGAGTAGTGGGGGGGAAAAAAGCTAGTCTTGGGTTTCAAACCCATGACAGACCTATGCTGATGCTTTAAGATATAAAATCTGCCAACTGAGCCATCCAGTCTGCACATTTAAAAACCTAAAAAGACATATGCATTACATAGTGTAGAGCAGTGATGGCTAACCTTGACACTCCAGCTGTTGTTGAACTACACATCCCAGCATGCCCTGCATCAGTTTTAGCATGGCCAAATAACAAAACTGATGCAGGGCATGCTAGGATGTGTAGTTCAACAACAGCTGGAGTGTCAAGGTTAGCCATCACTGGTGTAGAGCCACAAACCAACATACAGAGTACTGGGGGAAAAACATGCTTGTCCTGGGGTTCAAACCCATGACAGAACTACAGTATGCTGATGGTATATGACATGAACTCTGCCAACTGAGCCATCCATCCTGTACTTCTAAAGAGCAATCCGTCCACCTAGTCATGTCGGGAGTGCACAGAGCCGCCTCCCATTTAAGTGTCTCTGTCTGGGCGCGAGTGCACGTACATCCAGACAGAGACGCTCACAGTGACTAGGTGTGCCCAGGCAGGTGCGCCTATTCACAGAAGGAGCAAAGATAATGGAGGCTCCATCTGTATGCATTAAATATGTGAGGAAATAAGAAAAGGAAGCTGTTCTTTGGATTTCACTAACAAGTCCATTGTACACTTGATTACTACTTTTAAAAGACATATGTATTACATAGTGTAAAGACTCAACCCACGGTACAGAGTAGTGAAAAAAAGCCATGCTTGTTTTGGGGTTCAAACCCATGACAGACCTATGCTGATGGTGTATGACATGTACTCTACTATCTGAGCCATCCAGTATGCATAGTTAAAGATCTAAAATTACATATAGCACTATAGGCTGAACTCGATGGACAATTGTCTTTTTTCTATCTCGACAACTATGTAACTATGGGCCTAATTCAGTCCTGATCATAGCAGCAAATTAGTTAGCAGATGGGCAAAACCATGGGGGTCATTCCGACCCGTTCGCTCGCTGCGTTTTCATGCAGCAGAGCGAATGGGTCCCTACTGCGCATGAGCCGGTGCCTTTGTGCGCCTGCGCATGCGGCATGGCCGACGGCCGTGGCAGGACAGCGATCGCCTCTGCCTAATTGACATGCAGAGGTGATCGATGGGCGGGAGGGGGCAAAATGGCGGCATTTAGCCGCCGTTTTGTAGGCGCGGTCCGGCCAACGCAGGCATGGCCGGACCGAATGGGGGGCGGGCCGCAGCAGCTGCGTGACGTCACACGCAGCCGCTGCGGGCCGGAGAGTGAGGAGTAGCTCCCGGCCAGCTTGCAAAAGCTGCGCTGGCCAGGAGTTACTCCTGAAGTGCAAAGGCATCGCCGCCGTGCGATGCCTTTGCACTTCTGCGAGGGGGGGCCGGACTGACATGCGGGGCGGTCTAGCCTCGTGCTGAGCATCCCCCCGCATGTCAGGAAAGTTGATCGTAGCTGTGCAAAATTTTGCACAGCTACGATCAACTCGGAATGACCCCCCATGTGCACTGCAGGGTGGAGGGGCAGATTAACATTTGCAGAGAGAGTTAGATTTGGGTGGGGTGTGTTCAAACTGAAATCTAAAATGCAGTGTAAAAATAAAGCAGCCAATATTTACCCTGCACAGAAACATTATAACCCACCCAAATCTAACTCTCTCTGCACATGTTATATCTGCCCCCAACCCCCAGGCAGTGCACATGGGGGGTCATTCCGAGTTGTTCGCTATTTTTTTCGTTCGCACAACATATTCGCAATATTGCGAACACGTTGCACAATAGCGAATTACCGCCCCCAACGTATTTTTGCTATTTCGTACGCAGTAGTACACCAAGTAGGCGTATGCCAAATGACATCGCACTAATGCGAACCCATCGCATTACCACAAACCTCATCGTAAAAATCCTAACTTCTCGTAGATTTACACATTCCTCTTAAAATTGCACATGCTTTTGATAAAATCCGCACAGCAATGGTTTTTTTTTTTCTTTTAAGTTAAATAAGGCTCCACAAGCCTTCCTCAATTACGAATCCAATTAGTGTAATGATTGTTAATGGTCATGACCAATTAAGTCTTCAAATAATACCTGAAGAACACTTTGTATGCATAATTGGCCATCCACATTAAAAATAAGTAATTTAAAATATAGATGTGGTAAATGTTTTTTTTTTTTTTGTGTAGAGGTGTAGTGTGTGAATAAATGTGTTAACATGTTTTTTTCATCAATAAGCTCCTAACTAGTTTGTTTTTTTATTTTCGGTTTTAATTTTAAATTCACATTCTTAAGTTACATGTCTGAAATGTTTAAGCTAACCAATTTCTGCTTGCCGATCTGCAGTTCCTTTATTGCATAAATAAACACAACACCCTATTAACGTGAAACAAAAATATTTATTAGTACATTTTTTCTCAATTTTTTTTTTCCTTTTTAATAATATAACTATTTTTTTTAAACAAATTTTTGCAGGAAATCCACACTTTCAAGCAAATTTATAAGTTGCTGGCGCATGTTTGCCAGAATTCCAGCCAAACTTGTGGGATCTCCAACCGCAACATCTGAAATTAAGATGCAAAATAAACATTACTAACTTCCTCACATTACCTATTATACAAACAAGGCACAAAGCACACTTTAATGCAGGCATGTCCAAACTGCGGCCCTCCAGCTGTCTGGAAAATACATATACCAGCATGCCTTGACCCAGTTTTGCTGTCCGAGAATGCAAAAGCTGTGTCTGGCCATGCTGGGATGTGTAGTTTCTCAACAGCTGGAGGGCCGCAGTTTGGCCAGGCCTGCTTTAATGGCCAAGTAACTACATCATGGATGTTTTAATGAGAAAACATTAGCAGAACAACACACAAGCCTGCTCAGCAAGCTTTTTTTTTTAATTTAAACAAAATGTACGACACCATGGGGTACATACAGTAATATGGGAGTTACATTTTAGATGGGACGTTACCCATAGCAACCAATCAGATTCAACATATTATCTTGTAGAAGGTGCAAAATAAATGAAAAGTATTATCTGCTTGGTTGCTTTGGGCAACATCCCAACTTAAATAGTAATACCATCTTAGTAAATGTAGCCTCATGCAGGGATTCATTCACATCTGGAGTGAAGCAGTCTTTTCTTTGTTGTTTTTGGTCCTGCATCATCACACTGCATATCCACATCTTCAGAAGGACCACATATCCTAGCATGCCCACCCTCCATGAAAGCCTGCCTTACAACATAAGGTCTAACAGCTTTCAAAAAGTAAAATGCCTAAATAGTAGGAGTGTACCTTTTACAACACAAATCACTGTGTCCTTAGCCTGCCTAACAAAGTGACTCCTGCGACTTTAATGTGCAAATATTGCAATACCCAGGCACAATTGTAAAAGTAAAACCACACAAAAAGTACCACTCAGGTCTAAATGTTTGCCATATAATGTTTCACATACAAACCCTGTTGTGCAGGCAAACCTGTCGACATAGTGATTGGCAGGGACGTGCAGTCAGGGGAGGCAGGGGAGGCAGTGCCTCACCTGTCATACTACACAGTTTTTATTATAAAAATAATCTGGAAAATACAAAGTAATTATTTCTAACTTATAAATATAATCATATATAATCTTTGTAGTCTTCAAATCATTTTTATAGTGTAAACTCACAAATGCTGCACTGCTCCAGGAAGACACAGAGAGTCGTGAGGCAACATCCAGCGGAGCCTCCACTGTGATAATAAGAACTGCCTGGTGCAGGGGGGGCGGGGCTCCACAGCAGCCAATAATCCCGCAGAGAAAACGGACCACTAGAGGCAGCTACTACATCTGCCTCAATGATGATCAGGTGACCTGTCCAGGACGTAACCAGGAAGTTCAGACTTCAGACAGCTCACTTCAGAGACAGAGCACTGCTGCTGCGGTGATGCTCCTAAGGTAGATGCTAGAATCAAGTGGGCTAAGGGACCTTTTCCGTAAGGGGGAGGAGTTACGACGCAAGGGGGAGGAGCTAGGTCAGCGGGATAGTTCCTCTACTATCCACGCCACCAACTATTACCTTTAGTAATTAGGTGGTGAGCGAAGCAGAGCGGAGCGAGCCACCGTGCCCGAAGCGTGGCGAGCGAAGCGAGCCCGCGAGGGTACTTTTCGGGTACCCTGTTCGCCCGTAGCTCCTCCCCCTGGTGACGTAGCTCCTCCCCTCAATACATCACAAGGTCCCTTCAGCCCCTCCGATATAGAACCAACCATGCTCCTAAGCCTCCTGTGCCCTGGCTAGGTAAGGTCCTGTAACACATTTTGTGTGCCTCAGCTCTGTGTACTCACAGTTCCCCAAAGTGAGTGAGTATGCTGTGCACTGTTAGCACACAGCTGATCAATCATTCTCTCCTCTGTGACATGAGCCTGCCTGCTGCCCTACACTGGTGCAGAGGTCAAGGCTCATGGGCACTGACAGCCCACCCCTGTGCACAGCATGCAGCAGTCTCTGTGTGATGCTGCTGGCTGAGAGCTCTTCACAGGGGAACCACAGGACTTTGGCTCTGCAATATCATACTCACCCATCTTGTTATTTTGATAAAAATCTGCACATCAGGAGCTGCCCTGACTGTAATCTGGTATATACAGTACTACATGTAGCATACTCTGCACATTTATACTGTATGTGATTAGTGGCAGTGACCAATCTGAATTGCCCAGGTGGGACCTTTAGCTACAGTATGTGTATTTAATATAGAATGCAGTTAATGTGTGTATAGAACACTTTAAGTTGTTGTTTTGTAGTGTTGCCCTCTGAAACTGGAATAACATTAACTGCAATTTTTGGTATTATTTTTAGTTTTGTGTGTGGTTTTATCACATAATTGCCAACATGTACTTTTTTTTTAATCCACACAGCAGTACTGGAATAAAAAGTACTGTAACTTTACTTTGTATGCTCCCTCTTCCCTCCTCCTCTCTTCAGTGCCGGGTCATTTTGCCGGGACCTGCCTGACCCCCCTTTCACATAGACGTGCAAATTACCGGTTCGAGAATTTCGACCCGGTAATTTGTAGATCAACACGGGTATTTTGTCTGTGTGAAACGGTCAACCCGTGTCGAAATTCCAGTGTCTTCGACCCTGGTAGATTCCAGGGTCGAAGTCTCGGGAATTACTACACGGGTCGACCCTTTCAGACAGAAAAAGGACCCTGGTGTTTCATGAAATTACCGGGTGGAACTGCTTCATCCGGTAATTTAATTTTCTGTCTGGTATTATATTAGCGTAGGTATCACTGCATGCTGGCTGTGAGATGATCAGCTGCTGATGGGCTGTACACTCACTGGGTGTTTCAGGGGTCATTAATATTGCTGTCTAATGATTACTTCTCCAGATTCCAAAGTGTGTGTAGGTTCCTCTATACTCTTCTCTTACAAAGCCTGCAAAAAGGTCACATCATTCTAGTTTTGTGTGTTCATTTAGGTATGCTGCAGTTATTTTATGTGAAAAAGTTGTATGTGTGTCAGACTGGTAACCGGATAAATACAGTAATGATTTATAGTAAACGTCAGAGGCAGGACAGACTTTACATATTTATTGCTAGCCAGACTTTTTAATTCTGTAAATCATCCTGAGGTTTCGGTTCTGACCATACAGCGATACCAGCTTGCAAGTTAAGTGACAGACTAACCCTCCAAAATGTTACATTGACTGTAATACATACACAACATGCTTGGTAAAAGGGATGCAGTGAGGATACCGACTGACGGGATCCCGGCACTGGAAAAACTGACGACGGAATCCCGTCCGCAGCTAGAACACCGGCGTTGACATCCAGACAGGACTCGGGATCCCGGCATCTAAATACCGATGCCCGTAATCCTGATCCTTCTTTCAGCGGGATGCAATCACGTGGGAGGGGGGAAAAGGGGGGTTAGGTTTAGCCGTCAGAAGAGGGTTTAGGGTTAGGGTACAGTACTCCTCTATTGGGCTCATATATGCGTGTGTAAATCTGGCTCTGATACAAGCCAGTGCCTCCCCAGCCATTTACCTCACCGCACGTCACTGGTGATTGGTGACCCAGAGTGGCCATCCTCAACATTGCAGATGTAGACACTGTACATATAATGTTCCTCACACAAATGTAAATGCATCATCCATACCATGATGAAGAAGACAAGCATTTAACCTTGGCAAAAGATTGGCCACAGTACAACACTGCATTTATTTGAATGTGTCGTAAAATACTTTTTAAAAAATAAAAACAATGTGTGTGAACTTACTCTCCTCTGTCACTTGCCCACCTCCCTCAAGTGGCTCCAGGGCCTCTGCTGCCCATTCGGATGGCGGTGAAGGTGGCTGGCTGGGGGATGTAGACTGGATTGGTGAGGTTGGCTGTATGGGGGATGGGGGGCTGGATGGGGGAAGGAGGCAGGATGGGGGAAGGAGGGTCGATTTGGGAAAGAGGATGGAAGGGTGAGGACCTTACAGAGGGTGGTTGAGATTTATAGGGTGAGGGTGGTGGAGAGGTGGTTTGGGAAATAGAGGGGGAGGGGGGGCAGAGAGGGGAATTGAGAAAGAGAGGGGTATTGGGCTGGAGAGGGGGATTGGGCCGGAGAGGGGGATTGGGGAAGAGAGTGGGATTGGGCCGGAGAGGGGGATAGGGAAAGAGAGTGGAATTGGGAAAGAGAGTGGGATTGGGAAAGAGAGGGGGATTGGGCTGGAGAGGGGAATTGGGAAATAGAGTGGAATTGGGCCGGAGAGGGGGAGTGGGCCGGAGAGGTGGATTGTGCCGGAGAGGAGGAGTGGGCCGGAGAGGGGGAGGTGGCCGGAGAGGTGGATTGTGCTGGAGAGGGGGAGTGGGCAGGAGAGGGGGAGTGGGCCGGAGAGGGGGAGGTGGCCGGAGAGGGAGAGTGGGCCGGAGAGGGAGAGTGGGCCGGAGAAGGGGAGTGGGCCGGAGAGGGGGATTGGGCCACAGAAGGGGAGGGGGGCGGAGAAGGGGATTGGGAAAGAGAGGGGGAGTGGGCCGGAGAGGGGGATTGGGCCACAGAAGGGGAGGGGGGGTGGAGAAGGGGATTGGGAAAGAGAGGGGGAGTGGGCCGGAGAGTGGGAGTGGGCCAGAGAGGGGGCTTGGGAAAGAGAGGGGGAGGGGGAGTGGTCCACAGAAGAGGAGGGGTGTGGAGAATGTGCTGGGCCTGGGTGTGTAATTCTCCGCCTTGCAGACGCTGCTCGACGTTGTGCTTGCCCTAGAATGAGATATGTAATAATTAGGTAGTGGCTTAAAAAAAAACATCAGGATTTTAAAATTACATTGTTCTGTCCCATGTTAAAGACACAGAGCAAGTTATTGGGTTCAGGCGACAGCCTGTGTAGCAATTCAGTACAACAACATTAACTATTTCCAAAGCACTTTGCTGCAGTCAGTACTGCTTCCATAACCACACAAACTGTGTAAACTTGGCATGTTTGTTCTACAATAGTCTAACAGTCTGCTAATTTTCTCACTATATAACATCTTAGTGAAAATGTGCAGTCTACATTTAAAGTGTATGGTAATATTCTCAGTGTAATACACATATTTAATGTAATATGTTAAACTTACTGCGTATACGTCTTGCGCGGATTTGTTGGCACAATTCCGCCAACAGGTCCGGCGTGCGTCGGCGGCGGTCGCTCCAGCGCCTCTCCAACTGTATGATGGTCCTCCTGCTCCGGGTGCGTGTTCGCAGTAAGCGGTGGACCTCCGCGTAGGCCTTGCGCTTTACCCTATTTGGGATAAAGGGCCCTGCGCGGCCTACGCGGCGGTCCATTACCGCGACCAGCACGCGCAGCTCCTGTCGTGTGAAAGCAGCTGCGCGCATGGTGCCAATGGTGTTTTCCATACATGGGTATATATTTATAGTGTGTGGTGCCATTTGATTGGTTGTAAATTGATGGTGTCATCTGAAATAAACTTTATTGATATGTGTGCATTAATGTGAAATACAGTGGGTACAGTTCGCATTAGCGGAAATTCGCACCCGCGGAAGAAATAATAAAAAACACACACACACTCACTCACAATCACACTCACTCACAATCACACACACACTCACATACACACACAAACACTCACAATCACACTCACTCACAATTACACTCACACACACTCACATACATATACACACACACAAACACTCACTCACAATCACACTCACACACACACACACACACACACTCACATACACACACACTTATTGAAAAGTAATTGTTAGAATCTGTGTACTCACCACATTTTGCATGAACAATCAGCTGCACAAAGTCACAAAGTTATCGACATTTAGGATCATATGTTGTGTCATTTGTAATGTAAACAGTTGCACAAGCCAAAAAAATAAAAAATAAAAAATGAAATATGGTTATTAACACAATTAACCAAAATATAATTATTTCTAAATTTAAAAAAAACCCATTAACAACAACAATATTCGAACAAAATACATGATAAGGAGAACAAAACAGATTAATTTATTAAACAAACAATAATATAGACTCACAAAACAAAACCAACACACTATGAACTTTACCAAGATACCTAAATGATATCAGTACAAAATTTCAATACAAATACAGAGACATTGGGAAAACGAAAATAAATAATGAAAAAACAAAATACCTGAAATAATCACGGACAATTCTTGCCCTTACTTCATTCCCCCGCCGGGACACACTCCCCCCACCGAATGTCCGGCCAACCCCTGGCTCCTCCTCTGGCAATTCCTCCGTTTGGGGAAGCTCTACGCGACTCCTTACAGTGATGTTATGTAGGATAGCGCACAGGAACACAATTTTACTTACCATCTCCGGCGAATACATGATGTCGCCACCAGTGCGGTGGAGCACACGAAAAAGCCCTTTAAGAACACCAATCGTGCGCTCCACCAGCTGTCTAGTAGCAGTAAGCGCGGAGTTAAATGCCGTCTGTGGTCCTGGCCTGGGCTTACTGTAAGGAGTCATGAGCCAGGGGGTGCAAGGATATCCACGGTCTCCTGTTTGATAAGATGAAAATAGCAAAAGTTAAATTGTAAAAAACATAATATAATACCAAAAATATGACTGTTCAAATCATAAAAAGTAGGAAACTCACCAAATAACCACATGTCTTGGCCTTCCATCATTCTTAATCTCTGCCATATCCCTGATTGTCTAATGACATGTGCATCATGGGAGTTCCCAGGGAACTTAGCATTCAGGGACAGGATCTGGAGGGATGGCCCACAAACAACCATTACATTCAGAGAATGAAACAGTTTCCTGTTTCTATAAATTTCTTCATTATGTCTTGGGCAACAATAGCTACATGTGTTCCATCCACAAACCCAATAACGTGTGGTAAGCGACTACCACCTTCCTGAAATTGCCGCTTCACCACATCCAGGGCACCAACATCCAAAGGTATTGCTATAAATTGTTTGGCTCTCTTTATGAAAGCATGGCTGACACGCCGCAGGACCTTACTGAACTGGCCCTGCGACATGCCAACCAGATCTCCTACCACATGCTGATACGAACCAGTGGCCACAAAATGTAACACAGCAAGGAATTGTGTCAATGCTGGTATTGCTGTAGGATACCTAATAGATTATTCTAGATCACTCTCTATTATGGAGAGAGCGTCTAGGATTAGATGAGGTGGCAGTCTGTATCTGCGCAACACTACATCATCAGGCATCCCAAAAAGGAGGACACGGGTACGGAAAATTGGTGGCCTAGCACGCCTACGTTGCCTTGGAGGATGAGGAGCCGGTTGGGGTTGGAGGGCTTGCGGCAGTTGGGGTGGGAGTGGTTCCGTGGGTTGTGGTGGGAGGGCTTCAGCTGCCACATGAATGGACATTACCAACTTAAAATGAAGGTAATAATTATTAAAAACCCCAAACAATTAACAACACACATTGGCAACCAAAATCAAATTCAAAGTGTATGGGTGTTCACTTACTGCAGGAGCGTACTCCATTTCTTCAAGATGAGAATACAGGTCCCAAACACATAAATGAAATTAAACAATTAATAAAAAATTAGCTAATTACCTCCAACATAGGTTAACATCACAAATCACAAACTTTTTGAGATTTAAAAAATACCCATATAATTACTGCAACAATAAATTTTTAAAATACTAAGTATGTATTATTTTATCAAAAAATAAACCCAACAAAAAACAACAACAACAACAATATCCTACAAAAACACAGATCCGAAAAGAAAGGTGCTCCTTTTGTATCAAATAGAGCAAAAATCTGGCCAACTTTGTCAAAAGTAAATGGACTATAAGAAATCAGATACACACTTGCAACAAACACACACCATGACACCCAGGGACAGGCAACTTACCTGCTCAATAAATAAACAATCAACTTTTGTAGTAAAAACAAAGCAAATGAGGCCTGCTTTGGCACAAAATAAATTTCTGAATATAAAGCAGAAAAGACACACCTACAAGAGAGAGAAATGGACTATAAGAAATCAGATACACACTTGCAACAAACACACACCATGACACCCAGGGACAGGCAACTTACCTGCTCAATAAATAAACAATCAACTTTCGTAGTAAAAACAAAGCAAATGAGGCCTACTTTGGCACAAAATAAATTTCTGAAAATAAAGCAGAAAAGAGACCCATACAAGAGAGAGAAATGGACTATAAGAAATCAGATACACACTTGCAACAAACACACACCATGACACACAGGGACAGGCAACTTATCTGCTCAATAAATAAACAATCAACTTTTGTGGTAAAAACAAAGCAAATGAGGCCTACTTTGGCACAAAATAAATTTCTGAAAATAAAGCAGAAAAGACCCCTACAAGAGAGAGAAATGGACTATAAGAAATCAGATACACACTTGCAACAAACACACACCATGACACACAGGGACAGGCAACTTACCTGCTCAATAAATAAACAATCAACTTTTGTAGTAAAAACAAAGCAAATGAGGCCTACTTTTACACAAAATAAATTTCTGAAAATAAAGCAGAAAAGAGACACCTACAAGAGAGAGAAATGGACTATAAGAAATCAGATACACACTTGCAACAAACACACACCATGACACCCAGGGACAGGCAACTTTCCTGCTCAATAAATAAACAATCAACTTTTGTAGTAAAAACAAAGCAAATGAGGCCTACTTTGGCACAAAATAAATTTCTGAAAATAAAGCAGAAAAGAGACCCATACTTGAGAGAGAAATGGACTATAAGAAATCAGATACACACTTGCAACAAACACACACCATGACACCCAGGGACAGGCAACTTACCTGCTCAATAAATAAACAATCAACTTTTGTAGTAAAAACAAAGCAAATGAGGCCTACTTTGGCACAAAATAAATTCCTAAAAAAAAGCAGAAAAGAGACACCTACAAGAGAGAGAAATGGACTATAAGAAAACAAATATACACTCTCAACAATAGAACGGACACACTGTGAATTACAGTTAACAAAACTATTTCAGGCCTGGCCAACCTGTGGCTCTCCAGATGTTGTGAAACTACACATCCCAGCATGCCCTGCCACAGTTTGAGCCTTCCGTAATAGCAAAACTGTGGCAAAGCATGATGGGACTTGTAGTTTTACAACAGCTGGAGAGCCACAGGTTGGCCTGGCCTGTATTAGATAGTACATTATATTAAATTTATAGGCAAAAACATTAACCACCAAACTACTAATACCCTGTTTAAAACACTACAAAGGACCATTGCACACCCATACATACTTGGTTTGTTAATACCCAAATTTATTTATTTTTAAAAACAAAAAATTAGCATAAAATAAGCACTCCACAACACAACAGTAAAACATTTGCAAGCAAACAAACGCACATTTTTCTGCAATATACTGCAAAAAAAACTCACTCAGAAATGTGTGAGCAAACATGACCACCTTGCATGAAACACGTCCAAACAGCATTTGGCATCATACACCCACTCACACAGGCTACACTCCAGGCTTTTAAATAGGCTGTACAATTAATGGAAGTATTAGCATAATTGACACCTGGGCGAATTCCCGCACTGGAAACCACACGCAGCTATAAATCGCTAGACACCTGTGCAAACACACATGCCACCAGCAACATGGCTACTCGTGAGCAGATGGCAGCAGAGATGGACCAGGTGCAGCAGCAGATGTCCGCTTTGACACATAGGCGCCTAGCGCTGTGAAGGCAGGTGCTGGAAGCTGCAAATTCGGATTTTTAAATAGCAGGACCCAGTACTGTACAAACTCCATCTTCTGATACCCAGGAGCTAGGAGTGAATCCCCTGCCAGACATAGAAACTGTGGAAACTGAGGGAGATTCCGGAATACCATCTCAAACACAAAGTACACAAGCAGCTACTGAAGAGGAAGATGGTGTGGAGGGCCAGGACGATAGCTCACAGGCTACATCCCAACAAAAAAAAAAAGACAGCCCGCCTTCACTAAGAGGGAGTTACGTGTTTTGGTCACACAGGCCATGGAAAAAATTAATCGAGGCCCCAAAAACATGGGTGCTGCATCCAAAGAGCGAATCTGGAGGGACATCACTGATTCTGTTAATGAAGTCGGCTCAATAGTCTGCACATCACAGGAAGTTAGAAGACGGTAAGTGTATATTGACACACCATTTTCTGACCCAAGTATTATTAAAAACTTAGCTAGATGTGATGTTGGCTATAGCAACCAAATACATAACATGTGTACTATCAATTAAAGCAGGTATTCATAACTTTTCTGTACCTTGCCCCTATTTTTCATCACATATGTAGTTGGGCCGAATTCAAATCCCGCCTGAAGGGCAAGAGGTCTGCGGAGTGGAATGCCTCGAGGGCAACAGGGGGAGGTCCAGCTGCCACTGTGGAGTACACAGATCTTGAGGAGATGGCGATGGACTGTGTGAGTTACGAGGAGGGGGTTTGGGTGTCTCATATGGACACGGACCTGCCTGAAATACTGAATGCACATGACTTGCCAGGTAAGTTTACACACATATTCCTAAACAACTAATTTAGTGGTTCAAAAAGTCTCATGTTGTTTTTTTCTACTCTTTTTCCACTCATTCTTATATTTGATTTGAACATAACACAGCACAGGTGGGTGAGCAGGTAGAGTCAGAGGCGGGTTATGTGGCTGAGGCTGAGGTGGGGGGACCTAGTTCTCTGGCACTGTGGGACCACAAATTCCATCCATCCAGATTCCAACTAGCCCCCCACCCAACCCTCTGCTATCCTGGACATCCTGTCTGAAATTGCAAGGTATGGTGAGAGCCTGAATGCTTTTCAAGACAGGATGATCCGGGAGGTAAGCCAGATACCTGTCCGGCTCACTGAGCACAGAACCAGTGTGGAGCAAGGTGTAGGTCAACTCTGCCAAGGTCTGGCAGTGATCAGGCAGGGCCAAGAGCAACTCACCTCCTCCTTCCAACAAATTGCAAATTCCAGTCTGCAAGGGCTCCAGGACATCGCTGTCTCCTTTACCCACAGTGGCAGAGAGCCAGCCACATCTGCTCCCTCCCCTCCCTCTGCCCAGGAAGAACATCCCACTGGGCAGGGCCCTCGAAGGTCGCTTCGCAGACCGAGCCGTGAAATACTACATCAGGCGGGTAAAAAGAAGAGAAAGTGATGTCTCTCCAGATGGGCAGCACCCATGTTTTACATGTTGCCTCAATGTTTTTTTTTATTTTGGCTTGTGTGGCCAGAATGTACAACTCCCTCAAAGTGAAAGGGTATATTTGTGTTTATTTAAATTGTAGCCTGTGAGTTATTTTCGTCTATACCTGAGCCATCTTCCTCTTCCTAGCGTGCTGTGTATGGTTGTGTTTGTGTGTTGGATCCAGAATCGACCTCAGTTCCCCTAAAAGTTTCGTCTGGCTGGGGGTTCACAACATATACTTAGTAAATATTAAACATCATATTTTGTCAGAAGATGGTGTTACCATAGTACTGGGTTCTGCTATGTGAATTTTGCCACTGGCATCTGCTTGTTGCTATGTCCATCTTTGTATGTGATGCTCATCTGTAGCCATGTTGTGTTTCTGATTTAATATATTTTTTGAAGTAAAAAAATAATGATTACAAAATTGTTTGTGTGTTTTATTAAAGGTTATGCACTATGGAAAACTGAGCCCTGTAAACTTTAACATGGCATATAGACATTTGTGGAACAAGGGAACAATAAGAATATTCATACAAACATTGCATATTATAATTTAAAACATGTATGCCTTGCACAACACTTAACTGGGTATATAAATAAAAATAAAAAAAATAGGACCTTGGGTTACTAGGGGCAACATGGCATAATATTAGATATGGACACATATTCCCACCAAATTTAAAAAAAATTGTATTAAGTAACATTAAGTGTAGGCTGCATTATGTTGTTCATGTTATTTGGTATGTACAAAGGAATATGTCTATGTCGAGAAGATTTAGCTGATGTAGTTTAGAAGTTGGTTTATTCACACTTGATTACATTTGATAGTATTAAATAAATAATTACAATATGCATTTAACATCAAAGTTTATTTTGGTCCCGGGCAGGTTTCTGGAAGTCAGTTTAGGCGGGAAAACTTCCCCTAGCCTAGACTGAACGGCACCGGGGTGTATCCTGATCCTCCAGGATGGGACAGTCAAAGGAGAACGACCACTCCCCACTGTCCATAGGGAACAATGTAGCTGTGCATGTGACCAAGGCATGCACAGCCCATGGGTAAACATTGATTGGTTGTAAACCACAGGGCAGGCTTACCCCCTGTGGTAATGTGTATTGGAGTAAGATTAAAGGAGCGCAGTTGCCCCATAAAAATTGTATTGTATTGTATTGTATTGTACCATCTTCATTCTGCTGGAACATCTTGCTGTATGCTGTTGCCCCTAGCAATAGGGATGAGTCTTCTTTGAAAAAGCTGCAGGACCTGCAGCGAAACGCGTCAGGTGCCACCCTGATCACCGTTGCTTTGTTGCTGAACCAGTGCCCGGACCATACTGGATGCCCAGAGTTTGCTATTTGGTGGATTTTAACAGGCGTACTTAGGACCATCCCGCAAGTCAAGCTCCGCATACTGGTGAGGATTGAGAATATGCTATCAACTCCCAATTGAAGGATCATCCATGGGATATTTCTCCCTCCAGCGGCCTAAGAAGCGGTAATAACCCTTTTCGGGACTGTGCAATCAGCTCCTAAGCCTGTATATTCTGCCTAAACTGGTGTCCAGTTATTTAAAAGGAACGGACATTTCTGGTTCACTTATTCTGCCGGTGGTCACATTGACTTTTAATTGGTTATTAATCAGAGTTATTAATAAATTTTTTAATCTGTTTTCATTCAATCCATCTCATTTTTTAATTTTTAGTATTAATTGAAATCAGCGCTGCTATTATTGGTTTTCTTTTTGTGTATGAGTCTTTTTTAAGGCTATTATTGAGCAAATAAACATCTGCCTCAAGAAGATTGCTTTATCTTGTGACCTACAGGGTTACTCCAAACATAGCCCTGTCCTCCGGCTGTCCAGGAAAGCACCTAGCATCTCCAAGTTCCGCCTTCCGCCAGCTACCAGTAGAGGCCTAGCAAGAGGCTAGTGGGGATTCGTCAACACCACACAGGTGTGGTAAGGCAGTGCGTCGGCACATACAGAGCAGAACCGTGGTTCCAAACGCCACGGCAGGTTAGGAGTTTGGTGGTGGCAGCATAAACCCGCCCACAACGCAGTGGGTGGAGTCAGTAACAGGCGGTTACTGACGGTAAGCGGGAATCCCCTATGTGGTCAGGCCTCGTGTGACCTGACCCTCCATTCTGTGTGCAGGAGACGGGACGCGAAAGCGGCGAGTGCTTTCGTACGGGACCGTCCTGTCACAGAAATTGGTGGCATAGCGGTGGGATAATCCCAGGCGGCTTTTCATCACCCAATTGGAGAAGCCGAGTTACTCAGGGGAGGAGTAACTGCAGCGCAGGAGAACGCACAAGATGGCGGAGTTCAGCGGAATGTCCAAGGATGATCTGGAGATGGTGTGCCAGGAGAAGGGTGTGGATATCCCTTTCAACGCGTCCAGAAGCGCCTTCCTACCTCTATGTCTGTCTGTTTTTACCCAGTTTTGTTCTATTACTGTTGTTCTAATTGTAAAGCGCAACGGAATATGCTGCGCTATATAAGAAACTGTTAATAAATAAATAAATAAATACATTTTGAATTTTAAAAAAAAAAAGGCATTATTTGGTAGCGTGTCACATTTATAGGTGCTAACAATAAAAATGATATGTGGCCAGACAATTGCTGTTTGTAGTATTTTGTCAGAGCAGTGTTTGCCAAGTAATTGGTCAACAGGTGAATTCATTTGCAAATTAATTGCTAATTAGGGCAGACACACTTGTAACAGTACTTCGCAAGTGCAGAGTAGCTGCAGACTTACTCCTCGGCTGCGACAAGATAGCGAACATTTGTTGTGTACATTTTACCATCGGATACGCATTTCTGCTAAAAACACGCCTACTGCTGGTTGCATACTCCCACACTAGCCGCCCACTTTCACGCCCATTTCGTTAGATAGCGAAGCCGAGCCTCTGTCACGCCTCCGTCACTCCCTGTTTTCGGTGGTGTAGTACGAGCAGATTTTCAGTTAGTAAGTTTGCACAAGCGTCGTATCGCTCCCTTTGCGCACTTCAGTATTCACGCATGCGCAGTTTGTGATTTTTCGCCGTTTGCGATGCGATGAACTGCTGCGAAAAACTCAGAATGAGGGCCATGGTTTTTCACATCTGCTAACAAATTTGCTGCTACAATCAGGTCTGAATTAGGCCCTATGTAACATAGTTCAAAGACACAAACCAGCATACAAAACAGTGGAAAAAATGTTTGTCTTGGGGTTCGAACTGGGTAGCCTAACGTGACCAAGGAGCACTACTGTGTAACGTACTGTGTAACATAGCATGAAAAAGGTACACTACTACAACATGTGGTGTAATATAAATCAGGGGCACTACATGCGGTGTAATGTGAATAAGATTGTGCTACTGTGTAATTTCATTTGGTGGCATTATTGTGTGGTTACACCTTTTCCCTGTGACCTATTTTAACTTAAAGAAGGGAGGGTGCAAATGTATCATTTGCAGGGTGGCTTCTCCAAGACATCACTCTTCCTGTCATATGGATACCGCATTCCCTTTCAGGCTGCAACCTTGTTGCGAGGCAATGCCTACTTTTCCAGGTAGTGAGCGCACAAGTAACACCCTCCTCTTCCCATGTCATTGTGGTGGAGGGGGGTGGGGCACTCCTAAAAATTCTCACTCAGGGTGCTAGTAGGCCTGGAGCCGGCTATGCTCATGCCCTTACACTGTCTCTCTCCCTGGCACTATTTCTCTCTCCCTCTCTCCACTGACACTCTCTCCCACTCTCTCTGACACTATCTCTCTACCACTGACACGGTCTCTCTCTCTCCCACTGACACTGTCTACCCATCTCTCTCTCCCTGGCACTGTCTCTCTCTCCCTGGCACTGTCTCTCCCTCCCTCTCTCTCAGCCTGGCACCATCTCTCTCCCTCCCTGATAGTGTGTGTGTCTCTCCCTGACTCGCTCCCTGACACTTCCTCTGTCTCTTTCGTTCTGTCTCGACCTGTCTGTCTCTTCCTTCCTAATCATTTGCTCTCCCTCCCTGACACTCTCTCTCCCTCTGACACCCTCTCTCTCTCCAATGCCCTCTCTCTCTTCCCTTCTCATCCCTTTTTCTCTCTCCCTGACCCCTCTGTCTCTTTCTTGCTCCTCTCTCTCTCTCCCTCTGACACTCTCTCTTTCTACCTGATGCCCTCACTCTCTCTTCTCCTCCTCTCACCCCTTTCTCTCTCTCTCTCTCTCTCTCTCTCTCTCTCTGTCTCTCTCTCTCTCTCTCTCTCTCTCTGACCCCTCTCTGTCCCTCTCTTTCTTGCTCCCGTCTTTCTTTCACTCTCTCTCTCTCTCCCCCTGACATCCTTTTTGTCTCTCTCTCTCTCCCCTCACTCTCTATCTCCTGCCCCCTAGTGACAATGGCATGGGGGAGGGGGCCCCTTTTATGATTTTGCTATAGGGGCCTGAAAGTTCTAGTTACGCCCCTGCCTTCATCTACAGATTGGGCCCTGGTCATGTAGGGCTTTGAAAGTCAGCAAGCTAATCTTGAAAATGATTCCCCATTTTACATTTTTCATTTTACAGGTAGCCAGTGTAGGGAGTGATTGGGTATTATGTGGCTGGAACAGGGCTGGTTGGTCTGGCAGCTTCATTTTGTACCATCTGCTAGTGGTGCAATTGTTTTGCTGGGAGACCAAGGTAGAGGGTATTGCAATAGTCTACGCGTGAAGATAGAAATGCATGGATGACTTTAGATAGATCTTCTGAGGAAATTAAATGCTTGATTCTGGCTATGTTCCTCAGATGAAAGAATGAGGATTTGATTGTGGCTGACACCTGATGTTTAAGTGTGGGTATGGGTCGTTGGGTCGACTAAACTTAGGTCGACACTCATTAGGTTGACCACTGAAGGGCGACATGCATTAGGTCGACAGGGGCAATAGGTCAACATGGCCATTAGGTTGACATGTACTAGGTCGACAGGTCAAAAGTTCGACATGGGTTTTTGGACTTTTTTGGTGTCGTTTTCTTCGTAAAGTGACGGGGAACCCCAATTAGTGCATCGTGTCCCCTCACTTGGCTTATTTTGCTCGCCATGTTTCGGGCAAGGTGCCTCGCTGCACTCGGCACAGGTTACCATTCCCAATTGTAGTCCACGTGGATCATAAAGTATGAAAGAGTCCAAAAAATAAATAAAAAAAACTCATGTCGACCTTTTGACCAGTTGACCTAATGACTATATTGACCTTTTGACCATGTCAACCTAATGCAAGTTGACCTTCAGTGGTCGACCTAATGACTGTCGACCTATGTTGTGTTGACCTAACGACTGTATCCCTTAAGTGTCAGTCCACTATCCAGGACAAAACCAAGATTCCTCACATGTTCAGTGTTTTGAAGTTCTGATCCCCCAAGCATAAGTCCTGTCAGTTGGCTATGCTGCAGTCTTGTCCTCTGACCTATCATCAGGACTTCTGTTTTATCAGGGTTCAGTCTCAGTCAACTGGCACTCATCCAGTCCTGGAGCTCAGCTAGACAGCCATTTAGCCATTCACTGAGTGGTAGCATGTATACTGTAAAAAGCATGGGAGATAGTATAGAACCCTGTGGGACACCACAAGTCAATGGCACTGGTGGCGAAGAGTATACTCCAGATGAAACACTCTGACCTACCAGCGCAAAATGATTTGAACTTTATAAGAATTATGCCATCCAGACCACAGGAATTCTTCAGGCGCTCAATAAGAATCCCATGGTCCACAGTATCAAATGCAGCAGAGAGATCCAGAAGGATTAAGATTGAACAGTCACCTCTGTCGCTTGTCATTAGATCATTTAGCCTTTATACCAGGGCTGTTTCAGACCTATGGGGGTAATTCAGAGCTGATCGTAGATGTGCTAAATTTAGCACATCTACGATCAGATTCTCAGACTGCGGGGGGATGCTCAGCACAGGGCTAGTCTGCCCCACATGTCAGGCCCTGCAGAACCCCCCCCCCCTCCCCTCCCCACACAGGTGCCAAAGCATTGCACGGCAGCGATGCTTTTGCACCGAGCCGAGTAGTTCCCTGCCTGCGCAGCCTACCCGCAGTGTTTTGAGTCATAGTGGCTGTGTGTGACATCATGCAGCCGATGTGGCCCACGCCCGCAACGGTCCAGACATCCCTGCGTTGTCTGGACCGCCCCCACCAATGGCATAATAGAAGCTTGGTTGAGGCAGGGTCCAGATCACAGGTGGAGGGATGCAACATTTGGGTAATTTCAACAATGTTTCGTACTTATACTAGGTCAAAGCTGTTCCATGCAGGCAGTTGGCTTTCATTGGCAGGCTTGCTAGATTGGTACTCCGCTGGTGTCACTGTGGGGATTCCAGCCCCAATGGTGGATACTTTATCTGCAAAGAATTTTGCAAACTCATTGCATCTTGACTGGGAGAGGGCTTCTTCAGGCTGCAGGCATGCTGGTTTGCAAAGCATCTCCACTGTACGGAAAAGCTGTACTGGCCTATTTTTTGCTGCCATGATCTCATATGAAAGGAACTCTGTTTTCTTGCGGGTGATTGATGATTGATATTTTCCAATGTGTTTGATTAGATTTAATTTATTCTCTACTAGGTTTGTCTTCCTCCTTCGTCTTTCAAGTTTATGCCCCCTTTTATTAAGATCTCGAATACTGTTGTAAAATCAAGGTGCTTTACGGAGTAGTTTGCAGGGTCATATACGCACAGGGTGCTAGCACCGTGAGGCGCGTGTCCCGGCCATTGCTGTGGAGCCAGGACGCCACACCTCTTGCTGACCCCTACCTGGCACCTAGCAATAGGCAGATGCTGGGCGCAAGGTTTTCTGCCCCCCCCCCCCCCTGTCGCATAGTAACAGGCAGACGCCAGGTGCAAAGTTTCCTGGTCCCTGACCGGCGCCTAGCAACAGAGACAGATGGCGTTCCCCATTGCTGGGTAACTAAATACCCAGCTGTGTACAAGGACGTGCAGCAGGCAGCTGCACGATATTTGCAATTAAGGAGTTTCTTCTGTGATTGGTGCAGCACCATTTATATTCTCTTCCTGGTCACTCCAAAGATGCTGGTGATAGTTCTTACTTCTGTGCGAACCTGTCAGCTCGTTAGAGATCCTGCCTGTGTTGTGCTGTGACCTGGAGACTTTGACTGATCGATTCTTTACCAGATCTTGCGTGTTCAGGTTTTCATGAAGTATCCACGCTAACAGTTCTTTGTTTATATTTATATATTTAACATCCCTGAGCATTGTTGCTCTCACTGTTTATTTGCTTATAACATCTAAGACCATTGTTGTTCTCATTATCACTCGTGCATCGGTGTTGCAGGGTTAGTTAGGTTCCCTCTTATTCACTCGTAGTCTTGGGGGGCATCAGAGTTTGGGCGGACCTAATTCGCCCATTCAAACGCGGCTGTCATGGGCAGAAGAACACTAGCACTGCAGGCACCATCTGACCTCTAAGAGGGGTAACGGAGTCAGGGGTAGAGCACGAGTTGCTGCAGACATCAATTCTAGCTGCAGCTTTACCTGTGAGTACTGGAACTTTCCAGTTGTCGCATACTCCCCTGAGTTCCAGGTACTTATCCATAACAGTATCACCAGCCAAAAAACCGTAGCTCCGTGGGTCGTTTGTCTCCGGATGGAACCAACACAAAATCCGGCTCAGATTCTGGCGGGCCAGATCCAGGATTTGACCCAGCAGCTACAGGATCTTACTCTTCGAGTGGACACTAAGGAGGAAACTCGTAGGACCCAGACTGTCTCATTATCTGCTCCCAGGGAGCCTAAGCCACACCTCCCAGATAGGTTTTCTGGAGACCGTAAACAGTTTGTGAACTTCCAGGAAAGTAGCAAGCTTTTTTTCAAGCTCAGGCCTTTTTCTTTGGGCACTGAGACCCAGCGAGTAGGGATCATAATTTCCCTGTTACAAGGTGACCCACAGTTTTGGGCCTTTGGCCTTTCAGCAGATTACCCTAGTCTGCTGTCCGTGGATTCCTTCTTTAAAGCCTTAGGTGTTCTCTATGATGATCCAGATCAGGCAGCGTCCGCAGAGGCCCATCTTTGTTCTCTTAAACAAGGGAGAAACTCTGCCGAGGTGTATGGTACCGAATTTCGCCGATGGGCCAATGATTGTGGCTGGAATGACCCAGCACTTCGGAGTCAGTTCCGGTTAGGATTAACAGAACAAATCAAAGATTTTCTCATCCAATATCCTTCTCTGGCCACCCTGGATGCACTCATGGAGTTAGCCATCAAAGTAGATAGGCGGATTCGGGAACGAAGAATGGAGAAGGAGGTCCCCTCACCTATGTCTCATTGAACAGTGCCAGAGGTTGTAGGGGATATGGGGGAGGCCATGCAAATCGGGGCTTTCCGTTTAATGCCTCAAAAGAAGGCGATACATCGCACTCTTGGACTGTGTCTCTATTGTGGGACCAAGGGACATCTGGCGAACATTTGTCCACAGAAGGTGGAAAACTAGTAGACCCGAGAAATTTTGGGAGAGTCTTTTCGGGTCTCTGTTCAATCTCCCCAAATAATTTGTTGTTGTTACCCATTAGGATAACAACCCCTTCTGGTCCTAGTGAGGTTAATGCTTTTGTTGATTCCGGGGCTGACGGAAATTTTATGGACTTGGAATTTGCTCTTGTCAGATGAATTCCCAATTTCCTTTTGTGGATTGGATGGTAGTCCTCTCCAAAATGGTCGGGTCAGTACCTGGACTCCAGTCCTCCAGTTTTTTGTCGGAATGTTCCATTGTGAAGTTATATTTTTTTCTGGTACATTGTCCCCTAACTCCAATTGTTCTGGGCCTGCCTTGGTTTAAGATTCATAATCCAGTATTCAACTGAAGTACTAGGGATCTGGTTTCTTGGGGCACGCAATGTGCAATCAAATGCCTGACCATGCTGGTTCGCTCAGCACTACCTGTCCCTGAAGGGTTGCCAACCCAGTACATATCTTTTACGGACGTTTTCTCCAAACAACAATCTGAATCTCTGCCTCCTCACTGTCCTTATGATTGGTTATGCCTTTTGGACTCTCCAACACTCCTGCCGTCTTCCAGGATCTCATAAATGATGTTCTTCGGGATTTCCTTGGAAAATTTGTGGTCATCTATCTTGATGATATTCTGATCTACTCTGCCTCACTTAAAGAACATCGAGCTTATGTAAAAGCGGTCCTCACCAAACTAAGGGAGAATAATCTGTATGCAAAATTGGAAAAATGTGAATTTGAGGTTGAGAAGGTAGCCTTCCTAGGATACATCATCACCTCCAAGGGGTTTTCTATGGATCCTAAGAAACTTCAGGCAATTCTGGAATGGGTACGTCCTTCCAATCTAAAAGCTACTCAACGTTTCCTTGGTTTTGCAAACTACAGAAGATTAATTGATTCTTTTTTTTAAAAAAGTTTTATTAGTCGATATACAGTAATACACAAAATCGGATTGTTGTACAAGAACAGTAAAAATTACAGTACGATATATACCCAAAAAAGAGACAATCTAGTAAACAAGTGAGTAAATCTTTTTTTTTTTTTTTAAAGTAAGATGACAGAGATAGTGCAAGAGAAGAGAGAGTCCTCTAGGTCTATGGTGTGGCCAACCAGCCTAGGGGAATGAGAGAACGGAAAGAAAAGAGGCAGGAAGAAAAAAGAATGAGGTTGAGAACAAAAAGAGAAATAGAGAGAAGAGGAGGTGGGGTCCGAGTGGCGGGGTCCGGGCAGTCCACACGAAAAGAAGGGTAGGTAACTTATTTAGCTACAGAATGGGGAGGGGGGCATTTTGAGAAGCTAGCCAAGGTGTCCAGACTTTATC
Organism: Pseudophryne corroboree; assembly: GCF_028390025.1. Classification (NCBI taxonomy): domain Eukaryota; kingdom Metazoa; phylum Chordata; class Amphibia; order Anura; family Myobatrachidae; genus Pseudophryne; species Pseudophryne corroboree. The sequence goes on from NC_086447.1 coordinate 614,463,364, forward strand.
AAATGCTCCAGCAGATTGCCTAATGATACTGGTCATTTATTCCATCTTATAAACGTACCAAATGTAAGTGATGACGGATTGCAGGGATGGTGGAGAGGGCAATCTCCAGGCTTTTGCTATGTGGCATGTCGTAGCAGTGGCCACATGACACAATAGCTTGTTCTGATGTTTAGTTAAGGTCGGGAGGTCTAGAGGCAGTAGGAAGTATTTAGGGTCCAGGGGGATTGGGATAGTGAATAGGCGCGAAAGAAGTCGAACAACGTCTTTCCATAAAGATACTAATTTCGGACAAGTCCACCAAATATGCATGTATGTCCCTTCAGCAGCGCAACCCCCTTAACAGCTGTCTGTAACATCGGGGTACATCGCCTTTAAACGAGAAGGTACATAATACCAACGGTATAACAATTTATACACATTTTCCTTTATCCGAACAAAGATAGAACTGGAGGACGCATTACTCCATATTTCTCCCCATTCCTCCTCATCCAAAGTGACACCCAGATCTCTCTCCCAGGCCAATTCTCTGTTGCCTCTGGGAGCGGCAGAGCCCTGCAATAGCAAAGCATAGAGGTCAGAGATTAGACCTTTCATAGAAGAGCATCTCATACATATATTTTCAAGAGTGGTGAGAGGCCTAGAAGAGAGACTGGTATGAACCCTGGAGTAAAAGTGTCTAAGTTGGAGGTATTGAAAATATTCACTATGAGGGAGAGAGTATTGTGTATGAATCTGGGTAAACAAAGGAAAAGGTGTACTAGAGGTGATGTCATTGAGGAAGTAAACGTTCCCCTGTTTCCAGAGTGAGAAAGCAGATTTAACCATTCCTGGAGGGAAGGCAGGGTTATGGAACAGAGGTATAAGGGGGGATGGGTTAGGAGCTAATTGTAGTTTCCTCAGCACAAGATCCCAAATACACAGAAAGCGGGCCACCACTGGGTGAAATGAGGTGGCACAAAGACGGGCAGATCTCGGAAGCCATAAGAGGGAAGAAAGTGTGGAGAGTCCTATCTCACCGGCTTCGATAGTTATCCAAACCTTGTCCGCGCCAGAACTGCACCACTGAACACAGGAAGCCATCTGAGCTGTGTAGTAATAGTATTTAAAATTGGGTATGCCTCCGCACCAAGAAGGCCATTGTAACAATGAGAGTTTAATTCTAGGGTGTTTATTGGCCCAAACAAAATGGGAAGTTTGATGTTGCAAGAATTTAAAAACGTAGGAGGGAATATAGATCGGGAGCGTTTGGAAAAGGTATATAATCCTAGGAAGAACATTCATCTTTACAGAATTGGCACGTCCAATCCATGAAATGAAATAGGAGGACCAGGTTTGGAGATCCGAACTAATTTGGTCCAAAAGTCGTGGGAAGTACGCTTGAAAAAGTTGATGGTGTCTGTGGGTTAGGTAAATTCCTAGGTATTTGATTTTACGGTTATGCCAGGAAAATGGGAATTGTGAATATGGGTCTATCTCAGAGAGGAGAGGAGAGAGTGACGATGTTGGGTTTGTAAGAGAAACCAATACATCGTCAGCATAAAGTGCAATTTTGTGTTCCGCATGGCCGATTTGAATCCCTTTGATATTCGGGTTGTGACGAACCCTGGCCGCTAAAGGCTCCATGATGAGGGCAAAAATCAAGGGCAAGAGCGGGCAACCTTGCCTGGTCCCATTAGATATCTCAAAACTTGAAGAAGTGACCCCATTGACAGAGACCCGCGCTGAGGAGTTGCGATACAATGCCGAGACACCATCATAAAACTTACCAGAAAAGCCCATGCGTTGAAGAACAGAGAAGGCGAAAGGCCACGAATTGTGATCAAACGCCTTCTATGCGTCCAAGGCTAATAGCAGGGAAGAGGACTTTTGCCGATGGATAGAGTGGATAATATCAATGGCCCTTCTGGTGTTATCAGAGGCCTGTCGGCCTGGAATAAATCCAACCTGATCGGGATGTACCAGTACAGAAAGATGGGGGACCGATCTCAAAGCTAGGATTTTTGCATACATTTTCAAATCGACATTGAGCAATGAGATAGGCCTATAATTGCCGTACTGGGTGGGGTCTCTGTCAGGTTTTGGGATCACAACAATATCAGCTTGAGTAGTTGCCAGAGCAAAGGATGCACCCCCCAAGATCTGGTTAAAGAGGGCTGTAAGGTGAGGGGCTAATACTTTAGAAAAGTGTTTGTAATAGTGCGCCGTGAAACTGTCAGGGCCGGGGGCAGTTGAGGGCCGCATGGATTTCATGGCTGTTAACGTCTCCTCTACTGAGATATCCTGATTCAGTTTGTCTAATTTTGCTGTGGAAATGCTTGGGAGAGGGGTCGAGGACAGGTAGGAGCATAGTCTCCCTGGGTTGAGGGAAGGGGAATGTGTTGGTGTCGGCAAGTTATAAAGAGAGCTATAGTAGTCCTTAAACTCTTCGAACATTTGTTTAGGGTCGTAAGTGAAGTCACCCAAGATTTGGGAATACAATTTGTCAATTGCACCACTCGCTTGCTTACGTCGCAGTTTATTCACCAGTAGGGAATCTAATTTGTCCGCTTTGTCATAGAACTTCTGATTTAATTTTCGGAGAATGAGAGCCGCACGACGAGACAAAAGCGCGTTCAGTTGGCCTTGTAAGTTAGTCAGTTGCACAAGTAAAGCAGGGCAGGAATTAAGTTTATGTTGGGTGGCTAGGGTAGCAATTTGCGATTCTAGCAAGTGTATCTCCTGCATTGCTTTTTTGTGAAGCGCGGAGGTCCGTGCCATAAGAAAACCCCTCAAGGTGGCCTTATGAGCCTCCCAAATAATACCAGAAGAGATGTCAGGTGTGATATTCTCAGTAAAATATTGTTCTATCGCCAGTTGTATTTCTGCAGAAACTGACGGGTTAAGCAAAAGGGATTCATAAAATCGCCATTTGCGAACAGTGTGTGCGGAATGATATAGATCTATGAGAATATAAACACCGGAATGGTCAGTCCAAGTGAAAGGGGTTATTCCTGCATCAGTAATTCTAGAGGCAATGGAGGACGAGATGTGTAACATATCAATCCGGGTGTAATGCTGATGCGGGGCTGAATAATGGGTATAGTCTCTGGCAACAGAGTGGCAGAGACGCCACGAGTCCCGTAGGTCGTGAAATTTGAGGGAGGCTGCGAGCGTGCGTGAAGGTCTCGAGGCAAAGGGGGGGGGACCAGTCCTATCTAATAGGGGGTCAAGAATGGTGTTAAAATCCCCACCCAATACAATGTGGCTCGTGCAACTTTGCCAATGTGACGGAAAAGGGAATGGAAAAACTGAGGTTGATCTTGGTTAGGAGCATATACAGAGATAAGTGTCAGGATTTCAGAACGGAGTGTACCAATAACCATCAAGTATCGACCGTCTGGATCCACCACAGTTTTGCTATGTTTAAATGGAATGTGACGATTAATTAAAATTGCAACCCCACATTTACAATCCGCTGAAGCGAAGAAAGCGTGTGTAAATTGCTTACCACGGAGTTGAGTATGGGTGCCCGTAAGGTGAGTTTCTTGAAGAAAAACTACATCAGCTTTCTCACGTCTACAGGCACCCAGGAGCACCGTCCGTTTTTTGGGGGAATCGAGGCCATTTACATTAACGGATAATATCTTTAGGGGCATGATGGCCTGAGTAACAACATCTCATAAAAAAAATCATAAAAAAGAGGGTACAAAAATAAAGGCCTCCCGGGGCCAAACTACCCATAAAAGATTGAGGGCAAGTAAAATGGATACCCAGAACCCACCACAAGGACAATGGGAGAAAAAGGAATTGAGGGAAGGAAAGCAAGGAAGAACAAGAAGAGAGGAGAAAAAGCCCACTTGGGCAGAAACCCTGTAACAATGGGGCCCGTAACAGGACCGCCAAACAAAGGAAAAATACAATCAATAGAGTATTCAAATAAGGGAGCATGGGGTTAGTGGCACGTACCAACATATCAGGTTGGCGGCCTGACCGGGAACAAAATGGCCGAGGCCAAAAAAGTATACATCACGGAAACAAAACTTGTGTCACGAAGGGAAGGTAGGGGGTGGGAGAGGGGAAAAAAGGGGGGGGGGGGAGAGTTGGGAAGGAAGCAGAGGGAAGAGGGACATCAAAGGGAGTAGTGGAGCAACAATATGTGGTCCGTATAGTAGGTTAAGTATCATAGGACCAAACAGCAAAACGACCAGTCATCGTTTGACCAGAAACATAAAGGCAAATTGTACAATGATAGACGTAATGGGTGGAGCATCTGAAGAACTATCATACAGAGTGTCTGAAATAAACCAAGGGGGTCCATGGAGCAAGGACCAGGTCAACCTGCTCCATGGAGGGCCCTCAGCCTTCAAAGAATCTATTGTCATTAGATATATAACATTACCAGCATTGTATCAAGTCAACATAAAAAAAAGAAACGAAGGAGGTCCGGAGAACAAAGGACGAACAGTCTAGTCCAGGGGGAGCCTCCTGCACAATGAAAACGATGGGAGAAAAGAGGGTAGGAGATCAAGGGAGAGCTCCATCTTCGTCCCCATGACGAGACACTCTCGTCCAGTCCGGCTGGGGCGGACGGAGTCGTTGTGATTTCGGAGAAGCAGATGGGTCGACAGAAGAGGACGATGATTCTGGGAGAAGATCAAGCTTGTGAAGCAGTTCCTGCCCTTGTGTCAGGGTTTTAATTGCATAATTGATGCCTTTAAAAGAGAGCTTCAACTGGAAGGGGAATCCCCAGCGATATCGAATTTGGTGTTGGCGTAGAAGCTTAGTAAACGGTTGGAGGTCCCGCCGTTTCTGAACGGTCGAGGGCGCCAAGTCCTGGTAAATCTGCAATTGCATGCCTCGGAAGACTATGTCAGAGGAATCCCGGACGAAAGCAATTCTTTTTTCCTTCGAGCGGTAATAATGGAGACGGGCTATAATGTCCCAAGGAGGCTGTGATGTTGACGGTTTGGCTCGCAAGGCCCTGTGTGCCCTGTCAAAGAGGCAATCTTCATCAGACAAATCCAGGACCAAATGCTGGAAAAGGTCTTTCAAGAAGGAGGGCAGCGTAGAGCTCTGGACTGACTCCGCCACATTACGTATTCGCAAGTTATTGCGTCGGGACCGGTTATCTTGGTCTTCTTGGCTCTCCTTCAGGGTCTCAACTTCAGCGTGGAGCCTTGAGAGCTCGTGGTCTAGATGCAGTTGCGAGCGACATAAGTCGTCGGTCTTAGTCTCCAAAGCATCTGTACGATTTCCAAGCGAGGCAATGTCTAATTTGAAATCCAGGACCGCTTTGGACAGTTCCTATTTGAAGGCTGTTTGCACGCCCTCCAAGAGGCAAGACATTACTGCCTGTATCTGAGGGTCAATACCCATCTCTGAAGATCACAGGGAGGAAGGATGCTCCGGAGAGTGTGCCAGGCTCTGGGAACCCTTAGTCTTGCCGCAAAAAAAGTTTGTGGGAGCCTTCTTGCTCCTTTGTGACATAATGAAAGCAGGCAGGGGAGAGGTCTATCTTCTCTGGTAAAGATGCAATTTAAAGGGGAGGGGAATAGGGCGTTAGAGAGTGGTAATTGACACAGGTGAGTTATGAGGCGGTCAGGCCGGCCATGGGGTGTTATTCATCCAGATACCATCGCGGCCACGAGGAGCACCAGGGCCAGACCGTGAAGGTGGTGAAGACGAAGAGAATATATCGCAGTTGTGTGAAACAGGTATCGCCGCCAATCAGAGGAGCAGCCACAACAGCGTATTCAAAGCACAGCCCAAGGCGTCTTCCCAGGGTTCGGTCACTGGAACTTAAAGTGGAGGGTCATCCAACAGTGGCGAGAGGGAGTGGGGATTTATAGGCAGCTATGATACAGAGATGGAGCTGTGGCGTTTACTTTACGACACCCCCCATCGCACAGTGCATCAGGGACCCCTAGGAATCACCCAGTAAGGGCCAGGAGGTGGTGGGCCCTGGTCATGGACCAGCCAGTGACAAGGGTGCCCCACAGTTACCTTCAGGAGCAAGCAGTATGAGCAGGGGATCAAGCAGGATTATAATGTGAGCCAGGTCAGAGCATACTATAATACAGGGGTGGCCAACCAGTCAGAGGCAAAGAGCCAGAAAAGATCCACAGTAAATGTGAAGAGCTACTATCATACACGCGCCGTGGGCGCGCGTGCAAAAATGGGGGCGTGGCCTAGTTGTCACAAAGCCACACCCCATTTTTGTGCGCACACTTTTCGGTATCACATTTGTAGGAGTATGACCTTGTGTCATAACCCCGTTTTTAGTCATGTTGTACAGTGCCACATACATATAATGCCCCAGTACAGTGCCACATACATATAAAAATGCCAAAAAATGGGTGCCTCCACAGTGCCAGATACACATATGTCCCCACAGTGCCAGATAAATATATGCCCCCAGTGCCAGATACACATGTCCCCACAGTAGCAGATATACATGCTCCCACAGTGCCAGGTACATGCCCCACAGTGCCAAATACATATATTCCGCACAGTGCCAAATACATGTATGCCCCCACAGTGCCAAATACATATATGCCCTACAGTGCCAAATACATATATGCCCCACAGTGCCAGATACACATGTCCTTACAGTGCCAGATACACATGCCCCCACTGTGCCAGTTATGCCCCCAGTGCCAGCTATGCCTCCAGTGCCAGATACACATGTCCCCACAGTGCCAGCTATGCCCCCAGTGCCAGATACACATGTCCCCACAATGCCAGCTATGGCCCCAGTGCCAGATACACATGCCCCCACAGTGCCAGACATGCCCCCAGTGCCAGATACACATGCCCCCACAGTGCCAGACATGCCCCCAGTGCCAGATACACATGTTCCCACAGTGCAAGATATGCCCCCAGTGTTAGATACACATGTCCCCACAGTGCCCGATATGCCCCCAGTGCCAGATATGCCCCCAGTGCCAGACATGCCCCAGTGCCAGATATGCCCCAGTGCAAGACATGCCCCAGTGCCAGATATGCCCCCAGTGTCAGATGTGCCCCACATATGCCCCAGTGCCAGACATGCCCTCAGCGCCAGACATGCCCCCAGTGCCAGACATGCCCCAGTGCCAGACATGCCCCCAGTGTCAGATATGCCCCAGTGCCAGACATGCCCCCATATGCCCCCAGTGCCAGACATGCCCCCAGTGCCAGATATGCCCCAGTGCCAGACATGCCCCCAGTGCCAGACATGCCCCAGAGTCAGACATGCCCCCAGTGGCAGATATGCCCCAGTGCCAGACATGCCCCACATATGCCCCAGTGCCAGACATGACCCCAGTGCCAGATATGCCCCAGTGCCAGACATGCCCCCAGTGCCAGATATGCCCCAGTGTCAGACATGCCCCACATATGCCCCAGTGCCAGACATGCCCCCAGTGTCAGATATGCCCCAGTGCCAGACATGCCCCACATGCCCCAGATATGCCCCCAGTGCAAGTCATGCCCCCAAGCCAGAAATGCCACCAGTGCCAGATATGCCCCAGTGCCAGACATGCCCCCAGTGTCAGATATGCCCCAGTGCCAGACATGTCCCCCCAAGTGCTGCTCACCGTTATGCTCTGCTGGAGGGGAGGAGATCGCAGCATACGCCTCTCCTGCCCCGCTGACCTCGACGGCGGTGTTTATCTTCAATTCGGCGCCGGCCTGTGAGCCAATCAGAGCTCGTGGTCCAGCAGCCAATCAGGAGCCTTAGCTGCCGGACCACGAGCTCTGATTGGCTCATGGGCCGGCGCCGAATTGAAAATACCACTGCTGGAGTCAGAGGGGCAGGAGACGCGCACGCTGCGCTCTCCTCGCCTCCCCTCCCCTCCCCTCACACGCCGGAGACCTGCTGTGCTGGGCAGTGTGTGTCGGGCAGCGGTGGCCAGGTGTGGATAGAGCCGCATGCGGAGGATGAAAGAGCCACATGCGGCTCGAGAGCCGCGGGTTGGCCACCGCTGCTATAATAGATCACGTGTGTGGGATGCGTACCCCAGGTTAAAAATATAAAGAATCCCTGACAGTGATTACAGGCAGTCCAGTACTATATCCCCTAACTCCCCTGATGGCAGCCAGCCCGGCTCCAACCAGCCTAGAGGCAGCACTAAACAAAGCACAGCCAGGGACAGAGATAATATGGGCTGTCACACTCCACGAGCCAATGCACTCCTGGCAGCAGATATAGAGAGCCCCGGATCCAGTGGAAGTGCAAGGCGCCGCGGGGACCCGCAAGCCACACTGACAGGCAAGTCTTGGCACGCAGAGAGATGCTGCAGAGGGATCTCCCGCCCGGGTGCCGGTCAGCGGCGGAGGCTGTCAGCGGGTCTCTCCTCCCAGGGGTACAGCCGCGGGACTCGCGATCAGCGGCGGGAGCCTCACAGAGGGACAGGATTGTGAGCTGCACTCACCTCATCCAGCAGCAGCAGGGTAGGAGACTCCTGCAACGGTGTCAATGTGGGGAAGGAGGGAGGGATGTCCGCGGGTCCGGGTCTCGATCAGTGAAGGCCGCATCCAGGAGGAAATCGAGGTCCCGGCTTCTCCTGGGCTAGTAGGCCGTAACCCGCACAGACGCAGGAGGCATCTGCTGGCTCTGCAAACCCCACCACCCAGTGCAGAGAGACCCCAATAGGTAGGTATAGCACCCCAGGACCAAATAGAGGCAACAGGAGAGGGATATTGAGGCATTAAAGGTAGGAGCCCCAACTCCACACGTCTGTCTGGAACAGTTGCCAAACCACACCCTCACAAATGTGAAGATTAATTGATTCTTTTTCCTCAATTGTTTCTCCAATTGTGAGCCTGACCAAGAGAGGTGCAGATCCTGCTCATTGGCCACCACAGGAGGTAGAGGTTTTTTTAGGACCTCAAGAAACCGTTTATCTCTGCTCCTGTTCTTCGGCATCCCGATCCAAATCTACCTTTCATTGTAGAAGTGGATGCCTTCGAAGTAGGCGTTGGCGCTATCCTTTCGCAAGAGGATCTACTCAGTCATAAACTCCATCCCTGTGCCTTTTTCTCTCAAAAATGTTCTCCTGCTGAAGTCAACTATGACGTAGGGAATCGAGAGCTTCTAGCAGTCAACTGTGCTTTGGAAGAATGGAGACACTGGCTGGAGGGAGCAAGACATACAATAACCGATTTCACAGACCACAAAAATTTAGTCTATCTTGAATCTGCTAAAAGATTAAATTCTCGACAAGCCAGATGGGCACTGTTTTGTGCCAGGTTCAATTGAATTATTACCTATAGGTCCGGCTTTAAAAACATCAAAGCTGACGCTTTATCTCAAAGTTTTCTGTCTTGTCATGAAGTCTATAAGTGTCCGGAGCTGATTCTTTCCCCAGGGTGTATCCTTGCTGGCCTAACCATGAATCTTGTCTCTCAAGTCCAGTCAGCACTGATGCAGGCCCCATCTGAGACTCCTTCAGGACTCCTGTTTGTTCCAGAGAAACTCAGATTAGCTGTGTTATCTGAGTTCCATGACAACAAGACTTTAGGACATCCAGGGGTTAATAAGACTTTACATATTCTCTCACGCTCTGTATGGTGGCCAACTATTAAGGCAGACATTCAAGAGATTGTTAGGGCCTGTCATGTCTGTGCCAAAATCAGGTCTCCTCATGTTCTTCCTTCTGGACAATTACTTCCTCTGTCTGTACCCTCCAAGCCATGGACCCATTTGTCAATGGATTTTATTGAAGATTTACCAATATCTTCCAAATGTTCGGTCATCTGGGTGGTGGTTGACCATTTCAGTAAAATGGCTCATTTCATTCCTCTGTCTAAATTGCCTAATGCTAAGGATCTTGTTTTTTTATTCATTCAGCACATATTCTGTATTCATGGCCTACCACAAGACATTGTCTCGGAGAGAGGCTCACAATTCATAGCCCGTTTCTGGAGATCTTTCTGTGCGGAACTAGGAATCAATATCAGTCTCTCGTCAGGATATCACCCACAGTCCAATGGCCAGACAGAACGGGTTAATCAATTTTTGGAGCAATATCTATGATGTTACATCTCTAAATGCCAGGACGATTAGGTTGACTCACCTTTGCAGAGTTGCATATAATAATTCTGAACATTCTTCAACTTCCATGTTTCCTTTCTTCTGTGTTTCCGGTATTCCTCTTAAATTCAATACTTTCATTCCATCACGACTGTCGAGTTCTTCTTCTTTTTCTCGCGTGTCTCGCCTTTGGAGGATTTGGAGGAAAGTACATCAAGCCTTGGAGGATGCGGCAGTCCGGTCTAAGAGATTTGCTAACAGATTTAGGAAACCTTGTTCTTTTAAAGTAGGAGACATGGTATGGTTATCTGCTCGTAACATCAAGCTCCGCCAGAAATCTCAAAAATTGGGTACAGTTACATTGGACCATTTCAAATCATCCAGAAAATCAATCCTGTTGCTTTTCATCTGCAATTACCCAGAAGAGAGAACTTGGGTGCCTGGGAAGTTCCTTCATGCTCCTGAATTAAAGAAAGGATTTTTCAAGAAATATCCCCAGAAGCCTGGATCTAGGGGTTTCTTAACCCCTCTTCAAGGGGGGGGAACTGTTAGCACCGGGAGGCGCGTGTCCCGGCCGTTGCCGTGGAGCCGGGACGCCACACCTCCTGCTGACCCCCACCCGGAGCCTAGCAACAGGCAGATGCCGGGTGCAAGGTTTTATGGTCCCCGCCCGACGCCTGGCAACAGGCAGCTGCCCGGCACAAAGTCTCTTGGTCCCCGCCCAGTGCCTAGCAACAGGCAGACACCGGGCGCTGTGAGCCACCGTATCCCTAGCAGTGGGGACGTCGGAGGCAGATGGCATTCCCCATTGCTGGGTAACTAAGTACCCAGCTGTGTACAAGGACGTGCAGCAGGACAGCTGCACGATATTTGCAATTAAGGAGTTTCTTCTGTGATTGGTGCAGCACCATTTACAGTATATTCTCTTCCTGGTCACTCCAAAGACACTGGTGATAGTTCTTACTTCTGTGTGAACCTGTCAGCTCGTTGGAGATCCTGCCTGTGTTGTGCTGTGACCTGAGACTTTGACTGATCGATTCTTGACCAGATCTTGCCAGCCGGTATTCAGGTTTTCGTGGAGTATCCACGCTAACAGTTCTTTATTTATATTTATATCTTTAACATCCCTGAGCATTGTTGCTCTCACTGTTTATTTGCTTATAACATCTAAGACCATTGTTGTTCTCATTATCACTCTTGCATTGGTGTTGCAGGGTTAGTTAGGTTCCCCCTTACTCACTCGCAGTCTCGAGTGGTGCCTTGTCACTTAATAAGACCGGGGGGAATTGGAGTTTGGGCAGACCTAATTTGCCCATTCAAACACGGCTGCCACGGGCAGAAGAACACTAGCACCGCAGGCACCATCCGACCACTAAGAGGGGTAACGGAGTCAGGGGTAGAGCACGAGTTGCTGCAGACATTTCTAGCTGCAGCTTTACCTGTGAGTACTGGAACTTCCCAGTTGCCGCATACTCCCCTGAGTTTCAGGTACTCATCCATCACTCAGGGGCGATAGTATCCATTGCAGCTGTCACATCCCTGTTATAATAACGGACTAGGGAACACTGATCTTCACAGGCCCCCATCACTGTAGAGAGGTCCAAGTTAGCTGCTAGAGCCTGATGCAACGAAGCACAACTCAAAGTGAGCTAGAGACGTTAAGCTGTGACTTTAAGCCATACAGGTACAAAGTGACAGATGAATGTACTTAGTGTACCGAAGCACTTTGTACTCATAACATAATAGTTAGGGCATATGTGTCAACTTTACTGGCTATAATGGAGGATCGCGGTCCTCCATTATATTGAATTGTGGGAAAATTGCGGTCTGCAGCTAACTGCTAGGGTTAATTGAGGTCACCACAAGAGTGACCTCAATTAACCTTGCGGATAGCCGCAGACCGCAATTTTCCCACCATTGACTATAATGGAGGACCGCGATCCTCCATTATAGCCAGTGCGCTCCGCCTGATTGACAGGCCAGGAGCGCACAGCCAATCAGGAGAGCGCTATGACGTGGCACTTCCTGATTGGCTGCCGGGTCCTCTAGTAACAGAAGTCACGGGGGGTCCCGGTATTCGGGGAAAGGGAATCCATGTGTAAAAATGGATCCCCTTTAGTTCGTTGGTTCAGGTGTTTCGGTTTGTTTGTTTGTTTGGTTTGTTTGTTTTTAACCCCTGGGATGCCTATAGGGAAAGAAGAGAACCGACCGACATTGGTTTTTATGTAAGTAAATTTTTTTTTACAGGTACCCTATTGGATTCTACTGGAGAAGGGGACATGAATGGTGGCGTGGGATGTAGGTAAGTATGTATGAGTGTGTAAGTGTTTTTTAATAAACTTTTACTTTCACTGTGTCTTGTGTTTTTTGGGGGGAATTTCTTTTGTTGTGGAACTACAGGTACCAGCAGGCCTATTATTTCCCTGCATGCTTGTACTTGTGGTTCTCACAGCAAAAGACAATATTCTTCTTTTTAACTTATTTCTAAAGGCTATCAGCCCTCATCCACCGAACAGGGATGGGGGGACAGCCTTGGGCTTCACCCCTGGCATTTGGGTGCCTGGAGGGGGGACCCCTCGATTTAAGGGGTCCCAACTCCCCCAAGGAACCCCGGCCAGGGGTGATTAGTTGGGGGGATAATACCACGGCCGCAGGGACCTATATAAATGTGTCCCCCTGCTGTGGCATTTTGTCCCTGGCTAGTGGAGTGCTGGTTTTAAAAATACGGGGGACCCATGTGTCTTTTGTCGCCCATATTTTTGGAACCAGGACCAGCCCAAGAGTCTGGTGCTGGCTGTCTAAATACTGTGGGACCCTACACAATTTTTCCCCAGTAGTTAAACCACCAGGACCGGCTCAAAGAGCCTGAGGCTGGTTATGCTTAGAAGGGGGGGACCCCACACAATTTTTATTTTTATTTTTAACTCTTTCTGACACTTTTACACAGAGAAGCATGCCCGGATCTCACTGATCTATCAAAACACGCCAGCCAGAAGCAGGTCTATTTGAAAGCTCAATTTCTATACGAATTCTATGCTTTCTCTGCAGTGTTTGGCTATTGTCGGCAGTAATTGAGAATACAAATTCTTAGTAAATTCCCATGTTGTATAAAATAACAGCTGTGTTTGACCGATGGTCTATTAATTTGTATTTTTGTGGACGGCTGTGTATCTCAATACGAATAGCCCCAACACTGCCAAGATTTGTGTTTAGTAAATTCCCGAGATGACACTTAGAAAAAAAAGCAAACTAGAATGGATTCGGGAGCTTAGTAAATTTCCACCTAAGTGGTCTATTCATGAAACAGTGAAAAGTGTGGAGAAGTGAGCTAGTGGAGCTCAGGTCAGTTTTATGTGGAATACTGGGGCAATTTAATGCATTTTTGTTTTGTGGAGGATAATATGGTTGTTTCTTTTCTGTAGGGTTTCGGCAGGACAGTCCACATGCCCCTTGAAGTGAGGTCATGGCCCCTTTTGGCACGCGACCTCCCCCTATTCAAGCGTGTGCTGTAGTGCCTACTTGGTAGATCATGAAAGCTTTTCAGCTTTTAGGGTAGATCGAGTCCAAGAGTCTTTGATGGTATAAAATTGCTAATACATTGGTACACTAGAACAAAACTATCCCCATGCGCTACAATCAGGATTTTGGTACTTACCGATAAATCCCTTTCTCTGATTCCACAGGGGCCACTGGAGCGTAGTTACAATGGGGAATAGTAGGCAGTAATTGGGAGCTGGCACTTTAAAAAATTCTAACCCTGTGGCTAGCTCCTCCCCTACTATCTCCCCTCCAAGTCAGTCTACGTAAAACTGTGCCCAAGGAGAGCTGTAATAAAGAAAACCATAAGGTAGAGGAGGTTATTGACGTCTACTCAACCAGGATAACCCAAACTAACCCTGGAATCGAACCTAATAATAAACAGGTTAACCTGAACTCAACAAGCGGTCATTAATTGAACCGCAAACCGTTAAGCAAAAAACAACAAGGAGGAACAGCGCTGGGCGGGCGTCCAGTGGCCCCTGTGGAATCGGAGAAAGGGATTTATCGGTAAGTACCAAAATCCTAATTTCTCCTTCATCCACTAGGGGCCACTGGAGCGTAGTTACAATGGGGACGTCCCAGAGTTTCCAGAACGGGTGGGAGAGCGCTGAGAGTCCTGTAAAACTGCTCGGCCAAAGTGAGATGCAGAGGCCGCAAAAGTGTCAAACTTGTAGAATTTGACAAACGTATGACGGCCGGACCAAGTAGCCGCCCGACATAAAGTAGTCATAGAGACCCCCCGGGCAGCCGCCCAAGAAGGTCCCACAGAGCGTGTGGAGTGTGCTGAAATGGAAGATGGAGGTTCCCGAGAAGTCGCCAAATAAGCTTGTCTGATGGTCAGTCGAATCCATCGAGACAAGGTCTGCTTAGAGGCCGGCCGGCCGGCCAACCACGGCGGGCAGCGTCGTACAGCACAAATAAGGAATCAGACTTCCGAATAGCCGAAGTCCTATCCACATAGATCTTGAGCGCTCTTACAACGTCCAATGATCTCGCATCTGGAGAGTCCCCCGAGAGGGCCGGGACGACAAGCGGCTGATTGATGTGAAAATCAGACACCACTTTAGGTAGAAAGGACATACGAGTACGAAGCTCGGCCCTATCCGCATGAAACACCAGGTAAGGAGACCTGCAAGAGAGAGCCCCCAGTTCCGACACCCGTCTAGCTGAAGCCAGCACCAGGAGAAGAACCACCTTCCAGGTGAGATATTTTATCTCTACTGATTTCAGGGGCTCAAACAATGAAGACTGCAGAAAGGACAGGACAAGACTGAGGTCCCATGGCGCTGTCGGAGGACGGAAGGGAGGCTGTATTCGAAGAACCCCTTGAAAGAAGGTCTGAACCTCAGGCAGCAAGGCTAACCTTTTCTGGAAGTAAACCGAAAGAGCAGAGACCTGCACTTTTAGTGAGCCCAGTCTTAGGCCTGCTGAAAAACCCGCCTGCAAAAAACGGAGAAGACGGGCTAAGCTATACACGGAAGGAGAAAATTCTCGACGTTCACACCATGCTACATAAGCCTTCCAAATGCGGTAGTAGTGAGAAGATGTAACCGACTTTCTAGCCCGAAGCATAGCAGGTATAACTGTACGAGGAATCCCCTTCCTTGTCAAGATGGCTTTCTCAACAGCCACGCCGTCAAACGTAGCCTGCGTAAGTCTGGATAACAAAAAGGACCCTGTTGTAGAAGGTCGTCTCGTAGTGGTAGGGTCCAAGGCTCGGCCACCGACAACAGATGTAGAGTGGAGTACCAAACCCTGCGTGGCCAATCCGGAGCCACTAGGAGAACCAGAGCGTCTTCTCTCTTGATGCGTTGCAGAACCTTCGGCAACAGCGGGAAAGGAGGAAAGAGGTAAACGAACTGGAAATTCCAAGGAGCCGTGAGAGCATCCACGCCCGCCGCCGCCGGGTCCCTCGTCCGAGAGTAGTAAAGAGGCAACTGATGGTTCAGGCGGGACGCCATGAGGTCGATCTGTGGTTTTCCCCACCGGCGGACCAGTTGCCAAAACACCTGGGGATGTAGTGACCATTCTCCTGGGTGCATGTCCTGCCGGCTTAGATAGTCGGCTTCCCAATTGTCCACTCCCGGAATGAATATTGCCGAGAAGGACAGAGCATACTTCTCCGCCCAGAGAAGGATGTTGGTGACTTCCCTCATCGCTGCACGGCTGCGAGTGCCGCCCTGACGGTTGATGTATGCTACCGTCGTGGCGTTGTCGGACTGAACTCTGACCGCTCGACCTCGCAGGAGGTGATGTGCCTGCAGCAGGGCGTTGTACACCGCCCTTAGTTCGAGGATGTTTATGGGGAGAGCGGATTCGTGGATTGACCAGCGCCCCTGAAACTGATGTCCCAGGGTCACTGCCCCCCAGCCTCGCAGACTGGCGTCCGTGGTGAGGAGAGTCCAATCCCATATGCCGAACCGTCTTCCTTCCAACAGATGGGTCGACTGGAGCCACCAGAGCAGCGATGACCGTGCCTTTGGAGATAGCGTCACTCGCTGATGAAGGAACAGATGAGATCCTGACCATTGATTTAGAAGACAATGCTGAAACGGTCGAGAGTGGAAGCGACCGTACGGAAGAGCCTCGAACGCTGCTACCATCTTTCCCAGCAGGCGAATGCACAGATATACTGACACCCGACGGTGTTGAAGGACCAATCTTACCAGTGTCTGCAGAGAAAGTATCTTGTCCCGCGGAAGGAAAACCCTCTGATGGACTGTGTCGAGAATCATTCCCAGAAACAACAGCCGTTGTGAGGGGCATAAGTGAGACTTCGGAAAATTCAGGACCCACCCGTGTCGGATCAGAAGGTCCTGTGTCATCCGGATATTCTGAAGTAACCGTTCTGCTGAGCTTGCTTTTATTAGCAGATTGTCCAGATAGGGAACAATTGTCACACCCTGCTTCCGAAGCAGGGCCATCATGACCGCCATGATCTTTGTGAACACTCTGGGAGCAGAAGAGAGACCGAAAGGAAGGGCCTGGAACTGTAAATGAGCGTCCTGTATTGCGAACCGGAGAAAAGCCTGGTGAGGAGGCCAAATGGGAACATGTAAGTATGCGTCCTTGATGTCTAAGGATGCCAGAAACTCGTCTTTTTCCAACCCCGCAATAACAGACTGGAGGGACTCCATCTTGAACTTGAACACCTTCAAATACGGATTGAGATCTTTCAAGTTCAGGATTGGTCTGACTGAGCCGTCCGGCTTCGGTACTAGAAACAGGCTTGAGTAATAGCCCTGTTTTCGATGATGCGAGGGAACAGGGATCACAACCCTTGCAGACAGAAGCTTCTGGACCGCGGTTTGTAAGGCAACTCCCCGGTTGTCGGAAACTGGCAAACCCGTGGTAAAGAACCGCTGGGGTGGTTGTTCCTGAAAAACGAGCTGATGAGATCCCGGACCCAAGCATCTGGGCAGGACTGTATCCAGACCTCCTTGAAATCCCACAAACGAGCTCCCACCCTGTGATCTCCCAGGTGGGAGGGAGGCCCGTCATGCGGTGGCAGTGCCAGAAGACTTAACGTCTGACTGGGCTGAGGCTGCGGAACCTCTACCCCTGCCGCCGCCTCTACCTCTATGGCCACGGAAGGTAGAAGCTCCACCCCTGGCCTGTCCTCGAAACCTGGAAGGGGCACGAAAGGATCGAAAAGAGGGACCCCTATATGGTCTGCGAGCGGCTGGAGCAGCAGAAGGAAGATAAGCCGACCTACCCCCCGTGGCCGTAGAGATCCAGGCATCCAGATCCTTACCAAACAGAAACTCCCCCGTAAAGGGTAACGCCTCTGCCGCCCTTTTGGATTCCGTATCCGCATGCCAATGCCGGAGCCATAGCGCTCTGCGGGCCGCAATTGTTAAAGCGGAAATTCTAGCTCCGAGAACACCTATGTCCTTGGACGCTTCGCAAAGATAAAGGGCTGATTCACGGATGTGTTCTGCCAAGTCTATCAATTGATCCGCCGGTAATTCGTCACGAATTCCAGAGGACAATTGTTCCGCCCAAGCTTCGATCGCCTTGTTGACCCAACAACCTACCTGCGCTGGGCGCTGCAAAACCCCTGCCGCAGAGTAAATATTCTTTAAGGTAGACTCCAACTTCCTATCTGACGCCTCCTTAAGTGAAGTTGCCCCCGGAACAGGCAGGACCGTCTTTTTGGACAGATGAGACACCGAAGGATCCACGATCGGAGAGGTCTCATAGCGCGTTCTGCTACCTGCGGGAAAAGGATAGGAAGACAACATTTTTCTTGATACCTGAAATTTCGCGTCTGGATGCTTCCAGGCTGTTGTTATAAGCGCATCCAGCTCCTCCGAAACTGTAAAAGTCACCGGCAGGTATTGGTCGGTGCCAAACCTTGAAGGGCGTAAGGTGTCTTCCGTCTCCTCCACCTGTAAGACTGAGCGAATAGCAGTAATAAGAGCCTCTATACCCTGAGCTACTGGTTCAGAGTCCTCATATACCTGATCGTCAGTATCCTAGATATCCACATCCTGTATATCCTGTACATCTAACCCCGCCTCATCTAATTGAGGCATATCATCATCAAAGTCCTGTAACACAGAGGCTAGCAATCTCTTTTTTGCAGCCTGTTGGGGGGGCTAAAGGACGGGGCTTGGGAAGGTATTACAGCCCTGGAAAGCCCTTCCACTGACTTTGCCAATGAGACTGCCCATGCAGGTTCTGGCGCCGGTACCGGGACCAGCTGTCGGAACCGGGCCGCCTCTCTATCTTCCCGAGAGGCTTTAAGTTCCCCAGTCAGCAGGGACATCACCTCTGTGAGCTGTGTCGACCATGTCGGGGCGCTCTGGGGTTCTGAGGAGGGCTGAGCTGATGGCTGTGACTCCTCACCTAAAACCTGACCCTGCTTTTGTGCTGCCTTGGAGCCTTTGGTGGTCATGGCAGCACCTAAACTTGATACCCTTCCCCCACAGGAAAACAGCTATAGGGAGAATGGGAGGGAGGGGAGGGAAGCAGGGAAAAGAGTGCAGCCACAGCAGCCGATCTGTCCTGCACGATACTGTGTGCAGTGACAGGCTGCAATAAACAAATAGTGTACCTGTAGTGCTCCCGAGTGCCCCCCTTCCCCACTGTAACTGCTCTTGTGTGGTCGCGTGGCCTCCGTCCCGCGCTGCTGCTGACAGGAAAAGAACGGGTCCCCAGCGTGCGCTACTTCCGGGCGCGCAGAGCAGGATTAAGCCCCGCCCCCCTCCTTGACGGCGCCAAATTTAAAACTGCACTGTGTCCTTATGTCGGATCCCTGTAGCGGCTCTGTGAGCCGCGCTGGCGGGGATCCGAGCAGTGAGGAGAGCGGGCGGCTGGCGGGCGGGCGAGCGGGAGCGCGGCACAGCGCTGTTACTTTTTTTTTTAAATAAATAAAAATGTTTAATAATAATCCGAGGGGGGGGGTTGTTAGGGTGCTGTAGGGGTGTTCTGTCACTGTCCCCCTGTAGTCACCAATAATAAAATTAATTCTTCAGAACCCCCCTGTCACCCCTTCATCCCAACACTCTGGGTGGGGGGGATATACACACCTTTCAGTGGTGGAGGGTGGCCCCGACACACGCCGCACGCAGCGGTGTCCGGCCGTCAGATACTCACCGCTGCCGTGCTGCCGGAATCTTCTGCTGGATGGAGTGGTCCCGACACGCGCCGCACGCAGCGGTGTCCGCCAACTCAGGAGAGCTCAGTGTCTCCCTCAGCCGGGGCCGGGGGCCATCCTGAGCCGCACGCAGCTGCAATGGGACCCCGCCGGCAGCTCCCACGGTGCAGACTGGCAGTGGCAGAGCTGCCAGTCTGTGCGTGTGTGTGAAGAAAAATAAAATAATAAAGAAAAAAGAAAAAATGTCTTCAGCTAAACCCAAGTGAACCAGCTCCCTTGGGCACTAAACTAAGACTGGCTTGAAGGGGAGATAGTAGGGGAGAAGCTAGCCACAGGGTTAGAATTTTTAAAGTGCCAGCTCCCAATTAAGTAAGTAAGGGTACGCACTTAGCGTAGCGGACGCTTAGCCGTGGACGAGACGCACGAGCGGCACGTTCGCTCACGGCTTAATGCGTAGAGGCAAGCACGCTATAGGCTGCCGACTACCGTAATGATACGCTACCAGCGTAGCGGACGCTCGAGACCACGAGGAGATCACAAGCAGCGCTGACGCTCACAGAATAAAACCTTAATAACTATACCATAAGTAATGTACTTATACTGTAAACCTTTATGCAGTGATAATGTGTAAATGTAACGCAGTGTAACCTTGTTAGTTTAAAAGCTGTATGAGCGTCCGTGATGCTCTGAGAACACTTAGCAATATAATAAACACTCAAATACCGGTCTAAGGTTCTAACACCTTTTAAGGGAGAGAATGAACGTTCAATTGCAAAAGAATACACAGTACAATTTATACACTACCAAACTAACATAAACACCTAACAGAATTACTACACGTTAAAATACAATAGTGACACAATTACATTTAAGGGGAAAGAGAGAGAGAGTGGCTTACAACATTAATAGGAGGTAAAATGGCTGCAGAGAACTTACGCACAAGGGGAAACAATCGCAAGCGCCTTCCTGGATATCCAGCTCCCGGTTATCAGTGATGAGAACCGTTGAGAAGAGTAGAGTGGAGCTGGCCCAGGTCGGCTTGTCTTTATATACACTTACACACAGTACAGTACAATGGTCCCTAAATTCTTATTGTTCATTGGACACGGGAATCCGTCTCCGCATTATAACAAAAGGTCATAGGTTGGTTCATACAGGTGGGCTGTGACTATTTCAAACTGCTCAAGTGGGAGGGAAACTCAGGTTTCCCGCCGCATGGATAATAAACTGCAAATATAGTAAATGTCCATAAACTTCTTATAGTCATAACTATACGCACGAGCGATTAATCCGTTTCTAACCAACACCGGAATATTGCTAATTATATACCCTTCCGATGGATACTAAACACCACTGTGTAACCCCTGTCTGACCCTTCGTATCAAACAAAGAGGGATCTCCTTGTCTCTGAACATGCTACATTAACTAAACTTTCAGATTCTATCAACGGGACCATAATCTACAAGATACATTATATGACTAAAATATGTAACGATTGAGTCGCCCGCTAGACGCACACAAACTCTACCGTAAATGCACATACCGTGCGCCTGCGAGTGCACGCGACTGTGAGTATATGCACGCACGGGAGGGCTCATGCACGTGCAGCGGGCACACGCATGAGGCTCATATATGGCAATGTGCAGCGTGATATTTTTCTGACTTTGACAGTCCACCCTTTGGCAGTCACCAATAACTGCCACTTCCTAAAACAGTTCAAAAAGAGAAAAATATATGTCATGTATAATACATTTCTATGATTGGGTAAGGGAGAAGAGAAGAAGGTGGGAAAAAGGTATGACCTAGTGAGATAGTAGAAGCATGTATGTATGAGTCCATGTTTGAGGGGTCATGTATCATCGTGCCGTACGTGTTTTAAATCAAGCTTCGAGGTATTGCGAAGTATACATTTGAATTCCTTCTTATCCCGTGGTACGGGTCTGTGGATGGGCTGTCAAACTTTACCGAGCTCTTTTCGGCTTTTGGTTGCAACAAAATGGGGGAGCACATTTTAGTTGATGATACATGAATGGGGGGGATATGTGAGTGCTGATATCTGTGCCTATATTCCCTATCGACTATGTGTGTCATTACCTGAAGGTTGTAGAGATGAAGATAAGGAGCAATTATGGTAAATGCAGTCATAAACTATGTGAGTTTAATATACATTTGTTGATTGAAGTCTTGTCTGGTGTCTTGTCTGGTGTCTTGTCTTGATGTACATGTTGACTGTAGTCTCCCGATGCTTTTGCTAAAATTGCTTGAGCAAAAAGCTTTCTCAATGTCCATAGACTTACAAAAGTGTTGGGCTATCGTAAAATTTTAAAATCGCTAGGGATATTGGGGGTCTATGGCATTGTCCATCAATGGTCTGTGTAAAAGGTTGTCAAATTCTTCTTCCAAGCGGATGTCTTTTTACCTTGGAGGAAAACAAAGGAGAAACGGGTGAAAGAAACGGACCGTGGAATCACATTTTCATCACAACATTGTCTCAATGGTTGGGTCGTAAATCAAATCAGTCGTTGTTATTACAGTATCTTCACTTCTTAAACTCATCACTCGGGCGCTACGTTTACACTTTGTTAAAACCCGAACGCATCTAAATATCAGACCGACCAATATGATGACACCCAGAATACACAAAAGAAATTTACCTACATCCATTATAATTCCTTGAGCCCATTCTCCTAAACTAGAGAACCAATTTCGTGGGTTCAACCATGACACCCAACCGGTCAGCTCATTACCCACAGCAGTAAGGGTGAGATTGTGTTTCCTTCGGAACTCCCATTTTAATTGCAAAATGTCATCCATCTTTTGGTCTATGACCTCGGCTGGGTCCTCAGTGCTGTTTGTGATATACGTGCAGCACTTTATTCCATACTGAGTCGCTAGGGTAACACAATACCCACCTGTCACAGCCGTGAGATAATTGAGAATCATCCTATGCTGAACCAGTTCTGTTTTGTAGGCTTGTAACTCTCTCCCAGTATACCTGAATGTGTCATCATACATTTCAGTGATATTGTCTAATAAATTTGCAAGCGCAGATATATATTTATAATTTATCACTCCTCTGGCGGTACGAGTGATATCTAACGCGATTAGGAATTGAATCCCGGTGGATTCATGGATCAGGTCAGAGGCCGGATGCTCTGTTCTTTCTATCAGGTGCCTTTTAACGATGTGCTCGTAATGAGTGTGAGTATAAGGAGCTTGGGCACTGCGGTGAATATCTTTCATTTTAGTGTGGGATACAGTCATTACCTCAGGCAGAACTTTTCCAATATAACATAACCCTTCTGAGTTTGGGGCAAGCCACTTATACGCCTTCCTCCCGCATATGAAGTATGCATCATCGGGGAGAACATATGGGACGGAGTGTGACATAACCATATTACAGATTTTCCATGTGAACTCTCCTAACCCTAATTCTTCCATCTGTTTAGTACACTTATCAGTTTGTACGATCTGTGCACAGTATCCTGGTGATACTTCTCCAACTCGCATGATCCTACTTCCTAAGGTGTACCTATACCGAAAGAATTTACTATGGTCGGCTATCTGGCGTATAAGTTCTGTGTCTATGGGCAATCTGTCGGCTCTATGTGAGAATGTCATGGTTTTGTTATTCCATGACACTTCCCAATTTCCCGGCTTTCGGGGATTGGAAATGTTAAAACACACTAAGGACCTATCCACATGGTATTGGTGGAGCTTCAAACTAGGAAGACTAGAGATGTTAAACCTCTTGTCCACCGGCCTCCCACCACTTAAC
Source organism: Pseudophryne corroboree (assembly GCF_028390025.1). Taxonomy (NCBI): domain Eukaryota; kingdom Metazoa; phylum Chordata; class Amphibia; order Anura; family Myobatrachidae; genus Pseudophryne; species Pseudophryne corroboree. The sequence goes on from NC_086447.1 coordinate 614,486,278, forward strand.
TCAAGTACCTCCCCTATCGTTAAAGGAAATGGTACTAGTCCTGACTTGCTGTGACCTTGAGGTACTTGAGAGCATACCCAGCAGTCTGTTTGGTTTAACACCTTACCCACTAATGAGTGATAGTCACCCAATGGATGCCGGTCCATGTTAATGTTAAAACTGGACTGACATTTCTTGATGCACCCATCCTCCACTAAGTTATCACAATGCCTACAGATGCAATTCTCTTTAGCTAACAATCCTTTACAATGTTTACGAATAACATGGCTGCTAGATCGTTTTCCGGTACTCGCCTTTGCTCGGTGATTGTGTTGTTATTGGAAATTTACACCTCCGTCTCAGTCATCAGAAACCCATTCTGGATCCTTTCTCGACCTCACTGGTACTCTCACCGAAACAGACTGCTCTGGTCAACATCATGGTCAACAGGAAAATCCATATCACAGTCTCTTGGGGCAAGTCCATCTTACAGGAGGAGAAAAGGAGAAATTTGTAATGGGGGTACAGAAAAACAGTTTGAGGGGGAGAGAAACTTGTTACGATAATTAGTTCTCTAGTCTTGTTGTTCTTCTTGTTCTGCTGTCATCTCAAAGATGCTGTCTCTCAGTCTTCTAATCATTCTGGTGATACAATATTCCTTCTAGCTCAGTGCTCTTTCTGTAAGGAGAATAAATCTTGCATTACCATTTATCCAACTGATGTGTGACATACCATCTATAACGTTATGAGAACATGAGAAAGAAGGGAGAGAGAAAAAAAAAACAACAAGAGAGAGAGAATCGTTCATATATATATATATATATATATATATATATATATGCGTCACGTAAATCAACAATAAACAACAACAGGAAAAAAAAATTTTTCAGGAGAGAAAAAAAAAACATTGTCAGATCTTCCGTTCATCATCAGGCTGTCACATCTACATGTCCTATGGTATCCTTGCGCAGTCCCTCCCACCAGCATTTCCATACTCCACCCTTTGTATCTGGCCAGGATACATTGATGCGGGTAGGTCATGCTGGGGTTTGGTAGACTTCTGCAAAGACCAAGTAGCTATGTAATGTTTGAGTCCTGCCGATGACCGTCAGAGATGGGGAAAAAAAACATTTTACAGATACATTACAAATTTTACCCGGTCATTCCTGTGTCTTCAAGGAATGACCTCCCAATTTATTAACAATAACCTCAGGCTTACCATCAGTCCTAATGATCACCTTTCCTGACTACATATCATGGGTGTGGCCCAAAATTCTTCCTATATGATCCCTGATTATAATTTGGTGTGTCATTACTCTGTTCGTGTTTCTGTCTAGGGGGTCTGATTTTATGTGGGTTGTTACAGTTGTTGGCATAATGCCCTTCTCTTTTACAAAGATAACAAACCCTTGGCTTCCTCCATGTGCCAGCGGCCTGGGGTTTTGGTTGATTTGATGCCTCCTCTACTGCTTGGATGCTCATCATCATCAACCGCTCTCCCTGTGCTTCCCTGGTTCTTTGACTATTATGGTCATGTCGTTGTCTAGGGGGTGTATATACCTTGTGTGTGTTTTTAGACCTACAATCTCGTGTAACATGACCTTCCCTTAAGCAGTTGTAACACCTTCTTACTTTTGACCTATTCACAGGGGTTTGTGGCTTGCTTTTGATGTTCCGGTCATGATTAATAGCGGACTCTTTCAAATCGGCCACTGAGATATCTCTCCAGTTAGGTAGAGAGGCTTGTATATTCGTTCTTAATACTTTCTTTAAACCATTTATTAACACATAAACTGCTACTTTCCTGTAGTGTACATTTGTCTTAATATCTTCTATACCAGTGTATCTAGCCATTTCCTGCAGTGCCCGATGAAAGTAATTAGAAGTGATTTCCCCCTCTCTTTGTCTTATGGAGAAGATTTCTTCCCATTCCACAATGGATGGGAAATATACTTCCAACTGTCGGTTGATCTGCTTAATACATTCCTGATTGTGTTCCTCCGTACAAGGTACCTCTGTGTCTAATTTACAATCAGCAATAAATTTCGCAGAGTCAACACTGGAGGGCAAACATGCCCTCAGCACTGTCCGCCAATCTTTGTTGGTGGGTTCTGTGGAGTTTCCTAGTTCTTTAATAAATCTCTGACATGAAGCTAGATCTTCCCTAGGATCAGGGAATTCAGACATGATTGATCTCAATTCTGTCCGGGACCAGGGACGGCGCATTGCACTGTCTTTGACGGGAATGACTCCCTGATCGTCAGTCTCCCCATTGGGGACTGTGATCACCCTGACAGGGCTAAGTTCAATTACATCATCTTGTGTTGGTTCTTCTTTATGAGGTACATTTGTTTGTGCGTGATATATAACACAGTACGTACCTGTGGACACGACCTCACCTGACCCTCCGTTAGGGGGTTTGATTATTGCCTTTACCGATTTGGTCGCGTCCACCTGGATGTCTTGTAGGATGGCTACTGGAAACGGTGCCGACATCGTGCTGGTTTCACTTTCTCACTGGTAATCCTGAGGGGAGTTTAACATGGGGTGCAACTTGCACAGGTTAACATTTGTAATTTTGACACTTTCATTTTTATAAACATTATTACATTTGTTACTTTCAGTTTTAATACAGTTACTAAGTGCATTTTTATCGTACACCATCGTGCCATTCTCTGCAGCCATAATCCTCTCCATTGCCATGTCTCTCTTCCCAAGATGAGAGTCAGATATGTAAGTTAAATTTCTTTGCATTTCACTTTCCTGTTGCCACAATTTTAAATAGTCATAATGTCTAATACGCCTTTTTGAAGATTTAATCAGGCAAACTCTTCTCCTTACATTCTGTAACACTTCTGGGTTAAAAGTACCTACCCGGGGAAACTTCTCCCCGTCATGCACAGTCATCCTTTCCCATTCATTGCACAACATTTCTGTGTGATGACCATATTTCTCACACATGATATACCTTGCCGACCCGATTGGTCGGTTTACCAAATCAACCTGAACCTTGGTTGATCGCCACTTACCTGAACAACTGGCCCCCATCTTTGCAGGTGCTGCTTTCACTACCTCTGACTTCAAATCAGGGTCTTCGGCAACCCTTACAAAAATTAAGATGCCCGGGGTAAGGTTGCGGTGGGGGTTTTGCCTCGAGGTCCGCCCACTTAACTCCGCCCACGCTGGCCAATACGGTGACCAAAGTTCCCAGAGGTTCCGTACCCAACCTAGGGCACCTATGAACGTCTACTTGCTCGGGCGTGTGGGAGTATGTTACCCTCCCCAGCAAGTATCAGTCGTTGGAATGTCCCTGAGTGATCAGGCTACTTCCCTTAAAATAAAAAAATTACACAAATCACGTTAACAATGTGCAAGTAGCGTTCTTATGAATATTCAAGACACGCTAATGCACACAATCACATGCGGTACAATCGTATCTGCACACAAGCAACTAATCTTATGTGCGGAACGATCAGTGGAATCGAAAATTTCGGCTGCGAATTCCTTCAGCATTGAGCTTTGTTGGCCTATATGGGTCTCGCACCAACCCTCTTCGGTTGTGCTCTCTACTTCTAGTCTGCTGTACCTGAACCTCCTGGTCCTAGACCTCCTGGTCTGTTATGTACAGCAGACTCTACTGCTCATAATATGTCGAGACTAACAAGGGACGCCTCCCAAGCCACCCCACGCTATCACTCTCGCTGGTGTACCTCTTTCTAATGGCCTATGGTTCCCACGTCCGTAAAAAAAGAGAAATCTTATATATACACACTCTTACATTCGAACACTCTTATTTCTGTACAGAATTCCTTTCATTCGGTATTAGCCTAACCCAGAAGAATTGCAACAGAGAAGGTTTTTCTTTTAACTTTAACTTTTTTTGGATTTGAGATAGATTTGCGTTATTATCGCGTTACTTCCTTATCGCCTACTAAAAACAATACTATCGTGCGGTTTGTATTATGTGGGCGTATCCGTACGCTCCGTTGCGTAATATACGCTCCGTGCGTCGACCCTTGCGTTGCGTACGCCCTGCCCTTGTAAGGACACGTGTACACAGACCAAGTACGTCCACAGTAACACACTACACGTTTATCAATGTAAATGATCTTTAACTGTAATCATTCACTGGACACCACCCAAATCTCCCTTGTATTTCTAGGCGAGACTGTGTGCGTGCCTTTTACAATTATTCCCTTAAATATTACTTTTTATCTTTTAACTATTAATAACAACAAATCTCTCAGCACGTTATCACTGGTATGTGGCAATCAGGAGAATGATATACGGACAAATACTACTAAACAAGAAATACAGGTGTGTGTGCTTATGCGTACGTACGCAAAACAGAAACTAAACAGTTTTAAAAGACAATAACGTACTGTTCTTACCTTCCGGTTCCGGATTCCCTCAGCACTCCTTACTAAGCGAAGCAGACGCTTATCTGGTCAGCACTGCGAGGGATACCACCTTCCCGCCCTTTGCTGACCGATAATGTCTGCTAAAGTTACCTAGTGCAGATATGTGAAGAGCGGAGGAGCCCCCAATTGATAAAGCCTACCGATTTATCCTATATTAAACACTCTAAAAGGTTAAGAGACTCAGTACGCTATTGGAGTATGTGGTACCGTAAGGGTACGCACTTAGCGTAGCGGACGCTTAACCTTGGACGAGACGCACGAGCGGCACGTTCGCTCACGGCTTAATGCGTAGAGGCAAGCACGCTATAGGCTGCCGACTACCGTAATGATACGCTACCAGCGTAGCGGACGCTCGAGACCACGAGGAGATCACAAGCGGCGCTGACGCTCACAGAATAAAACCTTAATAACTATACCATAAGTAATGTACTTATACTGTAAACCTTTATGCAGTGATAATGTGTAAATGTAACGCAGTGTAACCTTGTTAGTTTAAAAGCTGTATGAGCGTCCGTGACGCTCTGAGAACACTTAGCAATATAATAAACACTCAAATACCGGTCTAAGGTTCTAACACCTTTTAAGGGAGAGAATGAACGTTCAATTGCAAAAGAATACACAGTACAATTTATACACTACCAAACTAACATAAACACCTAACAGAATTACTACACGTTAAAATACAATAGTGACACAATTACATTTAAGGGGAAAGAGAGAGAGAGAGGGGCTTACAACATTAATAGGAGGTAAAATGGCTGCAGAGAACTTACGCACAAGGGGAAACAATCGCAAGCGCCTTCCTGGATATCCAGCTCCCGATTATCAGTGATGAGAACCGTTGAGAAGAGTAGAGTGGAGCTGGCCCAGGTCGGCTTGTCTTTATATACACTTACACACAGTACAGTACAATGGTCCCTACATTCTTATTGTTCATTGGACACGGGAATCCGTCTCCGCATTATAACAAAAGGTCATAGGTTGGTTCATACAGGTGGGCTGTGACTATTTCAAACTGCTCAAGTGGGAGGGAAACTCAGGTTTCCCGCCGCATGGGTAATAAACTGCAAATATAGTAAATGTCCATAAACTTCTTATAGTCATAACTATACGCACGAGCGATTAATCCGTTTCTAACCAACACCGGAATATTGCTAATTATATACCCTTCCGATGGATACTAAACACCACTGTGTAACCCCTGTCTGACCCTTCGTATCAAACAAAGAGGGATCTCCTTGTCTCTGAACATGCTACATTAACTAAACTTTCAGATTCTATCAACGGGACCATAATCTACAAGATACATTATATGACTAAAATATGTAACGATTGAGTCGCCCGCTAGACGCACACAAACTCTACCGTAAATGCACATACCGTGCGCCTGCGAGTGCACGCGACTGCGAGTATATGCACGCACGGGAGGGCTCATGCACGTGCAGCGGGCACACGCATGAGGCTCATATATGGCAATGTGCACCGTGATATTTTTCTGACTTTGACAGGTTATTGTTGGTATAGCGCCAGGTTGCCTTTTTTTCTTTTTTGGCTAATACATTGGTACCATCATGTCAGAGAGTCAGGCCGAGCTGCTCTACTGGGATGCAGAGGACTCTCTAATAACAAGTAAGATCGCAACTGCTAATTTAAACACGCCCACAAAACGGCATGTGAATGTCAACGACACATGCATTTATCCTACCACTCCCCATTCCCACCCCCACGCTCTGTCTTCCTGTCATTCACTTTGCGACTCATTCATCAGTGTGACCACTTTTGCAACTCACTCGCAGGCATGCACACTTTGACTCAGACACTCTCAGACACATGTGCAGTAAGAAAACATTGGCCGATGTACATACAATACCTGCTTTGCGACCGCAACTGAGTTAGCCTCAGTTTGTTATGCAACAATATCACATACAATTTCCAAATATTATTGTAATAATACACATTACTCAGTAGTTACTGTGTAAACTAACTAGACTTCTATAACACTTACAGTACTAAAAAGCAAAATACTGTTATCATTCTAAATAAATAACTTTTAGGCCAATTTAAAAAATTATACTACTTCTATACTAACTTAAATTTCCTAACTTAAATGATCTAATTAAAATGTTGTGGACACTGTATAAATCTAGAACCCTCTTCAGAATGCTTCAATGTAGGCAACTCAGTTCACTTTACAGAAACTCTGTGTGCACAGTTGGGGCCCTTTTACCAGACATGGTGCATAAAGACGAACCATTACTGGATTTTAGGTGGTTGTATTGCTGTTTAATAAGGTCAATAACTCTCACATTGGAAGTGGTTCAGCTGCCACACAATAGACACATCATAATTAAGTATTTAATGTACTTCACAGGGTAACAGGCCAGTAAATGGATATTCTGTTATATTCAATTACTATTTTTGTATTATCAATTAATATGAGGCACATGGGAAGTACTGCACAGTTTATCATTCTTCAATTCTCAACTAAGTAGTAAAGGTTGTTTCCACAGGCTTCATTAATCTGCTTGAACTGTCTGACTTATGCTAGCAGCACACTGACTGTTCTATTACTATCGCAGTACTAGTTTCCTCTGTACCTCTCTGGATGGGACACTGGATGGGACTGGATGGGACACAGATGTTGATCTTTCTCCAAGCTCTGCCTCTATATAGCTTCCTCTTGCCCCTATTAGAGTGATGGCAATGCCTCTCTGGGAGCAGGAAGCATGATCTTTCTCTCATGCCAGGTACCTCAGCTGCCATTTCATTTTATCCAGCCACCTCCATGCCCTCTCCTTCCCACCATGGGCATACAACCCCTGAGCACAGTTTTTTTTTTTACTTGAGCCAGTGGTGTAACTCCCAGAGACAACTGAGACATTTACCTCGGGCTCCAGCTATCAGAGAGGCCCCAAGAAAAAAAAACAGAGGGGGCTTCTAAACTAGAAAATGTCTCTCTCCACTTATTTCATAGTGACTTGCTGCAGTCACTGCTGACTGCTGTCCAAGCTCAGAAACCTCCTTCGAAGATCCCTTAAGCTAAAGAGTCTGGAATGTGTCTGATAACAGATCAAAGTGTGTACAAGTATGTACAAGTGTGTACAAATATATGAGGAAAGAAAGGAAAGTAGAAGGTGGTTTTAAGAAAATGCACTAACTATTATAATAAAACTTTTGAGGGGGGTATTTCTCAGAGCTTGGAGAGAGATAAAATTGTGAGAGATAAAGTACCAACCAATCCACTCCTGTCATTTTTCAAACACAGCCTGTAAAATGTAAGGCGAAACTGACTGCCCGGTACTTTATCTCTCACAATTTTATCTCTCTCTGAGCTTTGCTAAAACCTCTGAATGCTCTATTTATGATCCCTTGCAGCCAGCACCTGAAAATAAAGATTCCTTATCACCACAATTAGCTGCAGTAAGGAATCTTTATTCTACCAGCAAGTCGCTGAGATGTCAGTACATGTGCATGGTGGAACCACTGGGGGCGGGGGGGAGGGTCACCACCTTCTATTTTACCTCCGGACAACCACTGCCTTTACTGTAACCGCAGCACCTAAGTAGCTGCAACTTCTCCGCTTCTGCAGCCTTTTAACATGGGATCTCTCTGGGTGATACCACTATGGCGGAGTATCGCAGATGCGCTGCCTGGATCCCCAGGATCCCTAACAGCATTCTACATGTTTATAAGTTAAAAACAGAAAATATTTATATGTTATACATTTGTGGAAAAAATGGGGGACAAAGATTGTGGATTCCCCAATTTCCCACTAACCAGCACTAGGTTTTACCAGTCAGGATTATTGCCACTACAGCAGAAGGACATACGGCGTAGGGTCCCATTGCCGTAATGGAAACCAACTATAGGATGCTTACCACAGTGTTGAAATCCCTAGGGAAGTAGGGTATGCAAAAAAAATGTCCCTCTTGCAGTAGGTACAACCATTCTTGTGCTGATAGCAGTAGAGCTTTTCCCCACTCCTTGGGGGGAAAAACATTTATTAGCCCCACTTCTTGGACAAAGAAGTGGGGCTAATAAATGTTTGTTAAAAGTAGATGATGAATGCATTGATGTCCCCTTGGCTATAATGGAGGGAGTACAGTTTCCTGACATTTGTAACTTTTGGATGTATGGTTTTTTCAGTGTAATACAAAATTTGGTTTATTGTAAGCCTATTTTACATTGTTTATTCTCTTTTGGATAATTCCCCACTCTTGACTGATATGCTAACATGTAAATAATAAGAACAAATGACTCAGTCATTCACTCATAGAACAATGTACATTATATATAATCATATAAAATTAAAATAAAACAGTAATAGAATTATACCTTATCATGGGGATGACTGCAATATGATCCCTATGATGAGAGGACCTAAGCAGATCCAAGTTATGCTCAATGTGGGTTAAAACCAAAATAAACCTGTAGCCTGCTGTGGTCAAATGCAACATTAGATTTCATGTGAGGGGATGAAAAAATGTGACTACATGTGCTTATTTTATTGTTATTTAACCTTTCACAGTGTAACTACAACACAATAAATAGTATTGTATACAAAATGTGTGTATGTTAATTCTCTAGTTATGGAAATTTATAGGACTACCTAAGGCATACATTTACTAGTGACCCCATATCTTGATAAGGGTATATTTATCAGTGTGGGCCACAACCAGTGTCCCTTCCATTTTGTATTACTGCCTCCTACAGCAATACATATTCTGGTACTTTCAGTATTAATCAATTCTTACCTCTCCAGCCATGTGCAATGGTCTGTTTTCCTGAATGCCTGTCTCCTCTTCCTTTCATTGCTGGCTAATGGTTCATTGGAAATGTGCATGCTGGTCCCCATTTTATCAAGACTTAGGACATGGGAAGTGGTGCTAAACTGTATATCTCCAGTGTTAATCCTTTGATAAATGGCTTGAAGCAGTAAAGGGCCCTTTTTTTCTGGCAAAATAGGCTATAAACTGCTTCACAAAGAGTTTAGGATTAAAACTTAAACCTTGTTAGTCATTCTGTATATAACTTTAACAAGCGCTTTATACTGTTATATTGAGTTAAAATAACTTTTGTCGAAAAATATATTAAAAAATGAAAATATCTGAAATTCCATTGAGTATACGAAAATCAAATTTAGAAAAATCCCTTATTAGGAAATGCATCCACAACCATTTAAGATGTTATTAGTAAAGCTCCCTTAAATAAGATGTAGCAACAGTAGCTCTCCAGAGAAAATATGAAGTCAGAATTAGTTGCTCTATTTATCCATCATAATTAACATTATGATAAAAGCATTAAACACTTTTCTTGGTGTAACAGCCATGGTGCAAAATATTGAAGTAATTCTAAAAGAAAAAGAGGTAAATTTAGTACATTTTATTGGCAGGTGCCTACAAGTTGGTAGTGAATGGATGAAATTGCTGTTCAATGCAGACTTCGGGGAATATCCCGCAAATATTTGATGATAAATAGGCCCCATAGAAATATTTAATTTATCATTCACAAGTAAGAACTATAAATAACTGAATATCAATGTCTGTATTCTTTTTTTTGGAAAGCACTGTGAAAGATTTTGCCTTATGTACAAAGTTACAGAAATGAAAGTCATTTATAGGGGTTTTTGTGAGTTTTTAAAAGAAAGCTGAAAGGAGGCAGTAATGGCGATATAAAAATGTAAACACATAAATGTGGAACCAGCATTAAATGGATGATTAGTCAGAGGAGATTATACCTCATCTGTCACCTGAAGGTAATATTGCTGGTTAAAATTGAACTGACATTTTATTGCACTCCAAGGAAGCAGATTGGATATATAACACATTTCATTCTTCGCCAGATCAGGCAATAGAAAGAAAATTATTTTCATGTAGCAAGTACGTCTTAATGTTACACCATTTTATCCCATAGTCTACATTGCAAAACAAAACTTCCCTGAAGTATAAGACAACTTGCTGAGGTATTGTAAGAGGAACATGCCATTATTATAAACATTAATATACAAAGAAGCTTGGCTCTGCTGTTCTCATGCCACATTAGATTTCCTACATTTCTAAATGTTTTGAAATCAGTTTGCATTGCAGAAAGTAAACAGTTAATCAAGTAGTAAAATATAACATAGTTTTATGGATTTGCTCACATTGCTTTAGTTAAGCATAAAAAGGCAACAAATAATTTTAGAGGAGGACTTCACCCTGGCCATAACTAGGGGCGGGCGAGCCGTGCCATCACCCAGGGTGCAGGGCATTTGTCAAGCAGGGTGCAGCCTAAAACACACCAACCGGAGTGTCATTTAGGTGCTAAGTGAACTCATTTCCCCCATAGTCTTGGCACCAAGACACTCTGTGAGCCCAGCTTCTGTTCATGGTGTCAGCAGCCCTGGCCCCTCATTGTGACATCATGACGTTACACGTTCGGAGGGTGAGTCAAGCACAGGGTTGCGCTATGGACCAGCAACAGCCCTAGACTTCACACCTTTGTGTTCTAGAATGTTACTGATAGGTGTCCAAGGATTTCCACTTTCCAATAAACTAGATTTCATTGAACAAATGACTGACATCCTGATACCTTGTAATGCCTTAATGATTCTGCTGAATAAACCAATGAAACCTATGAACAAAACCTGGGTCAACTCATTGGGGGTAATGCAGAGGTGCCCACAATTGTACCACTTAATACAGACATAAAATGAGTTCAGTGAAAATATGGTAACTGTGTAGGATATGCACCTGGTTTCCACCAGGCATATGTGATGTTCACTTCTGCCCATATTTTTAACATGTTTTGCTATAAAAAGTGCATATTCACTATCGGGCATCAATAAAGCTTCAAAAACCTCTGTAATACAGCAGATACAGCTCCAGTGTATGAATAATTGTTTATGTGAAATACACACATTAAAGTATAATACATGTCAGTGCAATGAAAAGGAACCTATAAGCTGCAGCAGTGCATTCACAATCAGCCAATAGCAGGCATTTTAGTTATATCATCAGTGCATTCGCACTTGCTGTGCAAATAACACAGCTTTTCGACTTGTCAGCACCTGTGTCCCACTCAGCATATGATTGAAATTACACAAACATGCCAATGTTTGAATTCTTCCCTCCTCGCCCAGTCTCTCATCCAGCAAATGCGCTTAGTTACATATGTGTGTGCTTCTTGGAGCGCAGAGCAGTTTCAGATACACTACGCAAACTGTCGTAAATACAGTACTCACTGTACATCGACCGCATTGTGCACATTTGTACTCGGAATGCAGCTACATTTCAACTTGCAAGAGACTATTCCATCTACAGTTTATACATTGATTGGTGACATGGAGGAAAGGCTTGTGTAAAGCTTCTTTGTATTAATTAGCTAAAATAAACTTGTGCTCTATGGCCAGGATACATATAGACTCAGTTCAAATCCCCTTTACTTTGTAACATTAGGTTTATGGTTAGTGTTCCCATTCCTTTATTTTAGTAATCTGGATGTTAGATGATATGATGGCAAGACTCCCACTTGTATAAGCATCATGTGGATCTGCACTGCATCTGTCAAGGATCCTTCATTTTCTACAGGTTCCCTTACTATCATATATGCTTTAAATATCAATGAATTTGCTGTTAAATGTACTCATATCCAGATTCAGGGCTTGATTCAGAGATGGACATTCATTTTGCCACTGCTGTTGTGTGAAAATATGCATAGGCCATAGGTCTTATTTAAAAAAAAAAAAAAAAAGCCCACTGTAATCCAATGGCTGCATCTGAAGATCAGCATCAGATACCCTGTGTGAACATTGGACATCTGTGTAACCCTCATGGTGCCTTTGTTTCCTGGAATGGTCCAGCTCCATGCCCCCAAACTGCTGCAGCTATCACTTACCTGACGTCTGCGTGACTATCAATTCATTGTAAAGCTCTAAATGTGGCCTACAGATACTAACATCAGTGGGCTACTAACCTGGTACTCTATAGGCAGTAAGCATGTTGGTGATGGTTCAAGTCATCATCTTTTTTTTAAAGTAGGGTAGTGTTAAACCTTCAAATTATCAGTCAATTTTCCTGTTTAGCATCTTGGAATTACAACAAGATGTTTGTTGACATGTATAAATCATTATATTGCTCAGTGGGCTAATAAACTGTCAAAGTCGAAAAAATATTGCAGTACACACATCACGTACAAACTACACACAGATGGCCTCCGCGCGTGTACTAGTTCTGCCGTGCGTGCACATATCCGCAATTTGCGTATGGTCGCTCCCGCGGTCCTGCGCATTAGCGCGTGGTGTGGGTATTTACGGTAGAGTTTGTGAACGCATGGAAAGCTATCAAAACACATTACATATTTAATCCAAATAGTGCACAATGATCGCATGTTCCTGCGGATAGTTATGTGCAGGAGCAGAATATAGATATAAACTGTATTTACTGTACATTATGTATGCGGTGGGAATCCAGAGGAGACCACCCACAAGAGCAGTTGGAACAGACATCGCCCACCTATTCAAACCGACCTATGACCTCTCCTGTACTGTAAATGACCATCGCTGTGTCCAATGGACAAAGAGATTACAGTATCCATTGTGTTAAGTTTTGGATGAATTGTATAAAGAGAGCATGCTGCAGGCCTGGTCAGACACAAGACTCACAACGTTATCTATCAGATGACGGAGGACCAGACTGGGTAGCGCGGCGAATCCACTCATGTATGTACCATTGATTGTAGCCATTATTCTGTTGTATTGTATTGTTTATATTGTAACCCCCTTTCAGCAATAATACGCTGTGGTGTCGGAACCCAGTGGTTTAACTACAAACTGGTGTCGTGTCTTCCTTTCCCTGCTAAGGTTTAAAGTGTATTACTATCGCATTGCATTGCTGTAAAAGGTTTAAAATGTATCTCTGGGTGTGTACGCGCTGCGTGTACTTTGTACCGTCAGCGCGGCGTGTGTACGCAAAGTCCGTACACTGTACGGAACTCTGTACGCAAACAGTGTACAATGTACGTAGGGTGTGTATTAAGTTTAGCGGCCGCAGCGGCTTCATGGTAAAGTGTATTTGAAGTGTGTATATGGTATAGCTTTTCATTCCTGCATATAAAATGGCATTATCAATTGGGGGCTCTCACGGGATATCACGTTCTTAATGATGCACTGTACACTACAAACGCGGCTGTAATTGACCGGCTCCAATGGACTCATTGAGAAGCTGATGAAAATAACATCCACGTTAATGTATTGTTGTGTTATCAGTAAGCCGCTGATATGAAATTCAAGGGACAATGCGTTTCTCATAATATTTAAGATGCTAAAATGTATTTTTATTGTTGCAAAACAAGGTTCAAATAAGTCATATTGTGTTTGATTCAGATTGTATTTTTATCTGTTAAGTATATTTAAAAGTTGCTGCATAGCCTTGATATAGGGGGTAATTCCAAGTTGATCGCAGCAGGAAATTTTTTAGCAGTTGGGCAAAACCATGTGCACTGCAGGGGAGGCATATATAACATGTGCAGAGAGAGTTAGATTTGGGTGGGGTGTGTTCAATCTGCAATCTAAATTGCAGTGTAAAAATAAAGCAGCCAGTATTTACCCTGCACAGAAACAAAATAACCCACCCAAATCTAACTCTCTCTGCACATGTTATATCTGCCTCTCCTGCAGTGCACATGGTTTTGCCCAACTGCTAAAAAATGTCCTGCTGCGATCAACTTGGAATTACCCCCATAGTTTTTTTTATTAACTCAGGTCTGAAATAACTTCTGGTGCTTGTATGATGTGTGATTTTTTTGTGACAAAGGAAGCCGCATGGTCTGTCCTCCATTTTGGACTAGCCACATGGCCTGTCCACCATTTTGTGTAATCCTCATGGATGTGGAAGGGGGAGGAGCAGTGGCCATTTTGGGAGGGTCATTTTTCTAAATGGCTGATTTTCAGTCTGCTCAGAATAATCAGCTTTCCTTGGTAACATGAAACACCATTTATGAGTTACCAATGCATTTATTTAACCCATGCCATAGTCAATTACAAATAGTTTCAATTGGGCCTAGTGAAAGTTAATAGTGAGATGAATACTTGATGTAAGAATTACACACAGATATAAACAAAGTTTTTTTTCTTTAACCTCTAGGATTTAGTTAACTCTGCTTGCTATAAGATAGCCATTGAAATGCAAATTAACCTGTGTAACTGCTTTTTCTTAGCAGTGAAAAACCACTTTTACAGGCAGCCAAAAGCACATAGCATTGATATGCAAATTAGAAGCACTGAATGGGCAAATGAGTCTCATCGGAGACCAGTGAATGGTACATATATATAATATTATAATTATGTGTGTGTTTATATCAATGTATGTTCTGCAAGATGGCTATCCAATCTGAATCATATCATTTAAATTATTGATCATTGCTAGATTCATATAGATCTGTGTGAAACTGAATACATTTGTTGCTATATAGTTAAGACAAAAAAAAATTGTTTAAGGATGTAAATGTAAAAGACACAAAATGCAGGTCTGGCCCAGTCGTAATAGGATTTATACAGAAAGAATGTGTGTTGTGTTAAGTGAGCAATTATAGTTGGTATTGCTCACATTTATAGAAGTTGTGGGATTTGTTTAATTGCGGACGTACGGTATTGTACACGTGTTTCAGACAAAGTACAGGACTGCGCACGCAGCGTAAGAGACACGCACGATCGCGTGTTTACACAAAGTGCGTAAGAATACGGGCGCTAGGTACAAATTACACAATAGTGTTGTTTAGTTTAAAGGTGGGACAGTAGCCACGCTACAATAGCACAAAACTGCTTGGTTTCCAAAGATTAGTATAAAACTGTATTGCCTCTGGGGGAAAAGCTGCTTGGGATCCGGACTGAAAGTCGACAGTAACTAGGTCGACAATGTCTAGGTCGACCACTATTGGTCGACAGTAACTAGGTCGACAGGGTGTCTAGGTCGACAGGGTCTTTAGGTCGACATGTTCTAGGTCGACAGGTCAAAAGGTCGACATGAGTTTTTCACAATTTTTTTGTTTTTTTCAACCTTTTCATACTTAACGATCCACGTGGACTACGATTGGAACGGTAATCTGTGCCGAGCGAAGCGGTAGCGGAGCGAAGGCACCATGCCCGAAGCATGGCGAGCGAAGCGAGCCATGCGAGGGGACGCGGTGCACTAATTGGGGTTCCCGGTCACTCTACGAAGAAAACGACACCAAAATAACATTAAAAACTCATGTCGACCTTTTGACTTGTCGACCTAGAACATGTCGACCTAAAGACCCTGTCGTCCTAGACACCCTGTCGACCTAGTTACTGTCGACCAATAGTGGTCGACCTAGACATTGTCGACCTAGTTACTGTCGACTTTCAATACCACACCCAGCTGCTTATCTGAATGAATCTTAATTTTCTGTACAGAAAAACCAAAAGTATATTTGAGTGAGCGAACATAGGAGTGAGTGAAATTCGAACCCCGGAATTCGGGATCCCGTCGTTTGGTACACCAAGTAAGCTGAGGCTTGGTGGCGTGAAGTGGCTGGTTCACGTTAACATGGATTGAAATACGCAAATCGTGAGGTGATTTGTAGAGGAGCGTGATAGTGTATTGTATTGCGAATTATTGAAGTAAAAAGGATTTTTTTGGTATTACGCTCCGGACTGAGGATCCCAGTTTGTACAACGACCCGTGGTCGTATGGCAGATAAGTAACAAGTACCTATATGCTGTGCGATTGGACCGCGCGTTTGTGGGTGCGATACATAGTGCAACGTGATATCCGTTTTACGAGCTTTTGCATAAAATCGCGGTATCATTAGCGCTGTATAGAGCATACGCAAGCGTGATTTGTGTATTATGAAGTGCATAGGGAGTTTTCGCTGGTCTCTCTCAGGAAAATCTCCAACAACCGATACTTTACTGGAAAGGGCAAGTTATTCCTAAATCTTCCAGTAAATATAGGTTGCTATAGGGCCCTAGGTTGGGTACATTGCCTTCACTATCAACAGTGTATGGTAGTACTGGCCAACGTGGGCGTGAGTGGGCGGAAGCGCTCTGAGAACTTTCACAGTCTATTCGGTGTGCATTGGGGATTGCGTTTATTGGCAAAAAGTCAGCGATGGGATCCAATTGCACAAGCGGTGGACGTTTTGTAACCAGGGTTCAGGTTGAATAGCCGCGGCCCAGGGGGTCAGCGAGGATTGTTATGTGTGAGAAATATGGTTCACACACGGAGGCTTTTTGCAATGAATGGGTATGTATGACTGGCAAAGATAGGGTGCCATTCCCTAAAGTGGGCAGCTTTGAACCAGAGGCACTGCAGAATGTAGGCAGTAAAATATGTCTTCTTAAATCCAGAAAACAAAGGATTAGACATACAGATTGTTTAAATTTATGGCAACAGGAGGGGGATATACAAAGAGAATTAGCTCGCGCAGCAGGTTCCAAACCTAGCGGGAAAATAATGGCGACCGCACCACCACCACCACCACCACCGTATATTGCGGGGGAGAAGATGGCTACAGTCAATGGTATATCCGTAAAATATAGTAGTATGTAAAAACAATGTATTAACCCTAATTATTTTTTGCAAGATGTATCCTGTTTTTGAAGTATTTTCAAGGTTGTAGGTCACAAGAGGATGATGGACTTGCTGGCAGATCAGTTCCTGTATTTATTTACACAGAGAGAGAGAGAGACACATAAGATGCATTGGAGGGAATGGTAATTGTATCGCTGGCCTGTAACTGTAATTGTATGTAACTGTATGTTTTAACTGCTTACTGTATGAGTTGTAACTATAGGTATACTGTACTTTGTAATATATATATTGAATATATATATATTGAATATATATCTTTATTTAATAACAAATATATCCAGCCTAATCGCAGCTCTCCTCCAAGCAGTCACCTTGTTGCAGGAAACTCAGGTGGGGCCTGTCCAACCAGGTAGAGCAGTAACAATATTCCCCAATGAAAGAACGGGTGAGGTCACAGCTACCGGTAAGTGTGAGACAGTTCATTGCACAGAGACAACAACACCTCACAGTAAACAGATTAGGAACGGAATGGAACACCCTGTCTTGGAAATAGTAACCCCCAATGGGGGAACCGATAGTCAGGGAATAATCCTCACCAGGAATAATGCAATGTATTGACCGTGGCCCAGAGATGAGCTGCGTTCAATCATTTCAGAATTCCCCGACCCTCTGAAGCATTTAGCCAGATGTCAGAAATTTTTCAGAGATCTGGGTAATGCGTATGAACCGACAAACAAACACTAGTGGATATTTTTAAAGCGTGCCTACCTCCTAATATTGACACCCAAAAATGTATCACTGATTGTCGATTAGAGTCGGATAGTCTTATGACTGACAAAACACAATCAGGAGAACTTAGAGCAAATTAACATGCAACTAGAGTTGTATTTCCCCACAACTGTTAAGTGGAGAAGAATTTTCTCCATAAAACAGAGGGAAAATGAAATGACATCTGAATATTTCCATTGGGCCCTGCAAATAATGGATAGATACATTGGGGTATCAGATACAGGGAACGATGCGAATTACAGGGAGGTAGCTGTTTCTATAATAATGGACGGACTCAGAGCCGGCCCTAACCAATACGATGCCCTAGGCAAGATTTTGGCTGGTGCCCCCTAGCCCCACTGCTGGTTCCGCCTCTGACCTTGCACCTCTTTCCCAGCACCAGCACCCCTCATCCATAGCAGTCCTTATTTTGGTGTTTGTACCCCCTATATTTTAAATAGGAACAGTTCGCACATTTGGCGCACAGCCCAAAAAGGGGTGTGTTTTTGCTGGCAAGGGGCATGGCCACACAATAGTAACCCCAATTCCAATTATGCCACACAGTACTGCAACTTTATTCACATTTGATCATGCGATAGTGTCCATAATTTATATTACATCCCACAGTAGTATCACTTTACCTTATAAACATTACTCCTCACATTAGAGCCCCTTATTCACATTACATCACACTGAATTGCTCCTTATTCACATTATACCACACCCTATTGCTCCTTATTCACATTAGACGACACAGTAGTGACCTTTCTATACGCAATGCCACATAGTAGAGCACCTTATACACATAATGCCACACAGTAATGCCCCTTACACATATGAGACACATTATTAATGTCCTTATAAACATAATGCGCCTTACACATTATGACAACCTTTATTAATGCCCTTTTACACATAATGTCCCCTACACATATGCTGCACATTCATAATGCCCTTATACACATAATGACACACATAGTGCCCCCTACACATTTGCTGCACATTATTAGTCCCCTATACACATAATGACACACATACAGTAGTACCCTGTGTTACACATATGCCGCACAGTACCCCTTACACATATGTTGCACATTATTAATGCATTTTTACATGACACACATAATGCTCCTTACACATATTCAGAACACTACTGCACAACCAACCCACTCACATGCACACAGTCATGCCACTAACACTGTGACCTCTGCCTCTGCTTGGATACAGATGTGTCCTCATAAATCTTGCCTCAATGCTAACGTCAGGTACATTTTTTTTATGAAAATGCATCTTATTTGCATTGCTGTGTGGCTAGGATGCACAAGCAGCTTCTGCTGATTAAAATTATATGCAGCATGCCTATATACAGTGTGATACTGTGGCTGTATCTGCATATGAAATGCTACACACAGAATATAGGCATGCCGCATATCATTTTAATCAGCAGAAGCTGCTGATGCCCCTAGGCATATCAGATGCCCTAGGCAATTGCCTAGTTTGCCTATGCCTATGGCCGGCTCTGGACGGACTCAATAAGACAGTAAG
The DNA here is from genome assembly GCF_028390025.1 of Pseudophryne corroboree. Lineage (NCBI taxonomy): Eukaryota > Metazoa > Chordata > Amphibia > Anura > Myobatrachidae > Pseudophryne > Pseudophryne corroboree. The sequence goes on from NC_086447.1 coordinate 614,505,521, forward strand.
GGACAGGGTACAAACATCTTTGCCTAATTGGAGAGGGGTCACAGTAGCTTGTCTTAGACAGTGCACAATTGAACACCATAAGAATATTGCTAGGCGTAGAGAACTGCAGGAGGAGAGGCTGAGGATTGAAAGTATACAGGCTCTTACACCAGAGTCTCATCAGCCTAAACCCCAAAACCCTGGTGGTAAGAAAAGAACGAGAAATTGTTACATTTGTAAAAAAATAAAGGACATTTTGCTAGAGATTGCAAAAGTAGTAGAGCACATAGCCAATATAGACCCCTAGACAGAGAAAACAAGCCACGTTATTAAACACATAGACGGGATCAAGGGACATATAGTAAGGAGTCACGAGCCATATATTGAAATACAAGATTTATGTTCCCTACAGAAAGGTCGCTGACCCGGAGAGAACTCGTGACAAAGAGCAGAGTGTAGAGAACCTCGTATCACTGGAGTGTCTGTTCCGGGTAGGTTGAGAGGCAGGACTGTTGAAGGGCATCCGAGCACAGATCTAGAACTGTTGTAGTATAATTCTTTTTTTTTCACCTCCCCCTGCATTTTCCTGTCTTTTCACCTTCTTATTTTCATCCTTTCCCTAAACGAAATGGATCGACCACAAGAGACTGCGTTTAGGGTTCTATTAGTAATTCTGGTTTTGATCAAGACAGTTTGTTTTGGTGAGGGTCCCAGAGAGGTCGAGCAGGGATCTGGAATGGGTTCTGATGACGAGTATGAATTTGTAGAATCTCAGGAGTGGCACATCACTCAAGTAAAGGCTAGCATCAGTAAGCGCTCTGGTAGTCAGGGAGCTCGGAGGCACCGTGAGGGGTTATTGTCTGATGAATATTGTATTAGTAGGAATTGTGAGAATATAGTCGAGGACGGGGGCATCCAGAGATGTCAGTCCAACCTTAATATCGACATGGACCGTCATCCGTTGAGTGATTAACACTCACTAGTGTGTAAGGTCTTAAACCAGACAGAATGCTGGGTGTGCTCACAGGTACCTCAAGGTCAGAGCAAGTCAGGATTAGTACCATACCCTTTAGCAATAGATGAGGTACTCGAATTACGGGGTGGGAGACCGGTGGACAAGAAATTCAATATCTCTAGGCCCCCTAGTTTGAAGCTCCACCAGTATCATGTAGACAGGTCCTTATTGTGTTTTAATATTTCCAATTGCCGAAAACCAGGAGATTGGGAGGTGACGTGGAATAACCAGACAATGACCTTTTCGCACAGAGCTGATAGGATACCCATAGACTCTGAACTTGTACGCCAAATAGCCAACAGTGGGAGGTATTTTCAGTATAGGTATACTCGTGGAAGCAAGACCATGTGGGTTGGAAAAGTATTGCCAGGGTATTGTGCTCATATCATCCAGCCCAATACTTGTACTGAGCAGATGGGAGAACTAGGGATTGGTTTCTTCACTTGGAAAGTTTGTAATATGGTGATGTTACATTTTGTCCCCTATGTTCTCCCAGATGATGCCTATTTCATATGTGGGAGGAAGGCGTACAAGTGGCTTGCCCCGAGCTCAGAGGGATTGTGTTATATTGGGAGAGTACTGACCGTAACCCATGATAAGATGAAAGACGTTCACTGCAGTGCTCAGGCTCCTTATACTCATACTCACTATGAACACATCATCAAGAGACACCTCATAGATAGGACAGAGCATGCAGCCTCTGATTTAATCCACGAATCCACCGGGATTCAGTTCCTTCTCGCATTAGACATCACCGGTACAGCCAGAGGTACTATAAAGTATAGGTATATCCATGCGCTAGCGAACTTGATAGATAATATCACTGAGATGTATGACGACACCTTCAGGTATACGGGGAGGGAGTTACAAGCCTACAAGAAGGAACTGATTCAGCACAGGATGGTCCTTAATTATATCACAGCCGTGATAGGTGGGTACTGTGTTACTCTGGCAACTCAATATGGTGTGAAGTGCTGTACGTATATTATGAACAGCACTGACGACCCCACGGAGATCATCGATCAAAAGATGGACGATATCTTGCAGTTGAAGTGGGAGTTCAGGAGGAAGCACAACCTTACCTTGGCGACTGTGAGTAATGAACTGACCGGCTGGGTCTCATGGTTGAACCCACGCAATTGGTTCTCAGGTTTAGGAGAGTGGGCTCAAAATGTCATCATGAGTGTAGGGAAGTTTCTCCTTTGTATCCTGGGAGTTGTCATAATTATTGGTTTGATATTTAGGTGTGTTCGAATTCTGACGCGGCGCAAGCACGGCACAAAATTGATGAGTCTAAGGAGCAAGGGTACTGTTACAGCAGCAGATTTAATTTACGACCCATCCATAGAGACTGTGATATGATAAGGATTGCAAATGAATTTCATGGCCTGTTTCGTTCACCCGTTTTTCTTTTGTTTCCCCCTCTGCCCAGATACATCCATCAGGAAAAGACATCAGCCCTACCCAAAATGTTTATGTGAATGTATTTTAGATATGTGTCTTATCTTCATCTCTGCAACCTCCAGTTAATAACACACATAGTCGACAGGTGATATCCACATATACTAGCACTCACATATGTTTCCCCCTCCATGTATCATCAACTAAATGTGCACCCCATTTGTTAGAACAAGAAGCCGAAAAGAGCTCGGTAGTGTTTGTTGGCCCATTTACAGACCCTTAATACGGGATAAGAAGGATTTAATGTATACTTCGCAATACCTCGAAGCTTATTTAGAACATATACGGCACGATGATACATGCCCCTCAAACATGGATTCATACATACATGCTTTTTACTATCCCACTAGGTCATACATTTCCCACCTACAACTCTCCCCGATCATCTGTAGATATTGTATAGATATTTTTCTGTTTAGTGATTAGATAGTGGCAGTTATTGGTGACTGCCAAAGTCGAAAAAATATTGCAGTACACACATCACGTACAAACTACACAAAGATGGCCTCCACGCGTGTACTAGTTCTGCCGTGCGTGCACATATCCGCAATTTGCGTATGGTTGCTCCAGCGGTCCTGCGCATTAGCGCGTGATATGGGTATTTACGGTAGAGCTTGTGAACGCATGGAAAGCTATCAAAACACATTACATATTTAATCCAAATAGTGCACAATGTACACATAGTCTCCCTGCACCACATCAGAAAGTAACAGCAGTTTAAATGGTAACAGAACAAAGAGATTCACCTTTGCAGGATAGGAGGGGACAGAACAAGGTTATAAGGTGGTGTTTGGTATCCAGCTGTAGGGTATTTTAAGGGTAACATTCCGGTGTTGGTTTGAGAAAGATCGCATGTTCCTGCGGATAGTTATGTGCAGGAGCAGAATATAGATATAAACTGTATTTACTGTACATTATGTATGCGGCGGGAATCCAGAGGAGACCACCCACAAGAGCAGTTGGAACAGACATCGCCCACCTATTCAAACCGACCTATGACCTCTCCTGTACTGTAAATGACCATCCCTGTGTCCAATGGACAAAGAGATTACAGTATCCATTGCGTTAAGTTTTGGATGAATTGTATAAAGAGAGCCTGCTGCAGGCCTGGTCAGACACAAGACTCACAACGTTATCTATCAGATGACAGAGGACCAGACTGGGTAGCGCAGCGAATCCACTCACGTATGTACCATTGATTGTAGCCATTATTCTGATGTATTGTATTGTTTATATTGTAACCCCTTTTCAGCAATAATACGCTGTGGTGTCGGAACCCAGTGGTTTAACTACAAACTGGTGTCGTGTCTTCCTTTCCCTGCTCAGGTTTAAAGTGTATTACTATCGCATTGCATTGCTGTAAAAGGTTTAAAATGTATCTCTGGGTGTGTACGCGCTGCATGTACTTTGTACCGTCAGCGCGGCGTGTGTACGCAAAGTCCGTACACTGTACGGGACTCTGTACGCAAACAGTGTACAATGTACGTAGGGTGTGTATTAAGTTTAGCGGCCGCAGCGGCTTCATGGTAAAGTGTATTTGAAGTGTGTATAAGGTATAGCTTTTCATTCCTGCATATAAAACGGCATTATCAAAATTGAGACGGTAAACATGTTGGTGCTGGTACATTAATTCCTACTCCAAAGATAGCCCTTAGAACAGGTGTGGGCAAAAATTATTTTCATCTACCAGTTCGTCCAGCTTGCCTCTTCCCACTCCTCACAAGCTGCATACAGCCTGCTCCCAGCTACACTGCTCCGAACTTCCTTGCATCTCAGCACAGCTCAGATTTAAGGGTCTACTCTAGGATGTAAAATTAAGATGACCATCAACCATTGTTGGTTAACCACTGATGGTGAATAGTTTTGCCATCGATGGCGATGATCCAATGGTTCTCAGTCATTGATGGTTTTCAGCCCTGCAATGTTTGTTTTTTTCCTTTCTCCCTGGTGCCAGTACATGTAGCCAAGCTCTGCCCCCTGATGTGCCCCATCAAGGCAACATCTCTGATTGGCCCACTGTCTGGTGAGTAATAGAGCAGAGATGACCATTAGTGACCAAAACCATTGATGTTTCCCAGTTGCTGGTTTCATGCATTGAAGTTAACCACCAATGATACCATCGATGATGACATCCATCCCTATGTTAAGTCTGTGACATTTGTGACTAGATGAAGCAATGTATATGATCACTGCACATGTGCAGAGTATGGAGCCAAATACCAGCTAACTGGCAGTATTCTTTGTGCTGCGTATTTCCACACAGACCGGGGACAAGGACGGCAGCTCAAAATGAACAACTTTTCTCCTTCATCCACTAGGGGCCACTGGAGCATAGTTACAATGGGGAAATAGTAGGCAGTAATTGGGAGCTGGCACTTTAAAATTCTAACACTGTGGCTAGCTCCTCCCCTACTATGTCCCCTCCAAGCCAGTCTTAGTTTAGTGCCCGAGGGAGCTGGTTCACTTGGGTTTAGCTGAAGAATTTTTTCTTTTTACTTTATTATTTTTATTTTTATTACTTACACACACAGACTGGCAGCTCTGCCACTGCCAGTCTGCACCGCGGGAGCTGCCGGCGGGGTCCCATCGCAGCTGCGTGCGGCTCGGGATGGGCCCCGGCTGAGGGAGACACTGAGCTCTCCTGAGTTGGCCGGACACCGCTGCGTGCGGCGCGTGTCGGGGCCACTCCATCCAGCAGAAGATTCCGGCAGCATGGCAGCGGTGAGTATAAGCGGTCGGATACCGCTGCGTGCGGCGCGTGTCGGGACCACTCCATCAGGATCCTGCAAGCAGCGGTGAGTACAGACATACACCTCACTCCCCGCTTCCTGCTCCCATACATGGGGGCCACGCTCAGGGTCCCTGGTCTAATTCTCCCCCCCCCCCCCTCCACTCATACAGTATGGGCTGTGTAACAGTTTGCATTAAAAAAAAAAAAAAAAAAAAAAAAAAAGAAGAATTTTATTTTGGAGGCACCTTTATGATTTTATATTAGGCGCCATTACTTGGGGGCGGAGCTTAATCCCGCAGTGGAGCTCAACAGACTAATGCAGAGATCTGTGGTATAGAGGGACCTGGGTTCAAGCCCAGTGCCACCTAGATGATTTCTATTTAGACCCGGCAGGCTAAGCGCCCCCGCTCCCCGGACGCGGCTCGCAGGGCCGTCAGGGGATGCAGAACGCTCCCCGCTAAGTTTGCGCGGGAGCTTGGTACTTTGGATAGGGGGCGGAGCTTTCTCCCGCTCTGCTCGGCGGGCTCAGCTCCCCGGCCGCGTCTCGCAGGGCTGTCAGGGGATGCAGGGCGCTCCCCGCTAAGTTTGCGCGGGAGCTTAGTACTTTGGACGGAGCATAGGGGGTGGAGCTTTCTCCTGCTCTGCTCGGCGGGCTCATTTCCCCGGCCGCGGCTTGTGTGATCGGCGGGGAGGCAGGACGCTCCCCACTGACTTAGTACTAGAAGAGAAAAAGTTTTTACATTTGGGCGCCATAAAGGGGGGCGGGGCTTCCTCCCATCTTGGACCTCGGCTCCCGGCGGCCACTTGTGGCTCGGTTGGTGCTGGCGGCCATTTCCTCTCTGAAGGGGAAACCTCTACCCGGACTCCACTGCTGGCTGTGATTGACAGGGTCTTCTCATCACTGCAGTGAGTAGTTTTTCTCAATGTGTTCCTCCTGTGGCACACACATATATATATATATATATATATATATAAATGGATATTGTTGTACTGTGTGTGTAGAGGTGTGTATGTATATATATATATATATATATATATATATATGTATACATATTTTGTTATATGTATATTATATTTTATATAGTTTGTTTTTATATATAATATTATATTGTATTATATCTATATATGCATATATAATCAATTAGCGCCGTGGATTTTACAGTTAGGCGCCATAGTGAGGGGGCTTAAACCTAACTCTCAGGTCAGTGCCCCTTTGTCAGGGGGCCTGTGGCTGTTAATTCAACACGGAGTCCCCTGTTTAGGGAATATGGAGTCAGCTCACTAATGCTCTATATCAGGGCACAGTTAGGCTCACTGAATATTTATAATAAGATAGAACTACAAGCTCCACCGACATATATTATAATAATGTCACCCCTTTTTCTCTAACGTCTGTTCCCCGTGGTCCTTGCGGAGTCCCCAGCGTCCACTACGGACTGCGAGAAATGGATTTACCGGTGAGTAAAATCTTATTATTACTCCTTTGTTTCACTTGGTAATAATACTGTGTGTAATTTGGGGAATGTGTGTGGTGTCAGCCAAATAGCCCCTGTGGCTCAGTACGCTTATAGCGGGGACATCTGAACACAGATTGAATTCCATCAAACACCAACTTTAAGGGAAATGTCCCTGTCACTGCACGTTATAGTGCAGAGTTTATAGAGGGTTACACTTCTTTAACCTGTCTTTTCTCTTTTCGTTTAACTAAACGTAACACCCAGGACAGAGAATTCCCTGTTATGTGTAGATTGTGCGGTGGAGCCATCTGATTAGCCCCCAATGCAGCTGCAGGACGTTCCTGTTTGAACAGCTCAGCTTATGCAGGTAAGGTCACCGTTACCAGAGACCCCGTCCGTCATTTCTTCTCCCCAGGATTCAAAACGGATCTTGCTAACCTCCATGTTACACGAGATACTGATTATGTTTCGGTGGAGTCTGAACCAGTATCTCAGGATATTAAGGTGTATTGTACAGCAGTTCGTCTGATGCTGCAAGTAAAGAGGATGGACGCTTCAGGTCCCTTGGGGTTTTGACGCCAAGGAAGAAATGACAGCGACTTGTTCAGTTTCGAATGAGCTGGGCATGCTCCGGTAGGCGGCCGGGAAACATCCGAATTCACAATCTCAGGTATCAAACAATGTTTGTTTGCCTATCTTTTTCCCGCAGATAACAGGAAACGATATCAGGACTCTCCAGGGTATACCCCTCAATGTATCGCCGGTCCAACAGGCTGTCGTTTTTCCTGGGGCAACCTTGCTGAGGGATCCATCTGAGAGACATATCCGACAGCAGGGGTTCAACCTTGTCCGGAGCAGGTAGGTTGTGGAACAATTGTCCTCTAGCTTACAGGATAATTCGCATCAGGATCAACTGATGCTTTGGGACAGATCAGAATCACGATGCTGCTTTATATTCTTTTGAGGTCTCCACGTCTATATACTCGGAACCTGCAGTTTCGCTTGGGCTGTCTTAACCCGACGACCTCTGGGGCTGCGACAGTGACAGGTGAACATGGATTTCTAAGGGCAACTGGTTCAGGGGAAGGAACTTCCTGCATGATTTCTCAAAACCATTGGGGGTAAGTCCACTTTTCTTTCCCCTACGGCTGCCCCAGCTCCAAGACGGACCTTTACCGGTCTTTCCTTTAGATCTTTCCGTGCCCTTTCAGGTTTTCGACTACAAGTCAGGGGCGGTATCTCCGTCGCCAAGGGATCTCATGGTAGCAGGCTGAAGCATCCTCGGTTCAGTCTGATTTTAGGTCATCCAACACACCCACCGCAGGTCAGACCTTCCTACCACCTGGGGGGTCCCAGGGTAGGCGCCTGTCGGTGGTCCTACTGGGAGGACTGGGAAGGCTTGGGCGGTTACAAACTCGATTTTGGAGTCCAACCGTCTCAGGGGTCCTTCGGCATGGGTCGGCCGGTTTACGATGACAAGAGCTCCAGATGCTTCTAACCGCAAAGGGTATTGATCCCTGTTTTCGCATATCATTTGAATCGGGGCATTTCTCAGCCCTTTGTTTTCTTTTCCCGTGCCGAAGCCAGAGGGCTCGGCCAGGCCTATTCTGGTCTTAGAATCCTTTCAGTCTGTGATTGATAGTTTGAAGAAGAAAGGGGGTTTTACGCGTCCCTTGTCTTCAAGGATGCCTGTTTACTGAACTCTTTTGGGTTTCCACATCGGTTTTTTCTCAGATTCGCATTACAGGATACTCATTTTCAGGGTCAGTCCTTTCTATTCGGTCTCTCTTCCGCTCCCACAGGGTTCAGGAAAATCACAGAATAGCTCTTTTTCAAAGGCAGGGAGTGACGTTTGTTCCCTAATTGGACAATCTACTGCTGGAATCCCACTCAGCAGATTAGGTTGCTTCTGAATATCCAGAGGATCCAGGAGCTTCTGGTTCGACACGGGTCCAATTTATGCTCCTCGTAGAGGGTTCTCAACTCGGTCCGTCAGAGGATTTTTCCTTCCTCTGGACCAGGTACTCTCTTTCTTCAGTCAAGATGCGATGAGTGGTCACCTACATTCCCCTCTGAGCGGAGGACAACAGTCTTCTTTCCAGGTCAAGCCGCCAGTTCAGACTCCCGGGTGAGGGGACATTCCCCGGAGTTTTGTCAGCTGGGCCGCTGTTGACGGAGATTCCGGATCGACCTCAGGGCGTTCTGACTGACTCTTAAACCCTTTACTACTCTCGGACGTGAGCTCTGGCGGCAATAACCGAGGATGCCATCAGGGCTCCTTGGAGTTTCTGGTTAGTCTATATTGCCTCCTTTTCTATTTCTACCTCACTTTCGGTAACACAGGAGGGGAGAATGCGCGCTAGTCCTCCCGGTGGATCCGGTTTGGCCGTGCATGACTTAAAGATCCAGTCTGCACCTGTTGTCAGTAGAGGAGCCTAGGCTCCTACCTCTGCAGGACTGTCTACTTCAACAGGGTCCTTTTTCTTTGTTCACTCTTACACTGGTGTCATTTTACGGCGGGACTGTTCACGAGACCTCAGAAGGGAGAAGTTCCCTAGTTCGGTTGTGCCTACTGGGCCCCGATTTCGGAAGTCGGTTACCTCTTCTCGCTTTTGCCACTTTGGGAAACTTTAAGGGGCATAGTGTGGATAACAGGGCTTTTCCCGTTTTGATTTACCATTCAGCCGTAATCTTTGGTTTTCTCTGGGTGGTTTGCTCGGCTGCGCTTCAAACTATGTTGACCTGAATTTTAGGTCTCTGCCTTTTCGATTTTCTTCCAAAAGAAATTAGCCTGGCGGCCGTAAGTTCGGGCTCTCTTTCAGGGAGTACTCTATTGGCAACTCCCCCTTTTCGACGGGGGTTACGGCTGAGCTTCAGACTCAGCGGTCGTTTCTTCCAGGGGGGATGTCCGTTTTTCATATAAATCTGACACTGGTGTTTTCGGTCCTCTCTGAATGTTGTCAGGGCTCGCTGACTCTCTCTACAGAGGTCTTCGGCTATTCGACGAAGTGTTTTCTTCTTGGTTCTGTACGATGCTCCCATACTAAATAGCCGGGGTCCCAGCATACGCTGGGCCGTTGGATACATCTGACCATCAGACAGTCTTATTGGCGGTTGCTCGGGAACCTCCGTTTTCCATTTCAGCGCACTCTACGCGCATTGTGGGACCTTCGTGGGCGGCTGCCCGTGGGGTCTCCATGACTACTTTATGTCGGACCGCTACTTGGTGGGGCCGACATACGTTTGTCAAATTCTATAAGTTTGACACTTTTGCGGCCTCTGCATCACAGTTTGGCCGAGCGGTTTTACAGGACTCTCAGCGCTCTCCCACCCGTTTTGGGAGCTCTGGGACGTCCCCATTGTAACTACGCTCCAGTGGCCCCTAGTGGATGAAGGAGAAATCAGGATTTTGGTACTTACCGATAAATCCCTTTCTCCGATTCCACAGGGGCCACTGGACGCCCGCCCAGCACTGTTTCCTCCTTGTTTTTTGCTTAAAGGTTTGCAGATCACTAGGTGCCTGCTTGTTCAGTTCAGGTTAACCTGCTTTTTGTTAGGTTCTGTTCCAGGTTTAGTTTGTGTTATCCTGGTTTACAGGGCGTCATTAACCTCCTCTACCTTAAGGTTTGTTTATTACAGCTCTCCTCGGGCACAGTTTTACGTAGACTGGCTTGGAGGGGACATAGTAGGGGAGGAGCTAGCCACAGTGTTAGAATTTTAAAGTGCCAGCTCCCAATTACTGCTACTATTTCCCCATTGTAACTACGCTCCAGTGGCCCCTGTGGAATCGGCGAAAGGGATTTATCGGTAAGTACCAAAATCCTGATTTTTTTCTCCAGTGCTTGGTGCAGAATACAGTGAAGGAGTTATTTAAAGTGTAATTCTACATAAAATGTTCTATTTACAAGGTGCGACTTTTAAAATGTTGTTTTTTGCTGTTATTCTATTTCAACAACAGCAGGAGTAATTGCTGTGTCTAGTTCAGCCAAGGGACCTGTTACATAGGTGCATGCTAATACATTTGCAGCTGTGATCCTGTACGTAGTGGATCTGCAAACATATGCTAATACTGTAGCTTCCTGAAAATGTATTAAGACACCCAATGGTGGCTTTGCAAATCCCAACAACTGCATGCATAATCGACCATCTCAGAACCCAATGGTCATGCAGAATGGCCGCAGGAACTGAGATGTTGGCGCCATGTTCTCTTCATATGGGATTGCAGTTGTATGCAGAGACACAGGCAAAATATGACTGCGACGCGCCTTGTGTTTTTGCTACCACTCCTCGTAACTGCCCCCAAAACAGTCTCTGACTGTCAATCACTTTGTGTATAAATCCTCACTACAATTTACATCGCAAAAAGTACCTTGGTGCGTGCATTGTGATTAGCCAATAACTGCGTAATCATCGGCGTTGCATACATCTCTGAATCAGGCCCACAGTTGCTATGTCCATAGAAAGCTTGGAAATGCCACACTCAAATATGGCAAGAGACCGCAAATCTTTTAACAAATGCATACTAAACTACTGTAAGTGTACAGTATATATGTGTACATCAGTTATTGTACAGTAGCATGTACATTTGTGTGGAAAATACACAGAGCCTACAGTACAATATATACCACTATAATCTTATTAATAGCTATTATAAATACAAAATATTTTGTGTGTGATCATTGACAACATACTAAAACTTGTTAACTCGACCCCAACTAAAATAATTTCCCACCCCTGCTCTAGAGCCTCATTAAATAAACTGTCCAGTTAAGCAAAAGCTGCATTCTACATGTGATGTGTAGATCCTCTGAAGTCTGGCCACCTGTCATAAGCAGCCAATATTAGTTATGTCCATCAAATGCTGTAACATTGGTCCCAATTCAGCATGGAACACAGGTACCATTGCGTTCGCATGCTGAAGCCCTGTGAAGTGTGCGCAGGTGCAGAAGCCGCACTGAAATGCGACCACATCTCACTTGTGCGAATGCCTCTGACTGATTGACAGGCAGAGGTGTTCGCGAGGCGAGACGGTGTGTAGCAGTGGCGTTTAAGGGGCGTCGCAGCAGGGGTGCGGTCCGGACAACGCAGGCATGTCTGGACCATTTGTGGGGCGAGGCCCCCCAAAATGACGGCTTGCTGTCTGCCTTAGCAGCTAGGCTGCGTAGGCAGAGGGAAACCCTTAACATGCGAAAGCATCACGGTCGTGCAATGCTTTCGCATGATTGCAGGGGGCAGGGACCGGCATGCAGGACGGACTTGCCCTGTGCTGGGCATTCCCCCACATGTCAGTGTAATGGATTGTAGATGTGCGATTAGGCACATAGATGGTCGATGGTTAAAAACAATCAGTAGAGAACTATTGCTGGTGTAGCCATTGATTACTGAGTGCTGCGCATGTAGAGATCTCGGCCATCGGTTTGGGCCTGCCGATGTTTTCTCAATGATGGAAAAATCTTTCTCATCGGTCATAGACCGCCCATGGTTGCAAAATCTTCAATGGTTGGTGCCAATCTCTAGCCAATATTTCTTGCTATCGACCCAAACTTGTGGTGCTAGTCTGTGCTTGTGTATGTTAAATAAAAAAAAAGATACAAAAGTCGGTTACAGACAGAACGAGGCGAAAAACGTCATCATCCCGCTGCTGGATTCTCGCGGGGTCTGGACTCCATATAAGGAGCTGCGCGTCGCCGCCATTTTCACTCCGGCATTGGAGAGTGTAGAGAGAGGACGTGTCGTCTCAGTGTGCTCAGTGTCCGTGTCTTGTGCTGCATCTGTCCGATCACAGTGGTTGTGTCCTCTGCTGCCATATGTCCAGTGCTGCTGTATAAGTCCAGTGGTGGTGTGTTGTGCTGCATCAGTCCAGTGGTGGTGTGTTGTGCTGCATCAGTCCAGTCACAGTGGTGGTGTCCTAAGCTGCCATATGTCCAGTGCTGCTGTATAAGTCCAGTCCAGTGGTGCTGTGTTGTGCTGCATCAATTCAGTGGTGGTGTATTGTGCTGCATCAGTCCTGTCACAGTGGTGGTGTCCTCTGCTGCCATATGTCCAGTGCTGCTGTATAAGTCCAGTCCATTGCAGTGGTGCTGTGTTGTCCTGCATCAGTCCAGTGGTGGTGTCCCTGTGCTGCCGTATATGTCCAGTGGTACTGCCGTATATGTCCAGTGATCCTGCCGTATATGTCCAGTGATCCTGCCGTATATGTACATTGATACTGCCGTATATGTTCAGTGGTAATGCTGTATAATTCCAGTGATCCTGACGTATAATTCCAGTGATCCTGCCGTATAATTCCAGTGATCCTGCCGTATATGTCCAGTGATCCTGCCGTATATGTCCATTGATACTGCCGTATATGTCCAGCAGTACTGCCGTATATGTCTAGCGGTACTGCAGTATAAATCCAGTGATCCTGCTGTATAATTCCAGTGATCCTGCCGTATATGTCCATTGATACTGCTGTATATGTCCAGTGGTACTGCCGTATATGTCCAGCGGTACTGCCGTATAAATCCAGCGATCCTGCCGTATAATTCCAGTGATCCTGCCGTATATGTCCATTGATACTGCCATATACGTCCAGCGGTACTGCCGTATATGTCCAGCAGTACTGCCGTATAAATCCAGTTGATCCTGCCATATAAGTCCAGTGATCCTGCTGTATAATTCCAGTGATCCTGCCATATAATTACAGTGATCCTGCCATATAAGTCCAGTGATCCTTCCGTATATCAACAAACAAATGGGTAAACCCCTGCGCTGGAAAATGTAGGCAGCAAATAGATATCTACCAGTGTTATCAAGACTGGAATGGAACACAAAGACAAAGAAAAAATGGATATCTTATGCGCCCAACATTTAGATGGATACAACAAATACTTATATGTGAGAGTGCTCTCGTATGGTAAGTCCGAAAAAATCTCCTTTATCACTTCTTTCCGCTGGCAAACCCCAGTTGTTCCCTCCAAACGAATACCGTGGGTAGCGTGGGGAAAGGAAAAAATAAACAGGGAAAGTCCAATGTGTAATATAGTTTCTCACACAGTCAAAAGTATGAATCAATTCGGGGAATACAGGTTCCTCAAAAACAAATTCCCACTCCGTGTTTGGTCTATGTTAGGGGACCACCCAATTCAACGTGATGGTGTATCGAAAAGGATGCTCACTTTATAAGCTTACATTAAGCAAATATTCTCATACATATAAAGGTATCTTTTTCTTTAAGTTTTACTTCTCACAGCAGATACACCTGTATCTCCTAAATGGTCAATAGAAATTTCAGCTTACACGTATCTTACTTGTTACAAGTAGATATATTCATGTAGCAGTTTCTTTTATCATTTCCACACAGCAGGAATAACGTTCTCACATATTCCCATCCATGGATGTTCAATGGTGAAATAGAGAGATAACAAAAACACCAATGTGTCGACAGTCCTTCTCTATAGATTTTCACATGAGGGTGAGATTTTCTATGCCCTCTCCCACAGTGTGAGAATAAATTTCTTTGGGATCACCACAAATGTGTTAAGATAGTGATATTTACTGTTATAGTTAAATAATAACAATAATACCATAAATTTTCTAATAGCCAAACGTGGATATTTCCATTAGGCTTACATTTAAGCTTACTTGAAACCAGTGGACGCAATCATATAGCGTTTTCTTTTCCTCTCCACTCAAGACAGCCACTATCCAAAATAAAATCAGTGTGACAACGTTCCTGCCGGATATCCTGGGTGAAGGCCTGGGTGTATCCAAAGATAAAAAACTCCACCAACGCGTTTCGACTGCTTAGGTCTTCCTCAGGGACCCTGATAAATATCACTGCCGTATATGTCCAGCGGTACTGCCGTATATGTCCAGTGGTACTGGCGTATAAATCTAGTGATCCTGCCGTATAATTCCAGTGATCCTGCCATAAATGTCCATTGATACTGCCGTATATGTCCAGCTGTACTGCCGTATATGTCCAGCGGTACTTCCGTATAAATCCAGTGATCCTGCCGTATAATTCCAGTGATCCTGCCGTATAATTACAGTGATCCTGCCGTATAAATCAAATGATCCTGCTGTATAATTACAGTGGTACTGGTGTATAAGTCCAGTGATCCTGCAGTATAATTACATATAAGTCCATATAATTCTGTATAAGTCCAGTCCAGTGGTGCTGTCTTGTGCTGCATCAGTCCAGTGGTGGTGTCTTGTGCTGCCATAAGTCCAGTGGTGGTGTCCTGTGCTGTATATTATTTACTCCAAATAAAAGGGTTATATACATTACTTATATTATTATCCAAATCATTTTTACAGGGTTTGCCCTGTGTGGTGTAGGGGTACGCTAGCTTGTGCTGCATTTTATTATAATAGCTCCAAATAAAAGGGTTGTTATTATTATCCAAATTAATTTTACAGGCTTTGCCGTGTGTGTTTGGTTTAGGGGTACGCTCTTCTGTGCCACCAATATTGTGCGTGTATTACATCTGGGCAAATTCCAGCACATCCCACCTCAGCCACCTCTTTTTCTTCTTTGCATGATGTGCTGTTTGGGGCCTAGTTTTTTTAAGTGCCATCCTGTCTGCCACTGCAGTGCCACCCCTAGATGGGCCAGGTGTTTGTTCTGCACACTTGTGTCGCTTAGCTTAGCCATACAGCTACCTCATTGCACCTCTTTTACTTCTTTGCATGATGTGCTGTTTGGGAACTAGTTTTTTTAAGTGCCATCCTGTCTGCCACTACAGTGCCACCCCTAGATGGGCCAGGTGTTTGTTCTGCACACTTGTGTTGCTTAGCTTAGCTTAGCCATACAGCTACCTCATTGCACCTCTTTTACTTCTTTGCATGATGCGCTGTTTGGGAACTAGTTTTTTTAAGTGCCATCCTGTCTGCAACTGCAGTGCCACTCCTAGATGGGCCAGATGTTTGTGCCGCACACTTGTGTCACTTAACTTAGTCATACAGCTACCTCATTGCACCTCTTTTTCTTCTTTGCATCATGTGCTGTTTGGGGCCTAGTTTTTAAATCTGCCATCCTGTCTGCCGCTGCAGTGCCACTCCTAGATGGGCCAGGTGTTTGTGCCACACACTTGTTTCGCTTCGCTTAGTAATACAGCTACCTCGGTGCAACTTTTAGGCCTAAAAACAATATTGTGAGGTGTGAGGTGTTCAGAATAGACTGGAAATGAGTGGAAATGAATGTTATTGATGTTAATAATACCGTAGGATCAAAATGACCCCCAAATTCTGTGATTTTAGCTGCTTTTATGTTTTTTTTTTTTAAATCATTCAGATCCAAAACCAAAACATGAAAGGGTGGTTTTGGCAAAACCAACCCAAAACCAAAACACGAGCTGGGAATTAGAACCAAAACCAAAACATAAAACACGAAAAGTGCCCGACGCACATCTCTACATAAAACTAATGTACTTTTTTCCTGAATAACATTTCTGGGCTTGGTGTGAAAAAATGGAAATGAAATGACTTTTTGACATCATGAAATTTTGCATTTTATTATTCAACTCCCATGTTTTCACAGCCACTTATATTGTTTCTTTGATGACTACATGAATATTAAATTCTCAAAACACCAGTAATGAAGCAGGCATATTAATATAATGACATCCCAGCTCAGTCTCTGCAGGCGCCTTTTGATCAAGCCTCAACTTCAACTATCACAAAACAAGACAGTAACAAAGGTATATGTATAAAGAGTAGTGGGAAGAGGAGAAAAACCTGATCCAAAAGACTGATCTCCCACAGTGTCTAATGCATACACTCTCTATAACAGGAAGTGAAATAAACTTTAGATAAGTCATGCTGAAAGCTCACGCACCATGCCTTGGATGTGGAAGCCATATTCTGTTGGGAATCTCCTCAGATGATATTGGAATGCATGCGGTAAAACTAAGGTATGTGTGTGTAGAAAGATAATTTGTAGGTTCTTCAGCAGCCAGGACAAGGGAACTATTTTCTCATAACATGCAGTGGGTTTGCAATAACAGTGTACTGTAACATTAAACAAGTAGGTAAGTTGCTTCTGCTTACCTGTGAGCTGAAGATTTCAACTGGCAGGTATTAATTTTGTTTCAAAAGATACTGTAGTAGTCAAAGTAATCAATGCCACCTCACACTTTCCTGTTAACTATAGCATACCTCCAAACTTTTGGGAGACAGAAAGAGGGACTCCTGCGTGGCGTAGCTAAGCAGGGCAGTGACTGACAGAGCCTCCCAACTGCTCCCCCTCACAGCAGGACACTGCGGCCCGCAGGTGGGACAATCCCAACAAAAGGGACTGTCCCGTGAAAATTGGGACAGTTGGGAGGTATGCTATAGCAAAACTTGACAGGCAGCTAAGACCGCTTTCAGATTGCAATGCCGGGTCGCACCTGGGATTTGGAAACGGGTCCTTCCCGGCATTGGACCCTTTCACACTGGCTTCCCGACCTGGCAATATGCCGGGTCGGGTTGCCATCGGGGGGGGGGAGGCGGAATCGGGGATGGGTGTGGAGGCGCTGGGAGATGAGATCATCTCCACACCACCTCTGCCTATACTGTCAACGGGTCCTGGCTTGCATTGACACGGCAACCGTTCACACTGCACCTGACCCAGTAATAACTCGGAAATAACCCTTCTTTATTCCCGGGTTGAAGCACTGGGATAGGCGACCTGGGAATTTGGGACTGACCCATATCACATATATATACCGGGTCAATACTGGGCTATTTGTGCGGTGTGAAAGGGGTATAAGACTACAATCAGTGTCCAACTATGGGGGTCATTCCGAGTTGCCATTTTTCGCATCGCAGCAGTCAGGTTACTACTGCGCATGCATATGCACCACAATGCACACGCGCATTGTTCGGATACAAAGCGGATTGTAGTTGGGTGTCGGATTTAACCAAGAATCCATTCGCACAGCCGATTGCAAGGAGATTGACAGGAAGAGGGCGTTTGTGGGTGGCAACTGACCATTTTCTGGGTGTGTTTGGAAAAACGCAGGCGTGTTCAGGCGTTTGCAGGGCGGGTGTCTGACGTCTATTCCGGGACCAAAAAGACTGAAGTGATAGCAAGGGCTGAGTAAGTCCAGAGCTACTCAGAAACTGCAGAAAACTTTTTCGTCCCGCTCGGCTGCACACGCGTTCGCACACTTGCAAAGTGAAAATACACTCCCCCGTGGGCGGCGACTATGCGTTTGCACAGCTGCAAAAAGTAGCTAGCGAGCAATCAAATCAGAATGACCCATGTTGTAACTCTCTGGTAAACCTGATAATTGACTGTAACATTGCAGAAACACCCTTTTCACATTATTTTAATTTCAATGAAATGTATTAAAGGGCTTTTGGAGTAGTTTTTGTGAAAAACTAGTCCAAACCCTTTAATTCACATTGTTTTAGTAATCAGATCGCATATCCCATACTTTGAATGGGAAATACAATCTGGTCGAATGTACTAAAAAAAAGAAAAGGAAAAAAAAAACACTGGAGGGGGCCTTGTGATAATAACACTGTTTGAGACAGAATAATCACAGGTTCCCTGCCTATTGCACGGCTTTCTCTGCCCGTAGCAGAGAAAGCTGTGCTTGGATCCAGCCAGTGTGGCCAGCTGTGTGTGTCCATCGCTGATCACAGTGTAAAAAAAAAATGTAATTAATAATTATAATTACCACCACCCAAGGACTGGTGATACCTCACCGGATCGCCGGTCCTTGGGTGCTCGTAAGTATAATTTTTATATATTTTTTTACACTGTGATCAGCCTGTGTGTCCATCGGACTAATACAGTACAGGACACACAGGCTGATTCCTGCTGTGACCCCCGGTGCAGTAAAGTGATGCTGCAGAGCGGCAGCTCATTTTACAGCACCGGGAATCACAACAGGAACACAGGATCCGATGACCAGCCACCCTCCCGGATCACGATTAGTGGTTCCTGGGTGCTGATAAGCATAACTGGATGTGGGGGTGTTGCGGTAATACTTGGCGGCAGCGCATGCGCGGACATACACTCAAGGTATTTCACAAAAAAACTGATTTGTAAGAACAGAGCTTTCTTGCAAGCTCTGTCCCTGTATGTGATAATTGACATATCCCTGCTATGTATTCAATTATCACTGTGCAGAAGGGACAAATTTATCACATTCCATCCGCATCTAAAATCCAGGATGTGATAAATATGCCCCTACAGATGGAGCCACGCTCATTCCATGTACTGTAAGTGGCCACGAGAAACTTTATTTAAAATGCATGTAGCCATAGGGATCACTGTGCTTTATAACCAATGAAGGGAAATGGCGCTGATGATCCCATTTCAGTGTATGTATCTTCGATTTCTTTTTCCCCCCAAGAATATAACAGCTACATAATGGGTATAAGTCGTAATCAAGGAGATGGCTACTATTTCAGGGAGTCTCCTGCAGAATGCGAGAGGGTAGGCAACTATGTCTAACAGACCAGAACAAGTCCCAAACCTATAAAGCATATATTTAAAAAACAAATATAAAATCTTAAGCAGTGCACTTTAAGCTGCCCTATCATGCTATTGATGAGCAGCTATCCTTTCCCCCTAAGGTAGCGGAAGTAGCAGTTGGTGGCGGTGCCCGGGTTTGGGAGTCCGCCTTGCCAGGCACACTCAGTCGCACATGGGGACACGATTAGCGTGGCTCCATCCGTAATTCTTTTATTTATTTATTTTAAATATCTTTATTGATTTTTCATATATAAGAGTAGAAAAAGAAAACAATACAATACAGAGTAATTGTATATAAAGTACAAAATAAGCAAAAGTGGGTAAGGCAGAACAACAGAACAGTACCAGCAGTACATTTGGGGGAAAGATTCCAGGACATTTCAAAATAGCGGTATATAATATTGCAAATGCCAAGCCCAGGATAATTACAAAAAATAAAATGTACACAATTATTCAAAGAAAGTATATCACAATATTATAGAGAGAAAAGAAAGAAGAACGACAAAGACAAGGATATGAGGTAAGAGGGATGGGATGGGGGAAGGGGCTACAGATATCATAAAAAAGAACCATCTCAAGAAAAGTAGGAGCTCCAGAACATATACATAATTACATAGATGATGGAAGGGCCATATCGACTGATATATTTAAAGGAGACGAGTAACACCTAGAATGTAAATAGAAACGATCAATTAATGGGAATACAGAGTCTGCGGTAGGATTCCCAACTAAGGGAGTCAAATAATTGTAGTATATGGTGTTGTTGTGAGGGAGGGAGAGATTCAATATAAGGGCTCCATTTCCTGTAAAAACGTAGAGCGTTATGGTCAAGATCAGGAAGAGTGGACTGACATTCAAGGTATAATGTAATAGTGAGAATGGACTTAAGGTTTTCAAGGGAGTGGGAGGTTCGAAATATCCAGTGATTTAAAATCAATATTTTCCCCAAAGTCAATAAAAAAGGCGGTAGCATTAAGGCCAAGGATTGCTGCTGGGTCCAGAGGGAGAGAAATCTGAAAAGTAGATTTTAAATACCACAACACTTTGTGCCAAAATCGTTTCACTTTCGGACATTGGGGGTAATTCTGAGTTGATCGCAGCCTCAAGTTTGTTAGCAATTGGGCAAAACCATGTGCACTGCAGGGGAGGCAGATATAACATGTGCAGAGAGAGTTAGATTTGGGCACATGGTTTTGCCCAACTGCTAACAAAGTTCCTGCTGCGATCAACTCAGAATTACCCCCATTGCCAAAAGTTGTGCATAAAAAGAGCATTAGGCACTTTCCATTTGGGACAATGTCCGGTTTCTGAAGGTGGTCATTCCGAGTTGATCGCTAGCTGCATTCGTTCACTGTGCAGCGATGAGGCAAAAAAACGGCACTTCTGCACATGCATATGCGGTGCAATGCGCACGCACGACGTACTATTACAACGAACGATGTCGTTTCGCACAGGGTCTAGCAAAGTTTTTCAGTCGCACTGCTGGCCGCAGAGTGATTGACATGAAGTGGGCTTTTCTGGGTGTCAACTGACCATTTTCAGGGAGTGTTCGGAACCCAGGCGTGGCTGGACGAACGCAGGGCGTGTTTGTGACGTCAAAACAGTAACTGAGCAGTCTGAAGTCATCGCAAGCACTGAGTAGGTATTGAGCTACTCTAAAACTGCACAAAAAAACGTTACAGCCGCTCTGCAATCCTTTTGTTCGCACTTCTGCTAAGCTAAAATACACTCCCAGTGGGAGGCGGCATAGCGTTTGCACGGCTGCTAAAAACAGCTAGCGTGCGAACAACTCGGAATGACCATCCATATGTTTACGCTGCCCGGGGGCAATATAAGCAGGGTGGAGAAATTTAAAATGGATCTCCTGGAGTTGGGCGGAGTGTAGGGCTTTCAGAATAGAAGAAAGGGGGGAAAGGAAGCAATCCACAGGTGGAGCCCAGAACCAATCACATGACCATTTAGAAATCATAGGGGGCCAAAGAACATCAGGCTTGCTAGACAGCAAATCATGGTACAGGTTGAGTATCCCATATCCAAATATTCCGAAATACGGAATATTCCGAAATACGGACTTTTTTGAGTGAGACTGAGATAGTGAAACCTTTGTTTTTTGATGGTTCAATGTACACAAACTTTGTTTAATACTCAAAGTTATTAAAAATATTGTATTAAATGACCTTCAGGCTGTATGTATAAGGTGTATATGAAACATAAATGAATTGTGTGAATGTACACACACTTTGTTTAATACACAAAGTTATAAAAAATATTGGCTAAAATTACCTTCAGGCTGTGTGTATAAGGTGTATATGTAACATAAATGCATTCTGTGCTTAGATTTAGGTCCCATCACCATGATATCTCATTATGGTATGCAATTATTCCAAAATACGGAAAAATCCGATATCCAAAATTGCTCTGGTCCCAAGCATTTTGGATAAGGGATACTCAACCTGTATAACCAACTGACCTTATAAGAGAAGTTTTGCAGTGTTAATAACAGAGGAGCTAAAGAGTCACTCCTCCGCTCATGCATAGGAGGAATAGGGAGAGATTGCACATAGGTGGTCATTCCGAGTTGTTCGCTCGCAAGCTGCTTTTAGCAGCATTGCACACGCTAAGCCGCCGCCTACTGGGAGTGAATCTTAGCTTATCAATATTGCGAAAAGACTTCTCTGTGCAGTTTCTGAGTAGCTTGAGACTTACTCTTCTAGTGCGATCAGTTCAGTGCTTGTCGTTCCTGGTTTGACGTCACAAACACACCCAGCGTTCGCCCAGACACTCCTCCGTTTCTCCAGCCACTCCCGCGTTTTTCCCAGAAACGGTAGCGTTTTTTCACACACTCCCATAAAACGGCCAGTTTCCGCCCAGAAACACCCACTTCCTGTCAATCACATTATGATCACCAGAACGAAGAAAAAACCTCGTAATGCCGTGAGTAAAATACCAAACTTCTTAGCAAATTTACTTGGCGCAATCGCAGTGCGAACATTACGCATGCGCAATTAGCGGAAAATCGCTGCGATGCAAGGAAAATTACAGAGCGAACAACTCGGAATGACCACCATAGTGACAAACTTGAAGAAACATATATTAATCAGATGGGAGTACACCGTGTCTCTCAGCTAGGTCCACAAATGATAACATATTCCCAACAGGGTCAAACACATCACGAATATGGTCAATACCCTTAGACTTCCACACGAGAAATTTGTTATTGTCAAAAAGTGGGGTAAAACAAGGGTTCCCACAGAAGGGAATAAAGGGGGGAATATTCCGGGTTTCTATGTAACGCTTTATTGATGACCCACCATGAGAGGTAGGCATCCCAAAAAAGAATGTTTGAACGCATTTTAGGTGGGAGTAGGGTTTTGGGGGTGTGAAGAAGTGCCCTGAGATCATAAGGATGCATAAGGGTCTGCTCAATAGCATGATTTACATATGAAGAAGTACCCAATAACCAATCCGAAATATATCGAAAGTTCACAGCTCTAAAAAATGCTAAGAGGTCAAGGACGGCCAAACCACCATCTTTACGAGGGAGTTTGAGTTTAGGAAGGGAAATCCTAGATCTCTTGCTATTCCACAAAAATCTAGAGAACATTCGGTCACAGAACAGTAGATCTTTTTGAGGGGGGTTGGACAGGTAACATATGAAGAAGATAGGAGATTTTGGCAAACACAATACTCTTTAAAATGGCTACTCTCCCTAATAGGGATACAGGGAGGGAGTACCAAGTAGTTAGTAGTTGGGATACTTTGTTAAAGACAGGTGCATAATTAACCGAGTATAAATCAGAAATATTAACTGGCATATAAATTACCAAGTATTTTAGTCTAGAGGTATTTACTGTAGCTGGAATTGAGTAAGGGTGGGCGAGGAGGGACGTACACAAGCAGTCAGAGTGAGTGGGAAGAGTTCAGACTTGGAAGGATTTATGCGATATCCCGCAAAAGAGCCAAAATTAGAAAGGTCTCAGAGGTCTCAGGATTCGAAATGAAAAGGAGCATGTCATCCGCGAATAAGCTGACACAGAGCTCATGGTCCCAGACCAACACTCCAGAGTAACCATAGAGATGGCACAATTTGATGGTTATGGGGTTCTATGGCAAAGGCAAATAGCAATGGGGAAAGGGGTCAGCCCTGACTAGTACCCCTGTCAAGGGGAATGGAATTAGATAAGTATCCATTACACATGATGCGAGATGCTGAGGGGAAATATAGAGTGCGTAGCATGTTGATCAAATCCAGCGGAAACCCGAACTTATCCAGCGTGGTATACAGGTGGTCCCAGCTAACAAGGTCAAAGGCCTTCTCAGCGTCTAAAGAAAGCACATATTGTGTGTCAAGGTCTCCGCTGGAGTGCAACCAAGTAGCCGCCGCAATAACTTTACGAATGTTATTAGTGGAGTGTTGGCCTGAAATGAAGCTTGTTTGATCAGGGTGGATAATAGAAAGAAGTAAACCTTTTAATTTATCAGCAATGATTTTTGTATATAATTTATAGTCAACATTGAGGAGGGAGATAGGTTTGGGAAGAAGACAGACCAGAGTATCATTTAAATATAAAGGGAGAGAGTGAGAGGCCAACATTTTATTAAACACCAAGGTCAGAGGGTCCACCAATTTAGGCAAAAGCATCTTATAGAATTCTCCAGAGAATCCATCGGGCCCTGGGGCCTTTAATGGTTTAAGGCTTTTTCCACTTCTTGTGCGGTGATCGGGGGAACATAGGCTATCAGCCAATGGTAACGGTATCCGAGGCAGAGAAACAGATTCCCGAAAATAATGTTTAGCCTGTTCATCAATAGGGGGATGGGAATATATGTCAGTGTAAAAATCTGAGAGGAGCTGTGCCATATCAACAGATTTAGTAGCTAATGAACCATCAGCGCGTTTAAGTGTCTGAATCACTGAAGAAGGCACAGAACCCTTTTGAAGATTGGAAAGGAGGTGGTCCGTCTTATTGCCAAACCTATAAAAGCGATGATTTTTGTGGAAAGTATGACGGTCACCCATCATCGCTAATACAGCATTAACCTGGGATTTACAATCCAGGTATAATTTTTTCGAAGAGGGGTGCTGTTTGAAACACTGATAGGCTTCAGTTAAACTACGTTAAGAAATTTGAAACTCAAAATGGAAACGTTTCTTCCTTGAGGAGACATATTATATGAGTCTGCCATGGATGACCACTTTTGAGGCCTGCCAGAACATTAAAGGATCAGTAGCAGAAGTAGTTTCATTATCCAGTCTGAACTCTTCTCAGAACACCTCTAATTTATTCCGAAACTGCAGGGAAGAGATAAAAGCAGTTGGGAAACGCCAGCATTTAACGGAACCACAATCTAGTGAAGTAGTAAGGGACATCCATACTAATGCATGGTCTGAAAGAGAGATAGTTTCCAGTTGCGCCTCGGTAGTCTGGGGGACTAAGCAATCTGACAATAATAGGAAGTCAATCCTAGATAAAGTGCCATGAGCAGCCGAGAGACACGAGTACTCCCTTTCCGTAGGGTGGAAGAATCTCCAGACATCAGTTAATTGCAATTGTTGTGCCAAGAAGGGGACACACAGGGCAGGGGGGAGCATGCACGGGCAGAGGAGTTTGTGTCCATATAAGCAGAGACAACAACATTGAAGTCCCCGCCCACAATCATAGGGCAGAAGACAAACAGATATAGGCACTCATTCCGAGTTGTTCGCTCGCTAGCTGCTTTTAGCAGCCGTGCAAACGCTAAGCCGCCGCCCTCTGGGAATGTATCTTAGCTTAGCAGAAGTGCGAATGAAAGGATCACAGCGCTGCTACAAAAAAAATTGTGCAGTTTCTGAGCAGCTCGAGACCTACTCCTAGCTTGGGATCACTCCAGACTGTTTAGTTCCTGTTTTGAAGTCACAAACACGCCCTGCGTTCGGCCAGCCACGCCTGCGTTTCCCCAGGCATGCCTGCATTTGTATCTGACACGCCTGCGTTTTTCCACACACTCTCCGAAAACGGTCAGTTACCTCCCAGACACACACACTTCCTGTCAATCACTCTGCGGCGAGCAGTGCGACTGAAAAGCGTCGCTAGACCTTGTGTGAAACTACTTCGGATGTTGTGACAGTACGTCGCGCATGCGCATTGCGCCGCATACGCATGTGCAGAAATGCCGATTTTTTTTGCCTAATCGCTGCGCAGTGACCGAAAACAGCTAGCGAACAACTCGGAATGACCACCATAGTTTGGTTAGAAGAGTGTTAAAAAATACCTTAGAATATGAGTTCAGGGCATACAGTACATAAAATAAGAAATCTACCATCAGGGTCACATATGGAGGTCAAAACCTTGATATGCAAGTTACATTTAGCAAGGATTAGGACACCTCTAGCTTTAGAAGAATAGGGGGCATCAGAGAGCACCTACCAACCCAGAGCACCCAACTTTTGGGCCTCTGGGGAGAGAAGGTGTGTCTCCTGTAAGAGCACCAAGTCCATATGCAATCTATTTAAATGAAGCAGGATCTTCTTCACAGGGCCGGAGCTTCCACTAGGCAGCTTTAGGCAGCTGTCTAGGGGCGCCGGGACCAGAGGGGGCGGCCTGCTACAGCTGCCTGAAAAAGGTTGCACGGTCCTACCTCTCACACCAACCGCAATCCCCCAGAACTCTTATCTTACAGTAGCCGCGACTGCTAAGCTCCCGTATTGCAGCCTCCAGCTCCACCTCCACCCGACACAGGCAGTAACTTTGACAGCTCCTGGAGTCCTGGCTGGGGGTGACATGCAGCACTGCTCTTCATTCCAGGCTCTTTCACAGATTACTCAGGGGAAGATTTATTAATCTCGGTGAAGTGATAAACTGGAAGGTGATAAAGGACCAGCCAATCAGATTTTAACTTCCATGTCACAGGCTTGGTTTGAAAAATGACAGTTAGGAGCTGAATGGCCGGTCCTTTATCACCTTCCACTTTATCACTTCACCCACAGTCCCAACTCTGCACTGCAGCATGCAGGTATGGTGGCTGCACAGTGCATTCTCTGCATTGATAAGGAAAGAGGGCGAGAGCAGCAGTGTGGGGGGGGGGGGGGGGATGAGGAGCAGACATGCACACAGTCTAGGGCAGGCTTTTTCAACCAGTGTGCCATGGCCACAACCAGTTGCAAGGTGTGCCGTGGAGCCAGAGCAGCTTCCTGCTTCTTCAGAGTGAACTGTTGGCCCAGGCTTTTCTTAGAGGACATCTTCCAGTTCCTGCCTGCATACACAGCTTTCCTTGCCCACCCACATCCACACCTGCCCGACCGTCCGCTGCTCATTGGCCCTCATTCCGAGTTGTTCGCTCGCAAGCTGCTTTTAGCAGCATTGCACACACTAACCCGCCGCCTACTGGGAGTGAATCTTAGCTTATCAAAATTGCGAACGAAAGATTAGCAAAATTGCGAATAGACATTTCTTAGCAGTTTCTGAGTAGCTCCACACTGACTCGGCATCTGCGATCAGTTCAGTGCTTGTCGTTCCTGGTTTGACGTCACAAACACACCCAGCGTTCGGGCAGACACTCCTCCATTTCTCCAGCCACTCCCGCGTTTTTCCCAGAAACGGTAGTGTTTTTTCGCACACACCCATAAAACGGCCAGTTTCCGCCCAGAAACACCCACTTCCTGTCAATCACATTACGATCACCAGAACGAAGAAAAAACCTCGTAATGCCGTGAGTAAAATACCTAACTGCATAGCAAATTTACTTGGTGCATGTGCATTAGCGACTAATCGCTCCGTTGCGAGAAAAATATAACGAGCGAACAACTCGGAATGACCCCCATTATTCGTAGAACTCCACTATGATCAACACCCGCCACTAAGGGACAGGAAGGAGGACAGATGATAATAATATTTGTTATTTTATTTCTCCTGTGGGGAACAATAGGATTTATGTGGGGAGAATAAGAATTTATGGATTTATGGGGAGAACAATGTGAATAATTCATGTGGAGAAAAATGTGATTGATTTATGTGTGGAGCAATGTGATTGCTTTTTCTGTGTAGGCCAATGTATGTGTGGATTTTTTTTTTTTTTTTTACTGTGAGGGCCAATGAGTGTGTTTTGTTTTTTTCTGTGGGGAACTGATGGTGTGCCTTGGCAATTTTAAAATATTGTTCGGTGTGCCACAAGTTAAAAAAGGTTGAAAATCACTGGTCTAGGGGGATGAGCAGCACCATGCACACAGATGGTGGGGCGGGATAGAACAGCAGACATTTATCAGAGTAAGGGGGAGGGGGTGAGAGCAGCATGCCTTTCATCTGAAGGGTGGGTAGGGGGAAGGGGCAGTAGGCAGAAGTTTTGCCTAGGGTGCCGAGAAACCTTGCACCAGCCCTGCTTCTTCAATTTAACAGGGGAATGGATTCCCGCAACATTCCATGTACCTACTTTAATGAAAGACATATGGCAACATACACTGAACAGTTATACGTAAAAACATCTTGCATACCCAAAGATACTTGAGGGCAGGGTGAGACACAAGAGGAGGGGAGGAAGGGAGAAGGAAGAAAAACAGTGGAAATATAGAAAACAAGAAGAAAAAGAGACCCGCAGGGGGGTCCCACAATAACAATTGTAGACTAACTTCACGGGAAAATAGAAGAAATATTAACAATACGCAGTAAGGAGTACAATCCCCTAGCCAACTACCACTATATCGAGTGGCATAGGGAGGGGGGGAGATGAGGGGGGAGGGGGGTATAGAGGAGCGTCCAAAACAATGAAATTCGCTGTCTAAACACACTGGGGGGAAATACATGGAGATCACCGAGATCTACAGAGAAGCAGCAGTGAATAGAAAATATGAAAACATAACTATAGCATAAGGAAAAGTAATAAGCTGATATAGATATACATCACCCAGCGGACCAGTAGGAGTGTAAGGAAAGAGTCCATATAAACCAATGTAGGGACCTGCGGATCATGAGGTGAGGGTAAGAAAAAGAGGTATTATAAATGGCAACTGGAGAGAGCAACAATGGATCAGGACAGTTCCAATAAGAAGGCCATGTAGCACATTCAGTCCGACACAGGGTCAGGAGCTGTGAGTTCCGAAATGAAAGCAGCGGCATCTTCAGGGGTGGTAAAATCTTTGAAAGATGAGCCGTTAAAGATCCTCAAGTGTTTGGGGTAATTCAGTGCAAACTTGCGGCCCTCGTGTGCCAACTTGGAGCAGACAGGGGAGAATGCCTTTCTGAGCCTGGTGAGCTCCGGAGAGAAATCTTGAAATAGTAACAGCTTGGCATCTACCCAAGCAAGATCCCATATGCAGCGAGAAGCAGACCATAGTGTTTCTTTATGGAGGAAGTTGAGACAGCGAAACAACACAGCTCATGGTTGAGGAGATGTTGAAGAGGGACGGGTGCGACTCATTCTGTGGGCACATTCCAGCACAAGGTCTGAGGAAACATCTTGTACTCCAAGGATATCAGGAAATATATGGCAGAGAAAGTGATAGAGAGACGGTCTATTTACTGACTCTGGCAGCCCAATGAGCATAATGTTGTTGCGGCGCAATCTGTTTTCTAGGTCGTCAAGCTTTGACCACACCATGGGGGTAATTCTGAGTTGATCGCAGCAGGAATTTTGGTAACAGTTGGGCAAAACCATGTGCACTGCAGGGGAGGCAGATATAACATGTGCAGAGAGAGATAGATTTGGGTGTGGTGAGTTCAATCTGCAATTTAAATTGCAGTGTAAAAATAAAGCAGCCAGTATTTACCCTGCACAGAAACAAAATAACCCACCCAAATCTAACTCTCTCTGCAAATGTTATATCTGCCCCCCGTGTAATGCACATGGTTTTGCCCAAGTGCTAAAAAATTTCCTGCTGCGATCAACTTCGAATTACCAATGTTTTCAGATTCTTGCAGTTTAGCAGAGATATCAGAAAGTTCAGCGATTTTCTGAAAATTTTCACCATGTAACACATGTTTAGCCAACTGCTTATATTGACTCTTGATATCCAGGACAGCCTGTTACAGAGCTGCAGCATGTAACTGTGCTTGTTCCAGGAACATAGGGTGCACAGTTTCCTTCACAGCCCTAACATTGGTGGTCATTCCGAGTTGTTCGCTCTTTAGCTGCTTTTAGCAGCATTGCAAATGCTAGGCCGCCGCCCTCTGGGAGTGTATCTTAGCTTAGCAGAATAGTGAACGAAAGATTAGCAAAACTGCTTCAAAATAATTCCTTGCAGTTTCTGAGTAGCTCCAGACCTACTCCTAGATTGCGATCACCTCGGTCCGTTTAGTTCCTGGTTTGACGTCACAAACACGTTTTTTAGCACACTCCCTGAAAACGGACAGTTTCCGCCCAGAAACACCCACTTCTTGTCAATCACACTATGATCACTCGAGTGATGAAAAAACGTTGCTCGAGCTTGTGCAAATCACCAAAGTTTTGTGTTAAATTAGTGAACGCATGCGTGCTGCGTACCATGCGCATGCACATTTTCCACCTAATCGCTCCGTTGTGAAAAACGGCAATGAGCGAACAACTCGGAATGACCACCAATGTCTCCATAGGATAAGGAGTGAGCAGGTGGGTTAGAGGACAGTGAGCCACCAGTAGATCCAGATCCAGCAGAGGCATTAGACATGGGAGGCAAAGGAGCCTGACCGCCAGCTGAAGCATCTGCTGCTTGAGCTCCAGGGTCCAGGGAAGCCGCAGTGGCCATCTTGGAAGTGGAGCCATGGGGAACATCGGGCTTGGTGCAGGGGTGCTTTGCCCTGCATAGCGGGGGCCAGAAACCTGTCCTCTGGGACACAGAGGGTGAGGGGGGGAGTGGACCGCTCAGTGGACACCCAGAGCGGGCGATATGCAAGGTTCAGTGGCGGGAGGCACCGGAGTTACAGAGCAGCTGTGTTACTCCATGCAGCACCAGAACCAGAAGTCCTGTAATTCTTTTTTTTGAAACATCCAGCAGTGATGTGGCCCACATGAAGCTGAGCTAATACATTGAGAAAAACAATGATGAGACAAATTCTATTGTAGTAGTTTCCTAGTATGTGCACCGCACATGTACCAGGAAGGGTTGGACTGGCCAGATGGGAATCCGGGGTATCTCTGATGAATGGCAGACCCCACTGACTCAGTGCCCCACCCTCTACTTGAGGAGGGTGGAGCCTGGGCACCGCCACAGACTGCTGCTTCCTCTACCTTAGGGGGAAAGGATAGCTGCTCATCAAAAACATGATAGGACAGCTTAAAGTGCACTGCTTAAGGTTTTATATTTGTATTTTAAATATATGTTCTATAGGCCTGTTAGACATAGTTGCCTACCCTCTCGCATTCTGCAGGAGACTCCCTGAAATAGTAGCCATCTCCTTGATTACGACTTATACCCATTATGTAGCTGTTATATTCTTGGGGGGAAAAAGAAATCGGAGATACATACACTGAAATGGGATCATCAGCGCCATTTCCCTTCATTGGTTATAAAGCACAGTGATCCCTATGGCTACATGCATTTTAAATAAGGTTTCTCGTGGCCACTTACAGTATATGGACCCTCTTGTAAAACAAAATATACTAAAAAATCCTGCATAATATCAGTGTATTTTCTTCAACAAGTAGATCTTACTAACTTTAAGGCTCTTTTACATTTTGATGTACTGCATGTCATTTTTATGACACGCCACTCAGATGTAGAAGTATATGTCAGCGCTGATAGGTGTTACTTTCACAATCTTCCTGAAATGCTTTTTTCAAAAGCAGGCAAGTATGCTGTTAGAGGGTGGCCCAGTCATTGGTCTGCCCTTCTTCCTGGTGGCTAGTCCCTGCCCTGGGGTCAGCCACTTGTTAATGAGCCACACAAAACAGCTGCCCATAGAGAGATCCAGTTGGATCCAGTTGGATTTGTTGTCAATGTTTATATGATATAAATGAGCAAATTAGTAAATCTACAATAAAAAATATACGTTATGGTAAGAACTTACCATTGATAACGGTATTTCTCCTAAGGCCACAGTATCCACAGGATAACATTGGGATATGATGAAGCGACAGCGGATTTTCACCAATCGGTCAAAGCTTTTCGGCCTTCCAGCATGCAATGGGGCGGTCCATATAACCCCGTCTCCTGGCTCAGGCAAATCAGTTGTATTCCCAAAGCTCAAGGCAGGAGCATCATAGAGAGCCCTAATCAGGCAAGAAGAAAACACATGCACACCGTACAAGAAGGAAGAGGTCAGTGAGTAAAAGGATCCTCAAATCAGGTGCATCAGGGTGGGATCCCTGTGGATCCTGTGGACTTAGGAGAAATACCGTTATCAACGGTAAGTTCTTACCATAATGTATATTTCTCCGGCAGGGTCCACAGGTTATCCACAGGATAATATTGGGATTTCCCAAAGCATTTTAGTGGTGGTGACGCTCCTGATTGGACAGGAGAATCCTTCGCCCGAATTCAGCGTCATGAGAAGCAAAGGTATCCATGGCATAATGTCTAATGAATGTGTTAATGGAAGAACATGTCTGTTCTGCTGAAGCACCACGTTGTGCTGCCCATGATGAACATACCTTATGAGTAGAGTGAACAGAGACAATAGCCAGAACAGGGAGATCAGCTTGAGAATATGCTGAACTCGTCATCCAAAGCCACCCTGCCAGTGTCTGCTTATCCGCAAGCCATCCTCTCTTGTGACATTCATAGAGAATGAAGAGAGTATCTGTCTTTCTGATGGCACTGGTATGATCCACGTCATGGACTACGTCCAGCGATGCATCTCCCGCAGTAAGGTCCGGCCCTTAAGACCGAGACTACAATTTCTTTGTTAAGATAGAATTTAGATACCACCTTAGGAAGATACCCAGATTTGGTTCAAAGAACTGCTCTAACTGGATAAATAATTCAGAAATGGAGGATTACATAACAATGCCCCTAAATCTGAAATTCTTCTAGCTGAAGCAAGGTCAGTAGAAAAAGAACTTTAGCTGTCAATCATCTAAGACCCAATATTTAAAGTGGTTCAATTAGGACAGCTTAAAGGGCCTTTAGGACTAACTTAAATCCCAAGGCACTGTAGGAAGAACAAAAGGAGGTTTAATGTGTTGCATACCTTGGAAAAAAATGCGCACATCCTGTAGGTTAACAATTTTCTTTTTGAACCATACAGTCAATGCTGACACTTGTACTCTCAAGGAAGTCGGTCATAACCTTTATGCATTCATACCTGAAAGAATGCTAAGATTCTGGAAATTCTGAAAACCAAGAGTCAAATATTTGATCCCTACACCATTGAATATAGTCTTGCCATATTTGTTGATAAATGCAAACTAAGGAATTTTCCTTGCTCTGAGCATATTTAGAATTACCTGTTGTGAGAGTCCTCTTGCCTTCAGGATGGAAGTCTCGAGAGTCAAAAACAGTCCATCCGGGTGTTTGTGATAACCATGACCCTGAGACGGTAGATCTGGCCGTTGAAGCATCCATTGACCTCCTCTATAGATGTGTGTATCAATGTCTTCTGGACCACGCTGGAGCTGTTAGTATCACAGCACCCTTACCTTGTCTTACCTTTCGTATCACCCTGTATCACCAGGTGATTGATGGAAACACATGAATCAGATGAAAGTTGACAAGTCCTCCAGAAGATCGCTGTGGGATTTGTTCTTGACCCGTATTCAAAACCTTTGTTGTTCTGACCGGACAGCATGAGATGTATCTCTGGTAACCCCCATTATCTACCAGAGTTTTTGAGACCTAGGGGTAAAAGTCCATATATTTACCTGAATGGTGAGCTGACTGAGAAAATCTGCTGCCCAGTTTAAGACTGCCAGAATGAGTACTGCGGACAAGGCTGGATAACGAAGTTCTGTCCACCTTAAAGTGTGACTTACCTTCTTCATTATGTTTTAGCTGCGAGATCCTCCCTGATGGTTGAGGTACGCCACTGCCATTGCATGTCCGTGCAGATTCGATCTGGATTCATCAAAAGGATATTCTTTGCCTGAATAAATGCCATATACTGTACATGGCCCGAGGTTCCAATATATTTGTTGGCAGGCAACATTTCTTCCTTTGTCCACTGCCCCTGGAAGCAACTCCTTCCTGACACTTCACCCCAGCCCCACAGGCTGACATCCATTGTCAGAATTGCCATCTGATACACAAAGAAGCCTTCCTTTGTCCAGGATAGGATGTCCAATAACCATCAAGCTACTGATCTCCTAACTTCCAGGGGAAGACCATAATCTGCACTTTTATTGTCTGATGAAAAACCTTTCTACCAAGAAATGATCAGACATTGCAGATGCATCTAATGGAACTAAGTATACAGATGGGTCCACATTTATCTTGACATTTAATAGGATTAACTGTGACTGGCCATTCGGACTTAATCCCCTGCTTAATCCCCTGCTGTGTTGTTCTCTGTATTGTATTGCAGTTGAGAACAATAGATGAAGGGTTTATGCTAATAAGTCATGTTGTGCCTAGGCGCAGAAAACAAGTCAAGATAACCGTGGTCCCATCTGTATTCCATCATGTCTATTGTCTACACCGTCAAACCCATCACACGCACTACCGTGTAAATGGATACCGTTTGAATGTGTAGCAACTCCTGAATCCTTAAATGAATTGTGGATATTTTGTTCAGAGGTAGATTACTCTCTGAGTACCCAATTCTAACACAACCCCCCAATTGAGTCCTCTGATGTGACAGAACCAGAATGACCTTGCCCAGTTTATGAGCCAACCATATCTCTGTAACCAGCTATTGTCTGTTACAGATAACAGTGAACAATTCCTGAGAATGTGCCAGGATTATTAAGTCGTCGAGGTATGGATTTTTATAAAAATACTTATCTCCTGCTAACAGAGATAAGATGCCAACACTACCCTATTTTGGTGAATACTCTGATAATGTCGATATTACCTTAGACCGCAAAGCTATACCTCTAGATACACTATTACCGTGGAGCCGCTATGGCCGCTAGACTGAATACACGTGCTACGCACTTTGTACGCTATTTGCGTACAGAGTCCCGCACGTGGTACGTACTTGGCGTACACACGCCGCGCTGAGTGTACAGAGTACGCTCAGCGTGCGCACACACAATGGGTAACCTTTAAACCTTGTTAATGATACAATGTAATGATATACTTACACTTTAAACCCTTAACAGCAAAGTACTGCAATGATGTAATACCTTTAAACCTTAAGTAGCGCTGGCGATACAAAGTACCCGCAGTGCGTACACCTTATCAATGCTTATACACCTTATACAGATTAATACACTATAAAGCCCATGCAGGAAAGTGAAAACACAACACTGATTTGTAGTTGCAACCACAGGGTTCTAAGGCCACAGTGGATTAATTCCAAAAGGTAAAACAATACAAATCATACACTATAGGCTAACAAGTAAATCTAAACAGAATAATGGCTACAGAGATGTACATACATGAGAATGTTCGCAAGCGCAACCCGGCCGATCATCCGCTGGTCATACAGATAGCGTTCAGAGTCTTCTGACCGGCCAGGCAACAATGGGCTTTTTATACACAACATGCATACACAATACAATGGTCACTGTAATCTCATTGTTCATTGGACACAGGGATGTGTCTTTACATTACAGAAGAGGTCATAGGTGGATTTGAATAGGTGGGCGATGTCTTTCCCCAACTGCTCTTGTGGGTGGTATCCTCTGGATTCCCGCTGCATACATAATATACTGTAAATACAGTTAATGTTCATATTCTACTTTTGCACATAACTATATGCAGGAACATGAGATCTTTCTCTAACTAACACCGGAATGTTACCCTCTAACTAACACCGGAATGTTACCCTCAAAATACTAGACATCACCTTCCAACCTTTATCTGACCCTTCCTATCATGCAAAGGCAAATCTCTCTGTCCAGGAACTGTTTAAACTATTAATACTCGCTGACATGGTCTAGGGGAACTATATCTAAAATGTACACTATTTGGGTTAAATATGTAATGTTCTAATAACCCTCTATGCGTTCACAAACTCTACCGTAAATGCGCATACCACGCGCTAAGGCGCATGGCCGTGAAAAGCTCCATTACGCAAATTGCGGATATGTGCACGCACGGCAGACTGAGTGCACGCGCATCGGGCATGTGCATGGGGTTAGTACAAGGCATATGCATTACAATATTGTTCGACTTTGACAGTCCACCCTTTGGCAGTCAACAATAACTGCCACTATCTAAACATTAAACAGAAAAATCTACAATACAATATCTATAAAATAATTGGATGGTAAGATGAGAGAAGTAGGTGGGAAATATATGACCTAGTGGGATAGTAAAAGCATGTATGTATGAAATCCATGTCTGAGGGGCATGTATCATCGTGCCGTACATGTTCTAGATAAGCTTCGAGGTATTGCGAAGTATACATTAAATCCTTCTCATCCCGTATTAAGGGTCTGTAAGTGGGCCAACAAACACTACCGAGCTCTCTTCGGCTTCTTGTTCCAACAAATGGGGTGCACATTTAGTTGATGATACATGGAGGGGGAAACACATGTGAATGCTAATATATGTATATATATCACCTGTCGACTATGTGTGTCACTACCTGAAGGTTGTAGAGATGAAGATAAGACATGTATCACAAATACAATCACATAACATTTGTGCAATCGTTCTTGGGTGTTGGTTGAAGTTTTGTCCAGATGGGTGTATCTTTGCCGTGAGTGTTAATCAAAGTCTTTAGAGTGTTCATCAAAGTCTTTTATGGATGGATGTATTTTTGCTTTGCTCGATGGATGTGTTGCTCTTGGAATTCTACAAATCCATCCTTGCCATCAGAACCCATTCCAGATCCTTTCTCGACCTCTCTGGTACTCTCACCGAAATAGACTGCTCTGGTCAACAACAGGGTCAACAGGAAAACCCGGAATGCAGTCTCTTGGGGTAAGTCCATCTCGCTAAGGGAAGAGAAAAAGGAGCAAGGAAGGGGGGGAAAGGAGGGTAATGGGAGATGGAGAATAAAAAGGAAAAAGAAATTTGGTGTGACAACCGCCTCTGGTCTTGTAGTTCTCTGTGCTCAGGTGCCGTGACAACAGTCCTGCCTCTCAACCTTCCCGCAAAGGGCACTCCAGTGATACGATTTCCTCTACACTCTGCTCTTTGTCACGGGCTTTTTCTGGGTCAGCGACCTTCTTACAGTGGGACGAGTGGACCCAAGTCTCTCTCTCGGCAACCATCAATGCTGTCGTGCTGGTTAGTAAGACTTGGTACGGTCCTTCCCACCGGTCAATAAGGCAACCTGAGCGTAGAAAATTTCGAATCATTACATAATCCCCAGGTTCAATGTCATGACAATTACTGTTTGGTAGGTCAGGAATCACCAGCTTTAGATTTCTGTTTTGATTCCTCAACTGCTGGCTCATCTTAACCGTATATTTTACAGTCACCTCATTATTGCAAGGGGGGACCTGGGAGTGGTTCTGATGCTGTACAATACAAGAGGCAAAGCTTCTGCCCATAACAATCCAGTTTCAGCCATCACTTTGCTCAGCTTGTTCTTAATAGTGCTGTTTACTCTTTCCACTTTCGCACTCGCCTGTAGGCGGTACGGAGTATGCAGCTTACTATTAATTCCCATTAGTTTGCACATAACCTGAAAGACTTCACCTGTAAAATGGGTACCCCTATCGCTTTCAATTATCCTAGGGATACCATATCTGCACACAAATTCCTGCACGATTTTCTTTGCAGTGAATGTAGCAGTATTTGTGGCAGCGGGGAACGCTTCTACCCAATTTGAAAACAAGTCAATACAAACTAACACATACTTTAAATTTCTGCAGGGTGGCAACTGTATGAAATCAATTTGTATTACCTGAAAAGGGCCGTCTGTTGGCGGGATATGGGATGGTTCTGTTGGTATTGACTTTCCAATATTCTTCCTCAAGCAGGTAAGACATGTTATTGCTCTCTTACCCGCATGAGAAGAGAATCCTGGCGCACACCAGTAGGCTCTCACCAGCTTACACATACCCTCTTTGCCCAGATGAGTCAGACCATGTGCCGCCTCAGCTAAGCTTTGAAGATATGCTCTGGGGGCTACTGGCTTACCCTGTCCATCTGTCCAGAGTCCTGAGGACTCCTGGCCATATCCTTTTGACCTCCAGACTGCCTTTTCCTGTGGAGAACACAAATTTTGCATTTCACTTAATTTTTGTGTGTTGACGGTATTGAATACCATCAGTTGTGTGATATCTGTCTGTGTGGGGGTACTGGCTGCTGATTTAGCAGCTTCGTCTGCCCGGCTGTTATCAAGTGACACTGGGTCTTGATAACAGCCACTCTGTCAGGTTCCTGTATCGCTGTTAGAAGCCTTTTTATATGGGATGCATGCGCTACAGGTGTGCCAGCTGCCGTCATGAAATTTCTGAGGCGCCATAGGGCCCGATATCATGCACTACTCCAAAGGCATACCTAGAATCTGTATAAATATTGGCTGACTTACCCTTAGCCAATTCACACACTCTGGTTAGGGCGACCAGCTCAGCAACTTGTGCTGAGTGCGGTGGGCCCAGGGGTTCAGCTTCTATGATACCTCTGTCATCTACGACTGCGTATCCAGTACACAAGTCTCCTGAGTCCGTCTGTCTGTGGCAACTACCGTCAGTGTAAAAAGTAAAATCTACGCCTTCCAGTGGGTTGTTACTAATGTCGGGTCTTGCAGTGAAAGTTTGGTTCAGATATTCCATACAATCATGTGTGTCAGTGTCTGTACTAAATCCTCCTTCACCATCACTCTCATCCTCCACCCTTTGTGCCTGTCCAGGCATACCCGGGAGGTAATTTGCAGGATTTAGTGTGCTGCATCTCTTTATGGTGATGTTTACAGGTGCCATTAGTGCTAATTCCCACCTTGTAAACCGTGCAGATGAGACATGTCTGGTTTGGGCAGAGTTCAGTAAGGCTGATACTGCATGAGGTGTATGGATGGTCAGGTTGTGTCCCAACACTACATCTTCACTTTTACTCACTAGCAATGCTATCACTGCAACACTTCGCAAGCATGTGGGGAGAGATCGTGCTATGGTGTCCAACTGTGCACTGTAGTAAGCTACCGGCCTGCTGGCATCACCATGTTTCTGGGTTAGGACACCTGCCGCACACCCAGCACTTTCCGTATCGTACAACTCAAAAGGTTTCCCATAATCTGGCATGCCTAATGCAGGTGCCTGTGATAGGCATTGTTTAAGTCTCTCAAATGCCAGTTCGAACTCATTTGTGTGAGAGATCCGATCTGGTTTGTTCGAGGAGACCATTTCCTGCAAAGGTAAAGCCAGTATGGAGAACCCTGGGATCCAGTTTCGGCAGTACCCACACATTCCAAGGAAAGTGCGGATCTGCTGCTGGGTTTGTGGCAGAGTCATGTCGCGAATCGCCTGTATTCTATCAGCTATGAGGTGTCTCAGTCCTTGTGTCAAGCAATGTCCCAAATATTTCACCTTGGTCTGGCACAACTGTAACTTATCCTTTGAAACCTTGTGTCCCGTATTAGAAAGGTGAAACAGAAGCTGTCTCGTGTCTTTCAAGGATGCTTCGAGTGAATCAGAACACAGCAGTAAGTCATCTACATACTGTATTAATACTGATCCGCTCTCAGGTTGAAAGGATTGTAAACAGTCATGCAAAGCCTGGGAGAAAATACTTGGGCTGTCAATGAAACCTTGGGGTAAGCGAGTCCAGGTGTACTGTACTCCCCTGTATGTAAATGCAAACAAATATTGGCTGTCAGGGTGCAGAGGGACCTAAAAGAAAGAGGAACAGAGGTCAATGACAGTGAAAAATTTCGCAGTAGGGGGAATTTGCATGAGGATGACAGCTGGATTTGGCACTACGGGGAATTGGCTCTCAACTATCTTGTTTATCCCCCTTAGATCCTGCACTAGCCTGTAACCCCTCCCCCCACTATTTTTCACAGGGAAGATGGGACTATTGGCAGCGCTGGACGTCCTAACTAGGATGCCCTGTTGTAGCAAGCGCTCTATGACTGGGTACACTCCTAATTCCACCTCTGGCTTCAGAGGATACTGTGGGATTTTTGGAGCTATCCTACCATCTTTTACTTGCACCACTACAGGAGCTACATTTGCCATCAATCCAGTGTCTTTTCCATCTTTGGTCCAGAGGGATTCCGGTATCTGGGAGATCATTTCCTCTACCTTGGATGGACACCTGTCTATAACAGCAGAGTGTGACATTAACCTTTGTGGGGTGTCTAACATATCCTGCACTTCCTGAACGTGATTCTCGGGTATATCTAAGAAGACACCCTCAGGAGTACAATATATGACACACCTCATTTTGCACAATAAATCTCTCCCAAGTAGATTAGTCGGAGCCGATGCAGCTAGCAAAAAGGAGTGCTTGGTCTGCAAAGGCCCTATCGTAATCTCTGCTGGTCTACTTAAAGGATAGTGTTGCACTACTCCTGTTACCCCCATTGCTGAAATTGTTTTACCCGTTGTTTTCATACCTACCGTTGAATTTAACACTGACTTGGCCGCCCCTGTATCTACAAGGAAAGGTAGTGATCTACCAGCTACGTCAACTGTAACCTCGGGTTCATTTCCAAGGCTAGCAATCAACTTCACTGGCTGCAAACTACAGGTGTGGCCCAACCCCTATTGTATGTTGTGACCCTCCCGCAGCGCGCTAGCAGCTACAATATGTGAGGGGGGTAGCTGAGAATTTCCAGAGGTCTGCCAGTCCTTCCTAGGTGGGTACCTCCTTGTTTCCCCTGCATGTGGCTCATAATTCCTCCTATGCGGTCCCTGATCCCAATTACGTGTGTTATGCTGTGAGTCATGTTCTGGTCTAGGGGGTCGATATACGTTGCTTTTATAATTACTGTTTACCGCAAAGAAAAATTGCGCAGAAATTTGTGTGTAGATAATGGTACCCCTAGAAGTAGGAGCAAAGCTTGAAATTGTACTATTGTGATCATAGATACTGCCACTAGTATTATGTAGCTTCGGAACCACTCCCAGATCTTCACTCAACGAATCACCCTCTTCGAAATTTGTTTTTGTTTTGGGTTTTTTTATTTGTGTCTTTTTGGGTTGTTTTTGGAAGACAACCTCATGTCATGATTGATCCGCACAATGATCAGAAATACACCAATGAGGTGACAGTACAGTACCTTATTGAGATGAGCCAGCATTTGAGAACTTGACAAAAGAACTTGAAACTGTTGATTGCTGGTATGCCAAATACTAATTGTCTTGATTGTGAACCAAGAGACAGGTGGGAAGGACCATACCAAGTTTTGTTGACAGCACTAAAGGTCGCCGAAAGAGAGACTTGGGTCCACTCGTCCCACTGCAAGAAGGTCGCTGACCCGGAGAGAACTCGTGACAAAGTAGTTTATTGCTCACATTCATCGAGTTTGTGTAGTTTGGTAACTGTGTGTTCCAAGTAAACTGTGTGTTCAAAGAGCAAGGTGGAGAGCAAAGTGAACTGTGTGTTCCAAGTGAACTGTGTGTTCAAAGAGCAAGGCAAAGAGAACCTCATATCACTAGAGACTCTGTTCCGTGAAGACTGAGAGGCGGCACTGTTGAACACTACCTGAGCGTACTAAAGGATTGCAGAAAGACCAGTCATTGTAATTGATTTGTTATGAACAAGAGTTGTTTTGTTCTATTTCTCTTTTCTCTCTTTCCCGCTGACAAACATTTTCTTTCAGGATATTCTATTTTTGCAAGGTTTTTTTTATGAGGAGTCGAGTGTGGGACTGGAACTGGTTCTGGAGGAAGGAGTGATTTCCTTATAGGATCCCAGGATTAGCCGATCAGTTTGTTAAAATCAGAGAAAACTTAAAGTTCTAGTAGTTATGGAGTTCGGAGGTAATCAGGAACAATCAGACAATGGCTATTCACACATTGCAGATAAAGAGCTCATTAATATATGTGGAAGAAAGGTTTATGAGTGGCTCTCCCCGAACTCCGAAGGTTTATGTTATTTAGGAAGGACACTACTTATAACCCTTGTTCAATGATTAAACAGACCTAGCATACGTTCCAGAAATGGAAACAATGTTCAGAAAATGATAGGAATATGTAGATCATGAAAATTTTATATGTCACTGTCACAATTTGTTTGTGTCTGCTTCATCTACCCAGCAGAACCTCAATCGAATCCAAACATCAGTGTACAAAGACGTAGGTACATCGTCCCATGTTTTGCACATACATTGAATTTGGTGGTGCAGAATTATTTAAAAAACGACAGGGGCGTGCAAGAGATGCTGTCGGTGGCCCGAAGAATTGCGGGCCACTTTCGGCATTCAGCCACTGCGTGCCGAAGACTGGAGCACCAGCAAACAGTCCTGAACCTGCCCTGCCATCATCTGAAGCAAGAGGTGGTAACGAGGTGGAATTCAACCCTCTATATGCTTCAGAGGATGGAGGAGCAGCAAAAGGCCATTCAAGCCTATACATCTGCCCACGATATAGGCAAAGGAGGGGGAATGCACCTGACTCAAGCGCAGTGGAGAATGATTTCAACATTGTGCAATGTTCTGCAACCCTTTGAACTTGCCACACGCAAAGTCAGTTCAGACACTGCCAGCCTGAGTCAGGTCATTCCCCTCATCAGGCTTTTGCAGAAGAAGCTGGAGACATTGAAGGAGGAGCTAAAACAGAGCGATTCCGCTAGGCATGTGGGACTTGTGGATGGAGCCCTTAGTTCGCTTAACCAGGATTCACGGGTTGTCAATCTGTTGAAATCAGAGCACTACATTTTGGCCACCGTGCTCGATCCGAGATTTAAAACCTACGTTGTATCTCTCTTTCCAGCAGACACAAGTCTGCAGAGGTTCAAAGACCTGCTGGTGAGAAAATTGTCAGGTCAAGCGGAACGTGACCCGTCAACAGCTCCTCCTTCACATTCTTCCGCAACTGGGGGTGCGAGGAAAAGGCTAAGAATTCCGAGCCCACCCGCTCGCGGTGATGCAGAGCAGTCTGGAGCGAGTGCTGACATCTTGTCCGGACTGAAGGACCTGCCAACGATTACTGACATGTCGTCTACTGTCACTGCATATGATTCTGTCACCATTGAAAGAATGGTGGAGGATTATATGAGTGACCGCATCCAAGTAGGCACGTCAGACTGTCCGTACGTATACTGGCAGGAAAAAGAGGCAATTTGGAAGCCCTTGCACAAACTGGCTTTATTCTACCTAAGTTGCCCTCCCTCCAGTGTGTACTCCGAAAGAGTGTTTAGTGCAGCCGCTCACCTTGTCAGCAATCGACGTACGAGGTTACTTCCAGAAAATGTGGAGAAGATGATGTTCATCAAAATGAATTATAATCAATTCCTCCGTGGAGACATTCACCAGCAATTGCCTCCAGAAAGTACACAGGGATCTGAGATGGTGGATTCCAGTGGGGACGAATTAATAATCTGTGAGGAGGGGGATGTACACAGTGAAAGGGGTGAGGAATCGGAGGATGATGATGAGGTGGACATCTTGCCTCTGTAGAGCCAGTTTGTGCAAGGAGAGATTGATTGCTTCTTTTTTGTTGGGGGCCCAAACCAACCAGTCATTTCAGTCACAGTCGTGTGGCAGACCCTGTCGCTGAAATGATGGGTTCTTTAAAGTGTGCATGTCCTGTTTATACAACATAAGGGTGGGTGGGAGGGCCCAAGGACAATTCCATCTTGCACCTCTTTTTTCTTTCATTTTTCTTTGCATCATGTGCTGTTTGGGGACTATTTTTTTAAGTGCCATCCTGTCTGACACTGCAGTGCCACTCCTAGATGTGCCAGGTGTTTGTGTCGGCCACTTGTGTCGCTTAGCTTAGTCACACAGCGACCTTGGTGCGCCTCTTTTTTTCTTTGCATCATGTGCTGTTTGGGGACTATGTTTTTGAAGTGATATCCTGCCTGACACTGCAGTGCCACTCCTAGATGGGCCAGGTGTTTGTGTCGGCCACTTGTGTCACTTAGCTTAGCCATCCAGCGACCTCGGTGCAAATTTTAGGACTAAAAATAATATTGTGAGGTGTGAGGTGTTCAGAATAGACTTAAAATGAGTGGAAATTATGGTTATTGAGGTTAATAATACTATGGGATCAAAATGACCCCCAAATTTTATGATTTAAGCTGTTTTTGAGGGTTTTTTGTAAAAAAAAAACGAATCCAAAACACACCCGAATCCGACAAAAAATTTTCAGGGAGGTTTTGCAAAAACGCGTCCGAATCCAAAACACGGCCGCGGAACCGAATCCAAAACCAAAACCCGAAAAATTTCCGGTGCACATCTCTATTTATAACCTGTTACATGACTTGAATGTGAATATGGCAGATGCTTTAACCCCTTCAGTGGTGACTTTTTTTGAATTTGGTCACACCTCCCAGGGCAGGTTTTTAATTTTATTTTACCTACGCATTGCTAGGGGTTTCATGCGTTTTGGGGGTTTTTTTTGCAT
This sequence comes from Pseudophryne corroboree, assembly GCF_028390025.1. Classification (NCBI taxonomy): domain Eukaryota; kingdom Metazoa; phylum Chordata; class Amphibia; order Anura; family Myobatrachidae; genus Pseudophryne; species Pseudophryne corroboree. Next base: position 614,549,077 of record NC_086447.1, read on the forward strand.
ATATTGTACACCAACATAAGCCAAAGGCTGGCTGGCTAAACTAAGCAACAGAGCAGCGGCACAAAAAAAAAAAATCCAACACAGAAATTTACTAAAAATAGTGTGTGGACCATCATTGCTCAAAAGTAATAGTAGTACAGTAGTTAACAAACAGCAAAGAAAATCCCCTAAACCATGTGTAAAATATCAACAGCAGACATGTCTCCTACACGAGTACACATGCACCTAGTACATGCCTATTCTCAGTGCCGCATCCCTGCTGTGGGCCCTCTGCCACTGAAGACTGGCACTCTGTGCTGTATTATATATAATACAAAAAAAACCAAGTATTTAAAAATAAAAGGGAATAGAGAGTATTTATTCTTTGAAAGGAGATCATAAAGCTTTATTATAAGAAAGTGAGCACAGTGTTAATTTCTTATTTTAACAGAAGCACATTTCTCATACATCCTAGAGGATGCTGGGGTCCACTTCATGACCATGGGGTATAGACGGGATCCGCAGGAGACATGGGCACTCTAAAGACTTTTCATTGGGTGTGAACTGGCTCCTCCCTCTATGCCCCTCCTCCAGACCTCAGTTGTAGAAATGTGCCCAGGTTGACTGGATGCACTCTGAGGAGCTCTACTGAGTTTCTGTGAAAAGACTTATGTTAGTTTTTTTATTTTCAGGGAGATCTGCTGGATCAGACTCCCTGCTTCGTGGGACTGAGGGTGCAGAAGTAGGAACCAACTTCCTAAAGAGTTTCATGGCTCTGCTTCTGGCTGACAGGACACCATTAGCTCCTGAAGGGAACTGAATGCTAGCCATGCCTAGATGCTCACTCCCACAGCACGCCGTCACCCCCCTCACAGAGCCAGAAGTCAGAAGACAGGTGAGTGTTAGAAGACAGCTCTTCAATCAAGAAAGTGACAGCTAAAGGTACCGCGCGGCTGGCGGGAGCGCAGCGTGCCATGTTGCCCACACATACACAGGCACTGCAGGGTGCAGGGCGTGGGTGCCCTGGGCAGCATGAAACCTATGGAAACTGGCATAAATAAGGGGCATAAGTTGCTGAGGCACAGTCCTACCCCCGCCAGTATAAAAATTTACCTCATAAAAGCTGAGGAGAAACACACCATTGAAGAGTGGAGCTTCCTCCTCAGTCAGCCAGCACACTGCTCAGTGCCATTTTCTCTCTCTCCTAAGGCTGCAGAGACAACACTGGTCCTCCTCCACTACTGACAGGGGGGCCACAGTGAATTTGGTGCTATATAATTGTGCGATTAACATTATGAAAGCGCTGAATGTCAGTGGGCATTTTGCATTCACAGACATTGTGTTACTGGCACTGGGTTGTGAACTGGCAAATCCCAACTGTGTCCCTCTGACAGATTTTACTCTGGGTCTGTCCCCTATAAATCCCGGAGTGTCTGTTGTGTGGTTCTGCACGTGTGTGACATGTCTGTGGCAGGGAACTCTGTGGAAACATGTTAGGGACACAGAGGTGTAATATGACACCAAGAGCCTGACTGGGTGAAAGGTTACATGATAGTGTGAATCATATCAGTAAGAGGTTGGACTGAATCTCATACACAAAATGAAAATAATCTGTTGAAGATGTGATTTTTAATAGTTCTGCCTTTCATTCACAGGGACCTTTCTGAGTCACATACAAATTTGCACAAGTAGTACAAACTGTTACTGACACGGACTCTGATTCCTGTGTCGACACTAGTGATTCCATGGGAATAGGTTCTAAGTTAGCAAAAAAGCATTCAAAACATGTGTTAGCTATAAAGGAGGTGTTAGAAGTTACGAAGCCCCCTCTTTTACCACAAGGAGAGGGTTTACTTTAGTAAAGAAGTAATGTAATTTTCCCTCCACCTAAGGTCTGATTTAACCTGAAAAGAAATTTCAGATTCCTAGAAGGAATTCAGGCACCTTACCTTTTTCCAAAAAAGGTGTGAGTCACCCCGCATTTTAGACAGGACCCTGTCATAAAAGAGAAAAGGTGTTTCTCCCTGCACCAGGAATAGCTTCACTTAAGGAGCTGACAGACCGCAAGTGAGTGAGGTGATTTATTGATGTGGCCAATGGGACACTACTCAGGCCTACCATTGTCTGTGAGTGGGTGAGTAGTGCTATTGAAAAGTGGTCAGAAAACTTGTCATTAGACATTGACACAATAGATGGAGATGAGATACTCCTAACGTTAGGTCATATCAAAGACGCTGCTGCGTATGTACTAGAATCCATGAAATATATTGGTTTCTTGGGATCAAGAACCGCTACCATGGCAGTATCGGCTCGGAGGGCGTTGTGGATTCGCCAGTGGAATGCTGATGTAGATTCCAAAATAAAATATGGAGGCTCTCCCGTATAAAGGTGAGGCCTTGTTTGGTGATGGGCTGGATGCGTTAGTCTCGGCGGCTACCGCAGGTAAGTCGACATTCTTGCCTTATGCTCCTACACCGGCGAAAAAGACACATCACTCTCACATACAGTCCTTTCGGCCCAACAAATACAAAAAGGCCAAAGGTCTCCCCTTTTTTTGCAGGTAGGGGAAGGGGAAAAGGAAAGAAATCCGCAGCGTCTCCCGGATCGCAGGAGCAGAAGTCCACCCCTGCTTCTGCCAAATCTGCAGCATAACGGTGCGGGAGTCCGCTCGGGTGGGAGCACGTCTGAAACTTTTCAGTCAAATCTGGATACAAGCTCCTGGAGGAAATCTCACTCTCTGCCGGACTTCCTCCATTTCAAGTTTATTCTCTCCTCCTACAGCTCTGCTCTTTCCCTCGCCAAGCAATCCTTTTTCCAAGCACTCATCTCTTCTCAGTCCTCCTGTCCACGCCGTCTCTTTGAAACTTTCAACACTCTCTTTCGCCCCCTCCTCCTCCCCTCCCATCCTCCCTCACTGCCATTGACTTTGCCTCCTTCTTCATCTCCAAAATTGAGGACATCCAACACGACATCTCCCGCCGTCACCCCTCTGCTACCCCCCTGCCCCCTTTATCCCTCCACTCCATCAATCCCAACCTGTCCTCCTTCCGTCCCACTTCCACTTCAGAAAAGGAAGTCCACTCCCTCATCTTATCCTCCCCCCCTCCACCTGCCCCCTGGACCCCCTTCCCTCCCGTCTTCTCCGCTCCCTCTCCCCCACTGCCTGCTCCCACATTGCTCACCTCTTTAACCTGTCCCTCTCTACTGGCATCTTCCCCTCGCCATTCAAACATGCTCTGGTCTCACCTATTCTCAAAAAACCCAACCTCGACCCCTCATCAGCCACTAACTACCGCCCCATCTCTCTTCTCCCTTTCGCCTCCAAATTACTTGAACGACTAGTCTACAGCTGTCTCACAAGCTACCTCTCTGAGAATTCCATCCTCGATCCACTACAATCTGGCTTTCGCCCACTCCACTCAACTGAGACTGCCTTGGTGAAAGTCACCAATGACCTGCTTTCAGCCAAATCCAGGGGCCACTTCTCTCTGCTCATCCTTCTGGACCTCTCTGCTGCCTTTGACACCGTAGATCATCCTCTCCTCCTCCGCACACTCCAAAACGCTGGCCTCTCTAGCACTGTCCTTGACTGGTTTTCTTCTTACCTAACTAACCGCTCCTTCTCTGTGTCTGCCTCCAGCACCACCTCACACCCTTCCATCCTTCCTGTTGGTGTCCCTCAGGGTTCTGTCCTTGGACCCCTTCTGTTCTCCCTGTACACCTCTTCCCTGGGTGCGCTCATTAACTCATTTGGCCTTCAATACCACCTCTATGCCGATGACACACAACTCTACCTCTCATCTCCTGATCTGTCCTCCTCTGTCCTCTGTCAGGTTTCCAGCTGCCTCTCCGCAATCTCCTCTTGGATGTCTGAACGCTCTCTAAAGCTCAACATGGACAAAACTGAACTCATCATCTTCCCCCCATCCAGAGCAACACCCCCGACCAATATCTACATCATTGTTGACAACACCACCATCTGCCCCATTCCCCAACTCCGCTGCTTGGGCGTCACTCTTGACTCCTCCCTCTCCTTTGCACCCCACATCCAAGCTCTGGCACAATCCTGTCGTTTCCAGCTACGCAAAATTGCTCGTATCAGGCCATATCTCTCCCAGAGTGCAACTAAACTCATCATCCACTCACTGGTCATCTCACGACTTGACTACTGCAATGTTCTCCTCTCTGGCCTCGCTTGCTCCCATCTTGCTCCCCTACAATCTGTCCTGAACTCCGCAGCTAGGCTTATCTTCCTCTCCCGCCGCACCACATCTGCCACTCCCTTTCGACAAAATCTACACTGGCTCCCATTCCCCTACAGAATCCTCTTCAAACTCCTCACCCTCACATCTCTAATTCCACTGCTCCCTACATCTCCAACCTCCTTTCCCTTCATACTCCCTCCCGCCCCCTACGGTCGACTTATGACCATCGCCTCTCCACCGCCCTGGTCACTGCTTCCCATGCACGAGTTCAGGATTTTGCCCGTGCTGCACCCCTTCAGTGGAATGCACTCCCCCGCTCCATTAGACTCTCCCCGACCTAGCAAAGCTTCAAACGGGCACTAAAAACCCACCTATTCATCAAAGCATACCCTCCTGATGCATAACCCAGTGCTGAAGCCGCGCGTCCACCCCCCTGCCTCATGCCGTGAACACCTCAGCTTTGCTTGCATACTGCCATCTGGCTACCTCCCACTTGCCTGCACCTCTTGTCATCTGTCGCCCCTCCCCACTAGATTGTTAGCTCTTCAGAGCAGGGCCCTTTTTCCTCTTGTTATCTAAGTCCTCGTCTCGACACATTTCACTCGCAGCTCTCCCCTAGTCAATGACCATCTTTATCCTGCTAGTAAAGGCTCATCTCCATCTATGGCCACCAGCCTCTAGTAGTACGATGATCACTCCATCAATACTTACATCTTAGCTGTATTATGTCTTGAGAACGTGTGGTGCTCTGTTACCTGTACTCTATTTCTGTTATTTATTTACTGTAATGCTATGTTTTGTCTCCCTGTACTGTCCTTTGTACGGCGCTGCGAAACACATGTGGCGCCTTATAAATAAAATGTAATAATAATAATCTGGCCTGGACCAATGGGTCTTACAAATAGCGTCCCATTGGTACAAACTAGAGTTTCAAGACGTCCCACATGCCGATTTTTCAAATCGACCTTCCGGGAAGAGAGTCAGTAACAACGGCATTTCAAAAATTATGTCAGGATCAGGTCATTATCCTGATACCCTTGGCACAGTAAGGAGAAGGTTTTTTTTATTCAAGCCTCTTCATAGTTCCGAAGCCGGACGGCTAGGTCAGACCGATTCTAAACCTGAAAAATCTGAATCTCTACCTGAAAAGGTTCAAGTTCAAGATGGAATCCCTGAGGGTAGTGATAACCAGTCTGGAAGAGGGGGACTTCATGGTGTCAGTAGACAAAAAAGATGCTTACTTGCATGTTCCCATTTATCCTCCTCACCAAGCTTATCTGAGATTTGCAGTACAGGATTGCCATTACCAGTTTCAGACGTTGCCGTTCGGACTCTCCACAGCACCGAGGGTATTCACCAAGGTGATGGCGGAGATGATGGTCCTCCTTCGTTAAAAAGGAGTCAATATAATACCTTATCTGGATGATCTCCAGATAAAAGCAAGATCCAGGGAACAGTTGATGCAGAACATCGCACTCTCCCTGTCAATACTCCAACAACACGGTTGGATCATGAATTTTCCAAAGTCGCAGCTGGAACCGACGACAAGATTGTCCTTTTTAGGGATGATTCTGGACACAGAAGTACGGAGAGTATTTCTTCCAGTGGAAAAGGCTCTGGAAATCCAGAAAATGGTCAAACAAATATTGAAACCAACAAGCGTGTTGATCCATCAATGCATTTGATTGTTGGGGAAAATGGTAGCGGCCTACGAGGCCATACAGTTTGGCTGATTTCATACCAGAGTATTCCAGTGGGACCTGTTGGACAAGTGGTCCAGATGCCACCTACACATACACCGAAAAATAATCCTGTCCCCCAAAGCCAGGATTTCGCTCCTGTGGTGGCTACACAGTTCTCACCTACTAGAGGGACGCAGGTTTGGGATTCACGACTGGGTCCTAATAACCACGGATGCAAGTCTCCGAGGCTGGAGAGCTGTCACACAGGGGGAAAGCTTCCAAGGAAAATGGTCAAGTCAGGAAGCCTGCCTTCAAATAAACGTTCTGGAATTGAGAGCCATTTACAACGGCCTTCTACAAGCGGTACATCTTCTTCAAGTTTCCGTGCAGATCCAGTCGGACAATGCAACAGCAGTCGCGTGCATAAACATGCAAGGCGGAACGAAAAGCAGAGCAGCAATGGCAGAGGTGACAAGGATTCTTCTCTGGGCAGAAAGACATGTTAGAGCTCTGTCAGCAATTTTCATTCTGGGAGTGGACAACTGGGAAGAAGACTTCCTCAGCAGACACGATCTCCATCCAGGAGAGTGGGGCCTCCACCAAGAAGTCTTCGCAGAGGTGACGAGTCTTTGGGGAGTTCCTCAAGTAGACATGATGGCATCTTGTCTAAACAAGAAGCTTCAGAGATATTGTTCCTGGTCGAGAGACCCTCAAGCAATAGCAGTGGATACACTGGTGACCCAGTGGGTGTTTCGGTCGGTATATGTTTTCCCTCCACTTCCACTGATTCCAAAAGTTCTCAAAATAATAATAAGAACAAGAGTTTGAGCAATCTTCATTGCCCCAGACTGGCCAAGGAGGGCTTGGTATCCAGATCTTCAGGAGTTGCTCATAGAAGATCATCGGCCTCTTCCTCCTCGAGAGGACCTACTACAGCAGGGGCCATGTGTGTATCAAGACTTACCGCGGCTACGTTTGACGGCATTGGCTGTTGAGCGTCGGATCCTAGCCCAAAAGGGTATTCCCAAGGAAGTCATCCCCACTCTTATTCAGGCCAGGAAAGGAGTAACGTCTAAACATTACCACCGTATTTGGAGAAAATATGTGTCTTAGTGTGAATCCAAGAAGGCTCCTACGGAAGAGTTTGAGTTGGGACGTTTTCTCCATTTTCTGCAGGCTGGTGTGGATGCGGGCCTTAGATTGGGGTCAATCAAGGTCCAGATTTCAGCCTTATAAGTTTTCTTTCAAAAACAATTGGCCTCCTTTTCAGAAGTTCAGACGTTCGTGAAAGGGGTTCTGCACATCCAGCCTCCATTTGTGCCTCCAGTGGCACCATGGGACCTTAATGTGGTGTTGCAGTTCCTTCAATCGGGTTGGTTTGAGCCTCTACAAGAAATAGAGTTGAAGTTTCTCACTTGGAAAGTGGTGATGGTTTTGGCATTGGCATCCGCAAGGCGGGTGTCTGAATTGGGGGCCTTGTCCCACAAGAGCCCTTACCTGATCTTCCATGAAGATAGGGCAGAGTTGAGAACTCGTCAACATTTTCTTCCAAAGGTGGTTTCCTCTTTCCACATAAACCAACCTATTGTGGTGCCAGTTGCTACTGATACGTTCGCTGAGTCAAAGTCTCTAGATGTGGTTAGAGCTTTGAAGATTTATGTCACTAGAACAGCTCGAATACGGAAAACAGAGGTTTTGTTTGTCCTGTATGCTCCCAACAAGATTGGGTGTCCTGCTTCCAAGCAGACTATTGCGCGCTGGATCAGAGGTACGATTCAGCAAGTTCATTCTACGATTGGATTGCCGTTACCGATGTCGGGGAAGGCATATTCTATTAGGAAGGTGGGCTCCTCCTGGGCGGCTGCCCGGGGGGGTCTCGGCATTACAACTTTGCTGAGCAGCTACTTGGTCAGGGTCAAACACATTTGCAAAATTCTACAAGTTTGACACCTTGGCCGATGAGGACCTCAAGTTCGGTCAATCGGTGCTGCAGAGTCATTCGCACTCTCCCGTCCGTACTGGAGCTTTGGTATAAACCCCATGGTCATGAAGTGGACCCCAGCATCCTCTAGGACGTATGAGAAAATAGGATTTTGATAACCTACCGGTAAATCCTTTTCTCCTAGTCCGTAGAGGATGCTGGGCGCCCGTCCCAGTACGTACTTTACCTGCAGTTTAGTTATTACAGTTACACAAGTTGTGTTATCTTGGTTCAGCATGTTGCTGTAATTAGTTCATGCCTGTTGGCGTGTGTAATGTTGAATGCCATGTGTGCGGCATGGTCGAGGGTGTGAGTTGGTAGATATCTCACCACTAGTTAAGTAATTAAGAATTCTCACCACTAGTTAAGTAATTCCTTTCCTCGAAATGTCAGTCTCCCTGGGCACAGTTCCTACAACTGAGGTCTGGGGGAGGGGCATAGAGGGAGGAGCCAGTTCACACCCAAGGAAAAGTCTTTAGAGTGCCCATGTCTCATGCAGATCCCGTCTATACCCCATGGTCATGAAGTGGACCCCAGCATCCTCTACGGACTAGGAGAAAAGGATTTACCGGTAGGTTATCAAAATCCTATTTTATTATTATAAGGAAGAGACACATATATTAATTAGTATAAGAGAGGAGGCACATATACATACAGTATATTAATATAGTAATGGGGCATACATTAGTTTATTAAACTATAGGGTCACCCTTAAACCTGCCTGTCGGGGATACCAGGAGTGGGACAAAAGGGTCTCTGTACTAAGGGCCCACTTCAGCATGGATCCTAGATGTCTGAAAAATCACACATCTACAATCCATTACACTAACATGCTGAGGGACGCCCAGTACACATGCAAAGCCATCAGGCAATGCTTTTGCATGTTTAGGGTAGCCCTCTGCCTACGCAGCCTAGCATTGTCCAGACCGCACCCCCTCAACACCCCTGCGACACCCCCCTCCCACCCCGCGAATGCCTCTGCCTGTCAATCAGGCAGAGGCATTTACAGAGGCCTCAGCATGCGCACGCAATCGTACCTGTGTTCCATGCTGAATCGGGCCCTATGACTTGGATAGAAAGATAAAGTGGACAGAAATAACGTTCCAGCCAACCAGCTCCTAACAGCCATGTTACAGGCTGTGTTTGAAAAATGACAGTAACGAGATGTTTGGTTGGTACTTTATCTACGTCCACTTTGTCTCTATCCAAAGCTAAATACATAGACCCTTATGTTACTTAGCATTGGCCGCAGACATACCTGAGTTTGCAGGGATGAATGTATGCGCCCCCGGCCCACCACCTTCTCCCCCCATAGGACCAGAACCATTGATCATTGAGAAAGGATGTGCAGGGCAGGGTTCTCTTTATTTTCATTTTTACCGGATGACAAGCAACATTGCACCAATATAAGTTATCACAACCACCTCTATTTTGGGGGATTTGAGGTGGTTGCTCCTTATGTTTTTGTTGAGGAGTTATGATTGAAAATGGTGATTTTACTGGAAGAATTGCAGCGACTTCAACAACTGGCCAAACAGTAACAATTTCTCTCCCATACTAGCTCAGTTATATGGTGCTGTATAGAATACATGATCATTTTTAGATATGTAGATTTCATTAGTGAGCTGCATTAACCATTACTTTTAATGAGTTACTTCAACTGCATAATTCTGTGATGTCATGTCATTGCCTTGTGATGTCAGAAAGGAGTCTTTGCCCTCCTAGATGATAGCTGAGGATACTGTGACTGCACGCACACTCCTAGCTATGCAGCGAGACAGTGACCTCTTGGAAGGTGCATACTTTTGAATTTCTGAGACCATCACTGTAAGTAACTGTAAGTACCCAATCTCCACATTTTGATGCTACTTATCTTTATTCTGATTGGCTGCGATCTCACCATATCTTTATATCATGCCAAATGTAATAGCCTTCGCCCAGCAGAAAGAGACACGTTTCATGATTCAGCTTTGAAATGTAAAGTAGCAATTATTGTAAAGGCAAAACCAACTTGGTTTTGCCTTTAAATTTAATTGTCACTTTAAACCTTGTGGCTAAATATCCAAAATATCTGCACTTTCAAAACCTCAGTGGCTATTATATTTGGCCCATCATCTGGTAGACCTTCTTATTTTCATAGTTCCGGAATAAGATATAAAAAAAACTGTATGAATACATTTATATATATATATAAATGGTCAACAAGGACAAATGGTCGACACATGAAAATGGTCGAACCATGAAAGGTCAACACATGAAAAGGTCGACATGAGTTTTTAAACATTTTATTTCTTTTTTTGGAACTTTTTCATTCTTTACTATCCACGTGGACTACGATCTTGCCCGAAGTATGGCGAGTGAAGCGAGCCATGCGAGCGGACACGGTGTACTAATTGGGGTTCCCGTCACTTTACGCAGAAAACGACACCAAAAAAGGTAAAAAAACTCATATCGACCTTTTCATGTGTCGACCTTCACACATAAGGTTAGTGACTGGCCAAATATAAGGGCAGCTTAGTGTAATGTGGCAGTGGCAGACTTGGAGCGCAATTACCGAGAGTCAGAAGAAAATAGAAATTATTGACAGTTACACATACCCTTCATTATCCAACTGAAAATACTGGCAGGGATTCAACTAAATAAAACCACTCCTTCGGTGCCAAAGCAATATAATTAGTTAGCTGCATTAACCATTACTTATAATGAGTTACTCTTGCGTTATACCGTAATGCTCTGATGTCATCATATGGCCTTGTGATGTCATAAAGGAGTCTTTGCCCTCCTGGATGATAGCTGAGGATACTGTGACTGCATGCACACTCCTAGCTAAGCAGCGAGACAGTGACCTCTTGGAAAGTGCATACTTTTGAATTTCTGAGACCATCGCTTGTAACCGTATGTACACAATCTCCACACTCTGGTGTTACTTATCCTTTATTCTGATTGGCTGCGATCTCACCATATCTTTATATCATACCAAATGTAATAGATCCCGCCCGGCAGAAAGAGACAAATGTTTCATGATTCAGCTTCAAAATTTAAAGTAGCAATTACAGTATTTTAAAGGCAAATCCAACTTGGTTAAATTAAATTCTCACTTTAAAACTTGTGGCTAAATATTCAAAATATCTGCACTTTCAAAACCTCAGTGGTTATCATATTTGGCCCATAATCAGGTAGACCTTCTTATTTTCATAGTTCCAGAATAAGACACAAAAAAACTATATGGATACAATATATATATTCATCCTTAAATACAGTGAAATATCAATTTAAGATTCTCCTATTTTACACTGTCTTGAAATCTTTTTTTATGGCCCCTCATTTATATAAATCTGTGATCCCTGGGAAGCTGATTTGTCTGTGTCCTTACAGCAAATGAAGGCTCCTCCCACTGCGCTCTCTCCTATCCAGATAAATAGATGCTACATGCAGAGCAATTGAAATAGAGGGCGGTCCAAAATTGGACTTTACCTGAAAACCTAGCACCAGAACTGAGTTATATGAGGTCTTTATTTCAGCCATGTAATACATCAGAATATAGGGGAGAAATTCAGACCTGATCGCTCACTAGCATTTTTTGAAGCGCTGTGATCAGGTCAGAACTGCGCATGTGTATGCACCGCAATGCGCAGATGTGTCGCACAGGTACAAAGCAGATCGTTGCTGTGCGATGGGTTTTACGGAGAATCCATTCGCACAGCCGATTGCAAAGGGATTGACAGGAAAAAGGCGTTTGTGGGTGGCAACCAACCATTTTCTGGGAGTGTTTGGAAAAACACAGGCATATCCAAGCGTTTGCAGGGCGGGTGTCTGACGTCAATTCCGGTCCAGGACAGGCTGAAGTGATCGCAGTGGCTGAGTAAGTACTGGGCGACTCAGAAACTGCACAAAGTTTAGTTGTACCGCTCTGCTGCACATGTGTTCGCACACTTGCAAACCTAAATACACTCCCCTGTAGGCGGCGACTATCTGATCGCAGTGCTGCAAAAAACTGCTAGCAAACGATCAGGTCTGAATTACCCCCATAGTCATTGACATGAATGCTGCCACATATTATTTATATGATAATGGGGCAGATGTGATACTGGTGCGGAATCAAGTGAAAAAATCCAGGGCCCCAACCACAAAATTGCATATAGAAAATGCATTGGTCTGTTTGTGTGTCTGTCTGTGTGCTCTGCCTGTGAGGTCATGCTGTGATGTCATAATGGTAAAAACTGCCTATACCAGGACTTTGCTGCTGCTACCCTGTCTCATAGTCCTGCAGAGCCCTGGCAAATGGAGCCCTGGGGCAGTACGGATGGTGTAATGGTTAGCAATACTGCCTCAAAGTTCTGAGGTCATGAGTTCAATTCCCACCATTGCCCTAAATGTGTGGAGTTTGTATATTCTCCCCGTACTTGCATGTGTTTGCTCCCATACTCCAAAAATATACTGTTAGGTTAATTGGCTCCAAACAATAATAACCCTGGTGTGAATGTGTGTGCGTGGTACATGTTGTAGGGAATCTAGATTGTAAGCTCCACTGGGGCAGGGACTGATGTGAATGGCCAAAGATTCTCTGTAAAGCGCTGCAGAATATGTGTGCGCTATACAAATAACTGGTAATAAATAAATAAACACACAGCTCACCACCAGTAGGCGATATCACCGAAAAAGCTATTCGCATAAGTTTAGTGACTGGACAAAAATAAGGCTGCTCACTGGGCAGGTCATCCTAGGTGCGTTGGCCTCATCATTTTTTCAATTGACTTTGCCTGAGGCCGAGTAACTCTGGGCTTATAGAAAGTGGAAGGGAAGGACATTTTTTTCTTCATTATTTCAATTCAGAGAGGCAGAAGACAATAGTCAGTGCTTGTCCTTACCCGTGCAGGTCTGCGTGACTATAGCAAGATGACCGCATGGGGCAATACATTATATTTTGGTCAAAATATTTAAGGTTGCAACTTGATGTCCAGGCTCCACAATTCATGTGGATTGAACTATTTGGCCTGTTAGAGGCACATCGTTCTTTACACTAGTTCATGCCTGGTTGCCGTGTAGGTCAGCAAATCACTGCCCAATACAGGGAATGGTTTTTATATCTCCCATGTATGCAAATTGGGATGGAGAGTTAACCCCAGTGGTTTAAATTCACAGATTTCCTTTGAAGTTTGTCCTTTAAGAAACCGCTCAGTTTATACACCACACACTGGGCTTAATTCAGATGCAGTCGCAAAATTCTATTGGGCCTTATTTAGAGATGGAGAATAGGCCGATTTTGTCCATCGGCGCATGCGCTGCCTTCCCGGAAGGATGCGAATGCAATTTGATTGACAGGCGACGGGTGTTACTGTTCGGGAGCAGCGATGCTGCATTGGTGGGAGTGGAGCAGGAAACGCAGACATGTCATGGCCATTTTCGGGGTAGACTGAGTATGTAGCTGGTATCTCCTGCTATCAGAAATATGGCGCTGTTGCTCCTGCATATGCGGTCTGCTGCATATGCAGAGCGTCATCCTCTATTTGAGCTGCTGTGATGCGATCGCAATGTAAATGTGATCGCAATGCTGGGCAGCACCATACAAGCTGGGTCGGCCCTGTGTACAACTCTGAATCAGACCCATAGACAGCGGCTCTCTGAGTTCTTAAAGCTTCTACCTACTTGGTTTATTATCCCACTTGAAGAAGCAATTGCGACACAAGTAAGTTTTATCAGACATGTTTGTCCAGAGCTGTGCTTAACTACTTGTATTTCTGCAACTGAGTTCTTGAATAGGGAGATCTACAGATGTAGCCACCTTTATCTTGAGTGGCTGAGGCGTTTGTCCCGATCGAGCATACACAGCGTACTGGAGCATAGGGAGGCGCGCCTAGTCACAGAGAGGCGTATCTAATCGCACGGAGGCAGACAGAGCGTTTGGCGTTACCTTTACGTGTAATACCTGCGATCATCCACCAGATGTCGCTTTTTACAATCACCACTGCGCATGCGTGTGCTTTCCCGTAAAATACAATACTGAAATATACTGTATAGTAAGGACTACTTTACTAGTGCGTCTCGTTACACTGCATACAGTATGTACAGCGTCTCATTACACTGCATTATTTAATACAGTATATACAGTACAGACGCAAATAGTACAGCATACAGTATATGGTCCATTTACAGTACTTTAGGAATATGTAAGCGTCCAAGTCCCGCAGACAAAGCAACATAAAACCAGTAGTGTACACTGTCGCAAATGGACGTGTTAGAAGTTCATTATTGCCTAATGATATTAGGAATATTGTACAGTATGTTAGCATCCTAATCCCGTAGCCATTATGGCATAATCAAAACAAATGGATTTATTCATCTGTCTGCGGCGAAGTGGTGAAGTGTTCCGCTTCCTATACTCAGAGTCCCGTGTTCGATTCCTAAAGTACTGTACAGTACGAATGCATGTTAGTTTTTTCCAGACACTTCCAGACAATTTTTTTTATTCACATAAACCAGGGCAAAGCTGCAGGAGCGGATGTACTGTTAAGGTTCTATGCACCATACGGTACACATACAATTCTGTAGCAGGGCAGACTCAATCGAAATGGCTACCGCCTGTGACTCCTTGCCCCATGGAGGCCCTCAGCTATGGAGCGAGTGACGACATAGATTTTGCGGACAACGGGGCAGTGCTGAAGGTGCGTCACAATCCCCTCGCTAACACACAGGGGCGATAGGGATAAGTGAGGTCTATGCACATTACGTTACACCGAGCTCGATCGCATAGCAAACTGACAAAATGGCCGCCGACCGTGAACCCCCACCACGTGGCAGCGCTCGGATATGGAGTAAGAGATGGCATATGTTTTTTTGTTTTTTTATATTAAATTTGTATTAAATTTTTATTAGTTACACACAAATATTGAGATAGAGAATAAAAAAAAAATAAGATTTTACTTACCGATAAATCTATTTCTCGTAGTCCGTAGTGGATGCTGGGACTCCGTAAGGACCATGGGGAATAGCGGCTCCGCAGGAGACAGGGCACAAGAATAAAAGCTTTAGGATCAGGTGGTGTGCACTGGCTCCTCCCCCTATGACCCTCCTCCAAGCCTCAGTTAGGATACTGTGCCCGGACGAGCGTACATAATAAGGAAGGATATTGAATCCCGGGTAAGACTCATACCAGCCACACCAATCACACCGTACAACTTGTGATCTGAACCCAGTTAACAGTATGATAACAACGAAGGAGCCTCTGAAAAGATGGCTCACAACAACAATAACCCGATTTAGTTAACAATAACTATGTACAAGTATTGCAGACAATCCGCACTTGGGATGGGCGCCCAGCATCCACTACGGACTACGAGAAATAGATTTATCGGTAAGTAAAATCTTATTTTCTCTGACGTCCTAGTGGATGCTGGGACTCCGTAAGGACCATGGGGATTATACCAAAGCTCCCAAACGGGCGGGAGAGTGCGGATGACTCTGCAGCACCGAATGAGAGAACTCCAGGTCCTCCTCAGCCAGGGTATCAAATTTGTAGAATTTAGCAAACGTGTTTGCCCCTGACCAAGTAGCTGCTCGGCAAAGTTGTAAAGCCGAGACCCCTCGGGCAGCCGCCCAAGATGAGCCCACTTTCCTTGTGGAATGGGCTTTCACAGATTTTGGCTGTGGCAGGCCTGCCACAGAATGTGCAAGCTGAATTGTACTACAAATCCAACGAGCAATAGTCTGCTTAGAAGCAGGAGCACCCAGCTTGTTGGGTGCATACAGGATAAACAGCGAGTCAGACTTTCTGACTCCCGCCGTCCTGGAAACATATATTTTCAGGGCCCTGACAACGTCAAGTAACTTGGAGTCCTCCAAGTCCCTAGTAGCCGCAGGCACCACAATAGGTTGGTTCATGTGAAAAGCAGAAACCACCTTAGGAAGAAATTGAGGACGAGTCCTCAATTCTGCCCTGTCAGAATGAAAAATTAAGTAAGGGCTTTTATATGATAAAGCCGCCAATTCTGACACACGCCTGGCTGAAGCCAGGGCTAACAGCATCGTCACCTTCCATGTGAGATATTTTAAGTCCACAGTGGTGAGTGGTTCAAACCAATGTGACTTAAGGAACCTCAAAACAACATTGAGATCCCAAGGTGCCACTGGAGGCACAAAAGGAGGTTGTATATGCAGTACCCCTTTTACAAATGTCTGAACTTCAGGTACTGAAGCCAGTTCTTTCTGGAAGAAAATCGACAGGGCCGAAATTTGAACCTTAATGGACCCTAATTTTAGGCCCATAGACAGTCCTGTTTGCAGGAAATGGAGGAAACGACCCAGTTGAAATTCCTCTGTAGGGGCCTTCTTGGCCTCACACCACGCAACATATTTTCGCCAAATGCGGTGATAATGTTTTGCGGTTACATCCTTCCTGGCTTTGACCAGGGTAGGGATGACTTCATCTGGAATGCCTTTTTCCTTCAGGATCCGGCGTTCAACCGCCATGTTGTCAAACGCAGCCGCGGTAAGTCTTGGAACAGACAAGGCCCCTGTTGGAGCAGGTCCTTTCTTAGAGGTAGAGGCCACGGGTCTTCCGTGAGCATCTCTTGAAGTTCCGGGTACCAAGTCCTTCTTGGCCAATCCGGAACCACGAGTATCGTTCTTACTCCTCTCCTTCTTATGATTCTCAGTACTTTTGGTATGAGAGGCAGAGGAGGGAACACATACACTGACTGGTACACCCACGGTGTCACCAGAGCGTCCACCGCTATTGCCTGAGGGTCCCTTGACCTGGCGCAATATCTGTCTAGTTTTTTGTTTAGTCGTGACGCCATCATGTCCACCCTTGGTTTTTCCCAACGGTTTACAATCAGGTGGAAGACTTCTGGGTGAAGTCCCCACTCTCCCGGGTGAAGGTCGTGTCTGCTGAGGAAGTCTGCTTCCCAGTTGTCCACTCCCGGAATGAACACTGCTGACAGAGCTATCACATGATTTTCCGCCCAGCGAAGAATCCTTGCAGCTTCTGCCATTGCCCTCCTGCTTCTCGTGCCGCCCTGTCTGTTTACGTGGGCGACTGACGTGATGTTGTCCGATTGGATCAATACCGCCTGACCCTGAAGCAGGGGTTTCGCTTGACTTAGGGCATTGTAAATGGCCCTTAGTTCCAGAATGTTTATATGAAGAGATGTTTCCATGCTTGACCACAAGCCCTGGAAATTTTTTCCCTGTGTGACTGCCCCCCAGCCTCTCAGGCTGGCGTCCGTGGTCACCAGGACCCAATCCTGAATGCCAAATCTGCGGCCCTCTAGTAGATGAGCACTCTGCAGCCACCACAGAAGAGACACCCTTGTCCTTGTCGACAGGGTTATCCGCTGATGCATCTGAAGATGCGATCCGGACCATTTGTCCAGTAGATCCCACTGAAACGTTCTTGCATGGAATCTTCCGAATGGAATCGCTTCGTAAGAAGCCACCATTTTTCCCAGGACCCTCGTGCACTGATGCACTGACACCTGGCCTGGTTTTAGGAGGTTCCTGACTAGCTCGGATAACTCCCTGGCCTTCTCCTCCGGGAGAAACACCTTTTTCTGGACTGTGTCCAGAATCATTCCTAGGAACAGTAGACGTGTCGTTGGAATCAGCTGCGATTTTGGAATATTTAGGATCCACCCGTGCTGACGTAACACTACCTGAGATAGTGCTACTCCGACTTCTAACTGTTCCCTGGACCTTGCCCTTATCAGGAGATCGTCCAAGTAAGGGATAATTAAGATGCCTTTTCTTCGAAGAAGAATCATCATTTCGGCCATTACCTTGGTAAAGACCCGAGGTGCCGTGGACAACCCAAACGGCAGCGTCTGAAACTGATAATGACAGTTCTGTACTACAAACCTGAGGTACCCTTGGTGAGACGGGTAGATTGGGACGTGGAGATAAGCATCCTTGATGTCCAGAGACACCATATAGTCCCCTTCTTCCAGGTTTGCTATCACCGCTCTGAGTGATTCCATCTTGAATTTGAACCTCTTTATGTAAGTGTTCAGGGATTTTAGATTTAAAATTGGTCTCACCGAGCCGTCCGGCTTCGGTACCACAAACAGCGTGGAATGATACCCCTTTCCCTGTTGTAGGAGGGGTACCTTGATTATCACCTGCTGGGAATACAGCTTGTGAATGGCTTCCAAAACTGCTTCCCTGTCGGAGGGAGACTTCGGTAGAGCAGACTTCAGGAACCGGCGAGGGGGAAACGCCTCGAATTCCAGTTTGTACCCCTGCGATACTTGCCGTGGCCACCAGGTCCGATAGACCAGCCCCAAATAACTCCTCCCCTTTATACGGCACTACTTCCATATGTTGTTTGGAATCCGCATCGCCTGACCACTGTCGCGTCCATAACGCTCTTCTGGCAGAAATGGACATAGCACTTACTCTTGATGCCAGGGTGCAAATATCCCTCTGTGCATCACGCATATATAGTAATGCATCCTTCAAATGCTCTATAGTTAACAGTATATTGTCCCTATCCAGGGTATCAATATTTTCAGTCAGGGAATCCGACCACGCGACGCCAGCACTGCACATCCAGGCTGAAGCGATTGCTGGTCGCAGTATAACACCAGTATGTGTGTATATACTTTTAAGAATATTTTCCAGCCTTCTATCTGCTGGTTCTTTGAGGGTGGCCGTATCAGGAGACGGTAACGCTACTTGTTTAGATAAACGTGTGAGCGCCTTATCTACCCTAGGGGGTGTTTCCCAACGTGTCCTAACCTCTAACGGGAAAGGATATAGTGCCAATATTTTTTTAGAAATTAGCAGTTTTTTGTCGGGGGAAACCCACGCTTTATCACACAACTCATTTAACTCATCTGACTCAGGGAAAACTATTGGTAGTTTTTTCACACCCCACATAATACCCTTCTTTGTGGTACTTGTAGTGTCAGAAATGTTCAATGCTTCCTTCATTGCCGTGATCATGTAACGTGTGGCCCTACTGGACATTACGTTTGTCTCCTCACCGTCGACACTAGACTCAGTATCTGTGTCTGGATCTGTGTCGACCCACTGAGGTAACGGCGTTTTAGGGCCCCTGACGGTGTCTGAGACGCCTGGACAGGCACTAATTGATTTGCCGGCTGTCTCATGTCATCAACCGTTCCTTGCAAAGTGCTGACATTATCACTTAATTCTTTAAATACGATCATCCAGTCAGGTGTCGACTCCCTAGGGGGTGACATCACTAACTCAGGCAATTGCTCCGCCTCCACATCATTTTCCTCCTCATACATGTCGACACACACGTACCGACACACAGCACACACACTGGGAATGCTCTGATAGAGGACAGGACCCCACAAGCCCTTTGGAGAGACAGAGGGAGAGTCTGCCAGCACACACCAAGCGCTATATATATATACAGGGATAACCTTATATAAGTGTTATTCCCTTATAGCTGCTGTTTATATAGTTTTTAGCTGCCAATAGTGCCCCCCCCTTCTCTTTTTTACCCTGATTCAGTAGCAAGTCTGCAGGGGAGAGTCAGGGAGCCGTCCTTCCAGCGGAGCTGTGAGGAAAATGGCGCTTGTGTGCTGAGGAGATAGGCTCCGCCCCTTCACGACGTCCTTATCTCCCGCTTTTTCTGTAAAAAATGGCAGGGGTTAAAATACATCCATATAGCCCCAGAGCTATATGTGATGTATTCTTTAGCCAATCTAAGGTATATCATGTTATATTGCGTCTCAGGGCGCTCCCCCCCAGCGCCCTGCACCCTCAGTGACCGGAGTGTGAAGTGTGCTGAGAGCAATGGCGCACAGCTGCGGTGCTGTGCGCTACCTTAGTCTGAAGACAGGATCGTCTTCTGCCGCCGATTTCACCGGACCTCTTCGCTCTTCTGGCTCTGTAAGGGGGCCGGCGGCGCGGCTCCGGGACCCATCCAGTCTGAACCTGTGATCGTCCCTCTGGAGCTAATGTCCAGTAGCCTAAGAAACCCGATCCACTCTGCACGCAGGTGAGTCCGTTTCTTCTCCCCTTAGTCCCACGATGCAGTGAGCCTGTTGCCAGCAGGACTCACTGAAAATAAAAAACCTAAAATATACTTTTATTCTAAGCAGCTCAGGAGAGCCATCTAGCCTGCACCCTTCTCGTTCGGGCACAAAAATCTAACTGAGGCTTGGAGGAGGGTCATAGGGGGAGGAGCCAGTGCACACCACCTGATCCTAAAGCTTTTATTCTTGTGCCCTGTCTCCTGCGGAGCCGCTATTCCCCATGGTCCTTACGGAGTCCCAGCATCCACTAGGACGTCAGAGAAAGGACAATAACAGAACAGAACTAATAAAGACAAGGGGGAGGAAGGGTACATATCAGGAAAATCATAATACAACAATGGAAGTAGAATACAATGAAGGAAAGGAAGTCTGCATCATTTAGCAATTTAAGGTCTTGTGTGAGCCAGGAGATCGCAGTACAGATAGGTCAGATAAGTCAGCCGAGGCACCAGATACACCAACTTGGCCTGATCTCTCCTTATATAGGGACCATTTATACCATTTCTTACTAATAGAGGAAGCCCTCGAGGAGCAAATACCCTCGGCTGTTTCAAAGACAATGTTGATGAACTGTATTTTCTATCATCAATATATTGGGGACAACCGCAGACTTCCACTTGTGAGCAATAGCGGCCTTAGAGGCTATAAGAATATGGCCCAAAAGGTATCTATCACAACTAGACAACTCACCAGAGTAATAATGGAAAAGTGCCAAGAGGGGGTCAGCTATAATAACCACCTCACTCCAAACACCTCACTCCAAAGTGACTGGATTGCCGGGCATAACCAAAAAATATGAAGGATATCTCCTACCATCCCACAATGCCTCCAGCAGCTAGAGGAGACATCAGACCAAATCTTATGCAGTCGCTCCGGTGTAAAATATACTCTATGAACCAATTTATTATACATTTCAGAATGATTCACACATTTAGAAATTTTGAAACAAGATTGAAATATATCTTTCCATATACGTTCGGTGAAAACCTTAGGGAGGTCTTTTTCCCATTTAGTCTGTAAGGGGAATACCCCATGGCGGGATTCAGTTACAAAATGTTGGTACCATCTAGAGATGCCACCTCTATTACCTTTGGGCACTAGAAGAGACATCAATACTTTAGGAAGACCAGTGTGGTGGACTCGATTGGGAAGGCAACATTGAAGCCAGTGCCGCAGTTGCAGATACTTGTAAAAATCTTGTTTAGGTATGTGAAATTGTTCCTGGAGTAGGGAAAAGGGGACTAAAACACATTCTTGGAGGACATCTTGTAGAGTGGGGAGGCCTATGTCCTGCCAATGATGTAGGTGTAAATCAGGGATCAATAGGGCTATAGCATGGAGAGACAACTTAGGGGAGGGCAGAGCGCCAGCTGGGAGAGATCTAGTCACAGTTCGCCATGCAGACAATGTTGCTTGGACCGCAGAACAATCAGCAACTCTAGGAGGAACTAAAATGGTGGGCAACCAGAGCAAGTCCGGCAGAGTAAAGGGAAATACAGCATTCTGTTCTAAGTATACCCATGGTTTAAAAGTACTCTGGGTGAGCCAATCCCTGGTCTGAGCGAGTAAACAAGCAGTATGGTACCTCTCCAAATCCGGATACGCCACTCCACCTGCACACTTCGGAGCAATTAAAGTGGATTTCGCTATCCTCGGCTTTGAACCCCCCCATATATATTTAGATAATAAACGATTAAACTTCTTACAAATAACTTTAGGGAAGGGCCTGGGGATAGTACGGAAAAAGTACATCAATTTTGGTAAGAGAACCATTTTTGCAGCTGCCACCCGCCCAACCCAGGAGACCTCTTGCATCATCCAATCTTTAATAAACAGTTCAAATGCCCGAAAGAGTGGATCGTAGTTACACCCCAATAGATCCCTATCCCTGGATATATGTACACCCAAATATTTAAGCGATCTAAGTTGACACGCGTATTTATAATCATTCTTTAGACGTCTAAGCGCGCTATCAGAAATATTCAGAGGGAGGGCCTCAGTCTTAGTAGTATTCAGCTTATAGTAGGAGACTGCCGCATAGGAATCCAGGAGAGAATGCAAATGTGGTAGAGACGATTCAGGTTCTCTAAGGCATACTAAAATGTCGTCAGCAAAAAGACAGACTTTATGCGGCATCCCCCCCACAACTGGGCCCACAATTGAGTCTAATATCCTAATCCGCTCAGCCAGAGGCTCAACAGCCAAAACAAAAATCAGAGGTGATAAGGGACAACCCTGACGAGTACCATTAGTAATATTAAATGTAGAGGAATTGCAACCATTGGTGAAAACTGAAGCCGACGGCGAGGAGTACAAAGCCAAAATTGAGTCGAGTATCCTGCCCGCAAACCCAAAACGGCGTAGGGTAGCCCATAAGTAGTCCCAATGAAGTCTATCGAATGCTTTTTCTGCATCTAAAGAAAGTACTAAGAGAGGTTCGCCCTGGACCTGGCAGTGTTCAATCAAATTAATAACCCTGCGTGTGTTGTCCGACGCTTACCTGCCCAGAACAAAGCCCACCTGGTCAGGATTAATCAGACTAGGCAAAAGAGGGGATACCCTATTCGCAACCATTTTAGCAAACAATTTAAGGTCAGTGTTCAGCAATTAGTGATGTGCACCGGAAATTTTTCGGGTTTTGTGTTTTGGTTTTGGGTTCGGTTCCGCGGCCGTGTTTTGGGTTCAGACGCGTTTTGGCAAAACCTCACCGAAATTTTTTTGTCGGATTCGGGTGTGTTTTGGATTCAGGTGTTTTTTTCAAAAAACCCTAAAAAACAGCTTAAATAATTTCCACTAATTTTCAGTCTATTCTGAACACCTCACATCTCGCAATATTATTTTTAGTCCTAAAATTTGCACCGAGGTCGCTGGATGGCTAAGCTAAGCGACCCAAGTGGCCGACACAAACACCTGGCCCATCTAGGAGTGGCACTGCAGTGTCAGACAGGATGGCCCTTCAAAAAAATTGTCCCCAAACAGCACATGATGCAAAGAAAAAAAGAGGCGCAATGAGGTAGCTGTGTGACTAAGATAAGCGACCCAAGTGGCCGACACAAACATCTGGCCCATCTAGGAGTGGCACTGCAGTGTCACGCAGGATGGCCCTTCAAAAAAATACTCCCCAAACAGCACATGACGCAAAGAAAAAAAGAGGCGCAATGAGGTAGCTGTGTGACTAAGCTAAGCGACCCTAGTGGCCGACACAAACACCTGGCCCATCTAAGAGTGGCACTGCAGTGTCACGCAGGATGGCCCTTCAAAAAAATACTCCCCAAACAGCACATGATGCAAAGAAAAAAAGAGGCGCAATGAGGTAGCTGTGTGACTAAGAAAAGCGACCCAAGTGGCCGACACAAACATCTGGCCCATCTAGGAGTGGCACTGCAGTGTCACGCAGGATGGCCCTTCAAAAAAATACTCCCCAAACAGCACATGACGCAAAGAAAAAAAGAGGCGCAATGAGGTAGCTGTGTGACTAAGCTAAGCGACCCTAGTGGCCGACACAAACACCTGGCCCATCTAGGAGTGGCACTGCAGTGTCACGCAGGATGGCCCTTCAAAAAAATACTCCCCAAACAGCACATGATGCAAAGAAAAAAAGAGGCGCAATGAGGTAGCTGTGTGACTAAGATAAGCGACCCAAGTGGCCGACACAAACATCTGGCCCATCTAGGAGTGGCACTGCAGTGTCACGCAGGATGGCCCTTCAAAAAAATACTCCCCAAACAGCACATGACGCAAAGAAAAAAAGAGGCGCAATGAGGTAGCTGTGTGACTAAGCTAAGCAACCCTAGTGGCCGACACAAACACCTGGCCCATCTAGGAGTGGCACTGCAGTGTCACGCAGGATGGCCCTTCAAAAAAATACTCCCCAAACAGCACATGATGCAAAGAAAAATGAAAGAAAAAAGAGGAAGGTCAGGCATCGCAACCGACACAATTGGACTCTCCTTGGGGATTTGTGATTTCGAAGAACGCACAGTTCTTTGCTGTGCTTTTGCCAGCTTAAGTCTTTTCTTTTTTCTAGCGAGAGGATGAGTGCTTCCATCCTCATGTGAAGCTGAACCACTAGCCATGAACATAGGCCAGGGCCTCAGCCGTTCCTTGCCACTCCGTGTCGTAAATGGCATATTGGCAAGTTTACGCTTCTCCTCAGACGCTTTTAATTTTGATTTTTGGGTCATTTTACTGATCTTTTGTGTTTTGGATTTTACATGCTCTGTACTATGACATTGGGCATCGGCCTTGGCAGACGACATTGATGGCATTTCATCGTCTCGGCCATGACTAGTGGCAGCAGCTTCAGCACGAGGTGGAAGTGGATCTTGATCTTTCCCTATTTTTTTAACCTCCACATTTTTGTTCTCCACATTTTAATGCGCACAACTAAAAGGCACCACAGGTATACAATGTAGATGGATGGATAGTATACTTATGGACGACGAGTGACGACACAGAGGTAGGTACAGCAGTGGCCTACCGTACTGCTATATACAGTATAATAAATGGACCTGGTGGATACTGTCAGCAAACTGCTAAACTAGTATAAAGAAAAAAAGCCACCACAGGTATACAATGTAGATGGATGGATAGTATACTTATGGACGACGAGTGACGACACAGAGGTAGGTACAGCAGTGGCCTACCGTACTGCTATATACAGTATAATAAATGGACCTGGTGGACACTGTCAGCAAACTGCTAAACTAGTATAAAGAAAAAAAGCCACCACAGGTATACAATGTAGATGAATGGATAGTATACTTATTATTATTAATGGATGACGAGTGACTGACGACACAGAGGTAGGTACAGCAGTGGCCTACCGTACTGCTATATACAGTATAATGGACCTGGTGGACACTGTCAGCAGACTGCTAAACTAGTACTACTAGTATAAAAAAAGCCACCACAGGTATACAATGTAGATGGATGGATAGTATACTTATGGACGACGAGTGACGACACAGAGGTAGGTACAGCAGTGGCCTACCGTACTGCTATATACAGTATAATGGACCTGGTGGACACTGTCGGCAGACTGCTAAACTAGTACTACTAGTATAAAAAAAAGCCACCACAGG
This sequence comes from Pseudophryne corroboree, assembly GCF_028390025.1. Taxonomy (NCBI): domain Eukaryota; kingdom Metazoa; phylum Chordata; class Amphibia; order Anura; family Myobatrachidae; genus Pseudophryne; species Pseudophryne corroboree. Next base: position 614,574,013 of record NC_086447.1, read on the forward strand.
TATACAATGTAGATGGATGGATAGTATACTTATCGACGACGAGTGACGACACAGAGGTAGGTACAGCAGTGGCCTACCGTACTGCTATATACAGTATAATGGACCTGGTGGACACTGTCAGCAGACTGCTAAACTAGTACTACTAGTATAAAAAAAAGCCACCACAGGTATACAATGTAGATGGATGGATAGTATACTTATGGACGAGTGACGACAGAGAGGTAGGTACAGCAGTGGCCTACCGTACTGCTATATACAGTATAATGGACCTGGTGGACACTGTCAGCAGACTGCTAAACTAGTACTACTAGTATAAAGAAAAAAAGCCACCACAGGTATACAATGTAGATGGATGGATAGTATACTTATGGACGACGAGTGACGACACAGAGGTAGGTACAGCAGTGGCCTACCGTACTGCTATATACAGTATAATGGACCTGGTGGACACTGTCAGCAGACTGCAAAACTAGTACTACTAGTATAAAAAAAAAGCCACCACAGGTATACAATGTAGATGGATGGATAGTATACTTATGGACGACGAGTGACGACACAGAGGTAGGTACAGCAGTGACCTACTGATAAAGCTAAATATTTATCGTATATAAAACACTTTAAGAGGTCTAAGAACACTGTACGCTATCTACGTAAGAAGTACCGTAAGGGTACGCAAGTTGCGTAACGATCGCTCAACCGTAGTCGAGACGCTCAAGCGTCACGTTCGCTTACGGCCCAGAGATCACAGGCAGGCACGCTATTGGCTGCCGACTAACGTAATGATTCGCTATAGCGTAGCGGACGCTCGGGACCACGAGGAGATCACCAGCGGTGCAGACGCTTATAACGTTAAACCTTTATATCTATACCTTTGACAACGAAATATACAGTAAACCTTAGTGTGGTGACAGAGTGTAAGTGCAACCTGGTGTAACCTGGTTAACTACAAAGCTGCTTGAGCGTCACCGACGCTCAGGGAATACTTAACACTATAAGAAATACACAGATACCTGGGCTTAGGGTCCAAAACCTATTATATGTATTATGACTATTATACTTGCAAAAGAATCACAGTACAAAGCATACACTACAATATAACATAGACTAACTAACCAGATAACTACACAGGAAATACAATACAATACAATTAAGGGAAAAATACGGGAGAGAGAGAGAGAGAGAGAGAGAGAGAGAGAGAGAGAGAGAGAAATGGCTCACATTAACATCAAGACAATATGATTGCGGAGAAACACTTACGCACAAGGGGAAACGATCGCATGCGCCTCGATATCCAGCTCCCGATTATCAGCAATGAGAACCGTTGAAGAGAGAGAGCTGGATACGGTCGGCCTGCCTATTTATGCCCCACACACAATACAATTCAATGGTCCCTACAATCTCATTGTTCATTGGACACAGGAATTCGGCTTCGCATTATAACAAAAGGTCATAGGTTGATTCATACAGGTGGGCTGTGACTGTTTCCAACTGTCCAGGTGGGTGGGATACTGGGTTTCCCGCCGCATGACTAAGTAAGAACAAATAATAGTAAATGGACATAAACTTCTTATGTCCATAACTATTCGCACGAGCGATTAATCCGCTCCAAACCAACACCGGAATATTGCTATTTAAATACTCTTCCGATGGGTACCAAACACTACTGTATGACCCCTGTTAGACCCTTCGTACAATACAAAGAGGGATCTCTCTGTTCAGGAACATGCTATGTTAACTAAACTTTCAGTATCTATCAAAGGGACCATGATCTACAAAATACATTATTAGTGAAAATATGTAACGAATGAGTCGCACGCTACGATTACATAAACTCTACCGTAAATATGCATACCGTGCGCCTGCGGGTGCCCGCGACTGTGAGTATGTGCATGTACGGGAGAGCGTACGCATGCGCAGCGCGGACCAGTATGAGGTGCAAATATGGCAGTGTGTGTAGAGATATTTTTCTGACTTTGACAGTCCACCCTTTGGCAGTCAATAATAACTGCCACCTTCTAAAACATTTCAAAAGGAGAAAAATATATGTCAGGGGTTAATTCATTTCCATGGTTGGGTAAGGGAGGAGGGAGGAGTAGGTGGGAAGAGGGTATGACCTAGTGAGATAGCAGAAGCATGTGTGTATGAGTCCATGTTTGGGGGGTCATGTATCATCGTGCCGTACGTGTTGTAAATCAAGCTTCGAGGTATTGCGAAGTATACATTTGAATTCCTTCTTATCCCGTGGTACGGGTCTGTGGATGGGCTGTCAAACTTTACCGAGCTCTTTTCGGCTTTGGTTGTAACAAAATGGGGAAGCACATTTTAGTTGATGATACATAAATAGGGGAGGTATGTGGTTGCTGATATCTGTGCCTGTATTCCCTATCGACTATGTGTGTTATTACCTGAGGGTTGTAGAGATGAAGATAAAGAACACTTATGGAAAATGCAGTGGTATTCTATGTCAGGTTAATGTACATCTGTCGGTTGAAGTTTTGTTCGGTATCAGTTGAAAGTCGTCTTCTTTGCGCTGTTTTGCCCATTAGGTGCGAACAAAAAACTTTGTCAATGCCATTAGATTTACAAAAAAAAATGTTGGGCTAGCGTAAGTTTAAGAATTCTAGGGAAACTGGGGATCCATGGCAAAGTTCATCAAATGTCCGTATCTACAGTGGTCAAAACTTCTTCTTTGGTCAATCCGTTGTCTGTATAGCGTCTCGTCAACTTCCTTGTCCAAGTGGGTCTTTTTATCTTGGAGAAAAAAACCAGAAAAACAGGTGAAAGAAACGGACCGTATAATCGCATTTTCATTACATCATTGTTTCTATTGTTGGGTCATAAATCAAATCCAGGTTAATTACAGTTTCCTCACTCCTCAAACTCATTACTCTTGTACTTTGTTTGCACTTCATTAAAGCCTGACCGCATCTAAATATCAAGCCAATTGATATGACAACACCTAAGATACATAGGAGAAACTTCCCAACATCCATTATGACTCCTTGAGCCCAGTCTCCTAAACCGGAGAACCAATTTCGCGGGTTCAACCATGACACCCAACCAGTCAGCTCATTACCTACAGCAGCAAGAGTGAGATTGTGTTTTCGGCGAAATTCCCACTTCAATTGGAGAATATCGTCCATCTTTTGGTCTATGACCTCGACCGGATCCTCGGTGCTATTCGTGATATACGTGCAACACTTCACGCCATACTGTGTTGCCAATGTAACACAATATCCGCCTGTCACTGCTGTGAGGTAATTAAGAACCATTCTATGCTGCACCAGTTCTGTTTTATAAGCTTGAAGTTCCCTTCCAGTATATCTAAACGTGTCATCATACATTTCAGTGATATTATCTAACAAATTTGCGAGCGCCGATATGTATTTATAATTCAGCACTCCTCTAGCGGTGCGGGTGAAATCTAACGCGATTAAGAATTGAATCCCGGTGGATTCACTTATCAGATCAGAGGCCGGATGCTCTGTCTTCTCTATCAGGTGCCTTTTAACAACGTGCTCGTAATGGGTGTGAGTATAAGGAGCTTGGGCACCACGGTGTATGTCTTTCATTTTGTCATGTGACACAGTCATTACTTCAGGCAATACTTTTCCAATATAACACAATCCTTCAGAGTTTGGGGCAAGCCACTTGTACGCCTTTCTCCCGCATATGAAATATGCATCATCGGGGAGAACATATGGGACGGAGTAGGACATAACCATATTACACACCTTCCATGTGAAATCTCCTAACCCTAATTCTTCCATCTGTTTAGTACACGTATCAGGTTGTACGATATGTGCACAGTATCCTGGTGATACCTCTCCAACTTTAGTAATCCTATTTCCTAAGGTATACCTATACCGGAAAGATTTTCCTCTACTGGCTATGTGGCGTACAAGCTCTGTATCTGTAGGCATTCTATCTGCTCTGTGCGAAAAGGTCATGGTTTGGTTGCTCCATGACACTTCCCAATTTCCTGGCTTTCGGGGATTGGAGATGTTGAAACATAATAGGGACCTATCCACGTGGTATTGGTGGAGCTTTAAACTAGGAGGACTGGAGATATTAAACCTCCGGTCCACCGGTCTCCCACCATTTAACTCAAGTACCTCCCCTATCGTTAAAGGAAATGGTACTAGCCCTGATTTGCTATGACCCTGAGGTACTTGAGAGCATACCCAACAATCTGTTTTATTTAACACACTACCCACTAAGGAGTGATAGTCACTCAATGGATGCCGGTCCATATGGATATTAAAACTGGATTGGCATTTCTTAATGCACCCATCCTCAATGACATTGTTACAGAGCCTACAGATACAGTTTTCTTCAGCTAACAATCCGTCGCAATTTCTTCTATGGTCAATGCTATCGGATCGTTTTCTGATACTCGCCTTTGCTTGTTGGTTAGGTTGATCTTGGAAAACTACGCCTCCATCTTTATCATCAGAACCCATTCCAGAACCTCTCTCGACCTCCATGGTACTCTCGCCGGAACAGACTGCTCTGGTCAACATCATGGTTAACAGGAAAATCCGGATCACAGTCTCTTGGGGCAAGTCCATCTTATAGGAGGAAACGGAGAAGAATGAGAAGGGGGAAAAAGAAATTTTAGGGAGAGGGGATGGGAAGTGGAGAAAAACAATAAAAGGGAGTGGGGAGTCGACAACAGCTCTTGGTCTTGAGATTTTCACGGCTCAGGTGCCGCCTCAGTCCTCCTGGAACAGACACTCCAGTGATACAACCTCTACCGTCTGTTCCTTATCACGGGACTTCTCTGGATCAGCAACCTTCTTGCAGTGGGATGAATGAACCCAAGTCTCTCTCTCAGCAACCTTCAATGCTGTAGTGCTAGTCAATAAGACCTGGTATGGTCCTTCCCATCTGTCAATAAGGCAACCTGAGCGTAGAAAATTCCGTATCATCACATAATCCCCAGGTTCAATGTCATGACAATTACTATCTGGTAAATCAGGAATCACCAACTTCAGATTATCATTTTGATTCCTTAACTGTTTACTCATGTTAATCAAGTACTTTACAGTCACTTCATTGTTACATTTCAAATCATCCTGAGGGTTAATCATGACATGCGGTTGTCGACCAAACAAGATTTCAAAAGGGGACAGATTAAGAGGGGACCTGGGAGTGGTTCTGATACTGTACAATACAATGGGTAAAGCTTCTGGCCATGTCAATCCTGTCTCTGCCATCACTTTACTCAATTTATTTTTAATAGTGCTGTTCACTCTTTCGACCTTCGCACTCGCCTGTGGACGGTACGGAGTGTGCAGCTTGCTATCAATTCCCATCAACTTACACATTCCTTGAAAGACATCACCTGTAAAATGGGTACCCCTATCACTTTCGATTATTCTAGGGATACCATATCTACATACAAATTCCTGCACAATTTTCTTAGCAGTAAACATAGCGGTATTTGTAGCCGCAGGAAATGCTTCGACCCAATTTGAGAAAACATCTATACAGACAAGTACATATTTCAAATTCCGACAAGGGGGTAATTGTATAAAGTCAATTTGTATTACCTGGAAAGGGCCGCCGGCAGGTGGGATATGGGATGGTTCTGTAGGTATTGCCTTTCCAATATTATTTCTCAAACAGGTAAGGCATGACATTGCTCTTTTACTCGCATGAGAGGAGAATCCTGGGGCGCACCAATATGCTCTTACCAATTTGCACATCCCTTCCTTGCCTAGATGAGTCAGCCCGTGAGCTGCTTCAGCCAGACATGGAAGATATGCTCTGGGGGCCACTGGTTTACCATGTCCATCCGTCCAGAGTCCTGAGGACTCCTGGTCATATCCCTTTGCCTTCCAGACTGCCTTTTCCTGTGTGGAACACAAATTCTGCATTTCACACAACTTTTGTGTGTTGATGGTATTAAATACCATCAGTTGTGTTGTGTCTGTCTGTCTGGGGGTAGCAGCTGCTAACTTAGCAGCTTCGTCTGCTCGGCTGTTACCAAGTGATACTGGGTCCTGGCTATATGTATGTGCTTTACATTTGATAACAGCCACTCTGTCGGGTTCCTGTATCGCTGTTAGAAGCCTTTTTATGTGAGCTGCATGCGCTACCGGTGTACCAGCTGCCGTCATGAAATTTCTGAGGCGCCATAGGGCTCCGAAATCATGAACTACCCCGAAGGCGTATCTAGAATCGGTGTAGATATTGGCTGACTTACCCTTAGCCAATTCACATGCTCTGGTTAGGGCGACCAGTTCAGCAACCTGGGCTGAGTGAGGTGGGCCTAGCGGTTCCGCTTCTATGGTGTCTTGGTCATCTACGACTGCGTATCCAGTACACAAGTCTCCCGAGTCTGACTGTCTATGACAACTACCGTCCGTGTAGAACGTGAGTTCTGCATCTTCCAGTGGGTTGTCACTGATGTCAGGCCTTGCGGTAAAATTTTGGGTCAAATATTCCATACAATCATGTGTATCTTCCTTTGTATTAAATCCTCCTTCCCCATCACTCTCACCTTCCACCCTTTGTGCCTGACCAGGCACACCTGGGAGATATGTTGCAGGATTTAATGCACTGCATCTCCTTATGGTGATGTTTACGGGGGCCATTAGGGCCAATTCCCATCTTGTAAACCTCGCTGATGATACGTGTCTGGTTTGGGCAGAATTCAATAAGGCTGACACTGCATGTGGCGTATGGATTGTGAGGTTGTGGCCTAGCACGACATCTTCGCTTTTTGTCACTAGCAATGCTATCGCAGCAACGCTTCGCAAGCATGTGGGGAGGGATCGCGCTACCGTGTCTAGCTGAGCGCTGTAGTATGCAACTGGCCTGCTGGCATCACCGTGCTTTTGGGTTAGTACGCCTGCTGCGCAACCAGCACTTTCTGTTCCGTATAGTTCAAAGGGTTTCCCATAGTCTGGCATACCTAGTGCTGGTGCCTGCGTTAGGCACTGTTTAAGTCTCTCAAATGCTGTTTCGGACTCGTCTGTATGCGAAATCCTATCAGGTTTGTTTGAGGAGACCATTTCCTGCAAAGGTAACGCTAAAATGGAAAACCCTGGGATCCAATTACGGCAATACCCACACATTCCTAAAAACGTTCTGATCTGTTGCTGGGTTTGTGGCAGAGTCATGTCTCTAATTGCTTGGATTCTATCAGCGGTCAGGTGTCTCAGTCCTTGTGTTAGACAGTGTCCCAAATATTTTACCTTAGTTTGGCATAATTGTAACTTGTCTTTGGAAACCTTGTGTCCTGTGTCTGAAAGATGAAACAGGAGCTGTTTCGTATCCTTCAGGGATGCTTCCAGTGAATCTGAACACAGCAGTAAATCGTCCACATACTGTATCAATACTGATCCACTCTCTGGTTGGAAAGACTGTAAACAATCATGCAAAGCCTGAGAAAATATACTTGGACTATCTATGAAACCTTGGGGTAATCGAGTCCACGTGTATTGGACTCCTCTGTATGTGAATGCGAATAAATATTGGCTGTCAGGGTGCAGAGGTACCGAAAAGAAAGCGGAGCAGAGGTCAATGACAGTGAAAAATTTGGCAGTGGGAGGGATTCGCATTAGGATGACAGCTGGATTTGGCACTACGGGGAACTGACTCTCAACTATTTTGTTAATCCCCCTTAGATCCTGCACTAGTCTGTAACCCCTCCCCCCACTCTTTTTAACAGGGAAGATGGGACTATTGGCAGTGCTGGACGTTCTTACCAGAATGCCCTGTTGTAGCAAGCGCTCTATTACTGGGTAAACTCCTAACTCCACCTCTGGCTTCAGAGGGTACTGTGGGATTTTTGGAGCTATCCTACCATCTTTTACTTGTACAACTACTGGAGCTACGTTTGCCATTAATCCAGTGTCCTGTCCGTCTTTTGTCCAAAGTGACTGGTATCTGAGATGTCATCTCTTCTACTTGGGATGGATTCCTATTTGTCATAATGGTATGCGACATTAATTTTGATGGGGAGTCTAACATGTCTCGCACTTCCTGAGCGTGATTCTCAGGTATGTCCAAGAATACACCTTCAGGAGTACAATAAATGACGCACCCCATTTTACACAGTAAGTCTCTTCCCAGGAGATTAGTTGGTGCCGATGCAGCCAGCAAAAAGGAATGCTTGGTATGCAAAGGCCCTATTGTAATCTCGGCTGGTTTGCTAACAGGGTAGTGCTGGACTACTCCTGTTACTCCCATGGCTGGAATTGTCCTACCAGTGGTTCTCATGCCCACTGTCGAATTTATCACTGACTTGGCCGCCCCTGTGTCTACAAGAAAGTTTAATGATTTACCAGCTACATTAATTGCAATTTCGGGTTCACTTCCAAGGCTTGCAATCAATTTTACTGGCTGCAGATTACAGGTATGGCCACACCCCTATTGGGTATGGTGACCTCCCTGAATCCCGCTGGCAGCAACTACTTGTGAGGGAGATAGCTGGGAACTACCAGAGGCATGCCAGTCTCTGTTCGGGGGATATCTTTTTGTTTCCCCTGTATGTGGCTCATAACTCCGTCTCTGTGGACCCTGATCCCAATGTCGTGTGTCGTGTCGTTGTCTAGGGGGTTGGTAAGACTTTTGTCGATTTCTTGATCTACAGTCTCGTGCAAAGTGTCCCTGTTTGTGACAAAAATAACATGTTACCACAGTTGACTTACCCACAGGGTTTGGTGATATTACCACAGGCTGCTTTGTGGTCAGGGCCTGTATACTTACTGACATTAACTTATCACCTTGTGACTCCCTGTGTCTGGTGATGTTCCGGTCGTGATCAATAGCAGCCTCTCTCAAAGTGGCCACTGACAGACCTCGCCAACATGGTTGCGTGGTCTGTACCCTTGCCTTTAATGCTTCCTTTAAACCATCCATTAGTACAGATACTGCTACTTCTTGATGGTTTGCATTGGTCTTAATGTCCTCTATACCAGTGTACTTTGCCATTTCTAATAGTGCCCGGTGAAAATATTCTGCTGCCGTTTCTGACTCCTTTTGTTTAATGGAGAATATTTTGTTCCATTTAACAACGGCTGGGAAATACTCCTTTAACTGTAAATTTATCCTTTTTACGTTATCTTTGTTGTACACATCTGTAAGAGGTACATCCTGATCTAATCCACAGTCAACTAAGAATTGAGCTGGGTCGACATTGGAGGGTAAACAAGCTCTTAGCAATATCTGCCAATCTTTATTATTGGGCTCTAAAGTGTTTCCTAGGTCCCTGATGTATTTTTGGCTAGCAACTAAATCTTTTCTAGGGTCAGGGAATTCAGACACTATGGTCCTCAATTCCATTCGGGTAAACGGGCAATACATGGCAATGTTCCTAACGGGTGTGGCTCCTGACGTGTCTGTTTTCCCATTGGGAACTACTATTACCTTAACAGGATTTACTCTAACAACCTCATTCTGTGTAGATTCTACAGCCTGTGGTGAAATTGTTTCAGCATAATGTATGGTGCCGTACTTACCCGTTGACACGACCTCACCTATCCCTCCGCTAGGGGCCTTTGTTACTAATCTCGGGGGTGGAGCAGTTCCTACTGTGGTTTCCGATATGGTGGCTGCTAGAGAGAGCGCTGAAATTGTTGCCGAATCGTCTTCTTGATCACACTCCTGAGGAAAGTTCAAAACAGGGTACAACTTGCACGGGTTAATACTTGCATGGGTTAATGGTTCAACATTATTTTTAACATTTACATGGTTACTAAGTGATTGTGTGTTACACCTTAGTGCGTCTTTCTCCGCAATCAACTTCTCTCCCGCTATATATGGTGGCAGCGGGGCCGTGGCTATCAGTTTCCTGACCGACCCAGATCCCGCCGCCTGAGCCAAACCTCTCTGTATCTCACCTTCCTGTTGCCACAACTGCAAATAATCATAATGCTTGATTCGTCTCTTTGCTGATTTTATGAGACATATCCTCCTCCTTAAATTTTGTAACACTTCTGGGCTGAAGCTACCTATTCTTGGGAATTTCTCCCCGTCATGTACCGTCATTCTCTCCCATTCATCACATAAAACCTCTGTGTGACTTCCATATTTCTCACACATTACGTATCTGGCCGATCCTACTGGTCGGTTTACAGAGTCAACCCGAACCGAGGTTGATCGCCCCCTTCCTGAACAACTGGCCCCCATAATCTGCAGGTGTTGCTTGCTCTACCTCTGATCTCTATATCAGGGTCTTCAGCGAACCCTTACAGAAAACCAAAATATTCACGATAGGCAGACGGTGAAGTTTACCGAGCACCCCACTCGCTCGCCCATGCCGACCAATGCGACCTGATCACACCGATATGGTGCTGGCGCACTCGACCCAGGGCACCTATTAACCTTTGTTTACTTGAAAAATGCGAGTGTGATCCGAAGAGCACTACCCTTTCCAGTAAAGGTGGGGTTGTCAGATAGTTCCTGAGTGACCAGCGAACTTCCCTTTTTGAAAAAATAAAAAATTACACAAATCACGTTAGAATGTACAAATAGCGTTTGTGACCCCTTTACTCTAATGGTACTAGGTCAGATTACTAACTACTGTACACAATTACGTGCGGTCCAATCGTTCAGCACACAAGCAACTAAGCTTATGTACGGAAAGACCAATGGAATCGAAAATTGCGGCTGCGAATTCCTTCAGCGAGAGCTTGTATGGCCTATATGGGTGTTGCACCAACCCTTTTCGGTGTTGTGCCTGTGGACTGTATAGCGGACTTCCTTGTTTACTGTACCTGGACCTGCTGGTCTACTATGACCTCCTGGTCTTGTTCTATACGACCTCCTGGTCTGACCTCCTGGTCTTGTTTTATACGACCTCCTGGTCCGCTATACTCTAATGCTCAAATTGTATGTTTAACTAAGGATGCCTCCCTAGCCACCGTGCATGTCACTTACACGTATGTTCCTCACGAGTACTCGGTGATTTCTTTTGGTTCAACCTCCAAGTTATATAAACTTATGTAATACAAAAACACTCACTCATCACATGTACACTTTTGTTTCTATTTCTATTTCTGCGCAGAAATTTTTCTTTAGACCAGATGTGTTACCAATTAGGAGCAGGATCTGTTAATTTAAATTTCGGACACCCAAAAATAGACTTGCGTTATTTCTCGCCTCGCGTTATTTACCGCTTTGCGTTATTTATCGCTTTGCGTTATTTATCGCTTTGCGTTAAAAATCAACTTATCGTGACTTGAGCTACGTGGGCGTAACCGGACGCTCCGTTGCGTAATATACGCTGCGTGCGTCGGCCTTTGGATTGCGTACGCAAGTCTTTGTTAGGGACACGTGCACGCAAAGCAAAGATCCACCGTAACACAATTTATACTTTTATCAATGTAGATGATCCTTGATCATCTACCACACACCACACTGACTTCGCCTTATCTCCCAGGCAAAACTGTGTGTTTGTCTATATTTTAACTTTATTACCTCTATTCTTAAATTATGAAATAACAGCAAATCTCTTTTAGCACTTTTATCAACTATAAAACTGGCAGACAGGAGAGTGATATACGAAAATACACAAATGAAAAAGGAATGCAGATATATATGTGTGCGTGTGTACGCAAGATAGAAAAATAAACAGTTTTAAAAGACACTAGCGTTTTGCTCTTACCTCCGGTTCCCGGATTCCTTCAGCACCCTTTACCTAAGCGAAGCAGACGCTTATCCCGTCAGCACTACGAGGGATACAACCTCCCGCCCTTTGCTGAGGGATAATGTCTGCTGATCTACCTAGTGCAGATATGTGAAGGACTGGACGAGCCCGCAATTGATAAAGCTAAATATTTATCGTATATAAAACACTTTAAGAGGTCTAAGAACACTGTACGCTATCTACGTAAGAAGTACCGTAAGGGTACGCAAGTTGCGTAACGATCGTTCAACCGTAGTCGAGACGCTCAAGCGTCACGTTCGCTTACGGCCCAGAGATCACAGGCAGGCACGCTATTGGCTGCCGACTAACGTAATGATTCGCTATAGCGTAGCGGACGCTCGGGACCACGAGGAGATCACCAGCGGTGCAGACGCTTATAACGTTAAACCTTTATATCTATACCTTTGACAACGAAATATACAGTAAACCTTAGTGTGGTGACAGAGTGTAAGTGCAACCTGGTGTAACCTGGTTAACTACAAAGCTGCTTGAGCGTCACCGACGCTCAGGGAATACTTAACACTATAAGAAATACACAGATACCTGGGCTTAGGGTCCAAAACCTATTATATGTATTATGACTATTATACTTGCAAAAGAATCACAGTACAAAGCATACACTACAATATAACATAGACTAACTAACCAGATAACTACACAGGAAATACAATACAATACAATTAAGGGAAAAATACGGGAGAAATAGAAGAGAGAGAGAGAGAGAGAGAGAGAGAGAAATGGCTCACAATAACATCAAGACAATATGATTGCGGAGAAACACTTACGCACAAGGGGAAACGATCGCATGCGCCTCGATATCCAGCTCCCGATGATCAGCAATGAGAACCGTTGAAGAGAGAGAGCTGGATACGGTCGGCCTGCCTATTTATGCCCCACACACAATACAATTCAATGGTCCCTACAATCTCATTGTTCATTGGACACAGGAATTCGGCTTCGCATTATAACAAAAGGTCATAGGTTGATTCATACAGGTGGGCTGTGACTGTTTCCAACTGTCCAGGTGGGTGGGATACTGGGTTTCCCGCCGCATGACTAAGTAAGAACAAATAATAGTAAATGGACATAAACTTCTTATGTCCATAACTATTCGCACGAGCGATTAATCCGCTCCAAACCAACACCGGAATATTGCTATTTAAATACTCTTCCGATGGGTACCAAACACTACTGTATGACCCCTGTTAGACCCTTCGTACAATACAAAGAGGGATCTCTCTGTTCAGGAACATGCTATGTTAACTAAACTTTCAGTATCTATCAAAGGGACCATGATCTACAAAATACATTATTAGTGAAAATATGTAACGAATGAGTCGCACGCTACGATTACATAAACTCTACCGTAAATACGCATACCGTGCGCCTGCGGGTGCCCGCGACTGTGAGTATGTGCACGTATGGGAGAGCGTACGCATGCGCAGCGCGGACCAGTATGAGGTGCAAATATGGCAGTGTGTGTAGAGATATTTTTCTGACTTTGACACTACCGTACTGCTATATACAGTATAATAAATGGACCTGGTGGACACTGTCAGCAAACTGCTAAACTAGTATAAAGAAAAAAAGCCACCACAGGTATACAATGTAGATGGATGGATAGTATACTTATTATTATTAATGGATGACGAGTGACTGATGACACAGAGGTAGGTACAGCAGTGGCCTACCGTACTGCTATATACAGTATAATGGACCTGGTGGACACTGTCAGCAGACTGTTAAACTAGTATAAAAAAAAGCCACCACAGGAGTGTTTTTCAGGCAGACAAACGTATACTGGTGGTCACTGTCAGCAAAACTGTGCACTGTACTCCTGCTATAGCTGCTCCCCAGTCCCCACAATTAAGCAGTTTGAGCACTCAGCACAGATATATCATGCAGCACACTGAGCACAGATATGGTATGGAGCGTTTTTTTCAGGCAGAGAATGGATAAAAAAAAACTGGTGGTCACTATCAGCAAAACTCTGCACTCTACTCCGAGTCCTAACAGCTGCTCCCCAATCCTCCCCACAATTAGTAATAAAACAAGCAATCAACTGTCTCTTCTACAATTATAAACGGAGAGGACGCCAGCCACGTCCTCTCCCTATCAATCTCAATGCACGTGTGAAAATGGCGGCGACGCGCGGCTGCTTATATAGAATCCGAATCTAGCGAGAATCCGACAGCGGGATGATGACGTTCGGGCGCGCTCGGGTTAGCCGAGCAAGGCGGGAGGATCCGAGTCTGCTCGGACCCGTGTAAAAAAAGGTAAAGCTCGGGTGGGTTCGGTTTCTCGGAAACCGAACCCGCTCATCACTATCAGCAATGCTATTGGAAGGTAATTCTGAACTACTGTGGGTGATTTGCCTGGTTTAGGGATAGTAACTATCCGGGCCTCTAACATCTCCTTCGGGAAACAAGTGGAGCCAGAGGCTTCTTTAAAGACTGATGTTAAAAGGGGGGCAAGGGTCGATTTTAAACGTTTTATAAAAGTTGGAGGGGTACCCATCAGGGCCAGGAGCCTTATCCATGGGACAGGAATCTATCGCTGCCTCAACTTCTCAGAGTAACCAGGAAGAGCTAAGGGACTCACAAGTCTTAGGATCAATAGCGGGGAGAGATAATAACCCATCCAAAAACCCATTAATATCCGCCAGAGTAGGCTGAGGGGTACCAGGGTCATCTTTGAGGTTATATAGTCGCGAATAATATTCGGCAAATGTATTAGCTATCTCAACCGGGTCCGTAACTTTAACTCCAGTAGATGTATGGATAGCATGTATACGTTCTTTAGCTCTACGCCCCCTCAGTTTACGCGCCAGCAAACGCCCCACTCTATTACCAAGAATATAATATTTTTGATTAAGCCGCTGCAGTTTGCGGTGAACTTCTGCCAAGGCAAACGTGTTTACCTTTTCACGGGCAGCAAGGAGTTGCTTAGAGAGGGATTTGTTAGCAGGGGTAATTTTATGTGCAGATTCCAGTCGGAAGACCTCTCTTTCAGCTGAAGCGTATCTATCTCTATAATCACGTTTAAGTCTAGCCGCTATTTGGATTGCAGAACCTCTAACCACGGCTTTCAGAGAACACCAATGGGTGAAAACGGATGTATCCTCGGGGTGATTAGTAGCAAGATATAGATCCAGAGATTGCAGGATGGCCTGGTGAGCCTCCGGGCGAGCAAGAAGGTGTGAAACCAGTCTCCAGGGACCATGGGGGACTACCCATTTACTGATATCCCAAACTACGACAAGTGGCGAGTGATTCGACCAAGACATTGGTAATATATCAACCTTACTTATAGATGCTAACGTCCACTTATCCACCAATGCCAAGTCTATTCTAGAGTACGAGATATGGACATGGGAATAGAAAGTGTAGTCTCGTACTGTAGGATGCTTGGACCTCCATACATCATACAACGCATACTCAGCTAGCAGTTGACCAAATTTGCCTGAGGGATCCTGGGTTAGACTCCTACGAAGGTTTCGGGTTGGACGGGAGCGGTCAATATTAGGATCTAACACCATATTAAAGTCTCCAAGAATCAAAAGCGCACCTCTGGAATGATCCTGGAGAGTCCTACAAAAGGTTCTAAAAAATTAGATTTGTTTGGTATTTGGGGCATAGCAAGAAACCAGAGTGGTCTCTACATTATCTAACTGACCTACTAAAATTAAATATCTCCCGTCAGGGTCTTCATATTTAGAAGATAAAACAAACGGGCAGTGCTGCGCTATAAGAAGAGCCACGCCAGCTTTCTTGGCGGGTCCATTAGCAGTATAACAATGAGGGTAACGTGAATTAGTAAAGAGGGGGGGATTATGACTCTGAAAGTGTGTTTCCTGCACCGCGACCACATGCACCCTAAGCTTATGAAAATAATTTAAGGCCAATCTCCGCTTTTGGGGGGAGTTAAGCCCTTTAGCATTAATAGAGACTATGGCCTTCATTCCGAGTTGTTCGCTCGCTAGCTGCTTTTAGCAGCATTGCACACGCTAAGCCGCCGCCCTCTGGGAGTGTATCTTAGCATAGCAGAATTGCGAACGAAAGATTAGCAGAATTGCGAATAGAAATTTCTTGTCAGTTTCTGAGTAGCTCCAGACTTACTCCTACATTGCGATCAGTTCAGTCAGTTTCGTTCCTGGTTTGACGTCACAAACACACCCAGCGTTCGCCCAGACACTCCCCCGTTTCTTCAGACACTCCCACGTTTTTCCCAGAAACGCCAGCGTTTTTTCACACACTCCCAGAAAACGTCCAGTTTCCGCCCAGAAACACCCACTTCCTGTCAATCACAGTACGATCACCGGAACGATAAAAAATCCTTGTTATGCCGTGAGTAAAATACCTAACTTTTGTGTAAAATAACTAAGCGCATGCGCTCTGCGAACCTTGTGCATGCGCAGTAAGCGACTAATCGCAATATAGCGAAAATCGGCAACCAGCGAACAACTCGGAATGACCCCCTATGTGCACCATATTCTACTACAAGTAGAGCTGTCGACTCTGCAGACCAACTTCCATGCATAAACCGACATACCTGATAAGGAGGGGATAACACAACAAAAAAACAGGTGGGAAAACATAGGGAAAATAGAAGAGACAAAACTAAATTGATCTCTCTTGAGATCATAACCAGTCGCCATAGTGTGGCGGCTGTGTAGGCTAAAGGGGGGGGGTAGTGGCATATCTCCTACCCGCCACCCTACACTTGCACTTTAAAATAGCGAACACGAGAACATCTTAATAATACGAAAACAGATGAACACACAGATATTTGAGCAAAACATTGAGAGCAGATAAGGCGGAGAAAGCGCTCCAGCATGGTAACACAACATAGTAACCAAAACACTAAAATCAACCCAGCGACTGTCACTACATATCAGAATTCCCAGCAGGTCGACATTAATAATAAACTGCTATGTCTGAGGAGGCGTCAGGCAAAACTTTTGAAAAACAGAGCCATTAATAAAACAAATTGTGCAAACAGTAAATCACACCTGAAACATGGATAAGTCTGGAGATTGCTGATAAAAGGGGTAAAACCATACAGTACAATTTAACAAAACTATATAAGCATCATAACCGCACATTCTATCCAGCGCCTCCCCAAACACACCACGACCTCCAAAAATTCTGAGAAGGGCATAAACAATATTGAAACAGCAAAATAACTATATCCGGAGAGTCACTGGAGTCATAACAACAGAAATACAGCAACCATGTATACTGCACAACCCAGAGATGGTACTCTCACTCCACCGAGGACCAGTCCTGCTGAAGTCGACGGGGGAGGAGTCCGTAGAGGGTCCCGCAATGTTTCATGATTTAAGCAATTTCACCCCATCATCAGCAGTAGAAATACAGACAGTGGAGCCGTCTCGAGAAATCAACAACTTAGTAGGAAAACCCCAACGATAAGGGATATTAGCCTTTCTGAGGGCAGCAGTGATGGGATGAAACGATCGTCGTTTATAGAGGGTGGCTGCAGACAAATCCCCAAAGAGTTGAAGTCCTCGAAGGGCAGAAGATGTGTCAGACGTCGGTCTAGATGCTTTCAATAAGGCCTCTTTGACGTGGAAATAGTGCATCTTCATTAGGACATCTCTAGGGGCGTCGTCTGGAGCCGCTCTGGCCTTTGGCAACCGATGTATCCGATCAATAAGGAAATCCGCAGAGGGGGACTGAGGCAATAGAGCTTTAAATAAGGCCACTGCATAATCATGTAAACTGCTGTGTGACACAGACTCTGGAACACCACGCAGTTTAAGGTTGCCACGTCGCGATCTATCCTCTAAATCCGTGACCTTGTCCCGTAAAAGTTTCACCTCCACCTCTAACGCATCAAGAGAGTCCAGTAGGCCATTATGTGACCTGATGACTTCCTCCATTTTAGTTTCCAAATGATCAGTGCGGCCACCCAGGTCATCTATAGATTGTTGACATGCCGTTAAGGTGGTACGGAATTCGGCTGCTACCTCTTCCTTAAAACGAGACAAAAGTAGCTTCATAGTGCCCACAGTGAGGGCATCTCCATCCCCGACTTTGTCCAGAGTCGAAGCGGCTGTAGATGCAGAAGAGGGCGCCGCCATAGGGGGAGGAGTCTGAAGAACTGCGTCCGTAGTGGAGGTCCCAGTGGTTTTAGGACGGGACGTTTGCGGAGATGACTTGAAAAATTAAAGCTGCGAGACAGGTTTTGAAGATTTGCTGCGTTGCGAAGGCATAATAAGGCAGAGAGGAAAACAGCAGATAGAAAAATCTGAAGGCTCCACTGTCCCAAGGACTAGTAAGACATCTCGTAGATAATGACAAGGGTAGGAGATAACACTCGTATTACATTGGCATGGACAGGGCTGACAGGGCTACGAGACTAGCCATCCTCCTATGTATGCAGAAGAGACACCAGGGGGAGCTCCAGCCCATTAAGTGCTCCTCAGTGAGAATCTATTGTAAAATCAAGGAGATTATTAATTTGAATATTATACTGTGTACTTGTACTGAGATCTTGAGGGGGACCACAGCTTCGCAAAGGACTCCCAAGGACACCAGCAATCTCCCAGCCGGTTCCAACCTCTGAGGGCCAACAGCAAGAAGGGATAGAAAATACAACACCTCTGCCCAGCAATCTGTGTGCTCCCCAGATCCCAGCTCCAACAGGTGATGGCCGGCACTGAGGTAACAGGGGAGAGGGAGGCCGCAGCAAGCGGGCACCTCCGCTATCTTAACATTTGGGGCAAACACTGGGCAGCGGGAAGGCGGGAGCAGAGACTGCCGCGGCCCGTGCAGATGCCGCAGAAGCTGCCCAGCTCAGCGGCTGTAGCCGCGCAGGCCGGGGACGCGTCAATCTGCGGGCGCCGGGAGCAGTCAGGCGGCAGGCCGGGCAGCAACCGCCGTGGACCAGAGGTGAGAGAATGAGCTGGGGTAGCCACACAGGGGATCCACAGCGGAAGAGGCTTCAGATCGGGTTGTGGGTGAGGGTGTCGCCAGTCACTTGGAGGCATCCAAAAAATCCAGTCCCCGGCTTGGGAAGGCAAGATAGGCCGCAACCTTTAGAGGGGTAGGAGACCCCTCCCGGCTCTGCAAACCTGTCTAGTAGTGGGAGGGAAGGTGCTCAGGAGCCGGGGAAGTATGTTAGGAGGAGGTATGAGAAGGAGAGGCACTATAGGGACGTGTATTAGGGCTTTTGTGGTCAGAGCTGTCCAGAAGCACGTCCTGTCCTAATGGCTGCTTAGCCATGCCCCCCGATGGCATACGTTTTACAGGCCAAGGGGCAATGCTGAAGGAGCGTCACAATCCCCTAGCTAAAATACACAGGGGCGATAGGGATAAGCGAGGTCTATGCACATTACGGTACACAGGACTCGATCGCATAGCACACTGGCAAAATGGCCGCCGCCCCTGAACCCCCACCACGTGGCAGGCAGCGCTCGGAGATGGAGTGAGAGATAGTAGACGTCTTGAAGGCTACGGGGCAATGCTGAAGGAGCGTCACAATCCCCTAGCTAAAATACACAGGGGTGATAGGGATAAGCGAGGTATATGCACATTACGGTACACCGGACTCGATCGCATAGCACACTGGCAAAATGGCCACCGCCCCTGAACCCCACCACGTGTCAGGCAGCGCTCGGAGATGGAGTGAGAGATAGCAGACATTTTGAAGGCTACAGGACAATGCTGAACGAGCGTCACAATCCCCTCGCTAAAATAACAGTACACAGAGGCAATGAGGTCCCGTAGAATGATCAAATAATAAATGCTGTATAATGTACAGTATACAGACCCAAAACAAGGAGTTTAAGCAACAGTGTGGTTCATTAAAGTCAGGGATGTGGTACAGTACAGTAAGTCAGCGACCAAGTCCCCTAGCCATTAAGGCTTAATATCACCGCTTACAGTATATTTAGACATGAGCTTGTGTACAGTATCTGTCATGAGGTGTTTTTTTCACTGACACTATTATTTTTTTCTATTGTAATATACTCAGGCGGCAAACTAGCCAAACGGGAATAATCAGCTTCTGCTGAATAAAATGAGATGCTACAGTACATGCCTATATTCTGTGTGTGACTGCGGCTCTATGAAATGAAATCTGAAAATTTAAATATGAAATGCATTACTAATGTGCGGGCATTATGTGTATAAGGTGTACTACAATATTTTCTGGCGTAACATAAAGAAAGGGCACTACTGCATGGTCTAATGCAGTGGTTCTCAAACTCGGTCCTCAGGACCCCACACAGTGCATGTTTTGCAGGTAAACCAGCAAGTGCACAGGTGTATTAATTACTCACTGACACATTTTAAAAGGTCCATACAGTAGGTGGAGCTAATTATTTCACTTGTGATTCTGTGATACCTGCAAAACATGCACTGTGTGGGGTCCTGAGGACTGAGTTTGAGAACCTGTGGTCTAATGTAAATAAAGATCAATGTGGTGGGGTGTAATGTGAATAAGGGGCAATACTGTTAGGAGTAATGTGGTACTATCATATGATGTAACGAGAATAAGAGACACTATTGCATGATATAATGTGAATAAAGTTGCAGTACTGTGTTGTGTCATTTCATCTGGGGGTATTATTGTGTTACCATGCCCCTTCCCAGCAAGAACATGCACTGTTTTGGGCTGGCACTAAATGTGCACATTGTTCCTATTTAAAATATAGGGGGTAGGAGCGCCAAAATGGGTGATTGTGCTGGGAAAGGGGTGCAGGGTTAGAGGCGGAACTAGCATCTGTGCAAGAGGGCATCAGCCAAAATCTAGCCTAGGGCATCATGTTGGTCAGCTATGGCTCTGATAATACTGTATACTGTAATCTTACTGTACTTTGCATTCAATAGAGATACTGTTTGCACACAGGTTTTACATGAATCATTGGCAATGCTGCAGGAGTGTCTCATTAGGCTATCTAAAATATACCACGACTATGGGTGGGGATACAGTAGGTAAGTTCTGTCACCATAAGCTGTCTGCTGTGTATAGCAGATTTCCATTTGCGGTCCATTTGTGTGTTTGTAATAAGAATAAAATTTTTACTGTACATTTAGTGGATACAGTATTTCTCCCCCATAACGGCACATCATACTGTACAGTTACCCCCATGTACTGTACCGTACCATACTGTATAATGATAAGGTTCGTATCTAGCGCCCTGCTTGTCTGGATATCTGTTATGGCAGCAAGGTTGTGAAGGAGGTAAAACCCAACCCTCTAGAAGTATACAAAATGGAGATATACAACCGTGCCTGAGTCAATTATCTTAATGAATGCGTACACAAATAATTGTCATGAATATTGTCAATGATAAATTATTAGTATAAATAACAATTGAAATGATGACCTACACAATGTATTCTTTTGGGAATTAGAACGTATTTTTAATCAGAAAAGTGGTGTATTAAAATTCACCTGATGCATGCATATAGGAATATAATGCAAAGTGTAAAAGAAAAAAAGGAGGGGGGGGAAAGAAAAACAGTTTCTGCAGTGTTCAAGGGGAGGAAAGCAGTAACAGAAATATTACTGTTTAGTAGGTTTGGAAGTGATATACACTGCAGTGATTAATCTGTAATACACTCAGACCGGTGGCGTCTAATATTACATATTAATGTAAAAAAAAGTTTTTATTACAACATCCAATTCCATGTACTGTACTGATCAAAATGTACAGTACTCTTATTCAGGACTTATAAAACAGAAAATAACTGTTCATACACATCAATAACATTACTACTGTATAATATTCTACTTTAGTTTATGCAATAATCAGACAAAGGCAATTTTATAAACATTTTTAATAATGCACCAATTTAACATTTTAAACAGAAAATACAGTACAGAACTACATATTTGTGGCTTGACCATTTCTTTCGACTATAACAGGTAATACTTTATACAGGTGATTTATATAATTATTACAATGTTCAGGTGTGAGTACTTCCAGTGTCGGACTGAGGCATAAAGGTCCCACCGGGGAATGCAGTGGTAGGGGCCCATATTTACAGGTGTGGCCAGTCTCCTAAAGGGGTGTGGCCAGCCACCACATTGGTTTTCCTAACTATTAGAGAGTGCATGATCTGGACCCCTTGGTAAATATATATATATATAGTAATTACTGCTAATACATGCATGATAATGTACCAGAGTAATACACCATAGTCCTGTGCAGTATAAGGTAACAAGTATAATGTACACTTCAAGTGCACAGTCTGGAACCTGATCCATAGTGGAGGGGAAGGGGCCCCCAGACAGTGGGGCCCACCGGTGGTTTCCCCTGTACCCCTGTGGGCCAGTCCAACCCGGAGTACTTCTAGCCAAAATTTCTTTATCCCATCCAACAGCTGCTGTTTTGTTGTTGGCTTCGCAACACTCCTAATGTACCTCTTCAATTGAGCCCACACTAATTCAATTGATTCATGTCTGGTGATCTAAAAAAAAAAAAAAGAGTATAGAAAAAAAAGTTAGTCAATTAATGACATTAAATAGAGAAAATTAAACATGCGGTATTGTACTGTTTATTAAACCAAAAAATACATTTACATTACTAGAGTGCTATCCAAAATTTCACTTGTACACTGTTGAAAGAATACTCACTCTGGTGGTGTGCGTTCCCAATTCATACCTTTCTCTTCCATAAATTTGGCTGAGGCGGAGAGTTTAGGTTCATTGTCTTGGAATATCCTATGGTGAGTTGGGTAATATTTATTCACAAATGACACCATACATCCCTCTACTATTGTTTCTTGGAAACATTTCTTATCCATGATCCCTATAGAAATAAAAAAAATGTTGTTCATTAATAAGCAACTCATTTAATTGTGCAGTTACATGCACTCTAGAGTACAGCATGTATTTTTACAGAACAAAGGCACAGAATAAAGTATAGTACCTTCGAAAAATAATAGGGGACCAGCTCCTAATCATGATATGCCTCCCCATACATGGACTTTCAATGGATGCTTTGGGTGTGGTTTTAATGAGATATGGTTACGTTTCCGGAATTACATTCTGGAGAACCGCTCAAGGGCAACAGACGATTCATCTGTGAAAATGACATCATGAAATGTTTCACCACTCTCAATCCATCGTCGTGCCTGTTCAACTCTCTTTTCTTTATTCACATCTCTTATCACGGGAGATATCCTGTGAAGAGCCAACAATAATGAATCATATACAGTAATGAAAGAGATTACTGTATATACAGTAGACTGTATGTGCAGTATACTGTATTATATACCTACTGTATACATTAAACTGTACATACATTACAGTATATACAGAGTATTATATATATATATATATATATATATATATATATACACACATACATACATACACACACACACACACACACACACACACAGTATACACTATGTAATTATCACAATAAGCCAGCAATGCTTCATTGCTGTCTCTGAGTGCCTATACAGTAGGTATCTCTTTTGGGATAGATTATATATATGTATATATATATATATATGGAAACAGGATTCAATTCCTGCGCTGCAAGTCCATGTATCCAGAGTCTTTATTAAACGTTAATTCTGTGCTGCTCAATCCCACTCCCAGCCAGGGAGCAAAGGTATTGGTGCTAGAAACAAGACAAGGAGAGCGCACTGGTAAACGTAAAATCATTTACTTGGTATAAAAAAGAGTAATATCCACATACATAGCAGTAAGAGTATCCAAACTCAGCGAGGTCCACACGATCTCTGGAACAGCGCTCACCGAGCTGAAAACTGTCTCGTCGGCTCCGGACCCGGCGGGTGACGTCACAACGTCCTCAGCAGTTAGGCGTGGCTAACTGCTGAGGACGTTGTGACGTCACCCGCCGGGTCCGGAGCCGACGAGACAGTTTTCAGCTCGGTGAGCGCTGTTCCAGAGATCGTGTGGACCTCGCTGAGTTTGGATACTCTTACTGCTATGTATGTGGATATTACTCTTTTTTATACCAAGTAAATGATTTTACGTTTACCAGTGCGCTCTCCTTGTCTTGTTTCTAGCATATATATATATATATCAATACGAGGGTGCGGCACTCATGCTAGTCTCATAAAGAAATGGACAACCGTCCAAATGTCTTCTTCGACGTTTCAATTTATTAATCAAATTGTCATCAGGAAATAATACATGTACAAATAAAACACCTTTATATAGACATACCATGTAAGAATCAGGAACCCGTCAGGCGGAAAAATCACCCCCACTGCCGGTGTGTGAATCTCACTGACGTCATTAGACATGGACCGCCGTCGATCTCCATGACCTCAGTGTGATTATAGTTGTCATAGTGACCATACAAAAATCCATATCACCAAAAATGTTAATATAAAACAACCACAACAATAAAAACATACCGACCGAGTACCACATTAAAAACAAAATGTGCGGATACTGGACCTCTGTCGGAAGCCGTACTTATCGAAGAGGTAATTAATGATATGAATCAATAAACACAGGATATCATCTATTACAAGGCTAGTACAATGAAACAATCAGATGCAATACTTTGCTATAGTTGTCACAAAAGTATCGTTACATATGAGAAACTTATTTCTTATGCATATGTTGCACTAAACATGAAGCTGAGGTTTAACCACTGTTACTCAATTGTATCTAATCATGAAGCATCAAGTTAACCCTTACTTGGTCATTGGTTGTAAGCCGTGTTTCCAACTACACTAAAGGCAGAAAAATAATAAAACACTTATCACACATAGAAAACTGTTTAATCATAACTAAATGCACCTAGTATAACATAATGTTAAATGAATTTTACCGCAAATTGGAATATGTAATGCATTAATTTAACCCCTTAGGGGACAAGACATTTAAACGGTGTATCCATCTCGCCTCTAAACGCAAGTCCATAAGGGGTTAAACCCGCCCCCGGGACGTCCGATAGTATCGGCACAAGACTCGTTGTTCCAACCGGTGGCTACATTGTTAGATGCACTTTTACAACCACTGATTCAAAGAGAGAATTCCTTTATATTGGATACAACAGGGTTCTTGAATAAATTGAATAATGTGGAAATTAACGATACTGAATATGGGTTGGTGTGTTTGGATGTGGTAAATCTGTATACATCAATACCACATTCTTTAGGGTTAGAAGCAGTTGGTAAATTTTTGACTGCCAAAAGTGATTTTTCTGCTGGTGAAGTGACGATTATTCTGCAATTGTTTGATTTGATTTTGCATAACAATTTTTTCTTATATAATAATGAATTTTATTTGCAGGTTAAAGGCTGCGCTATGGGTAGCTCGATGGCTCCAGCGTATGCCAATATCGTTATGTTTATGGTAGAGAATGCATTATTTTTTTCTGACAGTAGCATCAGTCAGCATATTGTACAGTATTCAAGATTTATAGATGATCAATTTCTCATTTGGCATGGGGATGTAACAACTCTATTATCATTGATCGAGACACATAATCAATCTTCTAGTCCGATTAAATTTACACATACAATATCCCAAAGTACAGTTAATTTCTTAGATGTTAAAATAACATTAATAGATAATTGCATTCAAACGAGCCTTTATGTAAAACCAACGGACAGGAACACTTTTTTAAAAGCACAGAGTTGTCATCCTCGTGGTATGATCAACAGCTTGCCATATTTTCAGATGATCCGCATTTATAGGATCAATGGTGTTCATGAGGTTGCAGAACAAGAAATAGATCTGTTAATACAGAAATTCCTACAACGAGGTTATAGCAAAAAATCTTTATTGAAAGATAAACAACGGGTATTGGCAATGGACAGGACATCTTTGCTTAATAAAGTCACTACACAAAATCTTCAATCTAAAAGTATACCTTGGGTTAGCACGTTTAACACTTCTTCTGAGAAAATTAAAAAATCAGCCAAGAAGAACTGGCAGATCATACAGAGTGATTCCAGTCTTGGCTTACAGGAGCATAGATTGATGCCGTGTTACAATCGAGG
Source organism: Pseudophryne corroboree (assembly GCF_028390025.1). Taxonomy (NCBI): domain Eukaryota; kingdom Metazoa; phylum Chordata; class Amphibia; order Anura; family Myobatrachidae; genus Pseudophryne; species Pseudophryne corroboree. Next base: position 614,599,645 of record NC_086447.1, read on the forward strand.
CCGTAGCTTGAAAGAAATATTAGTTAAAACGGATCTGACAGGTTCAATCAGTCGACCAGGAATTTTTGGTTATAAAAGGAATGGCTGCTTTAAATGCACCTGCGTAACCTGCCAGTTTTTATTGGCAAGTGATGTATTTTGTCATCCCCACACTGGCACACCATATAAAATTCGATATCACTTTACATGCAATTCAAGCTTTGTTATTTATCAAATTATCTGCCCTTGTGGTCTCAGCTATATTGGCAAGACAGAATCTAAATTCAAGGAGCGCATGGGTAATCACAGAGCAGCAATCCGGGCAGCGATTGCTTCAGGCTCTAGTGAACAACCTGTAGCGCGTCATTTTGCGGAGAAACATCATTCATTGACAAGCTTGAGATACCGTATGATTGATACGGTTTTACCTTGTATACGGGGAGGCAATAGATCAATCAAGCTGTTGCGTTTAGAGGCGAGATGGATACACCGTTTAAATGTCTTGTCCCCTAAGGGGTTAAATGAATGCATTACATATTCCAATTTGCGGTAAAATTCATTCAACATTATGTTATACTAGGTGCATTTAGTTATGATTAAACAGTTTTCCACACAGCAAATCTGATTACGAGGAAACAGCTTTGCAAAGTGGGTAGCGGGCAGTGACTGAGACGCTCTTTTATTCAGATTTAAACAAAGGGAATTCTTCCCACTGAAAGTATGCTCTGTGATTGGTGCCAGTATAGGCGCATTCATCCTTACACCAATCACAGAGCATGCTTTCAGCAGGAAGAATTCCCTTTGTTTGAATCTGAATAAAAGAGCGTCTCAGTCACTGCCCGCTACCCACTTTGCAAAGCTGTTTCCTCGTAATCAGACTTGCTGTGTGGATCGTCTCCGACCTTTGAGAAATCTCCTGATAAATTGCTCTCTGTTTCTGCAGTTGAAAACTTCTGCTAGCCTCACGTGTTCCAGCTCATTGACACAGTTTCTTCATACAGTATTTGATCGGTAATTCTTTCATTTACTGTTTACAATTATTTATATACTTACATGAATATCCTTACTGTAATGTCCCTGTGCATTGCCCCTTGGCCTGTAAAACGTATGCCATCTCTCACTCCATATCCGAGCACTGCCACGTGGTGGGAGTTCACGGTCGGCTGCCATTTTGTCAGTTTGCTAAGCGATCGAGCTCGGTGTAACGTAATGTGCATAGACCTCGCTTATCCCTGTGTATTTTAGCTAGGGGATTGTGACGCTCCTTCAGCATTGCCCCTTGGCCTGTAAAACTTATGCCATCTCTTACTCCATATCCGAGCGCTGCCACGTGGTGGGGGTTCACGGTCGGCGGCCATTTTGTCAGTTTGCTAAGCGATCGAGCTCGGTGTAACGTAATGTGCATAGACCTCGCTTATCCCTGTGTATTTTAGCTAGGGGATTGTGACGCACCTTCAGCATTGCCCCTTGGCCTGTAAAACTTATGCCATCTCTTACTCCATATCCGAGCGCTGCCACGTGGTGGGGGTTCACGGTCGGCGGCCATTTTGTCAGTTTGCTATGTGATCGAGCTCGGTGTAACGTAATGTGCATAGACCTCGTTTATCCCTATCGCCCCTGTGTATTTTAGCTAGGGGATTGTGACACTCCTTATATCAATGTGCAGTACTGTATGATTGCTATCACTTGTGGTGAAACACCTATCTTATCAAATACAGTAACTACTGTACAGTATAGTTGTTCGCACAGGTGATGGCAATCATACTGTACATTTAAACTGAAGTCCAGTAACAGAGCATTCTGTCCCTCCTGGAGAGGATCATGTTGGGAGGCACAGGGAAAAAAGTATAATACTGTATCTGCACTTTACTGTTGTGCACTTTATTTGAAAATGTACAGTTGTTTGCTATTTTTATCATATTGTGCTTTACATGTTTTCTTATTGTGGTTTTTATTTTTTTAGACAAAAGACTAAGAATGCAGACTACCAGATTTTACGGGAGTGCCAAAACCCACCCATCAGTGGCACAGAAACTTACTGCATTAGTCCCACAAAAGGAGAAGAAAACTGGCAAGGCGGCTCAGAAAGAAAATGTCGCGAAAGCACGAAAAAATGCCAAGGCAAAGAATAATAGTTTGGGGCTGATATGTGGTTTGCCAAATGATGTCATTGTTCCATCTCTTGCAGATCACGGTGTTCAGCCAATGAATCTGGAAATACCGGTGCTAGAGGACGTGACAAACACGCTGCATCAGGAAGCTTCCTTTTTGGACCATGTAGCCACCCCTGGACAAGAAGATATGGCACATTCACCACGAAGAAGGTTGGATTTCACAGATGTGAATACCAAAGTGCAGGACTGCCAGTGTACCTGTGCTGTTTTAGTAAAGGAGCTACTCAGCAAGGTGACCAATATGGAGGCAGAACTTGGTGGTCAGGTAAGTAACCTTGGGGGACAGGTCAATCAGCTGCAGACAGATGTGGCTGGCCTTAAAGAAGGCATAAAGGAACAGATGGTAGAAGCCATGAAGAAAGTCATCGAACAAACAAGGGAAGAATGGCAAGTTGGAGTTGGCCGTACCATAATTACAACACACCACCAAGCGGTTCAAGTCAGCGGCCTGGACGAAGTCAGCAGCCTGGATGAAGTCAGCGGCCTGGACGACCGCAGAGGCCTGGACGACCGCAGCGGCCTGGACGACCGCAGAGGCCTGGACGACCGCAGAGGGCTGGACGACCGCAGCGGCCTGGACGACCGCAGAGGCCTGGACGACCGCAGAGGACTGGACGACCGCAGAGGCCTGGACGACCGCAGAGGCCTAGACGACCGCAGCGGCCTGGATTCAAGTGTGCTGTTGCCAGGAACACCAATGATGACCAGCACACCTGCTCACAGGCCACTCGCCAATACATTCGGAGGCTCTCTGACCATTATTCCCCTGGCTGTCATCTCCACTGCCCTGGACGACCATCTGTACAGAGCTTCAAATGGACATATTCACAAATATGCACATTCTCTGTTCCAGTACCATGTGAAATACGACAAATACTTGACGTGGGCCAATCGTGTGAACTTTGATGGTGCCAAGGACAAAATTCCGATGACCTAAAATCTGGTAAATGACATCATGGCTAGGTGTGAACGCCGCATGAGGATTGGTGCTCCAGAAAAGAGGAAGATAAGGGATACCATAAACGCTGTGCTGAGAATGAAGAGGAAAATGCCTTGGAAGATCAACTTTGATGAAACCAGATCATTACCTACCGATCCTCCTAGCTTCAGCACATCAGCTTGACACAGCTGGAGCTAAAATATTGTGGCACTGTACCTGTATGACCTGTACATTTTCTGGGCTGCATGCACTGTGCTGAATCCACTTGGAGCAGCACGGTTACTCAAAGGGGAGTGCATGAACTTGGCTCACAACATTCCTGATGGGAGTGTCTGGCCCTGGTAATGTAAGTGCCTGGTACAAGTTGCCCCTTTTATTCCCCTGGCACCAGTTGATTTTTTTGGTGCTGCTGTATCTATCCAGTAGCAGCCGAGTCCATTGTGCTGTGTCCACCTGGGGCCTTGTGCTGTGTTTTCATCCAGGGGCTGCTGTTGTCCGTCCTCTGTTCTGGTGTCCGTATGCGACCGTGTTAAAAATCAAAAGACAAAAACTGAAAATAATACAAAAAAGCAAAACCTAAAAATAATACAAAAAAAATAAAGTACAAAAACCATTACCCCGCACCCCCCTACCACAAAAAATATATATACAAAATGTTAAAGTTGATATTGTTACTGTATTTGTGCTGTTACCTTTTGATTAAAGTACCGTACAGTATGTGTGATGTTGGCTTTCTTATTACAATATGTGTGATGTTACATGTTCCTACTGATTTTGTCCCACGTCCATGCTGTAAATAAAGTGTTTCAATCCCCAAGCGTCTGAGTCCATTGTGCTGTGTCCATCCAGGGGCTGCTGTTGTCTGTTTCCGTTCTCCGTTCTGGTGTCCGTATGCGACCGTGTTAAAAATCAAAAGACAAAAACTAAAAATAATACAAAAAAGCAAAACCTAAAAATAATACAAAAAAAGTACAAAAACCATTACCCCGCACCCCCCCCACCACAAAATAAATATAAAAAAATGTTAAAGTTGATATTGTTACTGTATTTGTGCTATTATCTTTTGATTAAAGTACCGTACAGTATGTGTGATGTTGGCTTTCTTATTACAATATGTGTGATGTTACATGTTCCTACTGATTTTGTCCCACGTCCATGCTGTAAATAAGGTGTTTCAATCCCCAAGTGTCTGAGTCCATTGTGCTGTGTCCATCCAGGGGCTGCTGTTGTCTGTTTCCGTTCTCCGTTCTGGTGTCCGTATGCGACCGTGTTAAAAATCAAAAGACAAAAACTAAAAATAATACAAAAAAGCAAAACCTAAAAATAATACAAAAAAAAGTACAAACACCATTACCCCGCACCCCCCACCACAAAAAAATATAAAAAAAATGTTAAAGTTGATATTGTTACTGTATTTGTGCTGTTACCTTTTGATTAAAGTACCGTACAGTATGTGTGATGTTGGCTTTCTTATTACAATATGTGTGAGGTTACATGTTCCTACTGATTTTGTCCATAAATAAAGTGTTTCTTAAAATAAACATGACGTGGTTTCCAATTTTTGTATTCCCAACTTCCTCATATACTGTACTGTATAAATTAGTACTACTGTATGATGGGAATTCATTTAAGAGTGGTATACTGTATGTAAAACAACTTGGTTAGGCATCTTGTTTCACTGGTGTCTGTGGCGGCCTGGGGAGCACTGTGACTCAAGAGAAGGGGTTGTACTGTATGCACTGTACAAGCTTGCTGAGGGGCAGAATCCTTGGGCATTTCAGGGCATGGTAGAAGTGTCCCCCATTTTATCCTCCTGTTACTGGGCATGAATCTATGGCTTCTGATGGCTTCATCCAGGCAGGGTCATACTGTTACTGTACTAGCACTTTGAAGTACATACAACTTTGTATATACAGTACAGTACAGTAGGTCACCATTGGTACTGTACATTACCAGTTGATCCTAATCAGTTTCCCAGTGATACAGTACATGCCACCCACTGTATTATACTGTACATGTCACACTTACTGTATGATATTGCTACAATGTACACTATGCTCAATCTACTGTGAGATAGTGTCCTAGTCCCTTGCGTTGTACTGCTGCCATGTCCCTTGATGCAGCTTTCTGCATTCTATGTAAAGCACACATGGGGTAGATGTACAGTATGAAACAGTGAGAAGACAGAGAAGTGTGCATATGCATACAGTATCAATCAACTGCTACCTGTACATTGATTGATTGGCTGTTTGGAATGAAATTCTGGTAATGGATGATTGTCATTTGCTCTCATCCATTACCAGAATTTCATTCCAAACAGCCAGATCTGGCAGATGATCTGCCAGATAATTGTATGGTGTACAGTATGCCTAGCTTATACACTAGAAAAAGATACTATACAATGGAGTACAATATAACAAAAAAAATTATTAAACAAAAATAAAATTAAAGGGATCTTAATAAAAAATTAAAAAAGTGATCCACTAACAGGTGGACCACCACCCGCAGGAGCTGGATGGCACGCTGCAACTGTTCTGTGGGGAAAAAGGATAGTATTACAACACAAATACTGAATACTTTACAGTGTAGTAATGGCAATACAGTACTGTACTCTATATTAGAAAATCTTGTTATTTACAATGTACAGTACTGTATTGTCAGTACAGTAAATAGTAGAGATGAGCGCCTGAAATTTTTCGGGTTTTGTGTTTTGGTTTTGGGTTCGGTTCCGCGGCCGTGTTTTGGGTTCGAACGCGTTTTGGCAAAACCTCACCGAATTTTTTTTGTCGGATTCGGGTGTTTTTTGGATTCGGGTGTTTTTTTCAAAAAACACTAAAAAACAGCTTAAATCATAGAATTTGGGGGTCATTTTGATCCCAAAGTATTATTAACCTCAAAAACCATAATTTACACTCATTTTCAGTCTATTCTGAATACCTCACACCTCACAATATTATTTTTAGTCCTAAAATTTGCACCAAGGTCGCTGTGTGAGTAAGATAAGCGACCCTAGTGGCCGACACAAACACCGGGCCCATCTAGGAGTGGCACTGCAGTGTCACGCAGGATGTCCCTTCCAAAAAACCCTCCCCAAACAGCACATGACGCAAAGAAAAAAAGAGGCGCAATGAGGTAGCTGTGTGAGTAAGATTAGCGACCCTAGTGGCCGACACAAACACCGGGCCCATCTAGGAGTGGCACTGCAGTGTCACGCAGGATGGCCCTTCCAAAAAACCCTCCCCAAACAGCACATGACGCAAAGAAAAAAAGAGGCGCAATGAGGTAGCTGACTGTGTGAGTAAGATTAGCGACCCTAGTGGCCGACACAAACACCGGGCCCATCTAGGAGTGGCACTGCAGTGTCACGCAGGATGTCCCTTCCAAAAAACCCTCCCCAATCAGCACATGATGCAAAGAAAAAGAAAAGAAAAAAGAGGTGCAAGATGGAATTGTCCTTGGGCCCTCCCACCCACCCTTATGTTGTATAAACAAAACAGGACATGCACACTTTAACCAACCCATCATTTCAGTGACAGGGTCTGCCACACGACTGTGACTGATATGACGGGTTGGTTTGGACCCCCCCCCCCCAAAAAAGAAGCAATTAATCTCTCCTTGCACAAACTGGCTCTACAGAGGCAAGATGTCCACCTCATCTTCACCCTCCGATATATCACCGTGTACATCCCCCTCCTCACAGATTATCAATTCGTCCCCACTGGAATCCACCATCTCAGCTCCCTGTGTACTTTGTGGAGGCAATTGCTGCTGGTCAATGTCTCCGCGGAGGAATTGATTATAATTCATTTTAATGAACATCATCTTCTCCACATTTTCTGGATGTAACCTCGTACGCCGATTGCTGACAAGGTGAGCGGCGGCACTAAACACTCTTTCGGAGTACACACTTGTGGGAGGGCAACTTAGGTAGAATAAAGCCAGTTTGTGCAAGGGCCTCCAAATTGCCTCTTTTTCCTGCCAGTATAAGTACGGACTGTGTGACGTGCCTACTTGGATGCGGTCACTCATATAATCCTCCACCATTCTATCAATGTTGAGAGAATCATATGCAGTGACAGTAGACGACATGTCCGTAATCGTTGTCAGGTCCTTCAGTCCGGACCAGATGTCAGCATCAGCAGTCGCTCCAGACTGCCCTGCATCACCGCCAGCGGGTGGGCTCGGAATTCTGAGCCTTTTCCTCGCACCCCCAGTTGCGGGAGAATGTGAAGGAGGAGATGTTGACAGGTCGCGTTCCGCTTGACTTGACAATTTTCTCACCAGCAGGTCTTTCAACCCCAGCAGACTTGTGTCTGCCGGAAAGAGAGATCCAAGGTAGGCTTTAAATCTAGGATCGAGCACGGTGGCCAAAATGTAGTGCTCTGATTTCAACAGATTGACCACCCGTGAATCCTTGTTAAGCGAATTAAGGGCTGCATCCACAAGTCCCACATGCCTAGCGGAATCGCTCCGTGTTAGCTCCTCCTTCAATGTCTCCAGCTTCTTCTGCAAAAGCCTGATGAGGGGAATGACCTGACTCAGGCTGGCAGTGTCTGAACTGACTTCACGTGTGGCAAGTTCAAAGGGCATCAGAACCTTGCACAACGTTGAAATCATTCTCCACTGCACTTGAGACAGGTGCATTCCACCTCCTATATCGTGCTCAATTGTATAGGCTTGAATGGCCTTTTGCTGCTCCTCCAACCTCTGAAGCATATAGAGGGTTGAATTCCACCTCGTTACCACTTCTTGCTTCAGATGATGGCAGGGCAGGTTCAGTAGTTTTTGGTGGTGCTCCAGTCTTCTGTACGTGGTGCCTGTACGCCGAAAGTGTCCCGCAATTTTTCTGGCCACCGACAGCATCTCTTGCACGCCCCTGTCGTTTTTTAAAAAATTCTGCACCACCAAATTCAAGGTATGTGCAAAACATGGGACGTGCTGGAATTTGCCCATATTTAATGCACACACAATATTGCTGGCGTTGTCCGATGCCACAAATCCACAGGAGAGTCCAATTGGGGTAAGCCATTCCGCGATGATCTTCCTCAGTTGCCGTAAGAGGTTTTCAGCTGTGTGCGTATTCTGGAAACCGGTGATACAAAGCGTAGCCTGCCTAGGAAAGAGTTGGCGTTTGCGAGATGCTGCTACTGGTGCCGCCGCTGCTGTTCTTGCGGCGGGAGTCCATACATCTACCCAGTGGGCTGTCACAGTCATATAGTCCTGACCCTGCCCTGCTCCACTTGTCCACATGTCCGTGGTTAAGTGGACATTGGGTACAGCTGCATTTTTTAGGACACTGGTGACTCTTTTTCTGAGGTCTGTGTACATTTTCGGTATCGCCTGCCTAGAGAAATGGAACCTAGATGGTATTTGGTACCGGGGACACAGTACCTCCAACAAGTCTCTAGTTGGCTCTGCAGTAATGATGGATACCGGAACCACGTTTCTCACCACCCAGGATGCCAAGGCCTCAGTTATCCGCTTTGCAGTAGGATGACTGCTGTGATATTTCATCTTCCTCGCAAAGGACTGTTGAACAGTCAATTGCTTACTGGAAGTAGTACAAGTGGGCTTACGACTTCCCCTCTGGGATGACCATCGACTCCCAGCGGCAACAACAGCAGCGCCAGCAGCAGTAGGCGTTACACGCAAGGATGCATCGGAGGAATCCCAGGCAGGAGAGGACTCGTCAGAATTGCCAGTGACATGGCCTGCAGGACTATTGGCATTCCTGGGGAAGGAGGAAATTGTCACTGAGGGAGTTGGTGGGGTGGTTTGCGTGAGCTTGGTTACAAGAGGAAGGGATTTACTGGTCAGTGGACTGCTTCCGCTGTCACCCAAAGTTTTTGAACTTGTCACTGACTTATTATGAATGCGCTGCAGGTGACGTATAAGGGAGGATGTTCCGAGGTGGTTAACGTCCTTACCCCTACTTATTACAGCTTGACAAAGGGAACACACGGCTTGACACCTGTTGTCCGCATTTCTGGTGAAATACCTCCACACCGAAGAGCTGATTTTTTTGGTATTTTCACCTGGCATGTCAACGGCCATATTCCTCCCACGGACAACAGGTGTCTCCCCGGGTGCCTGACTTAAACAAACCACCTCACCATCAGAATCCTCCTGGTCAATTTCCTCCCCAGCGCCAGCAACACCCATATCCTCCTCATCCTGGTGTACTTCAACACTGACATCTTCAATCTGACTATCAGGAACTGGACTGCGGGTGCTCCTTCCAGCACTTGCAGGGGGCGTGCAAATGGTGGAAGGCGCATGCTCTTCACGTCCAGTGTTGGGAAGGTCAGGCATCGCAACCGACACAATTGGACTCTCCTTGTGGATTTGGGATTTCGAAGAATGCACAGTTCTTTGCTGTGCTGCTTTTGCCAGCTTGAGTCTTTTCATTTTTCTAGCGAGAGGCTGAGTGCTTCCATCCTCATGTGAAGCTGAACCACTAGCCATGAACATAGGCCAGGGCCTCAGCCGTTCCTTGCCACTCCGTGTGGTAAATGGCATATTGGCAAGTTTACGCTTCTCCTCCGACAATTTTATTTTAGGTTTTGGAGTCCTTTTTTTTCTGATATTTGGTGTTTTGGATTTGACATGCTCTGTACTATGACATTGGGCATCGGCCTTGGCAGACGACGTTGCTGGCATTTCATCGTCTCGGCCATGACTAGTGGCAGCAGCTTCAGCACGAGGTGGAAGTGGATCTTGATCTTTCCCTAATTTTGGAACCTCAACATTTTTGTTCTCCATATTTTAATAGGCACAACTAAAAGGCACCTCAGGTAAACAATGGAGATGGATACTAGTATACAATTATGGACTGCCTGCCGACTGCAGACACAGAGGTAGCCACAGCCGTGAACTACCGTACTGTACTGTGTCTGCAGCTAATATAGACTGGTTGATTAAGAGAAGATGTCTATGTAACTATGTATGTATAAAGAAGACTGAAAAAAATCCACGGTTAGGTGGTATACAATTATGGACGGACTGCCTGCCGAGTGCAGACACAGAGGTAGCCACAGCCGTGAACTACCGTACTGTACTGTGTCTGCAGCTAATATAGACTGGTTGATAAAGAGAAGATGTCTATGTAACTATGTATGTATAAAGAAGAATGAAAAAAAACCACGGTTAGGTGGTATACAATTATGGACGGACTGCCTGCCGAGTGCAGACACAGAGGTAGCCACAGCCGTGAACTACCGTACTGTACTGTGTCTGCAGCTAATATAGACTGGTTGATAAAGAGAAGATGTCTATGTAACTATGTATGTATAAAGAAGAATGAAAAAAATCCACGGTTAGGTGGTATTACAATTATGGACGGACTGCCTGCCGAGTGCAGAGACACAGAGGTAGCCACAGCCGTGAACTACCGTACTGTGTCTGCTGCGACTGGATGATAAATGATATAAAAAATATATATATATCACTACTGCAGCCGGACAGGTATATATTATATATTATATAATGACGGACCTGCTGGACACTGTCTGTCAGCAGAATGAGTTTTATTTTTATAGAATAAAAAAAAAAAACACACAAGTGAAGTCACACGACGAGTGTTTAACTTTTTCAGGCAATCACAATATAAGTATACTACTAACTATACTGGTGGTCAGTGTGGTCAGGTCACTGGTCAGTCACACTGGCAGTGGCACTCCTGCAGCAAAAGTGTGCACTGTTTAATTTTAATATAATATGTACTCCTGGCTCCTGCTATAACCTATAACTGGCACTGCAGTAGTGCTCCCCAGTCTCCCCCACAATTATAAGCTGTGTGAGCTGAGCAGTCAGACAGATATATAATATATATAGATGATGCAGCACACTGGCCTGAGCCTGAGCAGTGCACACAGATATGGTATGTGACTGACTGAGTCACTGTGTGTATCGCTTTTTTCAGGCAGAGAACGGATATATTAAATAAACTGCACTGTGTGTCTGGTGGTCACTCACTATATAATATATTATGTACTCCTGGCTCCTGCTATAACCTATAACTGGCACTGCAGTAGTGCTCCCCAGTCTCCCCCACAATTATAAGCTGTGTGAGCTGAGCAGTCAGACAGATATATATAATATTATATATAGATAATAGATGATGCAGCACACTGGCCTGAGCCTGAGCAGTGCACACAGATATGGTATGTGACTGACTGAGTCACTGTGTGTATCGCTTTTTTCAGGCAGAGAACGGATATATTAAATAAACTGCACTGTGTGTCTGGTGGTCACTCACTATATAATATATTATGTACTCCTGGCTCCTGCTATAACCTATAACTGGCACTGCAGTAGTGCTCCCCAGTCTCCCCCTCAATTATAAGCTGTGTGAGCTGAGCAGTCAGACAGATATATATAATATTATATATAGATAATAGATGATGCAGCACACTGGCCTGAGCCTGAGCAGTGCACACAGATATGGTATGTGACTGAGTCACTGTGTGCTGTGTATCGCTTTTTTCAGGCAGAGAACGGATTATAAAGTAAACTGCACTGTCCTCACTAGTAAACTCTCTCCACTCAGTCTCTACACTTCTACAGTAACAGTACTCCTCCTAGTCAGCTCCAGTAAATCTCTCTCAGTCTCTTATAATCTAAATGGAGAGGACGCCAGCCACGTCCTCTCCCTATCAATCTCAATGCACGTGTGAAAATGGCGGCGACGCGCGGCTCCTTATATAGAATCCGAGTCTCGCGATAGAATCCGAGCCTCGCGAGAATCCGACAGCGTCATGATGACGTTCGGGCGCGCTCGGGTTAACCGAGCAAGGCGGGAAGATCCGAGTCGCTCGGACCCGTGAAAAAAAACATGAAGTTCTGGCGGGTTCGGATTCAGAGAAACCGAACCCGCTCATCTCTAGTAAATAGAACACTACTGTATGCTGTTGAGGTAATTTAAGCATTGCTATAGTTTACCTCTTGTATAAGTGGGCTGCTGCCTGCCCGCTTCTGGGCCAGCCCACCTTTCATGGCCCTGTCTTGGGCCCCCATAAATCATTGGCTCTGTATTGGAGAGGGAAAAAAAGTTACATTCCAATACTATACAATTATTACTGTATACTGTAGGTACAGTATTATACTGTATTGCATTTGCTGGCATTCAAAATATAAAGTACTGTACAAGAGTTTAGCTTCAACAGGTCATAAACAAATTGTCAAAGGAATAAAACACCACAGTACAAATACTGTAGACATTTATGCATTAGCAGTCATGACATTTCATGACAGCTTCAGTGTGGCAAAAAAAGAGGGTTACAGTACTGTAGGTGGTGTTGTAGGGAGTACTATCAATAATAGTGGACTGTACTCAGAGCCAGCCATAACCAATATGATTCCATAGACAAGTTTTTGGATGGTGCCCCCTTGCACAGACGCTATTTCCGCCTCTTACCCTGTACCCCTTTCCCAGCCCCATCACACCTCAACCATCAGTCCTCATTTTGGTGCTCCTACAACCTACTGTATGTTTAAAATAGGAACAGTGTGCACATTCGGTGTGCATCCCAAAACGGTGCCTGTTCTTGCTGGGAAGGGGCATGGCCACACAGTAATTCCCCAAGTTGAAATTACGCCACACAGCACTGCAACTTTATTCACATTATATCATGCAATAGTGTCTCTTATTCTCGTTACATCATATGATAGTACCACATTACTCCTTAAAGTATTCCCACTTATTCACATTGCATCACATCATATTGCTCTTTGTTCACATTAGACCACACAGTAGTGCCCTTGCTACAGTATATGTTACGTAACAGAGTACTGTAGTACCCCTTATACACATAATGCTGCACATTAGTAATGCTTTTTGCATGCAGATAGAAACACAGTCACACACAGAATGCACTGTAGGCATGCTGCATATCATGTTCATCAGCAGAAGCTGCTTGTGCCCCTAGGCATTTGCCAAGTATGCCTATGCCTAGGGCAGGCTCAGACTGTACTGTAAGTAACAGATGGAAAAGCACAACAGATAGGAGGGCCCTGCTCAAAAGTTCTTATAGTACTGTACAGTACAGTACAGTACATTGGAGCTAATTCAGACCTGATTGTACTGCTGCATTCACATATTCACCCTTGCAAGCGTGCAAATGCATGTGTATGCAGAGCTGTGAAAATCCAGTATGTGCAGTCTGTGCACAGCCCAGGGCTTTCTCCTACTGTGCGATGAGATCAGGCTGAGTGGGGACCGAGCTGACATCAAACACCCTCCCTAATAACTCGTGTCCAAATGCGTTTTTCCAGACACTCCCAGTAAATGGTCAGTTTTCACCCACAAAAGGCCTCTTCCTGTCAACCGCCTTGGATATGCCCGTGCGATCGTAATTTTTGAGCCAGACTGTCGCCAATGCCTATTGTTGTTTGGCGGCGTGTGTGAGCATTGCGGTATGCCCAGCAGCCATCAGGTCTGAATCACCCCCACTGTGCATTTGGATTACATACACAATCCCACCGGACGGGATACTGGCTGTTTACAGTATATACTGTACCAACAGCTGCATCCCTCCTGCCAGAACGCCAGCAGAGGGATGAGTGCTCCAAGTCTCCTTGCAGCCTTGTTGCTCTCGCCACGCAGCATAACTCCACACAGGATCTATTCTCACTCTATGGGTGTCGTGGACACCCACAAGTGGGAACATATGTAGCGTAGGGATTACGCCTATCGGCATTGTCACTGTTAACCCAACAGCCGGCATTTAACTGCAATGAGCAGAAAGACAGAAATGGATAGACTATCAGTATGGAAGACAGGGGTAGGATGAAAGATGGCTGGGTGTGATGAAGAAGTGGGCATTGAGAGCCTGTCTTACAAGCAAGTTTAATAACTGTACAGTACTGTACAGTACTTTAGACCTGGAGAATTCCAGAGATACAGTACTGTACAGCAGGGACGTGCAGTCAGGGGAGGCAGGGGAGGCAGTGCCTCCCCTGTCATAATCATTAAAATAATATAAAGAAAATACTTATGACACATATTCTGTGTCATAAGTATATGCATTAGGCTTTATATTATTTTAATGCTTCTTTGTGTGTAAATATTCTTTTTAATTGAGTTTAGGAGGCACCGCTGTCAGTGCCTCCCGCTGTCAGTGCAGAGGTCAGGAAGCGGGGAGGCGGCACCAAGAATTGGGCTGTAAAAGACAATTCAAAAATGCAGCTGAAGCGGCACTTAGTGGAAGTGCCGCTTTGACAGGGGACTGGCAGGGGCGTGCTTTCAACCCATAGCACGCCCCTGTAGCCAGTGCTTAAAGTGGGCCGGAACGGGGCGGAACTGCGTTCCGTCACTTCAAATTGAAGGCGGAACCAGTTCCGCCTCCGTCCGGCCACTAGCGTCTGATCAGTGTACTTGGAAACTTGCAGCAGCCGCCAGCCAATCCTGGCTCATGGGCGGACCGGCTGCCAATAAAAAGAAAGCAAGGCTTTTTTTTTAAAAAAAGTGGGTGAGCATGTGAGCCAATCATGGCTCGCGCACCGCCAGCCAATGAGAAGCTGCCTCGTGGCACCTTCTCATTGGCTGGCGGTCCGCTAGCCGTGATTGGTGCACAATCGGCGCCATAATCAGATTCAAAGAGCGGCCTCTTCTTTTGATCAGCAGCCGGTCCGCAGGAATGGCTGACGGCTGCAGACAACGTCAAACCTCACTACAGCTGGGACCTACTGACGCACCCTGCTACTCCTCCGTCCCACTGACAGAGGTGTACTCCCTCCTCTCTCCCGCGTCTAGCAGTCCCCGGATAGCCGCCTCCCTCAAGTGCAGTGCCACCGGCTGTCCCCATCTCTATGATGCCGGTGGACAGCACATTTCACAGTTCAAGCTTGAGGCTTCTCTCACAAATAAATAAACAATAATCATTGCACTGCGATGCAGGAGGACTGCCAGGCAGACCCATCGCAGTGCACCGATTATTGTTTATTTATTTGTGAGAGAAGCCTCAAGCTTGAACTGTGATCTGTGCTGCCGCGGCACAGCTCCGTGCAGCCCTTTCATTTCCCAAGCAGTGCAGGGGACACTCACTGCACTACTCATCGGCAGGAACTCCCGTCTTCCTCGGCTCCAGTCCACAGCTGCCAGTGCCTCCCATAATTACACTTACACAGGTCAGATGTGAGCTGCTGCTGTCCCTGGGGAAGGAGGGAGAAGGGGGAGTGTGTGTGTACTATCTGCAGTCCCAGCATATGTGTGTGTGTGTAATTTGCAGTCCTTTTGTGTATGTGTGTGGGAGGGGGGGGAATGAGCATGTGTGTAATGTATTCGGCAGTTTAAGTCATACTTGCCTACCTGACCCTCTCCATGAGGGAGAAAATGCTCTGTTCCTGAACTTTCCTGGTAATGTATGATTGCCATCACCTGTGGTGAGCTAGTTAATTGATAAGAAAGGTGTTTCACCACAGGTGATGGCAATCATACATTACCAGGAAAGTCCAGGAACAGAGCATTTTCTCCCTCATGGAGAGGGTCAGGTAGGCAAGTATGGTTTAAGTGTCTGTGAGTGTGTGGGGGGGGGGGACAGTCTGCGGTCCCAGTGTGTGTTTGTAATTTGCAGTCATGGTGTGGTGGGGCAGACTGCAGTCCCAGTGTGCGTGTGTATGTACAGTCTGCAGTCCCAGTGTGTGTGCGGGGGCATTTTATTTATATATGACACACACACACGCCCCCCACCCTACCAAATCCTGTGTTTGCCCCTGCAGTGGACGATGAGGGTGCAGCTACAGGAGCTCGGAGTTGTTGCACTGCTGTTCGGGATCTTTCTGTGAGTACCGGGGCTGAGACCCCCTCGCTGTGTTTATATAGTGATACTGCTCTGTATGTATCCAGCTGGGGTCCCCTACCCCCATCTTGGCTGTGTATTGGGTTAACTTATATGCTTCCCAGGTTGCAGGTGTAGTTTTAGGCTGGCTCAGTTTTTTCATTAATGTTAAAGTAACAGTGATGTAATTAGGTGTAATGGAGCTGATTTTTAATTGGGGGTACTATTGTGTGACCACGCCCCTTCTTAGTGAGGCCACACCCCCTTTCTGCGGCGCGCGCCTACGGCGCGCAGGTGATAGTGGAGATGAGTTCCCCCACCTCTCCAGGACCACTTTAAGCCCTGCCTGTAGCTAACACTGACCAGCAGCAGCGGTGGAGCAGGAAGCTGCTGGCTGCCTGTCAGCTGTCAGGCCGGAATCAGGAGAGCGGGAGGGGAGCTGTCCCAGAGGCCAAGTCTTCCCCTTGTCCCTCCGCCGCCGCCGTCCCCGAGGTCCGCCGCCACCGTCCCCGAGGTCCGCCGCCGCCGTCCCCGAGTCCCGCCGCCGCCGTCCCTGCTCAGCCCCTGAGACGAGCTCCCTGCTGCCGCTGTCTGTCTTCCGCGGCTCTGCAGCGTCGCAGCAGCTGCCAGGATCTGCGTCGTGTGGACGTGGATCGTGGCCCCCCAAGGCGAGTACCACACACAAGTACACGCACACACACACACACACACACACACTGTGATGTAATGTGTAAGAAAAATAAAAAAGGAGACGCTGTCTGGCGTAATGTGTAAAAATGGGGACGCTGTCTGTCGTAATGTGTAAAAAAGGGACGCTGTCTGCCGTAATGTGTAATAAGGGGATGCTGTCTGTCGTAATGTGTAAAAAAGGGACGCTGTCTGCCGTAATGTGTAATAAGGGGACGCTGTCTGTCGCAATGTGTAATAAGGGGACGCTGTCTGTCGTAATGTGTAAAAAAGGGACGCTGTCTGTCGTAATGTGTAATAAGGGGACGCTGTCTGTCGTAATGTGTAAAAAAGGGACGCTGTCTGTCGTAATGTGTAATAAGGGGACGCTGTCTGTCGTAATGTGTAATAAGGGGACGCTGTCTGTCGTAATGTGTAAAAAAGGGGGGAGCTGTCTGCCGTAATGTGTAAAAAGAGGACGTTGTCTGCCGTAATGTGTAAAAAATGACGCTGTCTGCCGTAATGTGTAAAAAGAGGACGTTGTCTGCCGTAATGTGTAAAAAATGACGCTGTCTGCCGTAATGTGTAAAAAATGACGCTGTCTGCCGGAATGTGTAAAAAAGGGGACGCTGTCTGCCGTAATGTGTAAAAAAGGGACGCTGTCTGCCGTAATGTGTAAAAAGGGGGACGCTGTCTGCCGTAATGTGTAATAAGGGGACGCTGTCTGTCGTAATGTGTAAAAAAGGGACGCTGTCTGCCGTAATGTGTAAAAGGGGGTACCTAACTCTGATCCCAAATCCCCCAAATATTTCAACTCACGGGCTACCTAAAACAAATATTATTATTTTTTAAATGTTTAAATAAAAAAATAGAAGTAGGCAGGCACTGTCAGCCTACTTCGATGACATCACAAGTGGCGGTAAGTTTCATCACCGGACTTTGCGGATCATTATGGCTGCAGTGCCTCACCAGCCAATGACCTCACCGTACGCCACTGCTGTACAGTACTGTAGAGAGCAGCTTCTGCAAAATATTGGAGGTGGCAGTTTAAGGAAGAAATCAGTAGTCAGGAAACGCAGCATGCATTTGTGGAGTGAAGAGGGTGAAAAAGGAGAGAATGTACAGTATGTACTGTAAGGTTATGTCAGAGATGATCAGCTCAGTGTTATACATGTTACAGTAAGTTAGAGTACAGTACAGTGCATTATGTATTTCTCTCCTATTACCTGGTGTCTCCTCCACTGGGTGGCGACGGACTGTAAAAAGATAAAATACAGTTAGTCATATCAGTTTGACTTAAAATAATGTTGGAGAAAAAAATACTGTAATTACAGTACCAACTATTGCTACTGTACAGTATATTTACCAAAAATGTATTCAGGCTCGTCGTCTGTGGGTAAAAGAGAAGAATATTATAAGATACAGTATACAGTAAAAAGTATAGTAATAGTACACTAGTGTCCAGGCCCAGTGACAGGTGGGTAAAAAAAGGAATGCTTGTGACAGGCATGGTGATTCCAAGGGGCCCCACCGAGACCATCAGAAAATTTGTGAGTGGCCCGTATGCCGGTGATTATGACTAGACTAAGGTAGCAACTTTTTTTTTTTTATTATGTATACTGTACAGTACTGTACTGTATGTGCTACCTATTTACACTCCATACAATGATGGCATATTGTACAGTACATTTTAAATATTTAGCGGTTACTGTAGTGGTAATTTTTGGGATGACAGTATCAGCATACTGTAAGGATCCAACTGCAGCCCCCAAACAGATGCCGCCCCTAGGTACAGTACGTGCCTCTCGTGCTTAATGGGAAATCCATCACTGAGTAGCTAGAGAGAGAGATGAATGGAGAGACAGTAACAAGGAGAGAGAGAGAGAGAGAGAGAGAGAGAGAGAGAGAGAGAGAGAGAGAGAGAGGTAAATCTAGTAAGGTGGGAAATTTTTTTTTTTTAGAACAGGTGATGTTGTCCATACAGTAGCAACCAATCAAATATTACCTACTGTACTGCATTATCGTCTGTAAGTGTAGCTAGATAAATGTTAATGTGGAATGGGATCGGTTGCTACTGTATGGGCAACATCACCAGTTCAAACAAAAACACTCATCTAAAGTCCCCCATCCACTATTCTGATTTGTGCAATTTTCATCCGATTTCTATGCATTTGCCAGAAAAAAATGATGAAAAGTGCTACTCTGATGGCATCTGATCAATGTCAGTAATAATTCTTACCACTAAATTGCACCTCATCATCATCCTCCTCCTCCTCGACGGCCTGTTCCAGTGTAGGGCCTGTGAAAAAAAACAATGAGAAAAAAAGGTTAATTCCAGGAAATACACTACTGTACTATTTTCAACACAATGTTGCACATACAGAAACATAGAATTTGACGACAAATACTGTAAGAACCACTTTGCCCATCTAATCTCCCTCTTTTTTTTACCATTTTTTACATCAAACCCTATTTGATCCTTATTTCTTTGTAAGGATATCCTTATGTCTCTTCCATGCATGTTTAAATACTGTAGCTCTACTGCTTTAGGCTCTACCACCTCTGTTGGGAGGCTATTCCACTTGTGCACTTTCTGTGAAGTAATTTTTCTTAAAATTCCCTCCTTGGATTTGGATTTTGGCGTGTTTTGGATTCTGTTTTTTTTTTTTTTTTTTTAAACCCTCAAAAACAGCTTAAATCATAGCATTTGGGGGTAAATTTGATCCTATAGTATTATTAACCTCAATAACCATAATTTCCACTCATTTCCAGTCTATTCTGAACACCTCACACCTCACAATATTATTTTTAGTCCTACAATTTGCACCGAGGTCACTAGATGACTAAGCTAAGCGACCCAAGTGGCCGGCACAAACACCTGGCCCATCTAGGAGTGGCACTGCAGTGTCAGACAGGATGGCACTTATAAAAATTTGCCCCAAACATCACATGATGCAAAGATAAATAAATAAAAAAAGAGGTACAAGATGGAATTGTTCTTGGGCCCTCCCACCCACCCTTATGTGGTATAAACAGGACATGCACACTTTAACAAACCCATCATTTCAGCGACAGGGTCTGCCACATGACTGTGGCTGAAATGACTGATTGGTTTGGGCCCCCACCAAAAAAAGAAGCAATCAATCTCTCCTTGCTCAAACTGGCTCTACAGAGGCAATATGTACCAGACTGGACTTACTTGATGGGTACAGTGTGGTGGGGGACAGAGGGTGCTGGTCCTAATCCTCCGCCACAGCCTGTGACAGTGTAGGGCCTGTGAAAACAAAAATTCCATGAAATATACTTTTGTATTCTGTGTTGAATACAGTATAACAAAAATTCAGTCAGGTTGGAGGAGAGTAGATTTCGCACACAGAGACGAGAATGTCGAGGCCAGAATCAGGGGGTAGTGGAGGAGGTTTAGGATACCGTACCTCACCCTGTTGGGATTGCTGCAATCATAATGCCGCTGTCGGTCACCTGACCGCTGGAATCCTGACTGCTGGTCACGCAAACCCAACCCATTGGTTTAACACAATGTACAGTACAGTACAATACTGCAGTTTACTTACCAAGTTGGGGAGAGGGCTTCTCCTCCTCCTCTTCCTCCTCACTGTCAATAATTACTGAGTGGAAAAAAAAAATCTTAACAAAATACAGTACAGTACAGTTATAGTACTACAAAATTGTACAGTAGTCTACAGTTGTACAGTGCTACAGGAGGCAGAGAGATATTCATAATACAGTAGGAGCAGAATGACTGTCCAGTGGTAGGGGACATACAGTACTGTACTGTACTGTACCTGTATTTAAAACACCTGCTGTCTGGATCCCGACATTCAGAATGCAGAGTCCGGAATTAGAGTATGATTGGAGGGTTAGGCTAGAGGAGGGTGGGTAGGATGCACAATTTTGGGCACCATACTACAAAATGGATATCGTGAAACTCGAAAAGGTTCAGAGGCGGGCTACCAAACTGATCAAGTGGATTAAGAAGCTGGAATACGAGGAAAGGCTTGCTAGGCTAGGCATGTTTACGTTGGAAAAGAGGAGATTAAGAGGGGACATGATTAACCTTTACAAATATATACAATAAGGGGACAATACACAGGAACTGTTTTTGATAAGATCGACACAGAGGACACGTGCACAGTCACTCGTGTTGGAGGAGAGGCAATTTCGCACACAGAGGCGAAAAGGGTTCTTCACAGTGAGGGAAATATTGTACATGTTTGGAATTCCCTGCATGAAAAGTCATAAAAGTGGACTCGCTCAATACTTTTAAGAATGGGCTTGAGAAAATCCTACTGTACTTACTATACTGTGGCTCTTCCTCCTCCTCCCCCGACTCCACGTAAGCGACATCTGTGTTGAATATAAAAGAAAATTATAAGCCAAAAAATAAAAGTCAAATTTGACATTGTTATTTCCAATACTACTGTACTAAAGTATTATCCAATACTTTACAGTAGTACAGTGCTACAGGAAGTAGAGAGACAGAGAGACATTCTTAGCCGGAGTGTGGAATGACCGTCCATTGGTAGGGGACGTACTGTACCTGCATCTAAAATACCAGCTGTCCGGACCCCGGCATTCAGAATGAAGAGGCCGGAATCAGAGTATGAATGGAGGGTTAGGGGGAGGAGTGTTTGGATACCGTACCTCAACTTGATGTGATTTCTGCAATCAAGATGCCGCTGTCGGTCACTCGACTGCTGGAATCCTTACCACTGGTCACTCGAACCCAACCCATTGGTACACAATTGGAAAACTCACCTCTTCAGACAAGCCTACTGTATCATATTCCAGACCCACCCACATAACCTTCAATGCTTCCTTATCCAATTACATCCTCTCTGTACAGAACACACAACCTCACCTATTTCCCTATAGATTGTAACCTTGCGAGCAGGGCCTTCCTGCCTCTACTGTAGGTCTGTCTGTTTTTACCCAGTTTTGGTCTATGACTGCTATTCTAATTGTAAAGCGCAACGGAATACTGTTAATAAATCCTAAAAAAAGAAATGTACAATACAGTACAGTAGAGTACTGTACAGTAGATTACAATTCTTACCAGGCTGGCCTGAAGGCTCCCCCATCTCCTCCTCCTCCGCCTCCATGTCAATAATGAGGCGATCTGTGTGTAAAAGATAACAAGTATTGTAAAATAAAAAAAATGACATTAATACTGTAGGACACTAGTGTGTCTAACAAAAAAAAATGATTACCACTTCCGGAGCTTGCTGCCTCCGGCTCCTGGGCAGGTGGGGTAGGCTCCTGGGTGGGTGGAGCACGTGCTGCAGTTGAAAACTAACACTGTAACATAAGCTACTGTACAGTACAATGAAATAAAGTACAGTAAATAATGGATAAATAAATCAAAATATCATAAGATACAGTATGCCGGCGCTTAGTATCCCGACGATGGCATCCCGAATGCAAAAATACCAAATCTGAAAATCCCCACAGGGGGTTGTTAAGTATATCCCCCCCCCCCCAACCAAAAACCTACCCTCAAGCAGCCTAAACCTCCCACTTGGTGCTTCATCCTAGGTCCTCCCTGCCTAAACCTAACTACCCATGGCTGCAGCATAACCCTAAACCTACTCGCTCCCTCCGTATCACTAGTATCCAGATGATAGCACCACAAATGCAAAAATTCCAAATGCGAAAATCCCAACAATGGTTTGTTAAGTACTGTATAGTTGTGAAAGAACAGTTGTGAAAGAACAGTAGGGTGGTATGGAGTACCATTAAGAAATTTGTTGGTGGTACACAGTACCATCAGCCCTCCACTGGTGCATAATTTATAAGGGGCATTTTTGAGTGTGGTACATAAAATGGTGTCAGTGGCATAACTGTGTGTGGCATAATATGTACTGTAATAGGCATTATAGCGTGTGGTATAATACTGTATGTAAGGCATTACGGTATTTGGCATAATGTGTAAGGGGAATTACAGTGTCTGGCATAATGTGGCCATGCCCCTATTGTCATGTAGCAACTCCCCTAGTTTTGGGTTACCACGCCCCCTCATGACACCCATTTCAACTATCGGTACCACTAAGAAAAAATTTCTACTGTACTTGCACCACTGAGACTGTAATAGCCCTCTCCCCTCTAACCCTAACGATTCCCTCCTGCAGCCTAAACCTACCCCTTGGTGCTTAACCCTGGTGGTGCCTAAGCGTAACTGTCCCTTCCCTGGCTGTATACGCATTGCATCCGGCGTCCTTACGATCAGGATCCTGTCTGTTGGGATCATGAAGCCGGTCTCCCACCCAATTCGAGACATCAGCACCGCCATTTTCAGGGGTGTGTGGATTCCAGCACCAGGATCCCGACCGCCGTGATCCCAAGTCATGAAAGTCGCAACAGAATTTTTGTTACACAATCCCATTGGGAAGTGAGGCAAAAATTGGAGAGTATTGTGCTTACCGGATGAGATGGGGCCTGGTGGAGCTTCCTCCTCCTGGCCCTGTGGTGAGTGCGGGCGTGCAGCTGGCAGTGGTACTGTAGGGAAAAAAAATAACAGTGCTGTAAGTGAAGCTGTCAAGTTGTAATATGTACTGTACAGTATCCAGGACACATGTACAGTAGTGTAACGATGACAGTCGCACCAGAATCCTCGTTACACAATATCACTGGGAAGCAAAGCAGTAATCAGAGAGTAGTGTGCTTACCGGCTGCACTGGTGCCTGGCGGTGCCTCCTCCGGGCCATGCGTCGGGTGCGGGTGGGCAGGGGGTGGTGGTGGTGGTACTGTGGGAAAATTTGTCATACGAGCGTATTAAAACACGGTGGATGCCACTAATACAATTAGAAATCCCTAGCACCCCTAGGGGGGAGACAGCAGCACAGAATATGTCAGCGGACAGCATAACTCCTGACTGCCTGGACCTATTTACAACACACTCGGTACACATACAGTATGACTTACAGGCTAGGAACAAACACTGTGGGGATAAGACACCCCTAGCACCCCTAGGGGTGGGCCAGCAGCACAGACTATATCAGGACATGCATGATACAGTATGTCAATAATAACAGGGCTGCATGTGACACGGACAGTGACATGATGTGAGGAGGAGAATGCAGGTAGAACAAACCCACACACTGAGAGTTATATACTGGAAGTACAGTAGCATGGTCCCCCTGCAGCACAGAGTATATCAGGAGATAGA
Source organism: Pseudophryne corroboree (assembly GCF_028390025.1). NCBI lineage: Eukaryota > Metazoa > Chordata > Amphibia > Anura > Myobatrachidae > Pseudophryne > Pseudophryne corroboree. Next base: position 614,623,363 of record NC_086447.1, read on the forward strand.
TAATGTGCTGCGCTATATAAGAAACTATAAAAATAATATAATTTCACAGGAGCACCAACATGATGTGAGGAGGGGAATGGAGGCAGAAAGAAGCCACAGACTGGTATAGTGGGAAGAGCGAGGGGACCAAAAAGGGGTCCGGCCACTACACAATCTGCAGCAGAGAAGCCAGATACAGTATGTCTAAAGTATACAGTATACTAGATCACCAACAAACATAAATAAACAAACAACTATCACTGTAATTTACCATCCTCATCCCGTAGCGAAGCACGGGTATTCAGATATCTACAATGTTATTTATACTGTGTGTCTAATATTTACAGTTAGTTTTGTAAACAGACATTCTTAACATCACGGGCCACCAGATCTCACAGGAAGTGTCCCACCCTCCCTCCCATCCGGATTGCAGTGAGTTATCTGTGCTGGTCAGGACAGGGGGGTGGGATTGTATAAATCACTACAGTATGTACACTACTGTATTTGACAATACTTACCAGCTTGGCGGCGCCTATCCTGCCTCCTGTGCCGTCGTGCTACCAGCCCTGTAAAAAATATATATATACAGTATAATGGCAGCATACTGTACAGCCAATGAAATTCAACATTAACAGCATCTTTATGACATCACAATCAATGGAATTGTTCATTCTAGTACCCTGCACTTAATCACTCAGGAGGGCATAGTGTACTGTACTGTCTTCAAAACTTAAGGGGCACATTTCTAAATGTGACATACAGTACACTTACAGTATCGCTACAGTACAGTAGGCCCAGGGTATTAGACAGAACACTACCTTTATAGACATTGTAACACATTAGCATTGCCCTTATAAACATTATGACACACATCAGCATGCAGCCCTCCCACCCTTAACCATCTCAGTACTGTTCATTACAGTATAAATTGATTTCATGACAGATGATGCTGCACTCACCTGAATTCATCTTATTCACGTCATGTCACAGTAGTGCAGTTTATTCACGTCACAGTACTGTCCTTGATTCACGCTGTGTCACACAGTAGAGCACCTTATTCACGTTACTGTACTGTACGTTATAGTAGTGCAGTAGTATATCCACATTACGTCACAAAGTAGAGATCTGCCACAGTCATGAACCTTATAACACATTATGCAAGAGTAATGCACGTCAGAACACATTAGGCCACTGTAACATCCCTTAGAATAATTTCTGCCACGGTAACGTCCCTTAGAACACTGTACTATCTGAAACACAAATCTCCCTTATAACAAAAAAATATTGACTGGAACTTTGGGAATAAAACCCGGGACTCTCAGCGTGGGAGGCAGGAGACTGCAATTACAGCTGCATGTTACACTGAATGATAATGGCCCTCATTCCGAGTTGATCGCTCGCAAGGCGAATTTAGCAGAGTTGCTCAGGCAAAGCCTACGCCTACTGGGAGTGTATCTTAGCTTCTTAAAATTGCGACCGATGTATACGCAATATTGCGATTACAAACTACTTAGCAGTTTCAGAGTAGCTTCAGACTTACTCGGCATCTGCGATCAGTTCAGTGCTTGTCGTTCCTGGTTTGACGTCATAAACACACCCAGCGTTCGCCCAGACACTCCCCCGTTTCTCCGGCCACTCCTGCGTTTTTTCCGGAAACGGTAGCGTTTTTATCCACACGCCCCGAAAACGCCGTGTTTCCGCCCAGTAACACCCATTTCCTGTCAATCACACTACGATCGCCGGAGCGATGAAAAAGCCGTGAGTAAAAATACTATCTCCATTGTAAAATTACTTGGTGCAGTCGCAGTGCGAATATTGCGCATGCGTACTAAGCGGAATTTCACTGCGATGCGATGAAAAATACCGAGCGAACGACTCGGAATGAGGGCCAATGTACGATATATTGCACAATACGTTGCAGGTACACTGCATGACACACTGCAATTACACCACACGATGCACTGCACAACACTGCATATGCACTGCACTATGTGATACAGTACACTGCACAATACGACAAACTGCACATTACACTGCACATTACACTGCACAATACACTGCAGGTACACTGCACGACACACTGCAATTACACCACACGATGCACTGCACGACACTGCATACTGTATGCACTGCGCTGCGTGATACGACAAACTGCACAATACACTGCACATTTCCCTGCAAAATATGATACAATGTACACTGCACAAAACACTGCAATTACCACATGTGTATACAGTACACTGCACGATGTGATTCACTATGCATTACACTCACTGCACAATACCATATACTGAATGTACACTGCATGACATGCTGCAATTACGCAGCATGATACACTGTGATACACTGCATATACTGTACACTGCATGATACACTGCACAATCGTAGACCACGTCGATTGTAAAGAACTATATATACAAGTTAAAAAAATAATAATAGTTTTTGTAAAACTCATGTCGATCTTTTTCCATGTCAACTTAACGGCCATGTCAACCTACAGTATAACTGTTGTCAACCAATTTCAAAAGCAGGTCGACACCAATTGGTTGACACCAGATATAGGTTGACATGGTGTGTCGACCTAGATGGTGTCACTTTTGACATGAATAGTAAATGTAATAAAAATTGGAAAAGTGTAAAAAAAAACAAATTGACCTTTTGACCCTGGTTAATGTTTGCGCCTTGTTTAACCATTTGTTTACCACAGATACAGTGCTGTATAGACCGGATACCTGCTGCTACAGCAGCCCCTGCTATAATGTACTGTACCTGTAACTACAGTAACTTAAAGTACAGTAATCTACAGTAATGTACTGTACTTACAATCCCTTATGGCCTGCAGGCGCCTTGGAGTCCTCCGGACGAGGTCACTCCACCTCCTCTGCAGTGACCTCATGGATCTCCTGCGGTTGTATGTCCGGAGGATCTCCCTGCTGGCCCTGCTATAGGATCTGACTTTCTCCTCGTTGCTGGCGAGAGTTCTGTCCTGCCAGCGAACGAGGAGACGCAGCTCACCAAGAGCATAAGGACGGTCCCTAACAGCAGCCATTACACCGTCCTTATGCGCAAGACCGTCTCAGACGTCGTGCGTCTCAGACATCGTGCCTCTCAGACGTCGTGCGTCTCAGACGTCGCGCGTCTCAGACGTCATGCGTTACAGGCATTCAATGTTGTTACTGTGTGACAGTTTCCCTTAGTTTTGAATATGCCCTTTCTTTGACCACGGTATTTTCCACTGTCTCGCCCTATGCCCTTCCCTCCTGGGAGCCTACGCAGGTCCTGTGCAATACACAAACACCGAAGATCTACAGTACTGTTTTGCTCAATTAGTTGCGTCAGAATACACTCATTTCTACTCATTACCGCTGTGTAGTTGCATTTAGCGTAAAGAATCGCTCCTGCAGATGTACTCTGATTTATGTGAAACTTGTGTGCATCCTTCCATTGACTGTCTTACAATGAAAATAAAATAATACAGTATATTATTACAATAAAATTAAAAAAAGGCACATCATGACTCGAATACTAGACCCCCAGCGTGTGAGGTGGGAGCCTTCATCGCTAGCCCACGACGCCTCATGAGAGATTCACAATTTCATTTGTAAAAGTACAGCAAACAGCGCCCGGCCCCCTCCCCATTGGTGTTGGTTTATGCCTTAGTGGACTCGGACGCTCGCATTTCCATAGCACGGTATTTTCCACCGCCTCCTGCTAGCCCATCGCCCTTCCCCCTGGGAGCCTGCACAGGGAGGGAATTCAGATCATGTGAAATACACAAACGCCGAAGATCTACAGTACTGTTTTGCTCAGTCAGAATACACTCATTTATACTCATTACCGCTGGGTAGTTGCATTTAGCGTAAAGAATCGCTCCTGCAGATCTACTCTGATTTATGTGAAAGTTGTGTGCATACTTCCATTGGATGTATTAGAGAGAATAAAAAATAATATTAAAGTGAATGTCACGGGAACACATTATAAAAAAAAAGGTTGGCACTTCCTTCCCATTGGTGTTGGTTTATGCCGTAGGTGACTCGGACGCTCATGTAATTGCATTTCAAAGGCACAGTATTTTCCATCGTCTCCCCCTACCCCCATCGCCCTTCCCCCCTGGGAGCTTGCACAGGTCATGCAGTAGACAGGGAGGAAATTCAGGTCCTGTGCAATACACAAACGCCGAAGATCTACAGTTCTGTTTTGCTCAGTTAGCTGCATCAGAATACACTCATTTCTACTCATTGCCGCTGTGTAGTGGCATTTAGCATAAAGAATCGCTCCTGCAGATGTACTCTGATTTATATGAAACTTGTGTGCACCCTTCCATTGACTGTCTTACAATGAAAATAAAATAATACAGTATATTATTACAATTAAAAAAAAAGGCACATCAGGACTCGAACCCTGGACCCCCAGCGTGGGAGGTGGGAGCCTTCATCGCTAGCCCACGACGCCTCATGAGAGATTCACAATTTCATGTGTAAAAGTACAGCAAACAGCGCCCGGCCCCTTCCCCATTGGTGTTGGTTTATGCCTTAGGGGACTCGGATGCTCGCATTTCTAAAGCACGGTATTTTCCACTGCCCACCATTCCCATTATGCCTTAGGGAACTCAGATGCTCATGTACTGTACATGTATTTTAAAAGCACAGTGTTTATACATTGTACTGTACATTCTTCCTTTTACACAATTAGTTGCGTCTCCATACACATACAGTACTCCATACACATACAGTAGGTCACCATCTTTTTCCACCGCCTCCCGTTACGCCTACAGTATTAACATTACAGTCGTCACTGACCAATTGCCAGAGCTGTAGATCAATCCTCCGCTATACTGTACGATCGAAAGTACTGGATTAGTGGAGCATTAGCCACCCAGTGGTGGAGATGTGTAATGCATGCTGAGTATCTAGAATTGCCTCAACGCGCCTGCCTGTGATTAAACTCAGCTATCGCCTTAGCGTGACTAAACGTCCGTCTAGGCGGAGAATCAGTCAAGATAAAGGTGGCTACATTTGTATGGCTGGTATCTAAACAGGATACGATTAACTTACCAGCTGTCGAGATCCCAGCAATCAAGATACAGACGCCAGAATCCCAACAGCCGAGTTAATGCCTGTGAACGGAATCCTGACACAAGCCCAGTATTCCCACTTGGGTGGTGGTCCATGTCACCACCCAAAGGGGAATAAAATAGTGTGCCAAGCTAAGCCCGACACCGGGCTCGAAGCGCGGCAAGCGTACCCGCAATGCTCACTGTCAGGATTACGGTGGTGGTCTCCTGACCGCCAGGATCCCATACCAAATCAATCTAAATGTTTTAATCTATTGAGGCGTGAAACATGATCTTTTGGGTTTGTGTGAGACCCCTTTAGTGGTGCCATATATAAATACATTTAATACAGTTTATTTACAAATATTACTATGACTTATAATGCTTATTGTGTTATATACTGTAAATACATAAATATAAACAGCCGCCTATATTTATTTTGCATTAGTGGCAGTGGACCCTGAAAGAGGCTTTAGCAGGCAGCGCGTGAGTAAAGCAAATAGACAGGATCTAGTGTTGCAGCCAGGAGACATCTGCCCACCGGAAGAAAAGGGATACACTAACCATTGGAAAGAACTCACCAGGGAGAGAGCCAAAGGCAGAATGACATCCACTGCACACACAGTGCTTCTCTAGGAATGGATTTTGTGGAGTCCGGGTGGATGCCTAGGTGACCTTGCAGTAAATCTGGCCCTGGGTGGTGTAGACAGGTTGGGTGGGCAGGAATTGAGGTGATGGGGACAGGTGGGGTGGCTGGGCAAGGTTTGAGACAGTGGGGAGAGGTGGGGTGGATGCGCAGAGTGAGAGTTAGCGGGGACATGTGGGGGTGGCTGGGAAGGGTGAGAGGCAGTGGGGACAGGTGGGGTGGCTGTGCAGGGTTTGAGGCAGCGGGGACAGGTGGGATGGCTGGGAAGGGTGAGAGGTAGCAGAATCAGGTGGGGTGGCTGGGCAGGGTAAGAGGCGGGTTGGTGCCTAGGTGACCTTGTGGTAAATCTGGCCCTGGGTGGTGTGGACAGGTGGGGTAGCTGGGAGGGTTAGAGGCAGCAGTGATAGGTGGGGTGGCTGGACAGGGTGAGAGGTGGCGGGGACAGGTGGGGTGGCTGGGCAGGGTGAGAGGTGGCGGGGACAGGTTTGGTGGCTTGGCTAGGGTAGGAGGTGGCGGGGACAAGTGGGGTGGCTGGGAAGGGTGAGGCAGCAGGGACAGGTGGGGTTGCTGGGCCGGGTAAAAGGCAGCAGGTACAGGTGGGGTGGCTGGAAAGGGTGAGAGGTGGCAGAATCAGGTGTGTTTGCTGGGCCAGATTTGAGGCAGCAGTGACAGGTGGGGTGGCTGCGAAGAGTGAGAGGTGGCAGAATCAGGTGGGGTGGCTGGGCAGGGTAAGAGGCGATGGGGACAGGTGGGGTAGCTAGGAAGGGTGAGAGGCTGCAGTGACAGGTGGGGTGGCAGGACAGGGTGAGAGGCAGTGGGGACAGGTGGGGTGGTTGGGCAGGGAAAGAGGTGGCGGGGACAGGTGGGGTGGATGGCCATGGTTTAAGGCAGTGGGGACAGGTGGGGTTCCAGAGCAGTGTGAGATGCAGTGGGGACAGGTGGGGTGGCTGTGCAGGGTAAGAGGTGGCAGGGACAGGTGGGGTGGATGGCTAGGGTTTAAGGCAGCGGGGACAGATGGGGTTTCTGGGCAGGGTGAGAGACAGTGGGTACAGGTGGGGTGGCTGTGCAGGGTTAAGCGGCAGAGACAGGGGGGGTGGCTGGGCAGGTTAAGAGGCAGGGGGACAAGTGGGGTGGCTGGGCAGGGATTGAGGCGGCGAGGCCAGGTGGGGTTTTTGGGCAGGGTGAGCAGCTGTGGGGACATGGGTGGCTGGGCAAGGTGTGAGGCATCGGGGAAAGGGGTGGCTGGGCAGGGTTTGAGGCGACGGGGACAATTTGGGTTGCTGGGCATGGTGAGAGGTGGTGGGGACATGGGTAGATGGGGAGGGTTTGAAGAGGCGGGGCCAGTGGGTTGGCTGAACAGGGTTTGAGGTGGCGGGGACAGGTGGGGTGGCTGGGCAGGGTAAGAGGTGGTGGGGACTGGTGGGGTGGCTGGGCACCATTTGAGGCAGTGGGGACAGGTGGGGTTACTGGGCAGGGTGAGAGGCAGCGGAGACAGGTGGGATGGCAAGGCAAGTTAAGGTGAAAGGGACAAGTGGGTGGCCTGGCAGGGTTTGAGGTAGCAAGGCCGAGTGGGGTTGCTGGGCAGGGTAAGATGCGGTGGGGATATGGGTGGCTGGGCAGGGATTGAGGTAATGGGGACAGGTGGGGTGGCTGGGCATGGTTTCAGGTGGCATGGACAGGTGGGGTGGCTGGGCAGGGTAAGAGGTGGCAGGGGCAGGTGGGGTGGCTGGGCAGGGTTTGAGGCAGTAGGGACAGGTGGGGTTACTGGGCAGAGTGAGAGGTGGTGGGGACAGGTGGGGTGGCTGTTCAGGATGAGGCAGCGGGGACAGGTGGGATGGCTGGGCAGGGTAAGAGGTGGCAGGGACAGGTGGGGAGGCTGGGCAGGGTTTGAGGTGGTGAGGCCAGTTGGGGTTGCTGGTCAGGGTGAGATGCAGTGGGGCCATGGGTGATCTGGCAGGTTTTGAGGTGGCAGGGACAGGTGGGGTGGCTGGGCAGGGTGTGAGGCAGTGGGGATATGGGTGGTCTGTCAGGGTATGAGGTGGCATGGACAGGTGGGATGGCTTGGCAGGGTTTGAGGCGGCTTGGACAGGTGGGGTGGCTGGGTAGGGTGCGAGGCAGTGGGCACAGGTGGGGTGGCTGTGCAGGGTTTGAGGTGGGGAGGACAGGTGGGATGGCTGGGAAGGGTGACAGGTGGCAGAATCAGGTGGGGTGACTGGGCAGGATGAGAGGTGATGGGGACAGGTGGGGTAGCTGGTAATGGTTAGAGGCAGCAATGACAGGTGGGCTGGCTGGACAGGGTGAGAGGCGACAGGGATAGGTGGGGTGGCTGGGCAGGGAGAGAGGTAGCGGGGACAGGTGGGGTGGCTTGGCTAGGGTAAGAGGTGGCATTGACAGGTTGGGTGGATGGGCAGGGTTTGAGTTGGCGGGGACAGGTGGGGTGGCTGGGAAGGGTGAGGCAGCAGGGACAGGTAGGGTTGCTGGGCAGGGTAAGAGGGGGCAGGGATAGGTGGGGTGGCTGAAAATGGTGAGAGGTGGCAGAATCAGGTTCGGTGGCTAGGAAGGGTGAGAGGCTGCAGTGACAGGTGGGGTGGCAGGATAGGGTTTGAGGCAGCAGGGACAGGTGGGGTGGCTGGGCAGTTTGAGAGGCAGTAGGGACAGGTGGGGTGGCTGGGCAGGGTGATAGGCAGTGGGGACAGGTGGATGTGCAGGGTGAGGCGGCAGGGACAGGTGGGGTTTCTGGTCAGGGTTAGCGGCTGTGGGGACATGGGTGGCTGGGCAGGGTGTGAGGCGTCGGGGAAAGGGGTGGCTGGGCAGGGTTTGAGGTGGCGGGGACAGTTGCGGTTACTGGGCAGGGTTAGAGGCAGTGGGGACATGGGTAGTTAGGCAGGGTTTGACGCTGCAGGACCAGTTATGGTGGTTGAGCAGGGTGAGATGCAGTGGGGACAGGTGGGGTGGCGGGGCAGGGTAAGAGGTGGCGGGGACAGTTGGGGTGGCTGGGAAGGGTGAGAGGCAGTAGGGACAGGTGGGGTGGCTGGGCAGGGTGAGTGGCAGTGGGGACAGGTGGGGTGGCTGTGTAGGGTGAGGCGGCAGGGACAGGTGGGGTTTCTGGGCAGGGTGAGTGGCTGTGGGGACATGGGTGGCTGGGCAGGGTGTGAGGCATCGGGGAAAGGGGTGGCTGGGCAGGGTTTGAGGTGGCGGGGACAGTTAGGGTTACTGGGCAGGGTTAGAGGCTGCAGGACCAGTTCGGGTGGCTGAGCAGGGTGAGATGCAGTGGGGACAGGTGGGGTGGCTGGGCAGGGTAAGAGGTGGCGGGGACAGTTGGGGTGGCTGGGAAGGGTGAGGCAGCGGGGACATGGGTGCAGGGTAAGAGGCGGTGGGTAAAAGTGGGGTGGCTGGGCATGGTTTGAGGCGGTGGGGACAGGTGGGTTGGCTGAGCAGGGTAAGAGGTGGCAGGGACAGGTGTGATGGCTGGGCAGGGTTTGAGGTGGTGGGGACAGGTGGGGTTACTGGGCAGGGTGAGAAGCAGCGGGGACAGGTGGGGTGGCTGAGAAGGGTGAAGCAGCAGGGACAGGTGGGGTGGCTGGGCAGGGTAAGAGGTGGCGGGGACAGGTGGGGTGGCTGGGCAGGGTTTGAGGGGGCGAGACCAGTTGGGCTTGCTGGGCAGTGTGAGAGGCAGTGGGGACATGGGTGGCCTGGCAGGGTTTGAGGAAGCGGAGACAGGTGGGGTGGCTGGGCAGGGTGTGAGTTGGTGGGCATATGGGTGGTCTGGCAGAGATTGAGGCGGCAAGGCCAGTTGGGGTTGCTAGGCTGGGTGAGAGGCGGTGGGGACATGGGTGGTCTTGCAGGGTTTGAGGCGGCAAAGCCAGTTGGAGTTGCTGGGCAGGGTGAAAGGGGCGGTGGGGACATGGGTGGTCTGGCAGTGTTTGAGGAGGTGGGGACAAGTGGGGTGGCTGTGCAGGGTGAAGCAGTGGGGACAGGTGGGATGGCTGGGCAGGGTAAGAGGTGCGCGGGGACAGGTGGGGTGGCTGTGCAGGGTGAGAGGCGGCGGGGACAGGTGGTGTGGCTGGGCATGGTTAGAGGCGACGGGGACAAGTGGGGTGGCTGGGCAGAGTTTGAGGCAGCAAGGCCAGTTGGGGTTGCTGGGCAGTGTGAGAGGCGGTGGGGACATAGGTGGCTTTGCAGGGTTTGAGGCGGCAGGGACAGGTGGGTTGGCTAGGCAGTGTTTGATGCGGCGGGTACAGGTGGGGTGGCTGGGCAGGGTAAAAGGTGGTAGGGACAGGTGGGGTGGCTGGGCAGGGTTTGAGGCAGTGGGGACAGGTGGGGTGGCAGTGCAAGGTGAGATGTGGCGGGGGCAGGTGAGGTGGCTGAGTAGGGTAAGAGGTGGCGGGGACAAGTGGGGTTACTGGGCAGGGTTAGAGGCAGTGGGGACATGGGTAGATGGGCAGGGTTTGAGGCTGCAGGACCAGTTCGGGTGGCTGAGCAGGGTGAGATGCAGTGGGGACAGGTGGGGTGGCTGGGCAGGGTAAGAGGTGGCGGGGACAGTTGGGGTGGCTGGGAAGGGTGAGGCAGCGGGGACATGGGAGCAGGGTAAGAGGCGGTGGGTAAAAGTGGGGTGGCTGGGCATGGTTTGAGGTGGTGGGGACAGGTGGGTTGGCTGAGCAAGGTAAGAGGTGGCAGGGACAGGTGTGATGGCTGGGCAGGGTTTGAGGTGGTAGGGACAGGTGGGGTTACTGGGCAGGGTGAGAAGCAGCGGGGACAGGTGGGGTGACTGAGCAGGGTGAAGCAGCAGGGACAGGTGGGGTGGCTGGGCAGGGTAAGAGGTGGCGGGGACAGGTGGGGTGGCTGGGCAGGGTTTGAGGGGGCGAGACCAGTTGGGCTTGCTGGGCAGTGTGAGAGGCAGTGGGGACATGGGTGGCCTGGCAGGGTTTGAGGAAGCGGAGACAGGTGGGGTGGCTGGGCAGGGTGTGAGTTGGTGGGCATATGGGTGGTCTGGCAGGGATTGAGGCGGCGAGGCCAGTTGGGGTTGCTAGGCTGGGTGAGAGGCGGTGGGGACATGGGTGGTCTTGCAGGGTTTGAGGCGGCGAGGCCAGTTGGAGTTGCTGGGCAGGGTGAGAGGGGCGGTGGGGACATGGGTGGTCTGGCAGTGTTTGAGGAGGTGGGGACAAGTGGGGTGGCTGTGCAGGGTGAAGCAGTGGGGACAGGTGGGATGGCTGGGCAGGGTAAGAGGTGCGCGGGGACAGGTGGGGTGGCTGTGCAGGGTGAGAGGCGGCGGGGACAGGTGGTGTGGCTGGGCATGGTAAGAGGCGACGGGGACAAGTGGGGTGGCTGGGCAGAGTTTGAGGCAGCAAGGCCAGTTGGGGTTGCTGGGCAGTGTGAGAGGCGGTGGGGACATAGGTGGCTTTGCAGGGTTTGAGGCGGCAGGGACAGGTGGGTTGGCTAGGCAGTGTTTGATGCGGCGGGTACAGGTGGGGTGGCTGGGCAGGGTAAGAGGTGGTAGGGACAGGTGGGGTGGCTGGGCAGGGTGAGTGGCAGTGGGGACAGGTGGGGTGGCTGTGCAGGGTGAGGCGGCAGGGACAGGTGGGGTGGCTGTGCAGGGTGAGATGTGGCGGGGGCAGGTGAGGTGGCTGAGTAGGGTAAGAGGTGGTAGGGACAGGTGGGGTGGCTGGGCAGGGTTTGAGGCAGTGGGGACAGGTGGGGTGGCTTTGCAGGGTGAGAGGTGGCGGGGACAAGTGGGGTGGCAGGGCAGGGTTAGAGGTGGTGATGCCAGGTGGTTTTGCTCGGCAGGGTTAGAGGCGGTGGGGATAGGTGGGGTGGCTGTGCCAGGGTGAGGAGGCAGGGAACGGTGGGGTGGCTGGGCAGCATTTGAGGAGGCTGGAACAGGTGAGGTTACTGGACAGAATAAGAGGCGGCGAGGACAAGTGGGGTGACTGGGAATGGTGAGAGGCAGTGGGGCCAGGTGGAGTTGCTGGGTAGGGTTTGAAGCAGGAGAGACAGGTGAATCAAATCATATTGGCATAATGATGAAAAGTGTTAAATGCCTACCTGCTGTCACAACTGAGGGCCTGAGCTGACGGAAGGCAGCCTCAGTTGTAGGGGCTGAGATGTACCGGAACCTGGGAGGTTGTATCAGACCCCTGGACATGTAAGTAACATGAAGAGAAACCGCCCGAAGGCGTGACCACGACAACTTGAGTAAAAGTCAATGATATTTATTTATGACAAACTCCATGCATCACAGTAGCAGTAAAAAGTAACATAAAAATCAGCAGAGAAATAATAATACAGTTCCTGGGTACTACAGGGTGGCAGGGGCCACAGAGCTCTGGTGGTATGAGACAGTTCTTATTATCTGCAAGTTGGAAAGTCCTTACCAGGCTCAACTGTAGCAATGAGGAAAGCCCAGGGTCGTACCAGCTGGTGTTCCAGGGAAAGCTGGACTGCTGTAGATAAAATGCTGCTGTGGGTACTGGTTAGAACCAGACAGGTGTTGGCACGGAGTGGATACTGGCTGGAACCAGTTAAATAATAAATAAAGCTTGAGAGCGATGCAATGTAGATGAAATGTAGAATTTGAGAGCGGAGAAATAATAATACCGGGGGAGAGTGGTAAACTGCAGAAAGGACACCGGCCCTTTAAGAGAAGCTGTACACTGCTGGAAGCTGAGCTGGAAGCAGGTGATGTTGTAGCTAGAAACAGGTGAGTCCAGAACGGATCGGAGAGTCAGGCTAGACCGCAGATGGAATGCTGGTGCGGGTCTCTATAGCAGAAGTCTGGAGACAGGAGCTGGAACCTGGAAGACATTCACAGAAGAGAGACAAACTGGAACTAGGTTTGACAACCAAAGCACTGACGCCTTCCTTGCTCAGGCACAACCTATTTATACCTGCAGCAAGGAAGGCATTGGCTAGGCAATTATGCAAATTAATAATACTGACAACGGATTGGTAGGAAAGATCAGCTGACAGAATCCAAGATGGCTGCGCCCATGCAGACACTTGGAGGGAAGTTTGGATTGTAATCCATGTGGTCTGGAAAACAGTAATGGCGGCGCCGGCCACCGGAGACAGGAGACGTCAGGCTGACAGATGCACATCCGACCACGCGGACACAGCGGAGGCCGCGGCTGACGTAATCGCCACTCTGAATGCAGAAGCTCAGGGACGGCGGCGGAGGCCGCGGGAGACGCCATGCCAGATGTATAAGGCGTTACTGTGACTGCGTCCAGAGAGACAGGAGAGGATGCGGGAATGTGCACATCAGGATAACAGATGGGATCCGGTCCTGGAGCGCTGAGCCAGCCTTAGGAGGCATCTGATAGGTAAGAAATGGCGTCCAGATACCCGGATCGTGACAGCACCCCCCCCTTTAGGAGTGGCCCCAGGACACTTCTTTGGCTTTTGAGGAAACTTGGAATGGAATCTCCGGACCAAGGCAGGAGCATGGACATCAGAAGCATTGGTCCAAGAACGTTCCTCAGGGCCATAACCCTTCCAGTCAATAAGATACTGAAGTTGACCGTAACGGTGACGTGAGTCCAGGATCTTGGCTACTTCATACTCAACGCCTCGTTGAGTTTGGACTTTCGGAGTTGGAGGAAGTGAGGAATGAAACCGATTCAAGATTAGCGGTTTCAACAGGGAAACATGGAATGTCCTGGGTATTTTTAAGAAGGGAGGCAACTGGAGTCTGTAAGCCACAGGATTGATGACTTGATCAATTTTAAAAGGACCGATGTAGCGAGGTGCAAACTTCATACTGGGAACTCTTAACCTCAAATTCTTCGTGGATAACCATACCCGATCACCCACCTTGAGAGCAGGAACTGCCCGACGCTTCTTATCCGCAAACTTCTTGTACCTGAACGATGCTTTGAGCAGAGCAGATCGTACGCTCTTCCAGATATTGGCAAACTGATGCAAGGTGATATCCACTGCGGGAACAGAAGTTGCTGGAAGCGGTTGGAACTCAGGGACTTTAGGGTGGAATCCAAAGTTGGTGAAGAATGGTGTTGAAGAAGATGAAGAATGATACTGGTTGTTATGACAGAACTCGGCCCAGGGAAGTAATTGAACCCAGTCATCTTGAGAGGAGGACACATAGATGCGGAGGAAGGACTCCAAGTCCTGATTCACCCTCTCAGTTTGACCATTGGTCTGAGGATGGTAAGCCGTGGAAAACTTTAGCTTGACTTGGAGGACTTGACATAAACTTCGCCAGAATTTGGCTGTGAATTGAACTCCTCGATCTGAGATAATTTCTTCTGGAAGACCGTGGAGTCGAAAGATCTCTTGTATGAATACTTGAGCCAACTTGAAAGCTGACGGAAGACCGGTGAGAGGAATGAAGTGTGCCATCTTGGTGAACCGGTCAACTACCACCCAGATGGTATTAAACTTGTTGCACATGGGCAAATCTGTAATAAAATCCATCGACAAATGGGTCCATGGTCGACGGGGAACAGATAGTGGAACCAGTTGCCCCGCAGGCGACTGGCGGGATACTTTATGTTGAGCACACTTTGGGCAAGATGCAATAAACTCCAAAACGTCCTTTTTCAGAGTTGGCCACCAATAGGACCTAGAGATAAACTCCAGGGTTTTTTGGATACCTGTATGTCCGGCAAAGCGGGAAGCATGGGCCCAATGCAAGAGCTTCTTCCTTAGTGTCGGCTTCACAAAACTTTTCCCTGATGGGGGCGTAGAGTCCATCCCTACCGTGGAGAATGCCAACGGATTTATAATAGGATGCTTGTCTGAAGACTCTGACTCATTTTCTTGCTCCCATGAGCGGGAAAGGGCATCGGCCTTGCGATTCTGAGAGCCCGGACAGAACTGGAGTTTAAAGTCGAACCTGGAAAAGAAAAGTGCCCATCTGGCCTGACGAGGGTTGAGACATTGTGCGCCTTTCAGATATAGAAGGTTCTTGTGGTCTGTAAGGATGGTGATAGAATGAGAAGCTCCCTCCAACAGATATCTCAACTCCTCTAGAGCGAGCTTGATGGCTAGCAACTCCTGGTCGCCAATGGCATAGTTGCGCTCCGCTGGGGAGAACTTCCGTGAGAAGAAACTGCAAGGATGTAAATGGCCATCTTTAGCCCTCTGAGATAACACCGCTCCTACTCCAACGGAAGAGGCATCCACCTCTAAGATGAAAGGAGAGTCGATGTCAGGCTGTTTCAGGACAGGCGCAGAGATGAACCTCTGTTTTAAAAGATGAAAAGCTTGCATGGCTTCTTCAGACCACTTGGACGGGTTAGCACCCTTCTTGGTGAAAGCAGTAATAGGCGCCACAATGGTGGAAAAGTCTCGTATAAACTTTCGGTAATAATTGGCGAACCCTAAGAACCTCTGGACCCCTTTGAGGGTTAAGGGTACCGGCCAATTCTGGATTGCTTGTAGTTTCTCAGGATCCATCTCTAGTCCGGAACCGGACACAATGTACCCTAGAAACGGAATGGAGTTGACTTCAAAGACGCATTTCTCTAATTTGCAATAGAGATGATTGACACGGAGACGGGACAGAACCTCCTTTACCCAAAAACGATGTTCCTCTAAATTGTTGGCAAAAATGAGGATATCATCTAGATAGACCACGACATGACGGTATAGAATGTCTCTGAAGATCTCATTGACGAAATGCTGGAAGACAGCTGGAGCATTGCTCAATCCGAAGGGCATGACGAGGTACTCATAATGTCCGTCACGGGTGTTAATGCGGTCTTCCACTCGTCACCCTCACGGATCCGGATGAGATTGTATGCACCTCTCAAGTCCAGCTTTGTAAAGATGGTAGCTCCGCTAACTCTGTCAAAGAGCTCAGTAATCAGGGGTAAAGGATAACGGTTCTTGATGGTAATGTCGTTCAAACCTCTGTAGTCGATGCACGGCCGCAGACCACCATCTTTCTTTTTTACAAAAAAGAAGCCTGCGCCGGCGGGAGAAGAAGAAGGTCGAATGAACCCCTTTGCTAGGTTCTCTTTAATGTATTCCTCCATAGAATGCGTCTCAGGCAGAGACAACGGATAAGTTCGGCCTCGAGGTGGAACCTTCCCTGGAACGAGATCAATCGGGCAGTCCCATTCTCTATGAGGAGGAAGGATATCAGCAGAAGCTTTACTGAACACATCCGTGAAATCTTGATATGGAGGAGGTGGAACATCAGACGACCTGGGGGAGGAAGAACAGACAGGCAACACTTTAAACAAACATGTCTCAGCACAGGAGGGACCCCATGCCAGAATTTGCGTAGTCGTCCAATCAATTGTAGGATTGTGAAGACGGAGCCATGGAAGGCCCAGGACCACAGGATGTGTGGCTCTTGGAATCACTAAAAGTGAAATAAGTTCGGAATGAAGAACTCCCACTCTCAGACGAACTGGTAGAGTCCTTAGAGCAATAACAGTATCAAAAATTTTACTGCCATCCACGGCAGTTAAGGAAAAGGAGGAAGGAAGTCTCTCGGTGGGTAGGGACCACCGTTTAACATAGGCTTCAGTAATAAAGTTCCCAGCTGCTCCGGAATCAAGGAGGGCAATGACATTCCGATAACGTTGAGCAACTTGAAGCGAGACAGGGAGATTACAATCATGAGGAGATGGAGAGGAGATCATTACTCCTAGCCGGCCCTCTCCTGGGCGAGCTAGGGTTTGGAGTTTTCCCGGACGTTCGGGACAGGCATTGATGGTGTGAGACGGAGCTGCACAGTAAAGACAAAGAGACTCAGAGAGACGTCTTCGGCGCTCAGCAGGAGTTAAACGGGAACGACCAATTTGCATGGGTTCATCTTTAGTTGGTGACAGTTGGCGAGGAGGAGGAGCAGAAGATTTTGGAGCAGATGATCTTCCACGCTCAATTGCTCTCTCTCTGAAACGTAAGTCAACTTTCGTACAAAGTGAGATTAGCTCATCTAACTTGGAGGGTAAGTCTCTGGTAGCTAACTCATCTTTAATACGCTCGGATAAACCATGCCAGAATGCAGCATACAGGGCCTCGTCATTCCATGCCAGTTCAGATGCCAGGATCTGGAACTGTATAAGATATTGTCCTACAGTACGTGATCCCTGGCGTAAACGGAGAATCTCAGACGAAGCTGAAGTTACCCGGCCTGGCTCGTCGAAGATGCGCCTGAATGTTGACACGAATGCAGTGTAAGAAGATAGCAGGGTGTCGGACCTCTCCCATAACGGTGATGCCCAGTCAAGGGCGGAGCCACTGAGAAGAGAGATGATGTAGGCAATTTTTGTACGGTCACTGGGAAAATTGCCAGGTTGTAGCTCAAACTGAATCTCACACTGGTTGAGAAATCCGCTGCAGAATCTTGGAGATCCGTCAAATTTTGCTGGCGTTTGAAGATGAAGACGTGGAGCAGAAACGGGTAAGGTGGGTGGGGTTATAGTTGGAGTCACTGTGGTTGACGCCCCAGATGCGTCTGATCCACGGAGAGTTGTCTGAATCCCATCCAGCCGAGTAGAGAGATCCTGGAGACAGCGGATGATGTGGCCCTGTGCAGCCTCCTGATGTTCAAGTCGGGCTGCCAGTTCTTGCATCGGCCTGGCCGTTTGATCCTGGTCTCCGGCTGGATTCATTAGGTCAGTGCTTACTGTCACAACTGAGGGCCTGAGCTGACGGAAGGCAGCCTCAGTTGTAGGGGCTGAGATGTACCGGAACCTGGGAGGTTGTATCAGACCCCTGGACATGTAAGTAACATGAAGAGAAACCGCCCGAAGGCGTGACCACGACAACTTGAGTAAAAGTCAATGATATTTATTTATGACAAACTCCATGCATCATAGTAGCAGTAAAAAGTAACATAAAAATCAGCAGAGAAATAATAATACAGTTCCTGGGTACTACAGGGTGGCAGGGGCCACAGAGCTCTGGTGGTATGAGACAGTTCTTATTATCTGCAAGTTGGAAAGTCCTTACCAGGCTCAACTGTAGCAATGAGGAAAGCCCAGGGTCGTACCAGCTGGTGTTCCAGGGAAAGCTGGACTGCTGTAGATAAAATGCTGCTGTGGGTACTGGTTAGAACCAGACAGGTGTTGGCACGGAGTGGATACTGGCTGGAACCAGTTAAATAATAAATAAAGCTTGAGAGCGATGCAATGTAGATGAAATGTAGAATTTGAGAGCGGAGAAATAATAATACTGGTGGAGAGTGGTAAACTGCAGAAAGGACACCGGCCCTTTAAGAGAAGCTGTACACTGCTGGAAGCTGAGCTGGAAGCAGGTGATGTTGTAGCTAGAAACAGGTGAGTCCAGAACGGATCGGAGAGTCAGGCTACACCGCAGATGGAATGCTGGTGCGGGTCTCTATAGCAGAAGTCTGGAGACAGGAGCTGGAACCTGGAAGACATTCACAGAAGAGAGACAAACTGGAACTAGGTTTGACAACCAAAGCACTGACGCCTTCCTTGCTCAGGCACAACCTATTTATACCTGCAGCAAGGAAGGCATTGGCTAGGCAATTATGCAAATTAATAATACTGACAACGGATTGGTAGGAAAGATCAGCTGACAGAATCCAAGATGGCTGCGCCCATGCAGACACTTGGAGGGAAGTTTGGATTGTAATCCATGTGGTCTGGAAAACAGTAATGGCGGCGCCGGCCACCGGAGACAGGAGACGTCAGGCTGACAGATGCACATCCGACCACGCGGACACAGCGGAGGCTGCGGCTGACGTAATCGCCACTCTGAATGCAGAAGCTCAGGGACGGCGGCGGAGGCCGCGGGAGACGCCATGCCAGATGTATAAGGTGTTACTGTGACTGCGTCCAGAGAGACAGGAGAGGATGCGGGAATGTGCACATCAGGATAACAGATGGGATCCAGTCCTGGAGCGCTGAGCCAGCCTTAGGAGGCATCTGATAGGTAAGAAATGGCGTCCAGATACCCGGATCGTGACACCTGCCCATCAATGACATCCTGCAGTAACTTCATCCTCCAAGCCAGGCTTTAAAAGGAAGTGTTTATGTGTATTTGTGTGTTTGCCTGTATATGTATGTATCTGTGGTACAGTATGTGTTCTTTGTGTGTGTACAGTATACAGTATGTATGATTCTGTGTTCTACTGTATGTGTGTGCGTGCGTGCGTGCGTGTGTGTGTGTGTGTGTGTGTGTGTGTGTGTGTATACAGTATATATGTGTTCTATGGTGGGTGATTTAGATCTGGTTGCTAAGCTGCTAAAATTGTAGTCCTGCAATCACATAGTTGCCACCCAAGGGGAGTGGCCTTCACCGCGCAAGTGTGCGATCGCATGTGCATGCCGAGCTGCTAAAAAATACCTCAGTCAGCGGATAGATGCAAATCCGTTCTCACCTCACTCACCAGTGGCTGGTTTTTACATGTGTGTGCAATCCCTGCGCAGCCCAGGACTTACTCCTACATTGCGATCAGAAGGGCCTGATCAGGGTCGGACCTGACGTCACACACCCTCCCTGAAAATGCTTGGGCACGCCAGCGTTTTACCTGACACTCCCTGAACACGAACAGTTACCACCCACAAATGGCTTCCTCTTGTCAATCAGCATGTGAATGGCTGTGCGATTAGAATAAACCTCCTAATGGCCGAGGGCTGTACCTCCCTCCAAACAGTCACACCTCCAAAACCACTTACTCTATAAAATAATGACACGGAGACATGTACAGCATGTGACAACACAGCCGGCGCGTTGTGTCGCACAGTGGTAAAAGACACGCAGCTACTTCCCTAGCCCTGGTCTGACCCATGGACTACACTGATTGTTGATCTGTATTTGGCTATGTATTAGGCAATATTGTATTATATTGTATGATGTTATTGTTACAAGGGTACAGTTATGTTTTTGATGTATATATATATGAATGTATTGGTTATTGTGTTATAGTTTGTAAAATAATGTTTCCCCCCATATGACTGATCAGATAACCTGTGTGTTTGCTGTTGTGTAGATACAGCCAGTCTCAGATGTCAGGCCATACAACCCCCCTCATTCTTCCCCACACAATGGATTCCAGGCCACACAATCAGATTAAGCAAGGTTACTTTAATTAACATCTATTGTGGCCTAGGGGACATGCCTGTACATGTGAAACTAGGTTTGCTCTGAAACTGTCTGGGGGTGTCGCCTTATTGTAGGAAAGACAAAGGTTTGATAATAGCAAAGAGGGGTCGTGAGAGAGAAGTTGAGAGAGAGGCAGGAGACTGACTAAGAAGTAATGTTCTGTCAGGAGCTCCAGGAGGGATTGTCGTGTAGAATTGGATCACAGAAGTGTGCTGAGCTGTGTTATAACCTATTCTGTCGATAAACCACTGTTGGTTTTTCATCTACCACCGTGACTGAGTGATTTTGAACCCAATATCCTCACACAGCATTTTGTCAGAAAGTTGTTAGCTATTTATTGATATAACCTAATCATTAGGAAAAAAAAACTGTAAACAAATGAGATTAAATAATAAAGATAAAGAAAAAAAGAGTATGGTGGCCAGAAAAGAGAACGGCTAAGTAAAAACCAACGTCAAACCCCAAGCTAATCAAACAAACCCAACCAGTAACCCAAGCAAACTAAAAGCCAAACCAAGGTATCCACTCAGACCTTCTACCTGGACTACCCACTCTGAATGGTGATGACACTGCCCCTGAAGGGTGGTCCAGCAGATATAAGTCAACGAAGGTGAGTGCACCTAAACAGCACCAAACCGACTAAAACTGTGACTACTATATCAAACACAATGAACCAGCCGTTCTTTTCCGCCCAAAAAAACATAGCTAACGGGAAGAAAAAAAAACAAAGCTGCTAACAAGCCCAAACCAAAACACAAATTAAAATACCAAAAAACAGGAATGGGCGGGAGGGTGGGAAGGCAAAAGGAAAGGACAAAGCACAAACCCCAGTCACACACACATCATATCCTTAACACCATCCCACAAACTTCCTATTGGCCCACACACTGTCATGCCATGTCAGTCCCACTCCAGCCAAGGAGGTTTAACTCGATCAATTTCCATTACTGTCATTTTGCTCTATTTTTCGCACCAGCCTGTCGCTGGCTGGCGATGCCTGTTGTTGTTGTTGGCTGACGCATGTGCTCATTGCAGTGCAAACGCAGTTAATACCTGATCGCCTGCTGTGTGAAAACGCACAGCAGAGGTCAGGTCTCAATCAGGCCCAATGTGCGTGTGTTTATGTATGTATGTGTTGTGTGTGTGTGTGTGTGTGTGTGTGTGTGTGTGTGTGTGTGTGTGTGTGTGTGTGTGTGTGTGTGTGTGTGTGTATTTATGTATGTTTGTGTTCTACAGTATGTATGTGTAAACATGTGTTTGTGTATGTGTTCTATGTGTGGTTTTATGTGTGTATGAGTTGTATGAAACATGTATATGTGTATGTTTTATATATTATTGTAAAATTAACAATGATAATAATAAATTGTATTTATCATTAAACTCTGTGCCATGTCACTGCAAGAGCCAACACTGTCTGCACTGATGGACAGAATCCTTCCTGCCTCTCACCTAGTGACACATCCATGGGAAATGCTCTTCTATCTTTATTTATATTATTTTCTCTTATATAATAAAGTCTTACAGTACAGACCATTATTGTGGGAGCTGTCATGTTGTGCTGCCATTACATGAGACACAATTTGCACTGTTATAATCTAGTAGGATGCAATTGAAATCCCGGCGGTCAGGAGACCGACAAGAGAATCCCGACTGCCAGTGAAATGCTGATTGCCACCGTATTTCCACTCACTGCATTCACAGCACAAATAGCCCTATAAGTTACAATGTAACATTTGTACTGATAATCACAAAACACGTTTCAGTAACTAACTATAAGTGTCATTATGTACTATAGAAAACTCAGCGTAACACACAGTTTATAACCTGTTACATGACTTGAATGTGAATGTGGCAGATGCTTTAACCCCTGCAGTGGTGACTTTTTTAAATTTGGTCACACCTCCCAGGGCAGGTTTTTAATTTATTTTACCTACGCATTGCCAGGGGTTTCATGCGTGTTGCCAGGGGTTTCACACGTTGTGTCATGCTTTTTGCCAGGGGTTTTATGCACTGTGATCCATGCTCATTGCCATGGGGAATGCTCGTTGCCTTAGTGAATGCTTGTTGCCTAGGTGTAGCTAGGTATGGCCATCGACCATCGATCATTCATTGATGGTCTATGACTGATTTCGAATACTTTTACCATCGATGGGGAGAACTAGATGGTTTCCCGCCATTGATGGCTCAGTGTTACCAATTTTTTTTTACTCAGAGTGTCAGGGCATGGAGCTTAGCTCCGCCCCCTAACACCTACTAAGCCATGCCCCCTGGTTCGTATTTGTAATGTAAAGCAGGGATGACCATCGATGGGTAAAATCATCGATGGATCCATTCCAGATGGTTTTACACCATCGATGGATAACCCACCGATGGCCATCCCTAGGAGTAGCATTTGCTGGCGGGCACAGGCGCACTATAATCCTCTTCCCCCTCCCTCCTCCCTTGTACTCCATTTTAGCTGGCAGAGTTTTGCGGAATGACGTGATCACGTTATGACATCACGAAATGATTGCGTCATGATGTCACAAAGCGATCGAGTCATCCACCAGGCCGGCGGAGTGGAGTGCAAGGAAAAGGGAGGGATTGCCATGGCATGCTCTGGAAAATTTCCTGGGTTGTCAGTCTGCACAGCGCAGCTGGCCCAGGAAATTTTCTGGGCTTACCACTCAAGCGGTTAAAAGGCTGTTACTTATATATGTTAGTACGAGTATACACAGGACACATTACATTAGATTATTGTGTTCCCACTCTCTCCCTTAAAAAAATATTTAAATTATACACAAAAATAGATCAAAAGTGATTGAAAAAGTTACACGGAGGTAACACGGAGCTAACCAATTACAGGTTTCAATTCCCTCATACATTCAATATTCAAATAGTAAAAAAAAATACGATTAACTTTTAAGAGCACAAAAATAATGACCCAGTATACAGTAAGAGCTAGAACAATGTTGTATCTAATATCAACAAGTCATTTTATTTAAAAAAAACAACAACAAAAACAAAGCAATGTACATAATAGGGATCAATAGACAAATGTCACATAGAGATTCCCTACAGGACAGAAGTTGACAAGTAATGTCTTCCATTGAATGACGTCACCCCACATGTAAACTGAAACTGTATCTTATTGGGATAGATATATAATTAGAATACAACTCATAGGTATAATGTGTTACCTAAAGTTCCTCTTTTAAGGGAGATGTCCCGGAGACCGAGCATGTAACCCACTAACCTGGACAAGGGATGTATCAGGGTGTAATGTATGCTGCATGGTAATATGAGGAAAGATGATGAAGAATTGGTGAGTGCCCTTATAAACCTCTCCTTAGTTTCAGTGAGGATAACCTGAACAGGTAGGTGAGAGGGATTAGATCCTAGCGATACCCCTTTTCCACCTGAGTACCGTGTCCAATCCGGGATGTTTAATCCGGCTACAACCCGTGTCAGCCCCCCCCGTTTCCACTGCACTGCAACACGGGTTATTCCCGTGTCGGATCTGTTTCCACCTAACCCGTGTAAGCTCTGTAAAAGCCTATTGATTTCATTACAAATGGACTTTTTACTGTCTCATCAAGATGATGTCAACAATGAACTCTACAAAAAGCCGAAGAATGTGGGTGAGAGATCGCAGACATGGAGAAGCATTCATGCAGACCATTCTACCATATCAGGAGGAGCAGTGGATGGAAAACTTCAGGATGTCTCGCACTACATTCGAGTATGTTTTGGAACTACTGTCCCCCGCAATAACCATGCAGACCATCAGGTTCTGGAAGCCCATTGAGCCAGCCAGGAGATTAGCGATTGCTCTCTGGTGGTATGCTACCCCTGGAGAGTATCGCACAGTTTCCAGTTTGTTTGGAGTAGGGATTGGCACGGTCTGCAAGATTGTCTACCAGGTCATGCGGGCATTGCTGGATACCATGTACCATCGCTTTATTTCCTTGCCACAAGGACAGCGACTAGATGCGACTATAAAAGGATTTAAGAAGCGTGGCTACACACAGTGTGCTGGTGCCATAGATGAGACCCACATCCCCATCATCACCCCCCGTGACAACACAGCAGACTATTACAATCGTAAGGGTTGGCATTCCATTGTCCTGCAAGCTGTAGTGGACCACAAATACTGGTAAGCACTGTTTCACTGATGTGTTTGAAATAGGCTTGGGCTGTTTTATGATAATGCATAAACTATAATTTACCTTTATTTTTAGTTTTACAGATGTCTTCATAGGGTGGCATGGATGGTCACATGATGCAAGGGTTCTCACCAACTCCGATCTTTACGGTATTGCTGGGGACAAGCTTGGTGGATGGCTTTTCCCTCGAGAGGTAAGATTATTTACTCCTTAAACTAATGTTCGCCCATAAACCAATAGTCATGTTTTACCCCTGGAATAATATTAATGTTTTATTAACAGAAATCGGTGATCGCACATGGCGTGGACATCCCGGTCCACCTCATTGGTGATGCAGCATACCCATTACAGCGCTGGCTTATGAAGGGCTACACCCAGCATGTTCACTTATCTCCTGAACAGACATCATATACCCATGCCCTAAGTTCGGCCCGTATGGCAGTGGAGATTGCGTTTGGGCGTTTAAAATGACTTCAAAATAATGGCAGATTTTGTAGCAGCCTGCTGCATTCACCATAACATATGTGAGATTCAAAAGGAAAACTTTCTCCCCGAGTGGAATGTACATGATCATGGGGCGGGGGTCACTGTACATGATGCACCAGGCTTGGTGGGTGGGCATGACGCTGCCAGCGAGTGCATAAGGGCCACCATTGCAGCTAATCTTCAAACAATGTTACAGTAGATAGAGAAGACAGACAAGTTTTCGTTGCAAACAGTTTGTGTTTATTTTGTTTTTCAGTTATAAAAATTTTGTTCAAAAGTTATGTTATTATATGTTTTCTTTTAAACAGTTGGCACACATTTTCTGAGGTAACAATATAAAATATTTAAGTGCAAACATAACACTCTGTAAAATTCCACATAACGCAAGGGATCTTCAACATGTGTCCCTCCAGCTATTGTGGAACTACATGTACCAGCATGTCTTGCTATGTATTTCCACAACAGCTAGAGGGCCACATGGTGAAGACACCTGCCCTGAGGTAACAATTAGAGATGAGCGGGTTCGGTTCCTCTGAATCCGAACCCGCCCGAACTTCATGTTTTTTCTCACGGGTCCGAGCGACTCGGATCTTCCCGCCTTGCTCGGTTAACCCGAGCGCGCCCGAACGTCATCATGACGCTGTCGGATTCTCGCGAGGCTCGGATTCTATCGCGAGACTCGGATTCTATATAAGGAGCCGCGCGTCGCCGCCATTTTCACACGTGCATTGAGATTGATAGGGAGAGGACGTGGCTGGCGTCCTCTCCATTTAGATTAGAAGAGAGAGAGTGAGATTGATTTGAGACAGAGACACTTGATTTACTGGAGCTTAGGAGTACTGTAGAGAGTGCAGAGTTTACTAGTGACTGACCACAGTGACCACCAGACAGTGCAGTTTTATTTAATATAATCCGTTCTCTGCCTGAAAAAAACGATACACAGTGACTCAGTCACATACCATATCTGTGTGCACTGCTCAGCCCAGTGTGCTGCATCATCTATGTATATATCTGACTGTGCTCACACAGCTTATAATTGTGGGGGAGACTGGGGAGCAGTGCCAGTTATAGGTTATAGCAGGAGCCAGGAGTACATATTATTAAAATTAAACAGTGCACACTTTTGCTGCAGGAGTGCCACTGCCAGTGTGACTGACCAGTGACCTGACCACACTGACCACCAGTATAGTTAGTAGTATACTATATTGTGATTGCCTGAAAAAGTTAAACACTCGTCGTGTGACTTGTGTGGTGTTTTTTTTTTTATTCTATAAAAAACTCATTCTGCTGACAGACAGTGTCCAGCAGGTCCGTCATTATATAATATATACCTGTCCGGCTGCAGTAGTGATATATATATATTTTTTATATCATTATTTATTATCCAGTCGCAGCAGACACAGTACGGTAGTTCACGGCTGTAGCTACCTCTGTGTCGGCACTCGGCAGTCCATCCATAATTGTATACCACCTACCCGTGGTTTTTTTTTCTTTCTTCTTTATACATACTACATCTCATTATCATCCAGTCTATATTAGCAGCAGACACAGTACAGTACGGTAGTCCACGGCTGTAGCTACCTCTGTGTCGGCACTCGGCAGTCCGTCCATAATTGTATACCACCTACCCGTGGTTTTTTTTTCTTTCTTCTTTATACATACATACTACATCTCATTATCAACCAGTCTATATTAGCAGCAGACACAGTACAGTACGGTAGTCCACGGCTCTAGCTACCTCTGTGTCGGCACTCGGCAGTCCGTCCATAATTGTATACCACCTACCCGTGGTTTTTTTTTCTTTCTTCTTTATACATACATACTACATCTCATTATCAACCAGTCTATATTAGCAGCAGACACAGTACAGTACGGTAGTCCACGGCTGTAGCTACCTCTGTGTCGGCACTCGGCAGTCCATCCATAATTGTATACCACCTACCCGTGGTTTTTTTTTCTTTCTTCTTTATACATACTACATCTCATTATCATCCAGTCTATATTAGCAGCAGACACAGTACAGTACGGTAGTCCACGGCTGTAGCTACCTCTGTGTCGGCACTCGGCAGTCCGTCCATAATTGTATACCACCTACCCGTGGTTTTTTTTTCTTTCTTCTTTATACATACATACTACATCTCTTTATCAACCAGTCTATATTAGCAGCAGACACAGTACAGTACGGTAGTCCACGGCTGTAGCTACCTCTGTGTCGGCACTCGGCAGTCCATCCATAATTGTATACCACCTATCCGTGGTTTGTTTTTTTTTCTTCTTTATACATACATACTACATCTCTTTATCAACCAGTCTATATTAGCAGCAGACACAGTACAGTAGTCCACGGCTGTAGCTACCTCTGTGTCGGCACTCGGCAGTCCATCCATAATTGTATACCACCTACCCGTGGTTTTTTTTTCTTTCTTCTTTATACATACATACTACATCTCTTTATCAACCAGTCTATATTAGCAGCAGACACAGTACGGTAGTCCACGGCTGTAGCTACCTCTGTGTCGGCACTCGGCAGTCCATCCATAATTGTATACCACCTACCCGTGGTTTTTTTTTCTTTCTTCTTTATACATACTACATCTCATTATCATCCAGTCTATATTAGCAGCAGACACAGTACAGTACGGTAGTCCACGGCTGTAGCTACCTCTGTGTCGGCACTCGGCAGTCCGTCCATAATTGTATACCACCTACCCGTGTTTTTTTTTTCTTTCTTATTTATACATACATACTACATCTCATTATCAACCAGTCTATATTAGCAGCAGACACAGTACAGTACGGTAGTCCACGGCTGTAGCTACCTCTGTGTCGGCACTCGGCAGTCCATCCATAATTGTATACCACCTACCCGTGTTTTTTTTTCTTTCTTCTTTATACATACATACTACATCTCATTATCAACCAGTCTATATTAGCAGCAGACACAGTACAGTACGGTAGTCCACGGCTGTAGCTACCTCTGTGTCGGCACTCGGCAGTCCATCCATAATTGTATACCACCTACCCGTGGTTTTTTTTTCTTTCTTCTTTATACATACTACATCTCATTATCATCCAGTCTATATTAGCAGCAGACACAGTACAGTACGGTAGTCCACGGCTGTAGCTACCTCTGTGTCGGCACTCGGCAGTCCGTCCATAATTGTATACCACCTACCCGTGGTTTTTTTTTCTTTCTTCTTTATACATACATACTACATCTCTTTATCAACCAGTCTATATTAGCAGCAGACACAGTACAGTAGTCCACGGCTGTAGCTACCTCTGTGTCGACACTCGGCAGTCCATCCATAATTGTATACCACCTACCCGTGGTATTTTTTTCTTTCTTCTTTATACATACATACTACATCTCTTTATCAACCAGTCTATATTAGCAGCAGACACAGTACAGTACGGTAGTCCACGGCTGTAGCTACCTCTGTGTCGGCACTCGGCAGTCCGTCCATAATTGTATACCACCTACCCGTGGTTTTTTTTCTTTCTTCTTTATACATACATACTACATCTCTTTATCAACCAGTCTATATTAGCAGCAGACACAGTACAGTACGGTAGTCCACGGCTGTAGCTACCTCTGTGTCGGCACTCGGCAGTCCGTCCATAATTGTATACCACCTACCCGTGGTTTTTTTTTCTTTCTTCTTTATACATACATACTACATCTCTTTATCAACCAGTCTATATTAGCAGCAGACACAGTACAGTACGGTAGTCCATGGCTGTAGCTACCTCTGTGTCGGCACTCGGCAGTCCGTCCATAATTGTATACCACCTACCCGTGGTTTTTTTTTCTTTCTTCTTTATACATACATACTACATCTCTTTATCAACCAGTCTATATTAGCAGCAGACACAGTACGGTAGTCCACGGCTGTAGCTACCTCTGTGTCGGCACTCGGCAGTCCATCCATAATTGTATACTAGTATCCATCCATCTCCATTGTTTACCTGAGGTGCCTTTTAGTTGTGCCTATTAAAATATGGAGAACAAAAATGTTGAGGTTCCAAAATTAGGGAAAGATCAAGATCCACTTCCACCTCGTGCTGAAGCTGCTGCCACTAGTCATGGCCGAGACGATGAAATGCCAGCAACGTCGTCTGCCAAGGCCGATGCCCAATGTCATAGTACAGAGCATGTCAAATCCAAAACACCAAATATCAGTAAAAAAAGGACTCCAAAACCTAAAATAAAATTGTCGGAGGAGAAGCGTAAACTTGCCAATATGCCATTTACCACACGGAGTGGCAAGGAACGGCTGAGGCCCTGGCCTATGTTCATGGCTAGTGGTTCAGCTTCACATGAGGATGGAGGCACTCAGCCTCTCGCTAGAAAAATGAAAAGACTCAAGCTGGCAAAAGCAGTAGCACTGCAAAGAACTGTGCGTTCTTCGAAATCCCAAATCCACAAGGAGAGTCCAATTGTGTCGGTTGCGATGCCTGACCTTCCCAACACATTGGACGTGAAGAGCATGCGCCTTCCACCATTTGCACGCCCCCTGCAAGTGCTGGAAGGAGCACCCGCAGTCCAGTTCCTGATAGTCAGATTGAAGATGTCAGTGTTGAAGTACACCAGGATGAGGAGGATATGGGTGTTGCTGGCGCTGGGGAGGAAATTGACCAGGAGGATTCTGATGGTGAGGTGGTTTGTTTAAGTCAGGCACCCGGGGAGACACCTGTTGTCCGTGGGAGGAATATGGCCGTTGACATGCCTGGTGAAAATACCAAAAAAATCAGCTCTTCGGTGTGGAACTATTTCAACAGAAATGCGGACAACAGGTGTCAAGCCGTGTGTTCCCTTTGTCAAGCTGTAATAAGTAGGGGTAAGGACGTTAACCACCTCGGAACATCCTCCCTTATACGTCACCTGCAGCGCATTCATAATAAGTCAGTGACAAGTTCAAAAACTTTGGGTGACAGCGGAAGCAGTCCACTGACCAGTAAATCCCTTCCTCTTGTAACCAAGCTCACGCAAACCACCCCACCAACTCCCTCAGTGTCAATTTCCTCCTTCCCCAGGAATGCCAATAGTCCTGCAGGCCATGTCACTGGCAATTCTGACGATTCCTCTCCTGCCTGGGATTCCTCCGATGCATCCTTGCGTGTAACGCCTACTGCTGCTGGCGCTGTTGTTGTTGCTGCTGGGAGTCGATGGTCATCCCAGAGGGGAAGTCGTAAGACCACTTTTACTACTTCCACCAAGCAATTGACTGTCCAACAGTCCTTTGCGAGGAAGATGAAATATCACAGCAGTCATCCTACTGCAAAGCGGATAACTGAGGCCTTGGCATCCTGGGTGGTGAGAAACGTGGTTCCGGTATCCATCATTACTGCAGAGCCAACTAGAGACTTGTTGGAGGTACTGTGTCCCCGGTACCAAATACCATCTAGGTTCCATTTCTCTAGGCAGGCGATACCGAAAATGTACACAGACCTCAGAAAAAGAGTCACCAGTGTCCTAAAAAATGCAGCTGTACCCAATGTCCACTTAACCACGGACATGTGGACAAGTGGAGCAGGGCAGGGTCAGGACTATATGACTGTGACAGCCCACTGGGTAGATGTATGGACTCCCGCCGCAAGAACAGCAGCGGCGGCACCAGTAGCAGCATCTCGCAAACGCCAACTCTTTCCTAGGCAGGCTACGCTTTGTATCACCGGTTTCCAGAATACGCACACAGCTGAAAACCTCTTACGGCAACTGAGGAAGATCATCGCGGAATGGCTTACCCCAATTGGACTCTCCTGTGGATTTGTGGCATCGGACAACGCCAGCAATATTGTGTGTGCATTAAATATGGGCAAATTCCAGCACGTCCCATGTTTTGCACATACCTTGAATTTGGTGGTGCAGAATTATTTAAAAAACGACAGGGGCGTGCAAGAGATGCTGTCGGTGGCCAGAAGAAATGCGGGACACTTTCGGCGTACAGGCACCACGTACAGAAGACTGGAGCACCACCAAAAACTACTGAACCTGCCCTGCCATCATCTGAAGCAAGAAGTGGTAACGAGGTGGAATTCAACCCTCTATATGCTTCAGAGGTTGGAGGAGCAGCAAAAGGCCATTCAAGCCTATACAATTGAGCACGATATAGGAGGTGGAATGCACCTGTCTCAAGCGCAGTGGAGAATGATTTCAACGTTGTGCAAGGTTCTGATGCCCTTTGAACTTGCCACACGTGAAGTCAGTTCAGACACTGCCAGCCTGAGTCAGGTCATTCCCCTCATCAGGCTTTTGCAGAAGAAGCTGGAGACATTGAAGGAGGAGCTAACACGGAGCGATTCCGCTAGGCATGTGGGACTTGTGGATGGAGCCCTTAATTCACTTAACAAGGATTCACGGGTGGTCAATCTGTTGAAATCAGAGCACTACATTTTGGCCACCGTGCTCGATCCTAGATTTAAAGCCTACCTTGGATCTCTCTTTCCGGCAGACACAAGTCTGCTGGGGTTGGAAGACCTGCTGGTGAGAAAATTGTCAAGTCAAGCGGAACGCGACCTGTCAACATCTCCTCCTTCACATTCTCCCGCAACTGGGGGTGCGAGGAAAAGGCTCAGAATTCCGAGCCCACCCGCTGGCGGTGATGCAGGGCAGTCTGGAGCGACTGCTGATGCTGACATCTGGTCCGGACTGAAGGACCTGACAACGATTACGGACATGTCGTCTACTGTCACTGCATATGATTCTCTCCCCATTGAAAGAATGGTGGAGGATTATATGAGTGACCGCATCCAAGTAGGCACGTCACACAGTCCGTACTTATACTGGCAGGAAAAAGAGGCAATTTGGAGGCCCTTGCACAAACTGGCTTTACTCTACCTAAGTTGCCCTCCCACAAGTGTGTACTCCGAAAGAGTGTTTAGTGCCGCCGCTCACCTTGTCAGCAATCGGCGTACGAGGTTACATCCAGAAAATGTGGAGAAGATGATGTTCATTAAAATGAATTATAATCAATTCCTCCGCGGAGACATTGACCAGCAGCAATTGCCTCCACAAAGTACACAGGGAGCTGAGATGGTGGATTCCAGTGGGGACGAATTGATAATCTGTGAGGAGGGGGATGTACACGGTGATATATCGGAGGATGATGATGAGGTGGACATCTTGCCTCTGTAGAGCCAGTTTGTGCAAGGAGAGATTAATTGCTTCTTTTTTGGGGGGGGTCCAAACCAACCCGTCATATCAGTCACAGTCGTGTGGCAGACCCTGTCACTGAAATGATGGGTTGGTTAAAGTGTGCATGTCCTGTTTTGTTTATACAACATAAGGGTGGGTGGGAGGGCCCAAGGACAATTCCATCTTGCACCTCTTTTTTCTTTTATTTTTCTTTGCGTCATGTGCTGTTTGGGGAGGGTTTTTTGGAAGGGCCATCCTACGTGACACTGCAGTGCCACTCCTAGATGGGCCCGGTGTTTGTGTCGGCCACTAGGGTCGCTTATCTTACTCACACAGTCAGCTACCTCATTGCGCCTCTTTTTTTCTTTGCGTCATGTGCTGTTTGGGGAGGGTTTTTTGGAAGGGCCATCCTACGTGACACTGCAGTGCCACTCCTAGATGGGCCCGGTGTTTGTGTCGGCCACTAGGGTCGCTAATCTTACTCACACAGCTACCTCATTGCGCCTCTTTTTTTCTTTGCGTCATGTGCTGTTTGGGGAGGGTTTTTTGGAAGGGACATCCTGCGTGACACTGCAGTGCCACTCCTAGATGGGCCCGGTGTTTGTGTCGGCCACTAGGGTCGCTTATCTTACTCACACAGTCAGCTACCTCATTGCGCCTCTTTTTTTCTTTGCGTCATGTGCTGTTTGGGGAGGGTTTTTTGGAAGGGCCATCCTGCGTGACACTGCAGTGCCACTCCTAGATGGGCCCGGTGTTTGTGTCGGCCACTAGGGTCGCTTATCTTACTCACACAGTCAGCTACCTCATTGCGCCTCTTTTTTTCTTTGCGTCATGTGCTGTTTGGGGAGGGTTTTTTGGAAGGGCCATCCTGCGTGACACTGCAGTGCCACTGCTAGATGGGCCCGGTGTTTGTGTCGGCCACTAGGGTCGCTTATCTTACTCACACAGTCAGCTACCTCATTGCGCCTCTTTTTTTCTTTGCGTCATGTGCTGTTTGGGGAGGGTTTTTTGGAAGGGACATCCTGCGTGACACTGCAGTGCCACTCCTAGATGGGCCCGGTGTTTGTGTCGGCCACTAGGGTCGCTAATCTTACTCACACAGTCAGCTACCTCATTGCGCCTCTTTTTTTCTTTGCGTCATGTGCTGTTTGGGGAGGGTTTTTTGGAAGGGACATCCTGCGTGACACTGCAGTGCCACTCCTAGATGGGCCCGGTGTTTGTGTCGGCCACTAGGGTCGCTTATCTTACTCACACAGTCAGCTACCTCATTGCGCCTCTTTTTTTCTTTGCGTCATGTGCTGTTTGGGGAGGGTTTTTTGGAAGGGACATCCTGCGTGACACTGCAGTGCCACTCCTAGATGGGCCCGGTGTTTGTGTCGGCCACTAGGGTCGCTTATCTTACTCACACAGTCAGCTACCTCATTGCGCCTCTTTTTTTCTTTGCGTCATGTGCTGTTTGGGGAGGGTTTTTTGGAAGGGACATCCTGCGTGACACTGCAGTGCCACTCCTAGATGGGCCCGGTGTTTGTGTCGGCCACTAGGGTCGCTTATCTTACTCACACAGTCAGCTACCTCATTGCGCCTCTTTTTTTCTTTGCGTCATGTGCTGTTTGGGGAGGGTTTTTTGGAAGGGCCATCCTGCGTGACACTGCAGTGCCACTGCTAGATGGGCCCGGTGTTTGTGTCGGCCACTAGGGTCGCTTATCTTACTCACACAGTCAGCTACCTCATTGCGCCTCTTTTTTTCTTTGCGTCATGTGCTGTTTGGGGAGGGTTTTTTGGAAGGGACATCCTGCGTGACACTGCAGTGCCACTCCTAGATGGGCCCGGTGTTTGTGTCGGCCACTAGGGTCGCTAATCTTACTCACACAGTCAGCTACCTCATTGCGCCTCTTTTTTTCTTTGCGTCATGTGCTGTTTGGGGAGGGTTTTTTGGAAGGGACATCCTGCGTGACACTGCAGTGCCACTCCTAGATGGGCCCGGTGTTTGTGTCGGCCACTAGGGTCGCTTATCTTACTCACACAGTCAGCTACCTCATTGCACCTCTTTTTTTCTTTGCGTCATGTGCTGTTTGGGGAGGGTTTTTTGGAAGGGACATCCTGCGTGACACTGCAGTGCCACTCCTAGATGGGCCCGGTGTTTGTGTCGGCCACTAGGGTCGCTTATCTTACTCACACAGTCAGCTACCTCATTGCGCCTCTTTTTTTCTTTGCGTCATGTGCTGTTTGGGGAGGGTTTTTTGGAAGGGACATCCTGCGTGACACTGCAGTGCCACTCCTAGATGGGCCCGGTGTTTGTGTCGGCCACTAGGGTCGCTTATCTTACTCACACAGTCAGCTACCTCATTGCGCCTCTTTTTTTCTTTGCGTCATGTGTTGTTTGGGGAGGGTTTTTTGGAAGGGCCATCCTGCGTGACACTGCAGTGCCACTCCTAGATGGGCCCGGTGTTTGTGTCGGCCACTAGGGTCGCTTATCTTACTCACACAGTCAGCTACCTCATTGCGCCTCTTTTTTTCTTTGCGTCATGTGCTGTTTGGGGAGGGTTTTTTGGAAGGGACATCCTGCGTGACACTGCAGTGCCACTCCTAGATGGGCCCGGTGTTTGTGTCGGCCACTAGGGTCGCTAATCTTACTCACACAGCTACCTCATTGCGCCTCTTTTTTTCTTTGCGTCATGTGCTGTTTGGGGAGGGTTTTTTGGAAGGGACATCCTGCGTGACACTGCAGTGCCACTCCTAGATGGGCCCGGTGTTTGTGTCGGCCACTAGGGTCGCTTATCTTACTCACACAGTCAGCTACCTCATTGCGCCTCTTTTTTTCTTTGCGTCATGTGCTGTTTGGGGAGGGTTTTTTGGAAGGGACATCCTGAGTGACACTGCAGTGCCACTCCTAGATGGGCCCGGTGTTTGTGTCGGCCACTAGGGTCGCTAATCTTACTCACACAGCTACCTCATTGCGCCTCTTTTTTTCTTTGCGTCATGTGCTGTTTGGGGAGGGTTTTTTGGAAGGGACATCCTGCGTGACACTGCAGTGCCACTCCTAGATGGGCCCGGTGTTTGTGTCGGCCACTAGGGTCGCTTATCTTACTCACACAGCGACCTCGGTGCAAATTTTAGGACTAAAAATAATATTGTGAGGTGTGAGGTATTCAGAATAGACTGAAAATGAGTGGAAATTATGGTTTTTGAGGTTAATAATACTTTGGGATCAAAATGACCCCCAAATTCTATGATTTAAGCTGTTTTTTAGGTTTTTTTGAAAAAAACACCCGAATCCAAAACACACCCGAATCCGACAAAAAAAATTCGGTGAGGTTTTGCCAAAACGCGGTCGAACCCAAAACACGGCCGCGGAACCGAACCCAAAACCAAAACCCGAAAAATTTCAGGCGCTCATCACTAGTAACAATATAAAAGGGTAAAGTGCAAACAGGGCACTCTGTAAAAAAAAAAACCTAATGTTTGGTTTGGCAGGTATCAGGGTAGCCCCAATATTTGGATCACACTGCCGCACATTTTCTGAGGTAATAATATAAAATTATAAAAGTGTAAAGTGCAAACAGGGCACTCTGTAAAAAAAAACCTAATGTTTGGATTTGTAGGTATCAGGGTAAAGGGTAAAGTGCAACCAGAACCTTAAAACACAAACAATGTTTTATCACCCACTGCTCTAAGGCAGTTGTCTATATACCCGATATTCTGAGGATTGCGGGATTTGTGTTGGGGGATTTCAGGGAGGCTCATAGTTGTATGGACCATATGGGTGCTGTGGGTAGGCTGTGTCTTGCTGTTGTGCTTGTGTGGTATTCCCTATGGTACGTGCAAACGTGCGTTCAAAAAATGTAATCTGCTTATCATGCATGGTCATTAACTGCATCATAAAAGTTTGATGCATTTCCTTTTCTGATGCAAGAAATCTCTCAAGCCGTGCATTTTCCTGGGCATTGAGCTCACTATCCGCCTCACGCAGGTGATCCACAATAATAGACGTCATTGCTCTGACCATTTGTTCTGTTTTGTTTAGTTTCTTTTTCCGCTGTTGAACGTTGTAGACTGTGAAGGGGATGAAACAGAATGTAAGCAACAATGGGGGTAATTCCAAGTTGATCGCAGCAGGATTTTTGTTAGCAATTGGGCAAAACCATGTGCACTGCAGGGGAGGCAGATTTAACATGTGCAGAGAGAGTTAGATTTGGGTGTGGTGTGTTCAATCTGCAATCTAATTTGCAGTGTAAAAATAAAGCAGTCAGTATTTACCCTCCACAGAAACAAAATAACCCACCCAAATCTAACTCTTTCTGCACATGTTATATCTGCCTCCCCTGCAGTGCACATGGGTGGTCATTCCAAGTTGTTCGCTCGGTAATTTTCTTCGTATCGCAGCGATTTTCCGCTTATTGCGCATGCGCAATCTTCGCACTGCGACTGCGCCAAGTAAATTTGCTATGCAGTTAGAAATTTTACTCACGGCATTACAAGGTTTTTTCTTCGTTCTGGTGATCGTAATGTGATTGACAGGAAGTGGGTGTTTCTGGGCGGAAACTGGCCGTTTTATGGGAGTGTGAGAAAAAACGCTACAGTTTCTGGGAAAAATGCGGGAGTGGCTGGAGAAACGGAGGAGTGTCTGGGCGAACGCTGGGTGTGTTTGTGACGTCAAACAAGGAACGACAAGCACTGAACTGATCGCACTGGAAGAGTAAGTCTCGAGCTACTCAGAAACTGCAAAGAAATTTCTATTCGCAATTTTGAGAACCTTTCGTTCGCAATTTTGATAAGCTAAGATTCACTCCCAGTAGGCGGCGGCTTAGCGTGTGCAATGCTGCTAAAAGCAGCTTGCGAGCGAACAACTCGGAATGAGGGCCATGGTTTTGTCCAACTGCTAACAAAAATCCTGATGCGATCAACTTGGAATTACCTCCAATATAAAATTAGCAGTGGTAAAATATACGTGTTTGTGGCCTTCTCCCATCTGCACACTGGCTATACTCTTCAACATTACCATGATTCTATTAAAAAATAGCAGTGGTAGCATATACGTGTTTGTGGCCTTCTCCCATCTGCACATTAGCTATACTCTGCAACATTACCATGCCTTTACATAGATTTTGTATAGGGACTGCTGCAACTGTATTTGTAATGGTAATACTTACTATTTGAGCGCAAAGTCATGGTCTTGGGGGGTTGCAACGTCTCTGTCTGAGATTGTGGTACGTCCTCAATAGTGGCACTGATGGAATAATCGTTGACGGTCGAGTCTTCGAAACTGCTGTCCGATATAAGCAGCGGGGATGATGGGCTGCATTGGGAGCTGGGAAGGCTGCATTGTGTTTCGTCACGGTCCTCGTCGACTGATATCTGGCGACTGGCAGAGCTGGATGACGATAGTGCTATGGGATTTGTTATCGCAGTTTTGCCGAAGACACTATAGCATAGGTCATAATATGCCACTTTTCTTGCGGTTATGGTCATGTACTTTGGTGAATTGTCTGCGTAGTGCCTTCAATTTGTTAATGACTTGTTGCTGGGTTTTTTGGATGCCCCTTTCTGCCAGCATAAGGGATATGTTCATGTAGACGACAGCATCCTTAACTGTTCCAGTCACCTGCCTTCTAATTTCTTCCTCTCCCCGAATATTAATCAGCTCTTTGATCTCTGTGTCTGACCAGGGATGGGTAGCCATGTTGCTGTGCTGGAGCTTCTGCTGCTGCTGTATACTGTCTGTTTGTTTGTAAGCTGCTGGAATAAAAAAAAATATATATATGTACAGTGTGTGCCCCAGTGTGACTTCTTTTACTGCCTCAATGCCTGCATGTGCCCAGTGTAGGGTTTGCAAACTGCTGCAATACCTGTATACAGCTGCTGCGGTGCCTACATGTGCCCAGCATGTCTCCCAGGGATGACATCATCTTCCTGTGCCTCAGAAGCACCAATCAGCATCTCAGAGCATTACTCGTGTCTGAAAACACGTGTAATGACCGTTTCCACTGCACCGTTACCCGTGTCATTACCATGTTCTACCCAGGTAGGATTCCCGGGTCACTCAACCCGCGTTGAGCCGTTTCCACCTACTAAAAACCCGCGTCGATGCCCGTCCCCATGCAAACACATGGGTAAAAAAAGCTAGTGGAAAAGGGGTATCAGATGGGAGGGACATTTAGACAATGCCCGGAGGGAGGAGACAAGCAATGGCATGCAGCATGAAACACCACCTGACAACGAGCAGGACCAGGTACAGTGCCAATTTTAAGGGCATTGTTATTATTGCTAAGTGAGGCATGGTGCAAGGGGCATTACTGTGTGGGGCATAACAAGGGGCATTACTGTGTGGGGCATACTTTGGTGCAAGGGGCATTACTGTGTGGGGCATAATATGGTGCTAGGGCATTACTGTGTGGAACATGATAAGGTGCAAGGGTTTTTATATGTTGGTCTTAATATGGTGCAAGAGGCATTACAGTGTGGGGCATAATATGATGCAAGAGGCATTACAGTGTGGGGCATAATATGGTGCTAGTGGCATAGCTGTTTGGGGCATAATATGGTTCAGTATTTTCCTGAATGGCCACAAACATTTTAGCAAGGCCACGTGCATTATAGCAAGGCCACACCCACTTCAGCAAGACCACGACCGTTTTTTTCTGGGGTGAGTGCATATTTTTGTAGGGCATTTGCACTGGGAGCTAAACTGGCTGGAAACAGCCCTGATTAGCCATTGCAGCCTGTAGGGTACGCTTTGCAGAAATTACCAGAATAGTGGGCTGTAGAATGGTATTGTGGGTAGTTTTTAGAGATGTGTGGCTGGCACTTTTTGTGTTTTGTGCTTTGGTTCTAATTCCACTTTCGTGTTTTGGTTTTGGCTTGGTTTTGCCAAAACCACCGTTTCGTGTTTTGGTTTTGGTTTTGGATCTGGATGATTTTTTTTTTAAACGATAAAAACAGCTAAAATCACAGAATTTGGGGGTAATTTTGCTCCTTCGGTATATTAACCTCAATAACATTCATTTCCACTCATTTCCAGTCTATTCTGAACACCTCGCACCTCACAATATTGTTTTTAGGACTAAAAGTTACACCGAGGTGGCTGTATGACTAAGCTAAGCGACACAAGTGTGCGGCACAAACACCTGGCCCATCTAGGAGTGGCACTGCAGTTGCACACAAGAAGGCACTATTCAAAAACTAGTCCTCAAACAGCACATGATGCAAAGAAGAAAAAGAGGCGCAAGATGGAATTGTCCTTGGGCCCTTCCACCCACCCTTATGTTGTATAAATAGGACATACACACTTTAACAAACCAATCATTTCAGCGACAGGGTCTGCCACACGACTGTAGCTGAAATGATTGGTTTGTTTGGGCCCCACAAAAAAAGAAGAAATCATTCTCTCCTTGCACAAACTGGCTCTACAGAGGCAAGATGTCAACCTCATCCTCGGATTCCTCACCTCTTTCACTGTGTAAATCCTCCTCCTCACAGAGTATTAATTCCTCCCTACTGGAATCCACCATCACAGGTTCCTGTGTACTTTCTGGAGGTAATTGCTGGTAAAGGTCTTCCCGGAGGAATTTATAATTAATTTTTATGAACATCATCTTCTCCACATTTATTGAAAGTAACCTCCTACGCCGATCGCTGACACTGACTTCTGATGAATGCGCAGAAGGTGATGTTTAAGGGAGGATGTTCCTAGGTAGTTAACATCCTTACCCCTACTTATTACAGATTGACAGAGGCAACAGATGGCTTGACACCTGTTGTCCGAATTAGTGGAGAAATAATTCCACACCGAAGAGGTGGCTTTTTTGGTAGTTTGCCCAGGCATCACAATGGACTTATCCATCACACGGACAACAGGTGTCTCCCCCGGTGCCTGACTTAAACAAACCACATCACCATCAGAATCCTCATCATCAACTTCCTCCTCAGCGCCAGCAACACCCATATCCTCATCCGGGTGTACTTCAACAGTGACATCTTCAATTTCAATATCAGGAACTGGACTGTGGGTGCTCCTTCCAGCACTTGCAGGGGGCATGCAAATGGTGGAAGGAGCCACCTCTTCCTGTCCAGTGTTGGGAAGGTCAGGCATCGCAACTGCTGACACACTTGGACTCTCCTTGGGGATTTGTGATACCATCTCAGAATGCACAGTTCTTTTCTGTGCTCTTTCCAGCTTAACTCTTTTAATTTTTGTAGCGGGAGGATGAGGGCTTCCATCGTCATGTGAAGCTGAACCACTAGCCATGAACATAGGCCAGGGCCTCAGCCGTTCCTTGCCACTCCGTGTCGTAAATGGCATATTGGCAAGTTTACGTTTCTCCTCAGATGATTTAAATTTCTTTTTTGGTTCTTTTTACTGAACTTTTGCTTTTTGGATTTTACATGCCCTCTACTATCACATTGGGCATCGGACTTGGCAGACAACGTTGATGGCATTTCATCATCTATGTCATGTCTAGTGGCAGCAGCTTCAGCACTAGGAGGAAGTGGTTCTTTCTGATCTTTCCCTATTTTATCCTCAAAATGTTTGTTCTCCATTATTTTTTGGGAGTTATATGAAACAATATGCGGCACAGGAATGACTGGAATGACTGATGGACAAGTCACTGCCACTGGTCTGATGCAGCACAACACAGCAACATTGTAAGGGACTTGTGGTTGTTGTTGTTATTATTATTATTATTATACGGCAGCAGTGGACATATAGCAGCAGCGTATACCACTGTGACTGCCTCATCACTGGAATGACTGATGGACAGGACACTACCACTGGTCTGATGCAGCACAACACAGAAACACAGTAAGGGACTTGTGGTTGTAGTTGTTGTTATTATTATTATTATTATACGGCAGCAGTGGAATGACTGATGAACAGGACACTACCGCTAGTCTGATGCAGCACAACACAACAACACTGTACGGGACTTGTGGTTGTTGTTATAATTATTATACGGCAGCAGTGGACATATAGCAGCAGCATATATCATCACTGAAATGACTGATGGACAGGACACTACCACTGGTCTGATGCAGCACAACACAACATCACAGTAAGGGACTTGTGGTTGTTATAATTACTATACCGCAGTAGTGTACATATAGCAGCAGCGTATATCATCACTGGAATGACTGATGAACCGGACACTACCACTGGTCTGATGCAGCACAACACTACAACACTGTAAGGGGCTTGTGGTTGTTGTTATTATTATTATTATACGGCAGCAGTGGACATATAGCAGCAGCATATATCGACACTGGAATGACTGATGAACAGGACACTACCTGTGGTCTGATGCAGCACAACACAACAACACTTTATACAGCTACACTGGATATATGGCAGCAGAGAACACCAACACTGTGACTGGCTGGACTGATGCAGCACAATACACTGACTACACTGGACTGGACATCACAACACAGCACCACTTTATACAGCTACACTGGCAGGAGAGGACACCAACACTGTGACTGGCTGGACTGATGCAGCACAATACACTGACTACACTGGACTGGACATCACAACACAGCACCACTTTATACAGCTACACTGGATATATGGCAGCAGAGGACACTAACACTGTGACTGGCTAGACTGATGCAGCACAATACACTGACTACACTGGACTGGACTGAGCAGCACAACACAGCACAAAACTCACCACCCCACTTTCCCGCCCCCACACAGACACTGAACACTGAGGACACGTCCTCTCAATACACTCTCCGAGACTGGAGTGAAAATGGCCGTGATGCGCGGCTCCTTATATGGAATCCAAATACCGCGAGAATCCAACAGCGGGATGATGACGTATTGCCGCGTTCGGGTTTCCAAGTCAGGCGGGAAAACCCGAGCCAGGCTCGGAACCGAACTCAGAAGGCAAAGTCCAGTAGGGTTCGGTTCTCTGAGAACCGAACCCGCTCATCTCTAGTAGTTTTTAAAACATTGTCACAATCATTTATATCACATTGCCGTGAGAAGGACAAGGACATATCATTGGATCAACTGCTTGACCATCTGACATCTGAGTAAGTCTTGGGTTACTCAGGAGTGCTGCTAGATCACGCTGCCAGGGCCAACTGCAAATTAATCAAAATAGTGTCCACCTCTGATTCAGCCCCTCTGCATGCACACACCATAATGTAATAATAATAATAATAATAATAAAAATAATAATATTTATAAAGTGCTTTTCTTGAGCAGGACTCAAAGCCACTTTACAGAAACATAGCACAAGGGTTTAGTATTACAGCATGTAGAAAAGAATCCGAATAATGGTAGCAATAATAAGGCAGGGTTGTTGCACGCATTTTGATTAATAGGTTCCACAGGTTTCGTAACTCACCCATTAAAGGTTCCAGGCGAGGCAGACATTTTGGGCACACTACATAGGTTACAGTGGGTGAAATAGGCAAGCCTAAAAGAGTTTACACAACATGGTGACATACCCCCAACTGTCCCAATTTTCGCAGGACAGTTCATTTTTTGGGGGACTGTCCCGCTGTTCCACCCATGGGCAGCAGTGTCTTGTGGGGGCAGTTGGGAGGCTCCTGTCACTCACTGGCTGCTCTTAGTGCAGTGTCTATTCACAGGAGACAGAGGGAGTGGGGGCATACCAGCAGCTCACAGAGCGCTGGACATGCCCCCATAGATATGAAATTGGGAGGCATGGCTCACAATCCTGGCATTTTAGTGAAGCCACACTCCCTTTATATAGGCCACACACCTTTTGAGGTGGGTATGGCTTTGCCACGCAAGGGGGGGTCCCTATTTATAAAGTCCCAATGTTAGGAGGTATGTGGTGATGCTGCAGTATGCTAAGAATAGAAACTGAGCCTTTACACAACAATAAAGTATTTTCCATTCCACCCACAGTCATACAAGGCAAGGCAGCCATCTTGGGCACACTACAAAGGTTACAATATGTGAGATAAGTCATACAAGAAACTAAGACATATATGGGTGACTGACACGTGTGTGATATTATATGCACTGCACCAGGGCTGTCTGAACAGCATTGTAGGACCTGGCCAAAGCAATGCAATGGGGACCCTAAACACCCATTAATGGGAGCCAATGAAATAAAATCATAACATGCCCCTAATGTGGTCCTGCACCATCTCTTCACATGCTTCCATACAGTGAATTCTGATTGGTAGATCGCTCCAGCCATTCGCCAATCAGCATGCTGACTGGCTGCAGGCTGTGGGGAAGGTAGAGAATGCTGCTTGGCTGCTCTGATTGTGTGACCACCTCCTGCCCCTGCTCGGAGGTCCCTAGAATCGTGAGGCCTTGGGCAGCTGCCCACCATGCTTATGTGATGATAGCTCTGCACTGCATGAAAAAATCCACATGTTGTTTAATTCTGTGGCAGCCATGTGGCGTGCACTACGTAGGTTACATCTGGCAGGGTGTGCATTTAGTGGAAGTATAATATCCAAAAGGAGGAAAAAGAAAAAAAAATAGAGAAGCTGAATACAAAGGCATAAAATGGCAATATTAAAACAATGGTGACAGCACTACAAAAACTGTGTTAAAATTAATAAAAAACTTTTTAATAGAGACCTCCAGTTCTGATGTGCATGTAGGAGGAAGCAGACCACCGGGGTTCCGTTGCCGCCCCAGCCATCAGAAGCCAGCGTGCCTCTCACTCGCAGCACAGTGCCTGGATTGTGAGAGGTGGTCACGGTGGTCACAATAGACCAGTTTGTGTCTTCCCAAACAGCGGGGAAACAACAGAGCCAGCGCCCTAATAAGAACAGGGCTGAATCCAAGATGGCCACCGCGCCGAACTGTGACTCTCCATGTGAGGACACGCTGCCTGTCCTGCTTGTGCAAATTCCTAGGTGAGCTGATTGACACTCTCCCTCCTGCCCCTGATGAGCCTGTCACATACTCAGATATGGTTAGGGCAATGCAGGACACTATGGCTCCTATACTAGATACACATGCAACCAAGCAGACCCAAGCTGTGCAGGACATAAAATTACAGATCAAACAACTGGCCAAAAAGATCACCAACAATGAGCAAAGGCTGGGGGAATATTTTCAGATATTTCTGAATTAAAAACACAGGTGTCTCATTTGCATAAAGTAAATTACCAACTTACGAATAAATTAGATGACCTGAATAACAGGTTGAGGAAGAACAACTTCAGAATAATCGGTATTCCTGAGTCTCTTAAAGGGCCAACATTACTATCTTTTATAACTGATACCCTGCTGGAAATTTTTCAGATCCGAGATGCTTGTTCTGATTTAATTGTGGAGAGGGCGCACAGACTGGGTTCCCCCAGCTCTACTTCAGATAGCCAGCCATTATATATAATATTTATATATATAAATACAAAAGGCAGCTCCAATCAGCCAACGTTTCAATGTTATTTGTTCAACATTTTCCTCAGGGCATAATACAATATACAAGCATCACATACCTTTATACCTCCACTGATCCGTCCATTCCTCCCGCCGTCCACGCGCCACGCTCGATAAAATGACGTCATCACGGTGCGCCCGGACACCAAGTAGTACGGAGGGACCAGAGTACCATAATTATACAAAGTGCAAAGTGCTGAATAAAAAAACAAACAAGACAAACAGTAACATTACAAATATTCAAAGAGTTACACTGTAGCAGCCTGCCTGTAGTATATTATAACAATGACAAAATATGTGCATACTATCAAAGGAGCTTTCATACATAATTGCACAATCGAGATTGTGTCATGAAACGATGTCCAACTGATACAAATAAAGCCAAAGTACATTTCCCTTAACTCTATAGGCATAATCCTAATATCTTATAGAAAGCATGATAATCCTAACTGTTCGTTTAACCCACGGGGGGACAGTGTATCCAGTAGAAAAATCCACTTGGATTCTGCTTGTAATAACCGAAGACCCCGATCACCCCCCCGTTTTAGCGGGGGGATGTGATCTATTATACGATGGCGTAAAGTCGCTAGAGAATGGCGGGCTTCAACAAAGTGTCTGGGGACCGGTAGATCACTTTTCCCTGACAATAATGCGGCCCTTATCGATGAACGGTGGTTCGCCATGCGTTCCTTAAATGTACTTTCAGTTTTGCCCACGTAGTGCAAACCACACGGGCAACTGAGAAGATAAATAACAAACTTCGTACTACAAGTGACTCTATGTCGAATGTTAAACTTTTTTCCGGTA
Organism: Pseudophryne corroboree; assembly: GCF_028390025.1. NCBI lineage: Eukaryota > Metazoa > Chordata > Amphibia > Anura > Myobatrachidae > Pseudophryne > Pseudophryne corroboree. The sequence goes on from NC_086447.1 coordinate 614,668,042, forward strand.
TAAGGGTGATGGAATGAATCGCCTGCTATCATATGGCTGCACGTAGTGCAGCCCAGGCATTTGAAGCAGCCTTTACGCTGCTGGTTCAAAAATGACTTGCTTTGTGTATCTGCTGGAGATGGAAATTGCATGTCCGATTTTACCACATAATCCCGAATATTTCTACCCCTCTTGTAGGCTGGCATTATTCTTTGATCACGTAAATTAGAGAGAGCGGGGTCAGATTGAATGACCGGCCAGAATGCTTTAGTTACCCTATTAATTTTAGTACTTGCAGTGTTAAATTTATTAACCCAGACAAACTTCGAATGACTTTTCCTAGCCACAGGAATCAGAGATTCAGATCTGGAAATTTTAAGGACCCGATTCTTGGTACGTGCCAACTCTCTAGGACAGTATCCCCTGTTCTTAAACTTATTGACCATCTCATCCAGAGCTTTTCAAGCTGTGTCTCATCATTGATAATTCTACGAACTCGAAGCATCTGGGAAAAAGGAAGACCTCTCTTTAGGGGTTCTGGATGATGACTACTGGCTAACAGTATATTATTCCTATCTGTAGGTTTACAAAATAGCTGAGTTTGAATCTGATTATCAATGAGACTGATATTAACATCTAAAAAATTCACACTAGATGTACTGATGGTATAAGTGAATTTCACTGGCGAATCAGTTTCATTATGTGTATTAATCAAAGACTCCAGTTGCTCCCTTGGACCCGTCCAAAAGAGCAACAAGTCATCAATGTATCTAAGATACAATAATACATTCGACTTAACCTCATCTTTTGAAAAAAATAATTCTTCCTCTACGCCAAACATAAAACAGTTGGCCAGAGATGGAGACACATTACTCCCCATGGCGCAGCCCTGACGCTGTACATAATACGCATTGTTGAACATGAAGTAATTGCGTTCTAACGTGAGACGCAATAACCGAATAAACAGTTCAACACAAGGCCCTTTGTATAGGGGATGGTTGTCAATCACCGTTTGTACAGCAGTCAGGCCATCACCATGGGGAATACACGTGTAGAGGCTCTTAACATTTATGGTCACTAGAAAACAACCCGGAGGAACTGTCTGAATCTCTGCCAATCTAGTCAAGAGTGAAGTAGTATCCTTTAAATAATGATCATGGGTCTGAACACATGGTTGTAAGAAAAAATCAAGATACATAGAGATTTTTTGGAATAATGATCCCCTCGCAGATATGATGGGACGTGCTGGAGGAGCATATCTATCTTTATGTATCTTGGGAATTGAGTACAATAGTGGTACAATCGGATAAGTAACCATTAATGCATCACACACATCAACCGAAATATCACCATCAAGAACAGCTTTATGCAAAATAGTATCTAACTCTTTCTTATATGACGACGTGGGATCAGACTTCAAGGCAACATAGGTGGAGCGGTCACTAAGTTGACGATTCAGTTCAGATACATAGTCTGCTGTATTTTGCACGACTATGGCTCCGCCCTTATCCGCCGGTCTGAACACCACGTCATCATATTTGCTGAGAGACATTAATGCCTGCCATTCCTCCTTAGATAAATTACTAAACTGATCATTAGAAGAAGTCGACATGCTATCAATACTCATGTCAATCGTACGACAGAAGTACTTAATGGCTGCATTCGATGAACATGGATCAAAAACTGATTTCTTATGCAAGAAGCTGGGTAATGGGTCACTAGTCACAGTCACTTTTTCAGGTGAATTGAAATATTCTTTGAGACGCAATTGTCTACTTAATTTATAACGTTCTATCTTCCATTCAAACGGTTCAAACCGCTGTGTAGGAACAAAGTTCAAACCTCTAGACAGTACCTTGTTTTCATTAGGAGTGAGAACACGATCTGAAATGTTAATGATCAGTTCCTCTTCTGTACTGGAGGACGTCCTCCGCCACGACCTTTGGTTTTGGCCCCCCCTCCTCGTGTACCTCCGCTTGGGTCGGATATTTGGGCTCTTGTCCGAACCCCTAAAGGGTGACGACCAGAGATATTGCCACGCTCATTTTCACTGGCCGAAGCTGTGCCATCTGTTGATGTATCTGTATCAAATTGGCCCCTATTGTACCGATTGGACATTCGTTTCCTTGGGGCCCTTGAATAAGGGGTGGTGCCTGATATCCAGGGATATACCTGTTTCTTGGCATAATCTTGATTGACTTTCTCCAATTTCAGGCGTTTGTATTGCACTAGGTCTTTACGATATTTGTCGACCTGTGTCGATAACTGTTCTAGCCAATTGGAGGTAGTATCAGCCAATAACGTTGGTTTATGAGTGGTTTCAAACTCATCTATTTGGGACCTGATAGTCATTAACTCCTTCGTAACCTCCTCTATCACCAACAAGATGAGATCATAGGAACACTTATTTAAAATGGCTATCCATTTCTTACAGAAAGTGGCATTAAGCCTGCCAATAGTTGGAATGTTCCTTATCCTGAAACCACGTGGTATTTTACCCTCCCGGTGGTAATCAGACAATGTCACCCCATGATAATAATAATCTTGTTCACGCTTTTTGAGCTTCAATAGCTCTCTGTATAAATTGATATTCTCAATGTTGCCTCCAGTTACTGATAAATTATCTTTAAAACGAATATTGATGGCATCATTACCCGAATAGCTGAAAGTCTCTCCCGGGGTCAAGTCAAACCCTGCCAATAGTGCATCCGCATCGGTGTCGGCAGCTGTCGACATTCCTGACAGGAACAGGGCAAACCACAGTACTGGAATATGTGACAGAGAACACACGTGCACACCCAATATGTTATCCCAGTGTGTGAAAATAGATGCTGCAGCAAGCACCCAATACAACCTGATGCAGGTAAAATACAACGGAGGGTGCCTTCAAGGAACGGTTCATCCAAAGATCAATCGTTTAAATAGTAAAGCAGTCAAGCGGCACTCCTTCCCAACTAGAACAAGCATTAACAGCCGGTGCCTTCCATAAAGAACCTGCACGGTTCCCCACACATGTATAGGAGGGGTAGAAATATTCGGGATTATGTGGTAAAATCGGACATACAATTTCCATCTCCAGCAGATACACAAAGCAAGTCATTTTTGAACCAGCAGCGTAAAGGCTGCTTCAAATGCCTGGGCTGCACTACGTGCAGCCATATGATAGCAGGCGATTCATTCCATCACCCTTATATCGGAAAAAAGTTTAACATTCGACATAGAGTCACTTGTAGTACGAAGTTTGTTATTTATCTTCTCAGTTGCCCGTGTGGTTTGCACTACGTGGGCAAAACTGAAAGTACATTTAAGGAACGCATGGCGAACCACCGTTCATCGATAAGGACCGCATTTTTGTCAGGGAAAAGTGATCTACCGGTCCCCAGACACTTTGTTGAAGCCCGCCATTCTCTAGCGACTTTACGCCATCGTATAATAGATCACATCCCCCCGCTAAAACGGGGGGGTGATCGGGGTCTTCGGTTATTACAAGCAGAATCCAAGTGGATTTTTCTACTGGATACACTGTCCCCCCGTGGGTTAAACGAACAGTTAGGTTTATCATGCTTTCTATAAGATATTAGGATTATGCCTATAGAGTTAAGGGAAATGTGCTTTGGTTTTATTTGTATCAGTTGGACATCGTTTCATGACACAATCTCGATTGTGCAATTATGTATGAAAGCTCCTTTGATAGTATGCACATATTTTGTCATTGTTATAATATACTACAGGCAGGCTGCTATAGTGTAACTCTTTGAATATGTGTAATGTTACTGTTTGTCTTGTTTGTTTTTTTATTCAGCACTTTGCACTTTGTATAATTATGGTGCTCTGGTCCCTCCGTACTACTTGGTGTCCGGGCGCACCGTGATGACGTCATTTTATCGAGCGTGGCGCGTGGACGGCGGGAGGAATGGACGGATCAGTGGAGGTATAAAGGTATGTGATGCTTGTATATTGTATTATGCCCTGAGGAAAATGTTGAACAAATAACATTGAAACGTTGGCTGATTGGAGCTGCCTTTTGTCTTTATTGCCGTGAGTGCCGCCGGACTATTCCTATACATGTGTGGGGAACCGTGCAGGTTCTTTATGGAAGGCACCGGCTGTTAATGCTTGTTCTAGTTGGGAAGAAGTGCCGCTTGACTGCTTTACTATATATATATATAATATTTCGGTGTCTTAATTATATACACAAGGAAACGATCTGGTTGGCATCGCGCCATCATTGGGACCTTTACTGGAATGGCTCCCGGTTACATATTTTTCAAGATTGCTCAGTGGAGGACACGAAAGCTAGGAAAGAATTTTCCCCGCTCTGCTCCCACCTGTTTAAAGATCACTAGAAATTTGCTCTTCTTTATCCTGCTAGATTGAGTCTGTTGAGAATGATTCTTTTAAAGATTTTCTTACTGTAACAGATGCCGAGGCTTATCTGGCTGACGTTTCTCCTGTCTCGCGGGACTCCCACTCCGAGACATCGGGCCCAAATATGTGAGACTATTTTTGCTGGTTACATGCTGGTTTTATTTTTCAAACTGTTAGTATTGGCCATTCAGGCTTTGTTTTCCTCCCCCACCTGCTGAACAAGTTTGGATGCTACGTTGACTTAATTAAGCAAGGTTCATTTTTCCAAGTACTTTCAACGAACCCTGTCTACTGTTGTTACCTTTTCGCTCCTATCTAGGTTTAATGGGGGTTATGCCTAGGCAGTTTTTCTATATGGTTCTACTATATTTTATTTGCCGGCTACACATTGAATGAAGAGAGGTGCGTGGGTTCTCTAGCCATCATTGTCTTTACTTTATAATTTTATTTTCAGCTGGGGTTGGCTTGGAGCGCACACGTTATCAGTTGTTTATTGTTTATTTAACGCAAACACAGATTTCCCGGAAGATTTCCTTGTAGAGGACGCAGACTATCTGTGCTCCTTTTGTTCTGTTTTGTTTTTATTTATTTATTTTTTCTTGATTCTGTGCAAGAGATGTATGGTTGCATAGACACTGTTGTGTTTGATACTATGGTTATCTCTCTCTCTCTCTTTCTCTCTCTCTTTCCCTCCCCCCATGTTCTTCCTGTGTCCTGTCTTGTCTCCCCACACATGCTATACTATGCTTATGTCATGTATAATTTCATTACCTGATTATCTAATTAATGTCTGACATTACTGTTGGTACTCTCAATGTTGGGGGTTTTCATTCCCCGATTAAGAGAACGACAATACTGTTATATCTGTCTAAGCTTAAACTAGATGTAGTCCTATTCGAGGAATCACAACTTACTCCTAGTGAGGTTTTGAAACGTAATATTCTTGGGTGGCCTGTGTTGGCCTCAGCTCCCTATACGTCCAAGGCAAGAGGTGTGGTTATCTTAATTAAGAAATTATTACCTGTCACTGTCCACTAGACAATTGTTGACTTTCAGGGTCGATATGTCATCTCCGGTGTCTCTATATTCTCGAATAGATTTGTTTTCTATAATGTTTATGCCCCAAATGTGTACTCCAAAGATTTTTTTAATGTGGATTTTCTTTTGCATAGTCATGCTGATGAATCTATAAAGATCTGCTCCCTCCAGAGTTAGACCATCTCCATGTAAGATAGGCATTCAATATATAGTGCAACGACTACATCTGATTGATGTTTGGAGAACGTGTCATCCGCTTGAGAGAGAATTCACTTGTCTTTCATCCACTCATGGCACACTCTCATGCATAGATTATGTCCTTTTATCATCATCGCTCTTTTCCCATGTTTTGGAGTCTGTGATTGAACCAGTTTTCATATCTGACCATGCTTTATGTTGGGTCAATATCTTTACTTCAGTTGACAGAGGCCCTTATAGGCAGTGGAGGTTTCCTTCTCATCTCTCTAATTCAATTAAATTCAGAAATATGCTTGAGGCATCTTGGATGTCATATAAGCATAATAACTTAGAGATGGAAGGGAGTTCTCCCCTGGTCTTTTGGCAAGCCTCCAAACCAGTAGAAAGAGGGGATATTATTTCTTATTGCGCTTCGAGGAATAAGGACTCCAATAAATTGTATTTAGAAATGCAGAAGACTTTGACTAAAGCATATCAAGAGTTTCAAAGATCTCCTACTCCAATACATAAGGCATAATACATAATATTTGTGACACAAGTCCTTGTTTGATAACTTATTATCACAATATGTCTTGTTTTTCTTTTCTCTCTAAATGCAGATTTCATACATTTGGAAACAAATCGAGCAATGCTTTCCAATATGTTACGAGGACAACACCCTCCTTCCATCATTAAATCTCTTAAAACACCCACTGGTACTTGTGTCACCTCAGGGAAACAGGTTTCTGAAGTCCTCCACTCGTTTTATGCAGAGCTGTACTCCTCTCCACAGATAGATGACGCCAAGAGGTCTACCTTTTGGTCCTCATTAAACTTACCTCAAATTTTACAAGATCTTGTGGATTCCCTGATAGCCCCAAATACAATAGAAGAAGTCTTAGCTGCAATTCGCCATCTTAAGACAAGAAAAGCACCGGGACCTGATGGCCTCACAAGTGATTTTTATTAAATTTTGGCCCCTAAAATTGCTGAATCATTATTGTTAGTATTCAGTAGGTTGCTATCTGGTGATCCCCCTCCATTGTATTTCAATTCTGCATTGCTTAAAGTTATATACAATCTGGTCATAACCTTGACCTACCGGCCTCTTATGGGTGGTCATTCTGAGTTGTTCGCTCGTTGCCGATTTTCGCTATGCTGCGATTTGTTGCTAAATGCGCATGATACGCAGCGCGTATGCGCTTAGTTATTTAACTAAAAACTTAGCAGTTTTGCTGTTGATCCTGCGGCGCTTTTCAGTCGCACTGCTGATCGGTGAGTGATTGACAGGAAAGGGGCATTTCTGGGTGGTAACTGAGCGTTTTCCGTGAGTGTGCTAAAAAACGCAGGCGTGTCAGGGAAAAACGCGGGAGTGTCTGGAGAAATGGGGGAGTGGCTGGCCGAACGCAGGGCGTGTTTGTGACGTCAAACCAGGAACTAAATGGACCGAGCTGATCGCAATCTAGGAGTAGGTCTGGAGTGTCGAAGTCAAAAATATTACATAGAAAGAACATACAGACTCCACACATATAAGTCGCTATGCTTGCAAATACGCGCAGCGAGCACAGCAATATATGGTAACATACGCATTTACACAGACATGCCACAGAGATAGATTCGACACATATGTCATACAGCACATAATTATAACATATCAAGCGCCAGACATCATACTGTTTTAAAATGTATAAAATGGACTAACGTCATGTATGTGTATTATTGAAGCAGAGTAAGATAGACATGTTGTATTTGGTATTAAAGCAACCAGATAAATGTGTAGATTCATTTGATACTTGTTATTAAGTTGTTGGACATTGCAATAAGTAGTTATGATTAAATGTATGAAAGCTAAAGTCACTCTTATTAGGACAATGGACATCCAAACAGTTGGTGGACAGGAAACTCAGCCAGCCCTTTTGATGTCTTCAAGGCTGAACATTGTTAGCATACGAACAGACCAGTGACTCATCATGAATGAGAAAGTTCCCTCCCTTAGACTAGATGTGTGCACTCCCCCAAACTAGATAGCACATTGCTGAAGAGACACACAGGAGTCTCTGTCCTTCCCTGGGTGCTGTTCGAGATGCTGTCTGCCCAGTTCCTGTATTTATTTACAGAGAGAGAAAGAGTGATATGGAGGAAAGAATTTATATGAGAAAGATATGGTAATTGTATCGCTGGCCTGTAACTGTATGTATTTTGTATTAACTGCTTACTGTATAAATTGTAACCATGTAACTATATGTATACAGTACATTGTGATATATTGAATACATATCCTTTTAATAACAAATATATACATCAATGAGCTTTGGAACTCAGATAATGTGTGGGTGAATAGTTTTTCTCTTATGGGATGCAGTGTTTTGCTACGTACAGTGCACTTTTATCATATATGGTAATAAGATGCACCTGGCGTCTGCAGTATATATTAGAGCGGGCATTTTAAATATTTGTTAGAAAACAATTTGATATTTACAGATGAGGGCTGTGTCCGTGATATCACGGTCTTAATGATGCACTGTACATTACAAACGTGATGCTGCGGTCGATCAGCTTATGGTGGACGCATCGTGACGCTGAGAAATCATATCCGTGTGTTCTGTTGTGTTATCGGTAAGCCAATTATATGAAATTCAAGGGACAATGTGTTTCTCATAATATTTAAAATGCTAAAATTTATTTTATTGTTGCAAAACAAAGTTCAAATAAGTCATATTGTGTTTGATTCAGATTGGATTTATCTGTTAAGTAGATTTAAAAGTAAATTTAAAAGTTGCTGCATAGCCTTGATATAGTTTTTTTTTTTAAAACTCAGGCCTAAAGTAATTTCTGGTGCTTGTATAATTTGTGATTTCTTTGTGACAAAAGAGCCGCATGGTTTGTCCTCCATTTTGGCCTAACCACATGGCCTGTCCACCATCTTGTGTAAACCTCATGGATGTGGAAGGGGGAGAAGCAGTGGCCATTTTAGGAAGGTCACTTTCTAAATAGCTGATTTTCAGTCTGCTCAGAACAATCAGTTTCCTTTGTCACATTCATAGCACCATTTATGAGTTACCAATGAATTTATTTAACCCATGCCAGTCAATTACAAATAGTTTCAATTGGGCCTAGTGAGAGTAAATGGTGAAATAAGTGGGGGGGTTTTCCTTCTTGTCTATGCGTAATTACTTTACATCAAGTGGGGGGTTGCACACAGATAGAAAAAGGAAAGAGAGGTTTTGGGGGGGGGGTTTCTTTCAAGACTTGTGAAGGATAGCCATTGAAATTGAAATGCAAATTAACCTGTGTAACTACTTTTTTTAGTAGTGAAAAGCAAATATCTTTGATATGAAAATTAGAGGCAGTGAAGAGGTAAGGTGTCTCATAGAAGGCCAGTGAATGATACATATATATAATAGTATTATAATTATGTGAATATTTATATCAGTGTATGTTCTGCAAGATAGCTATCCAATCTGAATCATATCATTTAAATTATAGATTATTGCAGTCATTATAGATCTGTGTGAAATCAGATACATTTGTTTGCTATACAGATAAATTTGAAATAAATGTATTTAAGGGAGTAATTATAGACATGACACGCAGTTCTGGCCTGGTTGTTATACAGAAAAAAAACTGGGTGTTATAGTTAGTATTGCTCACATTTATAGAGACTGTGTGGTAGAGCGCTCGTAGTGTAAAAGGCACGCTGGTCACGTGGTTATGCAAGGTTGCGTAGGAATACGGACGCTAAATACAAAGCACACGATATTTGTCCAATTAAGGTGGGATAGTAGACATTTAATACAATAGCACATAACTATCCGATTTCAAAAGCAGGTTACTCTAAATTTAGTTTAAAAACTGTAAGCACCTCTGGAATAAAGCTGCTGACTTAGGGGAGTAAAACAATTTTCTGTACAGAAAAACCAGTGAGTGAGTGAAAGCAGAGTGAGAGGATCTGAACCCGGGAATTCGGGATCCCGTCGTTGGTACACCAAGTGAGTGGAGGCTTGGCGGCGTGAGGCAGCTGACTCACATTAGTATAGATAATAAAGTACACAAATCGTGAGGAGATTTGCAATGGAGCATAATAGGGAATTGTGCATTGTGTAGTTTAAAAGGTTTTTTGTTACGCTCCGGCTGACAGCTGCAGTTTGTATATTCGATTCCAGTGGTTGTAGGGCGGATAGTTAATAAGTACCTATAACGCTGTGCGATTGGACCGCATGTTTGTGGGTGCGATACGTAGTGCAACTTGATACCCCTTTTACGAGCTTTTGCGTAAAATCGCTGTATCATTAGCACCGTGTAGAGCATACGCAAGCGTGATTGTGTATAAGTGCATAGGGAGTTTTCGCTGGTCTCTCTCAGGAAAATCTCCAACGGTAGCTATTAACTGGATAAGGTAAGTCACTCCTAACACTTCCAGTGAAATAGAAACCAATTAGGGACCTCACTGGGTACGTGGTGGTCACTATTGGAGTGAGTCGTGGTACATCAGCGGAGAAGGAGTGGGTGAAAGCGCTCTAAGAACTTTCACCGTCTATTCGTGTCGTGCATTGGGGATTGCGTAAAAGGAAAAAGTCCGCGATGGGATCCAATTGCAGAAGCGGTGGACGTATGGTAGCCAGGGTTCAGGCTGAAGAGCCGCGGCCCAAGGGGTCAGTGAGGTTTATTATGTGTGGGAAATATGGTCCACACGCGGAGACTTTTTGTTCTGAATGGGTACGTATGACTGACAAAGATAGGGTATCATTCCCTGGGGTGGGCAGCTTTGAACCAGAGGTACTGCAGAATGTAGGTAATAAAATATGTCTGATAAAATGCAGAAAACAAAGGGTCAGACATACAAGAGGGTTGGTGAGTTTGATCCTAAGGTATTGCAGGTGGTATGTCTAACCAAAAGTCATATAAGACAAGAATGGAAATATAAGAACTGTTCGAACTTGTAGCAACAATAAACAAGTAGGAAGAAAAAGAGAAAGCAAGTACACCGCCATATGTAGATGTGGAAGCAGTTACGGCCAGCATACAAACTATAGAAAATAATAAAAATATGAAAAATATGACTGTAACCTATATATGTACTAATGAATGTTGAAGTTTTATTTAGGAGGAGAAGGTGATCTGATTGTTTTCAGCCATTTCTCATGCACTCAGAGGAGTATCCAACCGGTAAAAGAGGAGCAGTAGCCTGTGGGGGAAGTGGCTGAGACCAGTGGAACTGGTAAGTATGGTATCATTCGTGTACATATATAGTAAAACCCCCCCCAAAAAAAAAAAAACAAGAAAGTAACTTCAGAAATGGAGAAAAACCTGTCCGCACATTAGTATTTGCCAGTAGGAAAGCAGACAGAGACAGGGTAACCCCCGGGTATTTCTTTTAGTTACCATATAAGAAGTATTCATTCCTAGTAATGCCCCTAGTCAAGATGAGCTCGGAAATGTTTGTTGGACCATGTACAGACCCTTAATACGGGATGAGAAGGATTGAATGAATACTTCGCATGACCTAGAAGCTTGCTAATTTTTTTCTTTTTGTCTTTTGCAGTAATAGAAAACTCTCCGTCTGGATAAGATCACTGGTAAACACTAATTCGGCAAATGGGAGGTAGCTGTCTCTGTGCTAATGGATGGGCTCAATAAGGCATTGAGGGTCAGGGTGCAGACTTCTTTGCCAAATTGGAAAGGGGTCAAAGTAGCTAATTTTAGAGGGTGTGCTATTGAACATCCCAAGAATAGTGCTAGGCGCAGAGAACAACAGGTGGAGAGGTTGAGGACGGTAAGTATACAGGCACATACAGGAAAGACCCATCAGTCCAAACCCCAGATCCCTAATGGTAAGTCAAGGTCAATAATATGTTACACTTGTAGGAAGGAAGGGCATTTTGCCAGAGATTGTAGGAGTAGTAGGACACATAGTCAATATAGACCCCCTACACAGAAAACACAAGCAACATTATTAGACGGGACCAAGGGACATATAGTAAGGAATCACGAGCCATATAGAAAACACAGATTCGGTTAATGGGAAGAACGGAATATATGCAACATTACTCTTTGACAAAACTTGCTGGGGTTAAGATGGGGCCTCTAAACTTTTGCTTCTTTTTCCTAGCAGAAATGGCCCCTGGTTAACTTAACAGGAGCTTTGTTAGATATGATATACATATAATGTGCTCCCGCTCAGGAAGTACAAAGTATGTTAGACACCCACGAAGACTAATGCTACATTTCACTGTTCTAGATACATGTCCATCACAGGTAGAGGAAATTATCTCACAGATACCGGGTTCCCTATGAATTTAGGATGGACAGGACACTGGATTGATGGCTGGGATAGTCCCAATAGCGATACAACAAACACAGAATTTTTTTTAAGGGGAGTAGACCAAGTAGAGAATCACTTCCCCGTAGTGCCCAATCCAGTTGTCAAATTTTTATAAAATCTTCTCCACCTCTACAAACTCATCTGTCACCAACCTCTATTCTGTTTCTCCACAGTTTCCTCTTCATCTTTTGCGTTCACACAGGGTGGTACAATACATGGACCCAATTACAGTTCAAACTGCACATGCTTAGGTCCTTCAGAGTTTCTGCCCAAACCCAGTATATCCCAACAGCATGATAACACCAGTATTACTGCAGTGTGCCTTGTCATGCACAAAGGGTGGAGGAAGGATGAGAATACTGGTGAAGGGAAATTTTGTATAGACACTGATATGCCTGTTGGTGAATGGCAAACCTGACATTTTATTTTTCATTTTCTTCTTCTTTCTCTCCTCTAGAGATGTTTTTTTCTTTTTTTTGAGTTATGCTCATGGTACTCTACATTGCAAACACACAACTTCGTACAGTTAACACCCTTTAGGAATTATTGTTATGTATTGGTGTGCGCTGATATTTTCTCAAACTGGGTAGAGGCATTTCCTGCTACCACGGATGCTGCTGTGTTTACCACAAAGAAAAAATTGTGCAGAAATTTGTGTGTACATAGTGGTACCCCTAGAAGTAGGAGCAAAGCTTGAAATTGTACTATTGTGATCATAGATACTGCCACTAGTATTATGTAGCATCGGAACCACTCCCAGATCTTCACTTAACGAATCACCCTCTTCGAAATTTGTTTTTGTTTTGGTATTTGTGTTTTTTTTTTGTTTTGGAAGACAACCTCATGTCATGATTGATTCGCACAATGATCAGAAATACACCAATGAGGTGACAGTACAGTACCTTATCGAGATGAGCCAGCATTTGAGAACTTGACAAAAGAACTTGAAACTGTTGATTGCTGGTATGCCAAATACTAACTGTCTTGATTGTGAACCAAGAGACTGTGTGATTTTTCTTACGCTCAGGTTGCCTAATAGACAGGTGGGAAGGACCATACCAAGTTTTGTTGACAGCACTATCCCAGTGAAAGTAGCCAAGAGAGAGACTTGGGTCCACGATTCCCATTGCAGGAAAGTCGGAAGTCTGGAAGGAACTCGTAAATGGAGTGAGATCGCAAAAGTATCACCAGAGACTCTGTTCCTTGAAGACTGAGAGGCGGCACTGTTGAACACTACCTGAGCGTACTAAAGGATTGCAGAAAGACCAGTCATTGTAATTGATTTGTTATGAACAAGAGTTGTTTTGTTCTATTTCTCTTTTCTCTCTTTCCCGCTGACAAACATTTTTTTTCAGGACATTCTATTTTTGCGAGGATTTTTTATGAGGAGTCGAGTGTGGGACAGGAACTGGTTCTGGAGGAAGGAGTGATTTCCTTATAGGATCCCAGGATTAGCCGATCAGTTTGTTAAAGCCAGAGAAAAATCAAAGGTCTAGTAGTTATGGAGTTCGGAGGTAATCAGGAACAATCAGACAATGGCTGTTCACACATTGCAGATAAAGAGCTCATTAATATATGTGGAAGAAAGGTTTATGAGTGGCTCTCCCCGAACTCCGAAGGTTTATGTTATTTAGGAAGGACACTACTTATAACCCTTGTTCAATTATTAAACAGACCTAGCATACGTTCCAGAAATGGAAACAATGTTCAGAAAAGGATAGGAATATGTAGATCATGAAAATTTTCTATGTCACTTTCACGATTTGTTTGTGTCTTCTTCATCTACCCAGCAGAACCTCAATCGAATCCAAACATCAGTGTACAAAGACATAGGTACATGTATGTGTGAAATGTTCATCCAAATCAGACATTATAGGCCAAAGCACTGTCCCAGCATACTCTATATGTTGAATGTTGTCCCACACCTAACCAGTGGTCCCGTGACCACCGAGTGCATATAGAGGATGTCTCGTCCTCCTCCCTGTATTCCCCAAATATGGTCAAACATCTGAATTGCGAAATGAATACATACTTGTGTCTAGGTCACCGATTATTGTCTGAAATAATTTTTTCTTATGTTAATAATTTATGGCAGATATTGTTTACTGCCAAAGGGTGGACTGTCGAAGTCAAAAATATTACATAGAAAGAACATACAGACTCCACACATATAAGTCGCTATGCTTGCAAATACACGCAACGAGCACAGCAATATATGGTAACATACGCATTTACACAGACATGCCACAGAGATAGATTCGACACATAATTCATACAGCACATAATTATAACATATCAAACGCCAGACATCATACTGTTTTAAAATGTATACAATGGAGTAACGTCATGTATGTGTATTATTGGAGCAGAGCAAGATAGACATGTTGTATTTGGTATTAAAGCAACCAGATTAATGTGTAGATTCATTTGATACTTGTTATTAAGTTGTAGGACATTGCAATAAGTAGTTATGATTAAATGTATGAAAGCTAAAGTCACTCTTATTAGGACAATGGACATTCCAAACAGTTGGTGGACAGGAAACTCAGGCCAGCCCTTTTGATGTCTTCAAGGCTGAACTTTGTTAGCATACGAACAGACCAGTGACTCATCATGAATGAGAAAGTTCCCTCCCTTAGACTAGATGTGCGCACTCCCCCAAACTAGATAGCACATTGCTGAAGAGACACACAGGAGTCTCTGTCCTTCCCTGGGTGCTGTTCTAGATGCTGTCTGCCCAGTTCCTGTATTTATTTACAGAGAGAGAAAGAGTGATATGGAGGGAAGAATTTATATGAGAAAGATATGGTAATTGTATCGCTGGCCTGTAACTGTATGTATTTTTTATTAACTGCTTACTGTATAAATTGTAACCATGTAACTATATGTATACTGTACATTGTGATATATTGAATACATATCCTTTTAATAACAAATATATACATCAATGAGCTTTGGAACTCAGATAATGTGTGGGTGTATTCTTTTCTCTTAAGGGATGTAGTGTTTTGAGATGTACAGCGCACGTTCATCGTATATGGTAATAAGATGCGCCTGGCGTCTGCAGTATATATTAGAGCGGGCATTTTAAATATTTGTTAGAAAGCAATTTGGTATTTACAGGAGCTACTCAGAAACTGCAAGAAAATATTTAGTAGCAATTCTGCTACTCTTTCGTTCGCTATTCTGCTTAGCTAAGATACACTCCCAGAGGGCGGCGGCCTAGCATTTGCAATGCTGCTAAAAGAAGCTAGCGAGCGAACATCTCGGAATGACCACCATAGACCGATATCTCTCTTGAACACAGATTACAAACTGTTTACCAAAATTCTGTCTGACAGACTAAAGTTTTTCCTACCGTCTATAATTCACCCTGATCAATCGGGATTTATATGGGGGAGACATTCGGTGGTCAATATCCGTAAGGTTCTCACAGTTATTCAGGTGCTGGAGTCCACTGGGGTGTCTTGAATGGATGTCATCCTGTCTTTGGATGCCGAGAAGGCTTTTGATATGGTCACTTGGAGGCATCTGTTTGACACACTCCAGAGGTTCAGTACTCTGATGACTTTTATCTCAGTTCTCAAGCATTTGTATTCTATGTCTACAACTCAAATTTTGAATAATGGTTATTTATCTCAGCCCTTTTCCTTACCCCTGGGAACTAGACAGGACTGCCCTCTTTCTCCTTTCTTTTTGCTATGTCTTTGGCACCCCTAGCGATAAAATTACATACTTTACCCCTTTTTCTGGCATCTTTTGAGAGATCAGCAAGTTAAGTTTGGCCTATTTGCCGACGACATGTTATTATTTGTCTCCAATTTGTCCACGTCACTACCCGCTATTATTGCGATGATAGATAATTTTGGCGCCTTTGCTGGTTTCAAAGTAAACTATAGTAAGTAACAGTTATTCCCTCTGGGTCCTAATTGCGATTTACATGCTTCATTCCCTCCCTCTACTCTATTCTCAATTTGTAGAACAGCTCTCAAGTACCTATGTATTTTAATATCAAGATCTTTGGCCTCTCACTATAAAATTAATGTTCATCCGATACGGTCTTCTCTTACTACCCTGCTTTTGAATTGGATGTCACTCCCTTTATCATTGTCTGGTAGAATTGCCGTCATAAAAAGCATTCCCGAAGCTGTCATATCTGTTGCAAATGATTCCTATGTCTCGCTCCCAGAAAGACCTCAAAAAATGTAATGCTCTTTTTTCTAAATTCATTTGGGCAGGTAAGAAACCCAGAATTGCATTTGGAAGATTACAGAGCCCAAGATCGAAGGGAGGCTTTGGTGTTCCTAATATTAGCTTCTTCTCTTATTCCGCTCTGTTTCGCTACATATTGGATTGGTTTACACAAGGCTCTGCATACCCTAATGGACGACTAGAGGAAAACCTTTTCATCCCATTCTCACCTGGTGCTTTGTTGCATACCCCTAGAAAACTATTTCCCTCTCATATTGTTACAAATGTCTTATTTAAGGATACATATAGGGCCTGGTGCTCCATTAACAAAACTTTGGACAGAGTCTTCTCTAGTTCTCCCTTTCTTACATTCTGGGACAATCCTTGTTTTACACCTGGTTTAACTAATAGTCTCTGTTCAGTGGAAGACGGCTGGTATTGCAGCTATTAAAGACATTTTCGACCCTGGGGGCACAATACATACTTTTGCATATTTATTAGATACGTTTCACCTGCCTACCAAACAGTTCTACATGTATCTTCAAGTTAGACATTTTGCCCTTTCATTACCTCCTGTGTTCCCCTCTGATGTCATAGCAGATCCTATCATTTCTCTTGTTTCTCTGGCCTCCTCGAGGGGCTATAGAACCTGCTACTTGTACTCAGATCTTATGAATGTTAAAGTGGACGCTTTTTGCTCTTCACCTTACTCAAAATGGGCTTCTGACATTCCGGCCTTGCCTCCATTGCCCCAATTGTTATCCCATTGCAAATCCACTCTTAAACATTTGGAATCTGCAGTATTACAAGAAGAACATCTAAAAATGATAAATAGAGCCTACATTTTCCCAGCACAACGTCGCTATATGGACACTGACGATTTAGGCTGCTGCCCAAAATGCAAACTAAATAATGCTTCTTTTTATCATTGTGTCTGGGAATGCGGTGCTATTAAAACTGTTTGAAATAAGTTAATGGGATTTATAAACCATATATTTTCCCTCAATCTTATAAAACATCCTACTCCTTGTTTACGACTACATTTTACTGGCTGGGACCTAGGTCCTGATTGGAAAACTGTAATTCCACTGCTGACACTTATTATAACAATTGCTAAAAAAAAAGTGATCTTAAACAAATGGATATATAAGAATATCCAAACGATTTCTGAGATCAAATCTCTGCTTCTGCAATGTTTATACTCTGAGCGCCAGGCTACGCTACCTGATATCGAACATGGCATTCAAAGATTCTATAGAAAGTGGGATATATACATCCATCAGTTAGATGAGTTGACTCAAGAGCATATACATAAATTGTTTGAATCCACCCGTTGGTATCTATTACGTCAATTTGATTCCCATCACTCATGATACCTGCTTTTTTATGTCTTGCCCAACAACAGATTTGTATTAATTGTATACCACCATTTTCCGCTCGTACATGTTTTAGTCTAGTGTCTGCCCCCCTCCCCCCCTTGTTCTTCCCGTTCACAGTCTCTTATTTCAATGTTATTATTTTTATGTTGATACAGCGCTTTCTATTATATTGAAGTTTGTTTATATTCTTTGTGCAGAGACTTAGACGATATTGTTCTGAAGACGCTTCTTCGGAAAATGCCTACTTATCTCATTCTGATTTTTCTATTGTCTTTATTGCATTTTCTCTTTGTGTGATCATTTTTATGTCTCTGCCCTGCGTTATTGGGAGATGTTGATATTCTAACTCATTATCAGTGCTGTACATTTAGTGTACTGTACTCTTTGTATTTCAACTTCGAAACTTGAAAATTAATAAATTGTTTTAAAAAAAAAAACCAAAACCTCAGAGGTCCTGATTCTGAGATAGACACAGTTGGGGCCTCCTTTGCTTTACGACTTATGCATATGCTGCTACAATGCCCTTCCCTGATGTACATCCGTACATCTGAATATACAAGGACTGATATGCCCACTTTCAGTGTCTACTGACACTGCTGTCATGCCTTTAATCTACTTCTGATTTTATTGATTTTTCATTCTACAAACCCCTTTTTTGTAACCTTATATGTTTCAAAGTACAAGGAGGGGAAGCACACAGTACATACAGCACAGTACAGGAAGAGAGCACACACTACATACAGCACAGTACAGGAAGAGAGCACACACAAGTAGTGAAACACAGACACAGGGGACCAGTGCATCAGAATCTGTCCAAGTGGCCAATCTGCCCCTGATTACATACATAGCCACCACATTATATAGATAGTCACCACATCATACGTATAGCACTGCATTACATGTATGGCACCACATAACACGAATAGCACTACATTACCAGTGGTGCAAGTATAAAAAATGTCTTATAGGAACTGTGTGCGCGCGCCAAAAAATGGGCATGGTCAAATGCCACATGGGGAGTGGCCAATGAAAATGGGCATGTGATACACATATGGGGGGGGCCAGATACACATATAACACCAATAGTGCCAGATACACGTTGCCCCACAGTGCCAGATATACATTGCCCCCACAGTGCCAGATATACAATGCCCCCACAGTGCCAGATATACATTACCCCCCTGTGCCAGATATACAATGCCCCGCTGTGCCAGATATACAATGCCCCCTGTGCCAAATATAAAATTCCCCCACAGTGCCAGATATACATTGCCCCCACAGTGCCAGATATACATTGCCCCCACAGTGCCAGATATACAATGCCCCCACAGTGCCAGATATACATTACCCCCCTGTGCCAGATATACAATGCCCCGCTGTGCCAGATATACAATGCCCCCAGTGCCAAATATAAAATGCCCCCACAGTGCCAGATATACATTGCCCCCACAGTGCCAGATATACATTGCCCCCACAGTGCCAGATATACAATGTCCCCACAGTGCCAGATATACATTGTCCCCACAGTGCTAGATATACATCGCCCCCACAGTGCCAGATATACAATATCCCCACGTGCCAGATATACATTGCCCCCACAGTGCCAGATATACTTTGCCCCCGCAGTGCTAGATATACAATACCCCACAGTGCCAGATATACATTGCCTCCCTGTGCCAGATATACAATGCCCCACTGTGCAAGATATACAATGCCCCCATGTGCCTGATATACATTGCCCCACTGTGCGCTCATTGCCCCCCCCCCTTCACCCCTTATTGCTGGCTCTGTTTCTTCTGTGTGAGGGGAAGAGAGTGTAGCACCTCTCCTGCCCCTCAATTCTCTTTGATGCCCGGTCTCACTCTCGAGCGGTGGTGGAGTCAATCTGAAATTAGGCGCCGGTTCGTTAGCCAATCAGAGCTCGCGGACCAGCAGCCAATCAGGAGCCGCGGCTGCCGGTCCACGAGCTCTGATTGGCTAGCAAACCGGTGCCTTATTCAGATTGACCCCACCGCTGCCACTGGTGGAGAGTGAGACCGGGCATCAAAGAGAATTGAGGGGCAGGAGAGGCGCTGCGCTGTACTTTACTCCCCTCACCTGTGGGAGGGATGTACGAACCTCCCCGCCGCGTTATTTGGATTTTCTCAGCGCTCTTTGGGCTGGATGTACTTACTTCCCCCGCCATGTTATTTGGTTTTTCTCAGCGCAATTTGTATTATCTTCGTGGCTACTGGTCACCGCTCCGCTGCCCGGCGCTAGCCATTGCTCCCCCACGCTGCCCGTCTTCATTCTCCTCTCTGCCATCCGCATCATCACCGCCACAGCCACTGGTTCCTCCACTGTCCGTAGAGCTTGGTCAGCGCTGTGCTCCCCCAGTCAGCTGCCTGCCAGGAAGCTGTGACAAGTGTGCATGCGCAGCTGACAAGGAGAGTGCAGCGCTGACCAAGCTCTACGGAGAGTGGAGAAATCAGTGGCTGTGGCGGTAATGATGCGGATGGCAGAGAGGAGAATGAAGACGGTGTCGAAGTCAAAAATATTATATAGAGAAAACATCCAAACTCCACACATTATGAGTTGCTATGCTTGCAAATACGCACAGTGTGCACAGCAATATATGGTAACATACGCAATTACACAGACATGCCACAAAGATATATTCAACACATATTTCATTCAGCACATAAATTAGACATGTCAAGCACCAGACATTATAAGGTTTTAAATTTTATAATGGAGTATAACATCATGTATATGTATTAATGGAATGGAACAAGATAAACATGTCATGCTTGGTGTCAAAATGAGCAAGGGAATGTGTATGTTAATTTGATACCAGTGGTTAAATTGTAGCACATTGCAATGAGTAGTTATGGTTGAATGTAGGAATATAAAGCCACAATTCTGAAGTGAACAAATGGACATTCCTGAAAGGAGCATGTGTGGGCAGAAACCAGAGGCCAACTCTTTTGATGTCTTCTTCAGGCTTGCATATGACCTGACCAATGACTCAATATGAATGAGAAAGTTCCCTCCCCTGGACCAATAGTGGAAGACATGTTATCCCCAACATACACAGTGTATAGCTGATCCCAGAGACAAAAAGTTCTGTTTTGCTGTTACTCTGCTGCCGTGAGCATAGAGGGAGAGATGGAGGAGATGGAGCGTGGTGAGCATGAGAAAGGGAGATGGTAATTGTATGCTGGCCGTGACTGTATGAATTCTTTTGTAACAATTGTTTCCTATGAAATTGTACTCTGTAACCATATATATACTATACATGTGATATATAGTATACATATCCTTTTAATATCAAATATATACATCAATGAGCTTTGGAACTCATAAATGTGTGCGTGTACTTGTTTTCTCTTAAGGGATGTAGTGTTTGCGATGTACAGCACACTTTTATCGTATATGGTAATAAGATGCGCCTTGCGTCAACAACATATATTAGCGCTGGCATTTTAAATATTTATTAGAAAATAATCTGACTTTATCAAATGGGGGCTGCGACCGCGATATCACGTTCTTAATGATGCTCTGTACAGATGCAGCTGTGGTCTACCAGCTAACTATGGACGCATCTTGATGCTGCTGAATCACATCCGTTTGTTTTTTGTGTTTTCAGTAAGGCGCTGATATGAAATTCAGGGACAATATATAAATACACAATATTTGAAAATGCTACAGCATATTTTTATTGATGCAAAACAAAGTTCAAATAAGTCATATTGTGTTTGATTCAGATTGGATTGTTTATCTGTTAAGTAAATTTAAAGAACATTTAAAAGTTGGTGCATAGGTATAATATAGCTGTGTTAGCATGCTGAGGCCAATTCGCATACTTTTAAACCCAGGCCTAAAGTAACTTTTGGTGCTTGTATAGATTGTGATTTCTTTGTGACAAAAGAGCTAGCCACATGGTGTCCTCCATTTTGGGCTAGCCACATGGCTTGTGAACAAGGGGGAGGAGCAGAGGCCAGTTTAGGAAGGTCACCCTATCCACTTAGCAAACAGCTGACCTTCAGTGTGTTTAAAACAATCAGTTTCCTTTGTCACAAATAAACAACATATATGTACAAATCCAACACCATTTATAAGCTACCAATGAATTTAACAAACCCATGCCATAGTCAATTACAAATAGTTTCAATTGGGCCTAGTGAGAGTTAATAGTGAGATGAATACTTGATGTAAGAAATTACACACAGATATAAAAAAAAAGTCATTTTTTTTCTTTATAGTATTTGTTAACTCTCTGTTTGATAGGGTAGGATAGCCATTGAAATGTTAATTAACCTGTCCCACCACCCTCTAGAACAGGCATATGAACCTCTGTTGATATGCAAATTATAGAGGCTCTGAGAGAAACTACATTCATTCAGTGTGTTTATGAATACATATGCTGAGTGAGGGGTCTCATAGAAGTGCAGTAAATGGTGTGTGTGTGCGTGTGTGTGTGTGTGTGTGTGTGTGTGTGTGTGTGTGTGTGTGTATTTATTATTATATAATATGGGTATTTATATCAGTGTATATTCTGCAAGATAAAAAATCCAATCTGATTCATAGCATTTAAATTATAGTCAATAGTCATTACAGATTTGCATAAAATCGGATACGTTTATTTGTTATATATGTTGATATAGTTTATTAAGGGAGTAATTATAAATAACACGAAAAACAGTAAAACGTTTAGGTAAACACTCAAAGGAGGATCACCCTTGTGGGCAGCTTCCGGCGGGTGTAAGGAACAAAGTGTTAGGGTCTCCTGCCCTGTGCTGCCACGTCGTCATGGCAACCGGGAGACAAGTGCTAGTGGAGTAACCTGAGCGCAGCTGATACTCCGGTTCGGGTCTTTTGCTGTGCAGTGGTTATAGGCTCTGTGCACGGCAGGGGATCCGGTGCTGGTTTTTGTGCTCACAGTCTGTGAGGTCTGAGTGGGGCGTGGACAGCACCTGCTTTATAAGGCCTCTTTTCAGGGTAAGCAGATGCTGCTGAATCTTTGTTGGTTAGTCAGTTCATGAAAGTTAGCCAGTACTGTGTAGCTTTGTATTTGTTTGTTGCTTACTGCAAATAGGCCTGGGGATTTGGTATTACACTCTGCCAATCCAGACCTAGCAGTAAGACTGGAGTCAGTCGTTTAGCTTGCTGGGGTTCTGTTACTACTCTGTGAACTTAGCAAGTTTGCGGCTGTATTCTAAGACTTGCCTGTCTAATCCTGTCTCACTGTGCTAGGTGTCAGGGGTCAGTTTAGTGGCAGTAAGCTAAAACCTGTGCACTGCAAGTGAGAAATAGGATTGTGGAGACTCTCCTTGTGTCTATCATTCCATCTCTGACCAAGGAGTTTACTGCCACACCCGTTGGTAACCCTTTAGGGTTTTGCTGTTGCCCTTAGCAACAGCATTTCGGGTTCTCTACGTATTAAAACACAACATCTTGCTTTTTCCATCTGTGCAGTTCTAATACAAGGGAGATACCCAGTTCCTTAGCCTCTGGGCTTCTCTGTTCACTTTGTGTGTATTTTGTTACCCTATTACCTTCTGTGTACGTTATGTCATATTCCCCAGTTTGTCTGTGAGTCCATTTGTTTTGCATAACAGCTCAGACACCAGTACATTCCTGCAGGCACTGGTGTGCATAACAGTTCAGACACCAGTACATTCCTGCAGGCACTGGTGTGCATAACATATTCAGCAGCCTAATACTCCTGTTGAAATTTTGTGGGAATATGGAGCATACCCCTCAAAATACGTTGCAACAGGTGGTCGATCAGGTGCAGGTCCTGACTCGACAATTTAATGATTTGTCCATTAAAATGCACACCTCCCAGGCCGCTGGCGGAACTCCCGCAGCAGCAGCACCTTCAGGGGTTAAGGAGCCGAAAGTAAATCTCCCGGATCGTTTTTCTGGAGATCGCTCGCAGTTCTTTTGTTTCAAGGAGAGCTGCAAGCTGTTCTTCCGGCTTAGGCCTCAGTCTTCAGGGTCGGAGATTCAGCGGGTGGGCATAGTGATTTCCTTGCTACAAGGAGACCCACAGGTCTGGGCATATGGGTTGCAGCCTGACTGTCCGTCGCTTAAAAGTGTTGATGCTTTTTTTACGGCACTGGGCATGTTGTATGATGACCCTGACAAGACGGCCTCAGCCGAGGCTCAGATTTCGATCCTTAAGCAAGGGCGAAGGCCAGTTGAGGTTTACTGTACGGAGTTTCGGAGGTTGGCCCATGATACCCAGTGGAATGACCCAGCCCTGAGACACCAGTACCGAAGAGGTCTTTCTAACCAGATAAAGGACCAACTGGTACAATATCCCTTGCCTGATAGCTTGGATCAGCTCATGCAGTTATCCATCCGGGTGGATAGACGGCTGAGAGAGCGTAGGCTTGAAAGGGAGACTGAGATTTCCTTCCTTCCCAAGGGAACCTCAGACTCTGAGGAATTTTCTGAGGAGCCTATGCAGATTGGGGCTACCCGCCTCTCCTCGCGTGAGAAGACGCGGAGGAGACAGCAGGGGTTGTGTTTGTACTGTGGGAATAAAGGTCATGTGGTAGTATCATGCCCAGAAAAGCCGGAAAACTTCAGGGCCTGAGGGTGATGGGAAATATCCTGTCAGGCCAGAAGTCAGAATTTCCCAAGAAGACTTTTATCATTCCGGTGACCTTGAAGATCCTCGGTCAAACTGTCAAGACTGAGGCCTTTGTGGACAGTGGGGCCGACGGGGTTTTTATGGACCGCCAATTCGCCCTGAAACACTCTGTTCCCTTAGTACCCTTGGCATCGGAAATTGAGATTTGTGGGTTAAACGGGGAACCATTATCCCAGGGTAAAATTACCTCTTGCACTAGCCAGATTTCTTTGTTTATTGGAGCCACACACTCTGAAAAATTGTCCTTTTATGTGACTGTCTGTACTTTTGCCCCATTGGTGTTGGGGTTACCCTGGTTAAGGGCCCACAATCCTCAATTTGACTGGGTCTCTGGGGAGATTCTTAGTTGGGGTACTGATTGTTTCAGGAGTTGCTTGAGCCTTCCAGTCAGGCTCTCGCAGCTAAGTTTGCCAGGATTGCCAGGGTGTTATGCAGATTTTGCGGACGTGTTCTCCAAAAAAGTTGCAGAGGTACTACCTCCCCATCGCCCCTATGACTGTGCCATTGATTTGTTGCCAAATGCTAAGCTTCCCAAGAGCAGGTTGTACTCCCTGTCACGTCCTGAGACTCAGGCTATGGCAGAGTACATTCAGGAGAACTTGGCTAAGGGATTTATCAGACCTTCACAGTCTCCAGTTGGGTCGGGGTTCTTCTTCGTGGGTAAAAAGGACGGTTCGTTGCGACCCTGCATCGACTTCAGGGAATTGAACCGTATCACGATTAAAAACTCATACCCACTGCCTCTCATTTCGGTCTTGTTTGACCAGCTTCGTACTGCCACCATTTTTTCTAAGATTGACCTACGCGGTGCGTACAATCTAATCCGAATAAGAGAGGGGGATGAATGGAAGACTGCCTTTAATACCCACTCAGGGCATTATGAATATTTGGTGATGCCTTTTGGGCTCTGTAATGCCCCGGCAGTCTTCCAGGATTTCATGAATGATGTGCTCAGGGAATATTTGGATAGATTCTTAGTTGTATACTTAGATGACATCCTAATCTTCTCCCATTCCCTGGAGGAACATCGGAAGCATGTACGCTTAGTCCTCCAGAAACTCAGAGACCACCGGCTTGGGGCGAAGCTGGAGAAGTGCGAATTTGAAGTTCAGCAAATCGCATTTCTAGGATATATTATCTCCCCAGAAGGTTTCCAAATGGAGGGTTCCAAGGTACAGGCAGTCCTGGATTGGGTGCAGCCCACTAGTTTGAAGGCGCTTCAGCGTTTCCTGGGCTTTGTTTTTTGCTCGCTTTAATTTTTTGATAACATATCGCCCTGGGTCAAAAAACATCAAGGCTGATGCGCTCTCGCGGAGTTTTGCTCCAATCCAGGAGACCACCGAGGAGCCGTTGCCCATTGTTTCCCCATCATGTATTAAAGTGGGCATTACCCAGGACCTCTTATCATTAGTCCTTAGAGCACAGGAGCAGGCTCCTCCAGACCTTCCGGTAGGTCTTTTGTTTGTGCCTCCTAGGTTAAGACAGCGAGTGTTCCTGGAATTCCATGCCAAGAAGTCGGCAGGTCACCCGGGTATTGGCAGAACTCGGGAGTTGCTATCTAGGGCGGTGTGGTGGCCCTCGGTGGCTAAGGATGTGGATCAGTGGGTTCGGGCATGTGACATCTGTGCCCGAAATAAGACTCCTAGAGGGGTTCCTGTTGGCCCATTACATCCACTCTCTATCCCATCTAAGCCATGGACCCACATTTCAATGGATTTTGTGGTGGACTTGCCCAAATCCTTGGGGATGACAGCCATCTGGGTTGTCGTTGACAGGTTTTCGAAGATGGCGCACTTCGTTCCACTGGTTGGGCTGCCATCAGCCAGACGCCTGTCTGAATTATTTATGCTGCATGTTGTGCGTCTCCACGGGTTGCCACTTGATGTGGTCTCTGACCGCGGATCCCAGTTTGTGGCCAAATTCTGGAGGGCATTTTGTTCCGATCTCCAGATTTCTGTCAGCTTGTCGTCAGGCTACCATCCGCAGTCTAATGGGCAGACTGAAAGGGTGAACCAGTCCTTGGAGCAGTTCCTCAGGTGTTATGTCTCCAAGTGTCAGACTGACTGGGTTGCTCATCTGTCCATGGCGGAGTTTGCCTATAACAACGCGGCTCACTCTGCTACAGGGATCTCTCCCTTCCTTTGTGTGTATGGGCATCATCCTAAGGCCAATTCTTTTGACCCCCTGGACTCCACGCCTGGTGGTTCCTCTGTGGTTTCGGTCCTTAGAGGTATTTGGCGGAAAGTGAAGAAAGCCCTTGTGTCTGTGTCATTAGTGACCAAAAGGGTTTTTGATAAGCGGAAAAGACCCTGCAGCTTCAAATTAGGAGACTTCGTCTGGTTGTCTACCAAGAATTTGAAGTTGAGACAGCCATCTCATAAGTTAGGGCCCCGGTTCATCGGCCCTTATAAGATCACCAGGGTTATCAATCCGGTGGCATTTCAGTTAGATCTGCCCCGTTCTTTGGGTATCAATAAAACATTTCATTGTTCCCTTTTAAAACGGGCGATTAGTAATCCTTCTTCCAGTGGAAGACCTTCCCCTCTTCTGATACGTGGCCAGAGGGAGTTTGTTGTTGAAAGGATTCTTGACTCCAAGGTGGTTCGGGGTCGGCTGTCATTTTTGGTGCACTGGAAGGGGTATGGCCCGGAGGAGCGGTCGTGGGTGCGCAGTTGTGATCTTCATGCCCCCAGACTGATACGCTCTTTCTTCTCGCAGTTCCCCGATAAACCCGGTGGTAGGGGTTCTTTGACCCCTCGTCAGAGGGGGGGTACTGTTAGGGTCTCCTGCCCTGTGCTGCCACATCGTCATGGCAACCGGGAGACAAGTGCTAGTGGAGTAACCTGAGCGCAGCTGATACTCCGGTTCGGGTCTTTTGCTGTGCAGTGGTTATAGGCTCTGTGCACGGCAGGGGATCCGGTGCTGGTTTTTGTGCTCACAGTCTGTGAGGTCTGAGTGGGGCGTGGACAGCACCTGCTTTATAAGGCCTCTTTTCAGGGTAAGCAGATGCTGCTGAATCTTTGTTGGTTAGTCAGTTCATGAAAGTTAGCCAGTACTGTGTAGCTTTGTATTTGTTTGTTGCTTACTGCAAATAGGCCTGGGGATTTGGTATTACACTCTGCCAATCCAGACCTAGCAGTAAGACTGGAGTCAGTCGTTTAGCTTGCTGGGGTTCTGTTACTACTCTGTGAACTTAGCAAGTTTGCGGCTGTATTCTAAGACTTGCCTGTCTAATCCTGTCTCACTGTGCTAGGTGTCAGGGGTCAGTTTAGTGGCAGTAAGCTAAAACCTGTGCACTGCAAGTGAGAAATAGGATTGTGGAGACTCTCCTTGTGTCTATCATTCCATCTCTGACCAAGGAGTTTACTGCCACACCCGTTGGTAACCCTTTAGGGTTTTGCTGTTGCCCTTAGCAACAGCATTTCGGGTTCTCTACGTATTAAAACACAACATCTTGCTTTTTCCATCTGTGCAGTTCTAATACAAGGGAGATACCCAGTTCCTTAGCCTCTGGGCTTCTCTGTTCACTTTGTGTGTATTTTGTTACCCTATTACCTTCTGTGTACGTTATGTCATATTCCCCAGTTTGTCTGTGAGTCCATTTGTTTTGCATAACAGCTCAGACACCAGTACATTCCTGCAGGCACTGGTGTGCATAACA
Organism: Pseudophryne corroboree; assembly: GCF_028390025.1. Lineage (NCBI taxonomy): Eukaryota > Metazoa > Chordata > Amphibia > Anura > Myobatrachidae > Pseudophryne > Pseudophryne corroboree. The sequence continues at coordinate 614,695,800 of NC_086447.1, forward strand.
GTTCAGACACCAGTACATTCCTGCAGGCACTGGTGTGCATAACACAAAGGTGTATTGTGTAAGTGAGCAGTAGGATTATTGCTTACATTGATAGATATAAGTGTGGATTTTTTGTCGCAAATGCACAGTAAACACGTGGCACGTTATGTGTGATAAGCATATGGGAACGCACACGTAGCGCGGGAACACACGGTTGTGTGCATACGCACGGTTACGTGAAGCAGCAAGCGCAAGTCATAACCACACAATAGTAGTTCATGTTAAGGTGGGGTAAAAGCATTTGTAGTTACACAGTAGCAAGTAACTATCCGATTTTAAAAGCAGATTAATAGAATATTTTGTTTAAAGTGTACTACCTCTGGAACAGGCTATCAATCAAAGGGAGTGATATTTTTCTGTACAGAAAAACATTGTGTGTTAATGTGAGCTTAAAGGAGGAGTGGACGTATTGAACCCCGGAAAAGGGGAATCCCGTGGAGACGCTGAGTTGGCAGAGGCTCGGCGGCGTGTAAGGGTCGCAACCTTGCGTATTGATCAGTATTGAGGCACGTAGTGTGTGTGTTTTTAAAACGTGCAAAGGAGCGTGACAGATAGTGAGGTATTGAAGTTAAGGTTTTTAGTGTTACGCTCCGGCTGTGGAGCGCAGCTTGTGAATTCGACTCCAGTGATCGTAGGGCATATAGATAACAAGTATCTATATGCTGTGCGATTGGACCACACGTTTGTGTGTGCGATACGTGGCGCAACGTGATACCATTTGCATTCTTTGGCGTAAATTGCGTCATCATACGTGCTGTGTAAAGCATACGCAAACGTGTTTTGTGTATAGTAAAAGGAATGTTTCGCTGACTCTCTCTCAGGAAATCTTCCTAGGTAAGACATTCACTGGAAAGGGTGATAGATAAGGTGTTTCTCATCCTACAAAACTTCCAGTGGATAGAGACCAGAAGCTGGTAGGCTCCTCACTGGGTACGCGGTGGTCACTATTGGAGTGAGTTGTGGTACGGTCAGCGGAGAAGGAGATGGTGGGAGAACTCTGAGGACTTTCACCGTCGTCTCAAGTGGGCCATTTTGGAGTGTTGTGAAAAAGCCCACAATGGGAGCCAAATGAGCATGCGAGAGGCGTTTGGCAACCAGGGTTCAGGCTGGAGAGCGGAGTCCAAGAGGGCCCGCTTGGTTTATTGAGGCACGTACTGTGTGAAAACGTGCAGAGGAGATAATGTGTGGAAAGTATGGTCCACACGGAGAGGCTTTTTATGATGAATGGGTGCGAATGACAGTGGATGATAGGGCATCATTTCCTAGGGTTGGTGGGTTTGATCCTGAGATATTGCAGGTAGTATGTCTAACCCAGGCTTTCCCAACCACGGTCCTCAAGGCACACTAACAGTGCATGTTTTAGTGATATCCAGGCTTCAGCACAGGTGACTTAATTGGTAGCTCAGTTATTCTGATTTAACCATCTGTGCTGGAGCCTGGATATCACTAAAACCTGCACTGTTGGTGTGCCTCGAGGACCGTGGTTGGGAAAGCCTGGTCTAACCAAAGTCATATAAGACAAGAACGGAAATATAATAACTGTTTGAACTTGTAGCAATAAACAAGTAGGAAAAAAAAGAGAAAGCAAGTACATCACCATATGTAGATGTGGAAGCAGTTACAGCCAGCATACAAACTATAGAAAATAATAAAAATTAAAATATGAAAAACATGAATGTACTAACGAATGTTGAAGTTTTATTTAGAAGGAGAAGGTGACCTGACTGCTTTCAGCCATTTCTCATGCACTCAGAGGAGTATCCAACCGGTAAAAGAGGAGCAGTAGCCTGCAGGGGAAGCGGCTGAGACCAGTGGAACTGGTAAGTATGGAGTCATTCGAGTACATATATATTAAAACCCAAAAATAAAATAAAAATTAAGTAAGTATCATCATAAATAGAGAATATCCTGTCCACACATTAGGATTTGCCAGTAGAAAAGCGGACAGAGATAAGGTAACCCCCGGGTATTTCTTTTAGTTACCATATAAGAAGTATTCATTTCTAGTAATACCCCTAGTCAAGATAAGCTCGGAAATGTTTGTTGGACCATGTACAGACCCTTAATACGGGATAAGAAGGATTGAATGGATACTTCGCATGACCTAGAAGCTTGTTGATTTTTTTTTTCTTTTCCAGTACTAGAAAATTCTCCGTCTGGATAAGACCACTGGTAAACACTAATCCGGCAAATGGGAGCAACGAAAGAAGTGCAACATTACCCTTTGACAAAACCTGCTGAAGTTACGATTGGGCCTCTATGATGCTAAACCCTTTCTTTGTTTTTCCTAGCAACAGTGGTCCCTGACTAACTTAATCGACAGAGATTTTGTTAAATGCGAAATACTGTACATATATTGTACTTCCGCTCTTGAAGTACAAGGTATGTTAGATACACTCAAAGACTAACGTTGCATTCCACTGTTCTAGATTCATGTCCATCACAAGTAGAGGAAATTATCTCACAGATACCGGGTTCCCTATGAACTTAGGATGGACAGGACACTGGATTGATGGCTGAGGCAGTCCCAGTAGTGACACAGCATGCACAAGCTTTAGGGGGGGGGGGGGGGGGGGGGCGGTAGACCAAGTAGTTAATAAATTCCCCGTAGTGCCCAATCCAGTTGTCATTTTAATAAAATCCCCTCCACCTCTACAAACTTATCTGTCACCAACCTCTATTCTGTTTTTCTTCACAGTTTCCTCTTCATCTTTTGCGTTCACAAGGGGGGTACAATACATGGACCCGATTCTCCCAAGGTTTCGAGTGAAACCCTGAGTATTCATTTGAGATTAATTTGAGTCGTCCCTGGCAGATACGAAGCAGTTTCTGTTTAGTCTCTTCCAAACAGGACACCAGGTCTCAAGGGATAAACTACAGTTGTGTAAGACAAGAGTCAAATACCTGGGACGTAGTACTGGTACATGATTTGACAATTCATACACCACATGCCTTATTGGTCCTTCAAAGTTCTGCCCAAACCCGGTATGTCTCATCAGCACGATGGCACCAGTATATTACTGCAGTGTGGCCAGTGGCGTAACTAGAAATTTTTCTCCCCCAAGCCAAAAAATCCTTCGGCGCTGCCCCCCCCCCCCCCCCCCCCCCATACCCCCCATAATTGGCACTAGTAAAGGGACAAATGCCAAAAAGGGTGTGTGGCTTTGTTGAAATGGGCGTGGCTTCACGTAAAGGGGTGTGGCATTGCAAGAAAAGACTACCTTATACCCCAGTTTTGCAACCTGCACGCCCAGATGTTAGCCACCACAGGAAAGAAAAATAATCCTGATTCATGCCCCTTACATTATTTGTCATTTTTCCTCCTTATAGTAATGCCCAGTATACATTATTCCACATACTGCAATGGCCATAGCCATTATGCCACACACAATAATGCACGACACAATATGCACACACTGTAATGCCCCCGACACATTATGCCACACACCGTAATGTCTGTGACACATTATGACAGGAATCGCAATGCCCGTTATACATTATGCTACACACTGCAATGCCCCTGATACATTATAGCACATACAATGTCTGTGACACAGTATGACACACACCACAATGATCCTGAGGCATTATACCACATACCACAATGCCCGTGATATAGTATACAACACACCGTAATGCCTGACACATTATGACACACACCGCAATGTCCGTGATACATTATGCCACACACCGTAATGCCCATTACACATTAAGTTCTACAGTAAGGCTTCTAATTACTTTTAAATTACCAGCTCGTTGCCAGGGGTTTCATGCTCTTGGTTCCATGCACGGTGCCAGGGGTTTTCATGCTCAGGGTGTCATGCTCGTTGCCAGGGGTTTCATGCACTGGGTGTCATGCTCGTTGCCAGCGGTTTCATGCTCTTGGTTCCATGCACGGTGCCAGGGGTTTTCATGCTCAGGGTGTCATGCTCGTTGCCAGGGGTTTCATGCACTAGGTGTCATGCTTGTTGCCAGGGGTTTCATGCTCTGGGTGTCATGCTCGTTGCTAGGGGGTAGTGCTTGTTGCTAGGGCCATGCTCCCAGTGCCACATATGCCCCCAGTGCCAGATATTCCCCCACAGTGCCAGGTATATGCCCCCAGTGCCAGATATTCCCCCACAGTGCCAGGTACATGCCCCCAGTGCCACATATACCCCCCCACAGTGCCACATATGCCCCCTCAGTGCCTGCTCCCCCCAGTGCCAGGTATATGCCCCCAGTGCCAGATATTCCCCCACAGTGCCACATATGCCCCCTCAGTGCCTGCTCCCTCCAGTGCCAAATATTCCCCCCCAGTGCCAGGTACATGCCCCCAGTGCCAGGTATATGCCCCCAGTGCCAGATCTTTCCCCCCCCCAGTGCCAGATCTTCCCCCACAGTGCCAAGTATATGCCCCCAGTGCCAGATCTTCCCCCACAGTGCCAGGTATATGCCCCCAGTGCCAGATCTTCCCCCACAGTGCCAGGTATATGCCCCCAGTGCCAGATCTTCCCCCACAGTGCCAGGTATATGCCCCCAGTGCCAGATATTCCCCCACAGTGCCTGCTCCCCCCACCTACCACTCCTTTGTGTTGGAGGGACACGGAGCGCATAGCGCGCCTCTCCTGTGTCCCTCCTGGCTCTCCTGCCGGTCTAATAAAGGAAGTGCCGGTTCGTGAGCCAATCAGAGCGCATGAACGGCACTTCCTTTATTAGACAGGCCGGGGGAGAGCCAGGGAGGGACACAGGAGAGGCGCGCGATGTGCGCTCCGTGTCCCTCCTTACAGCAGCGGAGGGAAGGAGACCGCAGATTGACATGCGGACGCTCGTCCACGTCAATCTGTGCAAAGTCAGTGGCGCCCCCGCAGCCCCTCGCCCCCAAGCCACCGCGAGGACTGCAGGGGCAGTAGTTACGCCACTGAGTGTGGCTTGTCATGCACAAAGGGTGAAGGATGAGAATACTGGTGAAGGGAAATTTTGTATAGACATTGAAATGCATGATGGTATGGAATATCTGAATCAGACCTTTACTACGAGACCAGACATAAGTGACAGCCCATTGATGAACGCAGACCTGATATTTTTTTCTTTTCCTCCTCTAGATATGTTTTTTTTCTTCTTTTTTTTTTTGAGTGATGCTCATGGTATTCTACATTTGCAAACACACTACAATTAAATTAAGATGCAAATTTGTGTTCCCTACAGGAACAGGAGGTCTGGAAGGCGAAGGGGTATGGTTAGGAGTCCTCAGGAATCTGGAGAGATGGGCAAGGTAAGCCAGTGGCCCCCAGGAGGTATCTCCCAAGCCTAGCTGAGGCGGCACAAGGTCTGACTCACCTAGGGTAAGGAAGGTATCTGCAAATTGGTAAGAGCATACTGGCGTGCACCAGGGTTCTCTTCTCAGGCAAGCAGGAAAACAATGACCTGTCTTACTTGCATGATGAAGAACATTTTGTAAGGTAGTACTAACAGAGCCATCCCATAACCCTCCTGCAGACTGACCTTTTCAGGTAATACAAATCAACTTCGTACAGTTAACACCCTTTAGGAATTATTGTTATGTATTGGTGTGCACTGATGTTTTCTCAAACTGTGTAGAGGCATTTCCTGCCTCCACAAGTACTGCTGTGTTTACCCGCAAAGAAAATTGTGCAGAAATTTGTGTGTAGATATGGTACGCCTAGGAGTAGTAGCAAAGTGATAGCTTGAAACTGGACTACTGTGGTCATAGACACTGCCACTAGTGTTACGTAGCATCAGAACCACTCCCAGATCCTCGCTTAACGAATCACCGTCTTCGACATTTTTGTTTTGTTGTTTGTTTGTTTTTTTGTTGGAAGACAACCTCATGTCATGATTAGAAATACACCAATGAGGTGACAGTACAGTACCTTATCGAGATGAGCCTGCATTTGAGAACTTGACAAAAGAACTTGAAACTGTTGATTTCTGGTATGCCAAATACTAACTGTCTTGATTGTGAACCAAGAGACTGTGTGATTGTTCTTACACTCAGGTTGCCTAATAGACAGGTGGAAAGGACCGTACAATCCCAGTGAAAGTAGCCGAGAGAGAGACTTGGGTCCACGATTCCCATCGCAGGAAAGTCGGTAGTCCGGAAGGAACTCGTAAATGGAGTGAGATCGCAGAAGTATCACCAGAGACTCTGTTCCGTGAAGACTGAGAGGCGGCACTGTTGAACACTACCTGAGCGTACTAAAGGATTGCAGAAAGACCATAGGCGTGCGCAGCGGGGGTGCCTATAATGTCCGGCACCCCCCATACGCCAAGAGGTCCGAGCCCTGAAGTTAACATTCACAAATGACAAAATAAACTGATAGCACTGGCTGCCGTATGGCGCGGTACAAGTGTGAAATACAAGACAAATTAGAAACCCTCCCCACCTCTGATTACCCCGTTACATATCACAGTCCGGTCTGTGCGCTTCTATGAATGACGTCACAACGTCATTACATGGGACACTGCACCGGCCCTCCCTGTTCTATCCTATCCTTACCGCTGCGTCTACCTAAGAGGTGCGGGAGCTGCCAGCATGGCGAGTGGGAGTGAGACCGCCGGGCACAAGCACACTGCTGCACAACTGTCCGCTCCCTACAGACAACTTTCTCACACTTTTCACAGACATAGCAGAACTCAATCAGGGACGGAATTGACCCTCACTGGCAGCATCCTGCAGTGTGGTAACAGCTACAGTATGTGTGGTGCAGTAACTCAGTGTATTCTTTACTTATTTTCCATTTTAAAGAAATCCTCTCTGTCTCTGTGTGCAACTCTCTTTCTGTCTCCCTATCTCTCTATCTGTGTCTATGTATGTATGTCTCTCTCTCTGTTTATCTGTCTCTAAATATCTGTGTCTCTATCTCTATCGCTGTGTCTCTCTGTCTGTCCATCTGTGTCTCTGAGTTTGAGGTCTGTCATATTGCTGTCATGACGGTGAGAGGCAATGTGAAGAATAAGGGGAGGGTGAGAGGTAATGCAGAGAATCTGGGGAGGGGCAGAGGTGATGCAAAGCAGCGGGGGAGAGGTGATGCGGAGTATCGGGGGAGAGGGAGAGGTGATGCAGAGCATTGGGGGAGAGGGAGAGGTGATGCGGAGCATCTGGGAAGGGTGTGAGGTGAAGCAGAGCACCAGGAGAGGGTGTGAGGTGATGCGGAGCATCAGGCGAGGAACAAGAGGTGAAATTGTGGGTGGGAGGGGGGTTTGCGCAGCTATGTGTAGGATCGTCCACCTAAGAGGAGCAGCTGTAGGAGGAACAGGCGTGACAAGATGGAACCACAGCTAGGCAGGATTAGCACACACCAGTCCAGCACCATTACTGACATAATCATCTGCCAGCCCTCACTGTACTCTATTTAATAAAATGTCCTATATTATGTAGTTTGCAGTGAATGCCAATAGGCGGTGAGAGACACGCCTGATGGGTGGCGCTAGACACGCCCAACAGGCGGTGCTAGTCACGCCCCTCCAACGGTGCACCCCTTAATAAAATGTGCTGCGCACGCCTATGAGAAAGACCAGTCGTTGTAATAGATTTGCTATGGATAAGATTTGTGTTGTTCTATTTTTTTCTTTTTCCCCCGCTGACAAACGTTTTTTTCAGGACATTCTATTTTTGTGAGGTTTTTTTCATGAGGAGTCAAGTGTGGGACTGGAACTGGTTCTGGAGGAAGGAGTGATGTCTTTATAGGATTCCAGGATCAGTCTATCACTTTGTTAAAGCCAGAGAAAATCAAAGGTCTAGTAGTTACGGAGTTCGTAGGTAACGTGATAGGCTATTGTCTCAGGAATACTGTAGATTGCAGTCTAGCAATAAAGCAGCATTCATCCATTGAGTGATTACCACTCACTAGTGGGTAAGGTATTAAACCAAACAGAATGTTGGATGTGCTCACAGGTACCTCTAAGACAAAATGATGCAGGATTAGTGCCATATTTTTTTAGAGTTAGCTGATGTACTTGAATTACATGGAGGGGGGACCGGTGGACAAGGAATATAATATAACTAGACACCCTAGTCTTAAGATCCACCAGTACCATAGATAAATCCCTGGTATGTTTAAATCTCACCAATTTCAGGAAATCAGGATATTGGGAGGTAATCAGGAACAATCAGACAATGGCTATTCACACATAGCAGATAAAGAGCTCATTAATATATGTGGAAGAAAAGTTTATGAGTGGCTCTCCCCGAACTCCAAAGGTTTATGTTATCTAGGAAGGACACAACCTGAAATAATAACCCTTGTTCAATGATGAAACAGACCTAGCATACGTTCCAGAAATGGAAACAATGGGGTATATTTACTAAGGTCCCGATTTTGACCGAGATGCCGTTTTTTCTTCAAAGTGTCATCTCGGGAATTTACTAAACTCAAATCTCGGCAGTGATGAGGGCATTCGTATTTTTTTTGAAGTCCAACAAAAAAAATACGAATGAATACACCATCGGTCAAAACGCGGCTGTTTAAGTATGAATCTCGGGCATTTACTAAGAAGTGCAAAGCAAAAAAAAAAAAAAAAAACTGCCGTGAAAAAATACAACTCGTAAAAAAGTGCTAAAAAAAAACAGACCTGCTTTTTTGAGCCGTGATTGGATAGGCATGCACGGATCCATGAGATCCGTGCATGTATATCAGTGGGAAGGGGTGGGAAAGTGTTAATTTTTTGAAAAAAAATTGCGTGGGGTCCCCCCACCTAAGCATAACCAGCCTCGGGCTCTTTGAGCCGATCCTGGTTGCAGAAATATGGGAAAAAAATGGACAGGGGTTCCCCCATATTTAAGCAACCAGCATCGGGCTCTGCGCCTGGTCCTGGTTCCAAAAATACGGGGGACAAAAAGCGTAGGGGTCCCCCGTATTTTTAAAACCAGCACCGGGCTCCACTAGCTGGACAGATAATGCCACAGCCGGGGGTCACTTTTATACCGTGCCCTGCGGCCGAGGCATCAAATATCCAACTAGTCACCCCTGGCCGGGGTACCCTGGGGGAGTGGGGACCCCTTCAATCAAGGGGTCCCCCCCCCCAGCCACCCAAGGGCCAGGGGTGAAGCCCGAGGCTGTCCCCCCCATCCAATGGGCTGCGGATGGGGGGCTGATAGCCTTTTTGTAAAAGTGTAAGATATTGTTTTTAGTAGCAGTACTACAAGGCCCAGCAAGCCTCCCCCGCATGCTGGTACTTGGAGAACCACAAGTACCAGCATGCGGCGGAAAAACGGGCCCGCTGGTACCTGTAGTACTACTACTAAAAAAATACCCAAAAAAAGACAATACACACACACCTTGAAAGTAAAGTTTTATTACATCCATCCACACAAACATACATACATACTTACCTTATGTTCACACGCAGGTCGGTCCTCTTCTCCAGTAGAATCCATGGGGTACCTGTTGAATAAATTATACTCACCAGATCCAGGGTACCAGGCTCCTCGGATAATCCTTTTGTAATCCACGTACTTGATTAAAAAAATAAAACGGAGACCCGAGCCACGCACTGAAAGGGAACCCATGTTTTCACATGGGTCCCCTTTCCCCGAATGCCAGAAACCCACTCTGACTGATGTCTAAGTGGGTTTCTTCAGCCAATCAGGGAGCGCCACGTTGTAGCACCCTCCTGATCGGCTGTGTGCTCCTGTACTGTGTTACAATGTAGCGCCTATGCGCTCCATTGTAACCAATGGTGGGAACTTTCAGGTCAGCGGTGAGGTCACTTTCGGTCAACCGCTGAGCAGAAAGTTCCCACCATTGGTTACAATGGAGCGCATAGGCGCTACATTGTAACACTGCCGTGTGCCGCCTGTCAGTCAGTACAGGAGCACACAGCCGATCAGGAGGGTGCTACAACGTGGCGCTCCCTGATTGGCTGAAGAAACCCACTTAGACATCAGTCAGAGTGGGTTTCTGGCATTCGGGGAAAGGGGTCCCATGTGAAAACATGGGTCCCCTTTCAGTTCGTGGTCGGGTATCCGTTTTTTTATTTTTTCAAGTACGTGGATTACAAAAGGAGTTACCGAGGAGCCGAAAACACTGGATTATGTGAGTATAATTTTTTTCTACAGGTACACCATGGATTCTACATGGAGAAGAGGACCGACCCTCGTGGGAACATAAGGTAAGTATGTGTATATGGTGGTGTGGATGGATGTATTAAAGTTATACTTTCAAGGTGTGTGTGTGTTGTCTTTATTGGGGTATTTTTTTAGTAGTAGTACTACAGGTACCAGCGGGCCCGTTTTTCCGCCGCATGCTGGTACTTGTGGTTCTCCAAGTACCAGCTTGCGGGGGAGGCTTGCTGGGCCTTGTAGTACTGCTACTAAAAACAATATCAATCACTTTTCACAAAGGCTATCAGCCCCCCATCCGCAGCTTATTGGATGGGGGGGACAGCCTCGGGCTTCACCTCTGGCCCTTGGGTGGCTGGGGGGGGGGACCCCTTGATTGAAGGGGTCCCCACTCCCCCAGGGTACCCCGGCCAGGGGTGACTAGTTGGATATTTGATGCCTCGGCCGCAGGGCACGGTATAAAAGTGACCCCCGGCTGTGGCATTATCTGTCCAGCTAGTGGAGCCCGGTGCTGGTTTTAAAAATACGGGGGACCCCTACGCTTTTTGTCCCCCGTATTTTTGGAACCAGGACCAGGCGCAGAGCCCGATGCTGGTTGCTTAAATATGGGGGAACCCCTGTCCATTTTTTTCCCATATTTCTGCAACCAGGATCGGCTCAAAGAGCCCGAGGCTGGTTTGCCTTTGGAGGGGGGACCCCACGCAATTTTTTTTTAACATTTAAACTTTATTTATTTTTTTAAACAAAGTGCACAATGAAGCCCAGCACGGATCTCTCAGATCCGGCCGAGATTCATTGTATTAAAGTCGGCAGTGTTTTACAAGTCACTCACGTAAAACACTGCCTAAAAAAACGAATGACATCGACATCGGAAAACCCGAAAATGCAGAATACGGCAGCTTAGTAAATTAGTCGTAATAAATTCAAAAAGTTGCAGTTTTACACTTTCGATGTCATTCGTGATTATTCTCCCACCAAATCGGGAGAATTACGAATGTTAGTAAATATACCCCATTATTCAGAGAGTGATAGGAATATACACTGCTCAAAAAAATAAAGGGAACACTTAAACAACACATCCTAGATCTGAATGATTGAAATATTCTTATTAAATACTCTGTTCTATACATAGTTGAATGTGCTGACAACAAAATCACACAAAAATTATCAATGAAAATAAAATTTATTAACCCATGGAGGTCTGGATTTGGAGTCACACTCAAAATTAAAGTGGAAAAGCACACTACAGGCTGATCCAACTTTGATGTAATGTCCTTAAAACAAGTCAAAATAAGGCTCAGTAGTGAGTGTGGCCTCCACATGCCTGTATGACCTCCCTACAACGCCTGGGCATGCTCCTGATGAGGTGGCGGATGATCTCCTGAGGGATCTCCTCCCAGACCTGGACTAAAGCATCCGCCAACTCCTGGACAGTCTGTGGTGCAACTTGGATGGATGGTTGGTTGATGGAGCGAGACATGATGTCCCAGATGTGCTCAATTGGATTCAGGTCTGGGGAACGGGCGGGCCAGTCCATAGCATCAATGCCTTCGTCTTGCAGGAACTGCTGACACACTCCAGCCACATGAGGTCTAGCATTGTCTTGCATTAGGAGGAACCCAGGACCAACCGCACCAGCATATGGTCTCACAAGAGGTCTGAGGATCTCATCTCGGTACCTAATGGCAGTCAGGCTACCTCTGGTGAGCACATGGAGGGCTGTGCGGCCCCCCAAAGAAATGCCACCCCACACCATTACTGACCCACTGCCAAACCGGTCATGCTGGAGGATGTTGCAGGCAGCAGAACATTCTCCTTGGCGTCTCCAGACTCTGTCACGTCTGTCTCATGTGCTCAGTGAGAACCTGCTTTCATCTGTGAAGAGCACAGGGCACCAATGGCGAATTTGCCAATCTTGGTGTTCTCTGGCAAATGCCAAACGTCCTGCACGGTGTTGCGCTGTAAGCACAACCCCCACCTGTGGACGTCGGGCCCTCATACCACCCTCATGGAGTCTGTTTCTGATCGTTTGAGTAGACACATGCACATTTGTGGCTTGCTGGAGGTCATTTTGCAGGGCTCTGGCAGTGCTCCTCCTGTTCCTCCTTGCACAAAGGCGGAGGTAGCGGTCCTGCTGCTGGGTTGTTGCCCTCCTGCGGCCTCCTCCATATCTCCTGATGTACTGGCCTGTCTCCTGGTAGCGCCTTCATGCTCTGGACACTATGCTGACAAACACAGCAAACCTTCTTGCCACAGCTCGCATTGATGTGCCATCCTGGATAAGCTGCACTACCTGAGCCACTTGTGTGGGTTGTAGACTCCGTCTCATGCTACCACTAGAGTGAAAGCACCGCCAGCATTCAAAAGTGACCAAAACATCAGTCAGAAAGCATAGGAGCTGAGAAGTGGTCTGTGGTCACCACCTGCAGAACAACTCCTTTATTGGGGGTGTGTTGCTAATTGCCTATAATTTCCACCTATTGTCTATTCCAGTTGCACAACAGCATGTGAAATTGATTGTCAATTAGTGTTGCTTCCTAAGTGGACAGTTTGATTTCACAGAAGTGTGATTGACTTGGAGTTACATTGTGTTGTTTAAGTGTTCCCTTTATTTTTTTGAGCAGTGCATATCATGAAAATGTTATATGTCTCTTTCACGATTTGTGTGTTCTCCCTTTACCCATCAGAACCTCTATCGAATCCGAACATCAGTGTACAAAGACGTAGGTACCTGTATGTGTGCAACGTCTGTTCAAATCAGACATCATAGGCCATAGCACTGACCCAGCATACTCTATGGGTTGAATGTCGTCCCACACCCAACCAGTGGTCCCGTGACCACCGAGTGCATATAGAGGATGTCTCGTCCTCCTCCCTGTCTTCCCCAAATATAGTCAAATGTCTGATTTGCAAAATGAATACATACGTGTGTTTAGGTCACCGATTATGTGTTTGAAATATTTTTCTTCTGTTAATAATTTATGGCAGTTATTGTTTACTGCCAAAGGGTGGACTGTCAAAATCAAAAATATTACATAGAGAAAACATCCAAACTCCACACATTATGAGTTGCTATGCTTGCAAATACGCACAGCATGCACAGCAATATATGGTAACATACGCATTTACACAGACATGCCACAAAGATCTATTCAAAACATATTTCATACAGCACATAAATTAAACATGCAAGCACCAGACATGATAAGGTTTTAAATTATATAATGGAGTATAACATCATGTATATGTATTAATGGAACGGAACAAGATAAACATGTCATGCTTGGTGTCAAAATGAGCAAGGGAATGTGTACGTTAATTTGATACCGGTGGTTAGATTGTAGCACATTGCAATGAGTAGTTATGATTGAATGTAGGAATATAAAGCCACAATTCTGAAGTGAACAAAAGGACCTTCCTGAAAGGAGCATGTGTGGGCGGAAACCAGAGGCCAACCCTTTTGATGTCTTCTTCAAGGCTTGCATATGAACTGACCAATGACTCATTATGAATGAGAAAGTTCCCTCCCCTGGAACATATCCTTTTAATATCAAATATATACATCAATGAGCTTTGGATCTCAGACAGATGTGTGCGTGTACTTGTTTTCTCTTAAGGAATGTAGTGTTTGCGACGTACAGTGCACTTTTATCATATATGGTAATAAGATGCGCCTTGCTTCCGCAGCATATATTGACTCTGGCATTTTAAATATTCACAGAAAATAATCGGACTTTATCAACGGGGAGCATGGGGGAGCAACGACTAGCGTCGGGCAAAGGAGCGGTGACCAGTAGCTGCGAAGATAATACAAAGAGCGCTGAGAAAAACCAAATAACGCGGTGGGGGAGGTTAGTACATCCTGCCCGCAGTATGGTGGACAACCCGGCGGTACGGCGTACTGGCTGGGAATTACTTACTGTTACGCCGTACCGCCATACTTGCAGCGCTGCACATTACACATATAGCACCGTACTACACGTATAGTACTGCATTATACTAATAACACTTCATTATACAAATAGCACCACATTACATACGTAGCCACCGCATTACATACGTAGCCACTGTATTACGGGGTTCATTCCGAGTTTATCACTCTCTAGCTAGTTTTAGAAGCCGTGCAAACGCTGTGCCGCCGCCCACATGGGAGTGTATTTTAGCTTAGCAGAAGTGCAAACGCATGTGCAGCCGAGCTCTGCAAAAAAAGTTTGTGCCGTTTCAGAGTAGCTCTGAATCTACTCAGCGCTTGCGATCACTTCAGCCTATTCGTGTCCAGATTTGACGTCATACACCCGCCCAGCGAACGCCCAGCCATGCCTGCATTTTTTCAGACACACCTGCGTTTTTGCAAACACTCCCTGAAAATGGTCAGTTGACACCCAGAAACTCCCCCTTCCTGTCAATCTTCTTGTGACCATCAGTGCGACTGAAAACTTCGCTACAACCTGTGCACAACCACAACGGACTTTGTACTCGTACGACGCGCGTGCGCATTGCGGCCCATATGCATGCGCAGAAATGTTGCTTTTTAGCCTGATCGCTGCGAACAACGGCAGCTAGCGATCAACTCGGAATGACTCCCTACATACGTAGCCACTCCATTACATAAATAGTCCCATCATCATGGACAGATATTGGGCAGCTATAGGGATCCCATGGACTGCATAAGAGATTGTTCCAGGGCTGTCTGAGTGCTGCCTGATCAGCTGGCATCCGGAGAACCAGTGCCGTAACTAGACATTTTAGCGCTGTGTGCAAGAAACCGCATCGACGCCCCTCCCATATTGAAAACAGGGCCAGAGCGCGCGTCAAAAAATATAGGTGCGTGGCTTCATGGGGAAGGGGCGGGGCCACAAAATAATACCAATTCATATTACGCTGTACAGTAGTCTCCATTATTCAAATTACGCCGCACAGTGGCGCCACTTACACACATTACACCAGGTAGAGTCCCTGTCACATATTACGCCAGGTAGAGCCCCTGTCACACATTACACCAGGTAGAGCCCCTCTCACACATTACGCCAGGTAGAGCCCCTGTCACATATTACACCAGGCAGAGCCCTGTCACATATTACGCCAGGCAGAGCCCTGTCACATATTACGCCAGGTAGAGCCCTGTCACATATTACGCCAGGTAGAGCCCCTATCACATTACTCCAGGTAGAGCCCAATATTACATATTACACAATGTAGATTCCCCTTTTACACATTACGGCATGTAGTCCCCTTTCACACAGTACAGCAGGTAGAGCCTCCTTTTACACAGTATGGCAGGAAGAGTCACGAGAAAGAGAGAAAGAAAGGTGAAAGGTAGAGAGACAGAGTGTGATGGGAAAGAGACAGAGAGGGGTGGATGGGGGAGAGAGAGGTGGGAGAGGGATAGAGATGAGCGGCAGGAAGCAGCAGCTAGGCTCCAGTAACCGAGCCTAGCCTGAGCACATGGGGGAGAGCTACAGGTACCTATGTAATGGTGGCAGGCAGTGCACTCACCCGGCAGTGGCGGAGGTACCTCTTCCTGCGGGCAGCCATGGTGGTGTCTACAGTGGGAGATGTCCCTGTTCAAACTCGTCCTCCCGGCATCCCCAGGGCAGATCTTTTCCGAGAGGAGGCACATCCCCGGACCAGCCCATATGCTGGAAGGACACTGGGATACTGCATGAATGGAGGAGGAGGGAGGTGGAGTGGGGTGGAGCCAGAGCCGGCCCTGACTATTTTAATGCCCTAGGAGCATAGCCAATATTCTGTCTGGTTTTCCCCCCTGAAGATAGTGGGTGAATGGGAAGGGTGACAAGGAGATAGCGGGTGTCAGGGAGATAGTGGGTAACTGAGGAGGCAGGGGTGACAGGGAGATAGTGGGTGACAGAGATAGTGGGTGACATGGTGAAGGTGACAGAGATAGGGGGTGACATGGTGAGGGTGACCAGAAGATAGTGGGTGACCGAGATAGTGGGTGACAGGGAGACACTGGGTGACAGGGAGATAGAGGGTGTCAGGGAGAGAGAGCAGTGAGTGAACAGAGGACTAAAGAGAAGTGCCTATGTGGAGAGGTTGACATTGGGGGGTGCCGCAGATGGTGGGGGCTGGGGCAGTGAGTAAACAGAGAGGAGCCTTTGCGGGGAAAGGGTGGGTCGGGGTGGAGGTGCGGATGGGGTGGGGGGTGCTGTATCAGTGAGGGAATAACAGAGTGGAGACAGTAGTCTGTGTGGGGGAGGGGGGCATGCATGAGGGTGGCTGGAGCAGTAAGGGAACAAGAGAGGAGTCTTTGCCGGGTAGGGTGGGCCAGGAAATGCTGCGGATGGGTGAGGGGGATCCTGGAGCAGTAACGGAACAAGAGATGAGCGTGTGCGGGGGAGGGGGGGGATGTTGGAGGAGTGAGGAAATGAGAGAGTAGCCTGTGCGGGGGAGGGGGGCTGGGGGTTGCCGCAAATAGGGGTGAGGGGCATGCTGGAGCAGTGAGGAAACGAGAGGAGCCTGTGTGGGGGAGGGGGGCCAGGAAGGGGGCCACGGGTGGGACGCTGGAGCAGTGAGGGAACAAGAGAGGAACCTGTGTGGGGGAGGGGCCCGGGGGGTGCCGCGAATGGGGGTGAGGGGATGCTGGAGCAGAGAGGGAACAAGAGAGGATCAGGTGCCTATACGGGCAGGGGACACTGTGACCGGCCACTTTCTGGCATTTTCCAGCTGGGATGAGTCACCATGCAGCCTATACTCTGCATACACAGGCAGACGCTGTGACCGTCCATGTTCCGGCTAGGACAGGTCACCATGCAGCCTGATCCCGGCCTATGAGACACATGACGTCATCACCCTCTCTCACCTGAGCGAGTACGACGGCCGCTCTGATACCGCTCCCCGTTCCCGAGCCTGTGCATTAGCCGTGCTCCACAGCCGTGTCCCGTCACCTCCCGCCAACCCGCAGCTGCTCACCTGCCGCCTCCGATCACCGCACTCTGGCTCCACCACCCGTCCATCGCCACTCAGCCACAGCGCCTCCTGTCTGAATGGTGAATGTCATGAGGGTCCTGACAGACCACATGCCAAACTGCAGCAGGTAGGGAGGGGGGCTTTGGGTGCAGCACATGGGGGAGACTGACACTGCTGCCCAGCGCTGCCAGCTAGCGTCCAGCAGAGAGGGAGCCAGGTGCAGCGCTATGATGCTGGTGGAAGCCAATCAGGGGGGAATGCGGATGGTGGCCCACAGCACAAGTGCGCTGTGTGCTAAGCACCATCCGCCCACACCTAGTTTCGGCCTTGCTGAGAACAAAGTACGTCCTGCTCCTACACCCTAACCCCTACACCAACATGATAATGCAAATAATGTAATTAAAAATAACCTCTCTGTAGGTATAGTGAACCCGGTTCTGACCATCGCTATGCTGCTGCTCCCGGGCTGGGTTCAATAAAGAGACCTTTGGCCGGGGTCAGGGAGAGGATGCTGCTGGGCTGGTTAACTTTCTCCAGGTCCCCCCATTGGTAGAGCAACTTCACCACTTTTCATGGCTAGTAACACCCGGAAGTCCTTTCTAGCCTAACTTCTGGATTGAGTTCCAATGAACCGCAAGTACTGGAAGCCGTGTGAGCCAGCCCATCCTGAGTGTGAATCGACCTGGCTGAGTGGGATGTGGGATCGGCCCATTGTAATCTGTCATGGTGTCCTGGTGGGCCAATCTGCCCCTGGAAGGAGGACTCTTTATGAAATGTGAATATTATTTATTAAATTAGAGGAGGTGAACGGTTTATTTGGAAGATGTAAGTGTAATTAACGTTATTTTTTGCATTTGTCACATTTTCAAATTTCTTAATTATGTTATTGTCTCTATAATGTTGATGGTTTAACTGCTATTTTTCCTATGGATTTGACTAACTTATTGTCAAACCCAGCATGTAATGTGGTTATTTTATTGGTGTAAAATACAAACATATGTATGAGAAGGAGCGCAAGTGCACATGTATTTCAGATTAAACAAATTATTTTTTTTAGTTTTCTGGAATGCGGAAAACGTTAAGGCAGTGGCGTCTCTAGGGGGATGCGGACCGCACTCTGGTGTCACCCTCCGTGGGGGTGACACAAATTGCTGCACTTATTTCCTGCACTCTACCCTCTTCAGCTGACAGAACGCACTCCCGCCGCACCCCCTAAATGCTCCCCCCTTTTTAAAGGGTGCACTCTAGGCCCACCAACACAACCGGTATTTGCAGTAGGATGGGGGGTTTCCATAAAGGAGTAACTTGCACCTGTGCCCTCCATGGGGTGTAGGGAGGCCAATCTCGGGCCATTTTTTCAATCCCGGGATTCGGGATTGAAAAACGATCAATCCCGGGATTCCCGGGATCCCGGGATTGCAGTAGGGATCAGTGAAGGGTGTAGGGAGCAGCGCTGGAGGGTAGGTAGCGGTGCGGGAGGGTGTAGGTAGCGGCGGGGAAGGGAGGGAGGGTGTAGGTAGCAGTGCAGGAGGGTGTAGGTAGCTGGGCGGGAGGGTGTAGGTAGCGGTGCGGAGGGTGTAGGTAGCTGGGCGGGAGGGTGTAGGTAGCGGTTCGGAGGTTGTAGCCTCCTGCCTGGCTGCCCTGTGCAGCATTCCACCCGCTGGCCGCGGTGCCCGCTGTGAAGCTCTGTGAAGCGGGAGAGTGCGGCGCTTATCGCGCGGCTGACGCTGCCTCCTCCATCTGTCCTCTGCTCTCCGCTGTTCTACTGGGAGGAGGGCCCTGTGGCTGCCGGGACCGCTTACACCAAAGCATCTTCCCCCGGTGGCTGGGGCACAGGTACCTGCACTGCTGGAGCTCAGGGTTGGAGCCTGGTGGCGCGATCTTGGGGTCTGGCAGAGTGCCCACACTGGGAGCCGCTGTTCTGTGGGGGGGGGGGGGGGGGGACTGCCCTGCTCTCACTATATTACTGGTAGTAGGGGCTGCTAGGAACTCTCTCCCCTCTGCTTTTAGAGACATTGACTACCCATGCTAGGCACTGCCAAGGGGAGAAGTGAACCTTGAAGTGGTCTGCAGCTGCCCTTATCCCACTACTCCCACCCTGCATTATAGTGGGCTCTATGACCTCTAACTTACTGAAAAATAGTGTTATATACACCCATTGCAATTGCTTCACTGAGCAGATTCCCTGCCATTTTATTAGCTATATAGGTCAATCCTGAATACACACTCTTTGCCTGACCAGGGGAACCGAAGCTCCCCCTTGTGGGAACCTGCTGAATCTCACCTTCCTTGCTGTCAAACTTGCTTGTATCATCCTGCCTAAATTGGAGTAGTCACTGCCATGTGAACTTGTCCCCACCTTCCCGGGAGTGGATGCTTCCTTCAACCAATATGTGCGGCCATCTCGAGGAGTAATGGCTGACACCTTCTGACACATACTTCCTACAAAGCGACCACGGGTTTGTCCCACTAACCCTACATTCTTCTGCTAGACCCGTCACGACTACGCGGCTATTCTGATATGCCCGCGTTTCGCGACCATGTAATTTGGTATCTATAGCCGCAGCTGCACCTGTCACTCTCTTCTACACGGTTGCTCCATAGTGTTCTTCAAATATTGTTCCCAACTGTGAGAGACGGGAGTGGGGGAGCGGTCTTCGTGTGATTAGTGGCATTCAGTCATCCTGTACTTCTGTTTCTGTTCTTGTCGTAAAGGTGCTGTCGCTTCCATCCTCTCCCTGCTACTCTTCATTGGATTGCCCTCTCCGGATTCACAGGCTGCCTTTTCATGAGTCGCAGGAAACATAAGGGAGTAAAAACCTCTGTCCATCTGTCTGAAGTTCCCCCCCGTTCAGACCTAAGACGGTATCTCAATCTCCTAAAAGATACGGACATGTCGGCCCCGTCTACGCCCACCTCTCCCGCTCACTCTGAGGGGTCTGAGACACAAGTCGAAACCAGGGTGACCCTACCTGCTCTGAGCTCCGCTGGACAGCAGGATATGCAGAAAGTCCTTAAACTCTTACAGTCCTTGCACACCAAGGCAGACTTCACATCCTTGGAAAGTAAACTTCGGGACGTGGTACACTCTGAAGTGTCCACGCTTCGGTCTGAATTGACTCAGCTGGGCTCTCGCATTGAAACGCTGGAGGTTACTGGAGAGGAATCCAACGCTTTCCATCATGCATTGGTAGACACCATTAAACTCCAAGCAGAAGAGATTCAGAACCTATATGACCATCTTGACGATTTAGACAATAGGGGATGCAAAAACAACCTGCGGGTCAGGGGCATCCCTGAGGTTATACCCCAACAAAACATCCCAGATGTCCTAAACAAAATCTTCGGTGCAGTCTCAGAAACCGATCCAAATGATCCCATTGTCTTCGACAGGGCACACAGGGCGCTGCATCCTAGAGGCCTGCAGTCTGAACGGCCACGAGATATTATCTGCTGCCTTCACTACTATAGCCAAAAAGACGAGATAATTAGAAAACTCCGGAACTCCGGTGACTTGGACTTCAATGGCTCGCCCATTCAGGTTTTCCAAGATCTTTCTTGTCATACCCTACAATCTAGATGTCAATTGAAGCCCTTAACGGATGTGCTTCGTAAGAATAACATCAAATATAGATGGGGATTTCCTTTCAGCATTACAGCCACCAATGAGGGTCGGTCTGCCATGATTCGGACCCCTGTGGATGTCGCTCTCTTCTGCTCCACTGTCAATTGATCCGGTACAGACCCCCCGGTTGACCCTCCTTTTCAAACAGCGGGCTCTCCCTCAGCATCGCAAAAGTGGAACTGCTCTTTCCCGTCCTCTTCATCTTCCTCGCCGGCTACAAAGACCTGATTAACCCACTTTCTGATTTGTAACTTTTGCTTAATACATGGCATCTATCGGCTCACAGAAAACTGTTTCGCTATGTCGGGACTCTGTGGGAGGGGGCCCGTTGTCCATTGGGTGGATTTCCCCAGTGGGGTACTATACAGTCGGAGGGCGCAATGCCTCTCAGGCCCTATTTCTTTCTTTATTTGATGGTTGCCTTTTGCTTGAGGGGCCTGGACATTGTATTTCTCAGTTAGGGAGCTGACCCCGCATCTCTACAACATAGTATATACTGCTTTAAAATAGTTTGGGTTACGTATTGTTATTATTATATTGATAAGTTGTGTTTGCATTCCTGTGGTCGCTAATTTTTTTTTGTTTTTTTTGTATGTCAATTATGTGGTTTGTGTCGGAGGGTGGATCCGTTCCTCCCTTGTTACCCCGTTTGCACCGCAATGTCTGGTCCCGGACCGATCAGTGAGATTACTGTCTCCACTGCTCGAACAACTGGGAGCGGTGTTGTCACTGACCTAGGTTGGGGGTGTTGTGAACTCGGGGGTTCTTCCGATGATAGGGAAGAGGAACCACAGTTGGGTCGGAACAGGGATGGCCTGATATAGGTCTTCCTCATACAGGACTCTGACAGTAAGGCTTGATGAAATTATTGCAGAACTTTATTGCAGGAAGAGGACAAAGCAATGTCACATAACAGAGAAGGAACGTATGGAGAAATGTCCAGGAAGTGCTTGTGAGTGATGGTAAAAGATACTAGTGACTGAAGAACTTGTGAGTGATGGTTTTAAAACACTGATAATTTGAAAAACTTGTGAGCGGTGGTTAAAGACACTGATGATTTGAAGAACTTGAGAGCGGTGGTTAAAGACACTGATGATTTGAAGAACTTGAGAGCGGTGATTAAAGACACTGATGATTTGAAGAACTTGAGAGCGGTGGTTAAAGACACTGATGATTTGAAGAACTTGAGAGCGGTGATTAAAGACACTGATGATTTGAAGAACTTGAGAGCGGTGGTTAAAGACACTGATGATTTGAAGAACTTGAGAGCTGTGATTAAAGACACTGACAATTTGTAGAACTTGAGAGCGATGGTTACAGACACTGAGGATTTGTAGAACTTGAAAGCGATGATTACAGACACTGAGGATTTGTATAACTTGAGAGCGGTGTTTAACCTGCAGCCCACGCTGACTCCAAGAAGCACTGGTGACTGGAGCGCAGAGGAACCCAGCAGCAGCTGAGAACGCTAGAAGCTGTGCAGCAACAGACACCTGGAAATGCCGGAGGCACTGGGGGTATTACTGTAGAGAGATTTCGCCGGGAACAAGAGCACTGGCATCCACTTCAGGGGAAAAGACGATACTCAGGCGCCGAGGCTCTGTCCGGCGTCTGACTTTGAATCTCCCGCCTCCGCAGGATTGGCGGAGCAGTCTGATGACGTCACCTGTTCCCAGCCCACGTGATGCCGGGTGTCATGGCGGCGCCCCTGCCCCTGGGAAACGCCGGGAGCCGCGTCAGCCAGACGCCGGAGCCCGTGAACCACCGAAGGCGGAGGCCGCAACGCCGACCAGCAGGCACGCAGGGGTAAGCGCGGTGAACGCCACCTCTGGCGTGTGACAGTACCCCCTCCTCCAGGAGTGGCCCCCGGACACTTTCCAGGTTTTGTTGGATGTCTGGAATGGAAAATCCGCACCAGTCGGGGAGCCATTACTTCAGAAGCCTTAACCCAGCTCCTTTCCTCGGGGCCAAAACCTTTCCACTCCACCAAATACTGTAGATTCTTGTGGAGGTAACGGGAGTCAAGAATAGCTTTAATTTCAAAGTCCGTTCCAGCTTCAGTCTCTGCAGAGGTTGGCCTCGGGGATTTTGAATGGAACCAGTTTAAAATAAGGGGGCGAAGGAGAGAGACATGGAAGGAATTTGGTATCCGGAGGTGGGATGGCAATCCCAATTTGCAGACAACCGGGTTCAGGACTTGTAACACGGGGTAAGGACCAATAAACCTTGGCGCAAACTTCATAGTGGGCACCCTTAACCGAAGATTTCGGGTGGAGAGCCATACCCTGTCACCAACCTTGTACTGGGGGGCTGCTCATCGCTTCCTATCTGCAAAGAACTTGTAGCGGCTGGAGACTCTCTTGAGGTTAGCATGAACTTGACTCCAAATTTGATTGAAGTGCCGGAGAGTGGAGGCTGCAACAGGAACATCCCCTGGAGGACAAATGGGTAATTCTGGAACTTGAGGATGGAATCCATAATTAATGAAAAATGGGGATTCACCAGTCGAAGAGTGGTACAGATGATTATGGGCAAACTCGGCCCATGGCAACAGTTCCACCCAGTCATCTTGCGAGGGAGAGAGATAAACTCGGAGAAAAGTCTCTAAATCTTGATTGACGCGTTCAGTTTGCCCATTGGTTTGTGGATGGTAAGCGGATGAAAACTTGAGCTTTATTTGTAAGGCCGTACAGAGAGCTCTCCAGAACCTTGCAGTGAATTGTACCCCCTGATCAGAGACAATTTCCTGAGGTAACCCGTGCAGGTGGAAATGTTCTCGGATAAATAACAAGGCCAACTTGGGAGCTGATGGTAACCCGGTCAGAGGTACAAAATGCGCCATTTTAGAGAAACGGTCAATAGTTACCCAGACAGTATTATGACCCTTGGAGAGAGGCAATTCGGTGACAAAGTCCATAGAGATATGAGTCCATAGCCTCCTAGGAATGGACAGTGGATGCAACAACCCTGCAGGCGGCAGACGAAGAATTTTGTGCTGAGCACACTGAGGACATGAGCTGACATAATCTTGAATATCCTTCTTCATAGTGTCCCAGCAGTAAGATCTTCGCAGAAACGCCCACATCTTTTGAACTCCAGGGTGACCGGAAAACTTGGAAATATGAGCCCACTGCAACAACCTTGGTCGAAATTTAGCTGGCACAGACATTCTCCCAGGAGGAGGGCCCAGAGCGATGGGAGCCGCTGGCATAGAAACTGGATTGAGAATCAAAGCCTTCTCAACGGAATTCTCCTCATCCGAAGCTGTTAAGGAACGGGATAAAGCATCAGCCTTGGTGTTAAAAGTCCCAGCCCGGTACTTAATAACAAACGAGAACCGAGTAAAGAAGAGCGCCCATCTAGCTTGACGGGTATTCAAGCACTGGGCCGTCTTGAGTTACAGCAAATTCTTGTGATCAGTAAAAATTGTAATTAGGTGTTTAGCACCTTCCAAAAGATATCTCCGTTCCTCTAAGGCAGATTTTATTGCCAAAAGCTCCTTGTCTCCAATGGTATAATTCCGTTCAGCAGGAGAGAACTTGCGAGAATGGAAACCACATGGATGTAACTTCCCATCTGGAGCGTACTGTGAAAGCACGGCACCTATGCCTACCGTGGAAGCATCAACCTCCAAAAAGAATGGTTTAAAAAAATGTGGTTGTTGAAGTACTGGAGCGGACATAAAGGCTGCCTTCAACTGAACGAACGCTGCTACAGCTTCAGAGGACCAATGACTTGGGTCAGAACCCTTCTTGGTTAGGGCAGTGATAGGTGCCACAATGGTAGAGAATCCCTTTATGAACTTCCGGTGATAGTTTGCGAAACCCAGAAATCATTGTACCGCTTTCAAGGAAAGAGGCTGAGTCCAGTCCCGAATGGCAGTGAGTTTCTCTGGATCCATACGAAGCTCCGTGCCCGAAATGATGTAACCAAGAAATGGAATGGAAGGGACCTCAAAGGTGCATTTGGAAAGCTTACCATAAAGATGATTCTCTCGCAATCGAAGAAGTACCTCCTTGACCTGCAATCTGTGCTCTGTGAGGTTCTTAGAAAATATCAAAATGTCATCCAAATATACCACTACACTTAGGTATAACATATCCCGAAAGACTTCATTGATGAATCCCTGGAAGACGGCTGGGGCGTTGCGGAGGCCAAACGGCATTACCAGATACTCGTAAGGCCCGTCCCTGGTATTGAAGGCCGTCTTCCATTCGTCCACCTGTCGGATACGTATCAAATTATAAGCTCCCCTTAGATCGAGCTTGGTGAAAACTCAGGCTCCTCGAACTCTATCAAAAAGCTCTGTGATGAGCGGCATAGGATACTTATTCTTAATGGTGACATCATTTAGACCACGATAGTCAATACACGGTCTCAGCCCTCCGTCCTTTTTCTTCACAAAAAAGAAACCTGCCCCCGCCGGGGAGGTAGAGGGACGGATGAATCCTTTCTGCAGGTTAGACTTGATATAGTCCAACATAGCTTGGGTCTCGGGTAATGATAGGGGATAAGTGCGACCCCGAGGTGGCATTTTCCCCGGAATGAGCTCAATGGGGCAGTCCCAGGGTCTATGCGGTGGTAACTGGTCGGCCGCCTGTTCCGAGAATACGTCTGAAAACTCCTGATAGGCCTCCAGAATGAGCCCTTCATCTGACTTGGAAGATCCACGGAGCGGGTAGACAGGAGTGAGACAATTTGAATGACAAAATGGACTCCAAGATGTTATTTGCGTCAAAGTCCAGTCGACATGAGGTTTGTGAAGTTTAAGCCAAGGAAGGCCAAGAACTAGATCGTGGGGCATCTCCCGAATCACTAAGAACTCCAGGTGTTCTTGATGCAGAGCTCCCACTTGCAGCTTGATTGGTACTGTTAACTTGAAATCAGACCGTTAGAAATTTGGGTACCATTAATAGCAGTCAACGTAATAGGTCGTTCGAACGACCGTAACTGAAAACCCAGATCCTGGGCACAGGAAAGGGAAATAAAATTTCCTGCAGCCCCTGAATCCAGCAGAGCCTTAACGGGCTTGGCTATTGACCCAGAAAACAGAGACACAGAGAGTAAACAGTCCACTGTCGGAGAAGATTTAGAAGAAACCCCTAGCTCGACTCCTCCGGAACAAGCTAGGACTGCCCGTTTCCCGGGCGAGACTTGCAAAACTTGAGAAAATGATCCGCGGCTCCACAGTAGAGGCAGAGTCTACCCTCACGACGATGCTGACGTTCTTCTGGAGACAGCCGAGATCGATTAATCTGCAGGACTCGGAATAACCGTTTGCTTGGACGGAAAAGATTGGACCCTTGATGGATCTGACCGACTACGTTCACCACCTCGTTCCAGCATGCGAAGATCCACCTTTACACAGAGCGAGATCAACTGTTCTAGGGAATCAGGCAAATCTCTAGTGACCAACTCGTCCTTAAGACGATCGGAGAATCCGTTCCAAAAGGCAGCCTGGAGAGAATCATTATTCCAGCGCAGTTCTGTTTCTATGGTCTGAAAGTTAATCACATACTGTCCCACTGACCGAGAGCCTTGTCGGACACGGAGCAAATCTGCAGAGGCAGCGGTCGTCCTACCGGGCTCATCAAAGATCCTCCGGAATGACGTAATAAAATTGGTGTAACTGGAAACCAGTGGATCAGATCGCTCCCATAACGGAGACACCCAATCCAACGCTGAACCCTCGAGCAAAGAAATAATGTATGCCACCTTGGACCGATCCGTAGGGAAGTTATGTGAAAGGAGTTCAAAATGTACCTCGCACTGATTGAGAAAACCACGGCAACTCTTTGGATTCCCATTATAACGAGAAGGAGTAGGGAGCTGAAGGCGTGATCTGGTTCTGGAGAGGGATGGAACATTACTAGCGCCAACCACTGGAGCGGGTACTGGAACTGGGACCGGCACTACTGGAGCCAGAGAAGTCTGTATTTGATCCAGCCGGCCAGATAATTCCTGGAGATAAATGCATCACCTGGCACTGTGCTGCTTCCTGACTTTGAACTCGGGAAACCAAGTCCTGGATGGTACTTGCCTCTGGGCTCCGATCCCCCGGGTCCATGAGGCCTGAGTATACTGTCACTGACCTAGGTTGGGGGTGTTGTGAACTCGGGGGTTCTTCCGATGGTAGGGAAGAGGAACCACAGTTGGGTCGGAACAGGGATGGCCTGATTTTTTTTTTTGTATGTCAATTATGTGGTTTGTGTCGGAGGGTGGATCCGTTCCTCCCTTGTTACCCCGTTTGCACCGCAATGTCTGGTCCCGGACCGATCAGTGAGATTACTGTCTCCACTGCTCGAACAACTGGGAGCGGTGTTGTCACTGACCTAGGTTGGGGGTGTTGTGAACTCGGGGGTTCTTCCGATGGTAGGGAAGAGGAACCACAGTTGGGTCGGAACAGGGTTGGCCTGATATAGGTCTTCCTCATACAGGACTCTGACAGTAAGGCTTGATGAAATTATTGCAGAACTTTATTGCAGGAAGAGGACAACACAATGTCACATAACAGAGAAGGAACGTATGGAGAAATGTCCAGGAAGTGCTTGTGAGTGATGGTAAAAGATACTAGTGACTGAAGAACTTGTGAGTGATGGTTTTAAAAACACTGAAGAACTTGAGAGCGGTGATGATTTGAAGAACTTGAGAGCGGTGGTTAAAGACACTGACAATTTGTAGAACTTGAGAGCGATGATTACAGACACTGAGGATTTGTATAACGTGAGAGCGGTGTTTAACCTGCAGCCCACGCTGACTCCAAGAAGCACTGGTGACTGGAGCGCAGAGGAACCCAGCAGCAGCTGAGAACGCTAGAAGCTGTGCAGCAACAGACACCTGGAAATGCCGGAGGCACTGGGGTATTACTGCAGAGAGATTTAGCCGGGAACAAGAGCACTGGCATCCACTTCAGGGGAAAAGACGATACTCAGGCGCCGTGGCTCTGTCCGGTGTCTGACTTTGAATCTCCCGCCTCCGCAGGATTGGCGGAGCAGTCTGATGACGTCACCTGTTCCCCGCCCACGTGATGCCGGGTGTCATGGCGGCGCCCCTGCCCCGGGGAACCGCCGGGAGCCGCGCCAACCAGACGCCGGAGCCCGTGGACCACCGAAGGCGGAGGCTGCAACACCGACCAGCAGGCACGCAGGGGTAAGCGCGGTGAACGCCGCCTCTGGCGTGTGACAGGTGTCTTGTTTCCACTATGGTTTTTTGTTCGATTGTTCTATAATGTTATGTCTTTATGTTCTGATGTTCTTCTTCTGTCCTCTTCTTCTCTTTTCTCTTTTTTCCTTCTGGTTCTCTCCTCCCTTCCTGACCTATCTGGATCCGTTTGTGCCCGACCCCTACTTTATACTTTTGGAATCTTTATGAGGCTAAATTCACTATTTCTTTTTGAAACAAGTATATGGCGCTGTTAAAGGTGGTTTCTATTAACGCCCGGGGACTCAACATTCCTGAGAGACGGTCAAGGGCCTTGCGAGAACTAAAGGCAGAGAAAGCAGATGTTGCCTTTGTGCAAGAAACCCACTTTAAAGAGGGGGCAGTCCCTTCTCTCAGGAATAGGGACTTCCCTACAGGTTATTTTTCTAATAATACTGAAGGTAAAACCTTAGGTGTAGCAATATTGTTTGCCAAACATGTTACCCTCGCTGATATTATATGTCATCAACTTATTCCTGGCAGGGCTCTGCTTATTAATTGCATGGTGGCCAATAGGGCTCTCACCTTTCTTGCCCCAAATAAGTTACAACCGGCCTTTTTAGAAAGGGTCCTTACCCTAGCCCAGCCCCATATTAACGGGATTTTGCTCTTTGGTGGGGACTTAAATTGGTCCCTAGAGCCTCATTTAAACTCCTCTACCCCCTCACCTAGGTATTCTGATAAACTCCATCGCAGGGTCTGGAGAATTCTCCATAACTTCCAACTCATTGATGTATGGAGGATACAACACCCCTCTACTCATGACTTCACTTTCTTTTCACACCCGCACAACACTTACACTAGGATTGACTACTTATTTATTCCTCATAGGTTTTTATACTTGGCTGAGGTCTCTGCTGTGGGTAACATATCCTAGGCTGATCATGCTCCAGTTTTTTGGGGAGTTCGTTTGTCCCCTCCACGCCTGAATTCTTACGAGTGGAGATTGTACGAGCTGATCCTTCAGGATCCTTATTGCCAGCAGCAGATTAGGGAAGCTATAACTGACTATATTGACGTTAACGACACTGCTGAGATCTCTAAAGTGGTAGTCAGGGAGGCTCACAAATGCGTCATAAGGGGTAAACTCATACAACTGGGTGCTCAAAGAAAAAAAAAACACATTGCGGCACAGGTGGCCTTTATTCAAAAAAATTCAAGCCTTAGAACTTCTCCATAAATCCGCCTTGTCAGATGATACCCTTCAGCCTTTATTATTGGCTCGGAAGGAACTGGACTCACTTATGTCTCATAGACTGAAATTGGATGCAAGAAAATGCCATAGTCGTTATTTTCTATGGGGGAATTAACCTGGGAAGCTGCTAGCGCGGGCACTCCAGGCTCAACGGGCAGCATCCTTTATATCCAAAGTTAAATCACATACTGGAACAACACAGAATACCACGACAGAGATAGCGGCAGCCTTCCGATGGTATTACACCGAGTTATATAATCGCAGAGGTTCTACTGAAGCCGGGCTTGACCTCTCCCGAAAGGCCTCTATTGCAGAGTTCCTACGTGAAGTTAATTTCCCCACACTTACTCCAGCGGAAGTCGAATCACTCGAGACCCCCTACACTCTTTCGGAGCATTAGGAAGCTATTAAAACTACCCCTAATGGCAGGAGTCTGGGCCCTGACGGTTTCTCAATAGCATATTATAAGACATTTGGAAATGTTTTGTTGCCACTGATGCCTAGAGCCTTCAATCAGGTTTCGGACCAGTCCCCCTTCTCTCCCCAGTCTATGCTTGCTCACATTACGGTGATCCCTAAGGAGGATAAGGACCCGGCCCAATGTTCCAGCTATGGGCCCATTTCCCTGTTAAACGTAGACTTAAAGCTCTTCGCCAAATTAATGGCGAATCGCCTAAAACTCTTTCTTCCAAACCTAGTGCACTCGGACCAAGTGGGATTTGTCCCAGGCCGTGAGGCCAGAGATAACACCACGAAGGTTCTGGACTTAATCTCTTACGCCTCAACCTGCAAATCTCCTTCTATTCTCCTCTCCACTGACAAGGAAAAAGCGTTCGACAGAGTTGATTTGGATTTTTTGTTGGGGGTAATGGAACACTTGGGCTTGGGCCGAGTAGGTTTACAGAGAATTCGGGCCCTGTACTCTGGGCCCGTGGCACGTGTCCATATAAATGGGGAGCTGTCGGACCCGTTCCAGATACGGAATGGCACTCATCAGGGTTGTCCTCTATCACCGCTTATTTTTGTACTATGCATGGAGGCCCTGGCGAGGGCCATTCGTCAGAACGTGAACATCACAGGGCTGCAGGTGGGAAAGAAAGAATATAAGCTCGCCTTGTTTGCTGACGATCTCCTCGCACTGATATCTAACCCTCTGACCTCCATACCCAATCTCCTTGAAGAATTTAAACATTTAAACACTCTCTCCAATTTAAAAATTAACTTACATAAGTCCACAGCATTAAATTTAACACTGGATCAGACGAGTCTTCAAGTTCTCCAATCCATTTCGACTTTGCATGGCATCCAACACAATTAAAATATTTAGGGGTGATCCTCCATAGGGATCTTTCCCAGATTTACCATTCAAATTTTCCCCCACTCTTATCCAAACTCCAATTTGACCTTACCAAATGGGGTGGGGAAAAAATGTCATGTATAGGTAGGAGTCATTAAGATGCATATCTTACCCAGAATCATTTACCTGCTGCAAACATTGCCCATCGCTATCCCCCGATCATGGTTTACCTCACTACAACGTAAGATTAGAGACTACATTTTGCCGGGACGTAAACCCCGATTTATGCATGAAATTCTTTTTAGACGAAAACACCAAGGTCTCCAACTTCCCCACTTTTTCTCCTATTACCAAGCAGTACTCCTTACGAGAGTAATGGAGTGGAATCGTGAACTCCACAGGAAACAATGGGTAGACATTGATATGGCCTCTCTCCCCTCCCTTAGCTTGGACTCCCCTTGGCACTCCAAAGTCCCCCGGGTGCTACACCCGCTAGCTGGCCCTATTTTTATGTGTTGACGCCTTTTACGTCCCCTTCCTCATGTTTCTGCACCTCCTTCACTCTCACCATTGTTTGGAAATCCTGAGTTTCCCCCAGGCTGCCACTCCTTGTCATTTTGTCTATGGCGAGAAAGGGGCATCCTGAGAGCAGATCAGCTGCTGGACACATCTGGCATAATATCCTTTCCCGAATTGCAGGCTAAATGGAATCTACCAAACAAAGAAATATGGAGATATCTCCAAATTAAACATTACCTAATGACTTTTTGCTCTTCTGGGAAAGGTAAACGTGCTATGACTTTGTTTGAGCAGCTGTGTCTCTCCCATACATATCCCAGACACACACTCTCTACGTTTTATAAAATAAGAATTTACTCACCGGTAATTCTATTTATCGTAGTCCGTAGTGGATGCTGGGAACTCCGTAAGGACCATGGGGAATAGCGGGCTCCGAAGGAGGCTGGGCACTCTAGAAAGATCTTAGACTACCTGGTGTGCACTGGCTCCTCCCACTATGACCCTCCTCCAAGCCTCAGTTAGGTACTGTGCCCGGACGAGCGTACACAATAAGGAAGGATTTTGAATCCCGGGTAAGACTCATACCAGCCACACCAATCACACCGTACAACTCGTGATATGAAACACAGTTAACAGTATGAAACAATAGAGCCTCTCAACAGATGGCTCAACAATAACCCGATTTAGTTAACAATAACTATGTACAAGTATTGCAGATAAACCGCACTTGGGATGGGCGCCCAGCATCCACTACGGACAACGAGAAATAGAATTACCGGTGAGTAAATTCTTATTTTCTCTAACGTCCTAGTGGATGCTGGGAACTCCGTAAGGACCATGGGGATTATACCAAAGCTCCCAAACGGGCGGGAGAGTGCGGATGACTCTGCAGCACTGAATGAGAGAACTCCAGGTCCTCCTCAGCCAGGGTATCAAATTTGTAGAATTTTGCAAACGTGTTTGCCCCTGACCAAGTAGCTGCTCGGCAAAGTTGTAAAGCCGAGACCTCTCGGGCAGCCGCCCAAGATGAGCCCACCTTCCTTGTGGAATGGGCATTGACAGATTTTGGCTGTGGCAGGCCTGCCACAGTATGTGCAAGCTGAATTGTACTACAAATCCAACGAGCAATAGTCTGCTTAGAAGCAGGAGCACCCAGCTTGTTAGGTGCATATAGGATAAACAGCGAGTCAGATTTTCTGACTCTAGCCGTTCTGGAAACATATATTTTCAGTGCCCTGACAACGTCTAGCAACTTGGAGTCCTCCAAATCCCTAGTAGCCTAGGCACCACAATAGGTTGGTTCAGGTGAAACGCTGACACCACCTTTGGGAGAAACTGGGGACGAGTCCTCAATTCTGCCCTATCCATATGGAAAATCAAATAAGGGCTTTTACAAGACAAAGCCGCCAACTTTGATACTCGCCTGGCAGAAGCTAAGGCCAATAACATAACCACCTTCCACGTGAGATATTTCAGATCCACGGTTTTTAGTGGTTCAAACCAATGTGATTTTAAGAAACTCAACACCACGTTGAGATCCCAAGGTGCCACAGGAGGCACAAACGGGGGCTGACTCTGCAGCACTCCTTTTATAAATGTCTGAACTTCAGGTACTGAAGCTAGTTCTTTTTGAAAGAAAATCGACAGAGCCGAGATCTGTACCTTAATGGAACCCAAGTTAAGGCCCATAGTCACTCCTGCTTGCAGGAAATGCAGAAATCGACCTAGTTGAAATTCCTCTGTTGGGGCCCTTTCGGCCTCACACCATGCAACATATTTTCGCCATATGCGGTGATAATGAGTTGCTGTAACCTCTTTCCTGGCTTTAGTAAGCGTAGGAATGACTTCCTCCGGAATGCCCTTTTCCTTCAGGATCCGGCGTTCAACCGCCATGCCGACAAACGCAGCCGCGGTAAGTCTTGGAACAGACAGGGCCCCTGCTGCCGCAGGTCCTGTCTGAGTGGCAGAGGCCATGGGTCCTCTGATATAAATTCTTGAAGTTCTGGGTACCAAGCTCTTCTTGGCCATCCACGAGTATCGTTCTTACTCCTCGCCTTCTTATTATTCTCAGTACCTTTGGTATGAGAGGCAGAGGGGAGAACACATAAACCGACTGGTACACCCACGGTGTTACCAGAGCGTCCATAGCTATCGCCTGAGGGTCCCTTGACCCGGTGCAATATCTTTTATAGCTTTTTGTTGAGGCGGGACGCCATCATGTCCACCTGTGGCCTTTCCCAATGGTGTACAATCCTATTGGAAGACTTCTGGAGGAAGTCCCCATTCTCCCGGGAGGAGGTCGTGTCTGTTGAGAAGATCTGCTTCCCAGTTATCCACTCCGGGAATGAACACTGCTGACAGTGCTAACACATGATTTTCCGCCTATCGGAGAATCCTTGTGGCTTCTGCCATCGCCATCCTGCTTCTTGTGCCGCCCTGTTGGTTTACATGGGCGACTGCCGTGATGTTGTCTGATTGGATCAGTACCGGCTGGTTTTGAAGCAGAGGCCTTGCCGGCCTCAGGGCATTGTAAATGGCCCTCAGGTCCAGAATATTTATGTGTAGGGAAATAACCTGACTTGACCAAAGTCCCTGGAAATTTCTTCCCTGTGTGACTGCCTCCCAGCCTCAAAGGCTGGAATCCATGGTCACTAGGACCTAGTCCTGTATGCCGAACCAGCGGCCCTCTTGAAGATGGGCACTCTGCAGCCACCACAGTAGAGATACCCTGGTCCTTGGAGACAGGGTTATCAGCCTATGCATCGGAAGATGCGATCCGGACCACTTGTCCAACAGGTCCCTCTGAAAAGTTCTTGTATGGAACCTGCCTAATGGGATTGCTTCGTAGGAAGCTACCATTTTTCCCAGGACTCGCGTGCAATGATGCACCGCTACCTATTTTGGCTTCAGGAGGTCTCTGACTAGAGATGACAACTCCTTGGCTTTCTCCTCCGGGAGAAACACTATTTCTGGTTTATGTCCAGAACCATCCCCAGGAACAGTAGACGTGTCATAGGAACCAGCTGTGACTTTGGACTGTTTAGAATCCAACCATGCTGTTGTAGCACTTTCCAAAATAGTGCTACCCCCGACTACCAACTGCTCCTTGGACCTCGCCCTTATAACGAGATTGTCCAAGTACGGGATAATTACAACTCCCCTTTTTTTTTTGAAGGAGTATCAACATTTCGGCCATTACCTTGATAAAACACCCTCGGTGCCATGTACAGTCCAAATGGCAGTGTCTGGACTTGGTAATGGTAATCCTGTACCACAAATCTGAGGTACTCCTGGCGAGGATGGTAAATGGGGACATGCAGGTAAGCATCCTTGATGTCCCAGGATACCATGTAATCCCCCTCGTCCAGGCTTGGAATAACCGCCCTGAGCGATTCCATCTTGAACTTGAATTTTTGTGTTCAAGGATTTTAAATATAAAATGGGTCACACCGAACCATGCGGTTTCGGTACCCCAACCCGTGTGGAATAGTAACCCCGTCCTTGTTGAAGTAGGGGCACCTTGAGTATTACCTGCTGGGAATACCGCTTATTAATTGCCTCTAGCACAGCCTCCCTGCCTGAGGGAGTTGTCAGCAAGGCATATTTTAGGAAACGGCTGGGGGGAGACATCTCGAATTTCAGCTTGTACCCCTGAAATACTACTTGAAAAAAACAGGGATCCACCTGTGAGCGAGCCCACTAATTGCTGAAATTTTTGAGACGGCCCCCCACCGTACCTGGCTACACCTGTGGAGCCCCCGCGTCATGGTGTGGCCTCACAGGAGGCGGGGGAAGAATCTTGATTCTGGGAACAGGCTGACTGGTGCAGCTTTTTTCCCTCTACCCTTGTCTCTGTACAGAAAGGAAGCGCCATTTGACCCGCTTGCTTTTCTGAAGCCGAAAGGACTGTACCTTTGTCTGTGAGGAAACCTGAGGTAAAATTATTTCTTCCCAGCAGTTGCTGTGGATACGAGGTCCCAGAGACCATCCCCAAATAATTCCTCACCCTTATAAGGCTCTCTATGCGCTTTTTAAGTCAGCATCACCTGTCCAGTGACAGGTCTCTAATACCCTCCTGACAGAATGGACATTACATTTATTTTGGATGCCAGCCGGCAAAATATCCCTCTGTGCATCCCCCCTATATAAGACGACGTCTTTAATATGTTTTTATGTTTGCCAACTAGTATCCCTGTTTGACAGGGTCACCGACCACGCTGCAGCAGCACTATC
Organism: Pseudophryne corroboree; assembly: GCF_028390025.1. Classification (NCBI taxonomy): domain Eukaryota; kingdom Metazoa; phylum Chordata; class Amphibia; order Anura; family Myobatrachidae; genus Pseudophryne; species Pseudophryne corroboree. The sequence continues at coordinate 614,730,895 of NC_086447.1, forward strand.
TGCAGGTCTCAGTCTAGTACCTGAGTGTGTAAATACAGACTTCAGGATAGCCTCCTGTTTTTTATCAACAGGTACCTATTAAAGTGGCCGTATCCTAAGACGGCAGTGCCACCTTTTTTGACAAACGTGTGAGCGCCTTATACACCCTAGGGGATATCTCCCAGCGTAACTTATCCACCTGGCGGGAAAGGGTACGCCATCAGTAACTTTTTATAAATTACCAGTTTCTTAACGGGGGAACCCACGCTTTCACACACTTCATTTATTCATCTGATGGGGGAACAAAACACTGCCTGTTTTTTCTCCCCAAACCTAAAACCCATTTTTAGAGGTGCTTGGGTTAAAGTCAGAAATGTATAACACATTTTTTATTGCCGGGATCACGTCACGGATGTTCCTAGTGGATTGTGTATATGTCTCCACCTTGTCGACACTGGAGTCAGACTCCGTGTCGACATCTGTGTCTGCCATCTGAGAGAGCGGGCGTTTTTGAGCCCCTGATGGCCTTTGAGACGCCTGGGCAGGCGCGGGCTGCGAAGCCGGCTGTCCCACAGCTGTTACGTCATCCACCCTTTTATGTAAGGAGTTGACACTGTCGGTTAATACCTTTCACCTATCCATCCACTCTGGTGTCGGCCCCACAGGGGGCGACATCACATATATCGGCCTCTGTTCTGTCACCATATAAGCCTCCTCATTCAACATGTCGACACAGCCGTACCGACACACCGCAGACACACAGGGAATGCTCTAAACGAGGACAGGACCCACAAAAGCCCTTTGGGGGGACAGAGTAAGAGTATGCCAGCACACACCAGAGCGCTATATATATACAGGGACTAACTGAGTTATGTCCCTAATAGCTTTTATATAATATACTGTATACAGTGCCAATTTTAATGCCCCCCCTCTCTTTTCCCTCTTACTGTACTGTAGAATTGCAGGGAAGAGCCAGGGAGCTTCCCTCCAGCCGAGCTGTGAGGGAAAAATGGCGCCAGTGTGCTGAGGAGATAGGCTCCGCCCCTTTTTCGCGGCCTATTCTCCCGTTTTTTATGGAATTCTGGCAGGGGTATTTACCTCATATATAGCCCCTGGGGCCATATATTGAGGTATTTTAGCCAGCCAAGGTGTTTTTATTGCTGCCTCAGGGCGCCCCCCCCAGCGCCCTGCACCCTCAGTGACCGGAGTGTGAAGTGTGTGAGAGGAGCAATGGCGCACAGCTGCAGTGCTGTGCGCTACCTTGGTGAAGACAGAGTCTTCATGCCGCCGATTTTTCGGACCATCTTCTTGCTTCTGGCTCTGTAAGGGGGACGGCGGCGCGGCTCCGGGACCGAACATCAAGGCTGGGCCTGCGGTCGATCCCTCTGGAGCTAATGGTGTCCAGTAGCCTAAGAAGCCCAATCCGGCTGCAAGCAGGCGAGTTCGCTTCTTCTCCCCTTAGTCCCTCGCTGCAGTGAGCCTGTTGCCAGCAGGTCTCACTGAAAATAACAAATTCTAAGACTATAACTTTCTAAGAGCTCAGGAGAGCCCCTAGTGTGCATCCAACCTCGGCCGGGCACGAAATCTAACTGAGGCTTGGAGGAGGGTCATAGTGGGAGGAGCCAGTGCACACCAGGTAGTCTAAGATCTTTCTAGAGTGCCCAGCCTCCTTCGGAGCCCGCTATTCCCCATGGTCCTTACGGAGTTCCCAGCATCCACTAGGACGTTAGAGAAATAGATATTAGACCACAGATTTTCTTCCCAACCTAAATATGTCAAGGATTGGGAACTAGATCTCGCGGGTTTAGTAACTACAGAGGATTGGGAAGATATCTATAATAATACTTTCTCCTTAACTACCAATGTTTTGGTTTTGGAGACTCACTACAAAGTACTCAAAAGGTGGTATAGATGCCCGAATCTCCGTGCGAAAATTTACTCTGGAGTACCCAACACATGTTGGAGATGTGGGATAGCGGTAGGTACCCTCCTACATATATGGTGGGAATGCTCTCTTCTTCAACCATACTGGCACAAAGTGGTGGAGGCAGCTAACATTATTCTTGGCGAAGATTTACCCTCTTGTCCTAGTTTTTGGCTATTAAATCTTAAGCGTACACCCAAATATCAACTCAAGAAATCGCTACTACGCCATATTTTAAGTGCCTCTAAGGCAGTCATTCCAGTACACTGGAAATCTACAGTGATTCCTAATATGAAGGAGTGGAACGTCCGCCGTCTTTTTTTATATATATGAGAAGTTGTAATTCCAGCTATGTTTTTAGAGATATGATGTTAGTGGAAATGCAGTATTCCCTCTACGGATCTCATTAATGTTCATGGCTTTGGGAATTTTTTGATGTTGTATCTCTGATATTACTATTTGATGTTTGGATTTTTGAAAATATCAATAAAAATTAATTTGCAAAAAAAAACTTTTCAGCAAATTCCGATGTTGTTTGACATGTTACACGACCCCCTTTCCATTTGAAAAATCTGACTTAGATTCAAGATTGCCGATTTCAAGATGGCGCCCTTGTTCGGCACATACCCTAAAAGATAGCCCACCTCACCCATATTTTACTGGAGTATTCAGTTTTCCCATTTCCTGCACAGTTCTTGAAACATAAGGCTGTACTGCGACTTTTAAATCACCCTGTAGCTATTGTTTTGTGGCTGCATGTGATTCAACAATTATACCCAAAATTGCACAAAACATGACATTTCCAGAGATGAGGTGGGGCTTTAATGCCAAAATGGTCTCAGTATAGACTGATGAGGAAAGCCTAAGTGGTGAAGTAAATTATCAACCTTACGCATACACACCCATTTAGACATACAGTAGATGCAAACTCACACGGATCTTGATATCTGTGCAGCCTGACATAGGGACGTAAATATGCTATTTCCGCACACCTTTTTAAGGAGAAAATGATACACCTTTTGTGGCAGACTCTGCATCAACGTGTCATCTGCATACATTGTGTTTTGCTATTAGTGTTTGTTTTTATTGTGTGTTTAAAACCAATGAATCCAGAAAATCCGAAACTAGAGAAAATGAAATAACAATGTTTTGCAAATAATTTTATTATCCATTAGAAAATATGGATACACACTATTTTTTCTTTAAATCACAGTCAACTTCTTTAACACAGTATTTGGATATTAAACACACATAAGAACAGTCATTTTTCCATATACTGTAATGTAAAAGATTTCTATCACTTTTATACTTTTCAGTTATTTTATTTTGAATTGCTTTTTCTCAACCTGAATTCAACCTGCCTTACTTGCAGGGTCGTACCGGCAAACAGTGCTACAGAGAAAACCCCCAGTGGGCTCCATTGCCTGAGGGCCCAGCCCCTCATCTAAGATTCAGGTTCCACAATTTGCATTTGAATTATACATTATACATATGTTACAAAAGACTATGGTGTTGTTTCTACAGTGCATTGCGGTTATTAACCTGGTACATTATCATGCGTGCACTAGCAGTATTTACTATATCAATTTATTAAGGGGTCCAAACCATACACTCTCTAATGGTTAGCCAAGCCTCTGTGATGGCTGGCCACGCCCCCTCTGCAGGTTGGCCACACCCTTAAACATGCATGGGCTCATAACACTGCATTCCCCCGGTGGGCTCTTCATTCCCCGGGCTGACACTGCGTAGTCATCTGTAAGTCTTTTACTACAGTTATTCAAAATCAATAATAAAAATATTTACCTGAACTGTAAAACAAAAATCAAATATTATACAAGAGTTCCTGTAAATTACAAAGCTCTTCCACAGCACCAAACCCACAGCTTCATTTGTTATGTCACTAAAGTTACGTTTTATCAAAAGTATTATTGTTGACATGATATAAGTTATATATTTGGCAATCAGATAAGTTTCAGTAGAAAGGTGCTAACAGAATGGGAAAGACTGAGGTAAAAATGGCAGAAGTACAGGGGGGTTTGATGGCATCCATCATTGCTTTCCAATGTCCCCATGTAGAGCATCTAAGATAAACTGCAAAGTGCGTTGGTATATGAACGAGTCCTTACTCTTTGGCTTGCAAATATTGAGGTGGTTTACTTCCACGGGAATAATGTCACCAACACCCAAATCTAAACGAAAGAGATAACTAAGGTTATTTTACACATGCATGTTGGCTAATCTGTGACATTTTAAACTATCTGGTTACTTACACTGTGAAGGCAGACATTTTGTTGGCTGTTCCTTTGGTAATCTTGTACTGTAGTTCCTACTAAAGCAATAGGCTGCATTCTCAGACATAGATAATGCATAAAATATACTGAAAATGCAGAAAATGCATTCTATTTATTGTTGCTTCTGCCCAGAAAATGCCTGACACTCCATTTTTGATGTGACTGTTAAAAATTAGACTATGGGGTATATGCAATTCACGGCGAATCGCGGCAATTTTTCGCCGGTTTTTTTTCCGACTCAATTCGCCAGGTGAATTCCGGCAGGTGCCTGCCGGAATTCACCATATTCAATGAAAAATGGATTCGCCAGAATCGCGGGCGAAAATCGGCCGATTTGGCGGATTTTGCCGCGATTTTAAAAAGCGGTAAAAAACGGGAAAAACCCGAAAAAAAAATGCCGTGGGGTCCCCCCTCCAAAGCATAACCAGCCTCGGGCTCATCGAGCTGGTCCTGGTTCTAAAAATCCGGGGGAAAATTGGCCAGGGATCCCCCGTATTTTTAAAACCAGCACCGGGCTCTGCGCCTGGTGCTGGTGCCAAAAATACGGGGGACAAAAAGAGTAGGGGTCCCCCGTATTTTTAACACCAGCATCGGGCTCCACTAGCTGGACAGATAATGCCACAGCCGGGGGTCACTTTTATGCCGTGCCCTGCGGCCGTGGCATCAAATATCCAACTAGTCACCCCTGGCCGGGGTACCCTGGGGGAGTGGGGACCCCTTCAATCAAGGGGTCCCCCCCCCCAGCCACCCAAGGGCCAGGGGTGAAGCCCGAGGCTGTCCCCCCCCATCCAATGGGCTGCGGATGGGGGGGCTGATAGCCTTTTGTGATAATAAAAAGATATTGTTTTTTCCAGTAGTACTACAAGTCCCAGCAAGCCTCCCCCGCAAGCTGGTACTTGGAGAACCACAAGTACCAGCATGCGGGAGAAAAACGGGCCCGCTGGTACCTGTAGTACTACTGGGAAAAAAATACCCAAATAAAAACAGGACACAGACACCTTGATAGTAAAACTTTATTACACACTACCGACACACACATACTTACCTATGTTGACACGCCGACTGCCACAGTCTCCGACGATCCGAGGGTACCTGTGAAAAAATTATACTCACCTTCGAGCGTCCAGAGATAAATCCACGTCCAGAGAGATAAATCCACGTACTTGTTAAAAAAAAAAAAGCGCAAATACCCGCTCCATACCGGACTGAAAGGGGTCCAATGCTTTCACATCAGACCCCTTTCCCCGAATGCCGGGACATCACGTGACTCCTGTCACTGAAGTCCCTTCAGCCAATCAGGAAGCGCTACTTCCGTGGCGCTCACCTGATTGGCTGTGCGCTGTCTGTACTGTGACAGCGCATCGCAAAGCCGCTCCATTACTTTCAATGGTGGGAACTTTGCGGGTAGCGGTGGGGTCACCCGCCGGTCAGCCGCTGACCGGCGGGTGACCTCACCGCTAGCCGCTAAGTTCCCACCATTGAATATAATGGACGGGGCTGTGCGATGCCCTGTCTGAGTTCAGACAGCGCACAGCCAATCAGGTGAGCGCAACGAAGTTGCGCTTCCTGATTGGCTTAGAGACCTTTCTGTGACAGCTGTCACTGACAGGTCTCATTCGTGGAAAGGTGTCCCATGTGTCAGCATGGGACCCCTTTCAGTCCGGTGGTCGGGTATTTGCGTTTTCTTTTTTTGCCAAGTACGTGGATTTATCTCTGGACCATGGCTGAGGTGAGTATATTGAACTTTTCTTTTCAGGTATCCGTGGATTCTACATGGAGAAGAGGACCGATGTCGGCGTGTGAACATAGGTAAGTATGTGTGTGTCGACGTATGAAATAAAGTTTTACTGTCGACGGTGTGTGTGTCCTGTTTTTATTTGGGTATTTTTTTCCCAGTAGTACTACAGGTACCAGCGGGCCCATTTTTCTCCTGCATGCTGGTACTTGTGGTTCTCCAAGTACCAGCTTGCGGGGGAGGCTTGCTGGGACTTGTAGTACTACTGGAAAAAACAATATCTTTTTATTATCACAAAAGGCTATCAGCCCCCCCATCCGCAGCCCATTGGATGGGGGGGGACAGCCTCGGGCTTCACCCCTGGCCCTTGGGTGGCTGGGGGGGGGGACCCCTTGATTGAAGGGGTCCCCACTCCCCCAGGGTACCCCGGCCAGGGGTGACTTGTTGGATATTTGATGCCACGGCCGCAGGGCACGGCATAAAAGTGACCCCCGGCTGTGGCATTATCTGTCCAGCTAGTGGAGCCCGATGCTGGTGTTAAAAATACGGGGGACCCCTACTCTTTTTGTCCCCCGTATTTTTGGCACCAGCACCAGGCGCAGAGCCCGGTGCTGGTTTTAAAAATACGGGGGATCCCCTGTCAATTTTTACCCCGCATTTTTAGAACCAGGACCAGCTCGAAGAGCCCGAGGCTGGTTATGCTTTGGAAGGGGGACCCCACGCCATTTTTTATGATTTTACCGTTCCAGCATTAAAAAAAAAAAAAAAAATAATAATAATATTTTAAAAAATATATAAATAATATTTGTGCCTCCAAAAAAAAAAAAAAAGTACCTAATCCCTTCTAATATAAATAGATCTGCTATTCCCCCCAAAAAAAAACACAAAAAAAAACATGTTTAAAATTTTTTTATTTGTTTTCACCCTCCAAAGTGTGGCGGATTGAAAATGACGAATTTGCTGTCTAAAAGCACTGCTGTCGAATTTCCAAACTTGAATTGAATATGCTTTGGTCGAATTGCAGCACTTGTATCATTGCAAAAAAGTCGAATTTGCAAAAATTCGAATTTCAAAAAGTCGAATTTTGAAAGTCCGTTTTTTGGTCGGAAAGCACTGAATTGCATAGGCGATTTTTTTTTTTTTGGTCGAAAATGACCCGAAATTCGACAATTTCGGGAATTCGACCGCAATTGCATATACCCCTATGCCTTCATATGCTGAGATCTACTTAGACTATGGGTCTGATTCAGAGATGGATGGAAATGTAAAACCGCTTGAAAAACAAATTAGAATTTACGTTCGATTTGAAGGAGGAACATGCAGGAGATATCTCAGTAAAATAGATGCCTTCTGCATGTAGCTGCTATCCCAGCACCGCAATCGACATCGCAAGCTGGGGTCCAACATCGTGACCATAGGTAGCCTCAACTTTGGCAGCTGACCAACGAAGGGGGGTCTGCGAGGACAGGATGTCTGTGTGGTGACTCACCCCCATTTCTAGGAACACAGTCCTCCCCCGCCCCCTCCCCTCCCCCTCAAAGCTGCAGCCTGTAAATCAAGCAGTGGCTGAGGGTAACTACTGGCAACATTGCAAGGCCCGTTCGGCGCATATGCATAACAGAACTTGTGCAACCGCAGATTCACAATAATTGGGAATCTGTGCGCTGCAGCACTCCATCTCTAAATCAGGCCCTATAACCCTTGTGAGACCAACCCCTTTATCTAGTGTGACACTTTTGACCACTTAAAGTCATTATTTGTTCTGAGGTGAGCGAGTGCAACAGATCAATAATCTCATAGCCAGCTGGTTTACAGCTGGTTTACAATATGGATTGTTAACAGCAAATAAGTTGAAATGTAAACTTTCATTCTATATTCAGTGTATTGCAAAATATCCTGGAAAAATCATTATATTGTCAGCAAAAAAAACACATAATCATATGGATTTGTGTTACATCAAATTTGCTAGTGCTAGAGACAAATATAATCTTACTAAAATCAGTATAAAACAGACACAAGTACGGGGTATAATCATTACAACACTAATTTTGGGTTGGGTACGGGATCTCAGTTTTTATGATGCCTTCCCCCAGTCTAACCCTCCCTTCCCCCAACCTAACCCACCCCCTAGTGCCTAACTCTACCCCCACCAACAATCTAACCCTAACTCTCCCCAGGATGTTGACTGTCAGGATTCCAATCCCCTCAATTTTCATGCAGAGACATATGGTTACTTACAGGGCAGGTGAATGACAGAAGTAGCTGAATCTATAGACAACACAGTGGTTTAATAGAGGATGCACCGAGAATATTCTGGTATTGTGTCAGAGTCTACAGCACATGCACAAATCTCCAGGAAAACGGTTCCAGTGCCATTATATTGGTGATTTCTCTACTGTGCATGCGCACTAGTGCCATTTCCCGTGATTTCTGCAGCGCCGGCGGAGGGGTCTATTGGAGCACAGTATGTGGTGTGGGGCCCTCTTGACCCAGGGACTTGAGTGCAATACACACCCTGCACACATTATAAATACGCCCATGAAAGCTGCTCTTCTAGATAACTCTTATCATAGACTGGGAATTGGATTGGATTTTATGGTAAATGTACTGACCTGCTGATTCTGCTGGCACCACATGTAGTCTCATCATACTGCCTATTCGTGTTGGCAACATTTCTGCAAAGCTGACAATCTTCAAGTCTTTCTTTTTGGCAAATTCTAGGAACTCTTCATTTAGCTCTTTCAGGGCAGGAGAATCTTTTAGAACAAATGTAATAGTTAAACAAATGTATTGTTTGTGAAGTGTTCATAAATACACAGACAGCAAAAGGTGTGTGAGAAAGCAGGGAGCAGGGACTGCTTTCTATCTATTACTGCCAAGTGTTCTATGATCGATACAGAGAAGTGATGTTGACTGGAGATGCTGAATATGCTGCTGTTGTGTTAAGCCGATTGTATTCTGTTATACTGTAGTGCATGTGCTTCCTGCTGTGTACAGAACATGGAATATGATATGAATCCCTGCTGCACTAAGCATTGCCTTATCACAGAAATGTTATAACAAACTGCTGACACATACCACCCAACTATCCTGATTCCAGCGGGACAGTCCCGCTGGGGGGGAAATATAGGAGAGCCTATGATCACCGCTGCTCTGCACAGCAGCCGGTGATCACTGGTGTTCAATTAGCAGGGATTTCCCTGTGCGCGAGTCCCCGCAGTTGGCCTGAACCTCACAGCTCAAGAAGCAAGGTAAAGTCTCAGAAAAAAAACAAAATTGGGTTCTCGCACAGAAAATAAAACCCCATTGATTCTGCAGTTTACACGGAATCAATGGGTTTCCCGGCCTGAATCCTAATTTTTCACAAGGGAAAAAAGCTATTTAATTGAATAGCCTTTCCCTGTGCCTTGGGATATTTGCTGGCAATTAGTCGCGAGGTAAACAGTGTAGCGAATTGAATAAACCTCATAGTGTTAGTACATCTCTGTTGCCCTGGTTAGCATGAGCACATATGCAGCTGCTTTGTGTGTGATGCTAGTACAGTATTGTAATGTATGAAACACTGCATTAGAAGATACTGTATGCATTCCTACCAGTAGTAGATTTACCACAAAGCAACCAAAGCAGCTGCTTAGGGCCCTGTGGTTCTAGGGGTCCCGTCGATAAGGCTGTATAAAGGGCATTTCCGCCAGACCGTAAACTGAGCTGGCTGAATAATCCCGGCAGACTGTCAGTGATTAGATAGCTGTTGGGTGCCTACTACAGCGCACACCTATGTCTCCAGCCTGCAGTATTGTGCGTGTGACCCATCATGTAACACGTGTGTATGACGTCAGATGAGGAGTGAGGATGCGCACAGAGAAAAACATCAGGTCCTCCGGCGTACTTTATTACACTACCTACTTCCAATCAGACAGGGGTGAGGTTGGGGACAGTGTCATTTTAAGTACAGTGTACAACATCCACCTGCTACAATCATGGCTGGGGAGGAGCCACAGACTGGCTGGTGATATATCAATAAGCAATTATACTCTATTTTAAGTACTACCGTGCCTGCTACAATCACTGGGGCACTGATATATAATCAATACAGTCCCACTGACTGAGGGGTGTAATAATGGGTAGTATAAGGGATGGGGGACCTGCAAGGCTGCTGCAATGAGTATGGGGAGAGAGAGGCAATCTGACTGTCAGGAGAATAGCAGGGCAAGTTAGCATCAATCAAGTTTACTATTTGTAAGTACTAGAATGGCAGCGTGAAAAAGTTAGACAGAAACAACCCGACTTTTTTACTCATGGATCTTGCATCACAACAATGCACCTGCTCACACAGCACTGTCTGTTAGGGAGTCTTTAGCTAGTAAATAAGTAACTGTGTTGGAACACCCTCCCTATTCACCGGATCTAGCCCCAAATTACTTTTTTCTGTACCCAAAGATAAAGGAAATATTGAAAGGATGGCATGTTGATGATACTGATGACATCAGGAGAAATACAATGGCAGCTCTGAAAGCCATTCCACAAAACCATTTCCAAAATGGTTTTGAAGGGTGGACTAGGTGCTGGCATCGGTGCATAGCTTCCAAAGGGAAGTACTTTGAAGGCGACCACAGTGATATTCAGCAGTAAGGTATGTAGCACTTAATTGTCAGACCTCATACAGTATATCAATGCCTCCCCCTCCCCCTTCCTCACTGATTGTAGCAGGCACTACAATCAGTGTGACGGGGTGGGGGGGGGGGGGGGGGGATCTATATATAATCAATATTGTCACTGACTGAGGAGTGTAATAATGGGTATTCTAAAATACTGTTGTAAAATGCAGTCAGTGAGTGAGGGGGGAAATAATGAGTATTTTAGGTAATGGAGTTTGATACTATCAGTAAGTCTGGGTCACTCATATACAATGCAGTCAGTGAGTAAGGGTGTAATAATGGTTTTGGGGACCTGCTACATTCAGTGAGGGAAGCACTAATCTAAAATCCAGTAACTACGTGGTGTAATAATATGATTTTAATTAGAGATGAGCGCCGGAAATTTTTCGGGTTTTGTGTTTTGGTTTTGGGTTCGGTTCCGCGGCCGTGTTTTGGGTTCGACCGCGTTTTGGCAAAACCTCACCGAATTTTTTTTGTCGGATTCGGGTGTGTTTTGGATTCGGATGTTTTTTTCAAAAAACACTAAAAAACAGCTTAAATCATAGAATTTGGGGGTCATTTTGATCCCAAAGTATTATTAACCTCAAAAACCATAATTTACACTCATTTTCAGTCTATTCTGAATACCTCACACCTCACAATATTACTTTTAGTCCTAAAATTTGCACCTAGGTCGCTGGATGACTAAGCTAAGCGACCCTAGTGGCCGACACAAACACCGGGCCCATCTAGGAGTGTCACTGCAGTGTCACGCAGGATGTCCCTTCCAAAAAACCCTCCCCAACCAGCACATGACGCAAAGAAAAAAAGAGGCGCAATGAGGTAGCTGTGTGAGTAAGATAAGCGACCCTAGTGGCCGACACAAACACCGGGCCCATCTTGGAGTGTCACTGCAGTGTCACGCAGGATGTCCCTTCCAAAAAACCCTCCCCAAACAGCACATGACGCAAAGAAAAAAAGAGGCGCAATGAGGTAGCTGTGTGAGTAAGATAAGCGACCCTAGTGGCCGACACAAACACCGGGCCCATCTAGGAGTGTCACTGCAGTGTCACGCAGGATGTCCCTTCCAAAAAACCCTCCCCAAACAGCACATGACGCAAAGAAAAAAAGAGGCGCAATGAGGTAGCTGTGTGAGTAAGATAAGCGACCCTAGTGGCCGACACAAACACCGGGCCCATCTAGGAGTGTCACTGCAGTGTCACGCAGGATGTCCCTTCCAAAAAACCCTCCCCAAACAGCACATGACGCAAAGAAAAAAAGAGGCGCAATGAGGTAGCTGTGTGAGTAAGATAAGCGACCCTAGTGGCCGACACAAACACCGGGCCCATCTAGGAGTGTCACTGCAGTGTCACGCAGGATGTCCCTTCCAAAAAACCCTCCCCAAACAGCACATGACGCAAAGAAAAAAAGAGGCGCAATGAGGTAGCTGTGAGAGTAAGATAAGCGACCCTAGTGGCCGACACAAACACCGGGCCCATCTAGGAGTGTCACTGCAGTGTCACGCAGGATGTCCCTTCCAAAAAACCCTCCCCAAACAGCACATGACGCAAAGAAAAAAAGAGGCGCAATGAGGTAGCTGTGTGAGTAAGATAAGCGACCCTAGTGGCCGACACAAACACCGGGCCCATCTAGGAGTGGCACTGCAGTGTCACGCAGGATGTCCCTTCCAAAAAACCCTCCCCAAACAGCACATGACGCAAAGAAAAATTAAAGAAAAAAGAGGTGCAAGATGGAATTGTCCTTGGGCCCTCCCACCCACCCTTATGTTGTATAAACAGGACATGCACACTTTAACCAACCCATCATTTCAGTGACAGGGTCTGCCACACGACTGTGACTGAAATGACGGGTTGGTTTGGACCCCCACCAAAAAAGAAGCAATTAATCTCTCCTTGCACAAACTGGCTCTACAGAGGCAAGATGTCCACCTCATCATCATCCTCCGATATATCACCGTGTACATCCCCCTCCTCACAGATTATCAATTCGTCCCCACTGGAATCCACCATCTCAGCTCCCTGTGTACTTTGTGGAGGCAATTGCTGCTGGTCAATGTCTCCACGGAGGAATTGATTATAATTCATTTTAATGAACATCATCTTGTCCACATTTTCTGGATGTAACCTCGTACGCCGATTGCTGACAAGGTGAGCGGCGGCACTAAACACTCTTTCGGAGTACACACTTGTGGGAGGGCAACTTAGGTAGAATAAAGCCAGTTTGTGCAAGGGCCTCCAAATTGCCTCTTTTTCCTGCCAGTATAAGTACGGACTGTGTGACGTGCCTACTTGGATGCGGTCACTCATATAATCCTCCACCATTCTTTCAATGGTGAGAGAATCATATGCAGTAGACGACATGTCCGTAATCGTTGTCAGGTCCTTCAGTCCGGACCAGATGTCAGCATCAGCAGTCGCTCCAGACTGCCCTGCATCACCGCCAGCGGGTGGGCTCGGAATTCTGAGCCTTTTCCTCGCACCCCCAGTTGCGGGAGAATGTGAAGGAGGAGATGTTGACAGGTCGCGTTCCGCTTGACTTGACAATTTTCTCACCAGCAGGTCTTTCAACCCCAGCAGACTTGTGTCTGCCGGAAAGAGAGATCCAAGGTAGGCTTTAAATCTAGGATCGAGCACGGTGGCCAAAATGTAGTGCTCTGATTTCAACAGATTGACCACCCGTGAATCCTTGTTAAGCGAATTAAGGGCTCCATCCACAAGTCCCACATGCCTAGCGGAATCGCTCCGTGTTAGCTCCTCCTTCAATGTCTCCAGCTTCTTCTGCAAAAGCCTGATGAGGGGAATGACCTGACTCAGGCTGGCAGTGTCTGAACTGACTTCACGTGTGGCAAGTTCAAAGGGCATCAGAACCTTGCACAACGTTGAAATCATTCTCCACTGCACTTGAGACAGGTGCATTCCACCTCCTATATCGTGCTCAATTGTATAGGCTTGAATGGCCTTTTGCTGCTCCTCCAACCTCTGAAGCATATAGAGGGTTGAATTCCACCTCGTTACCACTTCTTGCTTCAGATGATGGCAGGGCAGGTTCAGTAGTTTTTGGTGGTGCTCCAGTCTTCTGTACGTGGTGCCTGTACGCCGAAAGTGTCCCGCAATTCTTCTGGCCACCGACAGCATCTCTTGCACGCCCCTGTCGTTTTTTAAAAAATTCTGCACCACCAAATTCAAGGTATGTGCAAAACATGGGACGTGCTGGAATTTGCCCATATTTAATGCACACACAATATTGCTGGCGTTGTCCGATGCCACAAATCCACAGGAGAGTCCAATTGGGGTAAGCCATTCCGCGATGATCTTCCTCAGTTGCCGTAAGAGGTTTTCAGCTGTGTGCGTATTCTGGAAAGCGGTGATACAAAGCGTAGCCTGCCTAGGAAAGAGTTGGCGTTTGCGAGATGCTGCTACTGGTGCCGCCGCTGCTGTTCTTGCGGCGGGAGTCCATACATCTACCCAGTGGGCTGTCACAGTCATATAGTCCTGACCCTGCCCTGCTCCACTTGTCCACGTGTCCGTGGTTAAGTGGACATTGGGTACAACTGCATTTTTTAGGACACTGGTGAGTCTTTTTCTGACGTCCGTGTACATTCTCGGTATCGCCTGCCTAGAGAAGTGGAACCTAGATGGTATTTGGTAACGGGGGCACACTGCCTCAATAAATTGTCTAGTTCCCTGTGAACTAACGGCGGATACCGGACGCACGTCTAACACCAACATAGTTGTCAAGGCCTCAGTTATCCGCTTTGCAGCAGGATGACTGCTGTGATATTTCATCTTCCTCGCAAAGGACTGTTGGACAGTCAATTGCTTACTGGAAGTAGTACAAGTGGGCTTACGACTTCCCCTCTGGGATGACCATCGACTCCCAGCAGCAACAACAGCAGCGCCAGCAGCAGTAGGCGTTACACGCAAGGATGCATCGGAGGAATCCCAGGCAGGAGAGGACTCGTCAGAATTGCCAGTGACATGGCCTGCAGGACTATTGGCATTCCTGGGGAAGGAGGAAATTGACACTGAGGGAGTTGGTGGGGTGGTTTGCGTGAGCTTGGTTACAAGAGGAAGGGATTTACTGGTCAGTGGACTGCTTCCGCTGTCGCCCAAAGTTTTTGAACTTGTCACTGACTTATTATGAATGCGCTGCAGGTGACGTATAAGGGAGGATGTTCCGAGGTGGTTAACGTCCTTACCCCTACTTATTACAGCTTGACAAAGGCAACACACGGCTTGACACCTGTTGTCCGCTTTTCTGTTGAAATACCTCCACACTGAAGAGCTGATTTTTTTGGTATTTTCACCAGGCATGTCAACGGCCATATTCCTCCCACGGACAACAGGTGTCTCCCCGGGTGCCTGACTTAAACAAACCACCTCACCATCAGAATCCTCCTGGTCAATTTCCTCCCCAGCGCCAGCAACACCCATACCCTCCTCATCCTGGTGTACTTCAACACTGACATCTTCAATCTGACTATCAGGAACTGGACTGCGGGTGCTCCTTCCAGCACTTGCAGGGGACGTGCAAATGGTGGAAGGCGCATGCTCTTCACGTCCAGTGTTGGGAAGGTCAGGCATCGCAACCGACACAATTGGACTCTCCTTATGGATTTGGGATTTCGAAGAACGCACAGTTCTTTGCGGTGCTTTTGCCAGCTTGAGTCTTTTCAGTTTTCTAGCGAGAGGCTGAGTGCTTCCATCCTCATGTGAAGCTGAACCACTAGCCATGAACATAGGCCAGGGCCTCAGCCGTTCCTTGCCACTCCGTGTGGTAAATGGCATATTGGCAAGTTTACGCTTCTCCTCCGACAATTTTATTTTAGGTTTTGGAGTCCTTTTTTTACTGATATTTGGTGTTTTGGATTTGACATGCTCTGTACTATGACATTGGGCATCGGCCTTGGCAGACGACGTTGCTGGCATTTCATCGTCTCGGCCATGACTAGTGGCAGCAGCTTCAGCACGAGGTGGAAGTGGATCTTGATCTTTCCCTAATTTTGGAACCTCAACATTTTTGTTCTCCATATTTTAATAGGCACAACTAAAAGGCACCTCAGGTAAACAATGGAGATGGATGGATACTAGTATACTTATGGATGGACTGCCGAGTGCCGACACAGAGGTAGCTACAGCCGTGGACTACCGTACTGTACTGTGTCTGCTGCTAATATAGACTGGTTGATAATGAGATGTAGTATGTATAAAGAAGAAAGAAAAAAAAAACCACGGGTAGGTGGTATACAATTATGGATGGACTGCCGAGTGCAGACACAGAGGTAGCTACAGCCGTGGACTACCTTACTGTACTGTGTCTGCTGCTAATATAGACTGGATGATAATGAGATGTAGTATGTATAAAGAAGAAAGAAAAAAAAAACCACGGGTAGGTGGTATACAATTATGGATGGACTGCCGAGTGCCGACACAGAGGTAGCTACAGCCGTGGACTACCGTACTGTACTGTGTCTGCTGCTAATATAGACTGGTTGATAATGAGATGTAGTATGTATAAAGAAGAAAAAAAAAAAAAAACCACGGGTAGGTGGTATACAATTATGGATGGACTGCCGAGTGCCGACACAGAGGTAGCTACAGCCGTGGACTACCGTACTGTACTGTGTCTGCTGCTAATATAGACTGGATGATAATGAGATGTAGTATGTATAAAGAAGAAAGAAAAAAAAAAACACGGGTAGGTGGTATACAATTATGGATGGACTGCCGAGTGCCGACACAGAGGTAGCTACAGCCGTGGACTACCGTACTGTACTGTGTCTGCTGCTAATATAGACTGGTTGATAATGAGATGTAGTATGTATAAAGAAGAAAAAAAAAACCACGGGTAGGTGGTATACAATTATGGATGGACTGCCGAGTGCCGACACAGAGGTAGCTACAGCCGTGAACTACCGTACTGTGTCTGCTGCTAATATAGACTGGTTGATAATGAGATGTAGTATGTATAAAGAAGAAAGAAAAAAAAAAAACCACGGGTAGGTGGTATACAATTATGGATGGACTGCCGAGTGCCGACACAGAGGTAGCTACAGCCGTGGACTACCGTACTGTACTGTGTCTGCTGCTAATATAGACTGGATGATAATGAGATGTAGTATGTATAAAGAAGAAAGAAAAAAAAACCACGGGTAGGTGGTATACAATTATGGATGGACTGCCGAGTGCCGACACAGAGGTAGCTACAGCCGTGAACTACCGTACTGTGTCTGCTGCTAGTAGACTGGATGATAAATAATGATATAAAAAATAAGATTTTACTTACCGATAAATCTATTTCTCATAGTCCGTAGTGGATGCTGGGGACTCCGTCAGGACCATGGGGAATAGCGGCTCCGCAGGAGACAGGGCACAAAAGCAAGCTTTTAGGATCACATGGTGTGTACTGGCTCCTCCCCCTATGACCCTCCTCCAAGCCTCAGTTAGGTACTGTGCCCGGACGAGCGTACACAATAAGGAAGGATCTTGAATCCCGGGTAAGACTCATACCAGCCACACCAATCACACCGTACAACTTGTGATTTGAACCCAGTTAACAGTATGATAACAATGAAGTAGCCTCTAAAAAAGATGGCTCACAACAATAATAACCCGATTTTTTTGTAACAATAACTATGTACAAGTAATGCAGACAATCAGCACTTGGGATGGGCGCCCAGCATCCACTACGGACTATGAGAAATAGATTTATCGGTAAGTAAAATCTTATTTTCTCTAACGTCCTAGTGGATGCTGGGGACTCCGTCAGGACCATGGGGATTATACCAAAGCTCCCAAACGGGCGGGAGAGTGCGGATGACTCTGCAGCACCGAATGAGAGAACTCCAGGTCCTCCTCAGCCAGGGTATCAAATTTGTAGAATTTAGCAAACGTGTTTGCCCCTGACCAAGTAGCTGCTCGGCAAAGTTGTAAAGCCGAGACCCCTCGGGCAGCCGCCCAAGATGAGCCCACCTTCCTTGTGGAATGGGCATTTACATATTTTGGCTGTGGCAGGCCTGCCACAGAATGTGCAAGCTGAATTGTACTACAAATCCAACGAGCAATAGTCTGCTTAGAAGCAGGAGCACCCAGCTTTTTGGGTGCCTACAATATAAACAGCAAGTCAGACTTTCTGACTCCAGCCGTCCTGGAATTATATATATATATATATATATATATATATATATATATATATATATATATATATATATATATATATATATATATATATATATATATATATATATATATATATATATATTTTCAGGGCCCTGACAACGTCTAGCAACTTGGAGTCCTCCAAGTCCCTAGTAGCCACAGGCACCACAATAGGTTGTTTCAGGTGAAACGCTGACACCACCTTAGGAAGAAACTGGGGACGAGTCCGCAGTTCTGCCCTGTCCGAATGGAAAATCAAATATGGGCTTTTGTAAGACAAAGCCGCCAATTTTGACAATCGCCTGGCCGAGGCCAGGGCCAACAGCATGGTCACTTTCCATGTGAGATATTTCAAATCCACAGATTTGAGTGGTTCAAACCAATATGATTTGAGGAATCCCAACACTACGTTGAGATCCCACGGTGCCACTGGAGGCACACAAGGGCTGTATATGCAATACTCCCTTGACAAACGTCTGGACTTCAGGAACTGAAGCCAATTCTTTTTGGAAGAAAATCTATAGGGCCGAAACTTGAACCTTAATGGACCCCAATTTGAGGCTCATAGACACTCCTGTTTGCAGGAAGTGCAGAAATCGACCTAGTTGAAATTTTTTCGTGGGGCCTTCCTGGCCTCACCCACGCAACATATTTTTACCACATGTGGTGATAACGTTGTGCGGTCACCTCCTTCCTGGCTTTGACCAGGGTAGGTATGACCTCTTCCGGAATGCCTTTTCCCTTAGGATCCGGCGTTCAAACCGCCATGCCGTCAAACGCAGTCGCGGTAAGTCTTGGAACAGACAAGGTCCCTGCTGGAGCAGGTCCTTTCTTAAAGGCCGATGCCACGGTTCCTCCTGGAACAGACATGGTACTTGCTGAAAGCAAATCCCTTCTTAGCTCCCGAGGCCATTAGTCCTCTGTGAGCATCTCTTGAAGTTCCGGTTACCAAGTCCCTCTTGGCCAATCCGGAGCCACGAGTATAGTTCTTACTCCTCTATGTCTTTTAATTCTCAATACCTTGGTTATGAGAAGCAGAGGAGGGAACACATACACCGACTGTTACACCCACGGTGTTACCAGGACGTCCACAGCTATCGCCTGAAGGTCTCGTGACCTGGCGCAATACCTGTCCCATTTTTTGTTCGGGCGGGACGCCATCATGTCCACCTTTGGTCTTTCCCAACGGTTCCCAATCATGCGGAAAACTTCCCGATGAAGTTCCCACTCTCCCGGGTGGAGGTTGTGCCTGCTGAGGAAGTCTGCTTCCCAGTCGTCCACTCCCGGAATGAACACTGCTGACAGTGCTATCACATGATTTTCCGCCTAGCGAAAAATCCTTGCAGTTTTGCCACTGCCCTCCTGCTTCTTGTGCCGCCCTTTCTGTTTACGTGGGCGACTGCCGTGATGTTATCCCACTGGATCAATACCGGCTGACCTTGAAGCAGAGGTCTTGCTAAGCTTAGAGCATTATAAATTTGCTCTTAGCTCCAGTATATTTATGTGGAGAGAATTCTCCAGACTTGATCACACTCCTTGTGTGACTGCTCCCCAGCCTCTCAGGCTGGCCTCCGTGGTCACGAGCATCCAATCCTGAATGCCGAATCTGCGGCCCTCTAGAAGATGAGCACTCTGTAATCACCACAGGAGAGACACCCTTGTCCTTGGATATAGGGTTATCCGCTGATGCATCTGAAGATGTGATCCGGACCATTTGTCCAGCAGATCCCACTGAAGAGTTCTTGCGTGAAATCTGCCGAATGGAAGCGCTTCGTAATAAGCCACCATTTTTTTACCAGGACTCTTGTGCAATGATGCACTGACACTTTTCCTGGTTTTAGGAGGATCCCGATTAGCTCGGATAACTCCCTGGCTTTCTCCTCTGGGAGAAACACCTTTTCCTGGACTGTGTCCAAAATCATCCCTAGGACCAGCAGACGTGTCGTCGGAACAACTGCGGTTTTGGAATATTTAGAATCCACCCGTGCTGTCGTAGAACTACTTGAGATAGTGCTACTCCGACCTCCAACTGTTCTCTGGACCTTGTTCTTATCAGGAGGTCGTCCATTTTCTTTGAAGACGAATCCTCCTTTCGGTCATTACCTTGGTAAGGACCCCGGGGTGCCTTGGACAATCCAACGGCATCGTCTTGAAACTGATAGTGACAGTTCTGTACCACGAACTTGAGGTACCCTTGGTGAGAAAAAGCAAATTTTGGGACATGGAGGTAAGCATCCCTGATGTCCCGGGACACCATATAGTCCCCTTGTTCTTTGCTATCACTGCTCTGAGTGACTCTATCTGGATTTGAACCCTTGTAAGTGTTCAAATTTTTCAGATTTAGAATAGGTCTCACCTAGCCTTCAGTACCACCATATAGTGTGGAGTAATACCCCTTTCCTTGTTGTCGGAGGGGTAATTTTATTATCACCTGCTGGGAATACAGCTTGTGAATTGTTTTCAATACTGCCTCCCTGTCGGAGGGAGACATTGGTACAGCAGACTACAGGAACCTGCGAGGGGGGAAACCTCTCGACATTCCAATCTGTACCCCTTGGATACTACTTGTAGGATCCAGGGGTCCTGTACGGTCCCAGCGTCATGCTGAGAACTTGGTAGAAGCGGTGGAGGGCTTCTGTTCCTGGGAATGGGCTGCCTGCTGCAGTCTTCTTCCCTTTCCTCTATCCCTGGGCAGATATGACTCTTATAGGGACGAAAGGACTGAGGCTGAAAAGACGGTGTCTTTTTCTGCAGAGATGTGACTTAGGGTAAAAAACGGTGGATTTTCCAGCAGTTGCCCTGGCCACCAGGTCCCATGGACCGACCCCAAATAACTCCTCCCCTTTATACGGCAATACATCTTTGTGCCGTTTGGAATCTGCATCACCTGACTACTGTCGTGTCCATAAACATCTTCTTGCAGATATGGACATCGCATTTACTCTTGATGCCAGAGTGCAAATATCCCTCTGCGCATCTCGCATATATAGAAATGCATCCTTTAAATGCTCTATAGTCAATAAAATACTGTCCCTGTCAAAGGTATCAATATTTTTAGTCAGGGAATCCGACCAAGCCACCTCAGCTCTGCACATCCAGGCTGAGGCGATCGCTGGTCGCAGTATAACACCAGCATGTGTGTGTATACTTTTTAGGATATTTTTCAGCCTCCTATCAGCTGGCTCCTTAAGTACGGCCCTATCCGTAGATGGTACCGCCACTTGTTCTGATAAGCGTGTGAGCGCCTTATCCACCCTGAGGGGTGTTTCCCACCGCGCCTTAACTTCTGGCGGGAAAGGGTATACCGCCAATAATTTTCTATCGGGGGAAACCCACGCATCATCACACACTTCATTTAATTTATCTGATTCAGGAAAAACTACAGGTAGTTTTTTCACCTCACACATAATACCCTTTTTTGTGGTACTTGGAGTATCAGAAATATGTAACACCTCCTTCATTGCCCTTAACGTGTGGCCCTAAAAGAAAATACGTTTGTTTCTTCACCGTCGACACTGAAATCAGTGTCCGTGTCTGGGTCTGTGTCGACCGACTGAGGTAAATGGGCATTTTACAGCCCCTGACGGTGTTTGAGACGCCTGGACAGATACTAATTTGTTCGCCGGCCCTCTCATGTCGTCAACCGGCTTGCAGCGTGTTGACATTGTCACGTAATTTCCATAAATAAGCCATCCATTCCGGTGTCGACTCCCTAGAGAGTGACATCACCATTACAGGCAATTTGCTCCGCCTCCTCACCAATATTTTCCTCATACATGTCGACACACACGTACCGACATACAGCACACACATAGGGAATGCTCTGATAGAGGACAGGACCCACTAGCCCTTTGGGGAGACAGAGGGAGAGTTTGCCAGCACACACCAAAAGCGCTATAAATGTATATAAACAACCCTAGAAGGTGTTGTTTACTATATATGCGCTCTTAATATATAAATATCGCCAATTTATGCCCCCCTTCTCTTTGTTACCCTGTTTCTGTAGTGCAGTGCAGGGGAGAGTCCTGGGAGCCTTCCTCACCAGCGGAGCTGAGCAGGAAAATGGCGCTGAGTGCTGAGGAGAATAAGCTCCGCCCCTTTTCCGGCGGGCTTCTTCTCCCGGTTTTTAATAAACTGGCCTGGGTTAAAATACATACATATAGCCTTAATGGCTATATGTGATGTATTTATTTTGCCACTAAAGGTAATTATATTGCTGCCCAGGGCGCCCCCAGCAGCGCCCTGCACCCTCCGTGACTGAGTCAGTGAGCCGTGTGACAACAATGGCGCACAGCTGCAGTGCTGTGCGCTACCTTCATGAAGACTGTGGAGTCTTCTGCCGCCTGTTTTCCGGACCTCCGTTCTGCCGTCTCTTCAGCGTCTGTAAGGGGGATCGGCGGCGCGGCTCCGGGACGAACCCCAGGCTGACCTGTGTTCCGACTCCCTCTGGAGCTAAGTGTCCAGTAGCCTAAGACTCCAATCCATCCTGCACGCAGGTGAGTTGGAAATCTCTCCCCTAAGTCCCTCGATGCAGTGATCCTGTTGCCAGCAGGAATCACTGAGATTGAAACCTAAAAAAAAACTTTTCTAAACAGCTCTTTAGGAGAGCCACCTAGATTGCACCCTCTCGGACGGGCACAAAAACCTAACTGAGGCTTGGAGGAGGGTCATAGGGGGAGGAGCCAGTACACACCATGTGATCCTAAAAGCTTGCTTTTGTGCCCTGTCTCCTGCGGAGCCGCTATTCCCCATGGTCCTGACGGAGTCCCCAGCATCCACTAGGACGTTAGAGAAAATATATATATATCACTACTGCAGCCGGACAGGTATATATTATATAATGACGGACCTGCTGGAGTGGACACTGTCTGTCAGCAGAATGAGTTTTTTAATTTTTATAGAATAAAATAACACCACACAAGTCACACGACGAGTGTACTTTTTCAGGCAGACATTCAATCACAATATACTATACTGGTGGTCAGGTCACTGGTCACAGTGGTCAGTGGTCAGTCACACTGGCAGTGGCACTCTGGCAGCAAAAGTGTGCACTGTTTAATATGTACTCCTGGCTCCTGCTATAACCTATAACTGCTCCCCAGTCTCCCCCACAATTAAGCTGTGTGAGCACAGTCAGATATTATACATAGATGATGCAGCACACTGGGCTAAGCACAGATATGGTATGCGAGTGTGACTGAGTCACTGTGTATCGTTTTTTTCAGGCAGAGAACAAGAACAGAACGGATTATTAAATAATAATAAATTATAAAACTGCACTGGTGGTCAGGTCACTGGTCATCAGTCACTAGTATAACTCCTCCTAAACTCCAGTAAGTAAATGAAGTGTCTCACTCTCACTCTCCTATCTATTTTAATTTCTAAACGGAGAGGACGCCAGCCACGTCCTCTCCCTATCAATCTCAATGCACGTGTGAAAATGGCCGCGACGCGCGGCTCCTTATATAGAATCCGAGTCTCGCGATAGAATCCGAGCCTCGCGAGAATCCGACAGCGTGATGATGACGTTCGGGCGCGCTCGGGTTAACCGAGCAAGGCGGGAAGATCCGAGTCGCTCGGACCCGTGTAAAAAAACATGAAGTTCGGGCGGGTTCGGATTCAGAGAAACCGAACCCGCTCATCTCTAATTTTAATACCTACCAGTAAATCCTTTCCTCTTAGTCCGTAGAGGATGCTGGGGACACCAAAAGAACCATGGGGTATACACGGGATCCGCAGGAGACATGGGCACTTTAAGACTTTCAAAAGGGGTGTGCACTGGCTCCTCCCTCTATGCCCCTCCTCCAGACTCCAGTTATAGGAACTGTGCCCAGGGAGATGGACATATTTCGAGGAAAGGATTTATTGTTAAACTAAGGTGATATTCATACCAGCACACACCTCAAGCACGCCGCACAACGTGGTATTCAACAGAACACAAGCCAACGGCATGAACAATTTCAGCAACAGGCTGACTATAAACAGAACACAACAGGTGTGTAACCATAACTAATAACTGCAGATACAGTACGCACTGGGACGGGCGCCCAGCATCCTCTACGGACTAAGAGAAAAGGATTTACCAGTAGGTATTAAATTCCTATTTTCTCATACGTCCTAGAGGATGCTGGGGACACCAAAAGAATCCTGGGGTTATACCAAGGCTCTAGAACGGGCGGGAGAGTGCGGATGACTCTGCAGCACCGATTGACCAAACTTGAGGTCTTCATCGGCCAGGGTATCAAACTTGTAAAACTTCGCAAAAGTGTTCGAACCCGACCAAGTAGCTGTTCGACAAAGCTGTAATCCCGAGACCCCTCGGGCAGCCGCCCAGGACGAGCCCAACTTTCTAGCAGAATGGGCCTTCACCGATTTCGGCAACGGTAATCCGGTCGTGGAACGAGCATGCTGAATCGTGTTACAAATCCAGCGTGCAATGGTCTGTTTGGAAGCAGGACACCCAATCTTGTTGGGAGCAAACAGGACAAACAGAGCTTCGGTTTTCCTAACCCGAGCCGTTCTGGCAACATAAATTTTCAGAGCTCTGACCACATCCAAAGATTTTGACTCAACTAAAGTGTCAGTAGCCACTGGCACCACAATAGGCTGGTTTGTGGAAAGATGAAACCACCTTCGGCAGAAAATGCTGCCGAGTCCTCAACTCTGTTCTATCTTCATGAAAGATTAAATAAGGGCTCTTGTGAGGGGCATGGTGCAATCAGACAAGGGGGAATGTAATTATTATTATTATTACTACCAGTTATTTATATAGCGCACACATATTCCGCAGCGCTTTAAAGAGAATATTTGCCCATTCACATCAGTCCCTGCCCCAGATGAGCTTTACAATCTAGATTCCCTATTACACAGACACATTCACTAGGGTTAATTTTTTGTTGGGAGCCAATTAACCTACCAGGAATTTTTTAGGATGTAATATACTGTAATAGAATTTAAGGGGCAAAAACAACAAATAATGTAAGGGGCATAAAGCAGGAATGAAAATATAGTGCTATAGATTGTTTGGGGAGGTAGTGAATTGACCGCCGGATGGGATCCCGGCGGTCAATATACCGACGCCGGGAATTCTGACACCATCTGCAATACCAGGCTGATTACCCCACTTGAGTGGTGGTCCATGCCACCAACCGTGGGGAAATAGAACCCTTTGGCTACCGAAGGTCGCCACTGGGCCCGAACCGTGCTGAGCGCAGCGAGCCCCCGACGGGATATGCTGTGCTCGCCACCGGGATCCCGGCTGTCGGGGTGCTGGAGTTGGTCTTCTGACCATCGGGATACGACCATCGGGATCTCATACTAATCCCGTTTGAGGGAGTGGAGCCCTAAATCTGTATCTTGCTTAGGGCCCCATGAGGTCTAAATCTACTTCTGAGTCCTACTGTGCTATGCAGCCAGGGTGCTCACCTTTGCTAAGCTCCTTGACTTCTATAGATGGAAACAGCAGCAATCTAGCATTGACTGAATATTCTGCCAGTCGAGATCCTCGGTGGGGCACACTGTAGAAGGCAATCCCTCGTGTGTTCTTCACAAGATCTTGCATGTCTTGGTCCCTTGATGCATTTACCAACATCTTTTTTACCAACAATCCTGAGGGAATAAGCTTGAAATTACTTTTTCCTATATTTGAATACTAAGGAAAACACTGCAAATGCAAGATTCTTCTAGGTGGCAAATGTCACTACAAACTAACTGGAGCAAACAGGAACTAGTCTTGAACTTATACTGTACATCATCTCATCATGGGGGGAAATGTATTACGCCTTGGAGCGTAAAGAAGTACCAACCAATTAGCACCTAACTGCCACATTATAGTGTGTTTGCAAAATGACAGGAGCTAAATGGCTGGTACTTTTATCACTCTCCACGGCTTAATACCAACATGAGCAAGGTCCCATGCAACATATCTGCCTCTATTTAGATGAGCGTCTATATAATGGTTAAGATGTTTGGAAAAAGACACCATCTTATGAACTTAGCAGTTGCTGGGCTATGGTTTTGCTGAATGTATACTGTGTTTTCTTTTGGGCAACTTAACGTAAATTGAAGCATATTTGCGCAACACACACTAAAAAGAGAGGAGAACAGTAAAAGTGAACAGAGCAAATGAAAACGGTAAAATCCTGAACATGGCATGAGTCTAGTAAAGTATGTGTATAGCACAGCAAAAAAACACCACCATAAAACACACATACTGTAAAACAAATCAAGTGATATAAATTACTGTAAGTGATATAATCATCTGTTATTGTCATTTAGTCTCATCTGTATAAAATGTACATCAATATCTGATTTTTGTTTTGCATATAATTTATTACAAATAATGGAATAGTTGGTTACTCTGAGGCTTTCAATATATTTTTTTGAGAACAGTGTTTTACTGTTTGTAATAATACTAAAAACTCACTGTACATTAACTAACAAAAATAGGCTGACCACTCTGATAAATCAGTGTCAGGCACTACAATATTGCAAAACTGAAGTGGCTTTTTCACCAAGTGCATAAAATTATGTAAGGCAAGGCACTAACCTCCCATGCTATGTGAAACCCATATAATGGGCCGTTCACCGACACCAGCGGTCTTCAACTTGTTAAGAAGCTCAGTGCTTCTATAAGCCATAGATTTCCTAAAGAGAAATAAATATCCATTCTTGTACATATAACACTGCAATATTATTTTTATTTTAAATAAAGCTACAGGCATTCTATCAGTAATATAATAACTTTATATCAATACTGTATTTTACTTTTACATTTTTACTCTGTACTTTCAGCTTATTAAAGGCAAGAGGTCAGAGCAAAGTGTTGTTTATATACTATATTAAATATAACACAGGACAATTTGTCTATTCATTTAGATGTTACAATGTAATAAACTGTAATTAAACAATGTACAGTACATTCAAGAACACCAGGAGGTAAACCAAAGAGTGGCAATTACAGTTTAATGCTGCCAAAAGATGCAAAATCATGCACTCGGTTCTCAAAAATTCAATCGCTAAATATAATATTAATGGCATTATAGTGGAAACTACTGAGGAATAAAGGGATCTAGTAGTCACTATTTCAGGTGACTTAAAGGCAGGTAAACAATGTAACAAAGCAATGAGGAAGGCAAGTCAAGTGCTTGGTTGTACAGGAAGAGGAATCAGTAGTGAAAGTAAGAAGTAATAATGCCACTGTATATACTGTGTTCATGTCTGGTGGCCATAACTCTGGTAGAATAATTGGGATCCGGTCTGAAGATCGACAGTGTCTAGGTCGACAATGTTTAGGTCGACCACTATAGGTCGACAGTCACTAGGTCGACATGGATGGAAGGTCGACAGGGTTTCTAGGTCGACATGTGCTAGGTCGACAGGTCTAAAGGTCGACATGAGTTTTTAACATTTTTTTCTTTTTTTGAATTTTTTCATACTTAACGATCCACGTGGACTACGATTGGAACGGTAAAGTGTGCCGAGCGAAGCGGTAGCGGAGCGAAGGCACCATGCCCGAAGCATGGCGAGCGAAGCGAGCCATGCGAGGGTACGCGGTGCACTAATTTGGGATCCTGGTCACTCTACGAAGAAAACGACACCCAAAAAAAAAAACTCATGTCGACCTTTAGACCTGTCGACCTAGCACATGTCGACCTAGAAACCCTGTAGACCTTCCATCCATGTCGACCTAGTGACTGTCGACCTATAGTGGTCGACCTAAACATTGTCGACCTAGACACTGTCGATTTGATGAACCACACCCAGAATAATTATACGTTGGAGACTACAAAGGAGGGCAACTAAAATGGTGCATGGCCTACATCACAAAACTTACCTGGAAAGACTAAAAGATCTTAACATGTATAGTTTGGAGCAGAGAAAGAAAAGGGGGACCTGATAGAAACTTTCCAAAATATATATACTGTATCAAGGGTTTTAGCAATGTACAGGAGGGAGACATTTTTTAAAAAGAAGAGAAGTACTAGAACATGAGGACATGCACTGAAAATAGAGGGAGGTAGGTTTAGGAGAAACTTGAGGACAAATTAGTTCACAGAAAGAGTAGTGGACAAGTGGAGTAGCCTCCCATCAGAGGTGGTAGAGGCTAAGACGGTAGAGCAATTTAAACATGCATGGGATAGATATAAGGATATATTTACAAAGAAATAAGGATCAAATAGGGTTTGAGGTAACAATATGGTTAAAAAAGGGGCAAAGTAGATGAGTCAAGTGCTTCTTATCTGCCAGGAGGACGAGGAAGAGGAGGAAGAAGAGGAGGAGGAAGACATTAGGGGAACAGTACAGGATTGCATAACCTCCCTTCAATGTAAGACAATGTCAGATCAGAAAAGTCCAATGAAGAATAGCAGCCACAATTTTACAGCATTTTTGTTTTTACAATACAGGTTTCACCTTGAAACTAAAACGGTCCTATTGACCTACAAAATTGGCATTAATGTGATTAATGCAATGAGATGTGACAGTAACAGAGAATAAAATGGAGATTCAGCATGTACGCATGTAAAAGACAGGAGCTCAATGAGAATAGTGTTTGCAAACAGATATATTAGCAAACCGTTTTCTATATAACAGATGTAGCCATGCTCATCTTTGCTGTGATGGCTTGCTGGGTGGCATACCAGGCAGATGGTGATTGCTTAATTCCTTGATGGCACGCCATGCAGCATGCCGCATCGCAGTAGGATGAGCAATTTGGGATCATTTTGATTCCTGGTTACAATTAAACCCATGGCCTCAGCAACGTAAGGAAGCAATGCTAATCACTGTGCTGCAATATATGCAGCTTCATATACTCCACATGACTGGAGAAACACCCACTTTAGCTGCCAATCAGAAGAGAAGTACATATTAAAACGTGCCAGCAGTGATAAGAGCGGAGAAGTTGCCCATGGCAACCAATCAACACTGAAGTACCAATAATAATTTGAATACTATAAAAGGATAAAGAGCTGCTGATTGGTTGATGGGGCAACTTCTCCACTGGCTCACTTCTCTGCTTATCACTGTTTAGTAAATGTCCCCCTAAGGACTCAGGAGCCATTCGCTAAGAGCCAGAGGGAGACAGACTGACTGTGAAGGAAAACACAGAAGGGCTGGCACAGAGTTGAACATATGGCTATTTGCGGAGCATATCCTGCATGCTTGTACATGCTTTGGAACCTAGTGTACGCAAGTGTTAGCAATGCAAAGTCATATGCATCTCTACCTGTGATAACTTTGCTGTAATGAAATCTCAGGGGGCATAATGACAAAATAAAGGAGCATTACTGAAATGCTTGAGTAAACAGGTAAATATTCAGTCTGCAAAGCTAAAAGCTTGAGGGGTCTGTTCACGAAGTAGTGATAAGAGTGAAGTGAGCCTGTGGAGAAGTTGCCGATGGCAACCAATCAGCTGCTCCGTACAATTGTATAGTATGTAAATTATAAATGTTAGTTCACTGCTGATTGGTTGCCATGGGCAACTTCGCCAATGCCTTATTTCTCCAGACTTTTCACTGCTTCATGAATAGACCCCTCAGTCTCAAAAAATTCTAGGTACAGGTAAAACACAGATAATCCGCCATGCTAGGTTCAAGCCCTGTGCCGGATTATCCGTTTAGTCAGATTATAGGTGTTATCAGCGGCATCCTGACTCCCTCCACCTGCAGCCTAACTCTGCCCTGCACCAGATGTGTCCGGATTAACAGAGGTGCCACACCATCAGGTGCCGGATAATCGGCGTTGTGCCTGTACTACTAATAATGCTTCATCTGCATATCAAAGAAAGCAAGTGACAGTATAAGGAATCAGAGGATACTTGGACCCTGGTTATGTAGGGCTCTGTAAATCAGTAAGCCAATCTTGAAATAGATATACCATTTTATAGACAGCCAGTGAAGTGAGTAGATAATGGGTGTTATGATGGTGGCTATAAGCTAGTACAGATAGGGGTGGTCCAGCCACCAAAAAATGCATACAACTGTATAATTGGGAAAATTAAAACATTTAGCTCTGTGCATGAAATGTGGCAGCAATTACAGTCGACTTGCAGCATCTCAGTCCCAGAGTGCAAAGGAGAAGAAAATAATGAGACAGGGATGTCAGAAGGGAGCAAAGGAGAGTCTACATTGGCCCAATAGGTAAGTAACCGGGGACAGAGATTAAAGCAAGAGAAAATAATTTGAGAAGTAGTCAGAGAAACACAGACGGCAGTGAGGTTACAGAGAATAAAAGAGTATTGGCAGGCAATTTAGAAGACAGACTAGCAACTTAAGGATCACAACTAGAAATAGAAGAGATAGGTAAAGAGGCATTATAGTTGGAAGTATCTAGTAGTGATGATCAGCCGGGGAAAAGAAAGTGAAAGGCAGTAAAATGTTTAGTAAGGAAGACAATGAAAAAAACAAAACATAGAAAAACAGTTATATAATTTCATGTTAGAGGCTGCTTCCAGCAGAGAACTACTTGGCTGGGGGAGCTATTAGAGATATAACACGACTGGTCAAGCAACTTAGGGGCCCATTTATCAAAGTAGATTTGTGGGTATTTCCCCAAAAACACATGTTTTCAGGGGTTAGCTGCAAATATTAGGTATTTCCTGAATGTACAGTATGTAGGAGGGACCACAGCAGGTATCTCGTATTGTATTCTATGGGAGATGTGAAGCTGCCAAAATTACCAACATCCAGAATGCGAAGATGGTGGTAGCCTATGGGCTACAGATCGCACTTGTGGACGGGCAGAGGGAACCCTTCCCAGAAGTGGCCTCTGTGCAGTACGGTCAGAGCTGACCATGTGCAGACTCACCGGCAGCCGCCACAGCACATCACAGGAACTGGCTTCTTTCCCTGCATGTGCTGGTTGATACATCCAGATGATAGAATCGCATATTGCAATGTGGTTCTGGGTCGTGAGATGCCGCCCATATCGCATTCAATATGCAATCCATGATAAATGGGCCCCCAAGTCAAGAGAGGAACAAAGCTGATGTCAATGGGTTGTGTGAGCCATATCTGAATGAACATGGCAAAAATCACTATTTGAGGTATCAACAAGGAAACACTTTGACTGTTCAAACCCTAGGAGTGAGGGCTTTATAAAGGAAACATACAAGTGAGGTCTTTTTGTCTTTATTATCTTGACCTTAAGCAGAAGCGCTGAGAGCACAATAAGTGTTATAAGAAAGTGTTGCATCATCCCCTATGCTTTTGTTGTGCTGCAGAATAGGTCTTGATTGCTTTGACCTTTAGCAGAAGTGCTGAGGGCACAGTAAATTGTATATAAGTCTTATGATTCAGTATGCTTTTATTGTATAAGCCTATAAGGTGATTATACTGCAGTTGTCACTGCCACCTGTTGTCCTTAGACATTGAGTGACAGAGCCTTATCGCAAAGGAGGAATTTGAATTAAAGGAAAAAAGAGAGAGAGTAAAATCAAGCAGCAGAGAGTTAAAGGCAGGGAATTAGAGCTGGGAAGTTAAAGAGCAGAACAAGAGACATCAACTACCTAGATGTCAGGAGTTATTTCTTCAACAATCAAGAATGTGTGAGAACAGAGGCAAACATTTACAAGGCAGAGCCCTACAGGTACAAGCCTAGCTGGACCAGGAGACAGCAACCAATTACATCACTCCAGTAATTCTGTACATCACAGATACAGAGCCACTACCAACTCAGTACTGTACACTCACATTTGTAGTATACAGTAGATCTATAATCCCTGGTCAGGAGAATGTCCTACAAATAACCACAGATATTCAGTGGAACGCAAATAAGGACAATTCAGGAACAGCATATATGCACACAAATCTAGGCATATTTTTGTATTTGACTTCTTCTTTTATATTACTTGAAGTGGATGTCTCCCCTGAGTCAACTGGAAAGTGCAGAATTTGTCTGATTAAAAGAATATGAAGAAACCTTGAGCTAGCGCAAATACTTATTGATTTTACCATTGCACAATGCAAGGAACACCTTTAAAGACTGCTCTCATATCAATGATCTCTCTACATAAATATGGGCAACCCTATACTTTTCTAGGAACATTCTCGCTCCACACAACTTCTCTGGCAGCTAAAAATTCAATTGTCTGTATATCTGCAAATACTAACATTAAGCTTTGCAAACCCATGCACTTTAGTAGTACAAAACTAAGGGGTAAATTTACTAAGGTGGGAGATTTTTAGAACTGGTGATGTTGCCCATGGCAACCAATCAGATTCTACTTACCATTTATCTAGCTGCTTCTAGCAGATAATAGATATAATCTGATGTGATGTTGCCCATAGCAACCAATCAGATTATATCTATTATCTGCTAGAAGCAGCTAGATAAATGGTAAGTAGAATCTGATTGGTTGCCATGGGCAACATCACCAGTTCTAAAAATCTCCCACCGTAGTAAATTTACCCCTAAGAATGTGGTGTCATCAAAGAGGACTCTGCACTGTGCCGCAACTGTTTTGTGCTTTGTAGACAGTGTCGGACTGGGGCATGTAGGGCCCACCGGGGGGATGCAGTGGTAGGGGCCTGTGTTATGGGTATGGCCAGTCTGCAGAGGGGGTGTGGCCTGCCACTTCATTGGTTTGACTAACCATTAGAGAGTGCAACGTCTGGGCCCCCTTCATAAATATATACAGTAAATTCAGCTGCTGCATGCATGATAATGTACCAGATTAATAACAGCAATACACTGTTGAAAATACACCATAGTCCAGTATAAGGTTACATATGTATAATGTATAATTCAAGTGCACAGTCTGGAACCTGATCCTTAGAGCAGGAGGTGGTCCCCCAGGCAGTAGGGCCCACCGGTAGTTTCCCCTGTACCCCTGTGGACCAGTCCAAGCCTGTTTGTAGATGAAGCCTTTTGTTTACAGGGATGCTATTCTGTTTGCCAATTTGTTGTTACATTTTCATCTATTAATAAATTAACTTTCATTTAAGAGTCTCTGCCCAATGTCCGTCTCTGAGACATGACATCACTTCCCTGGTTAAATTACAGATGTTATCACCTAAACCATTATATATTCTGATAATTAGGTTATTGCATATTGCAGTGGACTAGTAAACTTGGAGGCTATTTCCTCTCTAACACCTGACCATTCCTTCATAACTACTGCCAAAAATCCAGTGGCTTCATATAAATATTACCGTAGAATCAAAATGGGTCACATGACCTCTATCTGTTAAAACGTGTCATTGACCGGCAGATGGGATGCCGACTATCACTATACCAACAGCGTCATCCTGCCTGCCAGAATCCTGACAGTGAGTCCCCTTGCAAGCTCGCTGCGCTCACCATGCTTCGGGCCCTGTGGTTCGCATTGCTCGCCGCAGGTTATATTCCCACTCGGCTTGCGGCATGGACCCACCAACTCAGTGGGAATACGTTTACCAGTGTCGAAGTCAAAAATATTACATAGAGAGAACATACAGACTCCACACATATGAGTCGCTATGCTTGCAAATACGCGCAGCGAGCACAGCAATATATGGTAACATACGCATTTACACATACATGCCACAGAGATAGATTCAACACATATTTCATACAGCACATAATTATAATAATATCAAGCGCCAGACATCATAATGATTTAAAATTATATAATGGAGTAACGTCATGTATGTGTATTATTGGAACAAAGCAAGATGGACATGTCGTATTTGGTATTAAAGCAACCAGATTAATGTGTATATCAATTTGATGCTTGTTATTAAGTTGTAGGACATTGCTATGAGTAGTTATGATTAAATGTATGAAAGCTAAAGTCACTCTTATTAGAACAATGGACATTCCAAGCAGGTGGTGGACAGGAAACTCACGCCAGCCCTTTTGATGTCTTCAAGGCTGAACTTTGTTAGCATACGAACAGACCAGTGACTCATCATGAATGAGAAAGTTCCCTTCCTTAGACTAGTCTGTGCACTCCCCCAAACTACATAGTACATTGCTGTTCAGACACACAGTGGTTGCTGTTTTGTCCCAGACAATGGTGGAGTTGCTGCCAGTCCGGTGCCTACATGATTTTACAGAGAGAGAGAGAGAGAGAGAGAGAGAGAGTGTGATATGGAGGGAAGACTTTATATGAGAAAGATATGGTGATGTATTTGCTGGCCTGTAACTGTATGTATTTGATTTAGTTTGTATTAACTGCTTACTGTATAAATTGTAACCATGTAACTATATATATATATATATATATATATATACTGTACATTGTGATATATTAAATACATATCCTTTTAATAACAAATATATAAATCAATGAGCTTTGGAACTCAGATAATGTGTGGGTGTATTGTTTTCTCTTAAGGGATGTAGTGTTTTGCGACGTACAGCGCACTTTTATCATATATGGTAATAAGATGCGCCTGGCGTCCACAGTATATATTAGAGCGGGCATTTTAAATATTTGTTAGAAAGCAATTTGGTATTTACACCAGGATTCCGGCTGGTGGCTTTCACCAGCTGTCGGTATTCCAGCATTGTTCTTCTGAACTCCAGGATCCCGACAGCCGGTATATTAACTGCATCCCTTCCTCGGCATATCGACAGTCAGGATTATGACTGTTGGGATTCCAACACTGGTATTCAGGTGTCGGGATTCTGGCGCCAGTCTCCTGACTGCCAGCATCCTGTATGTTGTGATGGCAACTACGTACCATCAGGCAGTGACGTGCGGTGAGGCCAGTGGCTGCCGAGCCTCATTAACGGGAAAAAAAATCACGCGTAGAGTTCTCCTTATTTAACCAAACCCAGCACCAGGCTGAACCAGCCAGAGGGGTATTGCCATAGCAGGGGGGCACTCAGTGTGTGGTCCTCCTGCCATCCCATTACACATTAAACAACCCCCACACTAGTTAGCCCGGTGCTGGAATTCCTTGGTAAGTAGGGGCTCTCCCAAAAAAATAAATGGATAGCCCACTGCGATGCCCCACACACCTGGTGGCGGTGGGTGCAGGGCTCACAGTATACTAATATTGTTCTTTACAGGCGGCCTACAGGTCCCAGCAAGCCTGCCCCAGCATGCCGGCACTAGGAGAACCACAGATGCCTGCATGCCTGGACATTCAGGGCCCGCTACCATCTGTAGCCCTCATGTCAAGAAAATATTAAAATAAATAAATGACACGTTATAAAAAAAAATATATATAAAGTTTATTATACAGGATCTTCACCTGGGGCGGCGGCCATTACACTCTTTTTCATGGCCGCCACTTCTCTAGGACTTCTGGTGTCTTCTGTCTTCACTTGGGGGCAGTGGCCTTTATGCAGCTCTTCTGCATGGCTGCCGCCTCCCCAGGGTTTCTGGCGTCTTCTGTTTTCAAGAGCACTTGCACTCTCCCTCCTCGCTGGTGGACTGTCATCCACTACCTCACGCTGGCTTCTATAAGCCAGGCCTAAGGGGCAGAGCAATGACGCGGTGAGCTGTGATTGGCTCGCAGTGACCATCTTAGATTTAAAAAATGATGCTAAGGCACCATTTTTTAAATTGGAGCCAATCCGAACTCTGCAAAATGACAGGAAGGGAATGGATCCTCCTGGATCCATGCCTGCCACCATGCCAGCTATCCCTACCGCTGCTAACATCTGCGCTTCTGCCACATCAGCCCATTACCCACCCAGTGATGACAGCAGATCCATCACTGGACAGCTGTATCCAGTGATGGATCCGCTATCCAATCACATCTGTCTCACAGACAGAGGCGTGCTTTCATGTGGGTTGAAAGCACGTCCCTGACATTGAAGGTGCCACTTTTCCAGCTTTTTTTAATGGGCTTTTACTGCCTGCATCTTGGCCCCGCCCCCCCACTTCTGCCCCATTCCCATTGTCAACAGGAGGCACCACTATTGGTGCCTCCCAACCCTAATTTAAGTTTTAAAATGATAAAAATAATATAAAGCAAGCAGATAATTATGACACAGAATATGTGTCATAAGTATCTTTGTATTATTTTAATCATTAATGACAGGGGAGGCACTGTCTCCAGTGACTACATGTCCCTGCCATTAGGAACAATGGAAATAACGTGAAATGTAATGTACCACTGGTATATTCTAAGCAAGGTACATATAGAAAAGTGCTCCTATACTGTATATGGCACGCCGCTCAAGGGTAACTGCATATTCTTATGGTGTTCCTTATAGTACACAAGTGATCCTAGTTAATAACAAAGTGGTGACATCAATGATAAAGCTTTACAATAATATTATTTACAGAAATTCATTCATATGCTAATATAAGTTAGGGCCCCTTCATGGTGTACCTTTAAATATATCAGACAATGTACCAGAAGCATACATTTTACAATATTAGAAATACAAAGGAGGAACATGCTGGAAATGGATTATTTACCTCATGGTATAGTCATTCAGCGCATGGTGGCTCTTTTTTCATTATTTAGCCTATGAAAAGTAAATAAATAACAGGGGTTCATTGACATTACCTGTGATTGTCTGCTGGGCATTTAGCTTTCCAGTCACTTAGATGAGTGTCGTATTCAACAGAAATAATTCTTAAAGTAGGGCAATCTGCTGCTAGCCAATCCTAAATAAAGAGAAAGATAAATGTTTCTCTAGTAATGTAAAGTCCAAAATTAAAATATTGCAATATATCAGTGCTCTAAACACTGTTGTGTAGGCAAGCGGCCAAACAGAATCTGTTGATCTTTCATGATCAGAGAAGGATACCATAGGATTAAGGGGTGTATTCAAGTGATGGCCGATGGAAAGGATCCGACATTTCAGTATTCAATTAGCGGCCAAATCAGAAAGGTTTTGCCGTTCTCAACAATGCCAATCCGACTTTTTTTTAAAGTCAGATTGACACTGTCGGAAACGGGGCTAAAACCGGTCGGATTTGGCCGCAAATCTGACAAAACATGTGGATCCGCGGCTAATTTGCCAATCCACGTGATTTCCGCCAAGTCGGACTTTCTGAGTTTTCGGATAAATGGCAGTTTGATTGAATAGGTCAAATCTCGATTTGACCTTAAATTGTCGTAAACTGCCGTTTATCCGACAAGTCGGGAAATCCGACTTGAATTGAATACACCCCACAGTCTTTCTGCAGTGTTTTATGTCAGAGCTAACCTTTGCGTTCTGACTTCAGTCACTGAAGACCAACACCTACAGGTATATTTACTTAGCGATAGGTTTCAAAAGCCACCGACAGCAGGTTTTAAAAAGGCAATACTATTAACTGCAAAATTTACCTGGTTTAAAATATTTTAAATCGAATGGTCAGAACCGCTAGCAACTGGCTTATTACAGTAAATATACCCCTAATATTTGGCCTATACATAAACACAACTGCTTTGGTAGCAATGAACCTTTCTGTTCCTATAATGAATAGAAGAGAGTCTAGAGAAATCGTAAAAAGGCGGTAAAACAAAGCAAGAAGTTGGCTATAAGAATAGTTACGTTTACTGCACAATAGAGATACATAAATCTACAAATACACAATCTACAATTACCATAGAGTAAATTAATTATAATAACATTCAGCTGTTGGCAAAGGAGCACAAATTCATATGTATATACTGTATCTACTGAAATTGCAGTGGTGCTGTTGGCAAAGTGATTTCACTTTCAATATTTATTTATTTATCTGATTGGCAATAAGGAACTCCCATTTTTCCCACATGCAATAACGATTTCCAATCCACAAGGAACAATGGGGGTCATTCCGAGTTGTTCGCTCGTTGCTGATTTTCGCTATGCTGCGATTTGTTGCTAATTGCGCATGCGCAAGGCACGCAGGGTGCATACGCTTAGTTATTTCACTAAAAACTTAGCAGTTTTGCTGTGGATCCTGCGGCGCTTTTCAGTCGCACTGCTGATCGGTGAATGATTGACAGGAAAGGGGCGTTTCTGGGTGGTAACTGAGCGTTTTCCGGGAGTGTGCTAAAAAACGCAGGCGTATCAGGGAAAAACGCGGGAGTGTCTGGAGAAACGGAGGAGTGGCTGGCCGAAAACAGGGCGTGTTTGTGACGTCAAACCAGGAACTAAACGGACTGAGCTGATCGCAATCTGTGAGTAGGTCTGGAGCTACTCAGAAACTGCAAAAAATAATTTAGTAGCAGTTCTGCTAATCTTTCGTTCGCTATTCTGCTAAGCTAAGATACACTCCCAAAGGGCGGCGGCCTAGCGTGTGCAATGCTGCTAAAAGCAGCTAGCGAGCAAACAACTCGAAATGAGGGCCAATATCAGCAGAGGTATATTCAGTTAGCTGTAGAAAACAGCAGTCACTTCCTCACTACACCAGTGGGCTAGATGTAGCAATCATATAAAACAAAAGTCAATTGCTAGCTGGCTACAACTCACACAATAGTTTAGTAGTTATAAGGCTAAGACCTGTTGTTCTGCTAGTTCTCCCTTCTCCTGCAGACAGGCCTGGTCTCCTTTTGATCAGCGTCTGACAATGATCTACATCCGATGGGTTTTGTCACCTGCATCCAGCGGCTGACCTACATTTGTGGGACTCTGAAGCCTGAACTGTTGTGGAGGCCCCTTTGCAAATAGCAACAATAGAGCAACATACAACAAGGACAGCACACACCACTCAGCGCCAGCAAAATTATCTTATACTCTTTTCAGACTTATATAGCCGGGTCGCACACAGGTGCTTCCCAGGTGCGACCCGGATTGAGACCCCTTTCAGACTTGCGGCCCAACCCGGCATATTACTGGGTTGGTGATGATAATCTCCAAGCGCCGCTTCCTCCTATGCAGAGAACGGGTGTCGGGTCACCTTGACCCAGCTTACCCGTTCATACTGCATGCATCCTTGGTTGATTCTGGCTTCAACCCAGGTCGTGACCTGGGATGAAATGACGGGACGCTCGACCCGGGATATTGCTTTAGGACCTTTCAGACTAAGCAAAATCCCAGGTTGATGCGTGTTCACGTGCAGTAACCTGGGAAATTTTTGCTAGTCTGAAAGGGGTATAATTAATTAGATGCCTCGTTGTCTCCCAGCAGCTCCTACACCACTAAGTGAGGCAAATCCAAGCTATAATAGCAGCAATGCGGTACTAGTAGCCTGGTTGTTATGGTGTTATTGGTGACAAGCTATAACCATAAATGACATTGATTTTGTTGAAAAATTCACTCATTAAAAAAAATTGCTTCGGGGCTTTGAAGCTTAAGCTTCATTAGTTTCATAGGCCACTGCCTGCATCAGTTCCTAAATTCTAGCAGATACTGTATGTAACTAATCTGTGTTCCATTGGTATCAACTGTATGTAATAATCATTCATGTTTTTATTCAAACATGTTATGGCATTTGCATTTTGTGTTTCCAGATCTATATATACTTATCATTTAACAAATGGAATTATTCTTATAGAAAATGGCCGGGATATAATGAAGTTCAAGTGGCGGCTGTGTAAAATGCCTAAACCATGCCTTGTACATGAGTGTCCATTTACAAAAACGTCCAAGTTTGGGCGACATCCATCATGGCTGCCGAACTCGGAATTCATTACATCCCACCCAATGGATGTAATGCTGCCCGAATTCGGTGCCCGTGCAGGATGCTGACCAAACCCAGACTTTTTTTTTAAAGGCGCAATCATTTACAAGGCTAATCATGCCTTTTAAATGATTTTACCCCTTTAAAAAACTGTCCCGAGTCGGCTGGCATCCTGAATGGTCGCTGAACTCAGGCGGCATTACATCTGGCCCCACGTCTTTGTTTGTCTTAGGAACAGTTCTTTTCCACATACACATTTTCCACTTATGCATGCTAAGAATATATATCATGCAGTACAGTGGTTTTTTTTGGTTTTTTTTAGAGATTTAGTTTGGAATAAAGGGATGCAATAGTTTTCTTATTTTTGCTAGAGGCTTGTTTTAGGATATGGGGCCGGATGTAATAGCGCCCAAGGTCAGCGGCCGTGAGGGATGCTGGCTGAACTTGCACGTTTTTTTAAAAGGGCAATCATGTACGAGGCATGGTTTACCCTTGTACATGATTGACCCTTTAAAAAAACGTCCGACTTTGGCCGGCATCATGGCCGGCCGCCGAACTCGGGCGCTAGTGCATCCTGCCCATAGTTGTTGTTCTTTTTATTTAAGAAATTGTTGATATGGTTTATACAGTATATGGTTTTATTAATTTGCTTACAGTGCCTGGATCGTATTGTTTCATTTTTTATCAATTAGTGAGACTGCTTAACCACTTAACCGACAATTTTTTCCACTACAAAACTGCTCGGAAATATTTTTTTTATTACTTAATAAAGTTTAAAAAGTATTAATAATATATTAAAATATGTCACCATAGGCCACCATTATAAAATAATTTCCTACCCCCCATTGGCAATAGACCCCTCAGTGGCCCTCATTCCGAGTTGTTCGCTCGCTAGCTGCTTTTAGCAGCATTGCACACGCTAAGCCGCCGCCCTCTGGGAGTGTATCTTAGCATAGCAGAATTGCGAACAAAAGATTAGCAGATTTGCAAATAGAAAATTCTTAGTAGTTTCTGAGTAGCTCCAGACTTACTCAGCCATTGCGATCAGTTCAGTCAGTTTCGTTCCTGGTTTGACGTCACAAACACACCCAGCGTTCGCCCAGACACTCCCCTGTTTCTTCAGACACTCCGCGTTTTTCCCAGAAACGCCAGCGTTTTTTCGCACACTCACATAAAACGGCCAGTTTCCGCCCAGAAACACCCACTTCCTGTCAATCACACTCCGATCACCAGAACGATGAAAAAATAAGAATTTACTTACCGATAATTCTATTTCTCGTAGTCCGTAGTGGATGCTGGGAACTCCGTAAGGACCATGGGGAATAGCGGCTCCGCAGGAGACTGGGCACAAAAGTAAAGCTTTAGGACTACCTGGTGTGCACTGGCTCCTCCCCCTATGACCCTCCTCCAAGCCTCAGTTAGGATACTGTGCCCGGACGAGCGTACACAATAAGGAAGGATTTTGAATCCCGGGTAAGACTCATACCAGCCACACCAATCACACCGTACAACTTGTGATCTGAACCCAGTTAACAGCATGATAACAGAGGAGCCTCTGGAAAGATGGCTCACAACAACAATAACCCGATTTAGTTAACAATAACTATGTACAAGTATTGCAGACAATCCGCACTTGGGATGGGCGCCCAGCATCTACTACGGACTACGAGAAATAGAATTATCGGTAAGTAAATTCTTATTTTCTCTGACGTCCTAGTGGATGCTGGGAACTCCGTAAGGACCATGGGGATTATACCAAAGCCCCCAAACGGGCGGGAGAGTGCGGATGACTCTGCAGCACCGAATGAGAGAACTCCAGGTCCTCCTCAGCCAGGGTATCAAATTTGTAGAATTTAGCAAACGTGTTTGCCCCTGACCAAGTAGCTGCTCGGCAAAGTTGTAAAGCCGAGACCCCTCGGGCAGCCGCCCAAGATGAGCCCACCTTCCTTGTGGAATGGGCTTTTACAGATTTTGGCTGTGGCAGGCCTGCCACAGAATGTGCAAGCTGAATGGTACTACAAATCCCACGAGCAATAGTCTGCTTAGAAGCAGGAGCACCCAGCTTGTTTGGTGCATACAGGATAAACAGGGAGTCAGATTTTCTGACTCCAGCCGTCCTGGAAACATATATTTTCAGGGCCCTGACAACGTCCAGCAACTTGGAGTCCTCCAAGTCCCTAGTAGCCGCAGGCACCACAATAGGCTGGTTCAGGTGAAACACTGAAACCACCTTAGGGAGAAATTGTGGACGAGTCCTCAATTCTGCCCTGTCCGTATGAAAAATCAGGTAAGGGCTTTTATAAGATAAAGCCGCCAATTCTGACACGCGCCTGGCCGAAGCCAGGGCCAACAGCATGACCACTTTCCATGTGAGATATTTCAAATCCACAGATTTAAGCGGTTCAAACCAATGTGATTTTAGGAACCCCAAAACTACATTGAGATCCCAAGGTGCCACTGGAGGCACAAAAGGAGGCTATATATGCAGCACCCCCTTGACAAACGTCTGAACTTCAGGAACTGAAGCCAGTTCTTTCTGGAAGAAAATCGACAGGGCCGAAATCTGAACCTTAATGGATCCTAATTTTAGGCCCATAGACACTCCTGTTTGCAGGAAATGCAGGAATCGACCCAGTTGAAATTCCTCCGTTGGGGCCTTACTGGCCTCGCACCACGCAACATATTTCCGCCAAATGCGGTGATAATGCTTTGCGGTCACATCCTTCCTGGCTTTGATCAGGGTAGGAATGACTTCTTCCGGAATGCCTTTTTCCTTCAGGATCCGGCGTTCAACCGCCATGCCGTCAAACGCAGCCGCGGTAAGTCTTGGAACAGACAGGGTCCTTGCTGGAGCAGGTCCCTTCTTAGAGGTAGAGGCCACGGGTCCTCTGTGAGCATCTCTTGAAGTTCCGGGTACCAAGTCCTTCTTGGCCAATCCGGAGCCACGAGTATAGTTCTTACTCCTCTCCGTCTTATAATTCTCAGTACCTTGGGTATGAGAGGCAGAGGAGGGAAACACATACACTGACTGGTACACCCATGGTGTTACCAGAGCGTCCACAGCTATTGCCTGAGGGTCCCTTGACCTGGCGCAATACCTGTCCAATTTTTTGTTGAGGCGGGACGCCATCATGTCCACCTTTGGTTTTTTCCAACGGTTTACAATCATGTGGAAGACTTCTGGGTGAAGTCCCCACTCTCCCGGGTGGAGGTCGTGCCTGCTAAGGAAGTCTGCTTCCCAGTTGTCCACTCCCGGAATGAACACTGCTGACAGTGCTATCACATGATTTTCCGCCCAGCGAAGAATCCTTGCAGCTTCTGCCATTGCCCTCCTGCTTCTTGTGCCGCCCTGTCTGTTCACGTGGGCGACTGCCGTGATGTTGTCCGACTGGATCAGCACCGGCTGACCTTGAAGCAGAGGTCTTGCTTGGCTTAGGGCATTGTAAATGGCCCTCAGCTCCAGGATATTTATGTGAAGTGATGTCTCCAGGCTTGACCACAAGCCCTGGAAATTTCTTCCCTGTGCGACTGCTCCCCAGCCTCGCAGGCTGGCATCCGTGGTCACCAGGACCCAGTCCTGAATGCCGAATCTGCGGCCCTCTAGAAGATGAGCACTCTGCAACCACCACAGGAGAGACACCCTTGTCTTTGGTGACAGGGTTATCCGCTGATGCATCTGAAGATGCGATCCGGACCATTTGTCCAGCAGGTCCCACTGGAAAGTTCTTGCGTGGAATCTGCCGAAAGGGATTGCTTCGTAGGAAGCCACCATTTTTCCCAGGACCCTTGTGCATTGATGCACTGACACTTGGCCTGGTTTTAGGAGGTTTCTGACTAGTTCGGATAACTCCCTGGCTTTCTCCTCCGGGAGAAACACCTTTTTCTGGACTGTGTCCAGGATCATCCCTAGGAATAGAAGACGTGTCGTCGAAATCAGCTGCGATTTTGGAATATTGAGAATCCAACCGTGCTACCGCAACACTACTTGAGATAGTGCTACCCCGACTACCAATTGTTCCCTGGATCTTGCCCTTATCAGGAGATCGTCCAAGTACGGGATAACTAAAACTCCCTTCCTTCAAAGGAGTATCATCATTTCGGCCATTACCTTGGTAAAGACCCGGGGTGCCGTGGACAAACCAAACGGCAGCGTCTGAAACTGATAGTGACAGTTCTGTACCACAAACCTGAGGTATCCTTGGTGAGAAGGGTAAATTGGGACATGGAGGTAAGCCTCCTTGATGTCCAAAGACACCATATAATCCCCTTCTTCCAAGTTCGCAATCACCGCTCTGAGTGACTCCATCTTGAATTTGAACCTGTGTATGTAAGTGTTCAAGGATTTCAGATTTAAAATAGGTCTCACCGAGCCGTCCGGCTTCGGTACCACAAACAGCGTGGAATAATACCCCTGTCCCTGTTGCAGGAGGGGTATCTTGATTATCACCTGCTGGGAATACAGCTTGTGAATGGCTTCCAATACCGCCTCCCTGTCGGAGGGAGACGTCGGTAAAGCAGACTTTAGGGGAGTGCCTGAGTCCGCTTGTAAAGCCCCAGCGTCATGCTGAGGACTTGGCAGAAAACGGGAGAGGGCTTCTGTTCCTGGGAACTGGCTGTTTGCTGCAGCCTTTTTCCTCTCCCTCTGCCACGGGGCAGAAATGAGGAGCCTTTTGCCCGCTTGCCCTTATGGGGCCGAAAGGACTGCGCCTGATAATACGGCGTCTTCTTATGTTGAGAGGCTACCTGGGGTAAAAATGTGGATTTCCCAGCAGTTGCCGTGGCCACCAGGTCTGATAGACCTACTCCAAATAACTCCTCCCCTTTGTAAGGCAATACTTCCATATGCCTTTTGGAATCAGCATCACCTGACCACTGCCTCGTCCATAACCCTCTTCTGGCAGAAATGGACAGCGCACTTACTCTTGATGCCAGTCGGCAAATATCCCTCTGTGCATCACGCATATATAGAAATGCATCTTTCAAATGCTCTATAGTCAGTAATATACTGTCCCTATCTAGGGTATCAATATTGTCAGTCAGGGAATCCGACCAAGCCACCCCAGCACTGCACATCCAGGCTGAG
Source organism: Pseudophryne corroboree (assembly GCF_028390025.1). Lineage (NCBI taxonomy): Eukaryota > Metazoa > Chordata > Amphibia > Anura > Myobatrachidae > Pseudophryne > Pseudophryne corroboree. The sequence continues at coordinate 614,775,200 of NC_086447.1, forward strand.
GCGATTGCTGGTCGCAGTATAACACCAGTGTGAGTGTATATACATTTTAGGATATTCTCCTGCTTTCTGTCAGCAGGTTCCTTAAGGGCGGCCCTATCAGGAGACGGTAGTGCCACCTGTTTTGACAAACGTGTGAGCGCTTTATCCACCTTAGGGGGTGTTTCAAAACGTGCCCTATCCTCTGGCGGGAAGGGGTATGATGCTAATAACCTTTTAGGAATTATCAGTTTTTTATCGGGGGAAACCCACACTTCATCACACACTTCATTTAATTCCTCAGATGCAGGAAAAACTACATGCAGTTTTTTCTCACCAAACATAATACCCTTTTTAGTGGTACTTGTATTATCAGAAATATGTAAAACATTTTTCATAGCATCAATCATGTAACGTGTGGCCCTACTGGAAGTCACATTCGTCTCTTCATCGTCGACACTGGAGTCAGTATCCGTGTCGGCGTCTGTATCTGCCATCTGAGGTAACGGGCGTTTTAGAGCCCCTGATGGCTTTTGAGACGCCTAGACAGGCACGAGCTGAGTAGCCGGCTGTCTCATGTCATCAACCGTCTTTTGTAAAGAGCTGACACTGTCACGTAATTCCTTCCATAAGCTCAGCCACTCAGGTGTCGACTCCCTAGGGGGTGACATCTCCATTACAGGCAATTGCTCCGCCTCCACACCATTTTCCTCCTCATACATGTCGACACAATCGTACCGACACACGGCACACACACAGGGAATGCTCTGATAGAGGACAGGACCCCACTAGCCCTTTGGGGAGACAGAGGGAGAGTATGCCAGCACACACCAGAGCGCTATATATATACAGGGATAACCTTATAGAAGTGTTTTTCCCCTTATAGCTGCTGTTTTATTTATACTACGCCTAATTAGTGCCCCCCTCTCTTGTTTTACCCTTTTCTGTAGTGCAGGACTGCAGGGGAGAGTCAGGGAGACGTCCTTCCAGCGAAGCTGTGAGGGAAAATGGCGCCCGTGTGCTGAGGAGATAGGCTCCGCCCCCTTCTCGGCAGACTTTTCTCCCGCTTTTTGCTGTATTCTGGCAGGGGTTAAAATACATCCATATAGCCCTGGGGGTTATATGTGATGTATTTTCGCCAGCCAAGGTGTTTCTATTGCTGCTCAGGGCGCCCCCCCCCCAGCGCCCTGCACCCTCAGTGACCGGAGTGTGAAGTGTGCCTGAGGAGCAATGGCGCACAGCTGCAGTGCTGTGCGCTACCTTGGTGAAGACTGATGTCTTCTGCCGCCGATTTTCCGGACCTCTTCTTGCTTCTGGCTCTGTAAGGGGGCCGGCGGCGCGGCTCTGGGACCGGACTCCGAGGCTGGGCCTGTGTTCGGTCCCTCTGGAGCTAATGGTGTCCAGTAGCCAAGAAGCCCAAGCTGGCTGCAAGCAGGCAGATTCGCTTCTTCTCCCCTTAGTCCCTCGATGCAGTGAGCCTGTTGCCAGCAGGTCTCACTGAAAATAAAAAACCTAAAACTAAACTTTTACTAAGAAACTCAGGAGAGCCTCCTAGAATGCACCCTTCTCGGCCGGGCACAAAAATCTAACTGAGGCTTGGAGGAGGGTCATAGGGGGAGGAGCCAGTGCACACCAGGTAGTCCTAAAGCTTTACTTTTGTGCCCAGTCTCCTGCGGAGCCGCTATTCCCCATGGTCCTTACGGAGTTCCCAGCATCCACTAGGACGTCAGAGAAATCCTCGTTATGCCGTGAGTAAAATACCTAACTTTTGAGTAAAATAACTAAGCGCATGCGCTCTGCGAACCTTGCGCATGCGCAGTAAGCGACTAATCGCAATATAGCGAAACTCGGCAACGAGCGAACAACTCGGAATGAGGGCCAGTGTTCTTAAATCCTAATAATAGCAAACCCCACAACCCTTTAGTAGCAAAAATATAAAAAAAAAGTTTTATAACCCCCAACTTTAAAAAGCCCTTTTTGGTTACACCTTCCCCCCCCCCCTCCTTTCTACAAGGCACCTTGATCCCCGGTGCTTGCGCTCCTAAATGTTGGTCACTGCACTGTGACCGGGAAGCCAGGGAAGAGAGGGATCTCCTAGTCTACACAATAGGGCACACAACGGGGCAGACGTGATGCAACCTGGCCAAGCAATGTACTCCTAGCTCACATGTAACTATGCCAGGCAAGTTATTAAACTACATATATGCAATCATGTGCACTTGTATTACGTATGATGTTCTTCGAGGATTTTATAAATACAAACACTTCTGTTGTTATAAACACAGGGGAGGAGTCAATCCTATTAGCGGCAAGTCAGCCCACAGCACTAGAACGTGCAGCTAGATGCCACACTCACATACCCTCCAACTGTACCTTTTTCGCAGGTACAGTACCTTTTTTTATGGTCTGTACCTGCCAAAAAGGGCTTTTACCGATTTTTGACTCTCCAAATTAACATTGAAAGTATAGGAAAGGGGTACCGGTTTTCATGTGTAAAATGTTGGAGGGTATGCACTCATGGTACCTCTGGATTCACAGATTTTTGTTCATGCACAAAAATCTGCGAGTCTGGGGCAAGATTTGACTGCAAGGGCCGCACGTTGCAGTCCCATTGCCATCAATTACATGTCATTGCAACAGCAACTTCACCTCCTCACACCTAAATGGATTCACTCCTGGATGTAGATAGAAATGTTACCCCACCTTTGGCCAACATTCTGTATAGTCATCTTCTTGAGCAGCACTGTCATCCAGTGGTTGGTCTCGGTCTTGCTGACGCCATGTTTTGAATGCTGCTCCCAACAGTCCATGGATAAACAGGACATCCGCATCTATAACCTGGCTACAATTTTTTTTCAAGAGAAGAAAAATACACAACAATTACTTTTTCTTACATACCACTTTTGAAATAGTAGATATATTGCACTTACTTTCTAGGTGGGTACACACCAGGCGATGTGCTTGGTGAGTGACATCACCTAATGTGTCACCCTCCTGGGTCGGGCCGCCCCACGTGGGCATAAACACTGTGCGATATCGCTAGCGATATTGCATAGTGATGTCCGCCGCAGCCGGTCCATGCATGCAGTTTATGTACTATAGTCCAAATTGAGCTGCATGCACAGCCGAGGGCCACGCATCGTTCATCGTCCACAGCATATACACTGGCCAATATAGTAAACAACGTCGCTCAGAAAGATCAAAATGAGCGATGCTGTTTATTTTATCGGCAAGTGTGTATGCACCTTTAGTTCTAGAAAGAGATGATAGAGCATAACATTGGGTAAGGATTGCATTATATCCACAACATATAAAACACAATTAAAGTATTCATTCATTTAATGTACATTTATAGCTTTTATGACATTACCAGAAAATTGCTGAATGATTTCCTCACATTTTAGTGATTACTCATTTACTGTGCAGCTTATGACTATTGGAATAAATTACTTTATGTTCAAATTTAGGATAATTTTCATTCAATTTAGTAGTGTGTCTCTAAAGGCTAGAGGTAAGGTGAAACTATTTACTGGAGTTGAGGAGAATATCAATTGAGATGAATCTTGCCACAGATGTCACCATGGGAGTTTCCTGCCCACTATATGTATGAATACTACCTCCTCCTTAGCAATTACGACTGCTGAATGCTTGGAAATGTCTACAGGCTGTGAACGCAATCTGACTATGTAATCAGATAGGGCCAGGGTGATTTCAATGTGCTCCTCTTATAACAGTTCATTATTTCCATTAAAACCTGACATACACAAGTAAATGTTACATTTACTTTTGTTATATATATATATATACACACACACACTTATGTAAAACCATTTAATGACTGATGGGTCAGTGGTATTAAACATGCGTCCCTACAGCTGCTGTGGAACAACAAATCTCAGTATGCCCTGTCACAGTTTTCCTATTAGTGGAGGCTGGGATGTAAAGATCCACAGTAGCTGGAGGGTCACATGTGGACTACCCCTGGGCTAGGGCATTGTTAACTCATTGAACAATGTTGGCCTTTATGTCTGAATAACAAAAAATACATTTGTGATAGTAAAGTTGATGACAAAATAACTTAGAATCAAGAAACAAAGGGAAGAAAACCAATTGAAGGTATGCAAATGCAATTTTATTTTTATACAGCATGCAGGGAAAATACATCTAGAAGATTTAGTGTCTTTATTTTAACCAGGGCAGGTTCCAGTCTATGTGGAGCCCAGGTTTGGAAATTTCCTACGATGCCCCCCCCCCTCCCCCTCCACACACACACTGCCCCCATAGCATTACTCAAACACACTGTTCTCATACAGTGCCGCCTAGAGGGGCAATAATTACTCAGGCCCAGGCTTGTTGATGTTCCAGGTTCGCCCCCCACTGAGTACTCTTTCCCTTTTTCCGGCAAGCATGTCTCCTCCACTGTGCCATCTTCCCAACTCCATCTTCCTGAATATCACTAGGAAGATAGAGACACCGAGGAGAAGGTTCCTGTTTGCCAGAACCAAGTAAGAAACTGAACCTCCCCTCAGTAAAAAAAAAATCTGCTCCCATGCAAGCTGAGGGGCAAATGCCCACCCCCCTGTGAAGCATTTCGTGGGGCCATTCTTATGATTTTATCTATATTTTTTGTGGGGGGGGGGGGGGGGGGGGATCGTGACCATGCCCCAATTATGCCACGCCCCCAACAGGGATCAGTACTAAATGCCGGTGGTCGGAATCCCGGCGGTCGAAATACCGACACCGGAATCCCGACCACACAATCCCGACAGGGGTGGCGAGCGGAACGCAGCCCCTTGCGGGCTCGCTTCGCTCGCCACGCTGCGGGCACGGTGCCTCGCTACGCTCGGCACACTATTATATTCTCCCTCTATGGGTGTCGTGGACACCCACGGAGGGAGAATATGTCGGGATTGCGGCGGTCGGGATTGCGGCGTCGGTATTTCGACCGCCGGGATTCCGTCCGGCGGCATCTTGACCGGATCCCCCCCAACACACTGGAGCAACGGGCATTAATTCTGACATCAAAACAAATGCCTTTGAGCCCAGATGCTCAGATTGAGTGTACACATTGGAACAGGTTTAATGAGGGATGGAAGGGTCATGTTTCGTCCTCCATTAGCATAAACAAGGTCACTAGCGATATCGCTAGGTTTGATGTGCAGAATATCAAACCTAGCATCCATCACTAAGGACTGTGGGAGCACGCAACCAGCCGTACACACTGAGCGATGTAGGCAATCTGTTATTACACAAACACAAAACTTGCCTGACATCACTCCAGTGTGTATCATGCTTATGGCACCTCCTGACCTCCTCAAAGTGCTTCCTGCCTCTTACAGTTTTACGCACGGCCTCCTGGCCTTCTCACGGTATCCGGACTCCAGGTCGACAACAAAAAGGTCGACACACCTTAGGTCGACGCCAATTGGTCGACACACCTTAGGTCGACATGGACAAAAGGTCGACGTGGAAAAGGTCGACAGGAAAAAGGTCGACATCAGCTTTTCACGATTTTTTTCTTTTTTGGAACCTTTTCATACTTAACGATCCACGTGGACTACGATTGGAACGGTAATCTGTGCCGAGCGAAGCGGTAGCGGAGCGAAGGCACCATGCCCGAAGCATGGCGAGCGAAGCGAGCCATGCGAGGGGACGCGGTGCACTAATTGGGGTTCCAGTCACTCTACGAAGAAAACGACACCAAAAAAACATAAAAAACTCATGTCGACCTTTTCCATGTCGACCTTGTTCCTGTCGACATTTTGTCCATGTCGACCTAAGGAGTGTCGACCAATTGGCGTCGACCTAAGGTGTGTCGACCTTTTTGTTGTCGATCCTGAGTCCCAGACCCCTTTTCACACTCAAGGACTGGCGGCTTCTCAGCAATATAAGCAGTGTCGCAGAAATTGATGGTCTTTCCTGCCTCCTGCAATCTGCACTGGCCTCCTAGCCCCAAATGGCTGTTCCTGGCACACTGGGCTCTCTTGACTGCCAATACAGCCTGCCTGGCTTTTCACAACTCCACCTGAGCTGTTTACACAGAGAGCAGAGTTACCTGGCTGCACAGTCTCTGCCAGACTATCTGCACTCTGCATCTCTTAGGTGTGGTCACACCTGCCTTTTATTTTAGATATTTTTGCCTATTTTGCACATCACTTATGCTGTTATGTCCTGAAGATGGTCCCTTTGGGACCGAAACGTCGACTGCATGTATTTTCTACATTCTCTATTGCGGATTTATCGAATTAAACATTAATTAATTTCTGGTTTTGTGGTGGTGAGTGAAAAAAATTTCTGGATATATTATAGTAGTTTTGTCTCTATTAGACTATTGGAGCACCCGAGCTTTATTTGTATATTTTGAGTGCTGGTAATTCCATCTACTACACTCCTGCAGAACACTGCACTCAAATAACTGCTGGTAATTCCATCTACTACACTCCTGCAGAACATTGCACTCAAATAACTGCTGGTAATTCCATCTACTACACTCCTGCAGAACATTGCACTCAACTGCTGGTAATTCCATCTACTACACTCCTGCAGTACATTGCACACAAATAACTGCTGGTAATTCCATCTACTACACTCCTGCAGAACATTGCACTCAAATAACTGCTGGTAATTCCATCTACTACACTCCTGCAGAACATTGCACTCAACTGCTGGTGAATATATACTTGTCTAGGTTTATTGAAAATGAGAGCTGCAGATTATCACTACTGGCTGCACTGAAATACTAATTAGCAAATTGGGTGTTAAGAATTATAGCATTGCTATAGGCATAAGGCATCTGCTTTTATATTAGATTGCTTATGCACATGATGGGTTGCTATTGATAAAATAAGAATTTACTCACCGGTAATTCTATTTCTCATAGTCCGTAGTGGATGCTGGGGACTCCGTAAGGACCATGGGGATTAGCGGCTCCGCAGGAGACTGGGCACAACTATAAAGAAAGCTTTTAGACTACTGGTGTGCACTGGCTCCTCCCACTAAGACCCTCCTCCAAGCCTCAGTCAGGATACTGTGCCCGGAAGAGCTGACACAATTAGGAAGGATTTTGAATCCCGGGTAAGACTCCTACCAGCCACACCAATCACACCGTATAACTCGTGATACAATACCCAGTTAACAGTATGATAACAACTGAGCCTCTCAACAGATAGCTCAATAATAACCCTTTAGTTAAGCAATAACTATATACAAGTAATGCAGACAATCCGCACTTGGGATGGGCGCCCAGCATCCACTACGGACTATGAGAAATAGAATTACCGGTGAGTAAATTCTTATTTTCTCTAACGTCCTAAGTGGATGCTGGGGACTCCGTAAGGACCATGGGGATTATACCAAAGCTCCCAAACGGGCGGGAGAGTGCGGATGACTCTGCAGCACCGAATGAGAGAACTCAAGGTCCTACTCAGCCAGGGTATCAAATTTGTAGAATTTTGCAAACGTGTTTGCCCCTGACCAAGTTGCAGCTCGGCAAAGTTGTAAAGCCGAGACCCCTCGGGCAGCCGCCCAAGAAGAGCCCACTTTCCTCGTGGAATGGGCTTTTACTGATTTAGGATGCGGCAGTCCAGCCGCAGAATGTGCAAGCTGAATCATACTACAGGTCCAGCGAGCAATAGTCTGCTTTGAAGCAGGTGCACCCAACTTGTTGGGCGCATACAGGATAAAGAGCGAGTCAGTCTTTCTGACTCCAGCTGTCCTGGAAACATAAATTTTCAGGGCCCTAACTACATCCAACAACTTGGAAGCCTCCAAGTCATTTGTAGCCGCAGGCACAACGATAGGTTGGTTCAGATGAAAAGCTGATACCACTTTGGGGAGAAACTGGGGACGAGTCCTCAATTCTGCCCTATCCATATGGAATATCAGATAAGGGCTTTTACATGACAAAGCCGCCAATTCTGAAACACGCCTGGCCGAAGCCAATAACATGACCACTTTCCACGTGAGATATTTCAAATCCACGGTTTTCAGTGGCTCAAACCAATGTGACTTTAGGAAATCTAACACCACGTTGAGATCCCAAGGTGCCACTGGAGGCACAAAAGGGGGCTGAATATGTAGCACTCCCTTAACAAAAGTCTGAACTTCAGGTAGTGAAGCCAATTCTCTCTGGAAGAAAATCGATAGAGCCGAAATCTGGACCTTAATGGAACCCAATTTTAGGCCCATAGTCACCCCTGACTGTAGGAAGTGCAGGAACCGGCCCAGCTGAAATTCTTCCGTTGGGGCCTTCCTGGCCTCACACCACGCAACATATTTTCGCCATATGCGGTGATAATGGTTTGCGGTTACTTCTTTCCTAGCTTTAATCAGCGTAGGAATGACTTCCTCCGGAATGCCCTTTTCCTTCAGGATCCGGTGTTCAACCGCCATGCCGTCAAACGCAGCCGCGGTAAGTCTTGGAACAGACAGGGCCCCTGCTGCAGCAGGTCTTGTCTGAGCGGTAGAGGCCATGGGTCCTCTGACATCATTTCTTGAAGTTCCGGATACCACGCTCTTCTTGGCCAATCCGGAACAATGAGTATAGTTCTTACTCCTCTTCTCCTTATTATCCTCAGTACCTTTGGTATGAGAGGAAGAGGAGGGAACACATAAACCGATCGGTACACCCACGGTGTTACCAGAGCGTCCACAGCTATCGCCTGCGGGTCTCTCGACCTGGCGCAATATTTTTCTAGCTTTTTGTTTAGGCGGGACGCCATCATGTCCACCTGTGGTTTTTCCCACTGGTTTACAATCATTTGAAAGACTTCTGGATGAAGTCCCCACTCTCCCGGGTGGAGGTCGTGCCTGCTGAGGAAGTCTGCTTCCCAGTTGTCCACTCCCGGAATGAACACTGCTGACAGTGCTAACACGTGATTTTCCGCCCATCGGAGAATCCTTGTGGCTTCTGCCATCGCCGTCCTGCTTCTCGTGCCGCCCTGTCGATTTACATGGGCGACCGCGTGATGTTGTCTGACTGGATCAGTACCGGCTGGTTTTGAAGCAGGGGTTTTGCCTGACTTAGGGCATTGTAAATGGCCCTTAGTTCCAGAATATTTATGTGCATGGAAGTCTCCTGACTTGACCATAGTCCTTGGAAGTTTCTTCCCTGTGTGACTGCTCCCCAGCCTCGAAGGCTGGCATCCGTGGTCACCAGGACCCAGTCCTGTATGCCGAATCTGCGGCCCTCTTGAAGATGAGCTCTCTGCAGCCACCACAGCAGAGACACCCTTGTCCTTGGAGACAGGGTTATCAGACGATGCATCTGAAGATGCGATCCGGACCACTTGTCCAACAGGTCCCACTGAAAGGTTCTTGCATGAAACCTGCCGAATGGAATCGCTTCGTAGGAAGCTACCATTTTTCCCAGGATCCGCGTGCAATGATGCACCGACACCTGTTTTGGTTTTAGGAGGCCTCTGACTAGAGATGACAGCTCCTTGGCCTTCTCCTCCGGGAGAAACACTTTTCTCTGTTTTGTGTCCAGAACCATCCCTAGGAACAGCAGGCGTGTCGTAGGGACCAGCTGTGACTTTGGAATGTTTAGAATCCAGCCGTGCTGTTGTAGCACTTCCCGAGATAGTGCTACCCCTACCAACAACTGCTCTCTGGACCTCGCCTTTATCAGGAGATCGTCCAAGTACGGGATAATTAAAACTCCCTTCCTTCGAAGGAGTATCATCATTTCCGCCATTACCTTGGTAAAGACCCTCGGAGCCGCGGAGAGACCGAACGGCAACGTCTGGAATTGGTAATGACAATCTTGTACCACAAACCTGAGGTACTCCTGGTGAGGATGGTAAATGGGGACATGTAGGTAAGCATCCTTGATGTCCAGCGATACCATGTAATCTCCCTCGTCCAGGCTTGCAATAACCGCCCTGAGCGATTCCATCTTGAACTTGAATTTTTTTATATATGTGTTCAAGGATTTCAAATTTAAAATGGGTCTCACCGAACCGTCCGGTTTCGGTACCACAAACATTGTGGAATAGTAACCCCTTCCTTGTTGAAGTAGGGGCACCTTTACTATCACTTGTTGTGAATACAGCTTTTGAATTGCCTGTAACACTGCCTCCCTGCCTGAGGGAGTGGTTGGCAAGGCAGATTTGAGGAAACGGCGGGGGGGAGACGTCTCGAATTCCAGTTTGTACCCGAGATACTACTTGAAGGATCCAGGGATCCACCCGTGAGCGAGCCCACTGATTGCTGAAATTTTTGAGACGGGCCCCCACCGTACCTGGCTCCGCCTGTGGAGCCCCAGCGTCATGCTGTGGACTTAGAGGAAGCGGGGGAGGACTTTTGCTCCTGGGAACTTGCTGTATGCTGCAGCTTTTTTCCCCTACCTCTGCCTCTGGGCAGAAAGGACGCGCCTTTAACCCGCTTGCCCCTATTGGGCCGAAAGGACTGTACCTGATAATACGGTGCTTTCTTTGGTTGTGAGGGAACATGGGGTAAAAATGTAGATTTCCCAGCTGTTGCTGTGGAAACGAGGTCCGAGAGACCATCCCCGAACAATTCCTCACCCTTATAAGGCAGAACTTCCATATGTCGTTTGGAATCTGCATCACCTGTCCACTGCCGAGTCCATAACCCTCTCCTGGCAGAAATGGACATTGCACTAATTTTGGATGCCAGTCGGCAAATATCCCTCTGTGCATCCCTCATGTATAAAAGTGCGTCTTTTATATGCTCTACGTTTAGCAATATAGTGTCCCTGTCTAGGATATCTATATTATCTGACAGGGAATCTGACCACGCAGCAGCAGCACTGCACATCCAGGCTGAAGCTATAGCCGGTCTCAGTATAACACCTGTGTGTGTATATATAGATTTCAGGATAGCCTCCTGCTTTCTATCAGCAGATTCCTTCAGGGCGGCCATATCCGGAGACGGTAGTGCCACCTTTTTTGACAAGCGTGTGAGCGCTTTATCCACCCTAGGGGATGTTTCCCAGCGTGACCTATCCTCTGGCGGGAAAGGGTACACCATTAGTAACCTCTTAGAAATTACCAGCTTTTTATCAGGGGAAGCCCACGCTTCTTCACACACTTCATTTAACTCTTCAGATGGAGGAAAAGCTACTGGTAGTTTTTTCTCTCCAAACATTATACCCTTTTTTGTGGTACCGGGGGTAACATCAGAAATGTGCAACACATTTTTCATTGCCTCAATCATGTAATGTGTGGCCCTACTGGAAGTTACATTAGTCTCATCGTCGTCGACACTGGAGTCAGTATCCGTGTCGACATCTGTGTCAACCATCTGAGGTAGCGGGCGTTTTAGAGCCCCTGATGGTTTTTGAGACGCCTGGGCAGACACAGGCTGAGAAGCCGGCTGTCCCACATTTGGTATGTCGTCAAACCTTTTATGTAAGGAGTCGACACTATCACGTAATTCCTTCCACAGCACCATCCACTCAGGTGTCGACCCCGCAGGGGGTGACATCACATTTACAGGCATCTGCTCCGCCTCCACATAAGTATCCTCATCAAACATGTCGACACAGCCGTACCGACACACCGCAAACACACAGGGAATGCTCTGACAGAGGACAGGACCCCACAAAGCCCTTTGGAGAGACAGAGAGAGAGTATGCCAGCACACACCAGAGCGCTATATAACACTGGGATCCCACTATCAATGAGTGTTTTCCCTATAGCTGCTTTTTATATATATATTACATATATATCTTATCTATACTGCGCCTAAATTTAGTGCCCCCCCTCTCTTTTTTACCCTTCTGTCGTATTCAGACTGCAGGGGAGAGCCAGGGAGCTTCCTTCCAGCGGAACTGTGAGGGAAAAATGGCGCCAGTGTGCTGAGGGAGAAGCCCCGCCCCCTTTTCGGCGGACTTTCTCCCGCTTTTTCTGTAATACTGGCAGGGGTAATTTTACATCTATATAGCCTCTAGGGCTATATATGATGTATATTTGCCAGCCAAGGTGTTATTTATTGCCCTCAGGGCGCCCCCCCCAGCGCCCTGCACCCATCAGTGACCGAAGTGTGAGGTGTACATGAGGAGCAATGGCGCACAGCTGCAGTGCTGTGCGCTACCTTGGTGAAGACCGAAGTCTTCTGCCGCCGATTTTCCAGACCTTCTTCGTGCTTCTGGCTCTGTAAGGGGGACGGCGGCGCGGCTCCGGGAACGAACACCAAGGTCGGGTCCTGCGGTCGATCCCTCTGGAGCTAATGGTGTCCAGTAGCCTAAGAAGCCCAAACTACCACCTGTTAGGTAGGTTCGCTTCTTCTCCCCTTAGTCCCTCGCTGCAGTGAGTCTGTTGCCAGCAGATCTCACTGAAAATAAAAAAAACCTAAATATACTTTCTTTCTAGGTGCCCAGGAGAGCCCCTAGTGTGCATCCAGCTCAGCCGGGCACAAGAATCTAACTGAGGTCTGGAGGAGGGTCTTAGTGGGAGGAGCCAGTGCACACCAGTAGTCTAAAAGCTTTCTTTATAGTTGTGCCCAGTCTCCTGCGGAGCCGCTAATCCCCATGGTCCTTACGGAGTCCCCAGCATCCACTTAGGACGTTAGAGAAATTGGAATGTTGTCTCCTGTGTATAGGAATGAGGGCATGACTCTGATCAATCTCAGTTGGTTGGTATGTTAGCTTGTTTTCTTTAAACTGTTTTATTACTAGCCATTGCTGGGGGAGGGGTCATTGGAGTTTGGGTGTAATCAGTGTATTCACATGCTTGGCCCATTACTTAAAGAGCATCAGGAAGGCTTGTGCCATTAGGCTTATGTCCATTACTTCAAAGGACATTATTCAAAGGATAACTACAAGTTTAAACATAATTTTGATGTTACACCGACGTTAAACCGAAGGAAAACAGAAGGACAACAATCAATCCACAATCTGGGCCACTGAAGGACAGCTTTCAAACAAATGTGAGTCCAATTCCTCTACACATCAAACTACTCCAGCCTGAGTAACCCATACTTATAACTTAAATCTGTGATAGGAACGCTGCGAGACCTTTCCACTTCATCCGCAACTACTCAAATTTATGTCTATAGCTTACCAAAAACATCTGAATTCTCACCTGTACCAATGTTATCTGTCTTTTTACACTATGAAAAGACATCCCCAAACTGCTCACTACAGCTCTCTCTAATGCAAACTCATGTATGTTTTTAGATGTAATGATTGGCTTGTAATTGGCACTGCATGTGTGGGGAAGCTGCACAGTGAAACATAGTTTATTATTTCATGCTCCCTGGTGTTTACCTCCTTTGATCATTTGACCACTGTGGTCAGGTGTACTATACATTTACATTTAGTGAGGTGTAGTCATGGTGTAAAGGACACAGTGTGATTCCTGATTAATAAAAAAAAAAAACACTGAGCAACATCCCCAAACAGGTCATTTCAACTTTAAACTTGTCATTTATTTTGTACGGTCTGGACATGGCTGCTAATAATAAATGCACAGACAAAATTCTTAAAGCTATGTGTGCAAATGCTAGGAGCTTAGGAGACAAAATTCCAGAGCTAATTGCGATAATGACAAGGGATAACATGGATTTTGTGGCAATTACAGAGTCGTGGTGCAATGAGAATCATGACTGGGACATAGCTATACCAGGATACAATTTATTTAGGAAGGATAGAATAGGAAGAATAGGTGGAGGGGTAGCTATGTATGTGAAAAAAAGCATAAATGCTACTTTAATACAAAATATTGAAGACAAAACTGAGGCCCTTTGGGTCACCATAGAAACTGGGAAGAAGGACATTATTCACATTGGGGTGATCTATAGACCACCAGGCCAGGGGCAGGATTTGGACAGGAACCTATTGTTGGACATCACTAAAATGGCTTTAAAGGGAGAAGTCATAATCATGGGAGACTTTATTTTACCAGATGTAAATTGGGAGGGGTCTTTTGCAAGTTCAGCTACAAGTGGCAAATTTCTACATTTCTACAGGGAGCATCTCTCAAGCAATTGGTGAGGGAGCCCACTCGTAAAGACTCAATATTAGATTTAATTCTTACAAATGGTCATAGGATATCCGACATATATGTGGGTGATCACCTGGGATCCAGTGATCATCAAGCAGTATGGTTTAGGATAAAGACAGGATCCAACTCCTGTCACACAAAAACAAAGGTGCTGGATTTTAGAAATGCTGACTTTGCAAAAATGGGGAGATGTTTAAGTGATTCATTGGTGGACTGGAGGAACTTGAAAGGCGTGCAGGAGAGGTGGGAAAAACTGAAAAGTGCAAAACTAAGTGCAACAGACCTTTGTATCAAAAGGGTTAGGAAAAGGAAGCCAGTGTGGTTCACAAAAGAAGTATCAACTAGTGTGAAAGCAAAAAAGATGGCTTTTAGGAAATACAAACAGACTCAAAATAATAATGACAAAGAGGTGTATCTTGACAGACGGAAGGATGCTAAGAAAGTGATCAGACGTGCAAAGGCAGAAGCTGAGGAGAAAATGGCCCAGTCAGTAGATAAAGGGGCAAAACTTTTTTTAAGTATATAAGTGAAAGGAGAAAAGCAAATGGAGGAATAAGAAGACTTAAGACGGTGTAGTCTGGTATGACGGCGCCGGGAGCCCGACCGCCGGCTTACCGACAGTGTGGCGAGCGCAAATGAGCCCCTTGCGGGCTCGCTGCGCTCGCCGGCTGTCAGGATTCAAGCGCCGGTATACTGTGCGCCGGGATCCCGACAGCCGGCATACTGAAGACCACCCCTTAAGACAGAGGGGGTAATTCTGAGTTGATCGCAGCAGGATCTTTGTTAGCAGTTGGGCAAAACCATGTGCACTGCAGGGGAGGCAGATATAACATGTGCAGAGAGAGTTAGATTTGGGTGTGGTGAGTTCAATCTGCAATCTAAATTGCAGTGTAAAAATAAAGCAGCCAGTATTTACCCTGCACAGAAACAAAATAACCCACCCAAATCTAACTCTCTCTTCACATGTTATATCTGCCCCCCCCCCCCCTCCCCCCCTGCAGTGCACATAGTTTTGCCCAACTGCTAAAAAAAATTCCTGCTGCGATCAACTTGGAATTACCCCCAGAGAGTGAGCATTTGGTGGAGGGAGACAAGGAAATAGCAGATCACCTAAATAATTATTTTTGCTCAGTATTTACTACAGAAGAAGGGTTGGGGCCACAGTTAAGTTGCAAGGACATTCATAAAAATAAGGCAGATGAAAGTACATTTACAGAGGAGAAGGTCCTAACAGAACTTTCAAAACTAAAAGTGGATAAATCAATGGGACCAGATGGGATACACCCAAGGATACTCAAAGAGCTAAAAGATGTGCTGGTTACACCTTTAACAGAATTATTTAACCAGTCACTAAATACAGGTGCTATTCCAGAGGACTGGAAAAGAGCAAATGTAGTTCCACTGCACAAAAGTGGAATCAAGGAAGAAGCAAGTAAGTACAGACCAGTAAGCCTAACATCAGTAGTAGGGAAAGTAATGGAAACACTATTAAAAGAAAGAGTTGTGGAATATCTTAAATCAAACAATTTACAGGATCCAAAGCAGCATGGATTTACTGGTGGGAGATCATGCCAAACAAATCTTATTGACTTTTTTGACTCTGTGACGAAAATAATAGATCAAGGGTAGATGTAGCATATCTAGACTTTAGTAAGGCATTTGACACTGTCCCACATCGCAGACTGCTAAATAAACTTGAAAGCGTGGGGGTGGATTATAAAACTAATAACCTGGTTGCAGGATAGGAAACAGACAGTTGTAGTTAATGGAGTGCAATCTATGGAGGGAAATGTTACCAGTGGAGTACCCCAGGGATCTGTACTTGGTCCAGTTCTCTTTATTATCTTTGTTGGTGACATTGCAGATGGTATTGAAGGGAAGGTATGCCTTTTTGCAGATGATACAAAGATATGCAACAGGGTAGACACACCGGGAGGGGTAAAACAAATGATTGATGACCTAGGTAGGCTTCAGAAATGGTCAAGAATGTGGCAACTACAGTTTAATGCTAAAAAATGCAAACTCATGCACTTGGGTCTCAAAAACCCAAAGGCTAAATATAGTATCAAGGGTACTATAATGCAAACTACTGAAGAGGAAAGGGATTTAGGAGTCACTATTTCAAGTAACTTGAAGGCAGGAAAGCAATGCAACAAAGCAATGAAAACGGCAAGTCAGATGCTTGGCTGCGTAGGGAGAGGAATCAGTAGCAGGAAAAAAGAAGTGATAATGCCACTGTATAGGTCATTGGTTCGACCCCATCTGGAATACTGTGTCCAGTTCTGGAGACCATATCTCCAGAAGGATATAAATACATTAGAGAGTGTACAAATAAGGGCAACTAAAATGGTGCATGGCCTACATCACAAAACTTACCCGGAAAGGCTAAAAGATCTTAACATGTATAGTTTGGAGGAGAGAAGGGAAAGGGGGGACATGATAGAAACTTTCAAATACAGTATATCAAGGGTCTTAACAAAGTTCAGGAGGGAAACATTCTTCAAAGGAAAAGAAGTATTAGAACTCGAGGACATACACTTGAGGGGGGGAGGTTCAGGGGAAATTTAAGGGAAAAATTACTTCACAGAAAGGGTAGTGGATAAGTGGAATAGCCTCCCATCAGAGGTGGTAGAGGCTAAGACTGTAGAGCAATTTTAAACATTCTTGGGATAGGCATATGAATATCCTTACAAAGAATTAAGGTTCAAAAAGGGTTGAGATTGCCTAAAGGATAAAAAAAAGGGGCAGACTAGATGGGCCAAGTGGTTCTTATCTGTCGTCAAATTCTATGTTTCTATGAGTGCGGACACTCTGGAATTTTTGTAAATGGACAGACAGACAGATAGATAGACGGATAGATATTGTGGCAGAGGCAGCTCAGATCTGACATGGATTTAGAATTACAGCATTGTGGTTAATGAGAATCCAGGTCAGGTGTTACTGTTGTTCATTGATGAAAAGCAGTTGATAACAGGCACCTGTAGGGGTGCGTTAAAAGGGTTCCAGGCACAAGAGAACAATGCTTCTGACAGTGACTAGCATACAGAAGGGGGTGTGGAGACGTTGCCACTGGACCTGTACTAAGGTGAACTTGTATAGCTATGAACTTGTATTGTGGACACAGCACAATGGACACTGCACAGCCCAGCAGCCACTGACTGGAGTGGATGGACAGTAGACACAGCACAATACAGCAGCAGACACTAACTGGAGTGTATGACACAGCACAATGGAGACAGAATAGCCCAGCAGTCAATGATGGGAGAGGACATAAGGTGGAGACAGCACAATGGAGACACCACAGCACAGCAGCCACTGACTGGAGTGGATAGACAGTGGACACAGCATCAGCCACTGACTGGAGTGTATGGACATTGGACACAGTATAATGGAGATAGCACAGCACAGCCCAGCAGCTACTGACTGGAGTGGCAGGACAGTGGACACAGCACAACACAACAACAGACACTGACTGGAGTGTATGGACACAGTACATACAGGAGATAGCACAGTCCAGCAGCCAGCACAGCAGCATAGACAATGAGAAATGACGCTGAGTCACTGCTGCAAGGTCTTATATACAATCCAAAATCCGTGAGAATCTGACATCAGGATGACGTTTTTCCTCGTTTTGGAATCCGAGCAAATGCGGAAAAACTCATTCATTCACATCAGTTCATGTCCCAGTGGAGCTTACAAACTATCATGTTAACTATCACATGGACACACACACACACGGGATATTTTTTTTTGTTTAAATCAATTAAACTAACAATTTCTTTTCGGAGTGTGGGAAAAAAACAGGAGCACATGGAGGAAACCCAAGCAAAGGTGGGGAGAACATACAAATTGCTCAGATGGGCCATGACCATGAAATTAGTTCATGACCTCAGTGCTGAGACACAGGAATGCTAACCACCACACCATGCATCCTGCCATCACTGGAGAGCTGTCATGGCCTGCCCCTGCAAGCTGCAGAGCGTTTCCAAAAATTTGCCCCGCACTCATCCCTTTTTGTCTGTGGTTTTATTGTAATGCCCTGTTTTTACTATATGTATTTATGCAATGGTTATCTACTGTGTAATGTACTTATGCTATAGTTGGATTTTTTTTTTACATAAACCCCATTAAGTGTGCTCAATACACTTTGTGGCACCTAATCAATAAAATAATAATACAAAAATAATCATCATCATCACATGTATGCAGCATTATCCTGTCACTTGTGTCTATATGCACAGGGCCGGCTCTTCCACTAGGCAGCTTTAGGTAGCTGCCTGAAGCACCGCGATCTGTGGGGGCGCCACTGCGCCCGCCTTTCACATAATTAAGGATGTCTCTGAAAGAACATCCTTCTTGTACTTAATGCAAGTGGTGGCTGTGGAACTTATAAGTCACACTTTCATCTGAAGGGCTGGGAAGTGGGTATTGGTGGTGGTTGTGGGCAATAGGCTGAAGTTTTGCCTAGGGTGACTAGAAACCTTGCCCCGGCCCTGTATATGCAAGCCACTACAGAGATCTAAGGTGCTTGTATGATAAACTTGATATTTACATCTTCATTCTGATGACCAGCTGGAAGACTGATCCCTTTTCAGTTCTATCTGGGCTCAGTCAGACAAGGCTGTCCTCATTCACCACTTCTTTTGACTGTTGTGTATAGAGTTCTTTGCTGTGTGCATCAGGCAGAACCAAAGATCTCATCAATCCAAGGACACGACCAACCAGAGGCTATGTACACCCACTAGGCATAACAATAAAACCACCTGCCTTATATTGTGTATGTTCCCCTTGTACCACCAAAACAGACATGGACTCCACTAGACCCTTAAAGGTGTCCTATTGTTAACTGGAATCTAGATGTTAGCAGATCTTTTAAGTCCTGTAGATTGAGAGTTTGGGCCTCCATGGCCTGTGCTTGTTTTTTCAGCACACCCCGCAGATGTTTGATTTGTCAGGAATGAGACAGTAAATAAAATAAACATGTGGTGTGCAGCATAGCATCCTTAATGGCACAGCATATCAAACATTGAAGTGGATGGGCTACAGTAGCAGAAGACCACATTGTAATTAACTTCCCAACCATTTGGAGAAGATAAACCCCCTGGCAAGTCCAGAAAGAGTGTGACCTACCTCTCAGCTTCCACATCTGCCTACTCTGATTTCATCATTGAGATCCCATTCTACTGCATCTACTGCACCACAGCAGTTTAAAAGGGGTGAATGAAAAGGTTTACCACTGTAGATGGTAATGTGCTTTAAAAGGGGATAGCAAAGAAGTTATATACAGCAACAATTTCTTGCAAGGCTTCTGATCAACTTAATAATCGCAATTCATATACATTGCATATATTTTTTTTTAAGTAAAGTTTTATTAGTCGATTTACAGTGATACACCAAATCAGAATGTTGTACATGAACAGTAACAATTACGGTACACATATAAACCCAGAAAGGGGATAATCTAGCAAACAATTGAGTAAATCTTTTTTTTAAATGTATTTAAACAAGATGACGGGAACAGTGTAAGAGAGTAGAGAGTCCCTCAGGCCCATGGTGTGGCCAACCCGCCTAGGGGAGTGAGAGAGCGGAAAGAAAAGAGACAGGGAGAAAAAAGAACAAGGTCGAGAACAATGAGAGAAATAGAGAGGAGAGGGGTCCGAGTGGCGGGGTCCAGGTCGTCAACACAAAAAGAAGGGAAGGTAACTTAATTAGCTACAGAATGGGGAGGGGGCATTTTGAGAAGCTAGCCAGGGTGTCCAGACTTTTTCAAATGCACCAGTAGATTGCCTGATAAAACTGGTCATATATTCCATCTTATACACATTCCAAATGTAAGAGATAATGGATTGCAGGGATGGTGAAGTGGGAGATTTCCAGGCTTTCACTATTTGGCATGTCGTAGCAGTAGCCACATGATGCAATAGCTTATTCTGATGTTTAGTTAAGGTCGAGAGGTCTAGAGGCAGTAGGAAGTATTTAGGGTCAAGGGGGATTGGGACAGCGAATAGGCACGAGAGAAGTCGAACAACGTCTTTCCATAAAGGTACTAACTTCGGGCAAGTCCACCATATATGCATGTATGTCCCCTCTGCGGCGCAACCCCTCCAACAATTGTCTGTAACATCGGGGTACATCGCCTTTAAACGAGAAGGTACATAGTACCAACGGTATAATAATTTATATACATTTTCCTTTATCCGAACACAGATAGAACTGGAGGACGCATTACTCCATATTTCTCCCCATTCCTCCTCATCCAAAGTGACACCCAGATCTCTCTCCCAGGCCAACTCTCTGTTATCTTTGGGAGCGGCAGAGCCCTGCAATAGCAAAGCATAGAGGTCAGAGAGAAGACCTTTCGTAGAAGAGCGTCTCAGACATATATTTTCAAGAGTGGTGAGAGGCCTAGAAGAGAGAGTGGAATGAACCCCGGAGTGGAAGTGTCTAAGTTGGAGGTATCAAAAAAATTCACTATGAGGGAGAGAGTATTGTGTCTGAATCTGGGTAAACAAAGGAAAGGTGTACTAGAGGTGATGTCATTGAGAAAGTAAATGTTCCCCTGTTTCCAGAGTGAAAAAGCAGATTTAACCATTCCCAGAGGGAAGGCTGGGTTATGGAACAGAGGTAAAAGGGGGGGAAGGGTTAGGGGCCAATTGTAGTTTCCTCAGCACGAGATCCCAAATACACAGAGAGCGGGCCACCACTGGGTGAAGTGAGGTGGCACGGGGACGGGCGGATCTCGGAAGCCATAGGAGGGAAGAAAGTGTGGAGAGTCCTAGCTCACCGGCTTCAATAGTTATCCAAACCTTGTCCGTCCCAAAACCACACCACTGAACACAGGAGGCTATCTGAGCCGCATAGTAATAGTGTTTAAAATTGGGTATGCCTAAGCCTCCGCACCAAGAAGGCCGTTGTAACAACGAGAGTTTAACTCTAGGGTGTTTATTGGCCCAAATGAAGCGGGAAGTTTGATGCTGCAAGAATTTAAAGACGTAGGGGGGAATATAGATCGGGAGCGTTTGGAAAAGGTATATAATCCTAGGAAGGACATTCATCTTTACAGAATTGGCACGTCCAATCCATGAAATGAAATAGGAGGACCAGGTTTGGAGGTCCGAACTAATTTGGTCCAAAAGTCGTGGGAAGTTCGCTTGAAAAAGTTGGTGGTGTCTGTGGGTAAGGTAAATTCCGAGGTATTTAATTTTATGGTTATGCCAGGGGAATGGGAATGTTGCGTCCTAGACGCAGAAGTAATATAAAAGTCAAGTACTTCTGTTTTAATAGTATTAATCTTATATCCAGAGTATTGTGAATATAGGTTTATCTCAGAGAGGAGAGGAGAGAGTGACGATGTTGGATTTGTAAGGGAAACCAATACATCGTCAGCATAAAGTGCAATTTTGTGTTCCGTATGGCCGATTTGAACCCCTTTGATATTCGGGTTGAGACGAACCCTGGCCGCTAAAGGCTCCATGACGAGGGCAAAAATGAAGGGCGAGAGCGGGCATCCCTGCCTGGTTCCATTAGATATCTCAAAACTTGAAGAAGTGACCCCATTGACAGAGACCCGCGCTAAGGAGTTGCGATACAATGCCGAGACACCATCATAAAACTTACCGGAAAAGCCCATGCGTTGAAGAACGGAGAAGGCGAAAGGCCACGAAATGCGATCAAACACCTTCTCTGCGTCCAAGGCTAATAACAGGGAAGAGGACTTTTGCAGATGGATAGAGTGGATAATATCGATGGCCCTTCTAGTGTTATCAGAGGCCTGCCGGCCTGGAATAAATCCGACCTGATCGGGATGTACCAATGTAGAAAGAAGGGGGGCCAGTCTCAAAGCTAGGATTTTGGCGTATATTTTCAAATCAACATTGAGTAGTGAGATAGGCCTATAATTGCCACACTGGGTGGGGTCTCTGTCAGGTTTTGGGATCACAACAATATCAGCTTGAGTGGTTGCCGGAGCAAAGGATGCGCCGCCAAAGATCTGGTTAAAGAGGGCGGTAAGGTGAGGGGCTAATACTTTAGCAAAGTGTTTGTAATAGTGTGCCGTGAAACCGTCAGGGTCGGGGGCAGCCGAGGGCCGCATAGATTTCACGGCTGTTAACGTCTCCTCTACTGAGATATCCTGGTTCAGTTTATCTTATTGGGCTGCGGAAATACTAGGGAGAGGGGTTGAGGACAGGTAGGAACATAGTCTCCCTGGGTCGAGGGGAGGGGAGTGCGTTGGGATCGGCAAGTTATAAAGAGAGCTATAGTAGTCCCTAAACTCCTCGACCATTTGTTTAGGGTCGTGAGATCCCCCAAGATTCGGGAGTACAATTTGTCAATTGCGCCACTCGCTTGCTTACATCGCAGTTTATTCGCCAGTAGGGAATAGAGTTTGTCCGATTTATCATAGAACTTCTGATTTAATTTACGGAGAATGAGAGCCGCACGGCGAGACAAAAGCGCGTTCAATTGGCCTTGCAAGTTAGTCAATTGTGCAAGCAAAGCAGGGCAGGAATTTAGCTTATGTTGGGTGCTAAGGTAGCAATTTGCGATTCTAGCAAGTGTATCTCCTGCATCGCTTTTTGCGAAGCGAGGAGGTCCGTGCCATAAGAAGACCCCTCAAGATGGCCTTATGAGCCTCCCAAATAATACCAGAAGAGATGTCAGGTGTGGTATTCTCAGTAAAGTATTGTTCTATTGCCAGTTGTATTTCTGCGGAAACTGACGGGTTAAGCAACATGGATTCATCGAATCGCCATGTATGAACAGTTTGTGCGGAATGATATAGATCTATGAAAATATAAACACCAGAATGGTCAGTCTAAGTGAAAGGGGTTATTCCCGCATCAGTAATTCTAGAGGCAATGGAGGAAGAGATGTGTAGCACATATATCCGAGTGTAGTGTAGGTGCGTGGCTGAATAGTGGGTATAGTCTCTGGCGACCGAGTGGCATGAGTCTCGGAGTGAGCGTGCGTGAAGCTCTAGAGGCAAGGGGGGGGGGGCAGTTTTATCTAATAAGGGGTCAAGAATAGTGTTAAAATCCCCACCCAATACGATGTGACCCTGTGCAACTTTACCAATGTGACGGAAAAGGGAGTGGAAAAACGGAGGTTGATCTTGGTTAGGAGCATATACAGAGATAAGTGTCAGGATTTCAGAACGGAGTGTACCAATAACCATCAAGTATCGACCGTCTGGATCCGCCACAGTTTTACTATGTGTGAATGGAATGTGACGATTAATTAAAATTGCAACCACACGTTTTTTACAATCCGCTGAGGCGAAAAAAGTTTGTGTAAATTGCTTACCACGGAGTTGCGTGTGGGAGCCCGTAAGGTGAGTTTCTTGGAGAAAAACTACGTCAGCTTTCTCACGTCTACAGGCACTCAGGAGCACCGTCCGTTTTTTCGGGGAGTTGAGGCCTTTTACATTAACAGATAATATCTTTAGGGACATTTAAAATCATAAAAAAGGGGGTACAAAAACAAAGGCCTCCCGGGGCCAAGCTACCCAGGAAAGAACGATGGCAAGTAAAATGGATACCCGGAACCCACCACAAGGACAATGGGAGAAAAAGGAATTGAGGGAAAAGAAGGCCACAGAAAGAAAACAAGGAAGAGCAAGAAGAGAGAAGAAAAAGCCCACTCGGGCAGAAACCCTGTAACAATGGGGCCCGTAACAGGGCCGCCAAACAAAGGAAAAATACAATCAATAGAGTATTCAAAAAAGGGAGCATGGGGGTGATGGCACGCACCAACACATCAGGTTGGCGGTCTGACCGAGAACAAAATGGCCGAGGCCAAGGAAGTATGCAACATGAAGACAAAACCTGTGTCAGGAAGGGAGGGAAAGGGAAAAAGAGAGAGCAAAAAAAAAAGGGGGGGGGGGGGGGGAGAGAATTGGGAAGGAGAAGGGAGGGGGAACATCAAAGGGAGTAGAAAAGCAACAGCATGTGGAATAAACCAAGGGGGTCCACAGAGCAGGGACCAGGTTAACCCGCTCCGAGGAGGGCCCTCAGCTTTCAAAAAAATCTATTGTCATTAGATATATAACATTAACAGCATTATATCAAGTCAATCATTAAAAAAAACAAAAAACCAACAACAAGGAGGACCGGAGAATAAAGGACGAACAGACTAGTCCAGGGGGGAGCCTCCAGCACATAGATGCAATTGCACAATGAGAACAATGGGAGAGCAAAGGGTGGGAGATCAGGGGGGAGTACCATCTTCGTCCCCATGACGAGACACTCTCGTCCAGTCCGGTTGGGGCGGACGGGGTCGTTGTGACTTCGGGGAAGCAGATGGGTCGACAGAAGCAGACGATGATTCTGGGAGAAGATGAAGCTTGTGAAGCAGTTCTTGCCCTTGTGGCAGGGTTTTAATTGCATAATTGGTGCCTTTAAAAGAGAGCTGCAATTGGAAGGGGAATCCCCAGCGATATCGAATTTGGTGTTGACATAGAAGCCTAGTAATCGGTTGGAGGTCCCGTCGTTTCTGAATGGTCAAGGGCGCCAGATCTTGGTAAATCTGCAACTGCATGCCTCGGAAGACTATGTCAGTGGAGTCCCGGACGGAAGCAATTATTTGTTCCTTCGAGTGGTAATAATGGAGACGGGCTATAATGTCCCGAGGAGGCTAGGATGTCGATGGTTTAGCCCGCAAGGCCCCGTGTGCCCTGTCAAAGAGGCAATCTTCATCAGATAGATCCAGGACCAAATGCTGGAAAAGGTTTTTCAAAAAGGAGGGCAACATAGAGCTCTGAATTGATTCCGCCACATTACGTATCCGCAAATTATTGCGACGGGACCGGTACTTGGTCTTCTTGGCGCTCCTTCAGGGTCTCCACTTCGGCGTGGAGCCTTGAGAGCTCGTTTTCTAGACGCAGTTGCGAGCGGCATAAATCATCGGTCTTAGTTTCCAAGGCATCTATACGATTACCAAGCGAGGCAATCTCTGATTTGAATTCCAGGACCGCTTTGGATAATTCCTGTTTGAAAGCGGTTTGCACGCCCTCCAAGAGACCAGACATCACTGCCTGTATCTGAGGGTCAATACCCAGCTCCGAAGATCGCGGGGACGAAGGAGACTCCGGAGAGTGTGCCAGGCTCTGGGAACCCTTAGTCTTGCCGCCAAAGAAATTTGTGGGTGCTTGGGGAGCCTTCTTGTTCCTTTTGTGACATAATGAAAGCGAGGAGGGGAGAGGTCTATCTTCTCCGGTAAAGATGCAATATAAAGAGGAGAGGAGTAGGGAGGTAGAGAGTGGTAGTTGACACAGGAAAGTTATGAGGCAGTCAGGCCGACCATGGGGTGCTATTCATCCAGATATCATCACGGCCACGAGGAGCACCAGGGCCAGACCGTGGAAGTGGCAAGGACGAAGAGAATATATCACAGCTGTGGGAAACCATTATCGCTGTCAATCAGAGGAGCCACAACAGTGTAGTCAGAGCACAGCCCAGGGGATCGTCCCAGGGTCAGGACACTGGAACTTAAAGTGGTGGGACATCCGACAGTGGCGAGAGGGAGCGGAGATTCATAGGCGGCTGCAATACAGAGTTGAGGCTGCCGCGTCTACTTTCCGACACCCCCCGTTGTATAGCGCATCAGGGATCTCTAGGAATCGCCCAGTAGGGGCCAGGATGCGGTGGGCCCCGGTCACGGACCAGCCAGAGACCGGGGTGCCCCACAACAACCTCCAAGTGCAAGCAGTGTAAGCAGGGGCTCAAGCAGGAACACAATATGAGCCAGGATAGAGCGTATGGCAATAAATCACTCTCGTGGGGTGCTCACCCCAGGTTAAACACAGGAGGCTGCAGGCAGTCCAGCACATTCTCCAACTTCCCCGATGGCAGCCAGCTCAGCCCCAATCAGCCCAGAAGCAGCACTATTTAAAGCACAATCAGGGACAGTAGTAGAATAGGCTGTCACAGCCCTGCACACACACGATCTACAGTACTCCCGGCAGCCAGCCCAGAGAGCCCCTTGTCCAGTACAGAGGCGCCGTGCCACGGGGACCCGCCAGCCGCACTGACGAGCAAGTCAGCGGTGGAGATCGTCAGCGGGTCTCTCCTCAACCCGCGGTCAGTAGCGGGAGTCTCACGGAGGGACGGAGCTGCGAGCTGCACTCACCTCCACCAAGGTAGGAGACTCCTGCAGCAACGTCAGCGCAGAGAAGGGAGGGGTGTCCGCGGCCCGGGTCTCGATCGATGATCCGCCTCCCTCAGGAAATCTAGGTCCCGGCTTCTCAAGGGCTGCTGGGCCGCAAACCGCACAGACGCAGGAGGCGTCTGCCGGCTCCGCGGACCTCAACACCCAGTGCAGGGGGACCCTGATAAGTAGGGAGGGCACCCCAGGACCAAGCAGAGGCAGCAGGAGAGGAATATTGGGGCGTTCAAGGCAGGAGCCCCAATTCCACACGTCTGCCTGGATTAGTTGGCAAGCCACGCCCCCCTACATTGCATATGTTTTTTTTATATTAATTGCTATGTCCTCTAAGGTACACTTATGCAGTGTCACCCAATGTACTTATTTGTAAGCAATCTCTTTTTTAGGGCTTGACTTTCAGCACTCTCTCCGCATGATCTAAATGACTAGTCTCAAAAGTGATAACATTAATGTTTACTGTATTTGTATTTACGGTTGTAAGGTTACGGTTTTCTTGCTACATTTTGTATTACATTTAACAAACACTTTCATTTGTGACTTCGCATTCTCATGTAATATATTCACTGGTTATAACAGATATCTTGGTAAATCTTTTATTTTAAAATAAGGTAAATACATTTTTTTTTATATATAAATCACATCCCTTCATAATATGCATCTGCATCTTCTTTTTGTGCAGATACAGTAAGAGAGATGTCTCTAATAATAATGTCCTTCATTGATCATACAATCTATGCCCTACAGCCTCCATTACTGCAGCTACAGCTCACCTTGAGGCTAATATTAAACACATCATGATGCCTATACAAACAAAGGGGGTAATTCCAAGTTGATCGCAGAATGAATTCTGTTAGCAATTGGGCAAAACCATGTGCACTGCAGGGGAGGCAGATATAACATGTGCAGAGAGAGTTAGATTTGGGTGTGGTGTGTTCAATCTGCAATCTAATTTGCAGTGTAAAAATAAAGTAGCCAGTATTTACCCTGCACAGAAATAAAATAACCCACCCAAATCTAACTCTCTCTGCAAATGTTATATCTGCCACACCTGCAGTGCACATGGTTTTGGCCAACTGCTAACAAATTTCCTGCTGCGATCAACTTGGAATTACCCCCAAAGAGACTACATAACTGTAACTTCACAATACACGGTCAACTCACAAAGCAAAACAATTAATTCCCTAAAAGATAAGGTGTATAACCTGGAAATCCTCTACTGGCTAAAACAACCTCAGGTTCATAGTGCTAACTAAACATGTCAAGGGCAATGACCTTATTGATTTTTTTTAACTAAGGCCTTAATGATTGCAATAAAACTCAATCTGACCAGTACTATATTATAGAAAGAGTTCATAGCCTGGGATTTCAGCATACTGGAAGGAAATCATTTAAAATTTTCGCAATAGGGAAAATATATTGCCAACATACAGAAATATTGACTATTGGCTTCTACTTACTAAACATAGAAGGGCTACCGTTTCCCCCGTGCCCGGAAAGGTAAATTCCAGTACCTGCGCCACAGATCTGGCAGGTGCCAGACTAGCATATGTGCAGCCCCTGGCTTCTATGGACTGCATCAATTGCAGCCCATAGAAGATGGATTGGGCTGCGCGAAAGTCAGGCAGTGGCTTCCTACAGGAAGCCAGCTCTCTCCTTATCGCAGCCGCGCCTGGCATTCACAAAGGTAGGAAATACGTCACAATGGGACTGCCTTGCATGTCTGTGACTGATCATAGAAACTCACAATAGGACTTATAGTGACTTCCAATAGGAAGTCACTTCCAGTCACAGTGACGCCACTGCAGTCGAGGACCCGATTTGAATTCACTAACACTATTTGGGGTGGTGGATTTTACCTGGGGAGGCTGCAGTCCTGCAGCCCTTAGGTAAGATCTGCTACTGCTCTCTATCATGGACAGTAGAATCATGATATACAAGATTGTCTAGCTTTGGAAATCCATCTTTAAAAACAATTTGAAGTCAACCTGAGAATCCATGTTACAGTAGGACTAACTTACGTGCCAGACGATTTCATTGATCCAACCATTATAGAAACAAGAGTATACAATACTGTATGGTAATGATTATTGATATAATGGGTGCATATTGGATACAGTCCTGGAGAGGGCAGATTTGCAATAATATCAGGAGACAAAATCGTATAGTAAAGGCATAATCTCCAAGCGTCGGTAAGCTGGCTCTCCAAAGGTTTTGAACTGGATACAGGTCGGATGACCTGGCTTACCCATTTACACTGCCCCGTAACCTGGGTCCTTCCTGGACCAACCCAAATAGCTATTTAAAGCCACAGGGTTTACCGTTGGATGATAGCCTCCAGCTTTAACATCTTGAGCTGTTCAATTTCAAGCACGTTTCCTGCAGTGGAAAACCAACAGCTAATGTGCATTTACCTATAGATTCAAGGGTTAAGTGCCCAGAGCTATGGGTTTTCGTGCTGCCAGAATCTAGGAAGGTAGAGGTTAGCTAGCAATTGCAATTATGGAAAGCAGTTTAGAACCAACACCAAACTTAAATTTAAACCTAAGAATTTGCAATATCCATCTCATGCAATATATATAAAATAAGAATTTACTTACCGATAATTCTATTTCTCGGAGTCCGTAGTGGATGCTGGGGTTCCTGAAAGGACCATGGGGAATAGCGGCTCCGCAGGAGACAGGGCACAAAAAGTAAAGCTTTCCGATCAGGTGGTGTGCACTGGCTCCTCCCCCTATGACCCTCCTCCAAGCCTCAGTTAGGTACTGTGCCCGGACGAGCGTACACAATAAGGGAGATATTTTGAATCCCGGGTAAGACTCATACCAGCCACACCAATCACACCGTACAACTTGTGATCTAAACCCAGTTAACAGTATGATAACAGAGGAGCCTCTGAAAGATGGCTCCCTACAACAATAACCCGAATTAGTTAACAATAACTATGTACAATTATTGCAGATAATCCGCACTTGGCATGGGCGCCCAGCATCCACTACGGACTCCGAGAAATAGAATTATCGGTAAGTAAATTCTTATTTTCTCTATCGTCCTAGTGGATGCTGGGGTTCCTGAAAGGACCATGGGGATTATACCAAAGCTCCCAAACGGGCGGGAGAGTGCGGATGACTCTGCAGCACCGAATGAGAGAACTCCAGGTCCTCCTTAGCCAGAGTATCAAATTTGTAAAATTTTACAAACGTGTTCTCCCCTGACCACGTAGCTGCTCGGCAAAGTTGTAATGCCGAGACCCCTCGGGCAGCCGCCCAAGATGAGCCCACCTTCCTTGTGGAGTGGGCCTTTACAGATTTAGGCTGTGGCAGGCCTGCCACAGAATGTGCAAGTTGGATTGTGCTACAGATCCAACGAGCAATCGTCTGCTTAGACGCAGGAGCACCCATCTTGTTGGGTGCATACAATATAAACAACGAGTCAGATTTTCTGACTCCAGCTGTCCTTGCAATATATATTTTCAATGCTCTGACAACGTCCAGTAACTTGGAGTCCTCCAAGTCACTTGTAGCCGCAGGCACTACAATAGGCTGGTTCAGATGAAATGCTGACACCACCTTAGGGAGAAAATGCGGACGAGTCCGCAGTTCCGCCCTGTCCGAATGGAAAATCAGATATGGGCTTTTTTAAGATAAAGCTGCCAGTTCTGACACTCTCCTGGCCGAAGCCAGGGCTAGTAGCATGGGCCCTCATTCCGAGTTGTTCGCTCGCAAGGCGAATGTAGCAGAGTTACACACGCTAAGCCGCCGCCTACTGGGAGTGAATCTTAGCTTCTTAAAATTGCGACCGACGTACGCGCAATATTGCGATTACAAACGAGTTAGCAGTTTCAGAGTAGCTCCAGACTTACTCTGCCTGTGCGATCATTTCAGTGCTTGTCGTTCCTGGTTGACGTCACAAACACACCCAGCGTTCGCCCAGGCACTCCCACCGTTTCCCCGGCCACTCCTGCGTTTTTTCCGGAAACGGTAGCGTTTTCAGCCACACGCCCCTGAAACGCCGTGTATCCGCCCAGTAACACCCATTTCCTGTCAATCACATTACGATCGCCGGAGCGAAGAAAAAGCCGTGAGTAAAAATACTTTCTTCATAGTAAAGTTACTTGGCGCAGTCGCAGTGCGAACATTGCGCATGCGTACTAAGCGGATTTTCACTGCGATGCGATGAAAAATACCGAGCGAACAACTCGGAATGAGGGCCATGGTCACTTTCCATGTGAGATATTTCAAATCCACATTTTTTAGTGGTTCAAACCAATGAGATTTTAGAAAGTCCAAAACCACATTGAGATCCCACGGTGCCAATGGAGGCACCACAGGAGGCTGTATATGCAGCACTCCCTTAACGAAAGTCTGGACTTCAGGGACTGAAGCCAATTCTTTCTGGAAGAAAATCGACAGGGCCGAAATTTGAACCTTAATAGATCCCAATTTGAGACCCATAGACAATCCTGATTGCAGGAAATGTAGGAATCGACCCAGATGAAATTCCTCCGTCGGAGCACTCCGATCCTCGCACCACGCAACATATTTTCGCCAAATGCGGTGATAATGTTGCACGGTTACTTCCTTCCTTGCTTTAATCAAAGTAGGAATGACTTCTTCCGGCATGCCTTTTTCCTTTAGGATCCGGCGTTCAACCGCCATGCCGTCAAACGCAGCCGCGGTAAGTCTTGAAACAGACAGGGACCCTGCTGAAGCAAGTCCCTCCTTAGAGGTAGAGGCCACGGATCTTCCGTGATCATCTCTTGAAGTTCCGGGTACCAAGTCCTTCTTGGCCAATCCGGAACCACTAGTATCGTTCTTACGCCTCTTTGCCGTATAATTCTCAATACTTTTGGTATGAGAGGCAGAGGAGGAAACACATACACCGACTGGTACACCCAAGGCGTTACCAGCGCGTCCACAGCTATTGCCTGCGGATCTCTTGACCTGGCACAATACCTGTCCAGTTTTTTGTTGAGGCGAGACGCCATCATGTCCACCATTGGTCTTTCCCAACGGGTTACCAGCATGTGGAAGACTTCTGGATGAAGTCCCCACTCTCCCGGGTGAAGGTCGTGTCTGCTGAGGAAGTCTGCTTCCCAGTTGTCCACTCCCGGGATGAACACTGCTGACAGTGCTATCACGATTCTCTGCCCAGCGAAGAATCCTTGCAGCTTCTGCCATTGCACTCCTGCTTCTTGTGCCGCCCTGTCTGTTCACATGGGCGACTGCCGTGATGTTGTCCGACTGGATCAACACCGGTTTTCCCTGAAGCAGAGGTTCTGCCTTGCTTAGAGCATTGTAGATTGCTCTTAGTTCCAGAATGTTTATGTGAAGAGACGTTTCCAGGCTCGTCCACACTCCCTGGAAGTTTCTTCCTTGTGTGACTGCTCCCCAGCCTCTCAGGCTGGCGTCCGTGGTCACCAGGATCCAATCCTGTATGCCGAATCTGCGGCCCTCCAATAGATGAGCACTCTGCAACCACCACAGAAGAGATACCCTTGTCCTTGGAGACAGGGTTATCCGCTGGTGCATCTGAAGATGCGACCCTGACCATTTGTCCAACAGATCCCTCTGGAAAATTCTTGCGTGGAATCTGCCGAATGGAATTGCTTCGTAAGAAGCCACCATTTTTCCAGGACTCTTGTGCATTGATGTACAGACACCTTTCCTGGTTTTAGGAGGTTCCTGACAAGCTCGGATAACTCCTTGGCTTTTTCCTCCGGGAGAAAAACCTTTTTCTGAACCGTGTCCAGAATCATCCCTAGGAACAGCAGACGAGTTGTTGGCATTAACTGGAATTTTGGAATATTCAGAATCCACCCGTGCTGTTTTAGCACTTCTTGAGACAGTGCTAATCCCATCTCTAGCTGTTCTCTGGACCTTGCCCTTATCAGGAGATCGTCCAAGTATGGGATAATTAATACGCCTTTTCTTCGAAGAAGAATCATCATCTCGGCCATTACCTTTGTAAAGACCCGAGGTGCCGTGGACAATCCGAACGGCAGCGTCTGAAACTGATAGTGACAGTTTTGTACGACGAACCTGAGGTACCCCTGGTGTGAGGGGTAAATTGGAACGTGGAGGTACGCATCCTTGATGTCCAAGGATACCATAAAGTCCCCTTCTTCCAGGTTCGCCATCACTGCTCTGAGTGACTCCATCTTGAACTTGAACTTCTTTATGTACAGGTTCAATGACTTCAGATTTAGAATAGGTCTTACCGAGCCATCCGGCTTCGGTACCACAAAGAGTGGAATAATACCCCTTTCCTTGTTGTAGAAGAGGTACCTTGACTATCACCTGCTGAGAGTACAGCTTGTGAATGGCTTCCAAGACCGTCTCCCTTTCGGAGGGGGGACGTTGGTAAAGCAGACTTCAGGAAACGGCGAGGTGGATCTGTCTCTAGTTCCAACCTGTATCCCTGAGATATTATCTGCAGGATCCAGGGATCTACCTGCGAGTGAGCCCACTGCGCGCTGAAATTCTTGAGACGACCGCCCACCGCCCCCGAGTCCGCTTGAGAAGCCCCAGCGTCATGCTGAGGCTTTTGTAGAAGCAGGGGAGGGCTTCTGTTCCTGGGAAGGAGCTGCCTGTTGCTGTCTCTTCCCCCTTCCTCTGCCTCGTGGCAGATATGAATATCCCTTTGCTCTCTTGTTTTTAAAGGAACGAAAGGGCTGCGGTTGAAAAGTCGGTGTCTTTTTCTGTTGGGGAGTAACTTGAGGTAAAAAGGTGGATTTCCCGGCTGTAGCCGTGGCCACCAAATCTGATAGACCGACTCCAAATAACTCCTCCCCTTTATACGGCAAAACTTCCATATGCCGTTTTGAGTCCGCATCGCCTGACCACTGTCGCGTCCATAAACTTCTTCTGGCCGAAATGGACATAGCACTTACCCGTGATGCCAGTGTGCAGATATCCCTCTGTGCATCACGCATATAAAGAAATGCATCCTTTATTTGCTCTAAAGACAGTAAAACATTGTCCCTATCCAGGGTATCAATATTTTCAATCAGGGACTCTGACCAAGCTACTCCAGCACTGCACATCCAGGCTGTCGCTATAGCTGGTCGTAGTATAACACCTGTATGTGTGTATATACTTTTTTGGATATTTTCCATCCTCCTATCTACTGGATCTTTAAGTGCGGCCGTCTCAGGAGAGGGTAACGCCACTTGTTTAGATAAGCGTGTGAGCGCCTTGTCCACCCTAGGAGGTGTTTCCCAGCGCGCCCTAACCTCTGGCGGGAAAGGGTATAAAGCCAATAACTTCTTTGAAATTAGCATCTTTTTATCGGGGGCAACCCACGCTTCATCACACACCTCATTTAGTTCTTCTGATTCAGGAAAAACTATAGGTAGTTTTTTCACACCCCACATAATACCCTGTTTAGTGGTACCTGTAGTATCAGCTAAATGTAACGCCTCCTTCATTGCCAAAATCATATAACGTGTGGCCCTACTGGAAAATACGGTTGATTCGTCACCGTCGCCACTGGAATCAGTGCCTGTGTCTGGGTCTGTGTCGACCGACTGAGGCAAAGGGCGTTTTACAGCCCCTGACGGTGTTTGAGGCGCCTGGACAGGCACTAATTGATTGTCCGGCCGTCTCATGTCGTCAAACGACTGCTTTAGCGTGTTGACACTATCCCGTAATTCCATAAATAAAGGCATCCATTCTGGTGTCGACCCCCTAGGAGGTGACATCCCCATATTTGGCAATTGCTCCGCCTCCACACCAATATCGTCCTCATACATGTCGACACACACGTACCGACACACAGCAGACACACAGGGAATGCTCTTAACGAAGACAGGACCCGACTAGCCCTTTGGGGAGACAGAGGGAGAGTCTGCCAGCACACACCAAAGCGCTATATATATGACAGGGATAGCCTTATAATAAGTGCTCCCTGTATAGCTGCTTTTATAATATAATTTTTGCCACTATTTTGCCCCCCCTCTCTTGTTTTACCCTGTTTCTGTAGTGCAGTGCAGGGGAGAGACCTGGGAGCCGTCCTGACCAGCGGAGCTGTGTAAGGAAAATGGCGCTGTGTGCTGAGGAGATAGGCCCCGCCCCTTTTACGGCGGGCTCGTCTCCCGCTCTTTAGTGGATTCTGGCAGGGGTTAAATATCTCCATATAGCCCCCGGAGGCTATATGTGAGGTATTTTTTAGCCAAATAGGTTTTCATTTGCCTCCCAGGGCGCTCCCCTCCCAGCGCCCTGCACCCTCAGTGACTGCCGTGTGAAGTGTGCTGAGAGGAAAATGGCGCACAGCTGCAGTGCTGTGCGCTACCTTTAGAAGACTGAGGAGTCTTCTGCCGCCGATTCTGGACCTCTTCTTGTTTCAGCATCTGCAAGGGGGCCGGCGGCGAGGCTCCGGTGACCATCCAGGCTGTACCTGTGATCGTCCCTCTGGAGCTGATGTCCAGTAGCCAAGAAGCCAATCCATCCTGCACGCAGGTGAGTTCACTTCTTCTCCCCTAAGTCCCTCGTTGCAGTGATCCTGTTGCCAGCAGGACTCACTGTAAAATAAAAAACCTAAGCTAAACTTTTCTAAGCAGCTCTTTAGGAGAGCCACCTAGATTGCACCCTTCTCGGCCGGGCACAAAAATCTAACTGAGGCTTGGAGGAGGGTCATAGGGGGAGGAGCCAGTGCACACCACCTGATCGGAAAGCTTTACTTTTTGTGCCCTGTCTCCTGCGGAGCCGCTATTCCCCATGGTCCTTTCAGGAACCCCAGCATCCACTAGGACGATAGAGAAATAAACAGTAGTGAAATGGCTGCAAAAGAAGGGAGATCTAATCCAAATTTACGCAAAGCTGAGTGATCAACTTCAATACAGTAATAAAATACAACTGATCAATAGCTGTAGTATCGTTTTACAGTCAAAGTATCGCACCCGCCATGAACTTCAGCCTTCCATACCAGAGGACAGCAAGTTTTTGTCCACCTTGTCAAGCCTGATTAGAATACACCAGGAGAGGTGGACAGTGCAGATCTAGTGAGTTAAAATGAAATGAATCCTGTCCAGTCAAGGCCCAATGTAGTTCCCTGTGCTCTAAAGCACAAGTGATTTGCACAAGTTGGTTAACCAGATAATATAATTGCACGTCAGGCACACTTAACTCTGGTACATTCAAAACTCAAATTTAAACAAAGCCCTTTGTCCGATACCATACATTCCAACCACCCTGCTTTACAGTGACATTCCCGATTTTGAAGGACTGTCCCATGGTTGGGACATTCATCCTGATTCACTGGGGCTTTTTGCACTGCTTCATTTTGTAGGAGCAGGCTCCACAGCATGCTCCAGTAAAATTAGATTTGTTTTTATAAGCCCACAGGGGGCATTACATAGCCTTTTCACAATGTCCTAACATCAAAGCTTGTCCTAACATCAAAGCTTGAAGATGCTCGGAGGTATGTGATACTGGAATAATGATCTGCATCAATTTTAACTGATTAAATATATACCAAAAGTGTGATCAGTATTATGAATAACAGTAATACCCTCATGATAAGCTTTTACTGTATAACAGTCGCCTCTACCATAAAGCCAAGTACGCTTACCAGTATTCAGATGCCAACAGGATTTCAGCTTGGGAAGTAATGGTTTATCAATAATCAGTGTAATTCTAAAGGATAAACAAGACACAAATCTGGTCTAACAAATGAACTATACAAATAGAACCACAGGCAAGGCACAATATTAATGCTGCAAACACAGTAACTGGGAAATTATATAAGAACATCTTGCAAGATGCTCAGGAGCAATACAATCATAATAATAATAATAATAATAATAATAATAATAATAATAACAACAACAACAACAACACTACTACTGGTGTAGGGTAAAGTAACCAATCTCTGGCAAGCAACTCTGTAAAAGGGCTTTAAGGTACCCTGTTCTGGGCATGCCCCATGATGCAGAGGCATAAGTTCATCCCAGTCGGCCGGAGGCAAGTTGGAGGTTGGTACTGCCCCCCTGAAAAAAAAAGTAGAAATAATATGGTGTGTGTGAATATATATCTATGTATGTATGTATGTATGTATGTATGTATGTATGTATGTATGTATGTATGTATGTATATATATATATATATATATATATATATATATATATATATATACATATATATATATATATATATATATATATATATATATATATATATACACACCATAGAAAGCTCCAAAGAATTTGGAAGGTGCACTCTCACAAATAAACAATCGTAGATACTTCTTCATAAAATCACCAATTGCTTTTATTGTCGACGTTTCGGTCTGGTCACAGGCCTTTATCAAGACAGGTGATGCATCGTATCATCAAATCACAGTTAGGAACAACATGAGCATAATCTGCAAATGAACAGTAATATACAGTCACAAGCAATAAGCCTCACCGGCCCCTATGGGTGCCTACTGGCTACAATAATGGACCCACCACCAAAAAAAGATGGAAGTATTAATATGATCCTTCATTCTACTTATTGCTGTATGCAAACTGTTGAGTAGCGATAGGTACACTGCGTTACTCAGTTTATTGCTGGGACGCGCTCAGCATAGCGTCCTTGTTGCTTAGTAACAGGGTAGCTAGGTGCTTCCGGACACTTCCGGTTGCTGAACCGCACGGAAGTTTAGCCGCTGGAACGCATGATGACGCGTTACTGTGGCGGTCTGCACCGGGGCGCCGCGGCTGGTCGGAGCCGGCGCTCACATGGCTGAGTGGTTTGTCCCGCAGGTGTGGTGTTTTTTCCCCGTGTTCTGGGGTGTCATAGAGTTCTTAAGTTTTAACTACGAGTAGAATCTTTTGGAGGGGTGGCTTCCGGAACGGACGCCACTTCCAGTAAGCACTGCTTAAATAGCTCACTCGTACATAGGGACAGCATGCAGCAATGTTTGCTCTGTCCCCTGGCTGAAGTGAGTATTGACTATTTGTATTATATGTGATGATCTCTCCACCTTTCATCTACATCAGAATTTGCTGATTGTATTCCTAACTTGGTTTTAGCAGGTTGGACTATTTTAGATGCAAAACCACCTGCACCGCTGTTTGTTTATTCTATGGCTACTCTAATGAGGTATGGAGTTCGTTTTTCCGAGACTAGTTTCACTAGTGGAGTGTACACTATAGCTCTAAGTTGTTCATTATTTTAATTTCTTTTGGCAGAATGAGTACCCTTTTTAGTGTATTTTCAATGGGTTCTATATGCCCTAATATCCATAAATGAGCGATGCTCTGTGTGGACACCTACAGGTATCCCAGGTAATTAGTTTTTCATCCTTCAGATGGATATATTTTTGATGGCACGTCTTAACAGGTGTTTTTTTGGTGGTGGGTCCATTATTGTAGCCAGTAGGCACCCATAGGGGCCGGTGAGGCTTATTGCTTGTGACTGTATATTACTGTTCATTTGCAGATTATGCTCATGTTGTTCCTAACTGTGATTTGATGATACGATGCATCACCTGTCTTGATAAAGGCCTGTGACCAGACCGAAACGTCGACAATAAAAGCAATTGGTGATTTTATGAAGAAGTATCTACGATTGTTTATTTGTGAGAGTGCACCTTCCAAATTCTTTGGAGCCTTCTATGGTACATGTGTGGACCTAACCGGCCCATTAGGAGCACCCACCACCTGATGAACTTTTATTTCGATGAGAGTGCAGGATTATCGATGTTTGTTTTTGTGAGATCTACCAATGGTAGCTCTTATTTCCTGACACCCATCCCCCTAGGCATGGACAGTTTATGCATTTTACAGGCATTCATATTATAAATGGTTTTTGTTCATATACATATGTTTTCTTTTACGATATGTTTTTACATATGTGAAGCTTATTGATATGTTCCTACATGTGTGAAGCTGTGTTTATACCATTAATGCGAACAGTTCGATCTTTGGTAACCAATATGGCACAAGGAGGTGTGTATTTAATGGACGATGGGCTTCTAGCCAAGGCTGAGATAGAGACGGTCTCCTTTACGGATGACGAAATAGAAAAACTACTGTTTGATAAAATTGACTTCGAGGCATTACCAGCCGAGACATCGGCTGATATCTTTTTTAAATTGTTAAAACACAGACAAAGAGAAGTTGACCTTACCCTACATGGGCAATTTTTGTCTGAATATGTACGGAAAAAACAAATACCACGTGGTTTCCGAATAAGTAATATTCCTACTTTGGGTAGAAACAACCCTGTCTTTTGTAGCCGCTGGTGCGGGGTTCTAAATAAGTGCTCTTTAGACCTTATAGCTTTAGTGGTGGAAGAAGTGGGGCAGGAGCTTAAAAAACTGCGGATTGATGCAGAAACTGTGGTTAAGGTTAATACAGCCACACTTATGGAAGATAAGTCTCAAAACTGGACCGAGAGGTTACAGACACAAATTGATAAATATAAACAGGATCTAATTTCTTTTAAGCAGAAAAAACTTGCAACTGTTGCCAATGACTATACAAACCATGCTGAGTATAGGTGGCTATTAGGCAATAATGCAAATGAGAGACAAAATCGACCTAACAGGCGACAACGAGCCATTCCGGTGTCAAGAGACTATGGCTCTTCTGCTTCCACTTCCGACACTGACTATAATGAGGGACAATATGAATCTAATTTTTTAGAACAAAAAGTAGATCGTTATACCCTGCACAGCCGGCCACTTCGAAGCGGCATAGACTGCACACGCGGCGAGGGGGGCACTGGCCGAAGAAGGGGCCGTCGGAGACGGATTTGAATATGGTTTTCAATCCATCAACCACGGTCCTTGACGAGGCACAGTTGAGACTCCTCTCTAAAGGGCTCTCCTTTGTACCGACCTGTGAAGTTAATTCTTTCAAACAAACGATTGATTAATTCAAATTTGGAAGGACTTTGCGTTTACGCGAGTTCTTCAAAGATGTAACTCCCAATAAAGAACAACCTAAATTTAAAGCTAAATCTACGTTTGACCCATCGTCTACTAATTCCAGCATCAAGACGTTTTTACGTTTGGTGCAACGTGATACTAAATGTAAAGCACCTAAAAGATTGTATGACAATCTCTCACCCTCCGAGCGCACAGCCCTGAATCAACTGAAAGAGGCTAACTATCTGGTAATCAGGCCTGCCGATAAAGGCGGAGCAGTTGTGGTGCAGGACTGGTGTGATTATGACCGTGAAGTCATGAGGCAGCTCTCCGACACCACAACCTATGCTAAACTTAATATAAACCCTGTTCCAACTATAAAACGGAAGATTGATGCTACTATCAGAAGAGGCCTTGAACAGAGATGGATCTCTGAAGACTTAGCACGATTTTGCACTGTTGAATATCCACGGTGCCCTATTATGTATTTATTGCCTAAAATACATAAAACACTTACACAGCCACCGGGACGGCCCATCATTGCCGCTGAGGGGTCTCTCCTTCAACCACTTGCCATTTTTTTGGATAGCCTACTGCAACCCATGGTTCACTCAATTCCTAGTTACTTGAGGGATACCGGTGACTTTCTCCAGCATGTAACAGATATCAAGGTAACCAAGGGAACTATTTTGGCAACCCTTGATGTCTGCTCACTCTACACCGTAATACCTCATCAGGCAGGATTAGAAGTTTTAAGATCAGCATTTGAACGCACACCCTGCACCGAGTACCCCACAGAATTTCTTTTAGAGCTGATTGAACTGGTACTCACACAGAATCACTTTGTATATAAAAAGGATTTCTATATGCAAACTGCCGGTACAGCAATGGGGTCAAATTTGGCACCAGCATACACAAACTTGTTTATGGCATGGTACGAGAGTACATATATTTTTCCGCAGTACGGGCATATCATAATTTTTTTCCGAAGATTCATTGATGATGTCTTCTTATTGTGGCAAGGTACACAGATTGAATTCAACACGATGGTAGAGGAGCTAGTGCGCTAGTCCAATAAAATTTACGCATACTAGCTCCTATTCAGAAATTAATTTTTTGGATGTTACCCTTATGAATACAGGTACACAGCTCAGTTTCACCCTCTTTCGGAAACCAACAGACCGCAATCAGTTATTAGCCACCAGCCATCATCCATCAGCTTTAAAAGAGAGTCTACAGACTTCACAATTCTTGAGGGTAATGAGGCTGAATTCCAAACCGAGGCGTAGATACGATCAATGCAATGAGATTACCACACGCTTTTTAGAACGCGGCTATTCCCCGAAACAACTACGGGCGTGTAGACAAAAAGCTGAACAGATCTTTACTGGTACCAAACCTAAAAAGAAAACCCAAGATCGTTTGATCTTTCCTGCCCAGTTTGATGGCAACTCTGCTAAGGTGAAAAAGGCATTACATCATCATTGGCCCATTATTAAATCAGATGAAACTTTACCGTTTTCAAAAACACGGGGCACCAATGATGGCGTATAGAAGGGGAGCCAATCTCAAACAGCTTCTCATGAGACCAAGACTATTTCCTGAGGAAGAAACTACCAATACCCCATGGACTGCTTTGATGCGGTCTAAACTGGGGTGTTTTTCGTGCGGTAGTTGCACTACGTGCCAGTCCATGATCACTGGACCCACATTTAGTCATCCGCACACTGGAAGAACTATCCGATTGAAATACCACCTGCATTGTCGCCTTGATTTCATTATATACATGCTGAAGTGCCCGTGTGGGCTGTATTATGTCGGACTCGCTACCCGAATGTTTCCTGACCGGATGGCCAACCACAGGTCATCAATACACACGGCTATTCTTACGGGTAAGACCGATAAGCCAGTAGCCCACCATTTCTTGGAAGCTAGGCACCAAGTGGTGAGCCTCAAGTGCAAAATCATTGATTGGATCCCCCCCAACCTGATTGGAGGGGACCGAACTTTGGCTCTTAAACAACGAGAGTGTTATTGGATACACACTCTCGATACAGTCGCACCCAGGGGTCTTAATGAAGCAAATACATTACATCCTTTTCTATAATAGCCAGTCTTCTATCCTGATTAATTTTTCCCCTTGTGGTGGTCAATTACTTGAGTGATCTTGTTTTATCTGGATGGGCCTCCCTTAATACGGCACATGGTAGGGGCGACTACATTCTGATATATAAGCTTGTTTATTAATTTAAGTTATTTGTATTTGTCAGTGATCTGTCTGTTCAATTTTTTTGCATATTTTAGGACCATTTTTTGTGAATGACTCATCGGCCTCTTGGGTCACTGGCATACATTTGGACCTGATAATTTATAGATCTGTATAAGCTTATGTATGTATGTATGTATGTATGTATGTATGTATGTATGTATGTATGTATATATATATATATATATATATATATATATATATACATACACATACACTAACTTAGGGATATGTGCTGGATGACCTATAGTTAAGTATGCACTTCCTAGAGTGCTTATTTCCCCAATAGTTGAATTGAGCTACCTCTACTGTACTAGTACGGTTCTATTATGATTGATTTATCAGTGCCTATAAGAAGACTGTGGAGCCTCTTACAAATGTGTTCACACAAGATGGAAGTATTAATATGATCCTTCATTCTACTTATTGCTGTATGCAAACTGTTGAGTAGCGATAGGTACACTGCGTTACTCAGTTTATTGCTGGGGCGCGCTCAGCATAGCGTCCTTGTTGCTTAGTAACAGGGTAGCTAGGTGCTTCCGGACACTTCCGGTTGCTGAACCGCACGGAAGTTTAGCCGCTGGAACGCATGATGATGCGTTACTGTGGCGGTCTGCACCGGGGCGCCGCGGCTGGCCGGAGCCGGCGCTCACATGGCTGAGTGGTTTGTACCGCAGGTATGGTGTTTTTTCCCCCCGTGTTCTGGGGTGTCATAGAGTTCTTATTAAGTTTTAACTACGAGTAGAATCTTTTTGGAGGGGTGGCTTCCGGAACGGATGCCACTTCCGGTAAGCACTGCTTAAATAGCGCACTCGTACATAGGGACAGCATGCAGCAATGTTTGCTCTGTCCCCTGGCTGAAGTGAGTATTGACTATTTGTAATATATGTGATGATCTCTCCACCTTTCATCTACATCAGAATTTGCTGATTGTATTCCTAACTTGGTTTTAGCAGGTTGGACTATTTTAGATGCAAAACCACCTGCACCGCTGTTTGTTTATTCTATGGCTACTCTAATGAGGTATGGAGTTAGTTTTTCCGAGACTAGTTTCACTAGTGGAGTGTACACTATAGCTCTAAGTTGTTCATTATTTTAATTTCTTTTGGCAGAATGAGTACCCTTTTTAGTGTATTTTCAATGGGTTCTATATGCCCTAATATCCATATATGAGAGATGCTCTGTGTGGACACCTACAGGTATCCCAGGTAATTAGTTTTTCATCCTTCAGATGGATATATTTTTGATGGCACGTCTTAACAGGTGTTTTTTTGGTGGTGGGTCCATTATTGTAGCCAGTAGGCACCCATAGGGGCCGGTGAGGCTTATTGCTTGTGACTGTATATTACTGTTCATTTGCAGATTATGCTCATGTTGTTCCTAACTATGATTTGATGATACAATGCATCACCTGTCTTGATAAAGGCCTGTGACCAGACCGAAACGTCGACAATAAAAGCAATTGGTGATTTTATGAAGAAGTATCTACGATTGTCTATTTGTGAGAGTGCACCTTCCAAACTCTTGGAGCTTTCTATGGTACATGTGTGGACCTAACCGGCCCATTAGGAGCACCCACCACCTGATGAACTTTTATTTCAATGAGAGTGCAGGATTATCAATGTTTGTTTTATATATATATATATATATATATATATATATATATATATATATATATATATACTGCTCAAAAAAATAAAGGAAACACTAAAATAACACATCCTAGATCTGAATGAATGAAATATTCTTATTAAATACTTTGTTCTTTACATAGTTGAATGTGCTGACAACAAAATCACACAAATATTATCAATGGAAATCAAATTTATTAACCCATGGAGGTCTGGATTTGGAGTCACCCTCAAAATTAAAGTGGAAAAACACACTACAGGCTGATCCAACTTTGATGTAATGTCCTTAAAACTAGTCAAAATGAGGCTCAGTAGTGTGTGTGGCCTCCACGTGCCATTATGACCTCCCTACAACCCACACAAGTGACTCAGGTAGTGCAGCTCATCCAGGATGGCACATCAATGCGAGCTGTGGCAAGAAGGTTTGCTGTGTCTGTCAGCGTAGTGTCCAGAGCATGGAGGCGCTACCAGGAGACAGACCAGTACATCAGGAGACGTGGAGGAGGCCGTAGGAGGACAACTACCCAGGAGCAGGACCGCTACCTCCGCCTTTGTGCAAGGAGGAACAGGAGGAACACTGCCAGAGCCCTGCAAAATGACCTCCAGCAAGCCACAAATGTGCATGTGTCTACTCAAACGATCAGAAACAGACTCCATGAGGGTGGTATGAGGGCCCGACGTCCACATGTGGGGGTTGTGCTTACAGCCCAACACCGTGCAGGACGTTTGGCATTTGGCAGAGAACACCAAGATTGGCAAATTCGCCACTGGCGCCCTGTGCTCTTCACAGATGAAAGCAGGTTCTCACTGAGCACATGTGACAGAGTCTGGAGACACCAAGGAGAACGTTCTGCTGCCTGCAACATTCTCCAGCAAAACCGGTTTGGCAGTGGGTCAGTAGTGGTGTGGGGTGGCATTTCTTTGGGGGGCCGCACAGCCCTCCATGTGCTCGCCAGAGGTAGCCTGACTGCCATTAGGTACTGAGATGAGATCCTCAGACCCCTTGTGAGACCATATGCTGGTGCGGTTGGCCCTGGGTTCCTCCTAGTGCAAGACAATGCTAGACCTCATGTGGCTGGAGTGTGTCAGCAGTTCCTGCAAGATGAAGGCATTGATGCTATGGACTGGCCCGCCCATTCCCCAGACCTGAATCCAATTGAGCACATCTGGGACATCATGTCTCGCTCCATCAACCAACCATCCATCCAAGTTGCACCACAGACTGTCCAGGAGTTGGCGGATGCTTTAGTCCAGGTCTGGGAGGAGATCCCTCAGGAGACCATCCGCCACCTCATCAGGAGCATGCCCAGGCATTGTAGGGAGGTCATACAGGCACGAGGCGGCCACGGACACTACTGAGCCTCATTTTGACTTGTTTTAAGGACATTACATCAAAGTTGGATCAGCCAGTAGTGTGTTTTTCCACTTTACTTTTGGGGGTGACCCCAAATTCAGACCTCCATGGGTTAATAAAATTGATTTCCATTGATAATTTTTGTGTGATTTTGTTGTCAGCACATTCAACTATGTAAAGAACAAAGTATTTAATAAGAATATTTCATTCATTCAGATCTAGGATGTATTATTTTAGTGTTCCCTTTATTTTTTGAGCAGTGTATATACACACACAGACACGACTCACA
The DNA here is from genome assembly GCF_028390025.1 of Pseudophryne corroboree. Classification (NCBI taxonomy): domain Eukaryota; kingdom Metazoa; phylum Chordata; class Amphibia; order Anura; family Myobatrachidae; genus Pseudophryne; species Pseudophryne corroboree. The sequence continues at coordinate 614,819,697 of NC_086447.1, forward strand.
GAATTATATAGATAGCTTTCCCAGTGAATTGTCATGGCTCCAGAAACACTATGTGACAACGCCTGGTGGGTCAGGGTCAGACTCATGAGATTCAGTTGTCTGCAGCATGCAGAGTCAGTGCTCATAGTGGGTCCCATCTCATAGTCAAGCAACAACGGCTGGTGCAACGACACTTGCTGCATCGCAGGCTGAGTGGTACCAGGTGGGAGCTGTCCTGTCTCCCATTGCAGGTGTTAGCAGGGCTCCAGGGACAGTGCCGATTAACTCTGCAGCAGCAGCGGGTGCGCCGCAGAGCTCCGTTGGAAGAGCAGTAGTCACAAGGAATCCTGCAGTGACCCACACAGATGCTGCTGGACATGTAGGTGCCCCTTCAGGGCTTGGGGCCTGGAGTCAGGTGTCTCCACTGCCTCTGGGAGTCCCCCCCACTGCCCGATGCATGACATAATGATGTAATGAAAAAGTGGGTAGGGCCACCGGTAAGAACAAGACTACCCGAAGCATCCTCAGGATTCTCTGGGAGGCTGTGCAAGCTGCAGTGTACGTCTGGTGCATCCAGGACCCCCGCTAGCCAGGTGTAAGGATGTAAGGACTGATGCAGTGTCGCTCACAGAGTCCTGCACTCTGTGTGAATGCACTACTCGCACAGCCCTAGTTATGGGCCTGCTTGCAAGAGATGGAAAACTTAGTATAGACAGATAATATCTAGTGTGAAATAATAAGAATTTACTTACCGATCATTCTATTTCTCGTAGTCCGTAGTGGATGCTGGGGACTCCGTCAGGACCATGGGGAATAGCGGCTCCGCAGGAGACAGGGCACAAAAAGTAAGCTTTTAGGATCACATGGTGTGTACTGGCTCCTCCCCCTATGACCCTCCTCCAAGCCTCAGTTAGGTACTGTGCCCGGACGAGCGTACACAATAAGGAAGGATATTGAACCCCGGGTAAGACTCATACCAGCCACACCAATCACACCGTATAACTTGTGATCTGAACCCAGTTAACAGTATGACAAACGTAGGAGCCTCTGAACAGACGGCTCACAACAAATAACAACCCGATTTTTTTGTAACAATAACTATGTACAAGTATTGCAGACAATCCGCACTTGGGATGGGCGCCCAGCATCCACTACGGACTACGAGAAATAGAATTATCGGTAAGTAAATTCTTATTTTCTCTAACGTCCTAAGTGCATGCTGGGGACTCCGTCAGGACCATGGGGATTATACCAAAGCTCCCAAACGGGCGGGAGAGTGCGGATGACTCTGCAGCACCGAATGAGAGAACTCAAGGTCCTCCTCAGCCAGGGTATCAAATTTGTAGAATTTTGCAAACGTGTTTGCCCCTGACCAAGTAGCAGCTCGGCAGAGTTGTAATGCCGAGACTCCCCGGGCAGCCGCCCAGGATGAGCCCACTTTCCTTGTGGAATGGGCCTTGACAGATTTAGGTTGTGGCAAGCCTGCCACAGAATGTGCAAGTTGAATTGTGCTACAAATCCAACGAGCAATCGTCTGCTTAGAAGCAGGAGCACCCATCTTGTTGGGTGCATACAATATAAGCAGTGAGTCAGACTTTCTGACTCCCGCCTTTCTTGAAATATATATTTTCAATGCCCGGACCACGTCCAACAACTTGGAATCCTCCAACTCGTTAGTACTCGCAGGCACCACAATAGGCTGGTTCAGGTGAAACGCTGACACCACCTTAGGCAGAAAATGAGGACGCGTCCGCAGTTCTGCCCTGTCGGTATGGAAAATCAGATATGGGCTCTAATATGATAAAGCCGCCAATTCTGATACTCTCCTGGCTGAAGCCAGGGCCAGTAGCATGGTTACTTTCCATGTAAGATACTTCATCTCCACCGATTTGAGCGGCTCAAACCAATGGGATTTTAGAAAATCCAAGACTACATTAAGATCCCACGGTGCCACTAGGGGCACAACCGGGGACTGTATATGTAGTACTCCTTTTACAAAAGTCTGGACTTCAGGAACTGAAGCCAATTCTTTCTGGAAGAAAATTGACAGGGCCGAAATTTGAACCTTAATGGACCCCAATTTGAGGCCCATAGACAATCCTGTTTGCAGGAAATGCAGGAATCGACCCAGTTGAAATTCCTCCGTGGGGGCCTTCCTGGCCTCACACCACGCAACATATTTCCTCCAAATGCGGTGATAATGTTGTGCAGTCACCTCCTTCCTGGCCTTTACCAGTGTAGGAATGACCTCTTCCGGAATGCCTTTTTCCTTTAGAATTCGGCGTTCAACCGCCATGCCGTCAAACGCAGCCGCGGTAAGTCTTGGAATAGACACGGTCCCTGCTGAAGCAGGTCCCGTCTTAGAGGTAGAGGCCACGGATCCTCCGTGAGCATCTCTTGAAGTTCCGGGTACCAAGTTCTTCTTGGCCAATCCGGAGCCACTAGTATCGTTCTTACTCCCTTTTGCCGTATAATTCTCAGTACTTTTGGTATGAGAGGCAAAGAGGGAACACATACACTGACTGGAACACCCACGGTGTTACCAGAGCGTCCACAGCTATTGCCTGAGGATCTCTTGACCTGGCGCAATACCTGTCCAGTTTTTTGTTGAGGCGGGACGCCATCATATCCACCATTGGTTTTTCCCAACGGTTCACAATCATGTGGAAGACTTCTGGATGAAGTCCTCACTCTCCCGGGTGTAGATCGTGTCTGCTGAGGAAGTCTGCTTCCCAGTTGTCCACTCCCGGAATGAATACTGCTGACAGTGCTATCACATGATCTTCCGCCCAGCGAAGAATCCTTGCAGCTTCTGCCATTGCTGTCCTGCTTCTTGTGCCGCCCTGTCTGTTTACGTGGGCGACTGCCGTGATGTTGTCCGACTGGATCAACACCGGCTGACCCTGAAGCAGGGGTTTTGCCAGACTTAGAGCATTGTAAATCGCTCTTAGCTCCAGTATATTTATGTGAAGAGACATCTCCAGGCTTGACCATACTCCCTGGAAGTTTCTTCCTTGTGTGACCGCTCCCCAGCCTCTCAGACTGGCATCCGTGGTCACCAGGACCCAGTCCTGTATGCCGAATCTGCGGCCCTCTAACAGATGAGCACTCTGCAACCACCACAGAAGAGACACCCTTGTCCGTGGCGATAAGGTTATCCGCTGATGCATCTGCAGATGCGATCCGGACCATTTGTCCAGCAGATCCCACTGAAAAGTTCGTGCGTGGAATCTGCCGAATGGAATCGCTTCGTAAGAAGCCACCATCTTTCCCAGGACTCTTGTGCATTGATGCACAGACACTGTCCCTGGTTTTAGGAGGTTCCTGACAAGTTCGGATAACTCCCTGGCTTTCTCCTCCGGAAGAAACACCTTTTTCTGAACCGTGTCCAGAATCATTCCCAGGAACAGCAGACGTGTCGTCGGGGTCAACTGAGATTTTGGAAAATTCAGAATCCACCCGTGTTGTTGCAGCACTAGTTGGGTTAGTGCTACTCCGTCTTCCAGCTGTTCTCTGGATCTTGCCCTTATCAGGAGATCGTCCAAGTAAGGGATAATTAATACGCCTCTTCTTCGTAGAAGGATCATCATTTCGGCCATTACCTTGGTAAAGACCCGAGGTGCCGTGGACAATCCAAACGGCAGCGTCTGAAACTGATAATGACAGTTTTGCACCACGAACCTGAGGTACCCTTGATGTGAAGGGCAAATTGGGACATGCAGGTAAGCGTCCTTTATGTCCAGGGACACCATAAAGTCCCCTTCTTCCAGATTCGCTATCACTGCTCTGAGTGACTCCATCTTGAACATGAATTTTTTTATGTACAGGTTCAAAGATTTGAGATTTAGAATAGGTCTTACCGAGCCGTCCGGCTTCGGTACCACAAATAGCGTGGAGTAATACCCCTTTCCCTGTTGTAGGAGGGGTACCTTGACTATCACCTGCTGAGCAAACAGCTTGTGAATGGCTTCCAATACCGTCGCCCTGTCCGAGGGAGACGTTGGCAAAGCAGACTTTAGGAACCGGCGAGGGGGAGACTTCTCGAATTCCAACCTGTAACCCTGAGATACTACCTGTAGAATCCAGGGGTCCACCTGTGAGCAAGCCCACTGTGCGCTGAAATTCTTGAGTCGACCCCCCACCGTTCCTGAGTCCGCTTGTAAGGCCCCAGCGTCATGCTGAGGGCTTTGGAGAACCCTGGGAGGGCTTCTGTTCCTGGGCAGGGGCTGCTTGCTGCCCTCTCTTACCCCTTCCTCTGCCCCGAGGCAGATATGACTGTCCTTTTGTCCGCTTGTTCTTATAGGAACGAAAGGACTGCGGCTGAAAAGACGGTGTCTTTTTCTGTTGGGAGGGGGTCTGAGGTAAAAAAGTGGATTTTCCGGCAGTTGCCGTAGCCACCAGATCCGATAGACCGACGCCAAATAATTCCTCCCCTTTATACGGCAATACTTCCATATGTCGTTTGGAATCCGCATCACCTGACCACTGTCGCGTCCATAAACTCCTTCTGGCAGATATGGACATCGCATTTACTCTCGATGCCAGAGTGCAAATATCTCTCTGCGCATCTCGCATATAAAGGAAAGCATCCTTTAATTGCTCTATAGTCAATAAAATACTGTCCCTATCCAGGGTATCAATATTTTCAGTCAGGGAATCCAACCAGACGACCCCAGCACTGCACATCCAGGCTGAGGCGATGGCTGGTCGCAGTATAACACCAGTATGAGTGTATATACTTTTCAGGGTAGTTTCCAGCCTCCTATCAGCTGGATCCTTGAGGGCGGCCGTATCAGGAGACGGTAACGCCACTTGTTTCGATAAGCGTGTGAGCGCCTTATCCACCCTAGGGGGTGTTTCCCAGCGCGCCCTAACCTCTGGCGGGAAAGGGTATAATGCTAATAACTTTTTTGAAATTAGCATTTTTCTATCTGGGTTAACCCACGCTTCATCACATACATCATTTAATTCCTCTGATTCAGGAAAAACTACAGGTAGTTTTTTCACCCCCCACATAATACCCCTTTTTGTGGTACTTGTAGTATCAGAGATATGCAAAGCCTCCTTCATTGCCGTGATCATATAACGTGTGGCCCTACTTGAAAATACGTTTGTTTCATCACCGTCGACACTAGATTCAGTGTCTGTGTCTGGGTCTGTGTCGACCGACTGAGGTAAAGGGCGCTTTACAGCCCCTGACGGTGTCTGAGACGCCTGGGCAGGTACTAACTGGTTTGCCGGCCGTCTCATGTCGTCAACTGATTTTTGTAATGTGCTGACATTATCACGTAATTCCATAAACAAAGCCATCCATTCCGGTGTCGACTCCCTGGGGGGTGACATCACCATTATCGGCAATTGCTCCGCCTCCACGCCAACATCGTCCTCATACATGTCGACACACACGTACCGACACACAGCAGACACACAGGGAATGCTCTTATCGAAGACAGGACCCCACTAGCCCTTTGGGGAGACAGAGGGAGAGTTTGCCAGCACACACCCAAGCGCTATAATATATATGGGAACAACCCTATATAAGTGTTGTTCCTTATAGCCGCTTAAATATATAAAAATATCGCCAAAATATGCCCCCCCTCTCTGTTTTACCCTGTTTCTGTAGTGCAGTGCAGGGGAGAGTCCTGGGAGCCTTCCTCACAGCGGAGCTGAGCAGGAAAATGGCGCTGTGTGCTGAGGAGAATAAGCCCCGCCCCCTATTCCGGCGGGCTTTTCTCCCGGAGTTTTAGACATTTGGCATGGGTTAAATACATACATATAGCCTTAATGGCTATATGTGATGTATTCTTTTGCCATTAAAGGTATTATATATTGCTGCCCAGGGCGCCCCCAGCAGCGCCCTGCACCCTCCGTGACCGTCTGGTGTGAAGTGTGTGACAACAATGGCGCACAGCTGCAGTGCTGTGCGCTACCTTCATGAAGACTGAAGAGCCTTCTGCCGCCTGTTTCCGGACCTTCAATCTTCAGCATCTGTAAGGGGGGTCGGCGGCGCGGCTCCGGGACGAACCCCAGGGTGAGACCTGTGTTCCGACTCCCTCTGGAGCTAATGGTGTCCAGTAGCCTAAGAATCCAATCCATCCTGCACGCAGGTGAGTTGAAATTCTCTCCCCTAAGTCCCTCGATGCAGTGAGCCTGTTGCCAGCAGGACTCACTGAAAATAAAAAACCTAAAAAACTTTTTCTAAGCAGCTCTTTAGGAGAGCCACCTAGATTGCACCCTGCTCGGACGGGCACAAAAACCTAACTGAGGCTTGGAGGAGGGTCATAGGGGGAGGAGCCAGTACACACCATGTGATCCTAAAAGCTTACTTTTTGTGCCCTGTCTCCTGCGGAGCCGCTATTCCCCATGGTCCTGACGGAGTCCCCAGCATCCACTTAGGACGTTAGAGAAAATACAGATAATAATAGTTAAGAAGAACCACAAACACAACCTCATCTAATATCAAGAACTAAGGTAGAAGAATAGACAGGAACACGCCAAATGTAAGGAGTACAGGGTAAAAGTCAGAGGATATGCTGATGTAACAATCCAAACCGATCAGGAGCACTCATAGGGCCTGATTCAGAGGTGGACGCAATGTCAATGTTTACAGAGTCGAGCAATTTTTATCTTGTACTGCGCATGCGCCACGTTTGAGTACAAATGGCAGTCTCAATGAGGATTTGGACGCAGAGTGATTGACAGTCAGTGTGTGCTTATGGGAGGAACACGCAGGTAGCTAGTCAAATGCAGGCATGTAGCAAGCGTTTTATTGTATGTGTCACTGCCAGCGACTGCATCATTGTATGTGTAGTTGTAGTGGTCCCAGTGGCTTTGTTGCTATGGGTTGCTCTCTTTGATGGTGTATCTTTGTATGCAAGTGGTGCATTAGAGATGCCGCGGGTGGGTATCTCTGTTCAAATGACAGCAGCTGCAGCGTTACCATATTTTCTCAGCTGCGTATGACAACTGCATCCACCTCTGAATCAGGCCCATAGTAAATAAACAGCAGGAACTATCACCGGCACAGGTAAATTTACAATGCAGTTATTTCAAACTTGGATAGTAGATTGATTAAAAACGGAGTTCCAGTCTTTTCCTAATGAATAATCAGCAACAACTGAGAGACAGTCTATAGAAACGAGAAGCTGCGTGTGTCTCCTAGGCAACCTTTCTGACTTATTCTGACAGTCAGACACTAAGATTTTTTTATGTTCATTTTTAGTCTCATATCGTAACTGTGATTTTATTGCAATCCAAATAATGATGCCTGATTCCAAATTAGGCATACAGTACAAATGTTTTCGGAGTATATCTTGCATATTTTCGCATTACACATGCTCCGGAACTAAGTTACAGCAAGTAGTAGTGATGCCGAGCATTTCAGCTGCATCCACTTGCAACTGAACGTGTACTATATTTGGGGTGGTATTCATGAGACCGACGGTCGGGAGACCGACAGTCACATGACCTCCTCCAGCCTCCCGACCCCACTATCCCGATGGTCGGCATGCCGACCAACAGGGACTATTTCCACTCGTGGGTGTCCACGACACCCATAGAGTGGGAATAGAACCCGTGGCGACCGCAGGTCGCCACCGAGCCCGCAGCGTGGCGAGCGCAGTGAGCCCGCAAGGGGCTTGCTGCACTCGCCTCTCCCCGCCGGGATCCCGGCGTCTGTAAGCTGACCTGCGGTCAGGAGACCGCCGGTCAGCCATACTACACCCCTATATTTGGGCTGTAATGGGTGTTCTCATGTAGGTAATATTCAGAGAAGTTTAGTCCATGGTATGACGGGTTATGCAAAATGTGTAAATATATATGTTTTTTAAATCAACTCTACATAAGACTATAATGGGTAAATGTAATAGCCTGTACACTGCAGGCATAGGCAGGTTCCTGGACAGTCTTCCGATGGTTTAAAGGGTATCCGGTTGATAGATAGACAGTGTCTAGTTAGACAGTCAATATATAGACACAATATGTTAGACAGAAATTAAGTTGACAGGGTCAAAAGGTCGACATGAAAATGGTCGACAAAAAAAAGATAAAACTGTTTTTTTTTTTTTTAAAGTAACATGTTTTTGAACTATTTCATACCTTCTCTATCCATGTCGGCACAGAGTTGGTTATAAACCTTGTGGCGAGCGAAGCGAGCCACCGTGCCCGAAGCGTGGCGAGCAAAGCGAGCCCCGCGAGGGTATGCCTTTCTACAATTGGGGGTCCCAGATGACAAAACTATCCACACAAACCACAAAAATGCAAAAAACATGGTGTCTACCTTTTTTATGTCGACCATTTCCATGTCGACCTTTTGACCTTGTCGACCTTGTGTACTGTCTACCTTTTTCATGTCGACCTTTTGACCCTGTCGACCTAATGTCTGTCTAACATATGGTGTCTATCTATTGACTGTCTAACTAGACACTGTCTATCTTTTATACCACACCCGGTTTAAAGTAGCATTCATGTAAAAGGCAAAACCGGGTGGCTTTGTCTTTTACATGAATGTTTTTATCACACTGAACCAGGTCAACACATACTGTACATTTTCACTGACAATTGCTACTCTGTACACTCATATAATGGTTTCTATCAGGTTGTGATAGAAATGGATGTTAGGCATTCCCTGTGATGTCTTCACATGTTCAGAATGAGATCCGGTGAAGATCCAGATGGTCGGGATCCCAGCAGTCAAAATACCGAAGCCGGAACGCAAACACTGATCGGAATGCCGCCACCGTCATCCTGAATGGGCACACCACCCCGGCGCGGGCATCACGACACCCTGGATCCTGACTGAGATGCTGCTGGGCCGCCGGAGAGGTAAGCTGCGGGGAGGCGGGTAAAATTTAGGCACCCCAGAAGAGGGTTAGGGTGTAGGGGAGGGAGGGTTAGGTTTAGGCTGCGGGAAGGGGGGGTAGGTTTAGACACCACCGAGGAGGGTTAGGGGCGATTAGAAGGGAGGGTTAGGGGGGCATTGGGGGAAGGTAAGTATACTTACCTTCACACTGTGGGGATTCTCATAGTCGGGATGCCACAGTCGGTATTCTCATCCTGACTGCGGCAATTCAAACCCAACTCGTTTAGAATACGTGGGTGCTATTTTTCTCATTCTTCATATGTGTGTCTATGTCATGTAGCCTGATTGCTACAGTAATTTACTTTTGGTTTTAACTTTGCTATACAGTTTCCAGTATTTCCCTGTGTACTCAGCTACTTACAGTAAAGTCTGGAGAAGCTTAGACCTGAACCTGTGCAGAGAGCGAGTAACAGAAGTTCTAAGATTTTTAGTTGATTATTTTAAGTGTTCCAATCAAATAGAAAGCTCTTTAGCTCTGAAATAATGTTACTTAACAGCACTGTGAGCCATGTACTTTCTACAAAATATTACATAAAATAAAAAATGTATGGTGCCTAATGCTAAAATGTATTTAATGTTCTCAAAACATGATACAATCAGACCACAATAACATGTCACTATCAAATCTATCTTTTCTACTATTTACAGATGCACACGTGTTTGTTTCAGGTTTGTTTCCTTTAAGATGAATGTAATACGAGATATATATATATATATATATATATATATATATATATATATATATATATATATATATATATAAAATAAGATTTTAAACCTACCGGTAAATCTTTTTCTCGTAGTCCGTAGAGGATGCTGGGGACTCCGCAAGGACCATGGGGATAGACGGGCTCCGCAGGAGACATGGGCACTTTAAGAAAGACTTTAGATCTGGTATGCACTGGCTCCTCCCTCTATGCCCCTCCTCCAGACCTCAGTTAGAGAAACTGTGCCCAGAGGAGACGGACAGTACGAGGAAAGGATTTTTGTTAATCCAAGGGCAAGATTCATACCAGCCACACCAATCACACCGTATAACTTGTGATATACTATCCAGTTAACAGTATGAAAACGACATAGCATCAGTCCAAGACCGATGAGACTATAACATAACCCTTATTTAAGCAATAACTATATACAAGTCTTGCAGAAGTAGTCCGCACTTGGGACGGGCGCCCAGCATCCTCTATGGACTACGAGAAAAAGATTTACCGGTAGGTTTAAAATCTTATTTTCTCTTACGTCCTTGAGGATGCTGGGGACTCCGTAAGGACCATGGGGATTATACCAAAGCTCCCAAACGGGCGGGAGAGTACGGATGACTCTGCAAAACCGATTGAGCAAACAGGAGGTCCTCCTCAGCCAGGGTATCAAACTTATAGAACTTTGCAAAGGAGTTTGAACCCGACCAAGTAGTAGCTCGGCACAGCTGTAGCGCCGAGACCCCTCTGGCAGCCGCCCAAGAAGAGCCCACCTTCCTAGTGGAATGGGCCTTAACTGATTTTGGCAGCGGCAATCCCGCCGTAGAATGCGCCTGCTGAATCGTGTTACAGATCCAGCGAGCAATAGTCTACTTTGAAGCAGGGGCACCAATCTTGTTGGTTGCATACATGACAAACAGTGCTTCTGTTTTTCTGACTGTAGCCGATCTGGCCACGTAAATTTTCAAAGCCCTGACCACATCAAGGGTGTCGGGATCCTCCAAGTCACGCGTAGCCACAAGCACCACAATAGTTCATATGAAAGGATGAAACCACTTTTGGCAGGAATTGAGGACGGGTCCGCAATTCCGCTCTATCCATATGGAAAACCAGATAGGGGCTTTTATGTGATAAAGCCGCCAATTCCGACACTCGCCTAGCTGAAGCCAAGGCTAATAACATGACCACCTTCCAAGTGAGATTTTTCAACTCCACCGTTTTAAGTGGTTAAAACCAGTGTGACTTAATGAAACTTAACACCACGTTAAGGTCTCAAGGCGTCACCGGAGGTACAAAAGGAGGCTGAATATGCAGTACTCCCTTCACAAAAAAGTTTGTACTTCAGGGAGAGAGGCCAATTCCTTTTGAAAGAAAATGGATAAGGCCAAAATCTGAACCTTAATAGATCCTAATTTTAGGCCGAAATTCACTCCAGTTTGCAGGAAGTGAAGGAAACGGCCCAGATGGAATTCTTTCGTAGGAGCATTCCTGGCCTCACACCAAGAAACATATTTTCGCCATATACGGTGAAAATGTTTAGATGTCATGTCCTTCCTAGCCTTTATTAGCGTAGGAATGACCTCATCCGGAATACCCTTATCCGCTAGGATCCGGCGTTCAACCGCCATGCCGTCCAACGCAGCCGCAGTAAGTCTTGGAATAGACATGGCCCCTGTTGCAACCGGTCCTGTCTTAGAGGAAGAGGCCACAAATCTTCTGTGAGCATTTCCTGCAGATCCGGATACCAGGTCCTTCGTGGCCAATCTGGAACAATGAGGATTGTTCTCATTCCTCTCCCTCCTACCATTCTCAACACCTTGGGTAAGAGAGGAAGAGGGGGAAATACATAGACTGACTGGAACACCCACGGTGTCACTAGGGCATCTACAGCTACTGCCTGAGGGTCTCTTGACCTGGTGCAATACCTCTGCAGCTTCTTGTTGAGGCGGGACGCCATCATGTCTATCTGTGGCAGTTCCCACTGACTTGCAATCTGTGCGAAGGCTTCCTAAAGAAGTCCTCTCTTGGATGCAGGTCGTGTTTGCTGAGGAAGTCTGCTTCTCAGTTGTCCACTCCCGGAATGAACTGCTGAAAATGCGCTTACATGATTTTCCGCCCAGCGGAGAATCCTGGTGGCTTCTGCCTTTTCCACTCTGCTCTTTGTGCCGCCTTGGCGGTTTACATGAGCCACTGCGGTGATGTTGTCTGACTGGATCAGAACCGGTAGGTCGCGAAGCAATGTTTCCGCTTGCCGAAGGGCGTTGTATATGGCCCTCAGCTCCAGGATGTTGATTTGAATACAAGTTTTTTGACTTGACCCAAAGACCTTGGAAGTTTCTTCCCTGTGTGACTGCTCCCCCACCTCGGAGGCTCGCGTCCGTGGCTACCAGAATCCAGACCTGGATAGCGAACCTGCGACCCTGCAGAAGGTGAGCACTCTGCAGCCACCATAGGAGAGACACCTGGCCCTAGGGGACAGGGTGATTAACTGATGCATCTGTATATGTGATCCGGACCACTTGTTCCGTAGATCCCATTGGAAAGTCCTTGCATGGAACCTGCCGAAGGGAATGGCCCCGTAAGATGCCACCATCTTTCTCAGGACCCGAGTGCAGTGATGCACTGACACCTGTTTTGGCTTTAATAGGTTTTTTACCAGAGTCATTAGTTCCTGGGCCTTCTCTATCGGAAGATAAACCCATTTCTGGTCCGTATTCAGAATCATACCCAAGAAGGGCAGACGAGTCATAGGAACCAACTGTGACTTCGGGATATTGAGAATCCAGCCGAGTTGCTGTGACACCTTCAGCGAAAGTGACACGCTGTTCAACAACTGCTCTTTTGATCTCGCCCTTATTAGGAGATCGTCCAAGTATGGGATAATTGTGACTCCTTGCTTGCGTAGGAGCACCATAATTTCCGCCAATTACCCTGAAACTGGTAATGACAATACTGTACCGTAATTCTCAGGTACGCCTGATGGGGTGGATAAATGGGAACATGAAGGTATGCAGCCTTTATGTCTAGATGCACCATAAAGTCCCCCCCTTCCAGGCTGGCGATGATCGCTCTGAGCGATTCCACCTTGAATTTGAACCTTTTCAAGTATAGGTTCAGAGATTTTAATTTTAAAATAGGTCTGACCGAACCGTCCGGTATCGGGACTACAGCCAAGGTTGAGTAATATCCCCTTCCTTGTTGAAGGAGGGGAACCTTGAGCACCACCTGTTGGAGATACAATGTGTGAATTGTATTTAATATTATCCCCATTTCTGGGGGAGAAGCCGGTAGGGCCGATGAGGCACCTCTTCGAATTCCAGCTTGTAACCCTGAGAAACAATTTCTATTGCCCAGGGATCCACCTGTGAGTGAACTCAGATGTGGCTGAAGAGTCGAAGACGTGCTCCCACTGGGGCGGACACCCTTAGCGGAGCCCCAGCGTCATGCGGTGGATTTAGTAGAGGCCGGGGAGGACTTCTGTTCCTGGGAACTAGCTGTGCCCTGCACCCTTACCTCTGGTAAGAAAGGACGCTCCTCGTACTTTCTTGTTTTTCTGTGACCGAAAGGACTGCATTTGATAATGTCGTGCTTTCTTAGGCTGTGAGGGAATATAAGGCAAAAGATCAGATTTACCAGCTATAGCTGTGGAGACCAGGTCCGAGAGTCCTTCTCCACACAATTCCTCACCCTTGTAAGGTAACCTCCATATGCCTCTTTTAGTCGGCATCACCTGTCCATTGCATGTTCCACAGGACACGTCTAGCAGAAATCGACATAGCGTTGACTCTAGAACCCAGTAGAGCAGTGTCTCTTTGAGCATGTCTTATATATAAGACAGCATCTTTTATATATGCTAGGGTCAAATAACATGGTATCCTTATCTAGGGTTTCAATCTCCGCTGATAAGGTATCTGTCCACGCTGCTACAGCGCTATAAACCCCTGCCGACACAATCGCCGGTCTGTGTAGTGTACCAGAATGTGTGTAAATGGACTTCAAAGTACTTTTCTGCATGCTATCTGCAGGATCCCTGAGGGTAGCTGTATCTTGGTATGTCAGCGCTACCTTTTGGGTAAACGTGTCAACGCCTTGTCCACCCTAGGGGAGGATTCCCATCGTATCCTGTCCCTAGCAGGGAAAGGATACGCCATGAGAATTCTTTTGGGAAACTGCAGTTTCTTGTCTGGAGATTCCCGCTCTTTTTCACACAATTCATTTGGTTCATGAGAGGGGGGAAAGGTTATCTCAGCTTTCTTCCCCTTAAACAAGTGTACCCTCGTGTCAGGGACAAATGGGTCATCAGTGGTATGCCAAACATCTTTTATTACAATAATCATAAATTGAATACTTTTCTGCCAGTTTTGGCTGTAACTTTGCATCATCGTAGTCGACACTGGAGTCAGACTCCGTGTCGGTATCAGTGTCTATTATTTTGGATAGTGGGCGTTTTGAGACTCTGAGGGTCCCTGCGACATAGGGACAGACATGGGTAGATTCCCTGTCTGTTCTCTAATCTTTTGTGCAATAAATTTACCTCAGCACTTAATTCCACATATCCAGTCAGGTGTCGGCGTTGTCGACGGAGACACCACACACACACATTTGCTCCATCTCCTCCTTAGAAGAGCCTTTTACCTCAGACATGTCGACACACACGTACCGACACACCACACACTCAGGGAATCCTCTTATCTGAAGACAGTTCCCCCCACAAGGCCCTTTGGAGAGACAGAGAGAGAGAGTATGCCAGCACACACCCAACGCTAATACCCCAGGAAAAACACACAATGTGTTTACCCAGTAGCGCTGTAATACTATTATTTGCTGCCAATTATGTGCCCCCCCTCTTCTCTGAAACCCCCTTTCACTGTGGATAAGCAGGGGAGAGTCCGGGGAGCTTCCTCTCAGCTGTGCTGTGGAGAAAATGGCGCTGGTGAGTGCTGAGGGAGAAGCCCCGCCCCCTCGGCGGCGGGCTTCTGTCCCGCTTAAATATAATAAAAACTGGCGGGGGCTCTTTATATATACAGTGCCTAGCTGTATATATATCTCTTTTGCCAGAAATGAGGTTTATATTGCTGCCCGGGGCGCGCGCCCCCCCCCCCCCCCCCTGCGCCCTGCACCCTTACAGTGACTGCCGTGTGTGAGGTGTGTGGGAGCAATGGCGCACAGCTGCACTGCTGTGCGTTACCTCAGTGAAGATCATGAAGTCTTCTGCCGCCTCTGAAGTCTTCTTTTCTTCTCATACTCACCCGGCTTCTATCTTCCGGCTCTGCGAGGACGGCGGCAGCGCGGCTCCGGGACGAACTCCAGGGTGAGACCTGTGTTCTGACTCCCTCTGGAGCTAATGGTGTCCAGTAGCCTAAGAAGCAGAGCCTTGAAACTCACAGAATTAGGTCTGCTTCTCTCCCCTCAGTCCCTCGATGCAGGGAGTCTGTTGCCAGCAGGCTCCCTGAAAATAAAAAACCTAACAAATATACTTTCTGTCAGAAATCTCAGGAGAGCTCTCTGAAAAGCACCCAGTCTCCACTGGGCACAGTATCAAACTGAGGTCTGGAGGAGGGGCATAGAGGGAGGAGCCAGTGCACACCAGATCTAAAGTCTTTCTTAAAGTGCCCATGTCTCCTGCGGAGCCCGTCTATCCCCATGGTCCTTACGGAGTCCCCAGCATCCTCAAGGACGTAAGAGAAATATATATAATATACATTCTCACCTAGTTCTATGTTGTGGGTGTAGTATATAAACTCCATCAGGGTACTTTTCAGTAACTGTTTCACGGTCCAAATTAACCAAAGCTCGTGCAGCGTGTGAGGACTGAATCACATAAGGGGACTTCAATGCTTCAGCCAGTATAGAAACCCAACCTGGAGACATAAGAATTTACAGCACTGAATGGAAATGGTTACAGATACTGTATCTCAGTACATTTTGTGCGATTTATTCATTATAGGCATGCTGCTTTCTATATTTTAAAATAAACACTTCCAAAGCTTGAAAAAGGAGCATCACATGTGTTGTGTGTAGTTTAGGGTGCCTAGCCCAAGTCTCACCAGATATGTTTAATGAAATCAATATCAGATTTGAATGGGGGGGTCCTAAAATCTTGGTGGACTGATGTCCCAATTATCATGTCTGCGGTCATATAAAGAAAACAAAAAAACATACTGTATGAAACAGATATAATCCAGTTGCCTTGGCCTGCAAATGTTGAGAACTGTACAATTTTACCATCTTTATGTACACCCATTATTATTAGAATATGGGAGAGGGGTTAATACTGTATGCAGCTAGTGTGCATGGTATTGCATTTTAGTGTAAATCTGGTAATAGTGCAGCCAACATGGAGGAGGGCAGAAATGATTGCACGATAATTGGAGTACCTTCGTACAGTGCAAGATTTTTGGAGACAATTTCCCATTTCCATTGGTTAAATGATGATTGAGAGGATCAGAGTGGTTGTGAATGAATATCGCTCAGATGCATATCCTGATTGATAATCATTCAGAATTTTAATTTCATTGGCTGATCGGAAACCATTATTGTTCAGTGTATGGTCAGCCTAAGGGATAAACTAGAACCTGAAAAGAACTGGGTCACAGTGCTCCCAACAGTGTTTTTCGCTGATGGTACTCAACAGTAAATTCTACCGGAATTTTTTGTATAATTTTTAATTCTTATATCTAATCCCTGAAACAAGAGAAAACCAGTCAAATAATTTCTGAAATGAATAAAATAAGGGTGCAAAGACTTGTCCATAGTATAGAAAAATGACAATAAATCTTGTATCAACTTTTACCTTTAGATGAGTATCTTTATCATTTTTCATACAAGAAAAGCAGGAATTGTAAAAAGATTAAGCATCAGTATTATTAAATAATAAAAAATTAAGCAAATACTTTGTTTGACATACATAAAAATTCAAGCCTGTTGACTGAAAATTGTGTAGGTGTATAAATAACAACCAATAATCCTTGATTCTAGAAAAAATTGGCATTATGTGCAAGGTGAGGAAATTGTTATTTTACATAGCCACCAGTGAAAAATGTTCTCACAAGGGAAGACCTGACAAGCAACATCCTGCCGGGCTCTGTATTATTAGAACGCATGAGTCATGTACCCATGCCAGTGGCTGGCTGAGCAGTACAGGAGATTTAGCAACAGCTTGGTTATTATTAAAAGTAGCAACATGACTCTTTTGTTTGTGCATATGTTAACATGCCAAGTGGACTGTGGACATATTTTAATTAGCGTGTAATAAAAGGAAAATACCATACAAAGTAGTAAAACTAGATTATGCTAGATAATTGCACAGTATGGTGTATTGCACAAATGAAACATTTTGACGCATTTTGCGGAAACAGTGGAGCTTTGCCAGCTTTCATCACCTGAGTCCACGATGTTTGAGTGCAGATGTTCATATAAGGCCAGGTTTCCTATTATACGTATTATGCTCCTTTGTATTTTCTGAGAATCCTTGCGGAGTAAATATATTTTCTGAAGCAGCTGTAATCCTCTGTTTGTCACAATTTTGTCAACATGAGTAGATATCTGCATTGAGCAAAGGAATGATAAGCAGTAAAACGATGGCTGATAATAACGGCTAAGAAATCATGTGTAAATAATTGCCCTTGCTTATAGAAGCTGCTGTAAGGCTTTCACACTTAAAATGTTGACTACAGTAATATAGATTATTCCCTTAACCTGTCCAATCACTGTAATCTGAGCAGTTTTCAAGCAGTTTAAAAAAATTAAAATAAAATAAAACTATTAAATAAATATGCCTGCTGTAAGGCAGCCATCAATTTACAGGGATTAAATAAAGTGAATGGAAAGAAATGGCATTCATTCCACTCGTTCATTATTCTCATTAACATACACACACTCCTGTAATGCTCATAAATTATGCTTGGTGGAACAGCAGAGCTGATGACTATGCTCATATTTTTACATATTTATGTAAAATAGAGGCACAATCATGAGTTAAGTGTTTCCCCTCTTTGTATAATCTGTTATAAGGTATGCAGCTTTCCTGTGCATTGTGAATTTTGTGCTCTTCAGCTATGTTTAGCATTGCAGAAAATTGTAAGTGTTCAAGTGTGCACTTTGTGCGGCTTTGTGCTATTATGTTGTTCTGATGCACTATATTTTGGTTTCATTAAGCCATCTGCATTACTTCAACTGACCACACACAGGCTGATCAATGCTGTATGACCTAAACGCCACATAAGGACCAACCTGGCGAGATCAGGCAGTTCCGTACTCAGGATCAATAAACTCAGAGGATGAAAGTGATCATTTGCCCGATGGATTTTAAGGTAAGCAATCTTTCAGGGATATCAGGGACATTTGCAACGATCATCTGAGATAATGCTGTGACTGTAGCAAGCTTAAGCTACATTAGGACAGAGTACTGTAATTTAACTTTAGGTAATTCAATATTCAGGACAAGCAATAACATCAAAATTAAACAAGCAATGAGCAACTGTTTTAAGTTAATTGCAGCTATTCAAAGAGTTTAAATAATTTATTTTCCCAATAAAACTAATTTTCTTTTAGAAACTGGTTTACATCTATCATTGCTGTTAAAAATGTTGAGCTTTAGGCCACTGAAAAGCGACACTTGCAAAAGTAGTAGTAAATGTACCCTTTGGCATTCTTTTTCTGAAGCCATTCATTGCTTGACTTGAATGTGCGTTTTAGGTTGTTAACATGTTCGAAGATAAAACTCCTCTTCATCTGTTTAACAGGGGCCAGCAAATTTTATTCCACAATCTATTCATATATGGAGTTATTCATTATGCTCTCTATCCCTGACTAGAGCTCCTTTCCCTGCTGTGAAGCAGCCGCAAAGCACCACACTGCCAGCACCACCACCATGCGTCACAGTAGGCATGGTGTACTTTGGGTGATTATGCCAATATCAGCGGCACCTTGGTATTATATTGTGCTCATTGTGTAAAAATAGTATACATACGTAGACCTACAAAGTTATTTGTACTGTGTTACCTTATAGCTAAAAGTAATACCGGAACCAAAACCAAACAAGCAGCTCATAGATTTGTTGGGACGACTGGTGAAGAGACAACAGCTGAGCATTACCTTGGAATGCTTCAATAACGCCTGTAAGCTGAACACTTCTTGTTTCTCTGAAGGGATTGAGCTGAGACTTTCGGCATACGGCAATCCATTGCCACCAAAACTCCACAATCCTCTCTGAAATAAAACACAGATCATTACATGACTGTACATTCAACCTTATACGATATACATTCAGCACGTCGAAATTCCGAATGTTGACATTGTCCAAATGCCAAAATAATTAGGATAGGCTGCAGTTAGGGTTAGTTAATAAGTCTATGGAAAAAGCATGGTCAACATGCCGAATGTCAACATTCACAAAGTATGTAGACATTCTGGCAATGCTGGCATTATGTCAGTGTCCTCATTCCGAATGTCGACCTTTTGTACTAACTACACCATTTATACCAAGTACATTCACCACATATATTTTTTATAGACCATGAGGAAAAAAATATAGTACATTTATATATTTTTCATTATGCATTGTCCGCATGTGCACCACGGAGCTAGATCTGCACCCATTGGTGAGAGATCTAAAGCTGTATTTTCTCTTTCCACTTTCAACAGTGATTGTCTGTCTGTAACAGATGTGAAAATGAACTACAGTACAGTATACAAACATGTACTGTACTCCTTTCTGGAAACCTGAAGTGGGTTATAACTACTCAACTACAGTAATGCTAGCAAAATGCTGTAAGAGAGAAAATCCCTAGCTAAAATACGAGATACTAATGCATAGTCTATACATTATTTTACCAGTTAAATAAGCTATCACTGTATTCAAATGAAAATACTTTCCTCTGGGGGTTGTGACGGGCATGTGACATTTACATGTAGACAGCACTATCAGAACTTATCTGATGTAAGAGTATGTAAAAAATTGTTTTTATTTCACCTAGATGGAACAACCTGGCTGCTAGCATTTGTCTGATATGTGACCTTAGCTATACACAGACTTGGTAGGAGGAAAAATGATGCCTCTTGGAGTCTGTCAGGTCCGGGTGTTTTTGTGAATCCGTTAACCTGGAACCAACCACAGGGGTAGGTGCTGGGGTATGAAGAAAACAGGGAGGACGAAGGAAGTTCCGTTTCATATATTTATTAAAGTAACAATTCAGTAAGGAGTTAAATGACTAGTTGTTAATCATCATTATACTGAAGTATTGCAGGAATGACAGAAATAATATGCAAGAGAAAACTCAGAAATAAATAAAAGAAATGTTCATGGAAACATATGCAAAAACAAGCTGAAGAATAAATGTTGAATTGTCCAAATATAAACAGGCTTTGATGCTGAACTGCAGATTGTGTTTAACTGGTTAATGCAGACATGGAGAATTAACTGTAAGAATTTGCAATGGAGTTTTAAGAGTTAACTGAGAGACTGTGAAGAATTATCCTTGTAATGACAACATAGAAAAAGTACTGAATTGGGTTACTTGCGGGTTCCGGAGATCACTGTGAAACTGTAGTAGATGGCGAGGTGATGAATGGGTTAAATGCAGAGTTGAACAAACGAACAGCTGAGGGAATTGGAATCCTCCAGACTTTGTATGATAGGCAGACAGACAAGGTAACCTCATGCAGGACACTGGGAATCCAAGTGTTTCCAATAGGTGTGCAATTGACTGATAGCACAATGGAGAGCCGGTAGATCTTTGGCAGTGAAGGCTGCAAAACGGACCTCTGGGAACGGAGGCGATATCTGGACCACGGGAATCACACAGGAATGCACGGAGAGAGTTCAGAGCTAGAGCACAGCTTTGATACAACAAAGCACTGGCCCAGAGTGACATAATCCCAGCCTACTTAAAGGCAGCACAAGCACGGGATTGGCTTACACCTGCCCACAGGTGTTTTCACAAGTGCTCAGTATTAGCTATTTGGTCTCCAACATGGCCACCTCCTATACAGCAGACACACCGCAGTGCCTTAGGCCATTTGGTCCCCGCACTCACAGTTCCCAGACTCTGCATTACCTGTGCCATTGATCACGCCGTGTCCCCACACGGGCGCACAGCACCGCGAGCAACCGCACTGGCAACGGATGAACCCCAGAACCCGCAAAGGTGAGAGACCGGTTCGTGACAGTACCCCCTCTTCTACGGGTGGTCTCCGAACACCTTTGAACCTTGTCAGGATTTTTGAAGAAGTATTTCTGTACCAGTCTTGGAGCATGAACATCTTCAGAGAAAACCCAGGATCTCTCCTCCGGGCCGTAACCCTTCCAGTCGACCAGAAACTGTAAACGTCCATATCGGGAACGTGAGTCCACAATCTCTTTAACTTCAAATTCCTCATTCTGCAAAGAGTGAACTTTAGGAGATTTGGACTGGGTAGTACGGAACTTATTGAGAATCAAAGGCTTCAGTAAAGATGTATGAAAGGCGTTAGGAATTCTCAAAGACGGTGGCAGCTTGACTTTGTATGACACAGGGTTGAGTACCTTTACAATGGGAAATGGACCAATAAACCTGGGAGCAAATTTCTTAGAAGGAACTTTGAACTTGAGATTGCACGTAGAAATCCAAACTTGGTCTCCCACTTTGTAATTCGGTACAGCTTTACGTTTTTTATCTGCAAAAGATTTATAACGAGCGGAAGTTTTGACCAAGGACTTACGTACACAACTCCAGATGCTAGATAGACGTTGAAGCTCTTGATCTGCCGCTGGGACCTCTAGGGCTGGCAATGGATGAAACTCTGGCACACGAGGATGAAAGCCGAAGTTAATATAAAAGGGCGTAGATTCTGAAGATGAATGGAAGAGATTATTATGAGCAAATTCTGCCAATGGAAGGTAGTCAACCCAGTCATCCTGTGAGGACGATATATATAGCCGGAGAAATGTTTCAAGGTCTTGGTTGACTCTCTCAGTTTGTCCATCTGTCTGAGGATGATATGCAGAAGAAAAGTTCAACTTGACATTTAAAGATGAACAAAGCGACCTCCAAAACTTGGCCACAAACTGTGTTCCCCGATCAGAAACAATTTCTCGAGGAAGGCCATGCAACTTGAAGATTTCAGAGATGAACAATCTGGCTAGTAAAGGGGCTGATGGTAACCCAGTTAATGGAATGAAATGTGCCATTTTCGAAAATCGATCCACTATCACCCAAATGGTATTTCGCCCTTTTGATGGAGGTAGATCGGTCACGAAATCCATTGAGATATGAGTCCATGGTTGTTTGGGTATGGATAGTGGATGTAACAAACCTGGTGGAGAACTTCTTGGACTCTTATGTTGGGCACATTTAGGACATGCTGCTATAAACTCTTGGACATCGGCTTTGAGACGTGGCCACCAATAAGACTGTTGAATAAACTTGAGAGTCTTTAGAACCCCAGGATGACCCATGAAGGAAGAGGAGTGAGCCCAGGTAAGCAGCCGTTTTCGAAGACTTGTGGCGACAAAGGTCTTGCCAGGCGGAGGAACTGGAGAGGTTCGAGTCATTAAAAAGGACCTAGGATTCACAATGGCTTGATTCGTGGTAGCATCATTTAATTCAGAAGAAGCAAAGGACCGGGAAAGAGCATCTGCCTTTTTGTTCTGAGACCCTGGACGATAGGTGAGTTTGAAATCAAATCGTGAGAAGAAAAGCGCCCATCGGGCTTGTCGTGGATTCAAACACTGAGCTGACTGCAGATACAGAAGATTCTTATGATCAGTATAAACTGTAATGCGATGTTGAGCTCCTTCTAGAAGGTATCTCCACTCCTCAAATGCCAACTTGATGGCAAGTAACTCTTGCTCACCGATTGCATAATTACGTTCTGCCGGGAGGAACTTACGGGAGAAATATCCGCAGGGATGGACCTTTTTATCTTCAAAGACTTGTGACAACACAGCTCCTACTGCTTCTGTAGATGCATCCACCTCTAGTAGAAAGGGACGATTCAGATCAGGCTGTCGAAGAATGGGGGCTGACACAAAGGCTTGCTTTAAATCAGAGAAGGCTTTGATTGCTTCTGAAGACCAGTTCGTAGGATTTGCTCCCTTACGAGTTAGGGCTGTGATGGGAGCAGCTAACGTAGAATAATTCTTAATGAATCTCCTATAGAAATTAGCAAAGCCGAGAAATCGCTGAATCCCCTTGAGAGTTGTAGGAGTGGACCAATCTCGGATAGCTTGTACCTTACCGGGATCCATACATAGCTCTGATCCAGAAATGATGTAACCAAGGAACGGTATGGAAGATACTTCAAAAGTGCACTTCTCTAACTTACAATAAAGTTGATTTTTCCTCAGACGTGTCAGTACCTCTTTAACTTGGTGACGGTGAGACTTTATATCCCTAGAGAATATTAGGATATCATCCAGGTACACTACTAGACACTTGTAGAGAAGATCACGAAAAAGTTCATTCACATAGCTTTGAAAAACTGCAGGTGCATTACAAAGACCGAAAGGCATTACAAGGTATTCGTAATGCCCATCCCGGGTATTAAAAGCAGTCTTCCACTCGTCCCCTTCTCGGATGCGGATTAAATTGTAGGCCCCTCGGAGATCCAGTTTTGTAAACACAGTAGCTCCTTTTACCCGGTCAAATAATTCTGGAATTAAGGGTAATGGATACTTGTTTTTCACAGTGATCTCATTGAGTCCACGGTAATCTATGCATGGTCGTAACCCACCGTCCTTCTTAACGAAAAAGAATCCGGCTCCTGCAGGTGAAGAAGATGGTCTGATAAATCCTTTGGTTAGATTTTCTTGTATATAATCAGACATAGCTTGCGTCTCTGGGATGGATAGCGGATAAATTCGTCCCCTAGGAGGTGTTTTACCCGGAACCAGGACAATTGGGCAGTCCCATTCGCGATGAGGAGGTAGAGAGTCTGCTGCTTGTTTACTGAAAACATCCGCAAAGGATTGATACACCGGAGGTAGGTCGGGAAGGCTGATTGACCGGAGAGGTACAATTGAGGCTAAACAGTTCTTGGTACAAGATTTACCCCATGAAAGGACTTCCATGGTTTGCCAATTAAGTTGAGGGTTATGTTTCTGCAGCCAAGGTAAACCAAGTATCACATCTTGAGAGGCTTTGGGAATCACGTAGAAGGAGAGGTATTCGGAATGGAGCACACCAACTTTCATCTTGAGACATACGGTTCGATGAGTAATTATACCATCTGGAATTCGACTTCCATCCACTGCTGTAACGGCAACTGCTGCTTCCAGAGGCATGGTTTGAACTTTAGACCGCATGACAAAGGCTAAGGAGATGAAGTTCTCGGCTGCCCCAGAATCTAGGAGAGCTGAAACTTTCACTGTAGAACTTGGCACTTCTAATTGAATAGACAAGGTTGGCTCTTTCCCAGAACGTGATTCTAGAGTAACTCCTAGCTTAACCTCTCTTGAATAAGCTAGGAGCGAGAGTTTCCCGGTCGGAGTTTGCAGAATTTAACTAAGTGTTCAGAGGACCCACAGTACATGCAGAGGTTACCCTGTCGACGACGAAGTCGTTCCTCTTCTGTGAGGCGAGAGCGCCCAATCTGCATAGGTTCGTCTGTCGTTACCGGAGACTGTGATGAAGAATCTTGTCGAGGCCTAGGATGATAACGTGGACTGGATCGCTCTGCCCTGGATTTCTCTAAACATCGCTCCCTGTAGCGTAGGTCAAGTTTGTTACAGAGAGAAATCAATTCATCCAGTTTAGTTGGCACATCCCGGATAGTTAAATCGTCCTTGATTCTCTCAGAAAGTCCATTCCAAAACGCGGCGATCAGGGCCTCCTCATTCCAGTTTAACTCTGAAGACAACGTGCGAAACTGAACAATATATTGATTGACAGGACGTAAACCTTGACGTAGACGGAGAATCTCCAAAGATGCTGAGGTGGTCCTGCCGGGTTCGTCAAAGATTCTCCGGAAAGAAGATACAAACTCTTTGTAATTAGAGAGGATAGGATCACCTCTCTCCCATAATGGTGATGCCCACTCCAGAGCCTGACCGGAGAGGAGGGCAATAATATATGCGACCTTAGAACGAGCTGATGGGAAACTGGCGGACATCAGTTCGAACTGGATCTCGCATTGATTCAGGAATCCCCTGCAAAGTTTTGGAGTTCCGTCAAACTTACTCGGAGAGGGTAACTGCAAGCGGGACGTAGGCAGCATCACAGGAGAAGCTGTAGTGGTAACTGGGACAACCGGAGTTGGAATCTGGACTTGAGACGTTTTAATTGCTGTATGAAGAGTCTCTAAACGGTCTGCCATAGTTTGCATAAACTGCACTATTTGTGTCTGTATAGACTCCTGGTTTTCCAGACGGGAAAGGATATTTGACGTAGCACCGCCTCCTGCGAATTGGTCACTTGACGGATCCATGTGGCCAGTGCTTACTGTCAGGTCCGGGTGTTTTTGTGAATCCGTTAACCTGGAACCAACCACAGGGGTAGGTGCTGGGGTATGAAGAAAACAGGGAGGACGAAGGAAGTTCCGTTTCATATATTTATTAAAGTAACAATTCAGTAAGGAGTTAAATGACTAGTTGTTAATCATCATTATACTGAAGTATTGCAGGAATGACAGAAATAATATGCAAGAGAAAACTCAGAAATAAATAAAAGAAATGTTCATGGAAACATATGCAAAAACAAGCTGAAGAATAAATGTTGAATTGTCCAAATATAAACAGGCTTTGATGCTGAACTGCAGATTGTGTTTAACTGGTTAATGCAGACATGGAGAATTAACTGTAAGAATTTGCAATGGAGTTTTAAGAGTTAACTGAGAGACTGTGAAGAATTATCCTTGTAATGACAACATAGAAAAAGTACTGAATTGGGTTACTTGCGGGTTCCGGAGATCACTGTGAAACTGTAGTAGATGGCGAGGTGATGAATGGGTTAAATGCAGAGTTGAACAAACGAACAGCTGAGGGAATTGGAATCCTCCAGACTTTGTATGATAGGCAGACAGACAAGGTAACCTCATGCAGGACACTGGGAATCCAAGTGTTTCCAATAGGTGTGCAATTGACTGATAGCACAATGGAGAGCCGGTAGATCTTTGGCAGTGAAGGCTGCAAAACGGACCTCTGGGAACGGAGGCGATATCTGGACCACGGGAATCACACAGGAATGCACGGAGAGAGTTCAGAGCTAGAGCACAGCTTTGATACAACAAAGCACTGGCCCAGAGTGACATAATCCCAGCCTACTTAAAGGCAGCACAAGCACGGGATTGGCTTACACCTGCCCACAGGTGTTTTCACAAGTGCTCAGTATTAGCTATTTGGTCTCCAACATGGCCACCTCCTATACAGCAGACACACCGCAGTGCCTTAGGCCATTTGGTCCCCGCACTCACAGTTCCCAGACTCTGCATTACCTGTGCCATTGATCACGCCGTGTCCCCACACGGGCGCACAGCACCGCGAGCAACCGCACTGGCAACGGATGAACCCCAGAACCCGCAAAGGTGAGAGACCGGTTCGTGACAGAGTCATGGATTTAGATAATGATCTCTTATCTGGAAAACCAGAAAAGATTTCCCCTATGGCGCTGCAATGGAAACAGCAAAAGATAGAAACATAGAATTTGACGGCAGATAAGAACCACTTGGCCCATCTAGTCTGCCCCTTTTTTTTTTATCCTTTAGGCAATCTCAACCCTTTTTGAACCTTAATTCTTTGTAAGGATATTCATATGCCTATCCCAAGCATGTTTAAATTGCTCTACAGTCTTAGCCTCTACCATCTCTGATGGGAAGCTATTCCACTTCTCCACTACCCTTTCTGTGAAGTAATTTTTCCTTAAATTTCCCTTGAACCCCCCCCCCCCCCTCCAGTCTTAGTGTATGTCCTCGAGTTCTAATATTTCTCTTCCTTTGAAGAATGTTTCCCTCCTGAACTTTAAGACCCTTGATATGTCTGAAAGTTTCTATCATGTCCCCCCTTTCCCTGCTCCCCTCCAAACTATACATGTTAAGATCTTTTAGCCTTTCCGGGTAAGTTTTGTGATGTAGGCCATGCACCATTTTAGTTGCCCTTCTTTGTACACTCTCTAATGTATTTATGTCCTTCTGGAGATATTGTCTCCAGAACTGGACACAGTATTCCAGATGGAGCCGCACCAATGACCTATATAGTGGCTTTATCACTTCTTTTTTTCCTACTACTGATTCCTTTCCCTATGCAACCAAGCATCTGACTTGCCTTTCTCATTGCTTTGTTGCATTGCTTTCCTGTCTTCAAGTCACTTGAAATAGTGACTCCTAAATCCCTTTCCTCCTCAGTAGTTTCCATTATAGTACCCTTGATACTATATTTAGCCTTTGGGTTTTTGAGACCCAAGTGCATGAGTTTGCATTTTTTAGCATTAAACTGTAGTTGCCACGTTCTTGACCATTTCTCAAGCCTACCTAGGTCATCAATCATTTGTTTTACCCCTCCCGGTGTGTCTACCCTGTTGCATATCTTTGTATCATCTGCAAAAAGGCATACCTTCCCTTCAATACCATCTGCAATGTCACCAACAAAGATATTAAAGAGAACTGGACCAAGTACAGATCCCTGAGGTACTCCACTGGTAACATTTCCCTCCATAGATTGCACTCCATTAACTACAACTGTCTGTTTCCTATCCTGCAACCAGGTTCTTATCCATTTAACTGTTTTATAATCCACCCCCACGCTTTCAAGTTTATTTAGCAGTCTGCGATGTGGGACAGTGTCATATGCCTTACTAAAGTCTAGATATGCTACATCTACAGCTCCCCCTTGATCTATTATTTTCGTCAAAGAGTCAAAAAAGTCAATAAGATTTGTTTGGCATGATCTCCCGCCAGTAAATACATGCTGTTTTGGATCCTGTAAGTTGTTTGATTTAAGATATTCCACAACTCTTTCTTTTAATAGTTTTTCCATTACTTTCCCTACTACTGATGTAAGGCTTACTGGTCTGTAGAAACTTGCTTCTTCCTTACTTCCACTTTTGTGCAGTGGAACTACATTTGCTCTTTTCCAGTCCTCTGGAATAGCACCTGTATTTAGTGACTGGTTAAATAATTCTGTTAAAGGTGTAACCAGCACATCTTTTAGCTCTTTGAGTATCCTTGGGTGTATCCCATCTGATCCCATTGATTTATCTACTTTTAGTTGTGAAAGTTCTGTTAGGACCTTCTCCTCTGTAAATGTACTTTCACCGGGTCTATGGGCTATGTGGGCACGATTTAGTTACATAGTCCGCGCATGTCCATCACGCCGTGTCAGACAGTCTATTGGTGTCACCGTCAACACGTGCAGCGGAGTTCATTACGCCAGGTCACGTGACTCCATTGTTGTCAGTGAGGCCTATGTTATGGGGGCATTATGTATCCGGATCACGTGGTCCGACGTCTAACACGCTGGGTCACGTGGTGTCTTTACCCGGCGGCATTGGGTCTGGTACATGCTAGTGGGGGTGTTCCCGCTCGCGTCACTCTGACGAGTTATATGATGCCAGCATTTTGTTGCCATGTAACCATGGTGACCAGCCTCTGCATGAGTTTTTTCATTCAAACCGCGGGATATAGTATTGCCGCGAAAATCGGGTGAACCTTCTGTTTAGTAACTTGATCATTGGTACACAATGATGTCAATCATGTACCCTGACACCCTTTTGATTGGTTCACTAATTTAAATCAATTAGATGCATACACTATTTATAGGATCATGTGTATTGTGATGTTTGTTTGTGCACCACAGCTGACCAGGAGCTGAATTCTACATGTCAGTGGTATGTTATATGATTTATATGCTTTTTACTATGTGGATTTTAATTGCAAAATTATGGATTATTTGAATCTATATATTTTTATATTTCTGCATTTTATAGGTACTCACACTGGTAATCTTGATAAAGACGCCGCAGAGCATTGAAACGCGTTGATACAGTGTGATACGTGGCGTTCAACCAGCACCATTCATATATGTGAATCTGTTTGACATATTAATATCCGGATTATATATATGTCAACTGTTTAACATCGTTCCCATCTATGGTATGGCTGTTTGTTCACCACTCTGAATTTTTTTAAACTCTTAAATAAATGAGTTTCTGTTCCTAATGTTGGTCCCTTTCTGGTTTTATAACTATGTTATGAGGGAAATTGGCTCCCACCTATACAGTGAAGATTGACTTTGCGCCTTAAAGAAACCTTTACGTGTTTTACATCATTTTAATAAAAGTAAGCATACATGTAAGGACCCTTTTTTGACAAGTCTTCAAAAACATAATTTGGGTGACCTTTCTCAGATGGAGGTGGATCTTGGATTTGGGACTGTTTTGCCACCATTACCATCTTTCTACACATTGGGAAGAACTTAATTAATTTATTCTTTGCAGTACTACACTATGTTGTGTTTTATTTTTGTTTCATGTTGGTTTGACTATCTCCATACTTACATTGTGAGGACCATTGGACAGTTTGGACATTTGGACGCACAAAGTGAGACTGTACTTTTCATTTTTCTATCTCTTATCTGGAACCCAGCAATAAAACTGGAGGATGAGAAGACTTAATTATCAAACAGCCAGTCCAGGTCAGGAAGGTATAAGAAGGTTATGTGAATCTCACTTCTAAGGAGGAATGGAATGTTGTGCCCATCTGGGCTAACCCCCCTCCCCTATATAGTGCAGGACCACTACTTGGAGGGAGTGTATGATTCCTAAATGTGCAGTGTCCAGCAACGAGATAGTTAAAACAAAAAGATAGGAGAGAACGAGTACAGCTGTGAGAGTATAATTGTACTTCTCCCTCAATGTTGGGTGTTCATTACTTGGGGGAAATCAGCCACCAGCAAGAGATGCACCATCCTAAAGTGTGGTGTCTCCCACAACGGAGACCCTTAAGATCTTTTGGTGTATATGCAATAGCGGGCGAATTGGCAAAAAAGGCGAATTCCGGGACGTTTTCGCCTCCAAAAATCAATTCGCCTATGCAGTGCAGTCATTTTTCGCAAAAAAACGGCCCGTCAAAATTCGCCTTTTCTCAATTCGCCTTTTTCCGAATTCGCCTTTTCTGCAATGGTACAGATGCTGCAATTCGCCTCCAGCATATTCAATTCAAGTTTGGAAATTCGCCTGCAGTGCTTTTAGACAGCAAATTCGCGATTTTCAATCCGCCACACTTTGGAGGGTGAAAACAAATAAAAAAATTTTAAACATGGTTTTTTTGGTGTTTTTTTTTTTGGGAATAGCAGATCTATTTATCTTAGAAGGGATTAGGTTTTTTTTTTTTTTTGGGGGGAGGCACAAATATTATTTATATATTTTTTAAAATAATATTTTTTTTTTTTATTTTTATTTTATTGCTGGAACGGTAAAATCTGAAAAAAAAATGGCGTGGGGTCCCCCCTCCAAAGCATAACCAGCCTCGGGCTCATTGAGCTGGTCCTGGTTCTAAAAATGCGGGGGAAAAATTGACAGGGGATCCCCCGTATTTTTAAAACCAGCACCGGGCTCTGCGCCTGGTGCTGGTGCCAAAAATACGGGGGACAAAAAGAGTAGGGGTCCCCCGTATTTTTAACACCAGCATCGGGCTCCACTAGCTGGACAGATAATGCCACAGCCGGGGGTCACTTTTATGCCGTGCCCTGCGGCCGTGGCATCAAATATCCAACTAGTCACCCCTGGCCGGGGTACCCTGGGGGAGTGGGGACCCCTTCAATCAAGGGGTCCCCCCCCCCCAGCCACCCAAGGGCCAGGGGTGAAGCCCGAGGCTGTCCCCCCCCATCCAATGGGCTGCGGATGGGGGGGCTGATAGCCTTTGTGTTCAAAAAAAAGATATTGTTTTTTCCATTAGTACTACAAGTCCCAGCAAGCCTCCCCCGCAAGCTGGTACTTGGAGAACCACAAGTACCAGCATGCGGGAGAAAAACGGGCCCGCTGGTACCTGTAGTTCTAATGGGAAAAAAAAACCCAAATAAAAACAGGACACAGACACCGTCGACAGTAAAACTTTATTACACACTGCCGACACACACATACTTACCTATGTTCACACGCCGACATCGGTCCTCTTCTCCATGTAGAATCCCGGGGTACCTGAAAATAAAAGATCAATATACTCACCTCAACAGGCTCCAGAGATAAATCCACGTACTTGGCAAAAAAAGAAAGCGCATTTACCCGCACCAAAAACGGACTGAAAGGGGTCCCATGCTGACACATGGGACACCTTTCCACGATTAAGATCTGTCAGTGACAGCTGTCACTGACAGGTCTCTAAGCCAATCAGGAAGCGCAACTTCGTTGCGCTCACCTGATTGGCTGATCGCTGTGACAGCGCATCGCACAGCTCCCTCCATTATATTCAATGGTGGGAACTTAGCGGCTAGCGGTGAGGTCACCCGCCGGTCAGCGGCTGACCGGCGGGTGACCCCACCGCTAGCCGCTAAGTTCCCACCATTGAAAGTAATGGAGCGGCTTTGCGAGGCGCTGTCAGAGTACAGACGGCGTCCAGCCAATCAGGTGAGCGCCACGGCAGTAGCGCTTCCTGATTGGCTGAAGGGACATCAGTGACAGGAGTCACGTGATGTCCCGGCATTCGGGGGAAGGGATCTGATGTGAAAACATTGGACCCCTTTCAGTCCGGTATGGCTCGGTGTTCGGTTTGTTTTTTTACAAAGTACGTGGATTTACCTCTGGACCTCTGGACGCTGGAAGGTGAGTATAATTTTTTGACAGGTACCCTCGGATCGTCGGAGATCGTTGCAGTCGGCGTGTCAACATAGGTAAGTATGTGTGTGTCGGCGTATGAAATAAAGTTTTACTATCAAGGTGTGTGTGTCCTGTTTTTATTTGGGTATTTTTTTCCCAGTAGTACTACAGGTACCAGCGGGCCCGTTTTTCTCCCGCATGCTGGTACTTGTGGTTCTCCAAGTACCAGCTTGCGGGGGAGGCTTGCTGGGACTTGTAGTACTAATGGAAAAAACAATATCTTTTTTTTGAACACAAAGGCTATCAGCCCTCCCATCCGCAGCCCATTGGATGGGGGGGGACAGCCTCGGGCTTCACCCCTGGCCCTTGGGTGGCTGGGGGGGGGGGACCCCTTGATTGAAGGGGTCCCCACTCCCCCAGGGTACCCCGGCCAGGGGTGACTAGTTGGATATTTGATGCCACGGCCGCAGGGCACTATATAAAAGTGACCCCCGGCTGTGGCATTATCTGTCCAGCTAGTGGAGCCCGATGCTGGTGTTAAAAATACGGGGGACCCCTACTCGTTTTGTCCCCCGTATTTTTGGCACCAGCATCAGGCGCAGAGCCCGGTGCTGGTTTTAAAAATACGGGGGATCCCTGCCCGATTTTTCCCCTGCATTTTTAGAACCAGGACCAGCTCGATGAGCCCGAGGCTGGTTATGCTTTGGAGGGGGGACCCCACGCCATTTTTTTTTCGGGTTTTTCCCCGTTTTTTCCCGTTTTTTAAAATCGCGGTAAAATCCGCAAAATCGGCCGATTTTCGCCCGCGACTCTGGCGAATCCGTTTTTCATTGCATATGGTGAATTCCGGAAGCCACCTTCCGGAATTCACCTGGCGAATTTGGTCGAATTGAAAAAACGGCGATAATTGCCGCGATTTCGCCCGCTATTGCATATACCCCTTTGAGTTTTTAAGTTTACAATTTCCTGCTAAGATTAATTAACAAACCAAGTAACATAAAAGACTTGTTGTTCTTTAGTTAAGCTTAGCATTTATCATGACATATTGCTTAAACAAGTGTAAATTAATTTTACAATAGAAATAACATTTAAATAGAAAAAATGCACCATTTTATTATGTGCAATTTATTTTTTCACACCTCCTTTTTAGTGTATTGCTGTCTATTTAGATTTAAAACAGTAAACCTACTGATGGATGACACTTTGCAACCCCAGTGCATAAGCAGATCCATACACTTTACACACCAGGACCTGTTGCTGAGCAGCACACAGCCCTATATGCTGCAGCATTGAGAATATGGATAGAGGGCTAACCTAATGCTAATGCATCTTCATCACTAGTTTCAGAAATTACACCAACCCTATCATGGGTGCAAGAGATCAATCTTAGATAGATGTCCCATTGGCATAGGCTACACACCCACAACATTCCCATGAGACAGTTTTCTACTGCAGAAATGCTGAGTTGTTGGCTACCTGACACCCAAAAACTCCCATTTCACATACTGAAAGAAGTGAATGAGATGCATCCAACTTTGCTAGAATTTACTAGACGCAGTAACTAATGTGGTTCCCCTGACAGCTCCATGCCAACTTGTGCAATGGGCTAACTATACCCTTCTCCAAAGACTGGACAGGATACACACCTAGACACTATATGGGACTGCACCTCCAGCCTTCTGGTGGCTTCTTCTCCCCAATCGGAAAGATAATTTATCACAACATATTAGCAATAACGGAACTAATGCTGCCACGGGGAAGTAGGTAATTATCTCCAATTTCCTGCTCCATGCATTGGCGTACCTATAATGGATGCAGGGTGTACAGTGTACACGGGCCCTGGGTCCAGAAGGGACCATGCGGCACACCCTCCACCCATATAATTATACTTGCCTTTCCGGAGTGCTGTGGTGGACACCAGCGCTGCAGCCAGAAGTAACTGGGAAAATGGCGTGGTGACCATTTTCCCAGTGTGTGTGCATGTTCCTGGAAACAAGGTGTGGGCGCCATGTTCCTGGAGCCCTACGCATGTGCAGTAGACTCTGGCACAAAGCCAGCTGCCGGAGTCTACAGCGCTGCTGTCAGAGGAGAGGACCCACACAGAGCCTAAAGACGGGCCCCCTCCTCTCTTAAACCATCCCTGCCACCATGGCAACATACATAGCAAGGTGATGCCAAAACTAGAATTTCTTAGGGTGGGCTCCTTACGTACTTCAACTGAAACCAAATAATAAAACAAGTGCACTAAATAAATCTATTCCAAACTTCACATCTTCTGAAGCTTGAATATTGACACAGTAATGTATGCACTGAAGGCAATATTGCTGTCTTGCAAAGTCCTTCAGTGGAGGCAGGCTCTTTCTCTGCAGATGATGCACCATAGCACTTTAAGAATCTGCCATGACACTTTCTGGCAAATCAAACTTCTAATGCGCTTCCCGAAAGAAGGATTTTAGGAATCTCGCAACTGATGCTTTTGAAGTCTCTTTAATATAATATTTATGAAAACCATTTTTTTTTCTAATTTCTTTCTAAATACCTTTTACTTGAATAAATCTTAAACTGGTCTAACCAAATGTAAAAAAAATATATTTAGTTTGTTCTTCCCACATCTTTGTCCTAAACCAAAGAATCAAAGGAAAATCGGGGTTATTCAGAGATGAACACAGATGGCTGCATATGTAACCAGATATGTGTTCATCTCTGCACATGCTGGGAGATGCCCAGCACAGGGCAAGGCCGCCCAGCATGTGTGAGGCCACCTAGCGATGCATCTGCAATCTAATTGTGAACACATCGGATCTAAGGTTTACCCCTGGAAGCGCCAAGCGGTCAGAGGGCATCTTTTTATCAACACGGCTGCATGTGACATCACACAGCCACCCCGAAAATGGTCACGGCCCGACCCCCTTCACCCCGCCCATGCCGTGTCCCTGCCTTAAAAATGATCACCGATGTGAATCACATTACAGACGCATCCATTGGGGATGTGATCGCAATGTGTGTGTCCGCACAGCCGCTGTATGGCCAGTGCACATTCGCTGCTTGCCGCCATCGGCAAACTGTCTGAATGACCCTCAATATCCTGATTCATATGTAATGGAGATACTTTTTTAGCCATTTTCAAGACCACATTGAAAGAAGTCCAGGACTGAACTCCTGGATGGATTGCATGCTCAAGTTCCTCTCCATGCATCCCCCCTACACAAGTCCCAAATCTTGTAATATGCTTTGGCATAACATTAGTTGTATGGCAGTTACCCAGACTCCAAATAATTTGTTGGATTAGAGGTGAGTCCTAAAGATCTGTGGATTTCCCACGGCTAGCTGCAATGCCTGAAACTAGCAGGCTGGATGTGGCCAAAAAGGCAACACCATAATCATATGTCCCATTTTTTTTCAAAACCTTCTCTAGGACTTTTGGTATCTTTGGTATATGTGGAAATACTTAGCCTAGATTGAATTGCCACTTTATTGAAAAGTCATCCATAGCTTCTGACTATCTTCAGATGTCTGCCAAAATACCATAACATTTTAGCATTCTTTATTTTGTTATTTAATCTACCTGTGGCAGACTCCAACTTTCTACAATCTTGAAGAATATTTGATTGCTCTCATGGGTGTAGCAATTGCATTCATCAAAATGTAGCATAATATTGCTTTCCCCTGCCATATGACCAATATTTATTACTACAAGATTGCTTTCTTAGTAGCCATCATGTTGACTCTATGCCACCTTGATGACTGATGTTCAGAGACAACTGGCTGTTTGCTTTACTAAACCAAAACAAGACTACTCACAATTTTTTTCTAAAAATATAAATAGGCCTTGGGCACACTATTCATCTCTCTTATGTTGGAGATCAAAGTTGCTGTATCTTCCAGTCCCTGGCTTTGTGCTATTAG
Organism: Pseudophryne corroboree; assembly: GCF_028390025.1. NCBI lineage: Eukaryota > Metazoa > Chordata > Amphibia > Anura > Myobatrachidae > Pseudophryne > Pseudophryne corroboree. Next base: position 614,854,865 of record NC_086447.1, read on the forward strand.
AAATTCACAAGTGGAACTCCATCCTTGTTTGTTGACATCTGTATTTATGATCTGCAAATGATATGCCTTTTGGCAGTTTGTTTTTGTTGACCATCATTGTAGGTCTTTGCTAACCACTTTTGTCATTTTATCCAACTTACTTGCAATCATAGCAACAGGCTTCTCATATGAAGTCTGACCAACGGGAAGACTTGTAGCAGCTGCTATAGGAACCAAAACTGTGAGGCAGATCTTTGCCATTGCCCTTTCTGCGTGCAAGCACTTATTGGGGCATATGCCTCAACCCTTAGAGAGAAATATAGTGGAGAGAAATAAAACTGTAATTTTTCAAACACAGCCTGTAAAGTAAAAGGAGCTGAATAGTTGGTACTTCTCTCCAAGCACTGATGCATATGCTCCCTTGCCTTATTTTTATCATTAAAGAGAATTAAAATTGAGTTACATTGTAGTGTGTTAAAAAATATCACCTAAGTTTTGAGTTTGACATAGAACTTGCAGGACCTGCTCTGAAGTCACACTTGACTTTGCCATTATCAGAATTGCCCAGGTAATTCCATAAGAATACTGCTTCTATCTTAACAATGAGAATCTTTGTAAGTGCTCGGTGAGGTTGGCAATTCAAAGTGAAGACATTTGTTTTGAAAATGCTGAATGAATGTGAACCTAAAACATTTTTGTATGTATGGTGAGCTAGTAAATAGAGGTAGGCATCTTTGAGATCAACTGAAGTCAGAAAATGACCTACTCATTCAAACTGGTCCTTACTGATTCCATTTTGAATGTCCTGGTGTTGCTATGTATGCTGAGCTTATTTACATCTAGAATAATGTGAAGACGCCTTCTGTTGTTCTCGATAATGAATACTTTGAAATAGAATCCTGAACCTCTGGCCTGTTTGCACCTTGCCAAGTATTTTTTACTGCAACAGCACTATCAAGCATTCTTTCATGTCTAATACAGAATTCTAGGATTAGAGATGTTTGAAAGTGATTCATAGAGAAGATCTAAGAACTGTAGTGTATATATAGCTTATTAATGCTAATACCCATTCATAAGTAGTAGTTGAGGTCCAGTCTTCTAGGAATTTCAAATGTCTGCCTCTCACTTCAATCCCTTGTGAAAAGTGGAGCATCCTGTTGTCACTGAGAAGAGGGTCTGAAGGTCTCTCAGGAATCCTTCCTCTAGTGCTAGTGAAAATGTTGCCTTGATCACCTTTTTTATAATGTCTGCCACAGCGTCTCCCAGGCCTGTAAAGCCTCTGAGGTCTTCCATTAATTATTTAGTTGTGCAGATATTTCTTGGTAAGACTGTCTTGTAATGCAGTCACGTAACACAATGCCCTTTTGAATGCCACACAGAATTCCATAATTCTAAAAGACAATATGACTGGATCCAAGAAGGCCTCACAGTTTTATTCTGTGGCAATTGCCATTTTTGCACAATTGTTAGGCATTTACATCTTGTATATATCTTTCTAGGTCCCTGCTCCATATACGTACTTATGGCTCTGATAGTCACAGCAGTCACTACTGCAGTTTTCAAAGTTGCCCCATCTGTTGATTGTTCCCATTCAAATCTTCAAAGGGGACAGAGAATGTTTGTTCTCCTTGATAGCCTAGCTAGTGCTGTACCCACTTTGGCAGTCATTTCCCAGTCCCCATTCTCTACACAAGAGAAAGGACACATAAGAAACAGTGCGTCTTGTAAGATCTGAGTTTCTTTAGACTCACAGCTATCTATTACTTAACAGCTTTTAACAGAGTGTATATTAAATCCACATTGAAATTAGACCTCTCTGTGGCTGGAACTGAACCACATCAGATAGCTCAGATACATTATAATCAACCTGCTGCACACCTGATTTACATTCCTCAGTCAACGCTGACTAATTACCGTGATCTTTTGGATTTCAACATATAATAACCTCCCTTAGTAATAAAAAAGTATCAGAAAGTGCTATCTTCATCCATTTAATACATTTAGCCATGTGAGAAGGTGGCTGCTGATGCTCATTAGAACTGCAGTTAGTGCAAATCCTCCCTGTAAATCCCTGAGGCAGTTTCTGATCTCAGCACAATTAAAGATTTTTAACTTTTTAATCTAATAACATCTGCCACTATTACTCAAGTCCACTATCTGGATGTCATCCTTGACTCTGCCCTCTCTTTCTTGCCACAGGTGTAGTGCCTCTCCCAATCCTGACACCTACACATCCATAATATTTCCAAGATTAAGCCCTTTCTCAAACTGGAAAATCATGAAAACTTTTATTTACACCATTATCTCTCCATCTAAATTATTGTAACCTACTCCTCTCTAGCCTGCTGCCCTCTCACCTCTTTAGTCTATACTTACACTGCTGTCTACCTCTCCTCTCTTGCCTCTCTACCCTCGCTGTGCCCCTCTGACTATAAAACCACTGGCTCCCTTATCCCATATAAATGAAAACTCATCTGACTTATTTATCAAGCATTACACCGTTCTCTCCCCTCTACGGTGTAAACTTACTAAAGCTTCAAAACAGAGAATTGGTGATATTGTCTACATCAGCAACCAATCAGATGCTGTCTATAAGTTCTCTATTGCCCTTTTAAAAAATGATTGGTTGCTATGGGCAACATCACCAATTCTCTGCTTTAGTAAATTTACCCTACATCTCAAGCAACATTTACATAAACACTGAATCCCACCTCACCTCAGTATTTCTCCTGTGTTGCTTACAACTTCTGGAATAGCCTCCCACCCTTTAAATGTGCCCTTAAGAATAATCTTTTCACTGAAGCCTACCATTCCTTCTCCTACAGATGTGTCCTCGTACACCTAGCCTGATTACGCAACACGCTGCAAGACGCCCAACACAAGTGAGTCACGCTGAGCTGTGTAGTGTAGTAACTTTTTCTTTAAATTTGCATCTGTTCTGCACCCCAGAAGCAGCTAAACACCACTCAATCGGTACCAGAGACACTGGGCTGCGACTTTACCCGCACAGGCATTAGTTTTAAATATGTACAAAGTCGCAGATGGACCACAATGGAACTTTGTGTGCAAAAGGCCAGCGGCTGCTGCATTGTAGCACTTTATATACAGATTCAGACTCATTCGCACACAGATGTACAAATGTGTTGCATATCAAATTAATAAGTGAAGTCTTGTTAAGCAGTTTTGTTTCCAATTGTTTAATTTGTGCGACTAATATGTACATTGAGTGAAAAGGATGTTCAGTGTAAGCCAAGTCACACGGGTCCTGGTGCGAAGGCTGTTCGGCGAATCTGCGGCAATAGTGTACGAGGACACATCTGTAAGCCTCCTGCATTTACTATTTCTGCCCCCCTTTTCTTTATTGCATCCACACATGCCCACTTGAATGCAAGGTCTCATAAGCTGGGCCCTGTCACCTTTGTTTTCTTATGTAATAATGCAACATATAGATTGTAATTATGTATATGGGTTGGTAGCGGAACTTATGCAATGGGCATTTACCAACCTCTAGAATGCCCTCTCATGCTTCAATACATATTCATCCAGCCTTTAAATTAATTTTGCTGGGGAGTGAGATTACACAGTTTGCTGGGGATTGCGATTCAGTTTGTCCAGTCATGGCATAGATGCTAAATATCATCTTCATTTCTTTAGTAAATATTTATTTAAAACTCATACAACAAAACAATCGTTTTTGGTGGATTTGCTTTTTATTATATTAACTGTGAATCGATCTGGATCTAAAAATACTTTGTGAAGCATAAAATACAATATGTTCTCTACTCCCTATCACGTATGGCACTCCTTACAAAAGAGGTTGGATACAGTAAAAGTATGGTTGCAATTTTTACAGATGCATAAAAACTTACCCGTTGGACTGCTAAGGACTGACTGGTCTCTCTCAATGCTAGTGATGTAAAGTACTTTATGCACTGGTCAAGTTCAGACTGAGGTAAGGAAGACAGCAACTGGCGTATTTCCTCTTCTATGGAGTAATTCTGCAACAAAATACAAAAGACAAAGGCCTAGAATAGCATAACAGTAACGTAAGTTTTGATTGTACAGTATATGGAAGGTTAATCTATTTATTTTATTTCTCATCTGTGTGGGCAATTAATTGTAAATATATTTTAAGTATAATTCTGATATACCTTAATTGGTACACAAGTGACAGACGAACTCCTAGACCAGACATGGCTAAAACATTTCTCGAACTACCAATAGCTAGCGGGGCATCCACTGGTATATAGCAACCAACTTAATAACCTCTGACCCGTAACAAACCTCTTGACAGCTTCTATGGCCTCAGAAGCCCAGATCCCAGGGGTCCACATCAAATAATAGCACCAATAACATTGCACACATTGAAAAAAAAGAGCCTTATAATAATGAAGACATCAAATAATAGGACAAATAATGCACACATTAATTAATAAATAGCATTAATAATAATGCCCATAACACATAGACGCTGGTAGATCACCACTAAGTACTGTAAGTGAACAAAAAGAAGATCCCAGGTCACAAAAGTCTGACCATCCATGTCCTAGACCATTTAAAGTTATGATAATTCTGAATAAAAACTTTTCTAATGGTACCATAACAGTGAGGTGACTTTTTACATTATTCTGTCTAAAAATACAAGTTTTAGGGGGAATTCAATTAGCCACTGTAATTTCGCAGGGCTATTCAATTGCTCCCAGTAGGCAGCCCACAGGCTGCACTTAATTGGTATTTCTTTTCATGTCTGAAAAGACCTGAAAAGAAATCCCCGATAAATAGCCTGTTTTAGGGCGTTGCGTAAGTGTTAACACATAGTTCCGGGAACGTATCCTGGATTCTATGTGTTAACACCTGAAAACAGATTCATTTAACAGACAAGAAAAGGGGCTGAAATTGAATAACCCTGAGCATTAAAGCTCAGGGCCACCTCCCTTTTTCACCCCCGTTAAAGTAATGGGCCTAATTGAATTCCCCCTTTAATTTGAAAGTATACACTTTGCTTGCTTGAAGTGATATTCATATTGAGTATGCTTTGCTTAGAAAAATATGTATTCTATCAAGGAACAGTTCCAAAAGGAGTCATGTGTCAGTATTGACACTAGCGATCATTACAGATCAAATGTAAGGATATTTTTTAAAGTTCATAGTTACTATGTTAATGTCACTTGTCTGCAGGGGCATATCTACCCATTGGCCAAGATGGCACTCACCAGGGGCGCCAGCTGAGGAGGGTCACCGCCCGGCCGTGCCACCCGCAGCCAGGGTAGTTTAACTGTGTCCCCCACCCGCAGGGATGTCCGGAAATGACCACAGAAGGCAGCAGCCACTGTTCTTGGCGCCGGGGTCCGGCATTGCTCCGCAGTGCCTACAATCAAGTAACTCTGCAAAACTGGCTGCTGGGAGCTGTAGTTTTGCAGTACCTTAATGTAGTGCAACTGCGGAGTGGTGCCGGACCCCGTCGCCAAGAACAGTGGCTGCCGCACACGTTGCTGCCTTCTGTGGTCAATGCCGGGCATCCCTGTGTGTGAGGAACTGCCCCGGGACGGGTGACTTCGACAGGGACACAGGTGCCTAGTCTTCAAAGAGAAAAGTGTATATGTGTGTGTGTGTATATATGTATATGTATACATATATATATACACATATATACATATACACTTAAAAAACACAATGTAACTTCAAGTCAATCACACTTCTGTGTAATCAAACTGTCCACTTAGGAAGCAGCAGTGATTAACAATCAATTTCACATGCTGTTGTGCAAATGGAGTAGACAACAGGTGGGAATTATAGGCAATTAGCAAGACACCCCCAATAAAGGAGTTGTTCTGCAGGTGGTGACCACAGACCACTTCTCAGCTCCTATGCTTTCTGGCTGTTTTGGTCACTTTTGAAAGCTGGCGGTGTTTTCACTCTAGTGGTAGCATGAGACGGAGTCTACAACCCACACAAGTGGCTCGGGTATTGCAGCTCATCCAGGATGGCACATCAATGCGAGCTGTGGCAAGAAGGTTTGCTGTGTCTGTCAGCGTAGTGTCCAGAGCATGGAGGCGCTACCAGGAGACAGGCCAGTACATCAGGAGACGTGGAGGAGGCCGTAGGAGGGCAACAACCCAGCAGCAGGACCGCTACCTCCGCCTTTGTGCAAGGAGGAACAGGAGCACTGCCAGAGCACTGCAAAATGACTTCCAGCAAGCCACAAATGTGCATGTGTCTACTCAAATGATCAGAAACAGACTCCATGAGGGTGGTATGAGGGCCCGACGTCCACAGGTGGGGGTTGTGCTTACAGCCCAACACTGTGGAGGACGTTTGGCATTTGCCAGAGAACACCAAGATTGGCAAATTCGCCACTGGCGCCCTGTGCTCTTCACAGATGAAAGCAGGTTCTCGCTGAGCACATGTGACAGACGTGACAGAGTCTGGAGACGCCAAGGAGAACGTTCTGCTGCCTGCAACATCCTCCAGCATGACCGATTTGGCAGTGGGTCAGTAATGGTGTGGGGTGGCATTTTTTTGGGCGGCCGCACAGCCCTCCATGTGCTCGCCAGAGGTAGCCTGACTGCCATTAGGTACCGAGATGAGATCCTCAGACCCCTTGTGAGACCATATGCTGGTGCGGTTGGCCCTGGGTTCCTCTTAATGCAAGACAATGCTAGACCTCATGTGGCTGGAGTGTGTCAGCAGTTCCTGCTAGACGAAGCCATTGATGCTATGGACTGGCCCGCCCGTTCCCCAGACCTGAAACCAGTTGAGCACATCTGGGACATCATGTCTCGCTCCATCCACCAACGCCACGTTGCACAACAGACTGTCCAGGAGTTGGCGGATGCTTTAGTCCAGGTCTGTGAGGAGATCCCTCAGGAGACCATCCGCCACCTCATCAGGAGCATGCCCAGGCATTGTAGGGAGGTCATACAGGCACGTGGAGGCCACACACACTACTGAGCCTCATTTTGACTTGTTTTAAGGACATTACATCTAAGTTGGATCAGCCTGTAGTGTGTTTTTCCACTTTAATTTTGAGTGTGACTCCAAATCCAGACCTCCATGGGTTAATAAATTTGATTTCCATTGACAATTTTTGTGTGATTTTGTTGTCAGCACATTCAACTATGTAAAGAACAAAGTATTTAATAAGAATATTTCATTCATTCAGATCTAAGATGTGTTATGTTAGTGTTCCCTTTATTTTTTTGAGCAGCGTGTATGTATATGTGTGTGTGTATATTGTCAAAGTCAGAAAAATATCACTATGCACACTACCATATTTGCACCTCATATGTGTCCCTGCTGCGCATGCGTGCGCTCTCCCGTGCGTGCGCATACTCGCTGTTGCGGGCACCCGCAGGCGCACGGTATGCGCATTTACGGTAGAGATTGTATGCGTCTAGCGGGCGACTCTTTCGTTACATATTTTCACCATATAATGTATTTTGTAGATTATGGTCCCTTTGATAGAATCTGAAAGTTTGGTTAATGTAGAATGTTCATGGACGGAGAAATCCCTCTTTGTTTGATACGAAGGGTCAGACAGGAGTAATACAGTGGTGTTTAGTATCCATCGGAAGAGTATTTAATTAGCAATATTCCGGTGTTGGTTTGAAGCGAATTAATCGCTCGTGCGAATAGTTATGGACATAAGAAGTTTATGTCCATTTACTATTATTTGCACTTACTTATCCATGCGGCGGGAAACCTAGTTTCCCACCCACCTGAGCAGTTGGAAATCGTCACAGCCCACCTGTATGAATCAACCTATGACCTTTTGATATAATGCGAGGAGGAATTCCTGTGTCCAATGAACAATGAGATTGTAGGGACCATTGAATCGTATTGTGTGTGGGGCATAAATAGACAAGCCGATCACATCCAGCTCTCACTCTTCAACGGTTCTCATTGCTGATAATCGGGAGCTGGATGTCCAGAGGCGCATGCGATCGTTCCCCTTTGTGCGTAAGTTTTTCTCCGCAATCATATTGTCTTCCTTGTTATTCTGAGCCATATCTCTCCATATCTCTCTCTCTCTCTCTCTCTCTCCTCTTTCTCTCGTATTCTCTTAAACGTAATAGTATTGTATTGTATTTCCTGTGTAGTTATCTGGTTAGTTAGTCTATGTTATATTGTAGTGTATGACTTGTATTGTATTAATTCTTTTGCAAGTATAACATTCATAATATATATATAAGGCGTTGGACCCTAAGCCCAGGTATCTGTGTATTTCTCATAGTGTTAAGTATTTTCAGAGCGTCGGTGATGCTCGAACAGCTTTTAAGATAATCAGGCTACACAAGGTTGCATCTACACTCTATCATTACTCTAAGGTTTTGCTGCATAATACGTTGTTTATGGTTTAGATATAAAGGTTTAACATTGTGAGCGTCTGCGCCGCTGGTGATCTCCTCGTGGTCCCGAGCGTCCGCTACGCTATAGCGAATCATTACGTTAGTCGGCAGCCAATAGCGTGCCTGCCTGTGATCTCTTGGCCGTGAGCGAACGTGACGCTTGAGCGTCTCGACCACGGCTAAGCGATTGTTACGCAACGTGCGTACCCTTACGGTACTCCATACGTAAATAGCGTACAGTGTTCTTAGACCTCATAAAGGGTTTTATATAAGATAAATATTTAGCTTTATCAATTGGCGGCTCGTCCTGTCCTTCACATATCTCTGCTAGGTAATTTCAGCAGACATTATCCATCAGCAAAGGGCGGGAGATCATATTCTTCGCAGTGCTGACGGGATAAGCGTCTGCTTCGCTTAGTAAAGGGTGCTGAGGGAATCCGGAACCGGAGGTAAGAACAACACGCTAGTGTCTTTTAAAACTGTTTTTTTCTATCTTGCGTACGCACACACGCATATCTGCATTTCTTTTTCGTGTATTTTCATATATCACTCTCCTGTTTGCCATTTTAAATTGATAAAACGTGCTAAGAGAGATTTGTCGCTATTTTATAGTTAAAGTGTAAAAGTAATATTAAGGGATAAAGTGTAAAGCACACACGCAGCTCTACCTAAAGGTACAAGGAGAGATTGGTGTGGGGTTCAGTAGAGGATCGAGGATCATCTACATTGATAAACGTGTACATTGTGTTACGGTGGACATTGGTTTTGTGTACACGTGTCTCTAACAAAGGGCTGAGACTCGCGTACGCAAAGGCCGACGCACGCAGCGTAAATTACGCAATGGAGCGTCTGAGTACGCCCACGTAACTCAAGTCACACGATAGTGTTGATTTTTAACAAGCGAAAAGGTGACAGGCGATAAATAGCGCAACAGGCGATAAATAGCGCAACAGGCGATAAATAGCGCAACAGGCGATAAATAGCGCAAGTTTATTTTAGTATTCGAAATTTAAATTAACAGATCCTTCTCCAAATTTACAACACATCTAGTCTAAAGAAATTTTCTGCGCAGAAATAGAAATAGAAACAAAAGTGTATATGTGGTGAGTGAGTGTTTGTTTTTACAATTTTGGGGATTGAACCACAGAAATCATCGAGTTCTCGTGAAGGTACATACGTGTAAGTGACATGCACGGTGGCTAGGGAGGCATCCCTGGTTAAACATAAAATTTGAGCATTAGAGTGTAGCGGACCAGGAGGTATAGCAGACCAGGAGGTCATATAACAGACCAGGAGGTCTAGGTACAAAGAAGTCCGCTATAGAGACAAGGCACAACACCAAAAAGGGTTGGTGCAACACCCATATAGGCCATAAAAGCTCAGGCTGAAGGAATTCGCAGCTGCCGAATGTCGATTCCACTGGTCGCTCCGTACATAAGATTAGTTGCTTATGTACTGAACGATTGTACCGCACGTAATTGTGTGCATTAGTTAGTAACCTGACCAGTACCATTTGTGTACAAACCCGGTCACAAACGCTATTTGTACATTCTAACGTGATTTGTGTAATTTTTTATTTTTTCAAAAAGGGAAGTTCGCTGGTCACTCTAGAACTATCCGACAACCCCACCTTTACTGGAAAGGGTTAATGCTCTTCGGATCATACCTACATGTTCCAGTAAACTAAGGTTAATAGGGGCCCTGGGTCGAGTACGCCAGCACTATATCAGTGTGTGGGCATATTGGTCGGCGTGGGCGAGTGAGTGAGGTGCTCGGTAAACTTCACCGTCAACCTATCTTTGAATATTTTGGTTTTTTGTAAGGGTTCGCTGAAGACCCTGATATAAAGGTCAGAGGTAGAGCAAGCAACACCTGCAAATTATGGGGGCCAGTTGTTCAGGAAGGGGGCGATCAACCTCGGTTCGGGTTGATTCTGTAAACCGACCAGTCGGGTCGGCAAGGTATGTAATGTGTGAAAAATACGGAAGACACACAGAAATTTTATGTGATGAATGGGAGAGAATGACTGTACATGACGGGGAGAAATTCCCAAGAGTAGGCAGCTTCAGCCCAGAAGTGTTGCAAAATTTAAGGAGAAGGATATGTCTCATTAAATCAGCAAAGAGACGAATCAAACATTATGATTATTTGCAGCTATGGCAACAGGAGGGTGAAATACAGAGAGGATTGGCTCAGGCGGCGGGATCTGGCCCTATCAGGAAACTGATAGCCACGGCCCCACCGCCACCATACATATCAGGAGAGAAATTGGTTGCGGAGAATGACGCATCAGGGGGTAACAAACAGGCACTTAGCAACTGTATAAATGTTAAGGATAATGTTAATAAGTTAACCCATGCAAGTATTAACCCGTGCAAGTTGTACCCTGTTTTGAACTTTCCCCAGGAGTGTGATCAAGAGGACGAATCGGCAACAATATCGGCGCTCTCTCTAGCAGCCACTATATCCGAAACGACAGTAGGCACGGCCCAACCCATAAGATTAGTAACAAAGCCCCCTAGCGGAGGGACAGGTGAGGTCGTATCAACGGGTAAGTACGGCACCATACACTATGCTGAAACCATTTCACCACAGACTGTAGAATCTACACAGAATGATGTTGTTAAACTTGCTCCCGTGAGGGTAATAGCAGTCCCAAATGGGAAAACGGACACTACAGGAGTCACTCCTATCAGGAACATTGCCATGTACAGCCCGTTTTCCCGAATGGAATTAAGAACCATAGTGTCTGAATTCCCTGACCCCAGAAAAGACTTAGTTGCTAGCCAAAAATACATCAGAGACCTAGGAAACACTTTAGAGCCCAATAACAAAGATTGGCAGATATTGCTGAGGGCTTGTTTACCCTCCAATGTCGACGCAGCTCAATTTTTAGCTGACTGTGGACTGGATCAGGATGTACCTCTTACAGATGTGTACAACAAAGACAATGTAAAAAGAATAAATTTACAGTTAAAGGAGTATTTTCCAGCTGTGGCCAAATGGAATAGAATTTTTTCCATTAAACAAAAAGAGACAGAAACAGCTGCTGATTATTTTCACCGGGCATTATTAGAAATGGCAAAGTACACTGGCATAGAGGACATTAGGACCAATGCAAATCATCAAGAAGTAGCAGTATCTGTGCTAATGGATGGTTTAAAAGAGGCATTAAAGACCAGGGTACAGACCACACAACCATGTTGGCGAGGTCTGTCGGTGGCTACTTTGAGAGAGGCTGCTATTGATCACGACCGGAATATCACCAGACACAGGGAGTCACAAGGTGATAAGTTAATGTCAGTAAGTATACAGGCCCTGACCACAAAACAGCCTGTGTTTATATCACCAAACCCTGTGGGTAAGTCAAATGTGGTAACATGTTATTTTTGTCATAAACAGGGACACATAGCACGAGACTGTAGAGCGAAAAATTCACAAAGATCATACCAACCCCCTAGACAACGACACGACACACGACATTGGGAGCAAGGTCCGCAGAGACGGAGTTATGAGCCACATACAGGGGAAACAAAAAGATACCCCCCGAACAGAGACTGGCACGCCTCTGGTAGTTCCCAGCTAACTCCCTCACAAGTAGTTGCTGCCAGCGGGATTCAGGGAGGTCACCATACCCAATAGGGGTGTGGCCATACCTGTAATCTCCAGCCAGTAAAATTGATTGCAAATCTTGGAAGTGAACCTGAGATTGCAATAGATGTAGCTGGTAAAACATTGAACTTTCTTGTGGATACGGGGGCGGCCAAATCAGTGATAAATTCGACAGTGGGCATGAGAACCACTGGTAAGACAATTCCAGCCATAGGAGTAACGGGAGTAGTCCAGCACTACCCTGTTAGCAAACCAGCCGAGATTACAATAGGGCCTTTACATACCAAGCATTCCTTTTTGCTGGCTGCATCGGCACCGACTAATCTCCTGGGAAGAGACTTATTGTGTAAAATGGGGTGCGTCATTTATTGTACTCCTGAAGGTGTATTCTTGGACATACCTGAGAATCACGCTCAGGAAGTGCGAGACATGTTAGACTCCCCATCAAAATTAATGTCACATACCATTATGACAAATAGGACTCCATCCCAAGTAGAAGAAATGACATCCCAGATACCAGAGTCACTTTGGACTAAAGATGGACAGGACATTGGATTAATGGCAAACGTAGCTCCAGTAGTTGTACAAGTAAAAGATGGTAGGATAGCTCCAAAAATCCCACAGTACCCTCTGAAGCCAGAGGTGGAGTTAGGAGTTTATCCCGTAATAGAGCGCTTGCTACAACAGGGCATTCTGGTAAGAACGTCCAGCACTGCCAATAGTCCCATCTTCCCTGTGAAAAAGAGTGGGGGGAGGGGTTACCGGCTAGTGCAGGATCTAAGGGGGATTAACAAAATAGTTGAGAGTCAGTTCCCCGTAGTGCCAAATCCAGCTGTCATCCTAATGCAAATCCCTCCCACTGCGAAATTTTTCACTGTTATTGACCTCTGCTCCGCTTTCTTTTCGGTACCTCTGCACCCTGACAGCCAATACTTGTTTGCATTCACATACAGAGGAGTCCAATACACATGGACTCGATTACCACAAGGTTTCATAGACAGTCCAAGTATATTTTCCCAGGCTTTGCATGATTGTTTACAGTCTTTCCAACCAGAGAGTGGATCAGTATTAATACAGTACGTGGATGATCTACTACTGTGTTCTGATTCAGTGGAAGCATCCCTGAAGGATACGAAACAGCTCCTGTTTCATCTTTCAGACACAGGACACAAGGTTTCCAAAGACAAGTTACAATTATGCCAAACTAAGGTAAAATATTTGGGACACTGTCTAACACAAGGACTGAGACACCTGACCGCTGATAGAATTCAAACAATTAGAGACATGACTCTGCCACAAACCCAGCAACAGATCAGAACATTTTTAGGAATGTGTGGGTATTGCCGTAACTGGATCCCAGAGTTTTCCATTCTAGCGTTACCTTTGCAGGAGATGGTCTCCTCAAACAAACCTGATCGGATTTCGCATACAGACGAGTCCGAGATGGCATTTGAGAGACTTAAACAGTGCCTAACGCAGGCACCAGCATTAGGTATGCCAGACTATGGGAAACCCTTTGAGCTGTACGGAACAGAAAGTGCTGGTTGCGCGGCAGGCGTCTTAACCCAAAAGCACGGTGATGCCAGCAGGCCAGTAGCATACTACAGCGCTCAGCTAGATCAGGTAGCGCGATCCCTCCCCACATGCTTGCGAAGCGTTGCTGCGATAGCATTGCTAGTAACGAAAAGCGAAGATGTAGTGCTAGGTCACAACCTCACAATTCATACACCACATGCAGTGTCAGCCTTGCTAAATTCTGCCCAAACCAGGCACGTCTCATCAGCGCGGTTTACAAGATGGGAATTGGCACTAATGGCCCCCGTAAACATCACCATAAGGAGATGCAGTGCATTAAATCCTGCAACATATCTCCCAGGTGTGCCTGGACAGGCACAAAGGGTGGAGGATGAGAGTGGTGGGGAAGGAGGATTTAATACAAAGGAGGACACACATGATTGTATGGAATATTTGTCCCAAAATTTTACCGCAAGGCCTGACATCAGTGACAACCCACTGGAAGATGTAGATCTAACTTTCTACACGGACGGTAGTTGTCACAGACAGTCAGACTCGGGAGACTTGTGTACTGGATACGCAGTCGTAGATGACCAAGGCACCATAGAAGCAGAACCGCTAGGCCCACCTCACTCAGCCCAGGTTGCTGAACTGGTCGCCCTAACCAGAGCATGTGAATTGGCTAAGGGCAAATCAGCCAATATCTACACCGACTCTAGATACGCATTCGGGGTAGTCCATGATTTCGGAGCCCTATGGCGCCTCAGAAAATAAGAATTTACTTACCGATAATTCTATTTCTCGGAGTCCGTAGTGGATGCTGGGGTTCCTGAAAGGACCATGGGGAATAGCGGCTCCGCAGGAGACAGGGCACAAAAAGTAAAGCTTTTCCAGATCAGGTGGTGTGCACTGGCTCCTCCCCCTATGACCCTCCTCCAGACTCCAGTTAGGTACTGTGCCCGGACGAGCGTACACAATAAGGGAGGATTTTGAATCCCGGGTAAGACTCATACCAGCCACACCAATCACACCGTACAACTTGTGATCTAAACCCAGTTAACAGTATGATAACAGAGGAGCCTCTGAAAGATGGCTCCCTAAACAATAACTCGAATTAGTTAACAATAACTATGTACAAGTATTGCAGATAATCCGCACTTGGGATGGGCGCCCAGCATCCACTACGGACTCCGAGAAATAGAATTATCGGTAAGTAAATTCTTATTTTCTCTATCGTCCTAGTGGATGCTGGGGTTCCTGAAAGGACCATGGGGATTATACCAAAGCTCCCAAACGGGCGGGAGAGTGCGGATGACTCTGCAGCACCGAATGAGAGAACTCCAGGTCCTCTTTTGCCAGGGTATCAAATTTGTAGAATTTTACAAACGTGTTCTCCCCTGACCACGTAGCTGCTCGGCAGAGTTGTAATGCCGAGACCCCTCGGGCAGCCGCCCAAGATGAGCCCACCTTCCTTGTGGAATGGGCCTTAACAGATTTAGGCTGTGGCAGGCCTGCCACAGAATGTGCAAGTTGAATTGTGTTACAAATCCAACGAGCAATCGACTGCTTAGAAGCAGGCGCACCCAACTTGTTGGGTGCATACAGTATAAACAGCGAGTCAGATTTTCTGACTCCAGCCGTCCTTGAAATGTATATTTTTAAAGCTCTGACAACGTCCAACAACTTGGAGTCCTCCAAGTCGCTTGTAGCCGCAGGCACTACAATAGGCTGGTTCAGGTGAAACGCTGATACCACCTTAGGGAGAAAATGCGGACGCGTCCGCAGCTCTGCCCTATCCGAATGGAAAATTAAATAAGGGCTTTTATAAGATAAAGCCGCCATTTCAGATACTCTCCTGGCGGAAGCCAGGGCCAGTAACATAGTCACTTTCCATGTGAGATATTTCAAATCAACATTTTTTAGTGGTTCAAACCAATGGGATTTGAGGAAATCTAAAACTACATTTAGATCCCACGGTGCCACCGGAGGCACCACAGGAGGCTGTATATGCAGTACTCCTTTGACAAAAGTCTGGACCTCAGGGACTGAGGCCAATTCTTTTTGGAAGAATATTGACAGGGCCGAAATTTGAACCTTAATAGATCCCAATTTGAGACCCATAGACAATCCTGATTGCAGGAAATGTAGGAAACGACCCAGTTGAAATTCCTCCGTCGGAGCACTCCGATCCTCGCACCACGCAACATATTTCCGCCAAATGCGGTGATAATGCTTCGCGGTGACTTCCTTTCTTGCCTTAATCAAGGTAGGAATGACTTCTTCTGGAATGCCTTTTCCTTTTAGGATCTGGCATTCAACCGCCATGCCGTCAAACGCAGCCGCGGTAAGTCTTGAAAGAGGCAGGGACCCTGTTGAAGCAGGTCCCTTCTCAGAGGTAGAGGCCACGGATCGTCCGTGACCATCTCTTGAAGTTCCGGGTACCAAGACCTTCTTGGCCAATCCGGAGCCACTAGTATCGTTCTTACTCCGCTTTGCCGTATGATTCTCAATACCTTTGGTATGAGAGGCAGAGGAGGAAACACATACACCGACTGGTACACCCAAGGTGTTACCAGCGCGTCCACAGCTATTGCCTGCGGATCTCTTGACCTGGCGCAATGTCTGCTGAGGAAGTCTGCTTCCCAGTTGTCCACGCCCGGGATGAACACTGCTGACAGTGCTATCACGTGATTCTCCGCCCAGCGAAGGATCCTGGCAGCTTCTGCCATTGCACTCCTGCTTCTTGTGCCGCCCTGTCTGTTTACATGGGCGACTGCCGTGATGTTGTCCGACTGGATCAACACCGGTCTTCCTTGAAGCAGAGGTTCCGCCTGGCTTAGAGCATTGTAGATTGCTCTTAGTTCCAGAATGTTTATGTGAAGAGACTTTTCCAGGCTCGACCACACTCCCTGGAAGTTTCTTCCTTGTGTGACTGCTCCCCAGCCTCTCAGGCTGGCGTCCGTGGTCACCAGGATCCAATCCTGTATGCCGAATCTGCGGCCCTCCAATAGATGAGCCCTCTGCAACCACCACAGAAGAGATACCCTTGTCCTTGGAGACAGGGTTATCCGCAAGTGCATCTGAAGATGCGACCCTGACCATTTGTCCAACAGATCCCTTTGGAAAATTCTTGCATGGAATCTGCCGAATGGAATTGCTTCGTAAGAAGCCACCATATTTCCCAGGACTCTTGTGCATTGATGTACAGACACCTTTCCTGGTTTTAGGAGGTTCCTGACCAGGTCGGATAACTCCTTGGCTTTTTCCTCGGGAAGAAAAACCTTTTTCTGAACCGTGTCCAGAATCATCCCTAGGAACAGCAGACGAGTTGTCGGCATTAATTGGGATTTTGGAATATTCAGAATCCATCCGTGCTGCTTTAGCACCTCTTGAGATAGTGCTAATCCCATCTCTAGCTGTTCTCTGGACCTTGCCCTTATTAGGAGATCGTCCAAGTATGGGATAATTAATACGCCTTTTCTTCGAAGAAGAATCATCATCTCGGCCATTACCTTTGTAAAGACCCGAGGTGCCGTGGACAAACCAAACGGCAGCGTCTGAAACTGATAGTGACAGTTTTGTACAAGGAACCTGAGGTACCCCTGGTGTGAGGGGTAAATTGGAACGTGGAGATACGCATCCTTGATGTCCAAGGATACCATAAAGTCCCCTTCTTCCAGGTTCGCTATCACTGCTCTGAGTGACACCATCTTGAACTTGAACTTCTTTATGTACAGGTTCAAGGACTTCAGATTTAGAATAGGCCTTACCGAGCCATCCGGCTTCGGTACCACAAATAGAGTGGAATAATACCCCTTCCCTTGTTGTAGAAGAGGTACCTTGACTATCACCTGCTGAGAGTACAGCTTGTGAATGGCTTCCAAAACCGTCTCCCTTTCGGAGGGGGACGTTGGTAAAGCAGACTTCAGGAAACGGCGAGGTGGATCTGTCTCTAATTCCAACCTGTACCCCTGAGATATTATCTGCAGGATCCAGGGATCTACCTGCGAGTGAGCCCACTGCGCGCTGTAATTTTTGAGACGACCGCCCACCGTCCCCGAGTCCGCTTGAGAAGCCCCAGCGTCATGCTGAGGCTTTTGTAGAAGCCGGGGAGGGCTTCTGTTCCTGGGAAGGAGCTGCCTGTTGCTGTCTCTTCCCTCGACCTCTGCCTCGTGGCAGATATGAATAGCCCTTTGCTCTCTTATTTTTAAAGAAACGAAAGGGCTGTGGTTGAAAAGTCGGTGCCTTTTTCTGTTGGGGAGTGACTTGAGGTAGAAAGGTGGATTTCCCGGCTGTAGCCGTGGCCACCAAATCTGATAGACCGACTCCAAATAACTCCTCCCCTTTATACGGCAAAACTTCCATATGCCGTTTTGAATCCACATCGCCTGTCCACTGTCGCGTCCATAAAGCTCTTCTGGCCGAAATGGACATAGCACTTACCCGTGATGCCAGTGTGCAGATATCCCTCTGTGCATCACGCATATAAAGAAATGCATCCTTTATTTGTTCTAACGACAGTAAAATATTGTCCCTGTCCAGGGTATCAATATTTTCAATCAGGGACTCTGACCAAACTACCCCAGCACTGCACATCCAGGCAGTCGCTATAGCTGGTCGTAGTATAACACCTGCATGTGTGTATATACTTTTTTGGATATTTTCCATCCTCCTATCTGATGGATCTTTAAGTGCGGCCGTCTCAGGAGAGGGTAACGCCACTTGTTTAGATAAGCGTGTTAGCGCCTTGTCCACCCTAGGAGGTGTTTCCCAGCGCTCCCTAACCTCTGGCGGGAAAGGGTATAATGCCAATAATTTCTTTGAAATTATCAGCTTTTTATCAGGGGCAACCCACGCTTCATCACACACGTCATTTAATTCTTCTGATTCAGGAAAAACTATAGGTAGTTTTTTCACACCCCACATAATACCCTGTTTAGTGGTACCTGTAGTATCAGCTAAATGTAACGCCTCCTTCATTGCCAAAATCATATAACGTGTGGCCCTACTGGAAAATACGGTTGATTCGTCACCGTCACCACTGGAATCAGTGCCTGTGTCTGGGTCTGTGTCGACCGACTGAGGCAAATGGCGTTTCACAGCCCCTGACGGTGTTTGAGGCGCCTGGACAGGCACTAATTGATTGTCCGGCCGCCTCATGTCGTCAAACGACTGCTTAAGCGAGTTGACGCTATCCCGTAATTCCACAAATAAAGGCATCCATTCTGGTGTCGACCCCCTAGGAGGTGACATCCCCATATTTGGCAATTGCTCCGCCTCCACACCAATATCGTCCTCATACATGTCGACACACACGTACCGACACACAGCAGACACACAGGGAATGCTCTACACGAAGACAGGACCCACTAGCCCTTTGGGGAGACAGAGGGAGAGTCTGCCAGCACACACCAAAAAAGCGCTATATATGACAGGGATAGCCTTATAATAAGTGCTCCCTTATAGCTGCTTTATATATATCAAAATATTGCCATTAAATTTGCCCCCCCTCTCTGTTTTACCCTGTTTCTGTAGTGCAGTGCAGGGGAGAGACCTGGGAGCCGTCCTGACCAGCGGAGCTGTGAGAGGAAATGGCGCCGTGTGCTGAGGAGATAGGCCCCGCCCCTTTTCCGGCGGGCTCGTCTCCCGCTATTTTGTGAATCCAGGCAGGGGTTAAATATCTCCATATAGCCTCTGGGGGCTATATGTGAGGTATTTTTAGCCTTTTAATAGGTTTTCATTTGCCTCCCAGGGCGCCCCCCCCCAGCGCCCTGCACCCTCAGTGACTGCGTGTGAAGTGTGCTGAGAGGAAAATGGCGCACAGCTGCAGTGCTGTGCGCTACCTTTAGAAGACTGCAGGAGTCTTCAGCCGCCGATTCTGGACCTCTTCTTACTTCAGCATCTGCAAGGGGGCCGGCGGCGCGGCTCCGGTGACCATCCAGGCTGTACCTGTGATCGTCCCTCTGGAGCTGATGTCCAGTAGCCAAGAAGCCAATCCATCCTGCACGCAGGTGAGTTCACTTCTTCTCCCCTCTGTCCCTCGTTGCAGTGATCCTGTTGCCAGCAGGAATCACTGTAAAATAAAAAACCTAAGCTAAACTTTCTCTAAGCAGCTCTTTAGGAGAGCCACCTAGAATTGCACCCTTCTCGGCCGGGCACAAAAATCTAACTGGAGTCTGGAGGAGGGTCATAGGGGGAGGAGCCAGTGCACACCACCTGATCTGGAAAAGCTTTACTTTTTGTGCCCTGTCTCCTGCGGAGCCGCTATTCCCCATGGTCCTTTCAGGAACCCCAGCATCCACTAGGACGATAGAGAAATTTCATGACGGCAGCTGGTACACCGGTAGCGCATGCAGCTCACATCAAAAGGCTTCTAACAGCGATACAGGAACCCGACAGAGTGGCTGTTATCAAGTGTAAAGCACACACCTATAGCCAGGACCCAGTATCACTTGGTAACAGCCGAGCAGACGAAGCTGCTAAGTTAGCAGCCGGTACCCCCAGACAGACAGACACCACACAACTGATGGTATTTAATACCATCAACACACAGAAGTTGTGTGAAATGCAAAATTTGTGTTCCACACAGGAAAAGGCAGTCTGGAAGGCAAAGGGATATGGCCAGGAGTCCTCAGGACTCTGGACGGATGGACATGGTAAACCGGTGGCCCCCAGAGCGTACCTTCCATGTTTAGCTGAGGCAGCTCACGGGCTGACTCATCTGGGCAAGGAAGGAATGTGCAAGTTGGTAAGAGCATATTGGTGCGCCCCAGGATTCTCATCTCATGCAAGTAAGAGAGCAATGTCATGCCTTACATGCTTGAGAAAGAATATCGGAAAGGCAATACCAACAGAACCATCTCATATCCCACCTGCAGGCGGCCCTTTCCAGGTAATACAGATTGACTTCATTCAATTACCCCCTTGTCGAAATTTGAAATATGTACTTGTTTGTACAGATGTTTTTTCAAATTGGGTCGAAGCATTTCCTGCGGCCACAAATACCGCTATGTTTACTGCTAAGAAAATTGTGCAGGAATTTGTATGTAGATATGGTATCCCTAGATTATCGAAAGTGATAAGGGTACCCATTTTACAGGTGATGTCTTTCAAGGAATGTGTAAGTTGATGGGAATTGATAGCAAGCTGCACACTCCATACCGTCCACAGGCGAGTGCGAAGGTGGAAAGCGTGAACAGCACTATTAAAAATAAACTGAGCAAAGTTATGGCAGAGACAGGATTGACATGGCCAGAAGCTTTACCCATTGTACTGTACAGCATCAGAACCACTCCCAGGTCCCCTCTTAATCTGTCTCCCTTTGAAATCTTGTTTGGTCGACAACCGCATGTTATGATTAACCCTCAGGATGATTTGAAGTGTAACAATGAAGTGACCGTAAAATACTTGATTAACATGAGTAAACAGCTAAGGAATCAAAATGATAATTTGAAGTTGGTGATTCCTGATTTACCAGATAGTAATTGTCATGACATTGAACCTGGGGATTATGTAATGATACGGAATTTTCTACGCTCAGGTTGCCTTATTGACAGATGGGAAGGACCATACCAAGTCTTATTGACTAGCACTACAGCATTGAAAGTTGCCGAGAGAGAGACTTGGGTTCATTCGTCCCATTGTAAGAAGGTTGCTGATCCAGAGAGGTCCCGTGATAAGGAACAGACGGTAGAGGAAGTTGTATCACTGGAGTGTCTGTTCCAGGAGGACTGAGGCGGCACCTGAGCATTGAAAATCACAAGATCAAAAGCAGTTGTCGATTCCCTGTTCCCTTTTGTTGTTTTTCTCCACTTCCCATCCCCTCTCCCTCAAATGTTTTCCCCCTTCTCATTCTTCTCCGTTTCCTCCTATAAGATGGACTTGCCCCAAGAGACTGTGATACGGATTTTCCTGTTGACCATGATGTTGACCAGAGCAGTCTGTTCCGGCGAGAGTACCATGGAGGTCGAGAAAGGTTCTGGAATGGGTTCTGATGACAGAGATGGAGGCGTAGTTTTCCAAGAGCAACCTAATCAACAAGTAAAGGCGAGTATCAGAAAACGATCCGATAGCATTGACAATAGAAGGAATTGTGAAGGATTGTTAGCTGAAGAAAACTGTATCTGTAGGCTCTGTGACAACGTAGTTGAGGATGGGTGCATTAAGAAATGCCAATCCAGTTTTAATATCCACATGGACCGGCATCCATTGAGTGACTATCACTCCTTAGTGGGTAGTGTGTTAAATATTGTTGGGTCTAAAGGGTGGGAGACCGGTGGACAGGAGGTTTAATATCTCCAGTCCTCCTAGTTTGAAGCTCCACCAATATCATGTGGATAGATCCCTAATATGTTTTAACATCTCCAATCCCCGAAAGCCGGGAAATTGGGAAGTGTCATGGAGTAACCAAACCATGACCTTTTCATATAGAGCAGATAGAAAGCCGACAGATACAGAGCTTATACGCCACATAGCCAGTAGAGAAAAATCTTTATACCCTAGGAAGTAGGATTACGAGAGTTGGAGAGGTATCACCAGGATACTGCGCACATATCGTACAAACTGATACGTGTACTAAACAGATGGGAGCATTAGGGTTAGGAGATTTCACATGGAAGATGTGTAATATGGTTATGTCCTACTCCGTCCCATATGTTCTCCCCGATGATGCATATTTCATATGCGGGAGGAAGGCGTATAAGTGGCTTGCCCCAAACTCTGAAGGATTGTGTTATATTGGAAAAGTACTGCCTGAAGTAATGACTGTATCACATGCCAAAATGAAAGATATACACCGTGTTGCCCAAGCTCCTTATACTCACACCCACTACGAGCACGTAGTTAAACGGCACCTGATAGAAAGAACAGAGCATCCGGCCTCTGACATGATCCATGAATCCACCGGGATTCAGTTTCTAATCGCGTTAGACATCACTCGCACCGCCAGAGGAGTGTTGAATTATAAATACATATCTGCGCTCGCAAATTTGTTAGACAATATCACAGAAATGTATGATGACACGTTTAGGTATACTGGAAGAGAACTTCAAGCTTATAAAACAGAACTGGTCCAGCATAGAATGGTTCTCAATTATCTCACAGCAGTGACAGGCGGATATTGCGTCACACTGGCAACGCAGTACGGCGTGAAATGCTGCACATATTACGAATAGCACCGAGGACCCGGTCGAGGTCATAGACCAAAAGATGGACGATATTCTCCAATTGAAGTGGGAATTTCGCAGGAGACACAATCTCACTCTTGCTGCTGTAGGTAATGAGCTGACTGGTTGGGTGTCATGGTTGAACCCGCGAAATTGGTTCTCTGGTTTAGGAGAATGGGCTCAAGGAGTCATAATGGATGTAGGGAAGTTTCTCCTATGTATCTTAGGTGTTATCATAACGATTGGCTTGATATTTAGATGCGGTCAGGCTTTAATGAAGTGCAAACGTCGTACCAGGGTAATGAGTTTAAGGAGTGAGGAAATTGTAATTCCAATGGATTTGATTTATGACCCAAATGTAGAAACAATGATGTGA
Organism: Pseudophryne corroboree; assembly: GCF_028390025.1. Classification (NCBI taxonomy): domain Eukaryota; kingdom Metazoa; phylum Chordata; class Amphibia; order Anura; family Myobatrachidae; genus Pseudophryne; species Pseudophryne corroboree. The sequence continues at coordinate 614,877,859 of NC_086447.1, forward strand.
TGAAAATGCGATTTCTACGGTCCGTTTCTTTCACCTGTTTTTCTGGTTTTTCCAAGGTAAAAAGACCCACTTTTGACGAGGAATTTGATGATCCGGTATACAGACAACTGATGGATTAAAGAAGAAGTTTTGACAACCTTATACACAGATTTTGATGAACAATGCCATAGACCCCCAGTTTCCCTAGAAATTTTAAAATTACGCTAGCCCAACACTTTTGCAAGCCTATGGACATTGACAAAGCTTTTTGCCCACACGCCTTTTGGCAAAAGCACAAAGAAGACTGCATTCAACAGACACCGAACAAGACTTCAACCGACAAATGTTCATTAACCTGACATAGAAAACCACTGCATTTACCGTAATTATGTCTTTTCTTCATCTCTACAACCTTCAGGTAATTACACACATAGTCGATAGGGAATACAGGCACAGATATCAGCAATCACATATTTCCCCATTTATGTATCATCAACTAAAATGTGCTCCCCATTTTGTTGCAACCAAAATCCGAAAAGAGCTCGGTAAAGTTTGACAGCCCATCCACAGACCCGTACCACGGGATAAGAAGGAATTCAAATGTATACTTCGCAATACCTCGAAGCTTGATTTAAAACACGTACGGCACGATGATACATGACCCCCAAACACGGATTCATACACACATGCTTCTGCTATCTCACTAGGTCATACCCTTTTTCCTACCTTCTCCTCTCCTCCCCTACCCAACCATGGAAATGTATTTACACTTGACATATATTTTTCTCTTTTTGAAATGTTTTAGGAAGTGGCAGTTATTGTTGACTGCCAAAGGGTGGACTGTCAAAGTCAGAAAAATATCACTATGCACACTACCATATTTGCACCTCATATGTGTCCCTGCTGCGCATGCGTGCGCTCTCCCGTGCGTGCGCATACTCGCTGTTGCGGGCACCCGCAGGCGCACGGTATGCGCATTTACGGTAGAGATTGTATGCGTCTAGCGGGCGACTCTTTCGTTACATATTTTCACCATATAATGTATTTTGTAGATTATGGTCCCTTTGATAGAATCTGAAAGTTTGGTTAATGTAGAATGTTCATGGACGGAGAAATCCCTCTTTGTTTGATACGAAGGGTCAGACAGGAGTAATACAGTGGTGTTTAGTATCCATCGGAAGAGTATTTAATTAGCAATATTCCGGTGTTGGTTTGAAGCGAATTAATCGCTCGTGCGAATAGTTATGGACATAAGAAGTTTATGTCCATTTACTATTATTTGCACTTACTTATCCATGCGGCGGGAAACCTAGTTTCCCACCCACCTGAGCAGTTGGAAATCGTCACAGCCCACCTGTATGAATCAACCTATGACCTTTTGATATAATGCGAGGAGGAATTCCTGTGTCCAATGAACAATGAGATTGTAGGGACCATTGAATCGTATTGTGTGTGGGGCATAAATAGACAAGCTGATCACATCCAGCTCTCACTCTTCAACGGTTCTCATTGCTGATAATCGGGAGCTGGATGTCCAGAGGCGCATGCGATCGTTCCCCTTTGTGCGTAAGTTTTTCTCCGCAATCATATTGTCTTCCTTGTTATTCTGAGCCATATCTCTCCATATCTCTCTCTCTCTCTCTCTCTCTCTCTCCTCTTTCTCTCGTATTCTCTTAAACGTAATAGTATTGTATTGTATTTCCTGTGTAGTTATCTGGTTGGTTAGTTAGTCTATGTTATATTGTAGTGTATGACTTGTATTGTATTAATTCTTTTGCAAGTATAACATTCATAATATATATATAAGGCGTTGGACCCTAAGCCCAGGTATCTGTATTTCTCATAGTGTTAAGTATTTTCAGAGCGTCGGTGATGCTCGAACAGCTTTTAAGATAATCAGGCTACACAAGGTTGCATCTACACTCTATCATTACTCTAAGGTTTTGCTGCATAATACGTTGTTTATGGTTTAGATATAAAGGTTTAACATTGTGAGCGTCTGCGCCGCTGGTGATCTCCTCGTGGTCCCGAGCGTCCGCTACGCTATAGCGAATCATTACGTTAGTCGGCAGCCAATAGCGTGCCTGCCTGTGATCTCTTGGCCGTGAGCGAACGTGACGCTTGAGCGTCTCGACCACGGCTAAGCGATTGTTACGCAACGTGCGTACCCTTACGGTACTCCATACGTAAATAGCGTACAGTGTTCTTAGACCTCATAAAGGGTTTTATATAAGATAAATATTTAGCTTTATCAATATATATATATATATATATATATATATATATATACACACACACATATATACATACAGCGTGTGTATATAAGAGTATATATAGATATTAAGATATATATATATATATATATATATATATATATATATATACACACACACACATACATACATATACATACACACACTGCAAAAGAACGGCACTCCCTAAAAAAATGCATGAATGCAGCCAGTGCCCTCGCAATACTATTTTCATACTACTCCCTGGGTGCGGCACTCCTGGCTTTACAAAGACGCAAGACACTGGCGACTGGCGTAGTCGATAACGTTTTAAGTTGTATTCAACTGTCATCAGATTCAGAATCCAATGACAGTTGAATACAACCGATACGTTATTGACTACGCTAGTATATATATATATATATATATATATATATATATATATATATAGTAGTAAAATAGCTGCTGGCACTCACAGGTCTCCCTGTTAGTGTTAGAAATGGGGTATTAGACAAGGGGTACTACTGTGTAGCATAATGTAAACAACGGACATTACTGTCCGTTGTAATGTGAGTAAGGGACACTGCTGTGTGGTGCAATATGAATTAAGGGTACTATTGTGTGGCCACGCCCCCTTTTTGTCACCTTCCGTATTTCAAATATAGGGGGGGAGGGGGCCCTGTCCCTACTTTGCCAGAGTGCTCGGACCCCTAGATACACCCCTGCTTGTCTGTAACATATACTTACTTAGGGGAATAATGACAATGTATGTCAAATTTGTAGTATGAACAACTGCTAAAGGTGACCAATACCAACACTCACATCATTTTCTTTTGGCAATGCTGGAGGTGGAAGGAAAAATCGAAGGTCTACATCTTTGCTCCTTGCTAAGCCAATTGTTGTTCTTCTATCATTTGCTTGTGCCACTGTTCTATATTGGTAATCTGCAAAAACACAGTGCCTTGTGAGAACACAAAGATGGCAAATGTCACCAGTGCTAATTAAATTCACAAATGACTTGTGATGGTAGAAATTTAAGCTATATCAGGGTGCAAAACACCAGTTTGATGGTGTTAGACTGGTGCTTTCAGCTTCAGTAACCAAGCTTCTGTCCTCTGCTTAAGCCTGCACATTGTCAGGCTCCTATTACACTATAGTCAGTTTACACCAGGGGTGGATAATAGGCAGTCCTCCAGTTGATTTTGAACTATACATCCCAGAAACAGTTTAAGCATGATTTGATAGCAAAATTGTGGCAGAAGCTGGGATGTGTAGTCCCACAACAACTGGAGCGCTACTTGCTGTATTGCCCACCCCTGGTACAAAGCCTGCTTATGTGGCATTAGGGGAGGATACACCCTCAAGGAGATGCTCTGTGGCTGAATAAGGTATGTGATAAATATATATTCCAGCCTTAAGACTTGCAATGTACGTAGCCCCATGAGTATCTTTTATCCATGACAATAACACAGGGAAAAGGCTTGTCAGCTCCAATACATTGCAAAATGATTTGTGTCAACTGCACTCAGTAGCGGATCTTGCTACGGGCACGCAGGATTTTTACCCGGGGCGCCACCGCAGTGGCAAGGTCCGCTACTGGTGGTGCCCCCCGATGTTGTGCGGTGCGTGATGCCGTCATTGTGGGACCGGCACATAGATGCTAGGGGTTATAATTGACCTCTAGCGTCTGTGCTGTGCTATGGGAGAGATGTCATGACGTCTCTCCCATAGTTCCGAGGAGCGGCGCCGGCGGCCGGAGACAGAGGACAGCAGCAGTCGGGAAACAGGAGCGGGGATGGTTGGTGAGTATTTTTTATTTTTTTTATTTTTTTAGGTGATCAGCGCTACTGGGTGCACAGTATTGGGGGCACAGTACAGGGGGCACAACTGCTGAGGGCACAGCTACAGGGGGCATAACTGACCACGCCCCTTCTCTGAAGCCACGCCCCTATTTTTCTGGCCCTGACTGCATTACATTATAAAAATACATTATTGTTAGCAAGCTCACTCACATCTATGGGTTATCGGACAAAACATACTTTGTGCATAAAAAAAATTGCCTGTTTCCACCTACTTTCACTTACGTGCAGGTTTCTGCCCAAGTATACATGTGCAATTTTACTTTTAGTATTCTTTTTTTTTTTTAAACCAAAAACCCTATTAGTGTGGATGAGCTGTACATTTGTTTCCTATGGCAGTATACTTACATTAATTGCACATACCACCAATTACAAACTCATGTCTACTATTTATTATACTCAATACCACGCAAGTAGTGGATCCCAGCCATTTTTTGGACAGCTTCCAAACGAACGGTTTTATCTGCTGACTGTGTGTCTTTCAAGAGAAGCCAAATGGGAAGCTCATGATCCTCCATATTTACTTTGTAGCATTGTTCTATAAAGATTAAAAAAAAAACACATATTACATATGACTACTTTGTTCATCTTAAAACTGGTAGGTTTGTAATTGTTACTTTAAAATTACATTTATTTCTGTTTTGAATAGTTACAAAAAATAGGATTTTATTTACCTACCGGTAAATCCTTTTCTCGTAGTCCGTAGAAGATGCTGGGGTCCAATTTAGTACCATGGGATATAGATTGGTCCACTAGGAGCCACTGGCACTTTTAGAGTTTAACAGTGTGGGCTGGCCCCTCCCTCTATGCCCCTCCTGCCAGACTCAGTCTAGAAACTGTGCCCGAGGAGATGGACATACTTTGAGAGAAGGAAATAATAAGATTTTACTCACCGGTAAATCTATTTCTCGTAGTCCGTAGTGGATGCTGGGAACTCCGTAAGGACCATGGGGAATAGCGGGCTCCGAAGGAGGCTGGGCACTCTAGAAAGATTTATGACTACCTGGTGTGCACTGGCTCCTCCCACTATGACCCTCCTCCAAGCCTCAGTTAGGACACTGTGCCCGGACGAGCTGACATAATAAGGAAGGATTTAGAATCCCGGGTAAGACTCATACCAGCCACACCAATCACACCGTACAACTCGTGATACTATATCCAGTTTGACAGTATGAAAACAACTGAGCCTCTCAACAGATGGCTCAACAATAACCCTTTAGTTAGCAATAACTATTTACAAGTATTGCAGACAATCCGCACTTGGGATGGGCGCCCAGCATCCACTACGGACTACGAGAAATAGATTTACCGGTGAGTAAAATCTTATTTTCTCTGACGTCCTAGTGGATGCTGGGAACTCCGTAAGGACCATGGGGATTATACCAAAGCTCCCAAACGGGCGGGAGAGTGCGGATGACTCTGCAGCACCGAATGAGAGAACTCAAGGTCCTCCTCAGCCAGGGTATCAATTTTGTAGAATTTTGCAAACGTGTTTGCCCCTGACCAAGTAACAGCTCGGCAAAGTTGTAAAGCCGAGACCCCTCGGGCAGCCGCCCAAAATGAGCCCCCCTTCCCTGTGGAATAGGCTTTCACTGATTTAGGATGCGGCAGTCCAGCCGCAGAATGCTCCTGCTGAATCGTGTCACAGATCCAGCGAGCGATAGTCTGCTTAGAAGCAGGAGCACCCAGCCTGTTGGGTGCATACAGGATAAATAGCGAGTCAACTTTCCTGACTCTAGCCGTCCTGGAAACATCATTTTTCAAGGCCCTGACTACGTCCAGTAACTTGGAATCCTCCAAGTCCCTAGCAGCCGCAGGCACCACAATAGGTTGGTTCAAGTGAAAAACTGATACCACCTTAAGGAGAAACTGGGGACGAGTCCTCAATTCTGCCCTATCCATATGGAAAATCAGATAAGGACTTTTATATAACAAAGCCGCCAATTCTGATACACGCCTGGCCGAAACCAAGGCCAATAACATGACCACTTTCAACGTGAGATATTTTAGATCCACGGTTTTTAGTGGTTCAAACCAATGTGATTTTAAGAAACTCAACACCACGTTGAGATCCCAAGGTGCCACTGGAGGCACAACTGGGGGCTGAATATGCAGCACTCCTTTTACAATGTCTGAACTTCAGGTACTGAAGCTAATTTTTTCTGGAAGAAAATCGACAGAGCCGAGATCTGTATCTTAATGGAGCCTAATTTTAGGCCCATAGACACTCCTGCTTGTAGGAAATGCAGAAATCGACCTAGTTGAAATTCCTCTGTTGGGGCCTTTTTGGCCTCACACCAAGCAACATATTTCCGCCATATGCGGTGATAATGTTTTGCAGTAACATCTTTCCTGGCTTGAATCAGCGTAGGAATGACTTCCTCCGGAATGCCCTTTTCCTTTAGGATCCGGCGTTCAACCGCCATGCCATCAAAACGTAGCCGCGGTAAGTCTTGGAACAGACAGGGCCCCTGCTGCAGCAGGTCCTGTCTGAGCGGCAGAGGCCATGGGTCCTCTAATATATAGTTTCTTGAAGTTCTGGGTACCAGGCTCTTCTTGGCCAATCCGGAACCCCGAGTATCGTTCTTACTCCTCGCCTTCTTATTATTCTCAGTACCTTTGGTATGAGAGGCAGAGGGGGGAACACATAAACCGACTGGTACACCCACGGTGTTACCAGAGCGTCCACAGCTATCGCCTGAAGGTCCCTTGACCTGGCACAATATCTTTTATAGCTTTTTGTTGAGGCGGGACGCCTTCATGTCCACCTGTGGCCTTTCCCAATGGTGTACAATCCTTTGGAAGACTTCTGGATGAAGTCCCCACACTCTCGGGTGGAAGTCGTGTCCGCTGAGAAGATCTGCTTCCCAGTTGTCCACTCCGGGAATGAACACTGCTGACAGTGTTAACACATGATTTTCCGCCCATCGGAGAATCCTTGTGGCTTCTGCCATCGCCATCCTGCTTCTTGTGCCGCCCTGTTGGTTTACATGGGCGACTGCCGTGATGTTGCCTGATTTGATCAGGACCGGCTGGTTTTGAAGCAGAGGCCTTGCCTGACTCAGGGCATTGTAAATGTCCCTCTGTTCCAGAATATTTATGTAGGGAAGTCACCTGACTTGACCAAAGTCCCTGGAAGGTTCTTCCCTGTGTGACTGCCCCCCAGCCTCAAAGGCTGGCATCCATGGTCACTAGGACCTAGTCCTGTATGTCGAACCTGCGGCCCTCTTAAAGATGGGCACTCTGCAGCCACTACAGTAGAGATACCCTGGTCCTTGGAGACAGGGTTATCAGCCTAATGCATCTGAAGATGCGACCCGGACCACTTGTCTAACAGGTCCCCCTGAAAAGTTCTTGCATGGAACCTGCCGAATGGGATTGCTTCGTAGGAAGCTATCATTTTTCCCAGGACTCGCGTGCAATGATGCACCGATAACTGTTTTGGCTTCAGGAGGTCTCTGACTAGAGATGACAGCTCCTTGGCTTTCTCCTCCTGGAGAAACCCTTATTTCTGGTCTGTGTCCAGAACCATCCCCAGGAACAGTAGACGTGTCGTAGGAACCAGCTGTGACTCTGGACTGTTTAGAATCCAACCGTGCTGTTGTAGCACTTTCCAAAATAGTGCTACCCCGACTAGCAACTGCTCCTTGGACCTCGCCCTTATAAGGAGATTGTCCAAATACGGGATAATTAAAAACTCCCCTTTTCGAAGGAGTATCCTCATTCCGGCCATTACCATGGTAACACCCTCGGTGCCCTGTACAGTCCAAACGGCAGAGTCTGGACTTAGTAATGGTAATCCTGTACCACAATCTGAGGTACTCCTGGCGAGGATAGTAAATAGGGACATGCAGGTAAGCATCCTTGATGTCCCGGGATACCATGTAATCCCCCTCGTCCAGGCTTGCAATAACCGCCCTGAGCGATTCCATCTTGAACTTGAATTTTTTATGTATGTGTTCAAGGATTTTAAATATAAAAAAGGGTCACACCGAACCATGCGGTTTCGGTACCCCAATGTGGAATAGTAACCCCGTCCTTGTTGGAGTAGGGGCACCTTAAGTATTACCTGCTGGGAATACAGCTTATTAATTGCCTCTAGCACAGCCTCCCTGCCTGAGGGAGTTGTCGGCAAGGCATATTTGAGGAAACGGCGGGGGGAAGACATATCGAATTCCAGCATGTACCCCTGAAATACTACTTGAATGAAACAGGGATCCACCTGTGAGCGAGCCCACTGATCGCTGAAATTTTTGAGACGACCCCCCACCGTACCTGGCTACACCTGTGGAGCCCCCGCGTCATGCTGTGGACTCAGAGGAAGCGAGAGAAGAATTATGATTCTGGGAACAGGCTGACTGGTGCAGCTTTTTCCCTCTTCCCTTGTCTCTGTACAGAAAGGAAGCGCCATTGACCCGCTTGCTTTTCTGAAGCCGAAAGGACTGTACCAGATAATACAGTGCTTTCTTAGTCTGTGAGGAAACTTGAGGTAGAAATATTTCTTCCCAGCTGTTGCTGCGGATACGAGGTCCCAGAGACCATCCCCAAATAATTCCTCACCCTTATAAGGCAGAATCTCTATGCGCCTTTTAAGGGCAGCATCACCTGTCCAGTGACAGGTCTCTAATACCCTCCTGACAGAATGGACATTACATTCATTTTGGATGCCAGCCGGCAAAATATCCCTCTGTGCATCCCTCATATATAAGACGACGTCTTTAATATGTTCTCATGTTAGCAAACTAGTATGTTTGACAGGGTCACCGACCACGCTGCAGCAGCACGCTCTGCAGGTTTCAGTCTAGTACCTGAGTGTGTAAATACAGACTTCAGGATAGCCTCCTGCTTTTTATCAACAGGTACCTTCAAAGTGGCCGTTCCTAAAACGGCAGTGCCAACCTATTTTGACAACCGTGTGAGCGCCTTATCCACCCTAGGGGATATCTCCCAGCGTAACTTATCCCCTTGCGGGAAAAGGTACGCCATCAGTAACTTTTTAGAAATTACCAGTTTCTTATCAGGGGGAACCCACGCTTTTCACACACTTCATTCATTCATCTGATGGGGGAACAAAACACTGCCTGCTTTTTCTCCCCAAACATAAAAAACCATTTTTTAGAGGTTAATGTCATAAATGTGTAACACATTTTTTATTGCCGGGATCAAGTCACGGATGTTCCTAGTGGATTGTGTATATGTCTCAACCTAGTCGACACTGGAGTCAGACTCCGTGTCGACATCTGTGTCTGCCATCTGAATGAGCGGGCGTTTTTGAGCCCCTGATGGCCTTTGAGACGCCTGGGCAGGCACGGGCTGAGAAGCCGGCTGTCCCACAGCTGTTACGTCATCCACCCTTTTATGTAAGGAGTTGACACTGTCGGTTAATACCTTTTACCTAACCATCCACTCTGGTGTCGGCCCCACAGGGGGCGACATCACATTTATCGGCATCTGCTCCGTCACTATATAAGCCTCCTCCTCAAACCTGTCGACACAGCTGTACCGACACACCGCACACACACAGGGAATGCTCTGACTGAGGACAGGACCCACAAAGCCCTTTGGGGAGACAGAGAGAGAGTATGCCAGCACACACCAGAGCGCCACATAATGTGGGGATTAACACTATAACTGTGTATATACAATATTGCGCCTAAATTTAGTGCCCCCCCTCTCTTTTTAACCCTTTGAGCCTGAAAACTACAGGGGAGAGCCTGGGGAGCTTTCTTCCAGTTGCACTGTGAAGAGAAAATGGCGCCAGTGTGTCTGAGGGAGATAGCTCCGCCCCTTTTCCGCGGCCTATTCTCCCGCTTTTTCCTGGATTCTGGCAGGGGTATTTACCACATATATAGCCTCTGGGGCTATATATTGTGGTATTTTTGCCAGCCAAGGTGTTTTTATTGCTGCTCAGGGCGCCCCCCCCAAGCGCCCTGCACCCTCAGTGACCGGAGTGTGAAGTGTGCATGAGGAGCAATGGCGCACAGCTGCAGTGCTGTGCGCTACCTTGGTGAAGACTGATGTCTTCTGCCGCCGATTTTCCGGACCTCTTCTTGCTTCTGGCTCTGTAAGGGGGACGGCGGCGCGGCTCCGGGACCGAACACCAAGGACTGGGCCTGCGGTCGATCCCTCTGGAGCTAATGGTGTCCAGTAGCCTAAGAAGCCCAATCCGGCTGCAAGCAGGCGAGTTCGCTTCTTCTCCCCTTAGTCCCTCGCTGCAGTGAGCCTGTTGCCAGCAGGTCTCACTGAAAATAAAAAACCTAATTCTATACTTTCTTTCTAGAGGCTCAGGAGAGCCCCTAGTGTGCATCCAACCTCGGCCAGGCACAAGATCTAACTGAGGCTTGGAGGAGGGTCATAGTGGGAGGAGCCAGTGCACACCAGGTAGTCATAAATCTTTCTAGAGTGCCCAGCCTCCTTCGGAGCCCGCTATTCCCCATGGTCCTTACGGAGTTCCCAGCATCCACTAGGACGTCAGAGAAACACAGATAGTGGTGAGATTCACACCAGCTCACACATAACAAAAGGAAAGCCAAGCTAACCAACAATAAATGATTCAGCAATGGCTCAACCAACAATACTGAACCAAGTAACAATGCAGGAACACAAAACACTGGGCGGACGTCCAGCATCCTCTACAGACTACAAGAAAAGGATTTACCGGTAGGTAATTAAAATCCTATTTTCTCTTAGGACCTAGAGGATGCTGGGGTCCAATTTGGTACCATGGGAATGTACCAGAGCTCCCAGTACGGGAGGGAGAGTGCTGAGGTTCCTGCAGAACAGATTGACCAAACTTTAGGTCTCACGGGTCAAAGTATCGAGCATGTAGAACTTAGCAAACGTGTTCGACCCTGACCAAGTAGCTGCTCGGCAAAGCTGAAGAGCCGAGACACGCCGGGCAGCCGCCCAAGAAGAAACCACTTTACGGGTAGAGTGGGCTTGAACCGATTTTGGAATCGGCCGAGTTGTAGAATAAGCATGCTGGATAGTAAGCTTGATCCAGCGAGAAATTGTCTGCTTAGAAGCAGGACACCCAATCTTGTCGGGATCATAAAGGACAAATAGTGCGTCCGACTTCCTGTGACGAGCTGTTCGCTTCACATTTATCATCAAAGCCCGCACAACATCCAAGGACTTTGAGGTAATAGAGGAGTCAGCATAGGCGTGCGCACGGGGGGTGCCTGGTGCGCACAGGCACCCCATCACATATGAGGCACGCCTACAGTAAAAGTGATGCGGGTCCATCCGCTTCCTCTCCCTTCCCCCCCACCCATGCACTGCATCCAAAGCGTTTGTGAGCTCCTCCAAATGAAGGGGATGTAGTACTGCTACGGAGGCTGGAGCTCACTTCTGAGCTCCGCCTTCTGTTTTCCGGCTCCAGCAGTGTGTGAAGGGAGAGACGTCATAACGTTGTGACGTCTCTCCCTTCACACACTTACTACCAAGCGTGAGGAGCTGCGGGCGGCGGACAGCGCTGGAGCGGGTCTCATGTAAGGATTGTGCTGCCGTGTCGGGATTTGGGACTGTGGGAATGTGTTAGGGGCACTACTACTATTAGGGAGGGGGAGGGGGGGGGGGATTGTGTTGCCGGCACTACTACTATGGGCATGTGTAACTGGCATTACAACTATGGGCATGTGTAACTGGCATTGCAACTATGGGCATGTGTAACTGGCATTACAACTATGGGCATTGTGTAACTGGCACTACTACTATGGGCATTGTGTAACTGGCACTACTACTATGGGCATTGTGTAACTGGCACTACTACTATGGGCATGTGTAACTGGCACTACTACTATTGGGCATTGTGTAAGGGGCACTACCACCATGGGCATAGCGTAAAGGGCACGACTTCTATGGGCATTGTGTAACGGGCACTACTACTATAAGCATTGTGTATGACACTACTACTATGGGCATTGTGTAACGGGCAGAACTACAGGCATTGTGTAAGGGTCACTACTACTATGGGCATTGTGTAATGGGCACTACTACTATGGGCATTGTGTAACGGGCAGAACTACAGGCATTGTGTAAGGGTCACTACTACTATGGGCATTGTGTAATGGGCACTACTACTATGGGCATTGTGTAATGGGCAGAACTTTAGGCATTGTGTAAGGGTCACTACTACTATGGGCACTGTGTAATGGGCACTACTACTATGGGCATTGTGTAATGGGCAGAACTATAGGCATTGTGTAAGGGTCAATACTGCTATGTGCATTGTGTGTGACACTACTACAGGCATTGTGTTAGGGCACTATTACCATGGGCATTTTGTAATGGGCACAACTACTGTGGGCACTGTTAGTAAGCGGCAGTAGATACAGAATGAAGGGAGGTGGAGGCTGAAATACAGAGTGAAGGGGGCAGGCTGAGAGACAGGGTGAAGGGTGGGAGGCTGAAAGGCACACAGTGAAGGGGGTAGACTCAGAGACACAAAGTAAGATGGATTGTGAGAGATGCGTGGCAGGGAAACGCAGGCGGGAGATGATGGTGTGGATGAGAGATAACGCTGGGAGGGGATAAAAATAATGTTTGCCTGGAGATAAAAATAATGTAAATTAAAAAAAAGGGGCAGACTAGATGGGCCAAGTGGTTCTCATCTGCTGTCAAATTCTATGTCTCTATGGGATGATGGTTGGGGTGAGAGACGATGCAGGGAGGGGAGGAGATGGTGTGGCTGAGAGATGCAGGTGGGAGATAAGGGTCTGGTTGAGAGACACAGGGAGGGGATGATGGTGTGGCTGAGAGACACAGGAAGGAGATGATGGTGTGGCTGAGAGACACAGGGAGGAGATGATGGTGTGGCTGAGAGACACAGGGAGGAGATGATGGTGTGGCTGAGAGATGCAGAGGGCAGTAGGTGACACGAGTCTGGTTGAACCTCTGTGACATGATGATGATATGGGTTATATTCCTACACAAACAGGCCTCTTCTGGACCATGTGATATCCTACATAAATGATGACTAGTGATTACCGACTGAAGACGCTTACAGACCAACGGAGGGCTCCCCATTGTGAGAAACCACCATATAGGTAAGGTGCATATGGAATGGGAAGGAATGCTCCCAGAGTGATTAGAAACAGTTGGCATGCCATGTTGACACGCCCGTTTGCAGTGGCCTGTAGGTGGTGCTAAACACGCTCAATAGGTGGTGCTAGACACGCCCAATAGACGGTGCTAGACACGCCCACTAGGTGGTGCTAAACACCCCTCCGATGATACACCCCCTAATAAAATGTTTTGCGCACGCCTATGGGTGTCAGTAGCCACTGGCACCACAATAGGTTGGTTGATATGGAAAGCCGATACAACCTTTGGAAGAAACTGCTGACGCGTTCTGAGCTCAGCTCTATCCTCATGGAAAATCAAGTAGGGTCTCTTGTGCGACAATGCCCCCAATTCCGACACACGTCTTTAAGATGCCAATGCCAATAGTATGATCAGCTTCCAAGTAAGAAACTTTAGATCTACCTCCTGTAAAGGTTCGAACCAATCCGAATGCAGGAACTGCAGCACCACATTAAGATCCCAAGGTGCCGTAGGAGGCACAAAGGGGGGCTGAATGTGCAGAACTACTTTCAAGAACGTCTGAACCTCAGGGAGAGCAGCCAATTGTTCCTGGAAGAAAATGGACAAAGCCGAAATCTGGACCTTTATGGAGCCCAAGCGTAGGCCCACATTCACACCTGCTTGCAGAAAGAGGAGAAAACATCCCAATTGAAACTCCACCGTTGGAAACTTCTTGGATTCACACCAAGAGACATACTTCTTCCAAATCCGATGGTAATGCTTAGACGTTACTCCCTTCCTAGCTTGGATCAGAGTAGGAATGACCTTGTTTGGAATGCCCTTCCGAGCTAAGATCTGGCATTCAACCTCCATGCCGTCAAATGTAGCCGCGATAAGTCTTGATAGGTGGTAGAAGAAGGTCCTCGCGAAGAGGAAGAGGCCTCGGATCCTCCATCAGTAAATCCAGAAGATCCGCGTACCAAGCCCGTCTTGGCCAGTCTGGAGCAATGAGGATCGCCTGAACTCTCGTTCTTTTTATTAGTTGTAGAATCCTTGGGATGAGTGGAAGGGGAGGGAACACATACACGGACTGGAACACCCACGGAGTTACCAGGGCGTCCACCGCCACTACTTGCGGGTCCCATGACCTGGAACAGTACCTCCGAAGCTTCTTGTTGAGGCGAGAGGCCATCATGTCTATCTGAGGTACGCCCCAACAGCTTGTTACCTCTGCAAACACCTTCGGGTGGAGGTCCCATTCTCCTGGATGGAGATAGTGTCTGCTGAGGAAGTCCGCTTCCCAGGTGTCCACTCCCGAAATGAACATCACTGACAACGCCACCACGTGTCTTTCTGCCCAGAGGAGGATTCTTGTTACGTCTGACATTGCAGCTCTGCTCTTCGTTCCGCCTTGCCTGTTTATGTAGGACACCACTGTGACATTGTCCGACTGAACTTGAATGGCTTGATCTTTCAGAAGATGCCACTTGTAGAAGGCTGTTGTATATGGCCCACAGTTCCAGAATGTTTATTGGAAGGAAAGACTCCTGACATGACCACCTTCCGTGGAAGTTCCCCCCCCCCCCCCCCCCCCCCGGGTGACTGCTCCCCAACCTCTGAGACTTGCATCCGTAGTTAGAAGAATCCAATTCTGAATCCCGTGATCCCGAAGTTGAGTTGAGAGAGCAATACTCTGCAATAGTCTCTCCCTGGAAGATGCCTTTATCAGCAGATCATCCAGATATGGAATTATGTTCACTCCCTGTTTGCTGAGAAGGAGCATTATTCCCGCCATGACCTTGGTGAACACCCTCGGTGCTGTGGAGAGGCCATATTGTAATGTCTGGAACTGATAGTGACAGTCCTGTAGTGCAAACCGCAGATAGGCCTGGTAAGGCAGCCAGATCGGAATGTGAAGATACGCATCCTTGATATTCAGGGATACCAGGAATTCCCCTCCTCCAGACCTGAGATCACCACTCTCAGAAACTCCATCTTGAATTGGAACACCCTTAAGTAGGGGTTCAATGACTTCAGGTTCAATATAGGTCTCACCGAACCATCCGGTTTCGGTACCACAAACAGGTTTGAGTAATAACCCTTGCTCCTTTTGTGAGGTGGAACTAGAACAATGACATTTGTTCGTACCAACTTTTGAATGGCTTCGTGTAGGATAGCACTTTCTGTCAGCGAAACTGGTAAGCCTGATTTGAAGAATCTGTGAAGCGGGAGTTCCTGAA
The DNA here is from genome assembly GCF_028390025.1 of Pseudophryne corroboree. Lineage (NCBI taxonomy): Eukaryota > Metazoa > Chordata > Amphibia > Anura > Myobatrachidae > Pseudophryne > Pseudophryne corroboree. Next base: position 614,893,192 of record NC_086447.1, read on the forward strand.
ACTCCAGTCTGTACCCCTGGGCAACAATATCTGTCACCCAGGGGTCCAGGCACGATGACGTCCAGACGAGACTGAAATCTTTCGGTCTCGCTCCCACCTGCCCGATCTCCAGGTTGGGAGGTCCACTGTCATGCTGAAGATGTGGATGAAGCAGAGCCTGGCTTCTGTTCCTGGGAACCTGTTGGTGTAGGTTTTCAGGATTTTCCCCGACCTCCTTAAAGAAGGTATGTGGGTGGGGTGGGGTGGGGGGGGGAGTTGGATTTTAAAAAATTTTGCGATCCGAAAGGACTGTAGTGGAGGCGTAGGATAAGATTTCCGAGCCGGTACAGCTGCGGAGGGAAGAAAAGTCGACTTACCCGCAGTTGCCGTGGAGATCCACGCATCCAGCACTTCCCCAAACAGGGTCTGACCTGTGAAGGGTAGGTTCTACACACTTTTCTTGGATTCCGCATCCACAATTTATTGGCGTAGCCAGAGACCTCTACGTACCGAGACTGCCATGGAAGTACTGTAGCCCGTGCATTTAGCAGGCCAATGTCCTTTATGGCCTCCACCATGAAACCTGCAGAATCCTGTATGCGATGTAAAAACATTCCTATCCATAGTATCTAATTCCTCTAGTAATGTGCCTGACCACTTTACTATAACTTTAGAAATCCACGCACACGCAATAGTGGGCCTTAAAGTCACGCCTGTAGCAGTGTATAGCAATTTGAGCGTAGTCTCAATCTTGCAGTCAGCCGACTCCTTTAAAGCAGTTGAACCGGGAACAGGTAAAACCACCTTTTTAGACAACCTAGATACAGAAGCATCTACTATAGGTGGGGTTTCCCACTTTTTTCTGTCCTCTTCAGGGAAAGGAAAAGCAATGAGAATTCTCTTAGGGATCTGGAATTTTTTCTCTGGGTTTTCCAAGGATTTTTCAAACAAGGAGTTTAACTCCTTAGAAGCAGGGAAGGATTTCTTATTTACTGTAAAATAAGATTCTTCTCATAAATATGCAAAACATACCTAATTGATTGAATCATTAGCTGCACCGCCTTAGTGAGGGATGCATCCCCCTCCCTGCATATCCCCATCACCGCCCCCTGTATCAGAGTCGGTATCAGTGTCAGCTTGCATTATTATTTCTCAAAAACTGCGTCTCACTTTCAGTATGTGACATCCTAGTAGGAATCTGGGATATCATTCCCCTTAAAGAATCCACCCATGGGGGTTCGGATTCAGACAGCTGAGATAGTATATTGCAGTCCTGAGTACATGGAATAGACTCCTCAGGAGAAGATAAACACTCTGCAGCACAGGACACAGAGTCCTTAGACATGGTAATGTGGGATATACAGCCACACACACACAGGAAAATGTCAGATACAATTTCCCCCAGAGTACCTTCAGAGCCAGCCACACAGCGCCCCTGTAGGCAATTATTATGATAAAAGCCTGGCGCTGACTAACTAGCTTTAATAGGATAGTTAGTATTATTATTACACTCCCCCCGTCTATAACACCCTGGTACCGCAGAGGTATAGCTGGAGTTAAGTGGAGGGCAGCGCTCCCTGTCAGCGTCTTGTTCCTATGATCTGCAGGGAGAAAATGGCGCTGGTGAGTGCTGGATCCGCTCTGAGAGGAAGCCCCGCCCCCTGTAATGGTGAGTGGCTTCCCACACTTATTGTTTATACTGGCCTGAGGATTTGTGTGTGTTAACAGCGGGATTAGCCCGTTAACTATGTGACCAGTTTAGGGTGTAATGCGCTGGCTCAGGCGCCCCTCTAGCGCTGCATGTGAATGCTGCTGAGCCTTCCAGGAGGGTAACCTTGTCATCGCTGCGCTCCCACCCTTGTGCTGCCATAACCCGGGATGCCGGCGCTCTACTCATCACTCTTCTTTCTTCTGGCTCTGTTAGGGGGTGGCGGTCGTGCTGCGGGAGTGAGCGGTCGCCTCGCCGGCTTGCGATCAGCACCCTCAGGAGCTCAGTGTACGGTCAGCGGAGTAGAGAACCATTAACTCTTCAGGAAGTTGGTTACTACTCCCCCCCTAAGTCCCACAAAGCAGGGAGGCTGTTGCCAGCAGCCTCCCTGTAAAACAACAAACTCTAAAAAAAAAAAAAAAAAAAAAACCTCCTAGGAGCTCCCCTAGCTGTGACCGGGCACATTTTCTAAACTGAGTCTGGTAGGAGGGGCATAGAGAGAAGGGCCAGCCCACACTGTTAAACTTTTATAGTGCCAGTGGCTCCTAGTGGACCAGTCTATACCCTATGGTACTAAATTGGACCCCAGCATCCTCTAGGACGTAAGAGAAAAAAGCAACAACTCAAGGACCTAGTTGTATAACAAATACATATTTACTAACCCCATCATTCTCTGTAAGAACATGGATTTACTAATGTAGGGGGGTCTAAACTCCAGTCTTCTAGAACCCCCAACAAGTCCTGTTTTGTGGATTTTTTCAGTCATACACACATGAGTTTGTCTATTTTGCTGGGTCAGTAATTGTCCCAACAAGGTCCACAGGGGATCTGTTCAGGATACTGGCGTTCGGGATACCAGCAGTTAAAATACCGATGCTGGTATCCCGGCATGTCAGAATTCCGACCAACCTCTGCTGGGAGTCCTCTGTGGTAAGCCACGAGGAGAAGTTGGGTTTAAACTGCGGGGGAAGAGCTAAAATTAGGCTGCGGGAAATGAAGGGTTAAGGTTAGACTGCAGAGAGATGGAATTAGAGTTAGGCAAGCCCGTGGAGGGTTAGGGTTAGGCTGTGGGAAAGGGATGGTTAGGTTTAGGCGGCGGGAAGGGGTGGTTAGGTTTAGGCACCACCAAGGAGGGTTAGGCTCATAGGTGTGCGCAGGGGGGGTGCCTGGTGCGCACAGGCACCCCCTAATGTCTGGCACCCCGATCTCACATGCCTGATGCAGCGATCGCCGAGCAAGTCAGGACTGCATTACTGACCGGACGCCTGGGTTAATCAAGGGTGCCACTGCCACCGGCTTTCAAACACCCGGCTCCACCTCCATGTACAAAAACAGCGTGATGTGACGTGATTACGTTATGCTGCTCGTACGCCCACCCGCCACATGTCCACCTCTCTCCTTTTATGCTATGCCAACGCCAGCCACTGATGAGGATCAGCATGCAGCCAGCGTTCCTCTTAGGAAGACAAATTCAATACTGGCAGGCGATCGGCAGCAGCATTGACACGTCACTTGTTTTTCCAGCAGCAGCAGTACTAGTCTGCGACTGTCAGTGACAGTGAGTGACTGACTTGTAAGTAAGCTGCTGCAGCTTGCAGGGGAAAGAGAGGCGGAGCCAGACCGGGCTGAGGAGGAGCAGTGTAATTGCAGTGAGTGCCATCAGGGGTGTTTGTTTGGTGCACACCACAACATCTGACAATGTATCTGCTTATTAGGATTGGTACAAGGGTGGATATTTTATATTGCATTGACCGTCAATAGATGGTGCTAGACACGCCCAAAAGGCGGTGCTAGACACTACCCTCCGACAGTGCACCCCCTAATAAAATGGTCTGCGCACGCCTATGGTTAGGCTGTGGGGGTGGGGTTAGGGTTAGGCTGCGGGAATGGAGGCTTAGGAGTGTACGGGTAACGTACCTACCTGACCCGTCAGGATTCTCTGCTTTGGAATGCTGGTGTCGGTCATATGGCCGTCGACATCCCATCTGACCGCATATTGTATGTATTCCGTCCACGGACAGTATACAGAATACATAATCTATTGTCAAATCCCCATAGTGAGGGGACAAGAAAAAGAAACCAGTTATAACTGGGGTGCACACAACCCAACTAACATTGTTAGTTAGGTTGTGTGCACCCCAGTTATAACTGGTTTCTTTTTCTTGTCCCCTCACTATGGGGATTTGACAATATGTCTTAATTTAAACCAGTTGGTAGCACCTTTATCACATATTTTGTGAATTAATTGACACACATGTCAATGTGCCACGTATACTAGATAAGGTACCCCCAACTCTCTCATTACTATAGATTTAACGTATATCTTGGTGCAGGTTACCCTCCAGAGATGGTGGGAATTGAATCTCTCCACCCCTGGAACCATACAAAGAACATATATAGGGGTATATGCAATTAGCGGCGAATCGCGGCAAATTATCGGCCGTTTTTCTATTCGACAGTCTAATTTCGGCAAGTGGGTGCCGAAATTGACCATATACAATAAAAAACGGATTCGACAGTCCCGCTGACGAAAAACGGCCGATTTGACGGATTTTGTTCCGTTTTTTTAAAAACGGGAAAAAAATGGCGTGGGGTCCCCCCTCCAAAGCATAACCAGCCTCGGGCTCTTCGAGCTGGTCCTGGTTCTAAAAATCCGGGGGAAAAATGGACAGGGGGATCCCCCGTATTTTTAAAACCAGCACCGGGCTCTGCGCCTGGTGCAAAAAATACGGGGGACAAAAAGAGTAGGGGTCCCCCGCATTTTTTACACCAGCATCGTGCTCCACTAGCTGGACAGATAATGCCACAGCCGGGGGGTCACTTTTATACAGCGCCCTGCGGCCGTGGCATTAAATATCCAACTAGTCACCCCTGGCCGGGGTACCCTGGGGGAGTGGGGACCCCTTCAATCAAGGGGTCCCCCCCCCCAGCCACCCAAGGGCCAGGGGTGAAGCCCGAGGCTGTCCCCCCCATCCAAGGGCTGCGGATGGGAGGCTGATAGCCTTGAGAAAATGTAAAGAATATTGTTTTTTCCTGTAGTACTACTACAAGTCCCAGCAAGCCTCCCCCGCAAGCTGGTACTTGGAGAACCACAAGTACCAGCATGCGGAAGAAAAACGGGCCCGCTGGTACCTGTAGTACTACTGGAAAAAAAAATACCCAAATAAAAACAGGAGACACACACCTTGAGAGTAAAACTTTATTGCACACCTGCCGACACACACATACTTACCTATGTTGACCCGCCGACTGCCACGTCTCCTGATCCGACGATCCGGGGTACCTGTGAATCAAATTATACTCACCTCAATCCAGTGTCCAGATATAAATCCTCGTACTTGGCAAAACAAATAAACGAACACCCGATCCAGCGGACTGAAAGGGGTCCCATGTTTACACATGAGACCCCTTTCCCCGAATGCCGGGACCCCACGTGACTGCTGTCACCGAGGTCCCTTCTGCCAATCAGCGAGCGCAACATCCTGGCACTCTGCTGATTGGCTGCACGTCTGAGCTGTCAGACAGCGCCTCGCAAAGCCTCTCCATTATACTCAATGGTGGAAACTTTGCGTCAGCGGTGAGGTCACCCGCGGTCAGCGGCTGACCGCGGGTAACCCCACCGCTACCCGCAAAGTTCCCACCATTGAAAGTAATGGAGAGGCTTTGCGATGCGCTGTCTGAGGTCACACGCGCATACAGCCAATCAGGTGAGTGCAACGAAGTAGCGCTTCCTGATTGGCTGAAGGGACCTCGGTGACAGGAGTCACGTGGTGTCCCGGCATTCGGGGAAAGGGGTCTCATGTGTAAACATGGGACCCCTTTCAGTCCGCTGGTTCGGCTGTTCGTTTTCTTTTTTTGCCAAGTACGAGGATTTATATCTGGACACTGGATTGAGGTGAGTATAATTTGATTCACAGGTACCCCGGATCGTCTGATCAGGAGACGTGGCAGTCGGCGGGTCAACATAGGTAAGTATGTGTGTGTCGGCAGGTGTGCAATAAAGTTTTACTCTCAAGGTGTGTGTCTCCTGTTTTTATTTGGGTATTTTTTTTCCAGTAGTACTACAGGTACCAGCGGGCCCGTTTTTCTCCCGCATGCTGGTACTTGTGGTTCTCCAAGTACCAGCTTGCGGGGAGGCTTGCTGGGACTTTTAGTACTACAGGAAAAAACAATATACTTTACATTTTCTCAAGGCTATCAGCCTCCCATCCGCAGCCCTTGGATGGGGGGGGGGGGGGGGGGGGACAGCCTCGGGCTTCACCCCTGGCCCTTGGGTGGCTGGGGGGGACGGACCCCTTGATTGAAGGGGTCCCCACTCCCACAGGGTACCCCGGCCAGGGGTGACTAGTTGGATATTTAATGCCACGGCCGCAGGGCGCTGTATAAAAGTGACCCCCGGCTGTGGCATTATCTGTCCACCTAGTGGAGCCCGATGCTGGTGTAAAATACGGGGGACCCCTACTCTTTTTGTCCCCCGTATTTTTTGCACCAGCACCAGAGCCCGGTGCTGGTTTTAAAAATACGGGGGATCCCCTGTCCATTTTTCCCCCGGATTTTTAGAACCAGGACCGGCTCGAAGAGCCCGAGGCTGGTTATGCTTTGGAGGGGGGACCCCACGCCATTTTTTTCCGTGATTTTACCATTCCATCTAAAAAAAAATAAAAAAAAATTTAAATATATAAATAATACTTGTGCCTCCCAAAAAGACAAACCAAGTACCTAATCCCTTCTAATATAAACAGATATGCTATTACCAATAAAAAAAACACCCAAAAAAAACATGTTTTAAAATTTTTATATTAGATTCACCCACCAAAGTGTGGCGGATTGAAAATTACGAATTTACTGTCTAAAAGCACTGTTGTCGAATTTCCAAACTTCAATTGAATATACTTTTGTCGAATTGCCGCATTTGTACCATTGCAGAAAAGTCGAATTTGACAAATGTCGAATTTCAAAAAGTCGAATTTTAAAAGTCCGTTTTTTTGACGGAAAGTACTGAATTGCATTGTCGATTTTTTTTTTTTTGGCGAAAAAGTCCAGTTTTTCGACAATTTCGGGAATTAGACCGCAATTGCATATACCCCATAATCTGTTGGGGATACTTGGGATCCGGACTATAGATCTACAACGTATAGGTTGACAGTCAATATGTCAACACCATATGGTCGACATGCACTGACAAAGGCCCGATATGGGCAAAAGGTCAACACATGGTTTTTGTTTAGTTTTTTCATGTTTTTGGACTTTTTCCATCCTTGTCTTTCCATGTCACAAATCAAAACCAATGGAAACCTGGTGTCGAGTGAAGCGGAGCAAGACACCGTGCCAGAAGTGTGGTGAGCGAAGCGTAGTGTTTCTACAAATGGTGGTCCCAGATAGAAAAACTATCCACACTAACCTCAAAAATGCAAAGAAAAAGTGTCTCAACCATTTTTGTTCGACCATTGTCAGGTCGACCTTTTCCAGTGTCAACCTTTCAGAGGTCTGCATTTTGCCCATATCGACCTAATGCATGGATACTGTAGATCTTCTATACCACACCTGGGATAGTTGAGGACTGGAGCTGAGAACTTAGCAATGTTTACAATTCTTAGGGCTGAATACAAAGGACTGATGTGTGCTAAGCCTTGGTGAAGTATGTTATAACAAGCTTATTTATAATAGTCAACTACAACGTTTGAAAAAAAAATATTAAAGATGTGTTTCTAACAGAATTCTCATTTTTATATTCCACTCAAGGATTCTGTATTTTGTAATGTTGGGTTTTAGATTAGTTCTTTCTTCATTGTATTTTTAGGTTGATCATTAAGAACTAAATGCATTTTGGTTATTAGAAAATAGATAATGAAAGGTATTACCTGACATGTCAGACTGCTGTGAAATACATGTAATGAGTTTTTTTAGTACATCTGTAGAGGGCTAAAAAGTCATATCTACAACTGGCTCTGACAAGTAAACCTGAAGAATGTGAGCGTGGGGAATGAACTCTTTGTAACCTTTACATTTTTAAAAATAGAAAGTTACAATTTTCTAATGTCGGATAAAACACTGACACTTTCTGAAAGTTCATTTCACAGTCAACTAATCTTGGTTTCTTGTATTCATTATAACCACTGTATACTATATATGGATTTATGCAGTCTCTATTATTGGTAATTATGGTGAAGTGTTGCCCGATAATAAGTACATTACCACTATCATGCTCTCCTCTGAAGAGCTGTGCAGAAGCTTCCAGAGCTTTCCTGGCTGTTTTATGAAGCTCTTTTCTCACCTTGTTTGCGATACCTAAAACACAATAAATAAGACATAAACAAGGCTATCAAACTAATGGTTAGTACATGGATAGGGATTCATTCGATATCGCCGCTGTTGGGATCCTGGCGCTCAGCATAACGGCACCGGAATCCTGACTGCCGGTATACCGTCAACTATTCTCCCTCTTGGGGTGTCCATGATACCTCTGGAGGGAGAATAAATAGTGTGACGCGCGTAGCGCACCACTGTGCCCGCAGCGTGGCGAGCGCAGCGAGCCTGCAAGGGGCTCTTTTGCGCTTTCCCCGCTGCCGGCATTCTGTCGTTCGGGATCCCGGCGCCGGTATGCTGGGCGCCGGGATCCCGACCGCCTGGATATCGTAGTAGACCCCGTGGATGCTGGAGAACAGAAGTCTGCATTGGATGATGGGAAGATTTTGGTGGAGATTTTGCAGAACCAGATTATAAAAATTAGGAATCAGGTGGAAAGGACACATTTTAGATGTGTTCGTTGCAGTGGGGAAGTGTGCACTGATATATAAAAGGTGCGGATATTAAATAACGAGTCTGTACTTGCAAAACATAAACCATACTGTGCGAGTTAAAAAGGGAATGGGGAACAATGACCTTGGACTACACCAAAACGGTTTTACCCCTCTTGCACTGATAATTTGCTGACACACAGCATTCAAAAAAGTTGCATCTTAAAAATGTTTAGTTTAGTTGTAGGGCAACGTGTTAACTTAAAAAAGTTTTAGTTAAATTGAACAAAACACTCACCAAATCTTTCCGTAGGCTAAGGGTGGGTACACACTTGGCTGATATCAGCACGATATGTTGTTATATCGGGCAGTGTGTATGCCCGATTGCACAATCCCATGGGTTGCATGCGATATCTTATGGTCGGCCATGCTGCACGGCCAATCGGAAGATATTGCATGCAACCAGGTGCAATGTAATGAAGGACTGAATGAGGGATCGTTCCAGCGTTCATTACATCATTCTGATGTGTACTGCCAATACGAAATACCGGCTGGCATATTGGCCAGGTACACATTGCTCTAATGTGGACCTGACCTTACAGGGCAGATTGTATGTCAGGTGCATGTGTGCTTGAGTGGCACAATATATTTAGTAATGGTGCAAGGATGTCAAAGATGAAGAACGTCCTGGATGGCCTTGCGCATCAAAAACAAACTAAAATGTGGAGAAAACTGGTTGAATTGACTGTCGATTCGGCATCGAATGATAGCAGAAATTATAAAAATCGCCAAAGAAACTGTTAGGCAAGTTATGACTCAAGATCTTAACAAGACAAAAGTTGGTTTCAAGGCTTCTTACTGCTGAGCAGAAAGTGAATTTGTACAGACATTTTTTTCATTTTATCAAATTCAAGCAAATTCGCATTTGTGATGAAAGATGGATCTTCCAGTACGATCCTGATACAAAACGCCGTTCCATGTACTGGAAAATAAGAATTTACTCACCGGTAATTCTATTTCTCATAGTCCGTAGTGGATGCTGGGAACTCCGTAAGGACCATGAGGAATAGACGGGCTCCGCAGGAGACTGGGCACTCTAAAAGAAAGATTAGGTACTATCTGGTGTGCACTGGCTCCTCCCTCTACGCCCCTCCTCCAGACCTCAGTTAAGGAAACTGTGCCCGGAAGAGCTGACACAACAAGGAAAGGATTTGGAATCCAGGGTAAGACTCATACCAGCCACACCAATCACACCGTACAACTCGTGATAACCATACCCAGTTAACAGTATGAACAACAACTGAGCCTCAGTAACAGATGGCTCATAACAATAACCCTTTAGTTAAGCAATAACTATATACATGTATTGCAGAGAGTCCGCACTTGGGACGGGCGCCCAGCATCCACTACGGACTACGAGAAATAGAATTACCGGTGAGTAAATTCTTATTTTCTCTGACGTCCTAGTGGATGCTGGGAACTCCGTAAGGACCATGGGGATTATACCAAAGCTTCCAAACGGGCGGGAGAGTGCGGATGACTCTGCAGCACCGAATGAGCAAAGGCAAGGTCCTCCTCAGCCAGGGTATCAAACTTGTAGAACTTAGCAAATGTGTTTGAACCCGACCAAGTAGCAGCTCGGCAAAGCTGTAAAGCCGAGACCCCTCGGGCAGCCGCCCAAGAAGAGCCCACCTTCCTTGTGGAATGGGCTTTTACTGATTTAGGATGCTGCAATCCTGCCGCAGAATGAGCTTGCTGAATCGTGTTACAGATCCAGCGCGCAATAGTTTGCTTTGAAGCAGGAGCACCCAGCTTGTTGGATGCATGCAGGATAAACAGAGAATCAGTTTTCCTGACTCCAGCCGTCCTGGCTACATAGATTTTCAAAGCCCTGACTACATCTAGTAACTTGGAGGCCTCCAAGTCCCGAGTAGCCGCAGGCACCACAATAGGTTGGTTCAACTGAAACGCTGATACCACCTTAGGGAGAAATTGGGGACGAGTCCTCAATTCTGCCCTGTCCATATGGAAGATCAAATAAGGGCTTTTACACGACAAAGCCGCCAATTCTGACACACGCCTAGCCGAAGCTAAGGCCAATAGCATGACCACTTTCCACGTGAGATATTTTAGCTCCACGGTCTTAAGTGGCTCAAACCAGTGGGATTTCAGGAAATCCAACACAACGTTAAGATCCCAAGGTGCCCCTGGAGGCACAAAAGGGGGCTGAATATGCAGCACTCCCTTAACAAACGTCTGAACTTCAGGCAGTGAAGCCAATTCTTTTTTAAAGAAAATAGATAGGGCCGAAATCTGGACCTTTATGGATCCTAATTTTAGGCCCATAGTCACTCCTGACTGTAGGAAGTGCAGGAATCGACCCAGCTGGAATTCCTCTGTAGGGGCCTTCCTGGCCTCACACCAAGCAACATATTTTCGCCATATACGGTGATAATGTTGTGCTGTCACGTCTTTCCTAGCCTTTATCAGCGTAGGAATCACTTCATCTGGAATGCCCTTTTCCGCTAGGATCCGGCGTTCAACCGCCATGCCGTCAAACGCAGCCGCGGTAAGTCTTGGAACAGACAGGGCCCCTGCTGTAACAGGTCCTGTCTGAGAGGCCATGGGTCCTCTGAGATCATTTCTTGTAGTTCTGGGTACCAAGTTCTTCTTGGCCAATCCGGAACGATGAGTATAGTTCTTACTCCTCTCTTTCTTATTATCCTCAGTACCTTGGGTATGAGAGGAAGAGGAGGGAACACATAAACCGACTGGTACACCCACGGTGTCACTAGTGCATCCACAGCTATCGCCTGAGGATCCCTTGACCTGGCGCAATATTTTTTTTAGCTCTTTGTTGAGGCGGGACGCCATCATGTCCACCTGTGGCCGTTCCCAACGGTTTACAATCTGCGTGAAGACTTCTGGATGAAGTCCCCACTCTCCCGGGTGGAGGTCGTGCCTGCTGAGGAAGTCTGCTTCCCAGTTGTCCACTCCCGGAATGAACACTGCTGACAGTGCTAGCACGTGATTTTCCGCCCATCGGAGAATCCTTGTGGCTTCTGCCATCGCCATCCTGCTTCTTGTGCCGCCCTGGCGGTTTACATGGGCGACCGCCGTGATGTTGTCTGATTGAATCAGCACTGGTTGGTTTTGAAGCAGGGGCTCTGCTTGACTCAGGGCGTTGTAAATGGCCCTTAGTTCCAGAATATTTATGTGTAGTGAAGTCTCCTGACTTGACCACTGTCTTTGGAAGTTCCTTCCCTGAGTGACTGCCCCCCATCCTCGGAGGCTTGCATCCGTGGTCACCAGGACCCAGTCCTGTATGCCGAATCTGCGGCCCTCGAGAAGATGAGCACTCTGCAGCCACCACAGCAGATACACCCTGGCCCTTGGGGACAGGGTGATCAACCGATGCATCTGAAGATGCGATCCGGACCATTTGTCTAACGGATCCCACTGAAAGATCCTTGCATGGAACCTGCCGAAGGGAATTGCTTCGTAAGAAGCCACCATCTTTCCCAGGACTCGCGTGCAGTGATGCACCGACACCTGTTTTTGTTTCAGATGACAATTCCTGGGCCTTCTCCACCGGGAGAAACACCTTCTTCTGTTCTGTGTCCAGAATCATGCCCAGGAAGAGCAGACGCGTCGCAGGAATCAGCTGCGACTTTGGGATATTCAGAATCCAGCCGTGCTGTTGCAACACTTCCCGAGAAAGTGCTACGCTGACTAACAACTGCTCTCTGGACCTCGCCTTTATAAGGAGATCGTCCAAGTACGGGATAATTATAACTCCCTTCTTCCGAAGGAGTATCATCATTTCGGCCATTACCTTGGTAAATACTCTCGGTGCCGTGGACAGACCAAACGGCAACGTCTGGAATTGGTAATGACAATCCTGTACCACAAACCTGAGGTACTCTTGGTGAGGTGGGTAAACGGGGACATGCAAGTAAGCATCATTGATGTCCAGCGACACCATAAAATCCCCCTCTTCCAGGCTTGCAATAACCGCCCTGAGCGATTCCATTTTGAACTTGAACTTCCTTATATAAGTGTTCAAGGATTTTAAATTCAGAATGGGTCTCACCGAACCGTCTGGTTTCGGTACCACAAACATTGTGGAATAGTAACCCCGTCCCTGTTGAAGGAGGGGAACCTTGATTATCACCTGCTGGAGGCACAGCTTGTGAATTGCCGCCAGTACTACCTCCCTTTCCCTGGGAGCAGCTGGCAAGGCTGATTTGAGGTAACGGCGAGGGGGAGTCGCCTTGAACTCCAGCTTGTATCCCTGAGATACAATTTGTACAGCCCAGAGATCCACTTGTGAGCGAACCCACTGGTTGCTGAAGTTTCGGAGACGCGCCCCCACCGCACCCGGCTCCGCCTGTGGAGCCCCAGCGTCATGCGGTGGACTTAGAGGAAGCGGGGGAGGATTTTTGTTCCTGGGAACTGGCTGCCTGGTGCAGCTTCTTTCCTCTACCCCTGCCTCTGGGCAGAAAGGATGCGCCTCTGATCCGCTTGCCTTTCTGAGGCCGAAAGGACTGTACATGATAATACGGTGCTTTCTTAGGCTGTGAGGGAACCTGAGGTAAAAAAGTTGACTTCCCGGCTGTTGCCGTGGATACGAGGTCCGAGAGACCGTCTCCAAACAATTCCTCACCCTTATAAGGCAAAACCTCCATGTGTCTTTTAGAATCAGCATCACCTGTCCACTGCCGAGTCCATAATACTCTCCTGGCAGAAATGGACATTGCATTAATTCTAGATGCCAGCAGGCAAATGTCCCTCTGTGCATCCCGCATATATAAGGCGACGTCTTTTATATGTTCTATGGTTAGCAAAATAGTATCCCTGTCGAGGGAATCAATATTGTCTGACAGGGTATCAGACCATGCGGCTGCTAGCACTACACATCCATGCTGAAGCAATAGCAGGTCTCAGTATAGTACCTGAGTGTGTATACACAGACTTCAGGATAGCTTCCTGCTTTCTATCCGCAGGCCCCTGTAAGGCGCCCGTATCCTGAGACGGCAATGCCACCTTTTTTGATAAGCGTGTGAGCGCCTTGTCCACCCTAGGGGATGTTTCCCAACGTAACCTGTCCGTTGGCGGGAAAGGGTACGCCATCAGTAACCTCTTAGAAATCACTAGTTTCTTATCGGGGGAACTCCAAGCTTCCTCACACAATTCATTTAATTCATCAGATGGGGGAAAAGTCACTGGCTGCTTTTTCTCCCCAAACATAATACCCTTCTTGGTAGTAACCGGGTTAATAACAGAAATGTGCAATACATTTTTCATTGCAGTAATCATGCAGCGGATGGCTTTTGTAGACTGTGCATTTGTCTCATCCTCATCTACACTGGAGTCAGACTCCGTGTCGACATCTGTGTCTACCATCTGAGCTAGCGGGCGTTTATGAGCCCCTGATGGCCTCTGAGACGCCTGGGCAGGCGCGGGCTGAGTTCCCGGCTGTCCCAAGGCTGCTGCGTCATCGAACCTTTTATGTAAGGAGTTGACACTGTCTGTTAAGACCTTCCACATATCCATCCAATCCGGTGTCGGCCCTGTCGGGGGCGACACCACACTTAACTGCCCTTGCTCCACCTCCACGTAACCCTCCTCATCAAACATGTCGACACAGCCGTACCGACACACCGCACACACACAGGGAATGCTCTGACTGAGGACAGGACCCCACAAAGTCCTTTGGGGAGAGAGAGAGAGTATGCCAGCACACACCACAGCGCTATATAACACAGGGATTTTCACTATAATGAGTGATTTTTCCCAATAGCTGCTTATTATCTTATTTGCGCCTAAATTTATGTGCCCCCCCCTCTCTTTTTTACCCTTCTTGTACAGGATACTGCAGGGGAGAGCTTGGGGAGCGTCCTTCCAGCGGAGCTGTGAAGAGAAAATGGCGCTGGTGTGCTGAGGAAGAAGGCCCCGCCCCCCTCAGCGGCGGGCTTCTCCCGCGTTTTGTATATCTTAATGGCGGGTTTTTTTGCACATATACAGTTTTTCAGACTGTATTATGTGCATAATGTGCCAAAAGGTATTCTTATTGCTGCCCAGGGCGGTCCCCCCCAGCGCCCTGCACCCTACAGTGACCGGAGTGTGTGGTGTGCAGTGGGAGCAATGGCGCACAGCTGCAGTGCTGTGCGCTACCTTAATGAAGACCGGAGTCTTCTGCCGCCGATTTCATCTCCTTCTCTTCTGTCTTCTGGCTCTGCAAAGGGGGACGGCGGCGCGGCTCCGGGAACGGATGATCGAGGTCAGGCCCTGTGTTCGAACCCTCTGGAGCTAATGGTGTCCAGTAGCCTAAAAAGCACAAGCTAGCTGCACGCAGGTAGGTTTGCTTCTCTCCCCTCAGTCCCACGTAGCAGTGAGTCTGTTGCCAGCAGATCTCACTGAAAATAAAAAACCTAACAAATACTTTCTTTCTAGGAAGCTCAGGAGAGCCCACTAGGAGCACCCAGCTCTGGCCGGGCACAGATTCTAACTGAGGTCTGGAGGAGGGGCATAGAGGGAGGAGCCAGTGCACACCAGATAGTACCTAATCTTTCTTTTAGAGTGCCCAGTCTCCTGCGGAGCCCGTCTATTCCCCATGGTCCTTACGGAGTTCCCAGCATCCACTAGGACGTCAGAGAAAACATCATTATGACCAAAAATGAAATAAGTACATCAAAGCAAATCCAAAGCCATGTTAATTGTTTTCTTTGATATAAAGGGTGTTATTTTAATTGTCCACCGGAAGGTGCAACAGTGAATCAACATTACTACAAAAATGTTTTGGAAACTTTGCGGATAAGAATCAAAAGGAAGAGGCCAGAGTAGTAGAAAAAATGGTTTCATACTCCATCAGGACAAGGCACCAGCCCACACAGCTCTATCCGTGAAGCAGTATTTGGAAGAGAAACAGATTGCAGTGCTAGAACACCCTCTATACTCATCAGATCTAGCACTGTGGGAATTCTTTATTTTCCCTAAAGTTAAATCTATATTGAAGGGAACCAGTTTTGCATCAATTATTAAGGTAAAGGAGAAAATGACGGAGCTGTTGAGACAGCTGACAAAGAGCTACAGCATGGTTTTGACCAATGGAAAATAAGAATGCAGCAGTGTGGATGTAGAAGGGGAGTTCATAGAAGGGGAACAGAGTTAAAGGGGTATATGCAATTGCGGTCGAATTCCCGAAATTGTCGAATTTCGGGTCATTTTCGCCCAAAAAAAAAAATTTGCCTATGCAATTCAGTGCTTTCCGACCAAAAAACGGACTTTCAAAATTCGACTTTTTGAAATTCGAATTTTTGCAAATTCGACTTTTCTGCAATGATACAAGTGCTGCAATTCGACCAAAGCATATTCAATTCAAGTTTGGAAATTCGACAGCAGTGCTTTTAGACAGCAAATTCGTCATTTTCAATCCGCCACACTTTGGAGGGTGAAAACAATAAAAAAAAATTTAAACATGTTTTTTTTGGTGTTTTTTTTTTTAGGAATAGCATATCTATTTATATTAGAAGGGATTAGGTACTTTTTTTTTTTTTTTTGGAGGCACAAATATTATTTATATATTTTTTAAAATATATATATATTTTTTTTTTTTTTTTATTGCTGGAACGGTAAAATCCTAAAAAAAAATGGCGTGGGGTCCCCCCTCCAAAGCATAACCAGCCTCGGGCTCTTCGAGCTGGTCCTGGTTCTAAAAATGCGGGGGGGAAATTGACAGGGGATCCCCCGTATTTTTAAAACCAGCACCGGGCTCTGCGCCTGGTGCTGGTGCCAAAAATACGGGGGACAAAAAGAGTAGGGGTCCCCCGTATTTTTAACACCAGCATCGGGCTCCACTAGCTGGACAGATAATGCCACAGCCGGGGGTCACTTTTATGCCGTGCCCTGCGGCCGTGGCATTAACTACCCAACTAGTCACCCCTGGCCGGGGTACCCTGGGGGAGTGGGGACCCCTTCAATCAAGGGGTCGTCGTCCCCCAGCCACCCAAGGGCCAGGGGTGAAGCCCGAGGCTGTCCCCCCCCATCCAATGGGCTGCGGATGGGGGGGCTGATAGCCTTTTGTGATAATGAAAAGAATATTGTTTTTTCCAGCAGTACTACAAGTCCCAGCAAGCCTCCCCCGCAAGCTGGTACTTGGAGAACCACAAGTACCAGCATGCGGGAGAAAAACGGGCCCGCTGGTACCTGTAGTACTACTGGGGAAAAAAATACCCAAATAAAAACAGTACACACACCGTGACAAGTAAAACTTTATTACACACTGCCGACACACACACTTACCTATGTTGACACGCCGACTGCCACGGTCTCCGACGATCCGAGGGTACCTGTGAAAAAATTATACTCACCTTCCACTGTATGAAAATTGTTTGGCAATACGGGTAAAAGTAAGAAACTCCGGGAGATCAGGAAACCATGCCTCCCAGGTTTTCTTCCATGAGCCAGAAAAAACAGAATTAACCATATCATTATAGAGATACCGTATCTTAAACTTGCACTGGGAAGTTAGGGTGAAAAGGGAAAACAAAGCTGATGGACAGGACGAGTCCATAAAAGAGTCATAGGAACCAGAAACCTTCTTACTGTTAATATAATGCCTTACTTGTAAAAATAAGAAAAATTGAGAGTTGAGAACATCATACAAGTCTTTGATTTGTTGGAAGGCGTACATGCCACTCCCCGGGTCAAAGACATTCCGAATCATGGCTATACCCTTGGATTTCGAAGAAAGGAGGTATGGGGTCATAAGAAATGGTGGTAAGTCCGGGTTACCCCAAAGAGGTGGACATTTAGTTAAGAAGGGATTTGTTCTCATGCGTTTGTGGAAGACAGACCACGCTCTATAGCAGGGGTGTTCAAACGTTTTGCAAATATGGCCAGATTTAGTGAGGTGAAAATGTGTGGGAGCCGACCAGATACACAAATGCCCCCAGCAGTGCTGCCAGATACACAAATGCCCCCAGTGCTTCCAGATACATAAATGCCCCCAGTGCCAGATACACATTATATGCCCCCAGCAATGCTGCCAGATACACATATGCCCCCAGCAGTGCTGCCAGATACACAAATGACCCCCACAGTGCTGCCAGATACACATTATACAGTATGCCCCCAGCAGTGCTGCCAGATACACATTATATGCCCCCAGGAGTGCAACCAGATACACCAATGACCCCACAGTGCTGCCAGATACACATTATACAGTGTGCCCCCAGAAGTGCACAGTGCTGCCAGATACACATTATACAGTATGCCCCCAGCAGTGCTGCCAGATACACATTATATGCCCCCAGCAGTGCTGCCAGATACAAAAATGCCCCCAGTGCCAGATACACATTATATGCCCCCAGCAGTGCTGCAAGATACACAATATATATACCCTCATAGTGCTGCCAGATACACAAATGCCCCCAGTGCCAGATACACATTATACGCACCCAGCAGTGCTGTCAGATACACATTATTTGCTCCCACAGTGCTACCAGATACACATTATATGCCCCCAGCAGAGCTGCCAGATACACAAATGCCCCCACAGTGCTGCCAGATACACATTATATGCCCTTAGCAGTGCTGCCAGATACACATTATATGTACCAAGCGGTGCTGCCAGATACACAAATGCCCCCTAGCAGTGCTGCTAGACATACAAATGCCCCAGCAGTGCTGCCAGGTACACAAACGCCCCCAGTACTGCCAGATACACAAATGCCCCCAGGGCTGCCAGATACACATTATATAACCCCAGCAGTGCTGCCAGAATCATCCATACACAATGTGCCAATACCCCTAATCCCCCCTCCCTCCAGCATACTGCAGCATCATCCAGCACTCCTGCCCCCATCACCCACACACTCACCGGAAAAATGGCAAAAACTTCACAGCTTCACTGTGGCGGCCGGCACCCCTACCCACTCCAGACAGCACGAAAGCCGGAAAGTCCTTCTGCCTCTCCTGGGAAGGTAAATGCGCACTCGCGGGGCCCCTCCATCAGCTGCTGCTGGGACGCCACTGGATTGCGCTGTTCTCACTGTGTGTCCCGCCCACTGGCGTCCCGCATCTACAGAGGCTGCGGGCCAGTGAAAATGTGAGCAGACGGGAAATGTGAGCAGAGGCTGCAGGCCAGTGGAAATGTCAAGACAGGCCGCAACTGGCCCCCGGGAATTTGGACATGCCTGCTCTATAGGTATCTATAAATAAAACATTATGTTTGACCCCCTCAGGCAATTTGTGTTTCAGCAAATGCAATAATGCTGCTGGAGAATAAGGCGCAAGCAACGTTTCTTCTAATGACAAATTAGTAAAATATGACTGGTTTAAACACCAATCCGATATATACTGGATTGCAGCAGCACAGGAGAAGGTGTAAATGTCAGGAAGACTGAGACCACCTCTTTCATTGGGTAAAAGCAACCTGACCCTGGCTATTCTTGTTTTTTTATTATCCAGATAAATTTCTGAAATATAGCATTACATTTATCTTGATCAGATTTAGACAATAAGACAGGCAACATTTGTAGTACAAAAGGCAATTTGGGAAACAACACGCTCTTAATGACAGCCAACCTACCACTAATCGACAAAGGCAATGACATCCAATTTTTAGCAGTCTGGCCTATTTTAGCAAATATCAGGTGAAAATTAGCCGACTAGAGATTATGTACATTAGGGGTAATAAGAATACCTAAATATTTCAGATGAAAAGTCACCAAATGAAACAAAGAGAGTGATGGGCATTGTGGTAAGAGGTCGGGCCTAGTCGAAGGAAGTACTTCCGATTTAACAGGAGTTACTTTATAACCAGCAAAGGAGCTAAAAGTAGAAATTTCAGATAAAATAGCTGGAACCGAGACAGAAGGTTGAGACACAAATAATATGTCATCTGCAAAAAGTGACAACTTGAGTTCCTCCCTGCCCACTTTAATACCTACAAATGAGGGATTAGTCCGCAAAGCTATAGCTAGGGGTTCCAAGGCAAGTGCGAACAATAGAGGAGAAAGGGGACACCCTTGCCTGGTGCCCCTGCGTACAAATATAGGATCTGAAATAAAATTGTTCGCCACCAGACAGAGGCCGAATTCAGTAATTTGATTAGGGAGATGGTTTGGGGCGAAAAAGCAAAATTGCGGAGAGTTTCATAGAGGTGAGCCCAAACCACTTCATGTATTGCTTGCTCAGCGTCAAGTGAAAGCAATACATGAAGATCATCTATATGAATAACGTCTAGATTTTGGAGGACAGCTAACACCTTCCAGATATTGGAGACAGCATTGCGGCTCCAAACAAAACCGGTCTGGTCTTGGTGGACCACTGACGGGACCACCCTCCTGAATATCTCCGCTAAAATCTTGGTGAAAAGCTTATAGTCCACGTTTAATAATGATATAGGATGGTACAAACTGGGAAGAGTAAGATCCCTTCCAGGTTTCGGCAAAACCTTAATAATTGCATCACTGAAGTAGGGTGGGAGCTGGCCACCTGAGAGAAAGGAGTTAAAGAGATCAGTCAAAGGTTGGGATATCGAGGATTGAAGAAGTTTATAAAATTCCCCAGTAAATCCCGACTCTGGGCCTTTCCTAGTTTAAGATTTTTGATAACTGAAAGGACTTCGTCTTCCAAGATATGGCGAGTCAGTGTGGCTATTTGTGAGCCTGCTATTCTAGGAAGTGAGATTTTACTCCAAAACATAGATTTGTTATCAACATCGATAGGATCCTGAGAATACAAGTCAGCATAGAATGAATGTAAAACCTGTATAATAGATGGACCTGTCGTGTGTGCTACCCCCATAGAATCTGTCAGAGATAAGATAGTAGAGTTCGTTCTTTCACTCCTCAAGAGATTGGAAAGCAATTTACTATTCTTATTGTCACATTTATGAAACAAAAACTTATTAGACCTGACCTTGGTATCACCCACCTGTTGCACTAGAGAATCAAATGCTAATTTAGATGCTTAATACTGCAGTTTATGTGTGGGGAAGGATCTAAGGGTTAGATAAGGCTTAGATGTGGTCTAAGGGTTAGATAAGCCTGCGTAAAAGCTGCCTGAGAATCAAGAAGGAGCGATTGCCTATGCTTTTTAAAATGTGATGCATACGATAAGATTTGGCCATGGAGAACCGCTTTGGCAGTTTGCCAGTACAAGGTGGGGTCTGAGACATGTTCAGAATTTGCAAATACATAGTCATTCCAAGGGGACTGCGGCATATCTTTAAATGGGTTAGAAGCAGCTAGGGGGGAGGGGAAGCGCCAAATCCTACACTTGCCTGAGGGAGCCAAAGTGGACAAAGTAAACCAAATTAGAGCATGATCTGTCAGACCCAGGGTTTCTATATCAGAGCTGTCTATCCAAACCGCCAATTCTGAAGCAAGTAACAAAATAGTCAATTCTAGAATACACGTAGTGAGGAGCAGAATAATAAATAAAGTCTATCTATAGGGTGTTGCATCCTCCAAATATCAACCAGATGCAATTTTCGAATCAAATAGGTGATACCAAACTTACTCATCTGGTATGGTAGGGAAGCATTGAATTGTCTGTCCACTACCATATTCATATCACCTCCTAAAATCAATTGAGAATCCATATGTGGAATCGGATACAACATATTAACAACATTAAGAAAAAATTTCTTATAATATGACGTGGGTGCATATAGATTACAGAAAACATATTGTATACCATAGATCTCAACCTTGATAAGCACATAGCGCCCATTCGAATCCGATTTCTGCAAAGATATGGGCAGAGGAATACCCTTTTTTACTAGAATGGCGACACCCCTGGATTTGGAGTTATAGGAAGCAAAATCCACTACTTTGTGCCCCAACATTGATAGCTTTGGATGTTCCAAATTAGTCAAACGAGTTTCCTGCAGAAATGAGACATCTATTTTATGAAGGTTTAAATAGGAAGAAGCTTGAGCCGCTTAGCTGGGGAGTGTATACCCTGGACATTCCAGGAGCAAATTTTAAGGGTACTCATGGGCTAAATGACTCATGGAGTAGATTTGCAGAGATCAGATTCAAAATAGGTACAACAAAAGACATTGCCTGTGAACAATATATAGATGTCACACCAACACCCAGCCACAGATAACACATTTTCACAAATATACAGAGAGGGTACCAAGAATGGGAAAAGAGCAGCAAAACAGAGGAAAGAAGGAAAGAAATGGGAAAAATAGAAAAAAGAGAGCAAAGGAGAGAAGCAGAAGTCTGCCAAAAGCCCACACTGCGCCAGCAGGCGACAAAACACAATAGTACACTAAACATAGCCATAGCGTCTGGGAGACACCACACAATAAACAGAATAACCATAATCCCACAGGTCCCACGCTAAGTGACCCCAGCCCCTCGACTAAATAACCGTGGGGATACTCAAAAACATCACACGAAGCTGTAGCAACCGACTGAAGCTGTGCTTCCATAACAACAAAATAACAAAATAACTGAGCTACAGACATAAAAACTAAATGAATATCAGCAGACAGAGGGGGTCATTCCGAGTTGATCGTACGTAGCAACTTTTTGCTGCTCATGCGATCAACTAGACGCCGCCTATGGGGGAGTGTATTTTAGCATAGCAGGACTGCGATTGCTTGTGCAGCCCTGCTGTGCAAAAACAGTTTTGTGCAGAACAAGACTAGCCCTGCAGTTACTTACCCTGTACGATGGATCCAGCGATGAAGGTCCCGGAATTGACGTCAGACAACCGCCTGGACACGCCTGCGTTCGGATCTCCACGCCCGGAAAATGGTGAGTATCCGCCCCGGAACGCCTCCCCGCTGTCAATCTTCTTGCGATCACGCTAGCGATCACTTTCTTCTTTCCTCTGGTCATTGCTCGGCGACGGCCGTCGCTGGGCAACGACGCATGTGCGCATTGCGGCCGCCGTGCATACGCATTTCTGACCCGTTCGCACCGCAGCGATGAACCGCTGCATGCGAACGGGTCGGAATGACCCCCTGAAAGAGCAGAAGACAATGTAATCAGCAGTGACACATTCAGGGGACATCAGTACAGCACAGATATCACCAGGTTCAAGTAGATACGGAGTAGTCAGTCGATAGTTCCCCGTCTAAATAGGCCATAGCATCCGCAGGTTCCAGAAAGTCTTTAAAGTCCTTGAAATCCTAACCTCTAAAGATACGGAGTCTCGCTGGTAAAAGAAGAGCAAACTTGCGTTGCAACTGAACCAGTCTAGACCAAACGGGTGACATATCTTTACGCGCTGCCGTTCAAATCAATGATTTATGTGCAAAGTTCAGGCACCAGAAGGTGACAACTCGTGGGTGTCTAGTGTCTCGGGCAGGACCAAGATGATGTGCCCTTTCAACATTAAAATCTTTCAGAGCACCGTGGAGATCCAACATATGTAAAAGGTCCGTAGACAAAAATTTGTAGAGATTCGGGCCCTTAACGGATTCAGGGAGGCCCGCGATTTCGCATGGAACGGTTCTCTAAATCATCAACCTTATTAATGAGGCGGAGGAATTTTTTCATAGCTGCCCTAACAAGTGGCAAACACTAGGGTCCTGTACTTGTAGATAAATATATATAGAAATATGCAAACAAGCATTCAGGATACAGTTCAATGAAGTGGAGACATGAGGAAAAACACTGTGCCTTGAACGTCAATATAAGTGCACAGGAGGGAGAAATATCAGAAGAGGTCAGTCACATAGAAACATCAATATCCAGCAGAGAGATGTAACTCAGAAAACAGAGGAGGCTGGAGTCCCAGTCAGGATTTTATATATCAGCATTCATGACCCCCATAATATGTGCCAAACAGAAAATAAGAATTTACTCACCGGTAATTCTATTTCTCGTAGTCCGTAGTGGATGCTGGGAACT
The DNA here is from genome assembly GCF_028390025.1 of Pseudophryne corroboree. Classification (NCBI taxonomy): domain Eukaryota; kingdom Metazoa; phylum Chordata; class Amphibia; order Anura; family Myobatrachidae; genus Pseudophryne; species Pseudophryne corroboree. Next base: position 614,916,501 of record NC_086447.1, read on the forward strand.
CCGTAAGGACCATGGGGAATAGACGGGCTCCGCAGGAGACTGGGCACTCTAAGAAAGAATTAGGACTACTGGTGTGCACTGGCTCCTCCCTCTATGCCCCTCCTCCAGACCTCAGTTAGGGAAACTGTGCCCGGAAGAGCTGACACAATAAGGAAAGGATTTGGAATCCCGGGTAAGACTCATACCAGCCACACCAATCACACCGTACAACTCGTGATACTATACCCAGTTAACAGTATGAATAACAACTAAGCCTCACTAACAGATGGCTCATAACAATAACCCTTTAGTTAAGCAATAACTATATACAAGTATTGCAGACAATCCGCACTTGGGATGGGCGCCCAGCATCCACTACGGACTACGAGAAATAGAATTACCGGTGAGTAAATTCTTATTTTCTCTGACGTCCTAGTGGATGCTGGGAACTCCGTAAGGACCATGGGGATTATACCAAAGCTCCCAGACGGGCGGGAGAGTGCGGATGACTCTGCAGCACCGAATGAGCAAACTCAAGGTCCTCCTCAGCCAGGATATCAAACTTGTAGAATTGTGCAAACGTGTTTGATCCCGACCAGGTAGCAGCTCGGCAAAGTTGTAAAGCCGAGACCCCTCGCACAGCCGCCCAAGAAGAGCCCACCTTCCTCGTGGAATGGGCTTTGACTGATTTAGGATGCGGCAGTCCAGCCGCAGAATGTGCAAGTTGAATCGTGGAGCAGATCCAGCGAGCAATAGTCTGCTTAGAAGCAGGAGCACCCAGCTTGTTGGGTGCATGCAGGATAAACAGCGAGTCAGTCTTTCCGACTCTAGCCGTCCTGGAAACATAGATTTTCAGGGCCCTGACTACGTCCAACAACTTGGAGGCCTCCAAGTCCCGAGTAGCCGCAGGCACCACAATAGGTTGGTTCAAATGAAACGCTGATACCACCTTAGGGAGGAATTGGGGACACGTCCTCAATTCTGCTCTGTCCATATGGAAAATCAGATAGGGCCTTTTACAGGACAAAGCCGCCAATTCTGACACACGCCTAGCCGAAGCCAAGGCCAAAAGCATGACCACTTTCCACGTGAGATATTTTAATTCCACGGTCTGAAGTGGCTCAAACCAATGTGATTTTAGGAAATCCAACACAACGTTGAGATCCCAAGGTGCCCCTGGGGGCACAAAAGGGGGCTGAATATGCAGCACTCCCTTAACAAACGTCTGAACTTCAGGCAGTGAAGCCAGTTCTTTTTGAAAGAAAATAGACAGGGCCGAAATCTGGACTTTAATGGATCCCAATTTTAGGCCCATAGTCACTCCTGACTGTAGTAAGTGCAGAAATCGACCCAGCTGAAATTCTTCTGTGGGGGCCTTCATAGCCTCACACCAAGCAACATATTTTTGCCATATGCGGTGATAATGCTTTGCTGTTACATCTTTCCTAGCTTTTATCAGCGTAGGAATGACTTCATCCGGAATGCCCTTTTCCATCAGGATCCGGCGTTCAACCGCCATGCCGTCAAACGCAGCTGCGGTAAGTCTTGGAACAGACAGGGCCCCTGCTGTAGCAGGTCCAGTCTGAGAGGCAGAGGCCAAGAGTCCTCTGAGATCATTTCTTGTAGTTCCGAGTACCAAGTCCTTCTTGGCCAATCCGGAACGATGAGTATAGTTCTTACTCCTCTCTTTCTTATTATCCTCAGCACCTTTGGTATGAGAGGAAGAGGAGGGAACACATAAACCGACTGGTACACCCACGGTGTCACTAGAGCGTCCACAGCTATCGCCTGAGGGTCCCTTGACCTGGCGCAATATCTTTTTAGCTTTTTGTTTAGGCGGGACGCCATCATGTCCACCTGTGGCCTTTCCCAACGGTTTACAATCAGTTGGAAGAATTCTGGATGAAGTCCCTACTCTCCCGGGTGGAGGTCGTGCCTGCTGAGGAAGTCTGCTTCCCAGTTGTCCACTCCCGGAATGAACACTGCTGACAGTGCTATCACGTGATTTTCTGCCCATCGGAGAATCCTTGTGGCTTCTGCCATCGCCATCCTGCTTCTTGTGCCGCCCTGTCGGTTCACATGGGCGACCGCCGTGATGTTGTCTGACTGAATCAGCACCGGCTGGTTTAGAAGCAGGGGTCTTGCCTGACTTAGGGCATTGTAAATGGCCCTTAGTTCCAGAATATTTATGTGTAGGGAAGCCTCCTGACTCGACCATTGTCCTTGGAAGTTTCTTCCCTGCGTGACTGCCCCCCAACCTCGGAGGCTTGCATCCGTGGTCACCAGGACCCAGTCCTGTATGCCGAATCTGCGGCCCTCTAGAAGATGAGCACTCTGCAGCCACCACAGCAGAGACACCCTGGCCCTCGGGGACAGGGTGATCAGCCGATGCATCTGAAGATGCGATCCGGACCATTTGTCTAACAGATCCCACTGAAAGATCCTTGCATGGAACCTGCCGAATGGAATTGCCTCGTAAGAAGCTACCATCTTTCCCAGGACTCGCGTGCAGTGATGCACCGACACCTGTTTTGGTTTCAGGAGGTCTCTGACCAGAGATGACAACTCCTTGGCCTTCTCCTCCGGGAGAAACACCTTCTTCTGTTCTGTGTCCAGAATCATACCCAGGAACAGCAGACGTGTCGTGGGAACCAGCTGTGACTTTGGAATATTCAGAATCCAGCCGTGCTGTTGTAGCACTTCCTGAGATAGTGCTACTCCGACCAACAACTGCTCCCTGGACCTCGCCTTTATAAGGAGATCGTCCAAGTATGGGATAATTATAACTCCCTTCTTTCGAAGGAGTATCATCATTTCGGCCATTACCTTGGTAAATACCCTCGGTGCCGTGGACAGACCAAACGGCAACGTCTGGAATTGATAATGGCAGTCTTGTACCACAAAACGGAGGTACACCTGGTGAGGTGGGTAAATGGGGACATGCAGGTAAGCATCCTTGATGTCCAGTGATACCATGTAATCCCCTTCTTCCAGGCTTGCAATAACCGCCCTGAGCGATTCCATTTTGAACTTGAACCTTCTTATATAAGTGTTCAAGGATTTCAAATTTAGAATGGGTCTGACCGAACCGTCTGGTTTCGGTACCACAAACATTGTGGAATAGTAACCCCGTCCCTGTTGAAGGAGGGGAACTTTTATTATCACCTGCTGGAGGTACAGCTTGTGAATTGCCTCCTGCACTACCTCCCTGTCCGGGGGAGTAGCCGGCAAGGCTGATTTGAGGTAACGGCGAGGGGGAGACGTCTCGAATTCCAGCTTGTATCCCTGAGATACCACTTGTAGAACCCAGGGATCCACCTGTGAGCGAACCCACCGGTCGCTGAAGTTCCGGAGACGGGCCCCCACCGCACCTGGCTCCACCAGTGGAGCCCCAGCGTCATGCGGTGGATTTAGTGGAAGCAGGGGAGGATTTTTTTTCTTGGGAACTGGCTGTATGGTGCAGCTTTTTCCCTCTACCTCTGCCTCTGGGCAGAAAGGACGCGCCTTTAACCCGCTTGCCTTTCTGGGGCCGAAAGGACTGTACCTGATAATACGGTGCTTTCTTTGGCTGTGAGGGAACCTGAGGTAAAAATGTCGACTTCCCAGCTGTCGCTGTGGAAACAAGGTTCGAGAGACCATCCCCAAACAATTCCTCACCCTTGTAAGGCAAAACCTCCATGTGCCTTTTAGAATCCGCATCACCTGTCCACTGCCGAGTCCATAATACTCTCCTGGCAGAAATGGACATTGCATTTATTCTAGATGCCAGCCCGCAAATATCCCTCTGTGCATCTCTTATGTATAAGACTACATCTTTAATATGCTCTATGGTTAGCAATATAGTGTCCCTGTCAAGGGAATCAATGTTATCAGACAGGGAATCAGACCACGCTGCTGCAGCACTGCACATCCATGCTGAAGCAATAGCAGGTCTCAGTATAGTACCTGAGTGTGTATATACAGACTTCAGGATAGCCTCCTGCTTTCTATCTGCAGGCACCTTTAAGGCGGCCGTATCCTGAGACGGTAGTGCCACCTTTTTTGACAAGCGTGTGAGCGCTTTATCCACCCTCGGGGATGTCTCCCAACGTACCCTGTCCTCTGGCGGGAAAGGGTACGCCATTAGTAACTTTTTAGAAATCACTAGTTTTTTATCAGGGGAAGCCCACGCTTCTTCACACACTTCATTTAACTCATCTGAAGGGGGAAAAACCACTGGTTGCTTTTTCTCCCCAAACATAATACCCTTTTTAGTGGTACCTGGGTTAATGTCAGAAATGTGCAACACATTTTTCATTGCCGTAATCATGCAACGGATGGCCCTAGTGGAATGTACATTAGTCTCGTCGTCGTCGACACTGGAGTCAGACTCCGTGTCGACATCTGTGTCTGTCATCTGAGGTAGCGGGAGTTTTTGAGCCCCTGATGGCCGTTGAGACGCCTGGGCAGGCACTGGCTGAGAAGCCGGCTGTCCCACAGCTGTTATGTCATCGAACCTTTTATGTAAGGAGTTGACACTGTCGGTTAATACCTTCCACATATTCATCCACTCTGGTGTCGACCCCGCAGGGGGTTACATCACATTTACCGGCACCTGCTCCGCCTCCACATAAGCCTCCTCATCAAACATGTCGACACAGCCGTACCGACACACCGCACACACACAGGGAATGCTCTGACTGAGGACAGGACCCCACAAAATCTTTTGGGGAGACAGAGAGAGAGTATGCCAGCACACACCACAGCGCTATATAAACAGGGATTTACACTACACAAAGTGATTTTCCCTATAGCAGCTATAATAATAAGAATTTACTCACCGGTAATTCTATTTCTCGTAGTCCGTAGTGGATGCTGGGGACTCCGTAAGGACCATGGGGAATAGCGGCTCCGCAGGAGACTGGGCACAACTAAGAAAGATTCAGGACTACCTGGTGTGCACTGGCTCCTCCCTCTATGCCCCTCCTCCAGACCTCAGTTAGGAAACTGTGCCCGGAAGAGCTGACACAATAAGGAAAGAATTTGGAATCCCGGGTAAGACTCATACCAGCCACACCGTACAACTCGTGATACTATACCCAGTGAACAGTATGAATAACAACTAAGCCTCTCAAACAGATGGCTCCAAACAATAACCCTTTAGTTAGGCAATAACTATATACAAGTATTGCAGACAATCCGCACTTGGGACGGGCGCCCAGCATCCACTACGGACTACGAGAAATAGAATTACCGGTGAGTAAATTCTTATTTTCTCTGACGTCCTAGTGGATGCTGGGGACTCCGTAAGGACCATGGGGATTATACCAAAGCTCCCAAACGGGCGGGAGAGTGCGGATGACTCTGCAGCACCGAATGAGCAAACTCAAGGTCCTCCTCAGCCAGGGTATCAAACTTGTAGAATTTAGCAAATGTGTTTGAACCCGACCAAGTAGCAGCTCGGCAAAGTTGTAAAGCCGAGACCCCTCGGGCAGCCGCCCAAGAAGAGCCCACTTTCCTCGTGGAATGGGCTTTTACAGATTTAGGATGCGGCAGTCCTGCCGCAGAATGTGCAAGTCGAATCGTACTACAGATCCAGCGAGCAATAGACTGCTTTGAAGCAGGAGCACCCAGCTTGTTGGGCGCATACAGGATAAATAGCGAGTCAGTTTTCCTGACTCCAGCCGTCCTGAAAACATAGATTTTCAGGGCCCTGACTACGTCCAGCAACTTGGAATCCTCCAAGTCCTTAGTAGCCGCAGGCACCACAATAGGTTGGTTCAAATGAAAAGCTGATACCACCTTAGGAAGAAATTGGGGACGAGTCCTCAATTCCGCCCTATCCATATGGAAAATCAGATAAGAGCTTTTACATGACAAAGCCGCCAATTCTGACACACGCCTGGCCGAAGCCAAGGCCAACAGCATGACCACTTTCCACGTGAGATATTTTAGTTCCACGGTTTTAAGTGGCTCAAACCAATGTGACTTAAGGAAATTCAACACCACGTTGAGATCCCAAGGTGCCACTGGAGGCACAAAAGGGGGCTAAATATGCAGCACTCCTTTAACAAACGTCTGAACTTCAGGCAGTGAAGCCAGTTCTCTTTGGAAGAAAATCGACAGAGCCGAAATCTGGACCTTAATGGAACCTAATTTGAGAACCATAGTCACCCGACTGTAGGAAGTGCAGAAATCGACCCAGCTGAAATTCCTCCGTTGGGGCCCTTCTGGCCTCACAACACGCAACATATTTTCGCCATATGCAGTGATAATGGTTTGCGGTCACCTCCTTCCTAGCTTTAATCAGCGTAGGGATGACTTCCTCCGGAATGCCCTTTTCCTTCAGGATCCGGCGTTCAACCGCCAAGCCGTCAAACGCAGCCGCGGTGAGTCTTGGAACAGCAGGTTCTGTCTGAGCGGCAGAGGCCATGGGTCCTCTGAGATCATTTCTTGAAGTTCTGGGTACCAAGCTCTTCTTGGCCAATCCGGAACCACAAGTATAGTTCTTACTCCTCTCCTTCTTATTATTCTCAGTACCTTGGGTATGAGAGGCAGAGGAGGGAACACATAAACCGACTGGTACACCCACGGTGTCACTAGAGCGTCCACAGCTATCGCCTGAGGGTCCCTTGACCTGGCGCAATATCATGTCCACCTGTGGCCGTTCCCAGCGATTTACAATCAGCTTGAAGACTTCTGGATGAAGTCCCCACTCTCCCGGGTGGAGGTCGTGCCTGCTGAGGAAGTCTGCTTCCCAGTTGTCCACTCCCGGAATGAACACTGCTGACAGTGCTATCACATGATTTTCCGCCCATCTGAGAATCCTTGTGGCTTCTGCCATCGCCATCCTGCTTCTTGTGCCGCCCTGACGGTTTACATGGGCGACCGCCGTGATGTTGTCTGACTGGATCAGCACCGGCTGGTGTTGAAGCAGGGGTCTTGCCTGACTTAGGGCATTGTAAATGGCCCTTAGTTCCAGAATATTTATGTGTAGGGAAGTCTCCTGACTCGTCCATAGTCCTTGGAAGTTTCTTCCCTGTGTGACTGCCCCCCAACCTCGAAGGCTGGCATCCGTGGTCACAAGGACCCAGTCCTGTATGCCGAATCTGCGGCCCTCTAGAAGATGAGCACTTTGCAGCCACCACAACAGCGACACCCTGGTCCTTGGAGACAGGGTTATCAGCCAATGCATCTGAAGATGCGATCCGGACCACTTGTCCAACAGATCCCACTGAAAGATCCTTGCATGGAACCTTCCGAAAGGAATTGCTTCGTAAGAAGCCACCATCTTTCCCAGGACTCGCGTGCAGTGGTGCACCGACACCTGTTTTGGTTTTAGGAGGTCTCTGACTAGAGATGACAACTCCTTGGCCTTCTCCTCCGGGAAAAACACTTTTTTCTGTTCCGTGTCCAGAACCATCCCCAGGAACAGTAGACGCGTTGTAGGAACCAGCTGCGACTTTGGAAAATTCAGGATCCAGCCGTGCTGTTGTAGCACTTCCCGAGCTAGTGCTACTCCGATCAACAACTGTTCCCTGGACCTCGCCTTTATAAGGAGATCGTCCAAGTACGGGATAATTAAAACTCCCTTTTTTCGAAGGAGTATCATCATTTCGGCCATTACCTTGGTAAATACCCTCGGTGCCGTGGACAGACCAAACGGCAACGTCTGGAATTGGTAATGACAGTCCTGTACCACAAATCTGAGGTACTCCTGGTGAAGAGGGTAAATGGGGACATGCAGGTAAGCATCCTTGATGTCCAGTGATACCATGTAATCCCCCTCGTCCAGGCTTGCAATCACCGCCCTGAGCGATTCCATCTTGAACTTGAACCTTCTTATATAAGTGTTTTAAGGATTTTAAATTTAAAATGGGTCTCACCGAACCGTCCGGTTTCGGTACCACAAACATTGTGAAATAGTAACCCCGTCCTTGTTGAAGGAGGGGTACCTTGATTATCACCTGCTGAGAAAACAGCTTGTGAATCGCCTCCAGCACTGCCTCCCTGTCCGGGGGAGCTGTCGGCAAGGCAGATTTGAGGAAACGGCAAGGGGGAGACGTCTCGAATTCCAGCTTGTACCCCTGAGATACTACTTGTAGAATCCAGGGATCCACCCGTGAGCGAGCCCACTGGTCGCTGAAGTTCTTGAGACGGGCCCCCACCGTACCTGGCTCCGCCTGTGGAGCCCCAGCGTCATGCGGTGGACTTAGAGGAAGCGGGGGAGGACTTTTGTTCCTGGGAACTGGCTGTATGTTGCAGTTTTTCCCTCTACCTCTGCCTCTGGGCAGAAAGGACGCGCCTCTAACCCGCTTGCCTTTCTGGGGCCGAAAGGACTGTACCTGATAATACGGTGCTTTCTTTGGCTGTGAGGGAACATAGGGTAAAAATGCTGACTTCCCAGCTGTCGCTGTGGAAACGAGGTCCGAGAGACCATCCCCAAACAACTCCTCACCCTTGTAAGGCAAAACTTCCATGTGCCTTTTAGAATCTGCATCTCCTGTCCACTGCCGAGTCCACAATACTCTCCTGGCAGAAATGGCCATTGCGTTTATTTTAGATGCCAGCCGGCAAATATCCCTCTGTGCATCTCTCATGTATAAGACAGCGTCTTTAATATGCTCTACGGTTAGCAATATAGTGTCCCTATCTAGGGTATCAATGTTTTCCGACAGGGAATCTGACCACGCAGCTGCAGCACTGCACATCCATGCTGAAGCAATAGCCGGTCTCAGTATAATTCCTGAGTGTGTATATACAGACTTCAGGATAGCCTCCTGCTTTCTATCCGCAGGCTCCTTTAAGGCGGCCGTGTCCGGAGACGGTAGTGCCAACTTTTTTGACAGACGTGTGAGCGCTTTATCCACCCTAGGGGATGTCTCCCAACGTGACCTGTCCTCTGGCGGGAAAGGGTACGCCATTAGTAACTTTTTAGAAACTACCAGTTTCTTATCGGGGGAAGCCCACGCTTCATTTAATTCATCAGATGGGGGAAAAACCACTGGTAGCTTTTTCTCCCCAAACATAATACCCTTTTTTGTGGTACCTGGGGTAATATCAGAAATGTGCAACACATTTTTCATTGCCGTAATCATATAACGAATGGCTCTATTGGAATGTACACTAGTCTCATCGTCGTCGACACTGGAGTCAGTATCCGTGTCGACATCTGTGTCTGCCATCTGAGGTAGTGGGCGTTTTAGAGCCCCTGATGGCTTTTGAGACGCCTGGGCAGGCACGGGCTGAGCAGCCGGCTGTCCCACATCTGCTATGTCGTCAAACCTTTTATGTAAGGAGTTGACACTGTCGCGTAATTCCTTCCACATGTCCATCCATTCAGGTGTCGACCCCGCAGGGGGTGACATCACATTTATCGGCACCTGCTCCACCTCCACATAAGCCTCCTCATCAAACATGTCGACACAGCCGTACCGACACACCGCACACACACAGGGAATGCTTTGGGGAGACAGAGAGAGAGTATGCCAGCACACACCAGAGCGCTATATAATACAGGGATACACACTACACACAGTGATTTTTCCCCTATAGCTGCTATAATACACAAGTTTGCGCCTAAATTTAGTGCCCCCCCTCTCTTTTTTACCCTATGGAGTCTGGAAACTGCAGGGGAGAGCCTGGGGAGCGTCCTTCCAGCGGAGCTGTGAGAGGAAATGGCGCCAGTGTGCTGAGGGAGATAGCCCCGCCCCCTTCACGGCGGACTTCTCCCGCTTTTTTCTGGATATTTTTGGCAGGGGATTTTACACATATATAGCCTTCCTGACTATATTATGTGTTTATTTGCCAAGCTAAGGTATTTATATTTCAGCCCAGGGCGCCCCCCCCCCCCAAGCGTCCTGCACCCATCCGTGACCGGAGTGTGAGGTGTGCATGGGGAGCAATGGCGCACAGCTGCAGTGCTGTGTGCTACCTTAATGAAGACCGGAGTCTTCAGCCGCCGATTTTCTGGACGTTCTTCTTGCTTCTGGCTCTGCAAGGGGGACGGCGGCGCGGCTCCGGACGACCGAGGCTGGGCCGGTGTTCGATCCCTCTGGAGCTAATGGTGTCCAGTAGCCTAAGAAGCCCAAGCTAGCTGCAAGCAGGTAGGTTCGCTTCTTCTCCCCTCAGTCCCTCGAAGCAGTGAGTCTGTTGCCAGCAGATCTCACTGAAAATAAAAAACCTAAATATACTTTCTTTCTAAGAGCTCAGGAGAGCCCCTAGTGTGCATCCAGCTCGGCCGGGCACAAAATTCTAACTGGGGTCTGGAGGAGGGGCATAGAGGGAGAAGCCAGTGCACACCAGGTAGTCCTAAATCTTTCTTAGTTGTGCCCAGTCTCCTGCGGAGCTGCTATTCCCCATGGTCCTTACGGAGTCCCCAGCATCCACTAGGACGTCAGAGAAATACAGTTTTTGCGCCTAAATTTAGTGCCCCCCCTCTCTTTTTTACCCTATTGAGCCTGGAAACTGCAGGGGAGAGCCTGGGGAGCTGTCTTCCAGCGGAGCTGTGAAGAGGAAATGGCGCCAGTGTGCTGAGGGAGATAGCCCCGCCCCTTTTTCGGCGGGCTTCTCCTGCTCTTTTATTATTATGGCAGGGGATTTTTACACATATATAGTTTATTAGACTATATTATGTGTTATTTAGCCATTTTAAGGTACTCTAATTGCAGCCCAGGGCACCCCCCCCCCCCCGGCGCCCTGCACCCATCAGTGACCGGAGTATGTGGTGTGCATAGGGAGCAATGGCGCACAGCTGCAGTGCTGTGCGCTACCTTAATGAAGACCGGAGTCTTCAGCCGCCGATTTCCAGGACGTTCTTCTTGCTTCTGGCTCTGCAAGGGGGAAGGCGGCGCGGCTCTGGGACCGGACGACCGAGGCTGGGCCTGTGTTCGATCCCTCTGGAGCTAATGGTGTCCAGTAGCCTAGAAGCCCAAGCTAGCTGCAAGCAGGTAGGTTCGCTTCTCTCCCCTAAGTCCCTCGTAGCAGTGAGTCTGTTGCCAGCAGATCTCACTGAAAATAAAAAACCTAATAAATACTTTCTTTACTAGAGGCTCAGGAGAGTCCCTAGTGTGCAACCAGCTCGAGCCGGGCACAGATTCTAACTGAGGTCTGGAGGAGGGGCATAGAGGGAGGAACCAGTGCACACCAGTAGTCCTAATTATTTCTTAGAGTGCCCAGTCTCCTGCGGAGCCCGTCTATTCCCCATGGTCCTTACGGAGTTCCCAGCATCCACTAGGACGTCAGAGAAAAGTAAATGCAAAAAATCCAAAACGTATGCTGAGGGGGGATAAATGAATCCAAATAACAGGGTGGGCTGTGAGAGATGCAGCACAGCAGCACAGTGTATGCAGGCAAGATGGCGCCCAGCAGCACCAGACTCTAATTAGCAGACTCTAATTAGTTCCAGTGCTGCAGCATCATGCACCTTCCTGGGCCAGGAAGACTGCTGTCACCGTCACCACCCCCGCCAGTAGAGGCCAGCTATTACCAGCGGGCAAATGTGAGCGGTGGTCCGGCAGAGCGTGCCGCGGCCTGGCATCCAAGGTAGGCCACAGAGTGCAGTCCCGCAGCAGTGGGTCCCAGGTTGCGTCCGTCTCCGATCAGATCAGGTCAGCGGCGGCCAGGGGGGCTCTCAGGTGGTAATATGGTAAGACAGCCCAGGCTAGAGCAGGAAAGATCTCTCCTAAGCACCCTGTATCACGGAGCTCCAGAGACTTGCTGCTGCTCCCGTCCGCATCCAGGCCACGCCCCCAGCCTTGTTCTTTAATAGCCACACTCTCGTACACTCTGCAAAATTACTTTAATGGGAAAGTTCAGGTATTATCAAATAAATGATCCTAAACCACACTAATACTGTACATTTGTTCTTCTAAGTAACAATACACATTATTGCAGCTTCTGGGAATGTGCAGCTGTTTCTTACCTTGGAAGTTGTTTTGATCTAATGAAACATTTTGCAAGTAAATATATGACTGGAGCTTCTCCTGCTGTGCTGCCTGAGTGTCCAGCGTAATAGCTCTTCTCAGAGATTGGATCTCATAGGTGATAAACAAGCAACCTCTGATAGACAAAAAAACAAAAAAAAAGAGAAAGGAATACACAGCCTTAAGCAGAGCAACAACAAAACACAGGATCTTAGTGCAACTATAGCAAAAACATCTTCTGCTCAATTACCTCCTGAGATCCCATCTTATATTTATTAGAACCATGTGGTGAAAATTTACTAAGAGGCGATTTAGTAAAATGTTTTTTTCTGCCACTGTTTTGGTCGTTTTCAGACTATTAGATTTACTGAAGGTAAAAAGGACTGTTTACAAAGTGCCACATTACACAGTGAGGTCTTGATTTTTTTTTTTACATGGTAAGAATACAACATACAGTGCTGAGGTTTGACAAATGGTAACCTCCAGAAATAGAGGCAGTTATAAGGCAAGATAGCACAAACAGCATGCTATATTAGCACAGCCCCATTATGATAAATTGTATTAACCTTTGTTGAATTAATTATTAATTTAGGGTCCGCATTATATTTACATTTATGCCCCCTATTTTATTCTGTAGTATAGTGGGGACATTATGTACTTATTGTTCTTTTTTTTGCTCGATCCAATACAATCCATAGTATAGAAAAAAAGTATAGAAAAAAATCAGTACAAACAAACTGGATCACTCCTGTGGAGCTACCAAATGAAAATGAATTAATTCTGGGTAGCACGTCTATTTAATAGGGTAAAATGAATTGTCATAATGGATCACAATTAAAACTATTCATGTAGCCAACACTTGTAGCGCCACCGCAATGAACACCAACAATTAGGCCCTGGTACCAATCGCACAGACGAAGTGCTATTCAACACTGGGTTGGGCTTCTCTACATCTAGAGATACAGCCAGATGGTGAATACCACATCGTTGTTACTATATTGAAGGTGTAAAACCAAATGGCAAACTAATGGGCCCTACACATTACCCGACCCGCCGCCGAGCTGCCCGACGGCAGTGCATGCTAATACGGACAAGATTGTCCATATTGGCCTGCATGCATAAGCGTCCCGGCACCAACGATGAAGGAGCGGGGGGCTGCGCATCGTTAATCGTTGGTACCTACACACTTAATGATATGAACGAGAACGTTCATATCGTTTAGTGAAATCTATAAGTTTGTAGAACCCATAAGGACTTCATTCAGTAAGAATTGTAAAATTTGCGAATCTCGATCCGGCCAATTATCGAACGACTGCATATGCGCAGTGATTGCATTGTGAACACGTGAGTAAATTTAGCAACAGAAATTGTGTACACATCGTGATCGCAAAGCAGCCGCTGTTTGACTGACAGGAAGCCGGCGTTTCTGAGCGGAAACCTGCCGCTTTCTGGGTGTCTGAAAAAACGCAGGCGTGCTAAGGCGTTTTTGAGGAGGGTCTCTGACGTCAGCAATAACCACTTCCAGCTTCTTGTGTCACAAGAAGTGTGGATGACCGTGCCTGACACAGATTGGAAGAATCCCTAAGATGTATAACCTCTAGGGACTGGGGCACCTAAATCCAAGGAGGGAATCCAATTGGATAATTACCAGCGCTGATCAATTCAAGTAGCTGCGTTTACCCCACATGTTGTACCACAGACATGCATTGTTCCTCGCAGTTTCAGGAGTTGTGAGAAGAAGTCCGCAATAAAAGGCACCCTCTGAGGTTTAAAGAGACTTCACTGATTCCACATTATACGCAAAATCATAGGGTTAGCATGCATAAACACACAGGTTTATAGCGCAGGGGGAGGCAGTTTAGTTGAACAGCTCTAGGCGTGAATCCCAAAGCTTTTCCACGTGCAGCAAACCTACGGATAATTGGATTCTCCCACAAGAGTGTGTATAACAGAACTTTGGCTATCCTTGTCTAAACGGATGACACCAGTGCCGTAATATAGGTGTGTGCAGAAGGTGCATTGCCCATAGCGCACTTGCCCTGTGGGTGCACCTTCTACATACCTGACGTAATGCCTGCCGTATGAGTGAAAGGGGACTCTCCCTGCCGTAATGTGTAAAAGGGGGAATCTACCTGCCGTAATGTGTAAAAGGGGGCTCTGACTGACGTACTGTGTAAAAGGGGGCTCTGACTGACATACTGTGTAAAAAGGGACTCTGCCTGCCATAATATGTAAAAAGGGACTCTACAGGCCGTACTGTGTAAAAGGGGACTCTACCAGCCGTACTGTGTAAAAGGGGACTCTACCAGCCGTACTGTGTAAAAGGGGACTCTACCATCCGTAATGTTTAAAATGAGTCTCTGTCTGCCGTAATGTGTTTAAGTGGCGCTACTGTATGGCATAATTTGAATAATGGCGATTACTATGCAGTATAATATGAATTGGTATTATTTTGTGGCCACGCTTCTTCCCCATCAAGCCACACCCCTATATTTTTGGCACGCTCCTACGCGCGCACTGGCCCTATTTTGAATATGATGTGGGGGGGGGGCATCAATGCTGTTTCTTGCACACAGTGCTAAAATGTCTAGTTACGGCACTGGATGACACAATGGTACATTTCTACTATCTGTACCAAACTGATAAATAGTCTGCACAGCAACAGAAAATGACAGGGAGAAAAAGCCACAAATGCAGGGCCTTAACTAGGTGTGGTGGGGGGATGGTGCTTAGCACACAGCGCACTTGTGCTGTGGGCTCACCATCTGCATACACCCCGATTGGCCACCGCCAGCACCAGTGCTGGCCGCTACATTTTATTATCGTAGCGTTGCACCCGGCTCCCTCTCTGCCGGACGCTAGCTGGCAGCACTGGGCAGCAGTGTCAGTCTTCACCGTGTGCTCCGCCCAGAGCTGGCACTAGCCAACAGGTGCCTAGGGCATCTGTGCAGGCTCCAATACATTGCGCTGGCTCCAGCTGTCTCTGGCCCTGCCACTGACAAACCACTGCCTCCTGTCACCGGCACAGCAGCTGAGTAGGAACCCCCCTCCCTACCTGCTGCAGTTTGGCATTTGGTCAGGACCCTCATGACACTCACCATTCAGACAGGCAGCGCTGGCAGTCAGTTACCCACAGCATGGAGGACAGAGGCTCAGAGCTCCTCCAGATCAGTCCAGTCAGCTCATCTGTTCCCGGAACCCAGGCAGCAGTGCCGCGGTCCTTATTGACAGTGATGAGGTGAGTTGCTTGTTTCCCCATCCTCGGCACTCCCCAGCCCCACCATCTCCTGCTCCTGATTCTCTCTTGTTCCCTCTCTGCTCTAGCCCCCCACTCGCATTGTGTAATGTGTAAAATTGGGCTCTATCTGGTGTAATGTGTGATGGGGCTCTACCTGGAGTAATGTGTATCTCAAAATATCTCCCAACCCGACCTCTTCGTTCTTCACAAGACCTGCGTCTCTCATCCACACTCATTACTCGCTCCCACTCACGACTGCAGGACTTTCATCGGGCTGCACCCACTCTGTGGAATGCCCTACCACGCACAATAAGACTCTCCTCTAGTCTCCAAACCTTCAAGCGTTCCCTGAAAACTCACCTCTTTAGGCAAGCATATCAAATTCCAGAACCGCCCACATAACTTTCATAAACCTTCCTATCAAATTGCATCCACTCTGTACAGTCCACACATATCCTCACATGTCTTCTCATTCTTCCCTTTCCCTTCCTCTCGAACCCGGTTCATCATTGCTGTATGACCATATCATACAGCCCACCTAGAACCTTTGCAATCTGGTGGACAACTATGCAATAGATAGCACATTTCCTTGTGTATCCATGCCTATTTCCCTATAGATTGTAAGCTTGCGAGCAGGGCCTTCCTACCTCTATGACTGTTTGTTATCACCCAGTATGTTATATCATTATTTCCAATTGTAAAGCGCAATGGAATATGCTGTGCTATATAAGAAACTGTTAAAAATAGTAATGTGTAAAATTGGGCTTTACCTGGCATAATATGTGACAGGGGCTCTACCTGGCATAATGTGTAAATGTGGATCTATCTGGTGTAATATGTGTAAGTGGCGCTACAGTGCGGCTTAATTTGAATTATGTGACTACTGTGCAGCGTAATATGAATTGGTATTATTTTGTGACCCCGTCCCTTCCCCATGGAGCCATGCCCCTATATTTTTGACACGCCCTATATTCAATATGGGGGGGGCGCCGATGTTGTTTCTTGCACACAGCGCTAAAATGTCGAGTTACGGCACTGCACAAATGTGATGCACTATGAAGAAATTAAGTGTCATTTCTATTATTCCAACTGCGTCTGCCGTTGCCCTTTATGCCACTTCAGACTCAAGGGCAGGAGTATTAAGCAGGAAGTAAATGATATGATACATTGTTCCTAAAGAACACGTTTTGCAAAATGTCTCAAAGTAAGAATACCTAATTAGTCAAGTATTCCTTATATACTGGGAAAAAAATTATAGATATCCTATACGTGTAATTACTCCAGCTGGAGTGATGGGCGATTTAAGAAGAAATATGAAGGGGATGGATGATCCTAAATATGGGTCGTTATTTAAAGAGCCCCCACACAGTCTTCAGTAAAGGGAAATCTAGAGGCAACTTGGTTGTGACAACAGACGTGGTTTGGAAAAATAATCTAAACAAAATATTCTTAGGGCAAGAAGGAAAGAAGCTTTAGTCTGTCTGAGTTGTCACAATTGTAATGAAATTAAAGGTGCACATTATGCATTCCTCGCAAGGTCACTGAATTCATGTTACAGGTTTATGAAAAAAGGGAATTGGACTGCACACCCAATTTTTAAACATAATAAGAGGTGCTATCCTTTTTTCCTCTATATTTGGGTATATATTGTACACTTGAAGGTGAGGCTCTTTCATTATTTTCACACAGGTTTCTAAATTGCTGATGCATATTAGAATGGGCTCTATTTAAACATAAGACCTGGATAAATGTATACAACGTGTTAGTATTAGAGATGATAGGGACTCATCTAATGAAGTTCCCCTGCATGTGGTGGATAGGCTCACTCGTATTTGGCCAAATCTGTGCTAAGAACTTCAGTTATACTCCTTTAAAGAGTTTATCAAAATTATTTTGACTATCAGTATTCACAGGTTTATTTATTAAATTTCCTCAAATGCGAATGCCCTTGTAGTATTATATTATATTATATTATTTTGTTGAGTATATTTGCTGGGCTGTCAAAATCAAACATCACTCTAGAATTAAAACATAGGCCAAAATGTATTAAGCTTTAACAAGAGATAAAGTGGAGATGGATAAAGAGTGATAAATGACCTGCCAATCAGCATCCAGGTGCACCTGCACGCACGATCATTGCACGTCTCCTTCACTATAAGGACCGAGACGCTATCTTGCGTCTAGCCCCAGTGCAGGGCCCGCTGAAATTCGAGAATCATACTGTCTCGGCCTACCCTGACTTTGCGATGGATGTGCAAAAGTCACGTGCTCTGTTTCTTCAAGTTAAAAGGAAGCTACAAATCCAGTATTCCATGTTGTTCCCAGCTTGACTGCCTGTGATTCATGATGGTTCCACAGACTTCTTCAATATCCATCAGGAGGCGGAGACCTGGCTGGAACGCAGGCCCCGGGCGCCCCACTGAGGACTTATCCTTAGTTAATGCGATTAATTTATGCTCCTATTGCTCTGTGTTCCCTTTAATACAGGACTGTTATTGTTATTGCTAGTGGGACTCGGCATGTGTATGCTTCATTTCTCTTGTACATTTGAATTGCTATGTTGTTGCCCACTGCACTTGGGAGTATGTTCCACATTCAGGGGCTCCTTGCTAGGATATAGCTTTAGGGGTTCTAAGGAATTTTTTTTTTGGGGGGGGGTTTAAGTATACTAAAGTTTGGATGGCTATACAGGATGGTGGTGAGTTGGGTTTTGTTTGTATCTGTGTCCCTTTTTCTTTTTTTATATTGTGTCAGGAATATTGTCTTGTATATGTGATAATGATGTGTCTATTGTGTTCTCTCATGCTGATGGTTCAGTGTCAGTTGGATCTGCCTTCTCTGTTCTTCGGTTTCCTTTCTCTGATGGGTTGCCCATTTTTTTAGCCAAGCTTTTTTTTTTCTCTACCCACTTTTCCCTTTCCATTCTGTTTCCTGTCTTAGTTCTCTCTGATGTCTGGATCTTGTGAGGTATACTCGTCTGGAATGTGAGGGGGCTGAATAATAAAATTAAAAGGGTGCTGGTGTTGTCCCAGGTTAAAAGTAGAGATGAGCGGGTTCGGTTCGTCGAGATCCGAACCCCCCCGAACTTCACCTATTTTACACAGGTCCGAGGCAGCCTCGGATCTTCCCGCCTCGCTCGGTTAACCCGAACGCGGCCGAACGTCATCATACCGCTGTCGGATTCTCGCGAGATTCGTATTCTATATAAAGAGCTGCGCGTCGCCGCCATTTTCACTCGTGCATTGGAGATTGAACGGAGAGGACGTGGCTACGTACTCTCCCTGAAAAGCTCCATATCTCTGCTCAGTGTGCTGAAAATATCTCTGCTCAGTGTGCTGCAAATATCTACGTTCTCTGCCTGAAAAGCTCCATATCTGTGCTCAGTGTGCTGCAAATATCTGTGCTAAGTGTGCTGCATTTTGGTGACCAACAGTATATAGTTGTACAGTACGGTAGGCCATTTCTAGATCTTGCAGCTCTGTGTCACTGCAAGTATCCATTCCATATCTGTGCTGCATTTTTGTGAGCAGTATATATAGTAGTACAGTGCAGCATTTTGGTGACCAACAGTATATAGTTGTACAGTACAGTAGGCCATTGCTGTATCTTGCAGCTCCATGTCACTGCAAGTATCCATTCCATATCTGTGCTGCATTTTTGTGAGCAGTATATATAGTAGTACAGTGCAGCATATTGGTGACCAACAGTATATAGTTGTACAGTACAGTAGGCCATTGCTGTATCTTGCAGCTCTGTGTCACTGCAAGGATCCATTCCATATCTGTGCTGCATTTTTGTGAGCAGTATATATAGTAGTACAGTGCAGCATTTTGGTGACCAACAGTATAAAGTTGTACAGTACAGTAGGCCATTGCTATTGATATAATATTACTGGCATATAATTCCACACATTAAAATATGGAGAACAAAAATGTGGAGGGTGAAATAGGGAAAGATCTAGATCCACTTCCACATAGTGCTGAAGCTGCTGCCACTAGTCATGGCAGAGATGATTCAATGCCATCAATGTCGTCTGCCAGTGCCGATGCCCAATGTCATAGTAGAGAGCATGTAAAATCCAAAAAACTAAAGTTCAGTGAAATGACCCAAAAATCTAAATTAAAAGCGTCTGAGGAGAAGCGTAAACTTGCCAATATGCCATTTACGACACGGAGTGGCAAGGAACAGCTGAGGCCCTGGCCTATGTTCATGGCTGGTGGTTCAGCTTCACATGAGGATGGAAGCACTCATCCTCCCGCTATAAAACTGAAAAGAGTTAAGATGGCAAAAGCACAGCAAAGAACTGTGCGTTCTTCTAAATCACAAATCCCCAAGGAGAGTCCAATTGTGTCGGTTGCGATGCCTGACCTTCCCAACACTGGACGGGAAGAGGTGGCTCCTTCCACCATTTGCACGCCCCCTGGAAGTGCTGTAAGGAGCACCCACAGTTCAGTTCCTGATAATCAAATTGAAGATGTCACTGTTGAAGTACACCAGGATGAGGATATGGGTGTTGCTGGCGCTGAGGAGGAAATTGACAAAGAGGATTCTGATGGTGAGGTGGTTTGTTTAAGTCAGGCACGCGGGGAGACACCTGTTGTCCGTGGGATGAATATGGCCATTGACATGCCTGGTCAAATTACAAAAAAAATCACCTCTTCGGTGTGGAATTATTTTAACAGAAATGCGGACAACAGGTGTCAAGCCGTGTGTTGCCTTTGTCAAGCTGTAATAAGTAGGGGTAAGGATGTTAACCACCTAGGAACATCCTCCCTTATACGAAAAGTGTCGGTATGCCGGCTGTCGGGATTCTGGCGCCGGTATACTGTGCACCGGGATCCCAACAGTCGGCATACTGAAGACCACCCGTCCTGTAGGCCATGTCACTGGCAAGTCTGACGAGTCCTCTCCTGACTGGGATTCCTCCGATGGATCCTTGAGTGTAACGTCTACTGCTGCTGGCGCTGCTGTTGTTGCTGCTGGGAGTCGATCATCATCCCAGAGGGGAAGTCGGAAGACCACTTGTACTACTTCCAGTAAGCAATTGACTGTCCAATAGTCCTTTGCGAGGAAGATGAAATATCACAGCAGTCATCCTGTTGCAAAGCGGATAACTCAGGCCTTGGCAGCTGTGTTGGTGTTAGACGTGCGTCCAGTATCCGGCGTTAGTTCACAGGGACTTAGAGAATTTCTTGAGGTAGTGTGTCCCCGGTACCAAATACCATCTAGGTTCCACTTCTCTAGGCAGGCGATAGCGAGATTTTACCAATTAATATCAGTGATTTATAATTAATTATTAATTACAGTGATCTTGCCAAATGATTCCAGTGATTTTGTCATTTTCTTCCAGTGATTTGGACCAATAATACCATTGATTAGAACGAATAATTCCTGTGATTTTGTCATTTTCTTCCAGTGATTTGGACCAATAATACCATTGATTAGAACAAATAATTCCTGTGATTTTGTCATTTTCTTCCAGTGATTTGGACCAATAATACCATTGATTAGAATGAATAATTCCTGTGATTTTGTCATTTTCTTCCAGTGATTTGGACCAATAATACCATTGATTATTTAGAACGAATAATTCCTGTGATATTGAGGTGTTTGTGTCGCTTAGCTTAGCCGTCCAGCGACCACAGTGCACCTCTTTTTCTCTTTTCTTTGCATCATGTGCTGTTTGGGGACTATTTTTTTAAGTGCCATCCTGTCTGACACTTCCGTATTGTCATGAATCTGCATTCTCCATCGCATCACTACTGTGGAACTACAGGTTCCAGCAGTTCATTTCTGTTCCAGTTCTAGTTTTCAGTCTACTGCAGCCTGGAGTACACAGTGCTTCAGCTAACTCACAGCTGATCTGAACACCTAATCCAGCAGGGTGTGTTCTCACAGAGATCATCCAATCATCACAGACCAAGGTGTTTAAACTCCAGTTCCTGGCTCAGTCTCATGGCCTTGGACAAACTGTCAGGATTCTGATTTAGTATGTCCCCGGAGGGGGCACTAGTGGGTCAGTGTAGGAGTGATAGAGGAGACTGGGAAACGGACAAAAAGTTCTGCGCTTGATATTTAGTATCACACAGGGATAACCGATGACAGGAACAATGAATAATAACTTAATCCGATAAATGAATATTTCAAAAGTCACTGGTAACAAATAAGCAATGAAGATTAACTTGAAACTTGATATAAATAAGGCAATAATGAAATCAGATGCAGCAAACAAAACTCTGGTATATAACGAATAGCCATCAAAGCACACAGTCTCTGTAGAAGCACACGTCTTTAAGCCAAGCAAGGCCCTAGCAGGAGACAGTCCTAACACAGCAAGATGTTAAGTGCTAAAGGCAATGCACAGTGTGGAATGCTGGTAATTCGGTGCACAGGCTGAGAACACACCTGAGGAAAGTCTCTACTGCAGATTGGTGTAGCAGACTGTGGCTGGAGTTTGTAGCAAACTGGAACAATGAAGACTGGAGACTGGAACACAGGAACTTGCCCACTGAATGTGACTCACAGGAGAGACTTTCCTCAGGTGTGTTCTCAGCCTGTGCACCTAATTACCAGCATTCCACACTGTGCATTGCCTTTAGCACTTAACATCTTGCTGTGTTAGGACTGTCTCCTGCTAGGGCCTTGCTTGGCTTAAAGACGTGTGCTTCTACAGAGACTGTGTGCTTTGATGGCTATTCGTTATATACCAGAGTTTTGTTTGCTGCATCTGATTTCATTATTGCCTTATTTATATCAAGTTTCAAGTTAATCTTCATTGCTTATTTGTTACCAGTGACTTCTGAAATATTCATTTATCGGATTAAGTTATTATTCATTGTTCCTGTCATCGGTTATCCCTGTGTGATAATAAATATCAAGCGCAGAACTTTTTGTCCGTTTCCCAGTCTCCTCTATCACTCCTACACTGACCCACTAGTGCCCCCTCCGGGGACATACTAAATCAGAATCCTGACACGTATATGTCCAGTGGTACTGCCATTTGATATAATTCCCGACATTACTGCCATTTAATTCCAGTGATTTTGTCATTTTCTTCCAGTGATTTGAACCAATAATACCATTGATTAGAACGAATAATTCCTGTGATTTTGTCATTTTCTTCCAGTGATTTGGACCAATAATACCATAGATTAGAACGAATAATTCCTGTGATATTGAGGTGTTTGTGTCGCTTAGCTTAGCCGTCCAGCGACCACAGTGCACCTCTTTTTCTCTTTTCTTTGCATAATGTGCTGTTTGGGGCCAATTTTTTAAAGTGCCATCCCTCTGACACTGCAGTGCCACTCCTAGATGGGCCAGGTGTTTGTGTCGCCCAATGGGGTCGCTTAGCTTAGTCATCCAGCGACCTTGGTGCAAATTTTAGGACTAAAAATAATATTGTGAGGTGTGAGGTGTTCAGAATAGACTGGAAATGAGTGGAAATTATGGTTATTGAGGTTAATAATACTATAGGACCAAAATTACCCCCAAATTCTATGATTTAAGCTGTTTTTGAGTTTGTTTGTTTGTTTGTTTGTTTTTAAAAACACCCGAATCCGACAAAAAAATTTCAGGGAGGTTTTGCCAAAACGCGTCCGAATCCAAAACACGGCCGCGGAACCAAATCCAAAACCAAAACTCGAAAAATTTCCGGTGCACATCTCTAGTTAAAAGGTACCGTGCTGATATTACATGCCTGTCTGAAACTCATCTTACTGGGACTCGTGTGCTAGCCCTCAAGAAACCTTGGGTGAGATGGGCATACCACTCTACGTTTTCTACTAATGCGAGAGGTGTTTCCATTCTCATTAAAAAATTGATGACCTTCCATCTTGAGCATAGCCTGACTTGACCTCTCAGGTCGTTTTATTTTTCTCAGGGCCACTGTGAATACTGTTTTGCTGCACCTATTAGCGTGTATATTCCTCCCCCATTTAGTAATGAGGTCTTGCACCAGGTCATGTCGTTTGTAACATTATCTCCCTCTACTCCAATTGTCTGCATAGGAGACTTTAATAACGTCCTTTATTCAGTTTTAGATCGGTGGGGAGAAACCCCGCTTCTTAAGCCCTACAACACCTCCCCCTAACCCCTTTTCTAAATTTCTATCAGAATTGGGCATGGTAGATGTTTGGAGGGCTCATCACCCCCCAGGATACTCGGTACTCCTGCCACTCTGACACTTTCCATATGCTTTCCCGCATTGATTTGACGCTAGTCTCCTTTGATTTAGTTCCCAATGTCTTGGATGCGCAGTATATGTCTAGGGGAATATCTGACCATTCACCCATATTACTTATACTGAACAATTAGCTTGCCCAGGGTGTCCGTTTTTAGAAGCTTAATTCGTTCTGGCTGTCCTTAATGTGAGCGGGGTCAGAGTTAATTGACACGTGGCGAGACTTCCTTACCCATAATTAAAACCCAGTTATTCTCCATGATGCTTTTAAGTCCTCTAATTGGGGTTCCCTCATTAAAAAGTAGCAGGGATTAAAATGCATGAAGGAGGAGGCCCGCCTTGAGCAGTCCTGCTGCCAATTGGAGGCAAAATATATTTTGACTAAATACCCCTCTGATCGTTTAAATTGGCTTAGGTCCCAAAAAGAGTTGTCAAACTTGTTGTTTGACAAATCAAAGCGTAGATTGCTGTTCTCCAAACATGCCCTGTATTTGCAGGCTGAGGTGGGAGGTAGCTATCTGGCTTTTCTGGGTAAAGAGGATAAAGGGAGTGCCTCGGTATTACAATGTGATTCTCAGGGTACCTTGTACTATACTGGGTCTGCCATTGCGGAGACCTTCTTGGAATTTTATTCCTCCCTATATACCTCCAAGGTCTCTTACACAACCGCGCAACTAGGTGATTACCTTTTGCATATTGATTTGCCGCAGCTCTCAGGGGACTCTGTAGATTTTTTGGAACTGCCCCTCACAGCTGATGAGATTGAGGTGGTGATTGCCTCTTTCCCAAATGAAAAAGCACCAGGTTGTGATGGGATGCCGGTGTAAGTATATAAACAGTTCTGTGACTTCTTTGTACCTTATTTTCTAGGTCTTTTTAACTTTCTAATCGAATATGGCTCTCTGCCACAGTCCATGGCTGAGGCCATCATTATTGTCATTCATGAGCCTGGTAAGGATCCTACCCACCATGACTCCTATAGGCCCATTTCCCGTCTCTCCACCGAATGTGGTCATAGCCTTGTTAGTTCATGGGAACTAGACGGGTTTCATGCCGGGGAAGTCTACGGTACAGAACATGAGTAGACTCTTTTACCATTTGCAAAGAGATGTATGCCCTGAGTCGGAGGCCGTGGTGGTGTCCTTGGATGCTGCCAAGGCCTTTGACTCAGTGGAGTGGGGGTATCTTGGGAGGTACTTCGCAATTTTGCATTTGGTCCCTGATTCATACGTTGGGTCCAATTGCTGTATTCTTCCCCAGCAGCCCATATTTCTGTGACTGGCTTTACTACGTCTTCATTTTCCCTAGGTAGTGGGACCCGCCAAGGTTGCCCTCTATCCCCAGCCCTGTTTGCTTTGGCCATTGAACCACTAGCTAGTTGTTTGCGTTCTGCTCCTGATATTTCTGGCATTCGAGTTAGAAACCATGTTGATGTTCTCGCATTGTACGCTGATATGCTTTTATTTTTAAATTATGCGGAGGCATCTCTGGCCAGTATGCTGCGCATTGTTAAGCTGCTTGGCACGTTTTCAGGTTTACTTACTAACTGGGAAAAATCTAACATCTTTCCCTATCGGGTAGCCTTCGCTGGGGTTCCCCTGTCTCCTGCCCGATGCAGTGGACTCTTCGGGTTTTGTTACCTGGGAGTTTGGGTTACGCATCATGAGTCTGACTACGTTAAGCAATATATTGACCTCATCACGAATTATTTCAAATCTAAGATGCATGTCTGGAAAAACTTCCGCTCACTGTTACTGCCGTATTAATCTTTTTAAGAGGGCTATTCAGCCCAAATACTTATACTTACTTCAACAATCCCCCATATTTATCCCTAAGAAAATCTTTTCAGCTATAAATAGTATAATCTCCTTCTTTATTTGGGGTAATAAGTCACCTCGGGTGGCTTTTAAAATGCTAGTTAAATCCAAATCGGATGGTGGTCTGGGTCTTTCCACTCTCCATATAAATTATGTTTTTTTCTCAGCTGGCCCAACTCTCAAGGTGGCTTATGGATGAGGGTGTGGCTACTCCGTCTGGGTTTTTGGCCGAGTGTGCGGGGTCTTTTCTCTCTCCTTTACATCTTCTTCTTTCTGGCTCATAAGTCTCTGTTCTTCCTCCTGTGGTACGTCAGGCTCTTCTGATATGGCGCTATGCTCACTCTTTTTTTGATTGGCAAGGATTAGACAGTGAATCCCCTCTTTGGATCAGTGCTCCTATACAGAACTAGTGCCCTTATCTCATGATAAATTCTGGAGTAGGAGGGGTGTATTGTCTCTAGGACAATTCTATGAGGGAGGCTGCCTTAAATCCTTTCAACAACTGAGCACCGAATAAGGCATTCCCAGTACAGCCTTCTTCCGCTATTTCCAACTGCGACTCGCAGTACAGTCTCAGTATGGGATGTCTACTCCCCCCCCCTTTCTTTATCCCCAGTTAGAACATTGCTTACAACCTTAGGTTCTAAGGGGCAAATAGCTCTAATATATAGTATTTTGAATGTTAGGGTGAATATACATTTGCTCGACCCTCTCAAACTCAAATGGGAGAGGAATGTGGCCGTGCTCACTGCAAGGAAATGGGTGCAAATTCTCGGTTCCATTAAGTATATTACTCCCTGTGTCCGGTATCAGCAAGTATTTTATTTTATGTTACATAGAGTGTACCGTACTCCAGTGTCTCTTTCTAAAGCAGGTCTCCGATCAGATACGTTTTGTCCAAAATGTGGAGAGAGTGATGCTGACTTTTGGCACCTACTATGGACCTGCCCTGTAGTATTCCTTTTCTGGTCCACTGTTTGGACAGATATTGTGTCGACAAAGCCATCTCTACCCCCGTTTTGCCCCAGGATATGTCTGTTTGAGCTCGATGTAGAGGATACACACTCCTTTGTGCTGTACCAATATGTTTTATGCCTCAAGACCCTTGCGAAGGTGACAATAGCTAGAAATTGGTTTGCTTCTGCACCCCCTAATATATTTCAGTGGAGAACACTAGTTAATGATGTCGCTGGGCACAAGAGACAGTTTTTCAAGAGCAGGGATTCAATGCATAAATACTCTGCTAAGTGGGATAGATGGTGCACCTCTATTCTCAGTAATGCCCTCGTTAGTGCTTCCGGATGATAGCACATTCAGTCTGGTTCCTGGATTGATCCATCGTGCATAGTTATGTCTACTCACTGTTTGCTTTACTTGTTACTTTACATTACTGAAATGATTTGTTTGATTGTCCTGTGACACCTGATGTAATGACAGGTCTCTGTCTGTGATTTCTTCTGTTTACATGCACTTGCGATTGCTCTGTCTGTTGTGTTTTGCGTGTTGTTTTTTTTTTTACTTTAATCTTTTGTTTTGGAAGTTGTATTCTGGAAAAGTTAATAAAATATTTACACAATAAAAAAAAAAAAAGAATACTGATCCTACAATTAACATTCAGTATAATACTAATGCTTCTAGAAGCCTAAGCATGGTAGTGCCTCTTATTATGTTTAAAAATAGGGTGTGTAGTCCAATCCCTCCTTTTTTCCTCTATATTTGTGTATATATTGTACACTTGAAGAAGAGGCTCTTTCATTTTGGAGACGGATAAAGTGATAAATGACCAGCAAATTAGCTTCCTAACTGCAATATCACAGGATATGTTTGAAAAATGACAGTTAAGAACTGTTTGGCTGGTCATTTATCACTCCCAATGTGTCTCCACTTTATCATTTTTTAAGGCTTAATACTTTTGGACCTTAAGTTTGAAAAATGACTGTTAAGGTGCCCATACACCTAAAGATTTATCTTCCAATCTGGCTGGTTGGAACGAAAATCTGGTAATGGATGGAAGAAAATGACAGTTGACCATTTGAAATGATCATGGTCAAGTGTCATTTGCTCTCATCCTACACCAGATTTTCATTACAACCATCCATATTGGAAGATAAATCTTTAGATGTATGGGCACCTTTAGGAGCTGGTTGCCTGGACATTTATCATTCTTTATCCGTCTCAACTTTATCTCGTTAAGGCTTAATATATTTAGCCTAATCCCTGGGAAAAAGGATATTATTGAAATTCCCAAAAACAGAAAACCAGCAGATTAAGGCACTATATATCGCTTTTATATCAATCACTTACATATTACGTTGGCTGGGGGGTAAGATGGCAGTCTGCATATTAATGGATTATTGATCTGATATCCGTGGTAGATATACAGGTTAAAAAGTGTGCTGATACGGATGTCATGGCTTTTTTTAAATATTACGCTTGCATTGCTTTTATAGCTGCTTACAATATTGTAGTAGTGTTCGCTGACACTACTATATGTTTAAGTCAAATCACTTTCTAATAAATATTTAAAATGCCAGCTCTAATATATACTGCGGACGCCAGGCGCATCTTATTACCATGTGCTATAAAAGTGCGCTGTACGTCGCAAAACACTACATCTCATAAGAGAAAACAATACACACACACACATTGTCTGAGTTCCAAAGCTCATTGATGTATATATTTGTTATTAAAAGGATATGTATACAATATATCACAATGTACAGTATATATATAGTTACATGGTTATAATTTACACAGGAAGCAGTTATTACAAACTAATTCAAATACAGCCAGCAATACATCACCATATTTGCTCAATGTACCTTCCGCTCCATATCTCTCTCTCTCTCTCTCAGCAAAAACATACAGCCACTGGACATATATCATCTCGACCATCACAAAGACAGAACAGGAAGCTCTGTGTGTGGGATCAGCTATACACTGAGTCTGTTGGGGGTGTATAGGTTTTCTGTTATTGGTCTAGGGGAGGGAACTTTCTCATTCCTGATGAGTCATTGGTCAGTGTGAGGGCTTTTGTTCACGGTTGCTTGCCTCTGGTTTCCTGTCCACACATGCTCCTTTGAATATCCTTTTGTTCCAGTAAAAGTGACTTCATATTCCTACATTTAATCATATCTACTCATGGCAATGTGCTACAACCTAACCACAGGCACCAAATTGACACACACATTCTCCCGATCATCCTGACACCATGCATGACATGCCCATCTTGCTCCGCTCCAACAATACACATACATGATGCTATACTCCACTATATAATTTAAAACCCTGTAATGTTTGGTGCTTGATATGTTTCATTTATGTGCTGTATGAAATATGTGTTGAATATATCTTTGTGGCATGTCTGTGTGAGTGCGTATGTTACCATATATTGCGAATACAAGCATAGCGACTCATCAGTGTGGAGTTTGGATGTTCTCTCTATGTAATATTTTTGACTTCAACAAGTTCCAGTACGGGTACTCAACCCACACAGTTACCCGATCTGGCTGTTCCGGAACTGGCCAGTGGTCAGCGTGGTGCTGGTCGACTTCCAAGACATGGTGGGAGAAACCGTGTCTGGAACTCGACAAAGAACTGTGGCCAGCCAATCCATCCTAATCACCACGGACATATACTATGCTGACACTGATACTTGTGAATGCATCTGATTGGCTGCAGTATACTGAAAGTGGCATGGCGACAGAGAGGAGGCAGGAAGACAGCAGTTTTAACTGCTCTTCTCCAACAAGTCACAGTACGCCATCCTGAGATGACAAAAAACTATTTGTGAAGCTAAATAGAATGCAGAGCTTCTTGAATATAAGAAAGAAGAGGAAGCCCTACATGGACAGACCCCTACATTAATAATATTAACTGCATGGTCACTAAGTTGTTACTAAACTATAAGGAACACTAAGTTAAAAAGAAATAAAAGAGATAAAGGAAGAGAACGCTTTGTTACTAAAAAAGAAAGAATTGTTCCTAAAGAAAAAAAGAATGTGCAATTAGGGACTTATCTCAGGTAGCTGCAGCCTTTCAGTCAGTGCAGTGTGTTGTGGTGCACAAACGTTTCTCCAATCAGCAAATCTCAAAATTTTGAGTATGATTTTGATCTGCAGCAGTCAGCTGGAAAATTAAATATTTCCACATCTAACTACAGTGGTGCTTGAAAGTTTGTGAACCCTTCAGAACTTTCTATACTTCTGCTGAAATTTTGCCTAAAACTACCTCTGATTTTCACACATGTCCTAAAAGTAAATAAAGAGAATCACATCAAACAAATGAGACAAGAAATTAGACGTGGTCAGTTTTTTTATTGAGGAGAATGATCCAATATCACATATCTTTGAGTGATATAAGTATGGGAACCTTTAGGCTTATACTGGGAGGGGGAGGGGGAGGGGGGGGGGGCTGGACTGCACACTCTAGCTTCTTATAATGGGATGTGCTACCTTGCTGGGACTTAGTACTACAATATAGGAACAAGACAGCAGGTGCACCACACAACCATTAGAACTAGGGAGCATGTGCACCATACCACCGTTAGATGAACATTGATCAGTTAATCTCACTTTCTAACACTCTGACAATTTACTGCTGTCCTCTTTCTAATACTCTGCAGCTACTTTCACTTGCCTAACACTCTGAATTTTCACTTCTATA
Organism: Pseudophryne corroboree; assembly: GCF_028390025.1. Taxonomy (NCBI): domain Eukaryota; kingdom Metazoa; phylum Chordata; class Amphibia; order Anura; family Myobatrachidae; genus Pseudophryne; species Pseudophryne corroboree. The sequence goes on from NC_086447.1 coordinate 614,946,282, forward strand.
TCCATGTGTGATGCCCTGGGGTGGTTTGGGGGTGCCCTGAGCCCAGATGCTAACAACTATAATGTTAGGGACCTGTCCGATGAGGTCACAGTGACGATGGTGGGCAGCCTCATATATTTGCCAATGTATGCCAAGAACCTTGGATATGATGGATAATTACATTTATTATAATTCTAATGGTTGTAAGGTGCACCAGCTCTCTTGTTCCTATATTGCAGAACCTTTAGGCTCAGCAGATATTTTGAAGGTGAAATTAGAGTCAGACATTTTTATGGGATGTCATTCAGGTGTGAGTAGACAATCTGTCTTTTTTTTTTCCCAATAAATATTTTATTGATTTTACAACGTGAAAAACAGTGTCATATCACAAGAGATACAAAGGGCAGGTACAGAAAATCAGTAACATAAAGAAGAAAATAAGATCATGAATAGTGTTTTGTCAGTAAGTCATAGAATAACATGGAATGTCCAATCCAAGGATCAAGATCTGAGAACACATTCAATAAAAATTATGTTACTAGCAAAATAATTCTCAAATACCAATAGTAACAGTAGTAAAAAACAATAAAAGCAAAAAGGGAAAAAGGAAAGGAAAGAGAGGGAAGAGATAAGGGTAATGACATAGACATGGGGGGTCTGTATGTATTTACCATGACGGATTGCAATTATGTCTCTGTCTTTCACAATAAAACAACTCTGTGGTATACATCAAGACAATTGATGGAGAAGGTACCAAGTGGTGGATTCAAACACTTATTGAATTTGATTCTGAGTTGACACAGGAAGTTTATTAATGTAAAACTCCCATTTTTTTATAAAAGCGAGTAACGCCGTTCTCAACATCTGGGAATGCGGACTGACGTTCATAGTAGATAAGAGTCAGCAATCTCGCATGGACCTCTTGGAGGAAAGGGAGGGATCTGAAAATCCAATGAGGTTAAATAACTTTTTTGGCCACCGTCAATATAACATTAAGCAAGGGGATGATTCTATAACTCTGGGTCCCCAAATTCCAATGAGAATAACAGAGTAGAAGACAAGATGTGAGATGTTTAACCAATTCAAGAGGGAAGATTTTGTAGACAAACATCAATACTTTACCCAAAAACATCTAAACTTGCCGCATTCCCAGAGGTTATGGAAGAGAGCGGCATTAAAAGCTTTACACTTTGGACAACTGCCTGTTTCTTCAGGTACCATATGTTTCCATTGCGATTGTGATATATACGCTTTATGTACTATTTTCATGTGTACCTCCCGCAGATCAGCGGAGGATAGAGATTTAAGAACATAATCCCACCGGCCTAGCCATATCGTAGGAGATTGTACGGCTGGGATATCAGAGGACCAACCAGACAGGGTGCGCATACAGGCCTGGTCAGCTGTAGGCTGAAGTAGATAAGGGTAACAAAATCTCAATTTGTAGGGTGTATGTGTGATTAGAGACATAACTTCTAATATGGGGTCAGGGTTTGGAGGCGATGAAATAGCAGAGCGGCCTGAATGGGCAAAAGGACTCACTTGCAAGTACATAAAGAAACATTTATTGGATATATGAAAGGTATTTCGGAGATATTCAAAAGGGCGAATCATACCACCCAGATCGAAAATGTCTCTGATGGAGGATATTCCCTTCTCCTTCCAAATTAGATAATAGTGACCTTCTAAACCAGGTAGAAAACAAGGGTTACCCCAGAATGTAGTGAAAGGAGAATCAGTAAAATCTCTTTTTAACCGTCAGTTAATTGGGGACCAATGTGTATACGTGCAAGAAAACAAAACATTTGTAGTAGCTATTGTTGGCAATTATTTTATTAGGAGTGTGTAGGAGGGCACTAGGGGAGTATGGAGAGAACAATGCTACTTCTAGTTCGTAATTAGTGAATATGGAGCATTAGAGAAACCAGTCAGAAATGTATCTGAAGAGAGCTGCCTGTGAGAAAGTGGGGGGATCAGGAAGGTCAAAGCCATCTACTGACTTGGGCAAGATCATTTTGGTATATGCTATTTGGGTTTTTTCACCACGCCATATAAAAGAATAAAAATTGGAGCGAATGACCTTAGTATCTCGCTTAGAGTGGGAAATAGGGAGCATTTGTAGTACATAAGAAAGCTTCGGAAAAAGAACACTTTTCACCACCGCTATCCTACCTGACAGGGATAAAGGCAGCCCCATCCAGTTCAACAACAGTTTCTCGATTGACCTTAAGATTGGAGTAAAGTTTACTGTATAAAGGGAATTTAGAGTAGGTGGTATAAAGTTACCAAGATATTTCAAGAGTGAGCGGCAAATGTAAAAACTTGACACAGCAGAGCATGAAGCAAAATAGGATACATCTGAGGATAGGGGCAGCAATTTAGACTTTAAGTAATTAACTTTGAAACCAGCAAAAGAAGAAAATTCAGTAATGAGAGTGGTAAGCGCTTAGAGGGATTGGTCAGGATGTGAAAGAAAAGGAAGCATGTCGTTGGCAAAAAGACTTAGTTTGACTTCATTTTTGCCAACAAGGATGCCTTTAAACAGTGAGGATGTCTGCAGACCAACTGGTAATGGTACAAAAGCCAATGCCTTTGGATCTCGCGTTCTGGACAAATACTGGGGCGTTTGGTGATTGTGGCGAGATGCCATCAGGTCCTCTTGAGGGTAACCCCACCTCTGGACCAACATGTGAAACACTTCTGGATTTAATGCCCATTCTCCTGGATGAAAATCCCGACGGCTGAGATAATCCGCCTCCCAGTTGTCCACTCCCGGAATGAACACTGCCGACAATATCACTTGGTGATGCTCGGCCCAATTGAGGATTCGAGCTACTTCCCGCATTGCCATGCGGCTTCTCGTTCCTCCTTGTTTGTTGATGTATGCGACCGCCGTCGCATTGTCTGACGGCTCCTGAACAGTCTGAGACCGAAGCATGTGCACTGCTTGTCGTAGCGCATTGTAAATTGCCCGGAGTTCCAGGACATTTATAGACAGCAATCTTTCGTGATCCGCCCAGAGACCCTGGAGCTGACAATTTTGAACTACAGCTCCCCAACCTCTGAGACTCGCGTCCGTCGTTAGAATTATCCAATTCCAGGTGCCGAACCGTTTCCCTGCGGTTAGATTGTGTACTTTGAGCTACCAGAGTAGAGACACTCTGGCCCATGGCGACAACCTCACCCTGTGGTGAATCTGCAGATGCGAGCCCGACCACTATGCGAGCACATCCAGTTGAAAAGGACGTGAGTGAAATCTCCCGAACTGAAGCGCTTCGAAAGCCGCCACCATTGTGCCTAAGAGGCGAATGCACAAATGTACCTAGACTGTGCGTGGCTTGAGCACTAATTGTACCAGATGACGAATGACCTGTACTTTCTGTTCTGGTAGGTAATTTTTTTTATTTACCGTATCGAGAATCATACCTAGGATTTGAAGTCGTTGAGACGGAATCAGATGTGATTTCTTGAAGTTGACAATCCAACCGTGCTGAACCAGTACATTGTACGTTAGCAACGCATGTTGGAGGAGCATCTGTTGAGACGGAGCTTTGATGAGCAAATCGTCCAAGTACGGAACTATTATCACTCCCAGGGATCTGAGATGAGCTATCATCACAGACGTCACCTTGGTGAATACCCGAGGCGCTGACGAGAGGCCAAACGGCAGAGCCTGAAACTGGTAATGGTTCTGCCTTATTGCAAACCACAAGAACCTCTGATGAGGTGGCCAAATCGGAATGTGTAAGTACGCATCCTTGAGATCCAGTGCAATCATGAATTCCTGTGGCTCTAAACCTGCAATTACTGACCGCAGAGATTCCATCTTGAATCTGTAGTAAGTGACGTACTGATTGAGACCCTTTAAGTTCAATATTGGCCTGACCGAGCCATCCAGCTTTGGTACCACAAACAGACTGGAATAATAACCCTGACCTTGTTGGTGTACAGGGACCGGAATCAAAACTGCTGCATCCAGCAGAGACTGAATGGCAATTTGCAGAACCGCCCTCTTGTCGTCCGACACAGGCAGTCCTGTCTTGAAAAACCGCAGTGGCGGGAGACACTCGAACTCTATTTTGTAACCTTTTAACACTAAATTGCGGATCCACCCATCAGTGGACGTCTGGAGCCACGCCAACTGGAACGTCTGAAGGCGTGCTCCCACAATTGGAGATCCGAGATGGGCCGGGAGCCCTTCATGCCACTGGCTTGTCGGTGACCTTAGCGTCCTGACGACTGGTGTTGGTTTGTTAGAAACCACGTCCTCGACCTCGTCTACCAGGCGTGACTGTTCCTCTGCCACGCCCGCGAAAGGACTGAGGTCTAAAGGCTTTGAACGCAGGTCCAGAGTATCTCCGTCTAGGTACTGTTGGAGGCAATAGTAAGAAAACAGACTTTCCTCCCGTGGCCTCAGAAATCCATTTGTCCAATTCAGGACCAAACAACTTCTCACCACCGTAAGGTAACGCCTCTATGCCTCTTTTGACCTCCGCCTCCGCTTGCCAAGAATGGAGCCAGAGTGCTCGTTGTGCTGTAACTAGCGACGATGAAAGGCGAGAAGTGAGCTGACAGACGTCAGTAGAAGCTGTACATAGATAATCAGCAGCTTCCCAGATTTGATCAGCGAGAAGTATAAGGTGATCGTCACGTAGGGCAGACTTGAGTTCTGTTATCCATACCATTAGCGCCTTAGTTACCCAAATGCCAACCAACCCAGGTCTAAGCAACACTCCTGCTGCTATATACATGGACTTTAGCATAGCTTCTATTTTACGATCCGAAGGATCTTTAAGCGTAGTAGCAGTTGGTACTGGTATGGTTAATGTCTTTGTAAGTTTAGACACAGACGAATCAACCAATGGCGGATTCTCCCATGTAGCTGTCACAGACTCTGGAAACGGGTAACTAGACTTAAATCTGCAAGGTATAGAAAACAGTTTATCCGGATTCTTTCGTGTTTCTAGTAACATCTTATTAAGAGATTCCGAAACAGGAAAACACATTGGAGTTCTCTGTCGTTTAGTAAAGACGACTTCATCATTTGTCAGAGGCTCCTCAGTTTCTGTAAACCTCAGAGACTGACGCACCGCTCTGATGAGATTACCAATGCCCGGGCTGTCAAAATCGTCACTATCTGACTGCTGGTCTACTTCGCCCTCCTCACCGTCATCTTGCGCAAAGAGGTCTGGCATAGAATCGTCAGAATGCAACATAGCAGAGACTGGTAAATCATAAGACAAATTAAATTTATCCCTTCTACCCAAAGTGGACTTGGACTTTTGGTAAGGCTGAGACCCCTCCGGTAGTTCTAGCGGTCTCACCCTAGACTCAGATCTTGCCGCTTCCCGCTCTTGTCGAGCGGCGGACAATTCTGATTGCAATCCAGCCAGGACATCTGCTAGCATAGCCCATGGAGGGTCCGGGGATGAAACCGGCTTTGAAACCGGAGCCGAACTTGTATTCGTAGCTGAATCCACAAAACATACTGTACATGTGGTAGATCCATCCGGTAACACACTCTTACAGACATGGCAGTGAAACTGCTTTTTTGTTTTTGCTGGTGCCTTACTCATTATGCAGACAGACAACACAAAATACAAAGATAGACAACTTGCACGACTCAGTAAAAAAGTACTAAGGTGTCTCTATATATATATATATATATATATCTGGCCAAGTGCAGTGCACGCCAGTCTATATGAAATCTGATTCCAAATTCCCACTAACACCCCTGCGCCTTACGGTGGAGTAGAGATGTACAGGAACGTTCTGGAATCACAACAGGAAGAAAACAGGAAGCATGGTTAAAATGCCCCCCTGCCATGCTTACAGTATAAACAAAGTGCATATTATAACTTTTCCCCTGTTAAAAAAGGCTTAATAGCTTATCTATCCAATAACCCATGCAGCGTTCTGCTGCTGCTATGGGCACACTTCTCCCCCCTTGTGTCTGTGTTTCCCTCCCCCCCATGCTCCGTGTACCGCTATCTATTACACGGAGCCGGGGCGTACATGCGGGGTTCTGAGGTAGAGGGAGCCGGGGAGCGGTAGCGGGAGCCAGGGAGCGCGCTGCATAGAGCCGTGGAGCGGCGGCTATGAATGGAGAATGCGGCCGGCGCGGCTCTGTGAGCGGCAGGAGGCAGCACATAGCGGCGGTGCTAGGTAGCGGCGGGCGCTCACAGCGGCGATGTCCTGGAAGCTGCGGCGGGCGGCTCGGCACCACACAGAAACAGTATCCCCACACAGCGGGGCGGCAGCGTGAGCTGACCGCCCCATCCCCAACATACCTTGACGCCTGTGGTGTAGGGCTATGACGGGGCTTCTTCTGTAAGCTCCGTCCATCCTTCCTGCAGGTTGTCTGCACGTGGTTGTGAGGGAGCTCTTTTAGAGAGGCCCGACACGCTACAGCTGCTTGTAGCAGCTTCCACTATCCCGGACCCACGCCTATTGGAAGGGGGGAAGGGATGTGGAAAACGTTGTAAAAATAAAAAATAAAAATATTCAAAAAGTAGTGTGGATAAGCTCCACACAAGCCTTGTTGCTACTATGAGCACAGAAAAAACACTGAGGTACTCTGGGATATGGAGGGGAGGAGAGTTCTAAATTTAACTATTCAGTGCCTTGTTCCTGCGGAAGCCGTCCATATCCCAAGAGTACTCCAGTGACCCCCTAGTGGATGAAAAAGAAAGCAGAAAACATCCCAGATGAAATTCCACTTCAGAATATTGTCTGCTCTCACACCAAGAGACATATTTCTTCCAGATATGGTGATAATGTTTAGACGTTACCCCTTTACTGGCTTGGATCATAGTCGGTGTCATAATCCAGGCTATATCAAGTAGAAATAGGCCTGTTTAAAATCAATGTATCACTATACTGATGGATGTATCAATGTACCAGTGTATGATAACTGTATTTGCATGTCAAATGGTTGAAGCCTGATTGATCTGCTGGCATTTTATTATAGCCACAGAACTCAGAGACACACTGGCTCAGGTGTGAAATTCCTCCTGACCAGAGCTAGTTTAATTACCCTAGAACCAGAGCTATGGCCAAAAAGGTGTTAAGCCCTTCCTGATCTGTGTCTTCTCAGAACTGGCCATTTGTTCACACAAAAACCATGGCCACAGCTTCAAAGGCTATTGGAAGATAAGGCCATTCACCCCTGAGAGAGTGGCTGGGAAGCCCAGTATGAGCCGACACTCAATACCTTCTCTGGCTTTGGAAGGGTTAAAACGCACTCTCCAGAGGGAGGGGGGCTGAAGGGGCAGCCTGAGTTTTAAATAGGAGAAACACAGACTGCAAGTTGTCCATTATCAAAGAAGCGGGTCAGGAGAAGCATCCTGGTTCTGTAATGTCCCAATAATACCTGAAGAGGCTTCACTTCATCCCATTGTCCCACTCTGCATGTGTTAGGATCGGTGAGTTTAATCTTCCTATTTTTATTGAAACTGTCATTACTCATGTGACTTTGACTTTTCATCATTATATTTTGTAACTTTCTTTTCTGTAACATAAGCTTTTAAGTGTTTTATTTAAATTAAATAATCTAATTTTAGCTCTGATTTTTTGTGTGTATCCAACGCAACTCTCTGAAATAGGTGTTACCAAAATATTAATAATTCTGGGTGCAGGCAAAAGCCATAACTTTGCCTTGGGTCATACCCTAAACGTTTGTACTTTGGCTGTTGGCAGTGACCGTGTTGAAATTAACACACGCGCTTAAGTATCCAGTAACGGTGTCACGTGGCAGGGCTTCACAGATTGGTGTATCTGAGGAATCGCCGTGCCTAGGATCATGACAGCCAGGATGACCTCAGGAATCCCTCTCCTGGGACTTCCAACTTCCTTCCTGTTAAACGTAGCCGGGTAAGTCTTGATAGACGAATGGGCCCTGTTGCAGAAGATCCTCACAAAGAGGTAGAGGTCACAGATCTTCGAGCAGTATCTCGAGAAGATCCGCATACCAGGTCCTTCATGACCAATCTGGAGCAATGAAGATTGCTTGAACCCTTTCCCTTTTATCCTTTATAGAATTCTTGGGATCAGAGGAAGTGGAGGAAACATATACACCAGCTGGTAGACCCACAGAGTTGTCAGGGCGTCTACCGCCGCTGCCTGTGGGTCTCTCGACCTGGAACAATACTGCTTGAGCTTCTTGTTTAGTCGAGAGGCCATCATGTTGATTTGTGGCTATCCCCACCGACGTGTCAACCACCGGAACACCTCCGGGTGAAGGCCCCATTCCCTCGAGTGCAGGTCGTGTCTGCTGAGGAAGTCTGCTTCCCAGTTGTCTACTCCCAGAATGAAGACTGCCGACAACGCCACGGCGTGTTTTTCCGCCCAGAGGAGAATTCTTGGCACTTCTGATGTTGCGGCTCTGCTTTTCATTCTGCCGTGTCGGTTTATGTACGTTACAGCCGTCACATTGTCCGACTGCACCTGAATGGCCTGATTCTAAAGAAGAAACGCAGCCTGCCAAAGGGCGTTGTAGATGGCCCTGAGTTCCGGGATGTTAATTGTCAAGTCAGGAAGTCGTCCTTCCAATCTTCCCTGAAACTGCACCCCCTGGGTGACTGCGCCCCAACCTCTTAGGCTTGCATCTGTGGTTAGCAGAATCCAATTCTGAATCCCGAACCTCTGACCCTCGACTAGGTGAGAAGTGAGTAACCACCTCAGGAGGCAGATCCTGGCTTTTGGAGACAGATGAATGCTCTGGTGCATGGGAAGATGCGATCCGGACCATTTGTCCAATAGATCCAGCTGGAAGGGCCTCGCATGAAACCTTCCATATCCAATCGCCTCATCAGAGGCCACCCTTTTCCCCAGAAGGTGTATGCAGAGATGTACCGAGATCTGGATTGGCTTCATGACAGCCCGAACCATCGATTGGATTACCATTGCCTTTTCCAAGGGAACGAATACTTTCTGAGACTCTGTGTCCAGTATCATTCCCAAAAAAGGAAGCCTCTGTGTTGGGTCTAGGTGGGATTTTGGTAGGTTTAGAATCTACCCGTGATCCAGGAGTAGTCTGGTTGAGAGAGCAATGTTGTCCAACAACCGCTTCCTGGATGGTGACTTTATCAGAAGATCGTCCAGGTACGGAATTATGTTCACTCCTTGTTTGCAGAGTAGTAACATCATCTCTGCCATCACTTTGGTGAACACCCTCGGTGCCGTGGAGAGACCAAATGGCAGCACCTGGAACTGGTAGTGACAGTCCTGCAGTGCAAACCGTAGATAAGTCTGATGAGGCGGCCAGATCAGAATATGAAGGTACGCATCCTTGATATCCAGAGAAACTAGGAATTCCCCATCCTCCAGACCTGAGATCACCACTCTGACAGACTCCACCTTGAATTTGAACACTCGTAAGTACGGGTTCAACGATTTGAGGTTCAGAATTGATTTTACCGTACCATCCGGCTTCGGTACTACAAACAAGCTGGAATAGTAACCCTTGTTTTGTAGATGAGGTGGAACTGGAACAATGACCTGGGTCTGTAACAGTTTTTGAATGGCGTCCTGTAAGGTTACTCTTGCCTCTTGTAAGACTGGTAAGCCTGATTTGAAGAATCTGTGAGGTGGGAGAGCCTGGAACTCCAGTCTGTAGGTCTATGACCCAGGGATCCTGGCACGATCTTGGCCAGATGTGACTGAATAATTTTAGTCGGGCTCCCACTCGACAGTCTTCCAAACATCGCGGTCTACCATCATGCGGAAGGTTTTGAGGAAGCAGAGCCTGAACTCTGTTCCTGTGAACGGGCAGTAGCTGGTTTCCGTGGTTTACCTCTAGCACATCTGGCGGCGGTAGAGGAATCTCTGGCCTTGCCCCTAAACTTAGCCATCCGAAAGGACTGTAAGTTGGATCTTGAATTGGCCTTACTAGCTGGGGGAGCTGCAGAAGGTAGGTATGTGGACTTACCAGCAGTAGCTTTGGAGATCCATTTGTCTATTTCATCTCCAAATAAGGCCCCGCCTGTGAAAGGTAGGCCTTCCACGCCTTTCCTGGAGTCCGCATCCGCAGTGCACTGGCGTAGCAGACCCCTGCGTACAGACACTGCCATAGCTGTAGTGCGTGCATTAAGCAACCCTATCTCTTTTATGGCTTCTACCATTAAGTTCGCAATGTCCTCTATATGTTGCAGGAGCAAAATAATCTCCCCTTGAGGCAAGGTATCTAACCCCTCAATTAGGTTATCTGACCATTTAGCAATGGCTCGCGTAATCCGCCCACATGCTATAGTTGGTCTCTGGGCCACCCTGGCAGTAGTATACAAAGATTTGAGTGTAGTCGCAATCTTACGATCAGCTGTATCCTTTGGGGAGGTTGCACCAGGGACAGGTAACACTATTTTACGTGAGAGCCTGGAGACCGATGCATCCACTACCGGTGGATTCTCCCATTTTTTCCCATCCTCAGGAGGAAAATTAAAAGATGTTAACAACCATTTAGGAATTTTACATTTCTTATCAGGATTGACCCACGGTTCTTCAAACAGGGTATTTAGTTCCTTTGACACAGAAAAAGTGGCTGAGGATTTTTTCTTTATATTGAAATAAGATTCCTCACTCTCCTCTGTCACCTTATCAGGGATATTCAGAACTTCTCTGATAGCTTCTATGAGAGCCTCTATTCCCTGCGACAGAGTACCCTCCCCCACCTCTGAGTCCACCTCACCCTCCTCCATTTCTGACCCCTCATCATCAGAGTCAGACTGCACGATATGGGCAAAAGTAAGTTTTTGCGGACAAATGGCAGGGGACTGAGACGCTGGTTTGGGGACTGAGTCTTTTTTCATAAACTCAGTCATAGATTGTCTTAAGTATTGCGTCTCCTTCTCATTCGGAGATAACTTAGTAGAAATTGTGGAAATCACTCCCATAATACTGGTTCTGCCCCACTAGCCTGGGAAGGGATACTACACAGAGTACACACTAGTGAACCCCCTGGAGAAAAGGAACACTGTGCCTTACATGAAACACACTCTTTGCCTGACATACTGTAACAGTGACCGCACACACACACACAGGAAAAGGTTAAATGCACAATTAACCCACAAAGAGCCCTTCCAAGGAGACACAGAGGGAGTATGGAACCAGCACAGGGCGCCGTTATCACTAATGCCAAGCTTAGCCGGGTCGCAGACTAAGTAACTAGATTAGGGACTTAGTACACTAATAATCGCTCCCCCCCTGCTATGACCCCTGGTACTGCTGAAGTAATATGGAGTCTCTCCGGAGGAGCTGCGCGTACCTGTCAGTCAGCGCCTGTGTCAGCTGCAGTAGGGAAAATGGTGCTTGTGAGCCGCTGTATCCGCTCATAGTGAAGCCCCACCCCTTCAATGGTGCGCAGTCTTCCCGCTCTTCTTTATACTGACTGTATGTGTCTATGTGCATAAAATGGAGATAAACTCCTTTTATGGCTTTGTTGCCAGTCTGGGTACTGTGTCCGCTGTTCAGCGTCTGTCTCTGTACAGGGAGACGCAGTCCACCACGTTTAGGAGCCGTGCGTCTCTTTACCATTGTGCTGCCATAATGGCCGGCGACCCACTAACCGGGACGCTGGCTTAGTACTAACCACTCTTCATTCTTCTGGCTCTGTTAGGGGTGGTGGCGTGCTGCGGGTATGTACGCTCACAGTGATGGGGCTTGCGAATAGTTCCCTCAGGAGCTAGCGCCCTGTCAGTGGGGAACGGGATCATTAACCTTGAGAGAGGTTGGGCCGTTCCAGCTCCTCCGAGTCTGATAGGAGGGGCATAGAGGGAGGACCCAGCACACCTAATCAAACTTCTCTAGTGCCCATGGCTCCTAGTAGACCCTTCTATACCCCATGGTACTAAATGGATTCCCAGTATCCCCTAGGATGTAAGAGAAAAAACATAGAAAACATAAAAGAAGCATATATGGAGGAAAATACGACCTGTCAGCGACATATCAAGGCAAGTAATCTGTAAAGAACATAGAGAATAGAGTCACTGTAAGGTGATGGAGCCAAATTCGTACCAGCGGGTACTAGGTAAGTGATGCATACGTATATCAAACATATCCAAATATCAAAAAAAAGTACAGCAGTGAAGTAGCCAGGCAGGGATAAACAGTGTCAAACTTCAGTGGGATGCCCCGCCACTGACCGGAGATTGGCAGCCAGCTTCTTCATCTAATTCCATTAAATAGCTATCAGAATCTGCAACCAAAGTAAAATCTTTTAACCCTGTATTGTGAAAGAGACATAAGCGTGCTGGGAATAAAAGAGCAAACTTTATTATCTGTCACCAAACGAGAGAATAAAGGAGAAAATTCCCTGCGGGCTCTCATTACTTCTGATGAATAGTCCTGGAAGACAAAAAAGCGGGAGCCTTTCCAGCAGAGATCCTTTTGGCGTCTGGACACACACCAAATTGATTCTTTATGAACAAAGCTTAAACATTTAAACATGTTCACTCGTGGACTGTTGTTACTGGTAGATTGCGGTGGACCTAAGCGGTGAGCCGCTCGATCACAAGTCCCTCACAGGCATCCTGTACATTTAATAGTTCTGGGAGCGAGGACTACAGGAAGGCAAATAGATCAGGGCCTTTCAGGGTTTCAGGTAAACCCACAATACGTAAATTTCGCGACCTGTTTTTAAGATCATCTACCTTCGTGATCAGCTGCTAGTGGGATTTCTGCAGGGCGTCATAGCACATCTTACGTTCAGCCACATCTTGAAAAGTCTCCCCTAAATATTGTTCATTCACACTCACAGACTTGGAGAGTAGTTTAAGCTGCGACTTCATATCATGAACAGCCTGCTGCAGATGCGCTAAGTGAGCAGCCATGATGGGACCCATTGCATCCTGCACAGCTCTTCCCACATCTGAATATGTAACAGGACCATCCACAGCAGGTATATTAGTGGTAGAGTGGTGACTGGTCGGCAATGGGGCTGGGAGCGCGAAATTGGAAGTGTCTGCTGTGCTATCTCCAACATGGGAGCTGGGAGCAGCGGCCATCTTGGAATCCTGGGGCTGGCGCTCAGACCTCGATTGCTACATTTTCGGGGGCATAGAAGCGGACAAAAACTTGTCCATCAAAGGAACCAGAGGTTCCCCTGCTGAGAGACACTAGAATTGCCCCTGTGCTGCAGATATTGGCGGCTCTATAGGCTCCCGTAACCCAGGACGCAGAAGAGCAAGAGTGATCAGCGTCTCCTCACATGGGTGCCGGAATCGGAAGTCCGACAACCTGTCTTTTTAAAAGAAAAGGATTCTATCAAAGTCTGATATTTACAACACATCATGCCACGAAAAAAGAGGATTCTGAGGACCTCTGCAGAAGAGTTGATGATACTCATCAGGCTGGAAAAGGTTACAAAACCATATCTAAAAAGTTAGACTTCACAATCAACAGTCAGACAGACTGTGTACAAATGGAGGAAATTCTAGACCATTATTACACTCCCCAGGATTGGTTGACCAACAAAGATCATACCAAGAGCAAGGCGTCTGATAGTTTGCAAGGTCACAAAGGAACCCAAGGTAACCTTTAAGTAAATAAAGGACTTTCTCACATTAGCTAAGGTTAATGTTCATGAGTCCACCATCACGAGGACACTGAACAACAGTGATGTGTATGGCAGGATTGCAAGGAGAAAGCCACTGCTTTCAAAAAAGAACATTGCTGCCCATCTTCAGTTTGCTAAAGAGCACCTGGACAAGCCAAAAGGCTATTGAAAAAATGTTTTGTGGACAGATAAGTCCAAAATAGAGCTTTTTAGTTTAAATAAGAAGCGCTATGTTTGGAAAAAGAGAACACTGCATTCCAGCATAAAAAACTCATACCATCTGCGAAACACGGTGGTGGAGATATCACGGTTTGGGCCAGTTTACTGTATCTGATTGAGGACGACTTGCCATCATTGATGGGACAATTAATTCTGAATTATACCAGAATATTCTAAAGGAAATTGTCAGGACATCTATCCACGAGCTGCATCTTGAGAGATCATGCAGCAAGACAACAAACAAGTCATTCAACCAAAGAATGGTTAAAGAAGAATAAATGTGACGTTTTGAATGGCCATGTCAAAGTCCTGACCTTAATCCAATTGAAATGTTGTGGAATTACCTGAAGCGAGCAGTTCATGGGAAGAAAACCACCAAGCTATTTTGTATGGAGGAATGGTGTGAAATTCCTCCAAGCTGATGTTCAGGACTAATCAACATGCAGTTATTGCTGAACAAAGGGGTCATACCAGATACTGAAAGCAAAGGTTTACATACTCCCCATGAGTGCCCCTGCCTCCTACCTCCATATGTGCCCCTATCATTTCCTTTCCCCATACGTACCTTTGCCCCCTGCCTCACCAACTGTGCCTAGGATCCCCCTCCTCATGAGTGCCTCTGCCTCCTACCTCCCCATGCACACCTTTATCTCCCTTTCTCATATGTACAGTATCTCTGTCCCTCTTCCCATGAGTGTCCCTGAAATCCCACAGCTGATCCTTCACATATGTCCCCACCCCTATCTCTTCTTAATGCTCCTCCTTTACCTGCTTCCATGAGTCATCCGTAATATAGGCTTTCCTATGAGTACCTCTGCCCCCTGCCTCTGCAATGTGCCTCCGACCCCCCTCCCCATGAGTGCCTCTGCCTCCGACCTGCCCATATGCCCCTATCATTTCCTCTCCCCAAATGTATCTCTCTCTCCCACCCCATGAGTGCCCATGACCACTGCCTCCCCAATTGTGCCTCTGACCCCCTTCCCCATAGTGCATTTGCCTCCTTCCTACCCAAGTGTGCCTGTGATTTCCCCTCCCCATATTTTTTTGCATTAGAATTACAGGCAGTCCAGATACCTGTATCTAAAGGAGTAGCTGTCGTGAGTGCACGGAGTGCTGTTGCTATGGGGCCCAGCTATGATATTTCCTTCCGATATGTGCCTCTGACCTCCCACAAGCGTGCCTCTAACCCCCCTCCCCATGTGTTCCTCTGATCCTCCCTCTCCATAGGCTCCTCTTACCCCCTTTCCCCATGTGTTCCTCAGACCCCCCTCCCTATCTGTAACACTGTCTCGGACACCATTCCATCTGTGCCTCTGCCCCCTTTTCAAGGCTGGTGGCTGCTGATCAGAAGTAGAATCAGTAGTTCGTGTTCAGAGCCACATAGCTGCACCTAAAGATGGCAGGTAATAACGATGTTCCTTTTAATAATGATTAAAGGGATTATGTAGCAGGTACTCAGTTTAAGGAGCTGTGTGTTTTTCACTAAATCACTGCTAAATTTAAAGCATTGGGGGCCCTTTCAAACTTTATATGGGACCCACAAAGTTCTAGCTACTCCCCTGTCTGATGTGTCTTCATACATCCAGCCTCAATAAACCATGCAGCGCGAGATGACTGGTGTTAGTGAGCCGGCTGCCAGTTCCTGCTAACGTTGTGTGTTCTTTTTTCCCTGAAAATACATCTTATTCGCAATGCAATGAGGCTAGGACACACGAGGAGACTGTGCTGATTGATTTGGCATTTAACACTTTTATATTATGTGTGACTGAGTCTGTATACGGAAGAAAGCTGCGGCAGCTACTTCGTGTAGAAATTCAGAGACTCAGTCGCACACAGATATACAAGTGTCATATATGCAATTAATCAGCACAGTCTCCTTGTTTGTCCTAGTTGTATTGTAGTGCATATAAGACCAATTTTTGGCCAAAAAAATAGGATTTTAATACCTACCGGTAAATCCTTTTCTCTTAGTCCTTAGAGGATGCTGGGGACACCAAAAGAACCATGGGGTATAGATGGGATCCGCAGGAGACATGGGCACTTTAAGACTTGAAAAGGGGTGTGCACTGGCTCCTCCCTCTATGCCCCTCCTCCAGACTCCAGTTATAGGAACTGTGCCCAGGGAGACGGACAAATTTCGAGGAAAGGATTTATTGTTAAACTAAGGTGATATTCACACCAGCACACACCGCAAACACGCCGCACAACGTGGCATTCAACAGAACCCAAGCCAACGGCATGAACCAACGTCGGCAACAGGCTGACTATAAACATAACACAACATGTGTGGAACCAGAATTAATCGCTGCAGATACACTACGCACTGGGACGGGCACCCAGCATCCTCTACGGACTAAGAGAAAAGGATTTACCGGTAGGTATTAAAATCCTATTTTCTCATACGTCCTAGAGGATGCTGGGGACACCAAAAGAACCATGGGGTTATACCAAAGCTCTAGAACGGGCGGGAGAGTGCGAATGACTCTGCAGCACCGATCGACCAAACTTTAGGTCATCATCGGCCAGGGTATCAAACTTGTAAAACTTTGCAAAAGTGTTCGAACCCGACCAAGTAGCAGCTCGGCAAAGTTGCAATGCCGAGACCCCTCGGGCAGCCGCCCAAGAAGAACCCACCATCCTAGTAGAATGGGCCTTCACCGATTCCGGTAATGGTAATCCGGCCGTGGAATGAGCATGCTGAATCCTGTTACAGATCCAGCGTGCAATTGTCTGTTTGGATGCAGGACACCCAATCTTGTTGGGAGTATAAAGGACAAACAGAGTTTCGGTTTTCCTAACCCGAGCCGTTCTGGCGACATAGATTTTTAGAGCTCTGACCACATCCAAAGATTTTGACTCAACTAAAGCGTCAGTAGCCACCAGCACCACAATAGGTTGGTTCATGTGGAAAGATGAAACCACCTTCGGCAGAAATTGTTGCCGAGTCCTCAACTCTGCTCTATCTTCATGAAAGATTAAATAAGGGCTTTTGTGAGACAAGGCCGCTAACTCAGACACGCGCCTCGCGGACGCCACAGCCAACAGGATGACCACTTTCCAAGTGAGAAACTTCAACTCCACCATCCGCAAAGGCTCAAACCAATGCGATTGAAGGGACTGCAACACCACGTTAAGATCCCATGGTGCCACAGGGACACAAATGGAGGTTGGATGTGCAACACCCCCTTCACTAAAGTTTGAAGTTCTGGAAGGGAGGCCAATTGCCTTTGAAAGAAAACCTATAAGGCTGAAATTTGAACCTTAATCGAGCCCAACTTTAGGCCCGCCTCTACACCTGCTTGTAGAAAATGGAGAAAACGTCCTAGCTGAAACCCTTCCGCAGGAGCCTTCTTGGATTCACACCAAGATACATACTTCCTCCAAATGCAGTGGTAATGTTTAGACTTTACTCCCTTCCTTGCCTGGAGAAGTGTGGGAATGACTTCACTAGGAATACCCTTTCGTGCTAAGATCTGGCGTTCAACCGCCATGCCGTGAAACGTAGCCGCGGTAAGTCTTAGTATACGCATGGCCTTTGCTGTAACAGGTCCTCGCGCAGAGGAAGAGGCCAGGGATCTCCTATGAGTAATTCCTGAAGATCTGGATACCAAGCCCTTCTTGGCCAGTCTGGGACAATGAGGATCGCTCGAACCTTTGTTCTTCTTATGATCGTCAGAACTTTTGGAATGAGAGGAAGTGGAGGGAACACATACACCGACGGAAACACCCATGGTGTCACCAGTGCATCCACTGCTATTGCTTGGGTGCCCCTGGACCTGGAACAATATATCTGAAGCATTTTGTTGAGGCGCGACGCCATCATGTCCACGTGAGGAATTCCCCAATGACTTGTGACTTCTGTGAAAACCTCTTGATGGAGGCTCCATTCTCCTGGGTGGAGATCGTGTCGACTGAGAAAGTCTGCTTCCCAG
The DNA here is from genome assembly GCF_028390025.1 of Pseudophryne corroboree. NCBI lineage: Eukaryota > Metazoa > Chordata > Amphibia > Anura > Myobatrachidae > Pseudophryne > Pseudophryne corroboree. Next base: position 614,963,961 of record NC_086447.1, read on the forward strand.
TTGTATACTCCTGCAATGAAGATCGCTGACAGCGCTCTTGTATGCTTCTCTGCCCAGCGGAGAACCTTTGTGACTTCTGCCATTGCCGCTCTGCTTTTTGTTCCGCCTTGGCGGTTTATGTACGCTACTGCTGTCACATTGTCCGATTGGATCAGCATGGGCAGATTGCGAAGAAGATGTTCCGCCTGCACCAGGCCGTTGTAAATGGCCCTTAACTCCATAACATTTATGTGTAGGCAAGTTTCCTGGCTTGACCATCTTCCTTGAAAGTTTTCCCCTTGCGTGACTGCACCCCATCCTCGGAGACTTGCATCCGTGGTCATTAGGATCCAGTCCTGGATCCCGAACCTGTGTCCCTCCAGGAGGTGAGAGGTGTGGAGCCACCACAGGAGCGATATTCTGGTCTTTGAAGACAGGAATATCTTCCGGTGCATGTGCAGGTGGGATCCAGACCACTTGTCCAACAGGTCCCACTGAAGTACTCTGGCATGGAATCTGCCAAACTGAATGGCCTCGTAGGTTGCCACCATCTTCCCCAGCAACCGAGTGCACTGATGGATTGACACTCTTGGTGGTTTCAGGATTTGTTTGACCAGGCTCTGAAGTTCCTGAGCCTTTTCCACCGGAAGAAAAATTCTCTGTAGTTCCGTGTCCAGTATCATCCCCAAAAATGACAACCTCGTTGTCGGAATCAACTGTGATTTTGGCAAGTTCAGGAGCCAACCGTGTTGTTGAAGAACTGTCAGAGACAGGGCCACGCTTTTTTCCAACTGGTCCCTGGATCTTGCCTTTATCAGGAGATCGTCTAAGTACGGATAATTGTGACTCCTTGCTTGCGAAGGAGAACTATTATTTCCGCCATTACTTTGGTGAAAATCCTCGGAGCCGTGGACAGACCTGAAATTGGTAATGACAATCTTGAATTGCAAACCTTAGGTAAGCCTGATGCGGAGGATAAATGCGGATATGTAAGTAGGCATCCTTTATGTCCACCAACACCATAAAATTCCCTTCCTCCAGACTGGAGATCACTGCTCGGAGAGACTCCATTTTGAATTTGAATTTTTTTTAAGTAGAAATTGAGGGATTTCAGGTTCAGAATTGGCCAGACCGAGCCATCCAGCTTCGGAACCACAAAAAGACTTGAATAAAAGCCTTCTCCTTGTTGTGACCGGGGAACCCGGATGACAACCTGATTTTGACATAACCTTTGTATGGCGTTGCAAATTTCCTCTCTGTCCGGGAGAGAAACTGGCAAGGCCGATTTGAAAAATCGGTGAGGGGGGACGTCTTGAAACTCCAGTTTGTACCCTTGGGATATTATCTGCAAGACCCATGTGTCCAGGTCCGAACGAACCCAGCACTGACTGAAGAGTTTGAGACGTGTCCCTTACTGGTGCGGACTCCCGCATAGGAGCCCCAACGTCATGCGGTGGAATTGGCAGGAACCTGGGAGGACTTCTGCTCCTGGGAGCCTGACAAGGCTGGTAACCACGTACCTCTTTCCCTTCCTCTAGTAGCAAGGAAGCAAGAACCTCGACCCTTCCTGTATTTATTGGGCCGAAAGGACTGCATCTGGTAGTGATGCGTTTTCTTTTGTTGTGGAGGAACATAAGGCAAAAAGGATGACTTACCCGCGGTAGCTGTAGATACCAAATCATCAAGGCCGTCACCAAATAAGGCCTTACCTTTATATGGAAGAGACTCCATACTTTTCTTGGAATCAGCATCAGCATTCCATTGGTGAATCCACAACGCTCGTCTAGCTGAGACAGCCATGGCATTGGCCTTTGATCCCAAAAGGTCCCTTGCAGCTTCCTTTAGGTAAACTGCCGCGTCCTTGATATAACCCAGCGTCAAGAGGATGTTATCCCTATCTAGGGTATCTATGTCAGATGACAAGTTATCTGCCCACTTTTCAATAGCACTACTCACCCACGCCGAGGCAATGACCGGTCTGAGTAATGTGCCTGTGGTCATATAAATGGATTTTAACGTAGCTTCCTGCTTACGATCTGCAAGGTCTTTAAGGGCTGCCGTGTCCGGTGACGGGAGAGCTTCCTTTTTAGACAGCCGCAATAGGGCCTTGTCCACAATGGGGGGTGACTCCCACTTTTCCCTATTCCCCGTGGGGAACGGATAAACTACCGGAATCCTCTTGGGAATCTGAAACCTTCTGTCAGGACTTTCCCAGACTTTATCAAATAAAGTATTCAGTTCATGAGATGGAGGGAACGTTATTTCAGGTTTCTTTTCCTTATACATACAGACCCTTTTATCCGGAACAGCAGGGTCCTCAGTAATATGCAATACCTCTTTAATAACCACAATCATGTACTGAATACTCTTTGCCAATTTTGGATCTAATCTGGAATCACTATAGTCGACACTGGAATCAGTGTCCGTGTCGGTATCAGTGTTCGCCAACTGGGTAAACGTACGTTTCTGTGACCCCGAGGGGACATGAACCTGTAATAACATATCTTCCACAGATTTCTTCCAAGCCTGGGTCTGAGACTCAGACTTGTCCAATCTTTTACTAATACGAGCAACATTAGCATTTAAAGCACTCAATACATTTACCCAATCAGGAGTCAGCGGTGACCCCCACCGCCTTCTGCGTCTCCAATACAGTCTCCTCTTGTGAAGAGCACTCAGCCTCAGACATGCCGACACACGTGTAATACACACTCACAGACACACTGGGCTTATAGGGGACAGACCCACAGAGAAGCCTGTCAGAGAGACACAGAGGGAATTTGCCAGCTCACACCCCAGCGCCAAATCAATGGGTTAGCAGCGGTAACTAAAATGCCCCAAACCTCTGTAGCGCTTTTTATATAATATAATATAGCACCAAATGACCTGCCCCCCCCCCGTTTTGCACCCCTGATACTTGTTCAGCAGTGTGAGGAAGGACCAGCGTCTCTGCAGCCAGCGGAGAGGAAATGGCGCCGAGTGAGCTGTGGGGACAAAGCTCCGCCCCCTTAATGGCGCGCTTCCGTCCCGCTCTTAATAATATAAAATATACTGGCGGGGTTTAGGACAGTGTATAACACTAATGTCCCCTTGCCAGACTTTTTCTGAGATGACTTAAGCTGCCCAGGGCACCCCCCCCTCCCCCCGCGCGCTGCACCCAGGAGTGCTGTGTGAATGAGCGGAAGCTTGGCGCGCAGCGTCCGTACGCTGCGCGGTGCCTCATGGAAATGCCATCACTGAAGTCTTCTTTCTTCTTCTACTCACCTGTCTTCTGACTTCTGGCTCTGTAAGGGTGGTGTCGGCCGGCTGCGGGAGCGAGCATCTGAGCGTACCCAGCGATCAAACCCTCAGGAGCTAATGGTGTCCTGTAGCCAGAAGCAGAGCCCTTGAACTCACTAGAAGTGGGTCATAACTTCTCTCCCCTTAGTCCCACGAAGCAGGGAGGTTGTTGCCAGCAGCTAACAAAAAAGTATTTTCAGAGAAACTCAGTAGAGCTCCCTGTAGTGCGTCCAGTCTCACTGGGCACAATTCTAAAAACTGGAGTCTGGAGGAGGGGCATAGAGGGAGGAGCCAGTGCACACCCCTTTTCAAGTCTTAAAGTGCCCATGTCTCCTGCGGATCCCGTCTATACCCCATGGTTCTTTTGGTGTCCCCAGCATCCTCTAGGACGTATGAGAAATTAAAAATAAAAAGACGCCCAACTCTAGAAGATTTTCACCCGAGCTGGCGCACCAAGTTTCTGCGTGACTGCAGCAAAGATCTATGAGGACACATCTGTATCTCTACAGAGTGTCTGTTTGTTCGGGCTAATCTCAATAACCACTGGATAGATTTTGATGCAGTTTTCACAATTCTATAGAGCATTTGTTAACGAAGGATTAGGTGTATGAATCAATGACAAAAGGGGGAGCCGAGCAGTGCAAAGTCGGGACGGGTCACTGGTTATGAATATTCTGAACTTGTCTTGACATTTACTGCTCTACCAGTGTTTTTTATATATATATATATATATATATATATATATATATATATATATATATATATATAATTTTTTTTTATACGTGCAGTTCCACATTATCTTTTTGTTTCAATCAGTGGCCTGGACTACAACTTTCAATTGGACTACCATGAGATAGATGAAAAATTATTTTCATTTTACAATAAATTAAGAAACAAGGACGTTTCATTATTTTATTGTAACCTTGTTAACAAATACAGGTTCCAGACTCACGATAATCAAGCTTGGTCTATCCAGCCTGGTGTATCCAGGGACAGAATATGAAATTTCCAGGTATGCTCTTCTTTGAATTTTGATACACCGTACGTTTTGATACTGTATGTTTATTAAGAAACAATCACACGTGATTCTACAGCCAAAACAATTTAATTAATTTTTGCATTAACCACTTAACTGACGATTTTTCTCTTCAAAACATTGTTTTGTTTTTATTCAATATAGGTAAAGAATTTTTTTAAAATATTTAAATATTATATTGTGTACATCTGCAGAACGGATCTCCTCATTAAAACCTGGGGGACACGGTCATATGTGATCTGACTGTGCCAGTTAAGTGGTTAATGGCATGGTAAAATCATAACTCAGTGTGCTGAATATGCTCCTTTAATGTTTGTTAAATATGTATAAATTTTATGCATTGCGTGTATTTTAATCTCATTTATATTCCATCTAATCATCTACAGAAAAAACTATGTTTCTATTTTTCACTGTGCCTGATTCAGAGATGTACATAAACCCAATGATTTGTGTACATCTCCGATGTTTGTGGTATGCTCTGGCACAAGGCCCATTCTGCACATGTTCAGCAGAGGCGGATTTAGGAGGTCATTCAGACCCTGCTGCTGCAGCAGCATGCAGCGCAGTTTGCCAGTGGGGGAAAACTGCACATGTGCAGCGGCCGCACAGCCGCTGCGCAGACTCCCACATTTCGGTCGCACCCCCATGGATGTGACTGCAATGTGATTGACATTGGCGGGCATTTTCGGGGGCCGCAACATAGCGTTGGCCGCTGCGTGATGTCACTCGCAGCCGCTCCGATAAAAAGAATGCCCGCAGCCTGACCAGGGGTCAACCTTAGATCCGATGCGTTTGCAATTAGATTGCAGACGCATCAGGAGGTGGCCTTACGCATACGAGCTACGTATGCAGCCATCTGCGTTCATCTCTGAATAACCCCCTTAGATCTCATGGGGCCTTAAGTAAGAAACTGATTTGGGTCTCCCTTTCCTCAAACAATCCACAGCACTATATCCTATCATTACCACCTGGCTATGCCCCACGTACATCCCCATCACTGCTTGCCCCTAATATGAGGCCAATGTACTGGTTTATCCAATTACAGGTTAAGTATCCCTTATCCAAAATTCAAAATCCCACATTTTTGGGTCCCCTAATGAGATAATAACATATATATTATATATTATGTGTATATATAGATATATGATATAGATATATAATATAATATCTATATATGTGTGTCACTATCTCAGTAGGGGACCCAAAAATGTGTGATTTTGAATTTTGGATAAGGTATACTCAACCTGTAGTTATCTGGGATCAGTATTTATTTGAATTCTGCCTGGTGCTGTCATTAAGCCAAGATTCTTTGCCATTTATACATAATGTATCTATATCTTTCAACCGATATTACAGATAGGATTGTATAATCTTTTGAAATAGCAAATGTTCATTAATAACACATTCTATTGTATAGCTTTAATTATAGTGAAAATAGAGATAGAGTATAGTTTAGATTTGCGTCTATGATATTTCCATATAAAAAAAGGATTTTCTATTTATTCTCTATTAAAGTATTATTTAAAAAACCTACATTTTGATTCTACACGTCAGCTTCTTGAAGAATGGTGTAGTTAGTCATAAAGTTGCATTTTCCAGAAGGAACTATTGCTAAAAAAATATAGGAATTTTAGAACAAGGGGCCTGATAACTTGAAATTGGAGAAAGACACAATGTCAACACAGGTTACATTTTTTTTTACAGAATAAAATAGTCTTACCGGCAAGGCTTAAAGTGGTTCTGGAGAAGTAGTGGAACTCATGTACCACTCCCTCCCCCCCCCCCCCCTCTCCAGAGGTGTAGCTAGATGCCATGGTGCCTGGAGCAAGGGTATGTTTTGGTGCCCCCTCCCCTTCACTGAATTGGGTGAATGTTACATTTGAAAAGAAAACATATTTAAAATCCTAAATTGGTGAGAGGGACGGTTCTCGACTTTGTGGAACTCAGGGTGAAAGTTTTCTTTGGGCGCTCCTATGATTAACATAAGGACACCCAAAGAAATAGGGGTGTGGCTTCATGGGGAAGGGGTGTGGCCACAGAATAGTACCAACTCAGATTACACAGCATTGTCTGTTATTCACATTACACCGCATAGTACTGTCCGTTATTCACATAACACTGTACAGTAGTGTCTGTTATTCACATTACACCGCACAGTACTGTCTGTTATTCACATTCCATCACACAGTACTGTCCATTATTCACATTACACCGCACAGTACTGTCCATTATTCACATTACACCACACAGTAGTACCCCTCTTATACCCTTTACGCCTCACAGTAGTGCCCCTTATGTACGTTATGCCATAGTAAAGATGTTTATACATGTTGCTTCTAATGCAGAGAGAGGTGCTGTAGCAGCAGCTGGGGCACAGAGAGGTGCTTTAGCAGTCAGAGCAGAGAGGGGTGCTGCAACAGCCGGGGTAGATAGGTACTGCAGCAGTCGGGACATAGAAAGAGGTGCTGCAGCAGCTGGGGCATAAAGAGGTGATGCAGCAGTTTGAAAATAGAGAGGTGCTACAGCAGCTGGGACAGAGAGAGGTGCTGGTGCAGCTGGGGTAGAAAGAGATGCTGCAGCATCGGGGGCAGAGAGTGGTGTAACAGGACCGAAGTAACCCTGCTTCACAGCTACAAGCAGACTATAATGAGACATATAAAGGAAGCAGCAGAGAACCAGCATGTGCTGGCTGTCAGTGTCTCCTGGTGTCGCCTCTGGCTTGCCCTGTTCCCTACCTAGTCTCCAAATCCGAATCAGTGTACGCCCCTCTGCTTCTCCTCTTCTTGCTCTGCGGCTGCCTGTAAAGAGGCACATGGTATAGCGGGTGAAGGGAGGTTGAGTCAGACGGCAACGCGCCCTCTAACTTTTCCAGCACCCGGAGCTCGTGCTCCATGGGAATCACCCTTGCTACATCCCTGCCCTTCTCACACATTAAGCGGAGCCAGGGCTGGTGCTAGTGTTTTCGGCACCACCCTGCAAACTATAAATTAGTGCCCTACTAACTATACTTTGGGAAGGGTGGTCTTCAGTATGCCGACTGTCGGGATCCCGGCGCACAGTATACCGGCGCCGGAATCCCGACAGCCGGCATACCGACACTTTTTCTCCCTCGTGGGGGTCCACGACCCCCCTGGAGGGAGAATAAAATAGCATGGCGCGCCACCGTGCCTGCAGCGTGGCGAGCGCAGCGAGCCCGCAAGGGGCTCATTTGCGCTCGCCACGCTGTCGGTATGCCAGCGGTCAGGCTCCCGGCGCCGGTATGCTGGTCGCCGGGAGCCCGGCCACCGGCATACCATACTACACCCTTTGAAAAGCAGTGTGGTCACTTAGTACCTCCAACTCAAATTATACCGCACAGTAGCACAATCTTATTCACATTGCACAGCATGTAGTGTCCCTGATTAATATTACACCACATAGTAATTCCCCTTATTCAGGTTACATCACTCAGTAATGCCCTTTATTCACATTGCACTACACAATGGTACCCTTTATACACATTATGCCAGTCCTGCTTATTTACAATGTCCCGCTTATATACAATGCCCCTTACACAAAATGCCTACAGTTGTAGTGCCCCTTACACATAATGACCACAGTAGTGCCACTTATACACATAATGCCGACAGAAGTGCCGCTTATACACAAAATGCCTACAGTAGTAGTGCCACTTATATACAGAATGCCCACAGTAGTAGTGCCACTTACACATATTGCCCACAATAGTAGTGCCCCTTACACATAATGACCACATTAGTGCCACTTATACACATAATGCCCAGTTTTGCCCCTTATACACATAATGCCCATAGTAGTGCCCCTTATACACATCTCTGCCTGTGTCCCTCCAGCAGCTCTATGCCCTGTATCCCTCCAGCAGCTTCCCAACCTCTCTTGTCCCCTCTCATATTGTCTTCAAGATGCACAGAGCCTGCCCCTCTTTATGGCTCCTCTTCACTTCAGCGGTGACAGCATGACATCACATACCCCGTGCTGGAAAAGGAAGCCACTGGGACCTGAGTAGGGGATGAATGCTGTCCGCGTGTGAGTACCAGGAAGGGTGGGCTACAAATAGAGGAGGGCCATGAAACCACCAGGACCTGAGAAAAGGGGGAGGTGGCTGCAGCTCATCAGTAACACTAGCACCACCTGCATCATCTATTGATGTAGGTGATGGGGCAGGTTTTGACATTGTCGAGAAAAGCCAAAAGCTGTCGGATTTGGCCGCAAATTGAATACTGTATTGTCGGATCCTTTCTGTCGGAAAGGATCCGACATGCATTGAATAGACCCCATAATATACGATCAATAAACCACATATAAAATACTATCAAAATAGCTTAAGTGCTATCTTGTGTAAGTTATCCTTGATAAATCAGCCTACTTTTAAAACCGGTAACAGAATCACCATTCATGATACTCGGGGGGGTCATTCTGAGTTGATCGCTCGCTAGCCGTTTCTAGCAGCCGCGCAAACGCATAGTCGCCGCCCACGGGGTAGTGTATTTTCGCTTTGCAGGAGTGCGAACACCTGTGCAGCAGAGCGCCTGCAAACACATTTTGTGCAAAACAAGACCAGCCCTGTAGTTACTTATCCTGTGCGATGATTGCTGCGACGAGTGACAGGGTAATTACGTCAGATACCCACCCAGTAAATGTCCGACCGCGCCTGCGTTTTTCCAAACACTCCCAGAAAACGGTCAGTTGACACCCATAAACACCCTCTTTCTGTCAATCTCCTTGCGTTCGGCTGTGCGATTAGAATCGCTAGAACCAGTGCAAAACCACAATGGACTTCGTACCCGTACGACGCGCAAGCGCATTGCGGTGCATACGCATGTGCAGATTAGCCGTTTTTTTCACTGATCGCTATGCAGCGAACAACTCGGAATGACCCCCAATGTGCGTGTACACAAAATTGATAAATTCAGATTTTCACTATTTTATTGCAAGATGGCAACACCCTGGGGATACATCTACATAATTTGTTAAAAGTATGATAATTTGTGTAACCTGGGCACATTTTTTGATAAAGTAACGGAATCACCAAGTGGGTAATAAGCATGGTACTGATTACAATATGTTTGCTACCAACTAATGCAATTACTACTACTTATATGTCCTACTATGTTTTACTAAATATATAAGGAAAAAAAATACACAATTTGGAATATATCAACATGGATAAATACTGGAATACTTGTAAATAAAAGTTGACAAACATTCAAACCTACAGTAGATACAGATACATAGAAGAAATGCAAATCAAAAATATCAAATACAAATGGGTACATTAATAATAAACACAAGAGTAATAAAGTATCAGAAATCTCTTTATTGCCAAGTACTGTATATTTGCACATACTGTACAAGTAAATTGACATGGTGAGGTTGGTGCATAGACAAGACACAGCTAAAAAGTTTTAAAAAACAAAACAAAAATGACAATAAATCTAAAAATAAATATAATAATTGCACTTGTATAAACAAGGGTGGGGGTGAGATAGGGGGTTAAGGACTTAACTCAGATCTGATTGCTCCTCTGCATTTTTGCAGGGGGCTGCGATTAGATAGCCACCGCACATAGTGAAAACTTCGCAAGACAGTAGACATCTGCAAATCCATTCACTATCTAATGATTTTTCCAGTCAGTGCATTCTGTGCATAGCCCAAGGACTTACTCCTACAGTGCGATAGACTCAGGCTGATCGGGGCCGGAGCTTATGTCACATACCCTCCCTGAAAATGCTTGGACACGCCTGCGTTTTTTCTGATTCTCCCAGAAAACGTCCAGTTACCACCCACAAATGCCCGCTTCCTGTCAATCAACTTGCGTACGCCTAGCGATCTAAATTTTGGAATTTGACCTTGCAGGTGCACATTGCGATCCAAACGCATGCGCAGTCAATTGATAATCACCCGTCATGTGAAATCGCACAACTGTGATCAGGTCTGAATTAGGCCCTAAACCCCATAGTCAGTGAGACTATAGTCAGTGATGAGCCCCACTGCGATGGGGAAGAAACTTTTTACGTGGCGTAAGGTCTTCATCTTGATGGACCAAAACCTTTTTTCAGATGGCAATCTCTGAAAGAAGTGGTCACTGGGGTGGAAAGGGTCAGCGATGATCTTCCCTGCCCTCTTCCTGGTCATGGAGTGGTATAGGTCCAGAAGAAATGACAGCTTGCCGCCGTTATCCTTCACAGCTGATCTGATGATCCGCTGCAGTCTGCCTTTTTTCTTGGCATTGGAAACAGCGCACCAGACAGTGATCGATGAGCTGAGGATGGACTCAACGATGGCCATGTAGAACTGGACCATAATTTCTGCACAGGTTAAATTTCTGCAGCTGTCTCAGAAATAACATCCATTGCTGCACCTTCTTAATAATGGAGGTGATGTTCTCATCCCACCCAAGGTCCTTGGAGACTATAGTCCCCAGGAATCTGAATGACTGCACAGAGTTAACCGGGAAGTCACACATGATGAGGGGGCAGTCGGTGCTGGGCTCCTCCCAGGTGGTTTTGGCTGCACATGATGAGGGGGCAGTCGGTGCTGGGCTCCTCCCAGGTGGTTTTGGCTGCACCAAGAAGCCAAGTAATCAACTTCCATTCTGTAGGCAGACTCATCCCCATTGGAGATTAATCCAATTAGGGTTGTGAAATCTGTAATCTTCAAGGGTTTGAAATATGGGTGACTAGAGGTGCAGTTGTTAGTGTAGAGAGAAAATCAGGGGAGAGAGAGCACAGCCTAGTGGGGCTACAGTGCTGATGGCCCAGGGCTCCGAGACTAACTTATATAGCCTCACATACTGGTTCCAGTCTGTCAGGAAATCAGTGATCCACCTGCAGATGGGCTCAGACACACACAGCTGGGGTAGTCTGTCTTGGAGAAGTACTGGGGTAATGGTGAAGTCCACAAACAAGATCCTGGCATAGGTGACGGGAGAGTCCAGATGCTGGAGGATGAAATGGAGTCCCACGTTGACTGCTTCTTCTACTGACCTGTTGGCTCTGTAGGTGAAATGCAATGGATCGAGAAGGGAGTTGGTGGTTTCCTTCAGGTTGGTCAGCACAAGGCACTTGTATTCATTACCACAGAGGTCAGAGCGAATGGTCTGTAGGTCATTAAGGCCTGTGAACCTTGGCTTTTTAGAAATTGAGATAATGGTAGATGTTTTGAGGCAGGCTGCCTTACATGGGTTCTGTCCTGAATGGAGAGAGGAATAATAGGAGAGAGGAGGTAGCCGTCTGAGTCTATTATGTGTAAGGTGGTATTGTCTCTGTCCAGACTTGAAAAAAAGGGTGTGATAGCTGTGGGGATAGGAAGAGTATGTGGACCAAAGTCTGGACTGTTCCATTATCTGTCAAGCTGCAATAGAACTCGTTCAGGTAGTGTCAAGCCTGAGGGTTGGGTTTGGCTTGGACAGGCATTTGTAGGTGGAACTGGCAAAGAGGGAGTGTGAATGAAGCGAGGAGGCTTTAACCATGCATGGTGCATGGATGTAATACATGTACTTAGAAGAATCGTTGGTGTTCTAGAAGTGATAAGCACGGAGAAGGATATAATATGAATCAAACTTTAATAAGAATAGAGTCTGTGGATCACTGCAGATTCTGTATGATGAAATAAAGATACCAGGTTAGCAACTGGAATGATGAACTGAATGGAACCAGAATGATGAACGGATTAGAACCGGAATGGTGCCTGGAATGGAACCGAAATGAACAGTAGTGCTGATCGGGATGGAATGGGAATCTTGACACTGGAAGTCCTGAAGAAAGGCAAAAGTTCACATAACAATAGAAACCGGAATAGAACTGGAACGGACTGTAGTGCTGACCGGGCTGGATCTGGAATCTTGACACTGGAAGTTCTGAAGATAATGCAAAGTACTCTAGAATTTACCAGACTGGAACTGGATCAGAGCAAAGCAGAGTCCTTGGAAGTTATCACACTGGAACTGGATTATAACAAAGTCACTGGAATGAAGAAGCTCATCACAGAGCTGTTACTTCCTGAGCAGAGACTGTTGTAGTGAACCAATTGGTAATTCCAGGAAGTTCCCTTTATACCTTAGAGTGTAGATTCATTGGATGCTGCAGTCAGCTGACAAAAGGAGCTCCAAGATTGGTCAATGAAGGATCAGCTGATGGAATCCAAGATTGCAGGGTCCATGTCCCGCCTTAGAGGGAAACTCTGACTAGAGCCAAACTCCAGGAAGTAAGCATAATGGAGACTGAACACTGAAACAATGAAAAACAGCGCTGTGAAGTGCTATGCACAGAGACAGCGGCCGTTACAGGAAATCTCATGCGGGATCAGCGCCGGCGGACATCTGAGAGCGATGTGTGGACACAGCGCACACGGACCTCAGAGCCAGCCAGGACAGACACCAATTAGGTAAGAAAGTGGTTTTAAAAGTCTGGAGTGTGACAGGTAGTTTGAGGGCATTCATAGAGTGGAGGGGATTTGGTTTGTAATTTGTAATCTCCCTAAGTCCCTAACACACTGACAAGGAGTTACTGGCTGAGAATTGTTGTTCCAGCTTCTCAGAGTATTGCTGTTTGGCCTCATTGATCACCTTGCCAAACATGTACTGTACTTAGCCAATAAAAACCTGTTCCTGTCACCAGTGCCGTTTCTAGCGGCGGGCGATTGTTACTCCTTATCGCCTCTGCCGAGCGCTCCTGCTCGGGGGGCGGGGCTTCGCGGAATGACGCGTTGCGTCGTGACGTCACGACGCAATCGCGTCATTCCGCGAAGCCCCGCCCCCCGAGCAGGAGCGCTCGGCAGAGGCGATAAGGAGATAAGCAAGAAGGAGGAGGCGGCCGGCGCGAGGGACGTGAGGCGGCGGGACCGAAGAGCGGGAAGACGTAAGTATTCTCTCTCTCCCCCCCTCTCCCCCTTCCTTCCCCTCAACTTGAAACCTGCCTGCCGCTGCCGCACTGTGTAAAATGGGGACACCTGCCTATGGGGATACCTGCCTGCCGCACTGTGTAAAATGGGGGCACCTGCCTGCGTACTGTGTAAAATGGGGATATCTGCCTGCCGTGCTGTGTAAAATGGGGATATCTGCCTGCCGTGCTGTGTAAAATGGGGATATCTGCCTGCCGTGCTGTGTAAAATGGGGATATCTGCCTGCCGTGCTGTGTAAAATGGGGATACCTGCCTGCCGTGCTGTGTAAAATGGGGATACCTGCCTGCCGCACTGTGTAAAATGGGGATACCTGCCTGCTGCACTTTGTAAAATGGGGGCACCTGCCTGCGTACTGTGTAAAATGGGGATACCTGCCTACCGTACTGTGTAAAATGGGGATACCTGCCTTCCGTACTGTGTAAAATGGGGACACCTGCCTTCCGTACTGTGTAAAATGGGGACACCTGCCTGCCGCGCTGTGTAAAATGGGGACACCTGCCTGCCGCGCTGTGTAATATGGGGACACTTGCCTGCTGTAATGTGTAAAAAGGGGACTTTTTTATTTTTATTTCTCCCCCCCCCTGTGGTGGGTGTGATGATATCAGATGAGGCCATGCCCACTTTAATGAGACCACGCCCATTTTAATCAGGCCACACAACCTTGTCGGGAGCGCGCGCGCCTATGGCGCGCGCATGCTTTTTCTTTTTATGGCTATGTGGGGGGGGGGGGCACACTTTTTTTTTTTAGAGCAATTGGGGGGGGGGGGGGGCGCATTTTGAAAAATCTCGCACTGGGAGCCAAATTGTCTAGAAACGGCCCTGCCTGTCACCACTCTTGAATACTAGCTCCTTCTCCAAATGAAGCTGTCTGAATCTTGCTGTGAACCAGGGTTTGTCATTATTGTAACTCATCCTGGTGCTTGTTGGAATAAAAGCACCCTCACAAAAACTGATATAAGAGCTCACAGCCAGGCTATTAGAAACAGTCCTAAACATTTCCTAGTCTCCAATTCTTGGATCTCCTCATAACAGATTAACAAAGTTTTAGTTTCTGCCTATATGCTTGGGTCAGATGAATAAGAGTGTGGTCCCAGAGCCGCTGAGGGGACTGTGTGATAACATCTACTGATCTGTAACAGTGATCTAAAATCTTCTCCATGGTCAGACATTTAATTAGCTGTTTATATTTGGGGAGATCGTAAGTTACCTGGGGAGTCTGGGTTCCCTTTCTCCACTCCTAATATTTGGTCGGCAAGCTGGCGTTGCATTTTGCGCACACGGGCTTGCGGGTGAATGTAGACTCCATCCAATATGAAGGAAGCAAATTAATGGGGGAAATAATATGGTCAACGGAAAACAAAAAAGGATTCCACATCAGGAGAACAAGTTTGCAAAATCACTTTCACATTGTTGATCAGCCTTGATTTATATAAAAACCAATCCCGTCACCTTTTGCTTTGTGTGTGAGGTTCACGTTGTGGTCCACATGTAGGAGCTGGAAGCCGCATGGCTGAGTCCAGTGTAGATTCACAAAACCACAATTCTGTAAAACACAAAGCCGAAGAGAGAGAAAAGTCCTGATAAGAAGACACAATGCATCCATTTTGCTGCAGAGTGAACATCTGAGAAGAGAAATCCAGGCAGAGACGTTTGTAATCCTCTCTTCTTGAAGTGCCCCTGAGCCCCAGCGCGCTTTCCTCTATGTGACCGCTACACTGTTTGGTCAAGGGTCAAAGCACCTTTGACCAAAATGTCCAATAAATCCACAGATGAAGCGAGAAAATTAGGACAAAAGTCAGATGTTGTTAAGTCCCTGATGATTAGCATTTCATATCTCGTAAAAATAATTATAGTTGGATCACCAATAACAGAATTAAAAACTAAAAACAAACAAAAAAGTGCACAATTTGTGGCGCCATCTGTATCACAGTGAGTCTCTCCGTTCCGTTGTGCACGCGGTCTCCCAGGGCTACAACTCTCAAGCTCTGCAGGGTCCGGCTGTTTGTGCTTCTCACTCACTTCATTATTTCTGTAGACAGGATCAGAGTTCCAGACAGTGCATCACTCTTCTTAAGATCTGCTGGTTGGGGGCGATGCACAGTCAGGAACCCTGATCCTGGGGAGGGAGGGAGGAAGGAAGGAAGGAAGGAAGGAAGGAAGGATTACATTCATGCAATGTAGACATTACTGAGCCACTGGAACTCAACAGAAATATGTTCAAATTTATTGCCAATATAAAACACTATTGTTAAGAATTATTTAAAAAAATATTCAGCACATGGTTCATTGCAGCCTGTGTAATCACTGACTGAGACCAGCTGTATAAATGGTGGCACTTCCTCTTTAGATCTACTTCCTGATCAAAATTGCAACCTACAGATGTGTCCTCATATATTATTGATGCAGTCGTGCCAAACGACCCCTCTCAGCGCACCAGGTGTTTTTTTCTCATCTTTTTACACCAAAAAACTGTCTTAGTTGCAATGCAATGCCATTAGGACACATTAGAAGACTGATCTAATTAATTTGATATGTAACACTTATATATCTGTGTGCAAATGAATCTGTATACAAATAACTACTATGCAGCAGCCATGACTCAGTCGCACACAGATATACAAGTGTTGCATGCAGGGCCGGCGCTACCATTAGGCAGCTTTAGGCAGCTGCCTATGGGCGCTGGCCACTGGAGGGCGGCATGCTCCACTTATAATCTATTTTACAAAAAAAATAATATTTTGCTAAGTAAGCCCAGACCAGGGGCGGCCGCTGCGAGGGTCTAGCCTGCCACAGCCGTCAGTTACCTCACCAACGCCAGTGTGTTGATTTCCCTGCTCCATGTCTCTAACAGAAATAGACGGAGCTGCGCGTATGAGAGAGCAGGTCAGGAGACGGGCGCCACACAGGGTGTTATTCACTTGTAAACAAGCGCACGGCATGTTAGTGCTGACGGCGCCTAGGATGCGTGTTAGGCTGTCAGTGTGGGCGGCGCCCGTCTCCTGACCTGCTCTCTCATACGCGCAGCTCCGTCTATTTCTGTTAGAGACATGGAGCAGGGAAATCAACACACTGGCGTTGGTGAGGTGACTGACGGCTGTGGCAGGCTAGACCCTCGCCGCGGCCGCCCCTGGTCTGGGTTTACCGTTTATCTAGCAAAATATAATTTTTAGAGAGGAGGAGCAGGGGCAGGGCTGTCGGCATTATGCGGAGGAGAGTCAGAGGCGTCATTAGGAAGGATTCCGCTCTAGACAGCACTTCGAGTTCTCCCCTCTGGCTGCCATCGACGATCCCTCCCCCTAACATTATCGTCATTACTGCTGCCAGAAGCCCCAAGATGAGCATAGAATGGGCAGAGGGGAGACGCTGCGGATGGTGATGTCTACTGCATCTGAAAGGCAAGAGAAGCCTCCCTGCCACCCCGCGTCTCCCTATCCCCTCCCTCCCTGCCGCCCCGCGCCTCCCTATCCCCTCCCTCCCTGCCGCCCCACGTCTCCCTATCCCCTCCCTCCCTGCCGCCCCACGTCTCCCTATCCCCTCCCTCCCAACCCGCGTCTCCCTATCCCCTCCCTCCCACCCCGCGTCTCCCTATCCCCTCCCTGCCGCCCCGCGCCTCCCTATCCCCTCCCTCCCTGCCACCCCGCGTCTCCCTATCCCCTTCCTCCCTGCCGCCCCACGTCGCCCTTCCCTCCCACCCCGCGTCTCCCTATCCCCTCCCTCCCACCCCGCGTCTCCCTATCCCCTCCCTTCCACCCCGCGTCTCCCTATCCCCTCCCTGCCGCCCCATGTCTCTCTATCCACTCTCTGCCGCCCCGCGTCTCCCTATCCCCTCCCTGCCGCCCCGCATCTCCCTATCCCCTCCCTGCAGCTCCACGTCTCCCTATCCCCTCCCTCCCACCCCGCGTCTCCCTATCCCCTCCCTTCCACCCCGCGTCTCCCTATCCCCTCCCTGCCGCCCCATGTCTCCCTATCCACTCTCTGCCGCCCCACGTCTCCCTATCCCCTCCATGCCACCCCGCATCTCCCTATCCCCTCCCTGCAGCTCCACGTCTCCCTATCCCCTCCCACCCCGCGTCTCCCTATCCCCTCCCTGCCGCCCCGCGTCTCCCTATCCCCTCCCTGCAGCTCCACGTCTCCCTATCCCCTCCCTGCTGCCCGCGTCTCCCTATCCCCTCCCTGCCGCCCGCGTCTCCCTATCCCCTCCCTGCAGCTCCACGTCTCCCTATCCCCTCCCTGCAGCTCCGTGTCTCCCTATCCCCTCCCTGC
The DNA here is from genome assembly GCF_028390025.1 of Pseudophryne corroboree. Lineage (NCBI taxonomy): Eukaryota > Metazoa > Chordata > Amphibia > Anura > Myobatrachidae > Pseudophryne > Pseudophryne corroboree. The sequence goes on from NC_086447.1 coordinate 614,981,438, forward strand.
CGCACCGCGTCTCCCTATCCACTTTCTGCCGCCCGCGTCTCACCAATCCCCTCCCTGCCGCCCCGCGTCTCCCTATCCACTCTCTGCCGCCCCGCGTCTCCCTATCCCCTCCCTGCCGCCCCGCGTCTCCCTATCCCCTCCCTGCAGCCCCGGGTCTCCCTATCCCCTCCCTGCCGCCCCACGTCTCCCTATCCCCTCCCTGCCGCCCCGCGTCTCCCTATCCCCTCCCTGCAGCCCCACGTCTCCCTATCCCCTCCCTGCAGCTCCGCGTCTCCCTATCCCCTCCCTGCCACCCGCGTCTCCCTATCCCCTCCCTGCAGCTTCGCATCTCCCTATCCCCACCCTGCAGCTCCGCGTCTCCCTATCCCCTTCCGCCCTGCGTCTCCCTATCCACTCTCTGCCGCCCCACGTCTCCATATCCCCTCCCTGTCGCCCCGCGTCTCCCTATCATCCTGTGTCTCCCTATCCCCTCGATGCTGCCCTTTCAAGATTCTACTACGGGGGCCCACAAAGCAGGGACGTGTAGTCAGGGGAGGCAGTGCCTCCCCTGCCATTAATGATTAAAATAATATAAAGAAGATACTTATGATACATATTCTGTGTCATAAGTAATCTCTTTATATTATGATAAGCATTTTAAATCTTTAAATCACTTTGGGAGGCACAGATAGCAGTGCCTCCCGTTAACAATTGGAATGGGAGAGAAAGGGGGGCGGGGCCAAGGCAGAAATTGTGCCTAGGGTGCCGAGAAACCTTGCACCGGCCCTGGTTGCATGCCAATTAATCAGCATTGTCTCCTGGTGCATCCTAGCTGCATGGCATTATGACTAAGATGCATTTTTGGGTAAAAAGATGCAAAAAACACACCTGCAACTAGCAGAGTCGCACGGGAGTTGATGGCTGACTCGTGCCAAGTGTCTCATGTCATATGACGTATTGAGACTAGTTGTGTGAGGACACATCTGTACTATGATTCCGTTATCAAAAATATGATGATTCAGTCACCTCAAATTATAGCCTTTTTTTTTTAGCATCATCTCCTTCTAAAAATGAGCTTGTTTTTTAAAACTTTAATTTAAAACTAAAGTTTGAGGTAATATCTCAAAATCTGAATAAATAATCATACTCTACCTTTTTTCAGTAATGAAATCAACTATACTGTTGTACATTTTAATTTAGCTATATCATGGAGAGAGAATTATTAATGGCTGTTAAATTGACTTATTTCCATTATATTAACCATGATATTGAGATATTATGTTATAATTTAATCCAGTGGTTCCGAAACACAGTCAAGTCCCCCCAAGCAGTCCAGGTTTTATGGATATCCATGCTTAGGCACAGGTGACTTAATAAGTACCTCAGTCAGTTTAATTATGCCATATGTGCATAAGCAGGGATATCCCTAAAACCTGGACTGTTGGGGGACCTTGAGTACCGGGTTTGGGACCACTGATTTAATCAATCACCTATATTTTCATTGCTTTATATGCAAATGAATGAAAGCCTGCTCATACTATTGTTTTCATTCAGTGAACACTGATAGTTTAAAGAGCCCTAATATGAAGTACTAGATCACGAATCAAAATGATTGTCCTCTATTAGCAAAACAGAGCACTTCAACTGACTAATAATGTCAACATCTTGTACCTGGGTTGACTTTTATGCTTTAGGCTCTATGGGTTTAATTCAGGTTGGATGGCAAAAAGCAATCCAACTCGCATTTTCTGTGGGAGGGGCCGCAAAAAATCTGATTGCCTCTGCCTGTCAATAAGGCAGAGGCGTTTGTAGGGCAGCAACGCTCCGTTTCCTAGGCGGAGACGGAGCACTGCGGGACGTGGCCTGAAAACGGGAGGGGGGGCGTAGGGATGCGAACAGGGGCGTGATGGGGCGGGTGCATGACATCACACGCAGCCGGCGTGATTGGAAAGATGGCGGCGTGTCTCCTGTGGGCGCAACCTTCATTTCTGCTTGATCGGGGCGGGGGGGGGGGGGGGGGTAGTGGCAGTCAGCATGCTGGGTGGCCTTGCCCTGCGATGGGCAGCAACCAGCATACGTTCAGGAGTGCAAAATCTACTAATTAACAGAATTTGCAATCCTTACTGAATTAGGGTCATGTCTTTATTTTCCTGGAATTGCCGCAAGGCAGAGTCATACGCAAAACAAATGTGTACCCACTTGAAGGGGTATAACTGGGTGTTTATATATAGTTAATGTTCAGTGAGGCTGTTTTGACTGACTTGGGGGCTATGCAGTGTTATTCATTGGTGTAATTATGCCTGTTTTTAGATCTTTTCTATGTACTGTAGAATATGGATTGCATAAGTGTGCAATGATAATGCTGACAGCTGGGAACAACTCTGCTTACAGGTGAATATACATATTTATTTGGCTCTATACACTATGTGGGAGCAGGAACAGTCAGCTCTGCATCAGTCTGCCGAGGGACTAGGCCTGCATTCTGCTTATGCAAGAGCTTCCCAATATTCCATCAAAAGGATTATTTTACTCATATATTTGACTGTACTCAGTGCTGTACAATGAAGAAGTCATGATATAAATTAACTGACATGAAAGAGAAGGTGATGATGCCCTATTGAGCTTATAACCTAAAATGTGTATGGAAACACTTGTTACATAAATTAACAAATTATAAATGATTACAGGTGCAGGTAATCTCCAAATAGCAGAGAGATGGTATAGATCCGTGGATCACTCCAAAGCCGTTCAACCTAACGCGTTTCTCGACCGTAGGCACTGGTCGTTTCATCAGAGGAAGTGCAATGAAAGAGAGTCCTCATCTGACTATATTTAAAGCTCCCAGTTAATTATCTGCTGCCAGACACAGCAATGGCTGCTCTCTGCTCCTGCTGCCTTGTGGGAATTATATAATTCTTTGTGAATTGATGTTAATAAACTATTTTGACCGAATGGATTAATGCAGTGCCTTCTTTGTATCTGCAATTTATATTATACATTTGGAGTACTTTCTCTCTGATATTTACCTTTGATGCAGGCAAAACAGAATACTGTCTGGATTGAATATGATACTACTATCTATACTGGAGTATAGGAGGAATGTAATGGACTGTAATCTGCTAAAATCAATGGCAACTTTTTGGGTGAATTGCAAACCACCAAATGTAGTAAGTTAAAAAAAATGCAAAAAATCGGATGAAAAACAGTATTTTCAGTTCTCTGTATACAAAATGCCAGGTGTTATCAGATGTGAGTTCACACATTACAGGAAAAAATGCTGAAAAATAATCACTAAATAATAGAGGTGCTTTTGTCAGCTGTCAAGCCAGAAAATAATAAACATTACACATACATTCCAGTCCATCAGTCCATCGTGATGAAACGCATAGGGTTGTGGACTGGCGTGAAGGAGTAGACTACGGTGGTGAGACTGCTTGTGGTTACTGCTCGTGGTATAATCCACACACAATTTAGTGTCAAACTTGTTATGCCTACGGTGGTTGAGACCGCCGTTTTTGGTACGTGATTTTAAACCGAACATGTGTATAAAGATGTTGGAATAAATTTGTATGAAACGGATTTATGCACTATGAGGCGCCCTTTCTTACTCTCATTTTAGAATTACCATTGCCTACAGTGGATACTGGCTAAAGGAGACGCCGATCTTAAGGATATAAGTGCTATACAGATCACAATTAAACCATTGGACACAAGTGGTTGGTCTTGGAAGTATCTGCTGTTGCTGGGACTTGTGGTTCCATGAACTGGAAACTAAATTGCGCACGGACTTTTTAAACTTTTAAACTTTTATATATATATATATATATATATATATATATATATAAAACTTGAAATAAATATTAAATGATACATTTTTTAGAAATTGAATAATGCAAGCATGAAAATATTTTAATTGTAATTAATAATAGAGGCACTGATTGTATTTGACACTTGTCCTACAAAAGCCAGCGAGCATGTGCTTCCATCATTTATCTAATGCAATTTGCGCAATCTCACTCGACTATCGCTTTGCATTTTAAACCTCAATAATGCTGGGTATTAAAACTCACAGCCAAAATTGCACTGGATCACACTTCCCAAATAATTTTGTAATGATGGCAGTGTCCTAAAACACAAAACACTGTGTTCTGACATCACTAACTGTTTGCGGAACATACATTAAACAGTAACAAGTAGAACAGTAAAATACTATTTTTTCCTTATTACCTGCTTTCCAGTTGTTTTTTTAAATAAAAACATGTTTTCCAATTTGTTACTCAAAGAAAGCTCTGTTTTAGAATACAACAAGATAACCTAGTTGACTAGCAAGTAGAGTTGGCATTTCTCTAAATTTAAGAATACCAAAAATTACATTTGTTCTAGTTATGAAGTGTTCACATATAGCTAATTGTTAAAAAGTATTTACCAGAACTAGTAATGAATAAAAATAAATTTGGCATTTCAGATTATTCAAATTGATATTGTAACCTATATAAATTGTGAAGTCTCTTTTTAGGTTTTAATCTGTAATATCTTTTACAATAAATATTAATATACAATATATTTCAGAATACTTGAGGCCCATTTATTGGTGAAAATATTTATTAGGCCTAATCTGGTGAGTTAATGACCATTACTTTGGTAACTGTGTAAATAAAAAGCAGGTTATTTGAAAGACAATAGTTCTATTTACTGTGTAATTTTAATTTATATATACAGGTTGAGTATCCCTTATCCAAAATGCTTGGGACCAGAGGCATTTTGGATATCGGATTTTTCCGTATTTTGGAATAATTGCATACTATAATGAGATATCATGGTGATGGGACCTAAATCTAAGCACAGAATGCATTTATGTTACATATACACCTTATACACACAGCCTGAAGGTAATTTTAGCCAATATTTTTTATAACTTTGTGCATTAAACAAAGTGTGTGTACATTTACACAATTCATTTATGTTTCATATATACCTTATACACACAGCCTAAAGGTAATTTAATACAATATTTTTAATAACTTTGTGTATTAAACAAAGTTTGTGTACATTGAGCCATCAAAAAACAAAGGTTTCACTATCTCACTCTCACTCAAAAAAGTCCGTATTTCGGAATGTTCCGTATTTTGGAATATTTGGATATGGGATACTCAACCTGTATATAATTACTGATTCTTTCATTGTAATCTCTCCATCATTGCAATAAAGTAATGTACTTGAACTTACCCTAAAAATAAAGATCCAGTAATCCTGGCAATATTTCCTAAAACAAATACAGGTATAAAAAGCTGTGTTATAATTCATAATAGCCAAATCAATACAAAAAAATACTATAATGATGCTTAACGTTTGTAGTTTAAGGGGTATATTCAATTGAAGTCGAAAACTGCCGTCTGTCGAAGAGACTGCAGTTTTCAACTTTTTAAGGTTGAATCCTGATTCGACCTATTCAATATATCCCTAAATTTTTTGACAAGTCGATGAATTCGACTTGTCGAAAAGCATGTGGATCGGCGGAATAGCTGCCGATCCACATGCTTGTGTCGGTTTTGGCCCCCTTTTCGACCATCTCAGTCCGACATCAAAAAGATGTCGGACTGAGATGCGGACCCAGAGGAGGAGAGGGGGGGGGCCGCAGGGAGAAGGGGGGGGGGGGGGGGGGAGCCGGCGGGCATACAGGGAAGATCAGCGCTACAGTAGCGCTGCAGCTGGATGTCACTCAGCCGCCCGAAGCTGCCGTGAGGTTGGGCGGCTGAGTGACAACCTGCTGCAGCGCTACTGTAGCGCTGATCTTCCCTGTATGCCCTCCGGCTGTCCCCCGCTGGTCTCCCCGCGGCTCGCCCCCCTTCTCCTCTTCTGCGTCCCATCTCAATTCGACTTGAAAAAGTCGAATTAAGATGGGATTGAATAGGGGTTGTCGGATCCATTCCGATAAATACATGTCGGAATGGGACCGACTTTAATTGAATATACCCCTAAGGGCTCATTCATACCTACCTGTTGCTAATGCACTTTCAGTGACAAATGCATGAAATGTGCATCAAAAATAGTATGAATGGCAAATTATGGGCATGCTCTTAAAAGTTTAATGTTGTGCTTTACATTTCAGGACATGGCACAACCTACAGTACTTCTTACAGTATGTGCTATCGGGAACAACCAGTACAATAGACAGCATTGTTAAATGTGCAAAGCATGAATAGCACATGGAAATCAATTAAAACGATCAATATATATGCTTATAATCTACAAATGAGAAATGAAATCTAATTAAATGAAAATATAATGAAAGCACATAATAAATTGATCCAATGTATTCCAAAGTAGATAAAATGAATCAATTTAATCTAATCTAGACATTCAATTTTTAAAGATCATGATTCTAGTATAATATTAATAATTTCAAGTAACATTTTCCAAGCTATATAAAAGGAATCCCATGAACCAAAAGACTAGGCCAAAAGACATCCAATTCTTCACCTAAACTTAAACAATATAAAACCAGTGCTGTCACAGTAGCATTGCACAATGGTCATAGGACAAAAATCTAAATTGCAGTGTAAAAATAAAGCTGTCCAGCATTTGTGAGCGGAACAGTAAAATGGTGGACAGGTATTAGGTTGACAGTGACATTGGTCATCAGTGTTAAAAGAGCGACATGTTTAAAAGGTCGACATTCAAACAGTTGATGCAGGGAAAAAAGGTTGACACATGTTTTTTCATGATCTTGAAGGGTTAGGTTTAGGAATTTAGGGAAGTTAGGGTTAGGCTTAACACAAAAAAGCACGTGTCGACCTTAAACCCTGTCGGGCAAAATCATTGTCAACTAATTGCCTGTCGACCATTTGGTTTGACCATGTCACCTTTGACCTATCACTCCACACCCTTTGTGACCTACATGCAAAACCAGACATCATTTACCCTGCATGCAAAAAAATAAATAAAAATCATGTATTTACACCCCTTATATTGCAAAATGGTTTGTTCCAGATAGAGTTACTTCGTTTTTTTTTTACTTTGCTCCTACCTTGCAATTTTTATCAAAATGATATACTGAAATGACTAATACCAAGTTGACTACTACACCTCCTTCCAATTAAACCACCAGGGTCTCCACTGGACATATATTTAGATTTGGTCAAATGATTGTAAAACAAATACATTGAATTCATATAATTAAAAATAGACCAAAAGTACAGGTTACGGTAGACTTACGTAGATATCCTTCTTTTTCTGAAGTCCACAGTGTCCACAGAATCTACCTTGGGATATAAGGAAGCAACAGCGGAACGGGCACCAAACAGTTAAGCTTTTCAGACTCCCAGGATGCAATGGGCCAGCCCTATATATCCCCGCCTCCCAGCTCAGGCAATTCAGTTGATTCCAAAGCTCAAGGCAGGAGCAGTTCAAACGAGAGGGAGACCTATTCAGGCGAGAAGAACATACAAACACACTTCCATACCCTGTGGACACTGTGGATTTCAGGGGTGGTCTTCTGTATGCCGACTGACGGGATCCCGACAGCCGGCATAACGACACTTATTATAACGACCCCCTGGAGGGAGAATAAAATAGTGTGGCGCGCGTAGCGCGCCACCGTGACCGCAAGGGGCTCATTTGCGCTCGCCACACGGTCGGGCTCCCGGCGCCGGTATGCTGGTCGCCGGGAGCCCGACCGCCGGCATATCGTAGTGAACCCGATTTCAGAGTAAGAAGGTTATCTAGTAAGTCTACCATAAACTGTGCTTTCTCTATTAGGGCCCACAGTAATCTACAGGATCTACCTTGGAACTTCCCAAAGCAGTACTAAGGGAGGGGATGCTCCTGATTAGATAGGAGTATCATTCGTCCAAATGCAGAATCCTGCGAGGCAAATTTGTCAGAGGCATAATTACTAATGAATGTGTTAGTGGATGACCATGTGGCTGCATTACAGATTTGTTCAGCTGAGGCACCATGGTGGGCAGCCCATGACGGACCTAACTTACGAGTAGAGTGGGCAGAGACATCATCCGGACGGGGGAGATCAGCTTGGGAGTATGCTTGTGATATAGTCATTTGAAGCCATCTCGCCAGTTTCTGTTTATTAGCAGGCCATCTTCTCTTCTCTGAAATCTGAAGAGAACGAAGAGAGTATCCATCCTTCTGATGGCACTGGTACGATCTTCGTAGATCCTTAGAGCATGAGCTATGTCCAGTGATGCATCTCCCGCTGAGAAGTCCGGTCCCTGAAAAGCCAGAACTACTATTTCTTCATTAGATGGAACTTAGAGACCACCTAAGAAATATATCCAGATTTAGTTCGAAGAACTGCTCTATCTGGATGAAACACCAGAAAAGGAGGGTGACACAACAGTGCCCCTAACTCTGATACTCTTCTAGCTGAAGCAATAGCGAGAAGTAAAAGCACTTTTGCGGTCAACCATTTGGGATCCACACAATTCAGTGGTTCAAATGGGGCAACTTCAAGTGCCCTAAGAACTATTTCTAAGTCCCAGGGAGCTGTGGGGTGAACAAAAGGAGGTTGAATGTGAAGTATTCCCTGGAAAAAAGTGCGAACATCCTGTAGGTCTGCAATTTTCTTTTAAAACCATACAGATAATGCTGACACTTGAACCTTCAAGGAAGCTATGCGGAGACCCCTGTCCATTCCTGCTTGAAGGAAAGTTAGAATTCTAGAAACTCTGAAAGACTGTGGGTCAAAACCTTTGGCAGCGCACCATTGAAAATATGCATGCTAAATCCAGTAAAAGATGCGAGTAGAGGATGGCTTTATTGCTTTAAGCATTGTCTGAATTACCTCTTGTGAAAACCCTTTTTCTTTTAAGTCGGATGTTTCAAGAGCCATGCCGTCAAAGATAGTCGATTCAGATGTTTGTAGAGACAGGAACCCTCAATCAGCAGATCTGGATGTTGAGGTAGTAGGAACGGAGTGTCCACAGACAGCTTCTGCAGTTCTGTGTACTAGTTTCTTCTGAGCCACACCAGAGCTATTAGTATCACGGCGCTCCCTTTCTGTTTGAATTTTCAAATCACTCTGGTTACCAGAGATTGGTGGAAACACGTAAGCCAGATGAAAATTCTATCTCACTGACAGAGCATCCATGAAGATTCTTTGCTCTTGACCTGTATGCGGGAACTTTGTTGTTCGGAAGGGATGCCACGAGATCCACCTCCGGCAGTCCCCACTAGTTTACCAGAATCTGGAAGATTTCTGGGTGTAAGGCCCATTTGCTTGCATGAATGTTGTGCCTGCTGAGAAAGTCCGCTTCCCAATTTAGGACTCCTGGCATGAAAACTGCTGACATCACTGGATGATGAAGTTTTGCCCTCCGTAATGTGCGGCTTACCTCCTTTATTGCCATTTGACGTCGAGGGACTCCTTGGTGATTGAGGTACGCTACTGCCGTGGCATTGTCCAAGCGAATCTGAATCGGCTTGCTGTGAAGTATTTCTTTTGCTTGGGTGTGTGCCATGTACACTGCTCAAAAAAATAAAGGGATCACTAAAATAACACATCCTAGTCATCCTAGATCTGAATGAATGAAATATTCTTATTAAATACTTTGTTCTTTACATAGTTGAATGTGCTGACAACAAAATCACACAAAAATTATCAATGGAAATCAAATTTATTAACCCATGGAGTTCTGGATTTGGAGTCACCCTCAATATTAAAGTGGAAAAACACACTACAGGCTGACCCAACTTTGATGTAATGTCCTTAAAACAAGTCAAAATGAGGCCCAGTAGTGTGTGTGGCCACCACGTGCCTGTATGACCTCCCTACAACCCACACAAGTGGCTCAGGTAGTGCAGCTCATCCAGGATGGCACATCAATGCAAGCTGTGGCAAGAAGGTTTGCTGTGTCTGTCAGCGTAGTGTCCAGAGCATGGAGGCGCTACCAGGAGACATGGGAAGGAGGCCAACAACCCAGCAGCAGGACCGCTACCTCCGCCTTTGTTCAAGGGGAAACAGGAGGAACACTGCCAGAGCCCTGCAAAATGAACACCAAGATTGGTAAATTCGCCACTGGCGCCCTGTGCTCTTCACAGATGAAAGCAGGTTCTCACTGAGCACATGTGACAGACGTGACAGAGTCTGGAGACGCCAAGGAGAACATTCTGCTGCCTGCAACATCCTCCAGCATGACCGGTTTGGCAATGGGTCAGCAATGGTGTGGGGTGGCATTTCTTTGGGGGGCAGTAAAGCCCTCCATGTGCTGGCCAGAGGTAGCATGACTGCCATTAGGTACCGAGATGAGATCCTCAGAGCCCTTGTGAGCCCATATGCTGGTGCGGTTGGCCCTGGGTTCCTCCTAATGCAAGACAATGCTAGACCTCATGTGGATGGAGTGTGTCAGCAGTTCCTGCAAGACGAAGGCATTGATGCTATGGACTGGCCCGCCCGTTCCCCAGACCTGAATCCAATTGAGCACATCTGGGACATCATGTCTCGCTCCATCCACCAAAGCCACGTTGCACCACAGACTGTCCAGGAGTTGGTGGATGCTTTAGTCCAGGTCTGGGAGGAGATCCCTCAGGAGACCATCCGCCACCTCATCAGGAGCATGCCCAGTGTCACGAACCGGTCTCTTACCTTTGCGGGTTCTGGGGTTCATCCGTTGCCAGTGCGGTTGCTCGCGGTGCTGTGCGCCCGTGTGGGGACGCGGCGTGATCGGTGGCACAGGTAATGCAGAATCTGGGAACTGTGAGTGCGGGGACCAAATGGCCTAAGGCACTGCGGTGTGTCTGCTGTATAGGAGGTGGCCATGTTGGAGACCAAATAGGTAATACAGAGCACTTGTGAAAACACCTGTGGGCAGGTGTAAGCCAATCCCGTGCTTGTGCTGCCTTTAAGTAGGCTGGGATTATGTTACTCTGGGCCAGTGCTTTGTTGTATCAACGCTGTGCTCTAGCTCTGAGCTCTCTCCGTGCATTCCTGTGTGATTCCTGTGGTCCAGATATCGCCTCCGTTCCCAGAGGTCCGTCTGCAGCCTTCACTGCTAAAAGATCCACCAGCTCCCCGCTGTGCTGTCAGTTAATTGCACACCTACTGGAAGCAGTTGGATTCCCAGAGTCCTGCATGAGGTTACCTTGTCTGTCTGCTTTCAACCATACAAAGTTTGGAGGATTCCATTACCCTCAGCTGTTCGTTTGTTCTACTCTGCATTTAACCCGTTCATCACCTTGTCATCTGCTACAGTTTTCACAGTGATCTCCGGAACCCGCAAGTAACCCAATTCAGTACCTTTATTTTCTATGTTACCATAACAAGGATAATTCTTCACAGCCTCTCAGTTAACTCTCAAAACTTCATTGCAAATCCTTACAGTTATTTCTTCATGTCTGCATTAACCAGTTAAACACATTCTGCAGTTCAGTATCAAAGCTTGTTTATATTTGGACAATTCAACATTTATTCATCAGCTTGTTTTATATACAGTACCATGAACATTTCTTTTATTTGTCTTTGAGATTTATCCTGCATATTATTTCTGCCATTCATGCAATACTTCAGTATGATATGATGATTAACAACTTGTCATTTAACTCTTTACTGGAATTGTTAATTTCAATAAATATATGGAACGGAACTTTCTTCGTCCTCCCTGCTTTCTTCATACCCCAGCACCTACACCTGTGGTTGGTCCCGGGTTAACGGATTCACAAAAACACCCGGACCTGACAGTAAGCACTGGCCACATGGATCCGTCAAGTGACCAATTCGCAGGAGGCGGTGCTACGACAGATATCCTTTCCCGTCTGGAAAACCAGGAGTCTATACACACACAAATAGTGCAGTTTATGCAAACTATGGCAGACCGTTTAGAGACTCTTCATACGGCTATTAAAACGTCTCAAGTCCAGATTCCAACTCCGGTTGTCCCAGTAACCACTACAGCTTCTCCTGTGACGCTGCCTACGTCCCGCTTGCAGTTACCCTCTCCGAGTAATTTTGACGGAACTCCAAAACTTTGCAGAGGATTCCTGAATCAATGCGAGATCCAGTTCGAACTGTTGTCCGCCAGTTTCCCATCAGCTCGTTCTAAGGTTGCATATATTATTGCCCTCCTCTCCGGTCAGGCTCTGGAGTGGGCATCACCATTATGGGAAAGAGGTGATCCTATCCTCTCTAATTACAAAGAGTTCGTATCATCCTTCCGGAGAATCTTTGACGAACCAGGCAGGACCACCTCAGCATCTTTGGAGATTCTCCGTCTACGTCAAGGTTTACGTCCTGTCAGTCAATATATTATTCAGTTTCGCACGTTGTCTTCAGAGTTAAACTGGAATGAGGAGGCCCTGATCGCCGCGTTTTGGAATGGACTTTCAGAGAGAATCAAGGATGATTTAACTATCCGGGATGTGCCAACTAAACTGGATGAATTGATTTCTCTCTGTAACAAACTTGACCTACGCTACAGGGAGCGATGTTTAGAGAAATCCAGGGCAGAGCGATCCAGTCCACGTTATCATCCTAGGCCTCGACAAGTTTCTTCATCACAGTCTCCGGTGACGACAGAAGAACCTATGCAGATTGGGCGTTCTCGCCTCACAGAGGAGGAACGACTTCGTCGTCGACAGGGTAACCTCTGCATGTACTGTGGGTCCTCCGAACATTTAGTTAAATTCTGCAAACTCCGACCGGGAAATTCTCGCCTCCTAGCTTATTCAAGAGAGGTTAAGCTAGGAGTTACTTTAGAATCACGTTCTGGGAAAGAGCCGACCTTGTCTATTCAATTAGAAGTTCCAAGTTCTACAGTGAAAGTTTCAGCTCTCCTAGATTCCGGGGCAGCCGAGAACTTCATCTCCTCAGCCTTTGTCATACGGTCTAAAGTTCAAACCATGCCTCTGGAAGCAGCAGTTGCTGTTACAGCAGTGGTTGGAAGTCGAATTCCAGATGGTATAATTACTCATCGAACCGTATGTCTCAAGATGAAAGTTGGTGTGCTCCATTCCGAATACCTCTCCTTCTACGTGATTCCCAAAGCCTCTCAAGATGTGATACTTGGTTTACCTTGGCTGCAGAAACATAATCCTCAACTTAATTGGCAAACCATGGAAGTCCTTTCGTGGGGTAAATCTTGTACCAAGAACTGTTTAGCCTCAATTGTACCTCTCCGGTCAATTAGTCTTCCCGACCTACCTCCGGTGTATCAATCCTTTGCGGATGTTTTCAGTAAACAAGCAGCAGACTCTCTACCTCCTCATCGCGAATGGGACTGCCCAATCGTCCTGGTTCCGGGCAAAACCCCTCCTAGGGGACGAATTTATCCGCTATCCATCCCAGAGACGCAAGCTATGTCTGATTATATACAGGAAAATCTAACCAAAGGATTTATCAGACCATCTTCTTCACCTGCAGGAGCCGGATTCTTCTTCGTTAAGAAGAAGGACGGTGGGTTACGACCATGCATAGATTACCGTGGACTCAATGAGATCACTGTGAAAAACAAGTACCCATTACCCTTAATTCCAGAATTATTTGACCGGGTAAAGGGAGCTACTGTGTTTACGAAATTGGATCTCCGAGGGGCCTACAATTTAATCCGCATCCGGGCAGGGGACGAGTGGAAGACTGCTTTTAATACCCGGGATGGGCATTACGAATACCTTGTAATGCCTTTTGGTCTTTGTAATGCACCTGCAGTTTTTCAAAGCTATGTGAATGAACTTTTTCGTGATCTTCTCTACAAGTGTCTAGTAGTGTACTTGGATGATATCCTAATATTCTCTAAGGATCTAAAGGCTCACCATCACCAAGTTAAAGAGGTACTGACACGTCTGAGGAAAAATCAACTTTATTGTAAGCTAGAGAAGTGCACTTTTGAAGTATCTTCCATACCGCTCCTTGGTTACATCATTTCTGGATCAGAGCTATGTATGGATCCCGGTAAGGTACAAGCTATCCGAGATTGGTCCACTCCTACAACTCTCAAGGGGATTCAGCGATTTCTTGGTTTTGCTAATTTCTATAGGAGATTCATTAAGAATTATTCTTCGTTAGCTGCTCCCATCACAGCCCTAACTCGCAAGGGAGCAAATCCTACGAACTGGTCTTCTGAAGCAATCAAAGCCTTCTCTGATTTAAAGCAAGCCTTTGTGTCAGCCCCCATTCTTCGACAGCCTGATTTGAATCGTCCCTTTCTACTAGAGGTGGATGCATCTACAGAAGCAGTAGGAGCTGTGTTATCCCAAGTCTTTGACAATAAAAAGGTCCATCCCTGCGGATATTTCTCCCGTAAGTTCCTCCCGGCCGAACGTAATTATGCAATCGGTGAGCAAGAATTACTTGCCATCAAGTTGGCATTTGAGGAGTGGAGATACCTTCTAGAAGGAGCACAACATCGCATTACAGTTTATACTGATCATAAGAATCTTCTGTATCTGCAGTCAGCTCAGTGTTTGAATCCACGACAAGCTCGATGGGCGCTTTTCTTCACACGATTTAATTTCAAGCTCACCTATCGTCCAGGGTCTCAGAACAAAAAGGCAGATGCCCTTTCCCGGTCCTTTGCTTCTTCTGAATTAAATGATGCTACCACGAATCAAGCCATTGTAAATCCTACGTCCTTTTTAATGACTCGAACCTCTCCAGTTCCTCCGCCTGGCAAGACCTTTGTCGCCACAAATCTTCGAAAACGGCTGCTTACCTGGGCTCACTCCTCTTCCTTCATGGGTCATCCTGGGGTTCTAAAGACTCTCAAGTTTATTCAACAGTCTTATTGGTGGCCACGTCTCAAAGCCGATGTCCAAGAGTTTATTGCAGCATGTCCTAAATGTGCCCAACATAAGAGTCCAAGAAGTTCTCCACCAGGTTTATTACATCCATTATCCATACCCAAACAACCATGGACTCATATCTCAATGGATTTCGTGACCGATCTACCTCCATCAAAAGGGCGAAATACCATTTGGGTGATAGTGGATCGGTTTTCGAAAATGGCACATTTCATTCCATTAACTGAGTTACCATCAGCCCCTTTATTAGCCAGATTGTTCATCTCTGAAATCTTCAAGTTGCATGGCCTTCCTCGAGAGATCATCTCTGATCGGGGAACACAGTTTGTGGCCAAGTTTTGGAGGTCGCTTTGTTCATCTTTAAATGTCAAGTTGAACTTTTCTTCTGCATATCATCCTCAGACAGATGGACAAACTGAGAGAGTAAACCAAGACCTTGAAACATTTCTCCAGCTATATATATCGTCCTCACAGGATGACTGGGTTGACTACCTTCCATTGGCAGAATTTGCTCATAATCTCTTCCATTCGTCTTCAGAATCTACGCCCTTTTATATTAACTTCGGCTTTCATCCTCGTGTGCCAGAGTTCCATCCATTGCCAGCTCTAGAGGTTCCAGCAGCAGATCAAGAGCTTCAACGTCTATCCAGAATCTGGAGTTGTGTGCGTAAGTCGTTGGTCAAAACTTCCGCTCGTTATAAATCTTTTGCAGATAGAAAACGTAAAGCTGTACCGAATTACAAGGTGGGAGACCAAGTTTGGATTTCTACGCGCAATCTCAGGTTCAAAGTTCCTTCTAAGAAATTTGCTCCCAAGTTTATTGGTCCATTTCCCATTGTAAGGGTACTCAACCCTGTGTCATACAAAGTCAAGTTGCCACCGTATTTGAGAATTCCTAACGCCTTTCATACATCTTTACTGAAGCCTTTGATTCTCAATAAGTTCCGTACTACCCAGTCCAAATCTCCTAAAGTTCACTCTTTGCAGAATGAGGAATTTGAAGTTAAAGAGATTGTGGACTCACGTTCCCGATATGGACGTTTACAGTTTTTGGTCGACTGGAAGGGTTACGGTCCAGAGGAGAGATCCTGGGTTTTCTCTGAAGATGTTCATGCTCCAAGACTGGTACAGAAATACTTCTCCAAAAATCCTGACAAGGTTCAAAGGTGTTCGGAGACCACCCGTAGAAGAGGGGGTACTGTCACGAACCGGTCTCTTACCTTTGCGGGTTCTGGGGTTCATCCGTTGCCAGTGCGGTTGCTCGCGGTGCTGTGCGCCCGTGTGGGGACGCGGCGTGATCGGTGGCACAGGTAATGCAGAATCTGGGAACTGTGAGTGCGGGGACCAAATGGCCTAAGGCACTGCGGTGTGTCTGCTGTATAGGAGGTGGCCATGTTGGAGACCAAATAGGTAATACAGAGCACTTGTGAAAACACCTGTGGGCAGGTGTAAGCCAATCCCGTGCTTGTGCTGCCTTTAAGTAGGCTGGGATTATGTTACTCTGGGCCAGTGCTTTGTTGTATCAACGCTGTGCTCTAGCTCTGAGCTCTCTCCGTGCATTCCTGTGTGATTCCTGTGGTCCAGATATTGCCTCCGTTCCCAGAGGTCCGTCTGCAGCCTTCACTGCTAAAAGATCCACCAGCTCCCCGCTGTGCTGTCAGTTAATTGCACACCTACTGGAAGCAGTTGGATTCCCAGAGTCCTGCATGAGGTTACCTTGTCTGTCTGCTTTCAACCATACAAAGTTTGGAGGATTCCATTACCCTCAGCTGTTCGTTTGTTCTACTCTGCATTTAACCCGTTCATCACCTTGTCATCTGCTACAGTTTTCACAGTGATCTCCGGAACCCGCAAGTAACCCAATTCAGTACCTTTATTTTCTATGTTACCATAACAAGGATAATTCTTCACAGCCTCTCAGTTAACTCTCAAAACTTCATTGCAAATCCTTACAGTTATTTCTTCATGTCTGCATTAACCAGTTAAACACATTCTGCAGTTCAGTATCAAAGCTTGTTTATATTTGGACAATTCAACATTTATTCATCAGCTTGTTTTATATACAGTACCATGAACATTTCTTTTATTTGTCTTTGAGATTTATCCTGCATATTATTTCTGCCATTCATGCAATACTTCAGTATGATATGATGATTAACAACTTGTCATTTAACTCTTTACTGGAATTGTTAATTTCAATAAATATATGGAACGGAACTTTCTTCGTCCTCCCTGCTTTCTTCATACCCCAGCACCTACACCTGTGGTTGGTCCCGGGTTAACGGATTCACAAAAACACCCGGACCTGACACCCAGGCATTGTAGGGAGGTCATACAGGCACGTGGAGGCCACACACACTACTGAGCCTCATTTTGACTTGTTTTAAGGACATTACATCAAAGTTGGATCAGCCTGTAGTGTGTTTTTCCACTTTAATATTGAGGGTGACTCCAAATCCAGACCTCCATGGGTTAATAAATTTGATTTCCATTGATAATTTTTGTGTGATTTTGTTGTCAGCACATTCAACTATGTAAACAACAAAGTATTTAATAAGAATATTTCATTAATTCAGATCTAGGATGTGTTATTTTAGTGTTCCCTTTATTTTTTTGAGCAGTGTATATGGCCCGAAGCTCCAGAATATTGATTGGCAGATGACTTTCTTCCTTTTTTCAGCAACCCTGGAATGATTACGGTTCCGTCACGGCTGCCCAGCCCTGAAGACTTGTGTCTGTTGTCAGAACCTCCAAATCTGAAATCCAAAAAGGTTGCACTTGGCGAAACAGCAGTATACTCGGAGGTAACAGTTGTCGCGACTCAGTGGGAAGTTGGTGGAGCGTCTTTCCTATTATGCGTTTAAGACACATAGGCAGCTCACTCAGAAAAATAAAAATTCTATGACAAAAAACAAAGCTTGTGGCTGCTAAAAATGCAGCCCAACCGTTCTAGTGGTCCGGCTCCTGCCGCACCAAACAAAAATCTGAGCCGGGAGGCGGTGATATAGGGGGTTGGCACATTGCATCCTGGGAGTCTGAAAAGCGTAACTGTTTGGTGCCCATTCCGCTGTCTCTTCCTTATATCCCAAGGTAGATCCTGTGGATCACTGTAGACGCCGATAGAGAAATAATTGTTTATATATATATCTATATATATATATATATAAGCGAAAGCCCTCACTCACTCATTCACTGTTATAATGTAATCACCGATGCGCGGCTTGCGTTGCGTGAACGATAACGACCAAATGGACTATCGGATCAAAATTCGGATTGCAGCTCCAGTGTGTAGAATGTAATAAACTACAAAAACTGGTCCTGTCACTTTTTACCGTATCTCTCACTTACTCACTGACTGACTGAATCATCACTAATTCTCTTACTTCCGATATGTTAGGAAGCTGAAATTTAACATACAGTAGGTATTCTTCAGGTAGGAAAAAGGAAAACTACCTAATCAGAATTTTAATAAACCCCCCCCTTAAGGGGATGAAAAGAAGGTTGACATAATGACATCATCACCGATGCGTGGCTTGCCTTGTGTGAACGATAACACCCAAACGGACTATTGGATCAAAATTCAGATTGCACCTACAGCGTGTAGAATGTAATAAACTACAAAAATAGTCCTGTCACTTTTTACTGTTTCTGCTTCGGGTGCTCCTCGGGTAACGCCAAGAACCATGGATGAATATTTACTTAAATTAAGACATCTCAAATTAACAGCTCTATAGCTTTAATACATTTTTAACACTCATTTATATGTCCAGGGCTCGTAGCATAGTGTGGACTACTGAGGAAGATAAACTTTTACCTTTTAAAAGCTCAGTCTCAATCGCCAGGCCATTAAAGCTAACCAAGGAAGGTCCTTGTGTAGTAATAAACCTTGATGTAGCGGGTCTGGATGCAATGGAAGACGCCACCTGGGACTTGCCGACATTTTAAGAATATCTGGGTACTACAAGCTGCGAGGCCAGTCCAGAGCCACTAGGATTACCATCACCTGTTGACCCTTGATGCACTTGAGTACCCGAGGCAACATTGAAATCGGAGGAAACAGTTATGCTAGCTGAAAGTCCCACAGAACCGTCACAGCATCCACTGTGAGAGGTCATGAAATCCACCTGTGGACGGCTCCACTTCCGAACTAACTGGTGAAAGACCTTTGGATTGAGAGACCACTCGCCCAGGTGAAATCTGGTTCTGCTGAGGAAATCTGCTCCCATGATAAACACTACTGACAATGTCGGAACAAAGTATTCGCTCAGGAAAGTATTCGGCCTGCCTCCACCATTGTTGTTGTGCTCTTCATGCCTCCTACAGAATTTACATACTCCACCACTGTGGCGTTGTCTGACTGAAAACAAACTGGCCAGCCAGCCAGGACAGACTGGGCTTCCAAGAGAGCCTGAGTACATTGATCGGCAGAGCCATCACAGATGGTGATCAAAGGCCTTGGAGCCAAAGATGTAATGTTGTGGTACCCCATCCTAGGAGACTTGAATCTGTGATCACAATGACCCAATCTGGAGTGACCAAGGAACGTCACTGGTGGCGATGATCAGAAATCAGACACCAATGGAGAGACTAACAAGTGCTATTGGAAAGTACAAGAGACTGAGACAACATCCTGTCTAATTCTGGAGAATTTTACACTGGAATTCCCATGAGTTGACCATGGTATACTGAAAGATCTAGAAAGAAAAGGTGGGTTTCCCCTCCACACCAAGGGGTTTCAGTAACAAGACTTGAACACTATATGGTAATAGAAAATTCAGAGATCATAGTTACATATTGTATATTTGCAAAAATATGGTGAAGTATCCAGTCAACTACACAGCGTCTCTGATACTGGAGGTACCTAACGCTGCCTGATAACAGCACCCACTCTGGGCCTTACACTTTCCTAATGAAAGGCCATATGATAATGACACATACAAAAATATATCCATATATAACCTGGAGTTACCCCTAGTCCTCAATATGGCACAACAGGAACCAGCATTCTCTCCAAATGCTGGTCCCATCTGTGCCTCCCTGAACTGCAAATGGCATCCAGTTCTAACCTAAAAAGTATGCCTTCACCAAATGGAAGAGATTCCAAGGAACGTTTTGATTTAAAATCTGCATTCCAGGGGCGTGGCCACGGCAGCACAGGAGTAGGAAGCAGATCCCGGGAGCTCCCTGGATTAAACATCCTCCTGTAATATCCTGGCCCCTTTGGTGTGCCTGAATACCCTGCTTTTCTTCCCTACGCTGCAGGGCACCGGCAGGCGATTTCCCCGCTCTCCCCGGGGTCTGTACGGCCGAGGAGACATACTTCCGGATTTGCGGCCTATACCTCCTCCGGATCCCCGGCCTCAATTTTGGAGATTCCCGGCCCCACTGCTCTGGACTGCTGCTTCCAGTCATAGAGGGAACACTCTCACTTAAAGGCTGACTGATATGTAACTGGTGAGTGACTTCTACCTCCTGGGATCAAATTACACTTTGACTTCAGTTGCTGTCTTATTTTACATACTGAATAACTGCATCGCTCCTGCTCTCACCTATATTCTGGGACGCTGCCAGTACTTTCTTTTACATTTGCCTACTACTTTGGAGACCAGCTGCGGATGTGTTTCTGCTTATTACAACCCTAAAATTCACTCATTGCTGAAGTCTCCTTCTACGCTTTTGACCTGAGATTATACCGGAGTGTCTGTTACTACCTATTGTCCGTCATGGTTCGGGACGGCCAGCGCACGGCTGCGGCGAAGCTGGAGAAATTTGCCAGACAACCTAACCCACTAAACCAACGGGCCTCGCAGGCCGCTTCGCAGGGGGCCTCTCCGTCCCACTCCTACTCCCCATCTGCAACAGCTGCTGAATCCCCTAACACACCCGCAGCTCCATCTCTTCAACAAGTGCTGGAGGCAATAGCTGGATCGGAACAGCGTCTTTCAGATAAGATGGAGAAAGTGCAGTGTGACCTCTCACTGCTTCGGTAGGACGTCCAGCGCATACGAGAGAGAGTGGGAGAGGCAGAAACCCGTGTCTCGAATCTGGAGGATATGTGCGGTCCTATGAAACAATCTATTTCCACGGTAACCCAGCAAGTAACATCCCTTCAATCCAAATTACTAGACATGGAGGGTCGGCTGCGTAGAAATAATGTGCGATTTGTGGGCCTGCCGGAGAAGGAGGAGGGCTCCCAGCCTGAGGTCTTCCTGGAGTCATGGCTTAAGGAACTGTACGGCGCTGAATCCTTCACGGCACAGTTTACGGTGGAGCGTGCACACCGGATACCATCTCGTCCTCTACCTCCTGGCGCCCCTCCGCGCACCTTCATCGCCAAATTTCTGCATTATAAGGACCGTGACTCGGTCCTCCGGTTGGGACGCACAAAAGGCCCCCTTACCAGAAACGGGGTTACCGTGTCTGCTTTTCCTGATTTTGCCGCGGAAGTCCAGAAGGATCGAGCCCAGTTTATGCCTATCAAGAGGCGCCTCAGAGACCTGAACGTCTCCTACTCTATGCTATTCCCCTCCCGACTCCGGGTGGTAGCGGACGGGGAAACCAAATTCTTCAATTCCCCTAGAGAGGCGGCCCAATGGCTGGACAGATATGCTCCGGGAGCGCGCCAGATGGCCCCGGATTGAAGCCCTGCACTGTCTAATGATCGGTTGGGACCACCAGAGGCATCTACCCATTGTCCAGGGAGCCCCCCCTTGGCGTTGGTGGCTCAGGACTTTTCTTTTCTTTCTCTTGATCGCTTGACTTTGGTTAAGGGTTTTGTTTAGTATTTAGCCCTTGAGAGATAGAAACGATAGTTTGGGATTTAAGTATGCCGAAGTTAGGGGTGGTATACGGGGAGGGGGGGAGAGTTCAGCGAACAGCTTGTTGCTGTGCCTTACACAAGTTTTTTTCTTTCTATAGTTTGTTATTTTTCTCATGCTTAAATTTGTTTTGGAGTACATTCATTTTGATGTGGGAAGTATGTCTGATGCATTGGATACTGTCGATTAAGAATCAGGGATTGAGTAGTATAGCACTGTTATTACCCTCACTATCAATTTCCAGGAATATTCGCTGGACTGTATCTTTAGGTTACTACATAGAATATTACCAGATCTATGGCTAATTTGAAATTTCTGACATGGAATGTTCGAGGTTTAAATAATAAGATAAAGCGTTCCTTAGTATTAACTACACTTCGGAAATATGGCCCGGATGTTGCATGTCTCTGCGAGACTCACTTGGAGGGGAATAGGTTACTGTCACTTAGAAGACCCTGGGTGGGCTGGGCCTATCATGCTTCTCACTCCTCTTCCTCCAGGGGTGTGTCAATCCTGATAAAGAAATCGGTCCAATTTGAGCTGGTATCGGTCAAGACTGACAAATACGGTCGATTTGTGTTCCTTGAATGTAGACTAAGTTCCCAACCCTACTACATACTGGCGGTTTATATCCCCCCCCCATTCTCGTACGATGTACTACAGCAGGCCGCTTCATTCATAGCCTCCTCTCCGGACACCCCGGTAATCTGCTTGGGTGACTTTAACAATGTCATGAATTTAGCTTTAGACAGATGGCGCTCTCCGCAGGCTGCTGGGGTCCGCTCTAGTCCTACTAAATTTGCTGATTTTCTGAATAATTTGCAGTGGGTGGATGTGTGGAGAGCTCGGCACCCTACGACTAGACAGTTTTCATGCTTCTCTGGCACGCATGGTTCGTTCTCCAGGATCGATCTGACCCTACTCTCCCCCGTTCTTCTCCCTAGGGTGGTTGACGTCCAATACGAGGCCCGGGGTATATCTGATCATTCCCCTATGGTGTTGACTCTCGCTATGGTGAGCCAGAGGGGTCAATCTTATTGGAAACTGCATCCTTCCTGGCTGCTGCAAATAGGTGACTGCTCTGACCAGGTGACTCAGTGGGAGGGATACTTTACTGACAATGTAGGCTCGGCCCCCGGAACAGTGGTTTGGGATTCATTTAAGGCATTCCTAAGGGGAACGTATATTAGACGTATTTCTGCCCTCAAAATGTCCTGCAGGGAGAGAGAGCGAGCCCTTGAGAGTGACGCCAGGGATTTGGAATCTAGATACTTGGTGGATGGCACCCCTGCGCTGAAGGTACGCTGGCTGGCGGCCCAGTCGGCATGGGTGGCTCATCTGTCTGATAAAAACTCGCGCTCGCTTCTATTTCAGGCTACTAATATTTACATGCAGGGCGATAGGCCAGGTGGCCTGTTGGCTCGATTGGTGCACAGTGACCGCCCAGGTTCTACAATTGCTCAGATGACCGGTAGCGATGGCGCCCTTGTGAACACCACGCCGGAAATTGCGCAGCTATTCCGCTCCTACTATGCTGAGGTCTACAGTTCACAACTGGTAGACTCGACATCAGACCTCTCCGCTTATTTAAGTAATATTCCCCTACCCACACTCCCCCCGGAGGCCTCTGAGATGCTGGAGGCACCCTTAACTCTGGAAGAGGTAACGGCGGCTATTGGCTTGTCTCCCAGCGGCAAGGCACCGGGCTATGACGGCATCCCCTCAGAGGTATACAAGACCCACATTGATTTCTTCGGTCCTAGGCTTCACGCCCTGTATTCTGATATTTTTGTTAATGATCAACTTCCCCCCTCTATGGCGGAGGCGATTATTATAGTGATCCCGAAGCCCGGAAAAGACCCTAGATCCCCAGAATCCTATAGACCGATATCATTGATTCCCACTGACGCTAAGATCCTGGCAAAGATTTTAGCAGTTCGACTCAACACCGTAATTACTTCCATTATCCACTCCGACCAGACCGGCTTTATGCCAGGGATGTCCACTTCTATTAACCTACGTAGATTATATACCATCTTACAAATCCCATATGACTTCCCCTCTGACTCGGTAGTGGTCTCACTGGATGCCGCCAAGGCATTTGACAGTATCGAGTGGTCCTATCTATGGGAGGTCATGACAGCTATGGGTTTCGGGCCTAATTTTCTAAAATGGATTAAATTGCTTTATCAGCACCCGACTGCCAGGATCTCAGTGAATGGCTATATCTCTCCCTCGTTCCGCCTGTTTCGCGGGACCAGGCAGGGATGTCCTCTGTCCCCAACCTTGTTTGCCCTGGCCATCGAACCCTTGGCCTGTCTAATAAGGTCCCACCCAGGCGTGGTGGGCATTCATACCGGCCCTCGTGAGGATAGGATTGCCCTTTACGCTGACGACATGCTGTTGTTTCTGCAGGATTACACCAGGTCTATGCCTACAGTGTTGCAATTGATTGAGGAGTTCGGTGTATATTCAGGCCTTCATATTAACTGGTCTAAGTCCTCTATTATGCCTGTGATTGCCCCCCCCCCCCCCCCCCCCCGCTGCTCCTAAAATCTTCCTACCGCTATGTTGGACGGCGAAATTTAAATATCTTGGGATTCAGGTAACCAATGACCCCTCTGACTTTACACCTTTGAACCTTGATCCGATCATGCAACAAATTACTCGTAAATCCAAGACTTGGTGTAAGCTTCCATTGACTGTATCTGGCAGGGTCAGCCTCGTAAAAATGATAATACTACCTAAGATTCTATATGTGGTTCTGCAATCCCCTGTATATATTCATCCATCCTTCTTTAGAAAATTGAATAGTGTCCTGTCTTCTTTAATATGGGCTAGCAAATGTCCTAGAATACAACTGAACACTCTCACCAGGCTGCGCAGCGACGGAGGTCTGGCCTTGCCAAACTTTCAGATGTACTACTATGCCGCTCAGCTGTCTCATATTAGTGCATGGGTACAGGATACTGGCGTCACTTCTCTACACTGGGTATTTGTCCAATGCTACTTCCCCGACTTATCCCCCCTGCAGGTGTTGCTGAGTGGGAGCTTGGCCCGGTTCCTCCCTCCTCTTATATACCAAGCCATGAAGGTGTGGCAGGCACTAAAAATTCTTTTGAAATTTGATGGATTGGACCCGGACACCCCCCTCTGGTATTCTAAATGGCTCCCTGAACTGTATGCACTCGAGGGGAGGGAAGTTTGGGCCCCTAAATCAGTGATTTCCATAAATCACCTTTATACGGATAATACGCTCAAATCCTTCCAACAACTAAAAGATGAGTTTAATTTGCCTAACTCCTATTTTTTTAGATACCTCCAGCTCAGACATGCCTTGCAGTCCCAATTCGCCAATTCCCCCCCTAAAATTATACCATTTCCCATTAAGACCTTTGTAAGTATGCTGGGTCGAGTTAAGATGATTTCCCATGCTTATGGTTATCTACTCGCCAAACTCCATATAGATCCTTTGACACGTCTCCGTGTCAAATGGGAGCAGGATCTGGGCCCCATAGATGAAGAGAACTGGGCCCTTGCTTTGGAAACTCCGTGCACGGTTACCAAATCCATCAGGTATCAACAGATACAATACTTCCTTTTGCATAGAATATATATGACCCCGGCCAGACTGGCCAAATTCGGGACGGGTCGTGTGGGTGACTGCCCTAAGTGTGGGATGACTGCAGGTACTTTTTGGCACCTCATTTGGGATTGTCCGGTGCTGCGGGATTTCTGGGCGGGGGTCGGATCGATTCTGGGGAACACAGGGGTGGACGAGGCCATGCTTACTCCGCAATTTTGCATCCTGGGAATGGGTAGCTCTGACTTTGTGTCTGGTCCAGAGGGCCTATATGCTCGCAACATATGTGCAATGGCGAAGGTGAGCATTGCGAGGCTATGGATGGCCCCTAAGGGCCCTACACTCCCCGCTCTTAAGGCACTAATAAACGACACTGTTTTTAAGGAACGATACATTTATATGAAACACAATGCCTCCGCTAAATTTGAAAGAATTTGGTCTCCATGGCTGGAATCCATATACTCCGTCCCAGACCCTACAACTTAATGGTGATAGGGTTACTAACAGGTCCTGGATTTGCCAAGTTATGATCTTCTAGGGCCATAGGCTTCCCTCTCACCCAATGGGTTGTGAATGAGAGAGTGGCTCTGTGCCCATCTGGACAGGGTAGGATTTAGAGTGCTAGTATCCCCCAATGCGTCCTCTTCCCCATAATGTTTTTTGTCTCTTTGTTTTTTTAATTTTTTTATTTCTGGGGTTCTCTGTGTTTGGTTTCTGATTGTTTTCTTCTCTTTTAAATGGTTTTACTCGGACGGATTGTCCGTAAGCGTTATATTTGAGGGGGGGGGGGGAGAAACAAAACAAAGTATAATGTGATTTCATGAATACTAGAGTGTACGGATAATGCAAAATAATGGTATATATAACTGTACATTCCTATGCGCCTATGAGCAAAGGACATAGTTTGAAAATAAGTCGAAAGTGAATGCTGTTCCCCGATGAGGACATGTCATTACGTGTTTAATGTGTTCCTGTTATGCAATGTCTGTATGCAAACTACTCTCCTTCGAAATAAAAATACTTTATTTAAAAAAAAAAATCTGCATTCCAAGCATGGAGCCAAAGAGCTCTTTGAGCATAGACAGCCGTAGGTGAAAACCCTGGAAGCCCATCTGAGCACCATCTTGCACAGCCTTACACACATGTGCAGCAGCACCACAGAGCTGATCTGCCAATTGCAGTAGGAATTCCCTGGACGAATTGCTGTGAAGGCCCTCAATGAGTTTGTCAGCCCAATTCTCCATAGCTCGAGACAACAATGCTGAAGCAAGCAAAGGTCAGATAACAACCCCAGAGCCTATAAAAATGGACAACCCTCCAATCTTTTATCTAGCAGATTCTCAAAGGACGCCGAGCCCTAAACAGGTAGAGACGTGTGTTTAGGTAACCATGCCACTGCAGTGTCAACCTTGGTAGGCAGTTCCCACTTTGATATAAGATCCGCCAGAAGTGTTGAGACAACCTTCCATGGAGAGATCCAAAGAAAATGGGAAAGTAACAACCTTCTTACAGCGACATTGGAATGGACCCACAGCTTTGCTTGTGACTCAAAATAGTCCAGAGAGTGGCACACAGTGACACATAAGGTCTTCCACTCTGTGACTTGTGGGATATTCCAGGTCCTCACCTTCAGGGACAACACCAGTCTCCACAAGTTCAAACTTCCTCCTCTGAATCCGAAACTTGTAATGGAGCCCTGGACAGAGGAGACATGTATGTTCTGCACGCTTAGTGTCCACGAAAAAGCATCCCAAATAAGAGGAAACCGTTTTCAAACCCTGATGCCATATGCTTCATGGTATGGTGCCAGGGTCAATCAAACACTGATTGGGGAGCTGTAGCACAAAGAGCAGGTGACTCGGAGCCACGCAATGAGGAAGCAGGTGCAGCAGCTGCCCTAGCCTGATCCTCCTGCTGAAGTGCTCAGAAACTGACCCAGAGCCTGTGTCCACACCGGCTCTGCAAGCTCAGACATGGAAGTCCACAACGCATGCACGACACTAGACTTTGCGTGACAGTCTGCATAGAATGCCCCAGAGTCCACCTGTCCACATGGTCATTTAATATTACACTGGGTGCAAGTGAAAAACAAAGCTATTGTGGTGTTTTTTTTAGTTTAGACAGCTTTGGCTTATTTTCCTGATGTGGCCTTACTACATATAGCGGACTCAGCTGGATCAAATCTCCTGATATAGGAAATAAAAAACACAGGTCACTGAGTAACTGCACAAGTTCACAGAGCAGCAAAGACAATACAGGTTGAGTATCCCATATCCAAATATTCCGAAATACGGAATATTCCGAAATACAGACTTTTTTGACTGAGAGTGAGATAGTGAAACCTTTGTTTTTTGATGGCTCAATGCACACAAACTTTGTTTAATGCACAAAGTTATAAAAAATATTGGCTAAAATTGCCTTCAGGCTGTGTGTGTAAGGTGTATATGTAACATAAATACATTCTTTTCTTAGACCTAGGTCCCATCACCATGATATCTCATTATGGTATGCAATTATTCCAAAATACGGAAAAATCCGATATCCAAAATACCTCTGGTCCCAAGCATTTTGGATAAGGGATACTCAACCTGTAATAACTAATAAAAAAAACACAGCTACTTAGCCTTCCTGGCATAGTAGAGGAACTGCATTAATACTGTTTCAGCTTTCCACTCAGCAAAGAACACTGTAAAACCACAGCAGCTATGCAGGGGAAGCCAGGACCAGCACGGTCCAAACCCCCTTCCACCCCCACCCCCACATTCTACATGATGCAGGGTGCCTCCACAACAGTGAGTGCATACATGGTACTCATCTCATCCCTGTTTTGTGCTCTTACATGTCCTTAATTTGTGTTTATAGTGTGTGTTTGAGTTCCACTATATAAAGTATTCAGCCAGAATTTTAACAAATCATTTTCAAAGGGTGCCACTTCCTTTACTTACCCTTGGTGCCATCAACTCTGCTCAGTGGCAAGGTGGCAACTCTGTATAGCTCTGCCAACTGTCCTACAACAATAGGGGGGGGGGGCTAAAAAACATGAGTGCTCCGGGCTCCAAGATATCTGTTACCAGCCTGTCAGGGTGCATACTAGTCTCTTGATAACTAGTATGTACAGTAGATAATCCTAAAGGATAGGGGAGGTTTAAGTGTATCCCTATTTAGTACACAGTTGGTTAGTTAGATATGCATTGTCAGGTTCGGTTTGGTTTGTGTCCCCGGAGGGGGCGCTAGTGGGTCAGTGGAGGTAGGAAGGAAGAAGTGAGGAGAATGGATTGGATTTCTGCGCATGTGCGCAAATGTTGATTTATTGAATGAAAAGTAAAACAATATTGCAGCAGGAATACTTGGAGAAATAAACAATAATAAATGCAATGGGTATGGTGCAGCGTGGAAGCTGAGAGTCTATGGCAAAACAGTGAGAGTCTATGGCAAAACAGTGAGAGTCTATGGCAATATGCTGGTATGGGAACCAGAGATGATTAAAACGTGGAGCCAGCAGAGGTGATGATATTGGTAGCAAACCTGGTAGCAGATGCAGAAGACTTGATGCAGGGTTCACAGTGCTATTAGGAAAGCACAGGCAGCTTGCAAGCTGATTCACAGGTGAGGTGATGAGCTGCACCTGGAGATGGAGTCTCTACAACTGAGGCTGAAGCACCCTGTGTTGGAGACTGGTGTGAAGCCTGTAAATGAATGCAGGAGTTGCTGATGCTTGTAGTTCCACGGAGCTGTAGTTGGATAACCAGGAACACAGAGTAACAAGCAGGTAACCAGGAACACGGAGGAACAGGTAGGTAACCAGGAACACGGAGAACTGGAGACTGGAACACAGGAACTTGCACACTGAATGTCGCAGGAGAGCTGGAGGGGTTGCTGGAACTTGTAGTTCCACAGGAACACTGGAACAGCTGGAAACTGGAACGGAACTGGAACAGCTGGAAACTGGAACGGAACTGGAACAGCTGGGACCTGTAGTTCCACAGGTCCAATACACAAGGATATCTCTGTAGACAGAGGATTGCAAAACAGGAACCGCCTGTTCACAGAATGTGACGTATTGTCCAAGGCGATGAGACTGAGCCAGGAACTGGAGTTTAAACACCTTGGTCTGTGATGATTGGATGATCTCTGTGAGAACACACCCTGCTGGATTGGGTGTTCAGATCAGCTGTGAGTTAACTGGAGCTGGTGATTAACCGGGAGAATAACACTGTAGACAGTTAATGCCATGCACTGCTGGTTGCTGGCTGGGATCAGTAGTGCACCGGGAGTTAATGCTGTTCTATCTAGAAACACTGTGTACCCCAGGCTGCTGGCTGAAACCAGTGGTTACCAAAAGATAGAACTGGTTAGGTGGAGCACAGTGAGCTGTGGGCTGCAGGAGACTGCAGACTGGAACTGCTGGAACCTGTAGTTCCACCGGTTCAATTCACAGGGAATACTCTGAAAACAGAGGACTGAAGCCAGGAGACCCCTGTTCACTGGAAGTGACGCAATGGAGACTGCGGATTCCTGACATGCATTTAGTACCAGGATAAAGTATGTGCAACCAGTATTGGTAATTCATTTATTTATTCTACTAAAACACCCAAAAACATATGATAGACATCTAATATATAATAAATAGAAATAAATATAACCTAGAAATAAAATATTAAATTTAAGAGACAAATGTCTATACCTGTATCTACTTTTAAAATTATATTAATTTAAAATGGTTTTTCTGTTCATGTTTTATACTAAACATAATGATGCTTTATAAATAGAGTACATTAGAATCATTCTTATCAAAACATCAAATGTGAGTTATGCAAAATGTTTAGTTTTGAAATTAAAGTATATAGTTCATTATGACAGAAATAACATAAGTTGTTAAAAGTCTTTAATTCTGTGGTCCATGTGCTTTGTTATGTAGGCAACAGCAACACAGAACACTGGGGGATATTCAGGTTTTATCGCTAAACGATGCGACCGCAATATCCCCATTTGCAGTGCCACTGCGCACATGCAGGTCCCATCTTGCATGTGCGTGGACTGTCCAATGCGATAGCTGTGAATGCCTCTATCTGATTGACAGGTAGAGCCGTTCGCAGTGCGGGCAGCGAAGGACCAATGCAGGGGTGGTTCTTGGAAAACAAGGGCGGGTCGGCTGCATTTTCGAGGCAGATGCATGACGTCACAGAGGGTTATCCACAGTTGCTGCGACCGCAGCTGCTGGGTGACCTTGCCCTGCGATGGGCGGCCCCCAGCATACAAAAAAAATGGTTTGCAGATTCAGCTTTTTAAATCTTCACTCCAACCTGAAAACCCCCCCTGTCCTTAATGAAGTTTAGGGTTGACACAAATGAAATGTGTAGGACCAGAAAGCCTCAATCTGGGGATCCTCCCTTACCGACAAGAGCACATCTGACAAGGGTCCGTTAACTATAGGCTGCAGTCCTTCATCAATGACAGAGCCTGCTAACTTCTCAGCAGACCCCAGGAAACACACCCTTTTTTAACAGAAAATAATTTGGACATCGCACAGAAGTAAAGGTAAGCACTGCCTGCCGGTGTTTAAAAGACAATAGATCACGTTTCAGGGTGATACTATTCGACCCCTGCTTGACAAGAACAGGAATATTCGTAATAACCTGTAATTTATTGGGACCCCGAAATCTGTAAAAGGCATGGGCCTGTTGGATCCATTTACAATCTACCCTACCAGCTGCATTAGGCATTGCTCCCTCTGCCTCCCCAATGGTTATTGAGCGAGCTCATAGGTTGGGGCAGGAGAGATCTAATACTGCCTCTCGTCCACGTCCCGTCATTGCTAAATACCTTAAGTCTAGGGATAAGGCGCTGGTCCTCTGCTCCTATAGATGTGTAAGCTCTTTTACGGTGGATGGTCACTCACTTCTAATATCAGGATTTCTCAGCTGCCATGTCTCAACAAAGATAGAAATTCTCCTGTGTAAAATCTTTTTTGATCACCACATACAATTTGCACTATTATTTCCTGCAAAGCTGAAAGTCACGGTGGATGGCACAGTCCATGGGAGGGATGTAATGCCACCCGAGTTCGGCAGCCATGCGGGATGCCAGCCGAATTCTGATTTTTTTTTAAAGGGACAATCCCTTACAAGGCATTACATCCCACTCCATATGTTTGATGACCCTGGTAAAGCTAAAGAATACGTGCAATCTATTACTGCTTTGTCCACAAACTTGGGGTTCATTCTATTCCCTCACATATATACTCTATAATAGAGGAATTAGATCTGTTCTTTTATTTGTGTTGTTTATGCATCAGGACAGATGGTGGCCATGTTTTTGGGCGACACTCTCTCCTGATTTCGATATAAATGCCTGTATTCTCATTCTCATTGTTTTGGGAGCATGTCTTGCAAGGCATACCTAATTTTTGTTGTTTATGGTGGAAAATGTTAGAAAACTGAATTATTCAAACCATTTTGCTAAACTATATATGGTAAGTAGTTAAAATACCAGCCGTCGGGATCCTGGCTGTCTCAATACTGTAGCCGGGATCCCGACAGGCAGTGGCACATGCAGGGGGGGTTTCAGAGTACCTGGAAACCCCCCCTGCCAGGATGATCCATCACAGAGCACCGAGTAGCCGCGAGCATGGGCTGTGATCTGTGCTGCCGCGGCAGCGGCTCCTCACAGCCCTTTACATTTCCGAGCACTGCAGGTGACCAGGCAGGAAGCTCCCATGAGCCTTTGCTTGTGACTCACTGCACTGCACTATTCCTCGGCAGGCACTCAGTCCTCCTCGGCTCCAGTCTACAGCTGCGTGTGCCTCCCTTTAATACACAGGTCGTCAGATGTGTGTGAGCTGCAGTCCTTGGGGAAAGAGGGGGGGGGGGGGGGGGGAGTGTTCATGTAATGTATTATGCAGTCTAAGTGTTTTTGTGTGGGGGTAGGGGACAGTTTGCAATCCCAGTGTGTTTATGTGTGTGTGTGTGTACAGTCTGCAGTCCCAGTGTAAGTGTGGGGGAGTTGGTGTTGTCTACAGTCCGTGTGTGTGTGTGTTGGGCAGTCTACAGTCCCAGTGTGCATGTGTTTGCAACCTGCAATCATAGTGTGGTGGGGAAGTCTGCAGTCCCAGTGTGTGTGCTTAATTTGTAGTCCCAGTGTGTGTGTAATTTTCAGTCCCAGTGTGTGTGTATATATATATAGAAGAGAGGATAGGGGTACGGCGACCCTTGGTGTTCAATATGTGTGTATATATATATATATATATATATATATATATACATACAGGTATATATATATATATATATATATATATACAGGTATATATACTTATGGTACATTTTTAAAGAGTGCAATATATAAGAGCCGGTATAATATACATAGACAATTTAATTCATATATGAGTACAGAATAACAGTCAAAAATTAGTATAAAAAATGTAATATAAAAAAACTAGTAAAAAGTCCTTTTTAAAATCAGAGTGATAAAGTGCATGAAGTCTGGCTTATCTTAGTAAGCGGAGGTTAGTGAGGGAATCCAACGCGTTTCGTCCTTTAGGACTTCATCAAGGGATGATCTTAATGGTGGGACTGGGCTCTTACTTATAACCCTCATAAGTGTTAATTGGTTATGGCATAATTTCCTGTTTAAAAATTATCAATTACTCTGGGGATAGTAAAATAGTATATAAGCTCTAGTGATACATCAGGGAACACAAATACATACAAATCGTGGTTGGTATTATTAAAAACGAGTGTATTAGAATGTAGTACTTTACAAAAGTTCAAAAACGCAGCATTTCTGCCACACTTCCAGCCATGCATGTCCGTGATTGCGCACGTGTCGAACTTCCACCCCAATTCCGGATGCTCAGAGCGCACGTGCTGGCTGCCACGTCTCCCATACAAATGACGCATTTCCGGAAGTCCCCACCCATTGGAACGCATGCTGGAACGTATCTAGCTTCCTGTGTATTCGTTTCTCCATCCAATTGATTAGTGTGGGCGGCGGTGGCCATTTTCTGGTATTCACAGACAGTTTAATACAGCAATGTGTAACTTGTCATCCAGATTTGACGCCCCCAGAAACATAATAAATAAAAAAATGGGATATATTATATCAGACCATGGTATTATTGTAAATATTATAAATTATACTCCTGGACTCATTACTTGGTGAAAAAATGTGCTTTGAATTCAAAGTTTTGGGGCACTACCCATCCTCATCAGGTTTTTGTGTGTCCTGATGGGGGAAAGTGCCCCGAAACATTGACTTAAAAGCACATTTTCTTCACTAAGCAATGAGTCCAGGAGTGTCACCTCTGTCATTTATGCCTATGGATGGGGTCTGCTAGCCACTAGGAGTGCACACTGGCAAGTTAAGGTTGGTGTTAACAAGGGTGTGCCAGATAATAGGAGTACATATATAATATGTTACACACACACACACACACACAGACCCCCCCCCCCTCCCAAATCCTGCGTTTGCCCCTGACAGGGGTATTATACTGCCGCTGGAATACGACACCCATAGAGGGAGAATATAACTTGTGGCGAGCAGGTGGTTTAGATCTTCCCTATAGTATTCTGTCTTTGATGTTGGGTACCATTGATGGTTGCAGTAGTTGATCCTATCCCTTCTTCCATTGTTTATGACAGTATTCGCAGTGGCGTAACTACTGCCCCCGCAGTCCTCGCGGTGGCTTGGGGGCGAGGGTCTGCGGGGGCGCCACTGACTTAGTACAGATAGACATGCGGACGAGCGTCCGCATGTCAATCTGCGGTCTCCTTCCCTCCGCTGCTGTGTTGGAGGGACACGGAGGGTACAGCGCGCGCCTCTCCCGTGTCCCTCCTGGCTCTCCGGCCGGTCTAATAAAGGAAGTGCCGTTCGTGAGCTCTGATTGGCTCACGAACCGGCACTTCCTTTATTAGACCGGCCGGAGAGCCAGGAGGGACACGGGAGAGGTGCACGCTATGCGCTCCGTGTCCCTCCAACACAAAGGAGCGGTGGGGGGGGGGGGAGCAGGCACTGAGGAGGGCATATGTGGCACTGTGGGGGAATATCTGGCACTGAGGGGAGCAGGCACTGAGGGGGCATATGTGGCACTGTGGGGGAATATCTGGCACTGAGGGGAGCAGGCACTGAGGGGGCATATGTGGCACTGTGGGGGAATATCTGGCACTGGGGGCGTATACCTGCACTGTGGGGGAATATCTGGCACTGATGGCATATACCGGGCACTGTGGGAGAATATCTGGCACTGGGGGGGAGCAGGCACTGAGGGGGCATATGTGGCACTGTGGGGGAATATCTGGCACTGTGGGGCATATACCTGGCACTGTGGGGGAATATCTGGCACTGAGGGGAGCAGGCACTGAGGGGGCATATGTGGCACTGTGGGGGAATATCTGGCACTGGGGGCATATGTGGCACTGGGGGGGGGTATATTTGGCACTGGGGGCATGTATCTGGCACTGTGGGGGAATATCTGGGACTGGGGGCATATACCTGGCACTGTGGGAGAATATCTGGCACTGGGAGGAGCAGGCACTGAGGGGGCATATGTGGCACTGTGGGGGAATATCTGGCACTGGGGGCATATACCTGGCACTGTGGGGGAATATCTGGCACTGAGGGGAGCAGGCACTGAGGGGGCATATGTGGCACTGTGGGGGAATATCTGGCACTGGGGGGCATATGTGGCACTGGGGGGGTATATTTGGCACTGGGGGCTTGTACCTGGCACTGTGGGGGAATATCTGGGACTGGGGCATATACCTGGCACTGTGGGGGAATATCTGGCACTGGGGGCATATGTGGCACTGTGGGGGTATATTTGGCACTGGGAGCATGTACCTGGCACTGTGGGGGAATATCTGGCACTGGGGGCATATGTGGCACTGGGAGCACGGCCCTAGCAACAAGCACTACCCCCTAGCAACGAGCATGACACCCAGTGCATGAAACCCCTGGCAACGAGCATGACACCCTGAGCATGAAAATCCCTGGCACCGTGCATGGAACCAAGAGCATGAAACCCCTGGCAACGAGCAGGTAATTTAAAAGTAATTAGAAGCCTTACTGTAGAACTTAATGTGTAATGGGCATTACGGTGTGTGGCATAATGTATCACGGACATTGCGGTGTGTGTCATAATGTGTCAGGCATTACGGTGTGTTGTATACTATATCACGGGCATTGTGGTATGTGGTATAATGTCTCAGGATCATTGCGGTGTGTCTCATACTGTGTCACAGACATTGTATGTGCTATAATGTATCAGGAGCATTGCAGTGTGTAGCATAATGTATAACGGGCATTGCGATTCTTGTCATAATGTGTCACAGGCATTACGGTGTGTGGCATAATGTGTCGGGGGCATTACAGTGTGTGCAAATTGTGTCATGTGCATTAATGTGTGTGGCATAATGTCTAAGGGCCATTGCAGTATGTGGCATAATGTATACTGGGCATTACTATAAGGAGTAAAAATGACAAATAATGTAAGGGTCATGAATCAGGATTATTTTTCTTTCCTGTGGTGGCTAACGTCTGGACGTGCAGGTTGCAAAACTGGGGTATAATGTAGTCTTTTCCTGCAATGCCACGTCCCTTTATGCGAAGCCACACCCATTTAAATGAAGCCACTCCCCTTTTCTGGCAGCGCGCATGTTTGTCCCTTTACTAGTGCTAATTATGGGGGGTGGCACCAAAGAATTTTTTGGCTTGGGGGAGAAAAATTTCTAGTTACGCCACTGAGTATTCGCATTGTCTCACGGAACTTTCGCGGCTTTGATTCGCCCATAGAGAGACGCATGGGGACTACTCATCTCCGCCACTTAGGCCCGGACACTGAATTTTTTGCAAATGTCACTCCGAACATTGGGTAGTGTGTGGCCTATTCATGTGTTACTAAATTGCGTGGAGTTGCTGTAGTGTTTAATAAACACTTTGATTAATCCATACTGGGCTCTGAACGTAACTCTGATGGTCGTATTTATTGCTGGATGTTGCAATAAGGGGCGAGTTACATACCTTTCTTAATCTATATGCACCTAATTTACTGAATATGGAGTTTTTCCGTGCTATTTCTAATTTACTTTTTAGTCGACCCACTCCGAACCTGCTGGTGGCGAGGATCTCAATAGTGTAGCAAACGTAGTGTAGCAAACGTAGTGGACCTTCTTCTCCCACATCCCATGCGTGCACCGGGGGGACTACGTCTACTGACATTACTTCATGGTTTGTGCAATGTCTGGAGGTTATTTCATTGGAATGACCGGACACATTCCTATAACTGTCGAGTTAATAACTCCTTTTCTAGGATTGATTATATTCTGACTGCGGATTGTCTGGTTCCACCGGTGGTAGCTTCTGAAATATACAGCATAATTATCTCGGATCATGCCCCTCTTTTCTTAGATATTCAAACTGGCTCCCTTGGGTTGTTCTATAGGTGCTGGAGGTTCCCAATTTTTCTTGGTCAATCAGACCATTTTAAACAATTCCTCACATTCAAAAGGATGGAATTTATGGATGATAATTTAAAGCACTGCGAGGACTTTTTTTGGGAAACCTCCAAGGCTGTAATGAGGCCATACTGTCGCCAATTTGGCTGGGAAGAGACGGGAATATCATAGCAAATATGACAGCTTATACAGGGCTATGGGCACGGCATATGAATCTTAGGAGGCCAATCCTTCTGAGGAGAACTTTGAGGTTTATAAGCACCATTGCTAACTCCTTGAGAGCTTCTTGCTGGCTAATGCACAAATTCAGATAATATGAGGAATCGATACTTTAGATGGGGTAACAAATCTGGTCGGCAACTGGCCAATATGGCCAAATTACAACACCCACGTCATTTTATTAATGCTTTACGACATCCTGATATGTCAACTAGAGTTTTGTCTACCCCATATATGGTTTCTATTTTTCAACATTACCAGACATTATACACAGTTTCTCCTGAACTTTCTTACCTCCATTATGCTTTATTGAAATTTTCCTGTGCACAACGGGAAGCTTTAACTGCGGATATTGGGCCTGATTTAGGTTGGATTGCAAATTTTGCTAAGTAGCATAATTTGCAATCCATGTGAACGTATGCTGGGGGCCGTCCATCGCAGGGCAGGCCCGCCCAGCATGCTGACTGCCGGCTCCCCTTCCTTGATGAAGCAGAAATTGCGATCGCATCAAAAATTTTGCCTCATGACAGAAATTAAGGTTGTCTCTCCAGGCGTAGCTTGGCTGACAGGCAGAGGTGTTCGCATTTTCTGCGAACGCCTCTCCGTTTATCATTTTTTGCGGTTGGATTGCATTTTGTGATCCAACCTGAATCGGAACCATTATGGAGGAAGAAATCTTGGAGGTGATTTTGCATCTACACAATAATAAGTCTCTGGGGCTGGACAGTTTTTCTGGGTAATATTATAAATTGTTGCAGCTGCAGATGGTGTCCTTCCTTACTCAGTTATATCAAGGCATTTTGACAGGCCAACTACAATACCCCAACTTTAATCAGGCATACACTATTGTTTTGCCAAAGTCCTCCCTTGATCCTGAACTGGTGATTTCATACAGGCCTATTACACTACTGAATCAAGATTTTAAGATACAGACGAAAATAATGACCAACCGACTTCAAGTCATTTTACCGAATATATTGACACCTCACCAGTATGGGTTTACTCATGTAAGATTTTCATGAAAAGGGGTTAGGGTGGCTTTGGTTGTACTAATTAGATCTCGCTCAAATCTTTGTAATGCTTCTTCGACCATGCTTTTAAGTTTAGATGCGGAGAAAGGGTTTGATACTGTGTCTTCGAGTCATTTATTGAAAATTTGGAAGTTACGCGAGTTTGGACGGCCTTTCTCACAGTTCTTTACATTTCTATATGATTCTCCAGCTACCACTTTGATCATTAATGGTGCTTGTAGTTCTCCAATCACTATGATGAGAGGTACTAGGCAGGGATGCCCCTTGTAGCCCCTACTATCTAATATTGTTCTTGATCCATTGTTATGGATCTTACAATCCTGGTCGGTATTCAAGTGGATCATTGTGGGAGCCCAGGAACTTAAACTCCAAGCTTTTGCTAATGATCTACTCTTATACATCTCGGATCCTGAGAGTACTCTGTGAAAGGTTTTAGATAAATTGGTGGAGGTATGCTTGGGTTTCGGGATTTAAGATCAATCCAGACATCAGAAGCGCTATACCTTGGTCCTATGGTGAAACGCCCTTATGGAGATCGATACCCTCTCATTTTGGTTGCTAAATCTTTGAAATACCCCATGGGATTAATTTACAGCACCATATCGCAGATTTATATGACCTTAATATGCAAAGTTTGATTGGAGAAGTGGTTGGAGAATTGTCCCAGTGGTGGCATTTAATGTTATCTTACCTAGAAATAATTAATTTGTTCAAAAAATGATTTCCTTTCCAAAATTGTTGTATCCACTACAAATGCCGCCTATTTTGTTAACTGCAGCTGATGAAAAGTTTATTTATAAAACTTTCAGACATTTCATATGGAAAGCTAAGCGCCCCCCGGATAGGTTT
Source organism: Pseudophryne corroboree (assembly GCF_028390025.1). NCBI lineage: Eukaryota > Metazoa > Chordata > Amphibia > Anura > Myobatrachidae > Pseudophryne > Pseudophryne corroboree. Next base: position 615,020,109 of record NC_086447.1, read on the forward strand.
ACTGACACTTGAAGAGTAAATAGAAACTGGCGCTAGATGTTTCCCCAACAACAAAGACTGTGGATGAATTCCAATAAAATAACATATATTTATTAATTAACTAGACATCACATATTAAAAATAGGAAATAATTCCAATATAAACATATATTGAAGGGCATTGATGGAGCTCAAAAATGATTGATAATGGCTGCTAACAAGTGTCCACAAAGGATCCCGGACTGAGAATATGCAAAGTTCCCTGGGGAGAAGAAATGCAAACAGCTGGTGTTACCCTTATCGATGGAGACTTCCAGAGAAATGTAATTGCCAGCAGGCAAGCTGTGAAGTTCGTATGAGCACTGGGTCTCTCCAATCGGTGCTGTATAGATGGAATCCCACAGGGAAAAGTTCCAAAGTAGCTGGTTCAAAAGTCCATATCTGGATCCGTTTGAAATGCAGGACACTGATGTGATGCCAGCATACACACTTAACGCGTTTCCCTAGGCTCGGTCACCTAGCTTCATCAGAAGTAAAGCTCAATCTGAATGTGGGATCTATTTAAACCCCATTTGATAACCTGATGCCCAGCAGGTGTGATAGAAATACCATTCAATTAACCACAGTTTAAATAAAAACAGAAATTCAGTATAATTCATCTATTTACAATATATAAAGGAGTTAGTAGGAGGCAAACCCACAAGAATACTGATGTTAATTTCATATACAAATAGACCAACCTAATTTTAAAATTAGAGGGGTCAAAGGCCAGTGTGGTCACATGACTCGCCCCCAGCCGGCAGATCAATCATCTGGAATCAGATTTAGTATATTTATTGATTAAACACTTACATTCCCCCCCTCCCTCCATTTCCGGGGTATCGCTATCCCTGCAGCCCATCTTAGTCACACAGTTACCCGCGATCGGAGGTGGGGAGACAGACCCATCGGAAAAACTCCGTGGAGCACCGGCCGCTCCTTCCAGGTCACGCGGCAGGCGTGGACCAATTACATTCCCCCATCTGAGGCGCCCTGGTCGCTAGGCGACCCCGGCGCGCACCAGTGCAGTGCGTGATGACATCATTCCCCTGTCACATGACCGGGAGCCCGGAGTAATTGCAGTTACATAAAAACAAAGTGTTTATTCCCAATCATGGGTAAATAAACATGCACAGAAAGGCACACTTAATTGTTTAATGTAACTGACACTTGAACAAACTCAAGGGAATGGAAGGGTTAACGTGCCTAATTTAAAGTTATATAGCCATGCTGGGGTTTTGCGGTACATCAGAGATTGGTTACATAAGGCAGACTTTTATAATAATTCCCTCTTAGACTAATAATTTTTATCTGAGCAGCATCTTCTAACTTTTCGTCACTCCCACAAGGAGGAATTGGTGGATGATGTTGTTTGAAACACCTTGCTTATGATTACATGGCAGGTCTGGCACCATACACAGGAGCAACGTAACCTAAATTATCACCACTCTTTTTATCTTCCGTTTATTTTAAATCCAGAATTTCAGGATGGTTGCGCCTCTGTTCCCTTTACACTATGGGTGGATATGGGGATTGCTTCTGGTCGTACATTGGTTAGTAACAAGGACTGTAGACTTTCACGAATTGCTGACATTTTTTTTTTTTTACGTAAACTGTTTTTATTGCGACAATGGATATACAGGTTAAACAACAAATGTCTGACAATAGAAGACAGAATCATTGCAAATCAAACATAGCAATAAATCACAATTTAGTCTTCTAACATACAAGAAAGCATCGTCTATTTTCAGTCTCAAGCACACATATAGAAATAACCATATGGTAAAACAGTGTAAAACGAGAAGTTAAGAAAAAAGGAAAGAAAGAAGAAGGAACAGATAGAAAAAGGGGGGAGAGAGGGTAGCGATTCAAAGATTAAAAATAGAAGAAATTGTCTAAATGTTTAGATGGGTCTCACAATAGAGTAGGAGAAGGGTACAACTGTCAGTTGGTCTGAAATATGCTGAAAAGTCATCAGGATTAATAATAGGATATAGTCTAACTAGACATGTAAGTCCTATATACGGATGACTCTTTAAAATCATACCAGGGAAACCAAGTGGCTGTAAAATCAACGGATCTTCCTAATGAGAAGGAAATAATATCCTCCATATCTAGAAAATAATCAATCCTATTAAACCATTGTTTAATCGAAGGAGGTGAGGGTGATATCCATAGAGTCGGTATAACGGCCTTGGCTGCATTATTAAGATGTCGCAGTAGTGAGCCCTTATAGGTGTGTGAACTCCCAGGGGTGAGGTTGAGGAGCCAGAACTCCGGGTCTTTAGGGACTATGTCTCCCAGTATCAATTCTGAGCATTTAAAAACTTCCCTCCAAAAGGATATTATAAGAGGGCAATCCCACCATATATGCAGAAAGCTTCCTGGAGCTCCTCTACATCGCCAACAAAGGTTCTAAGAGCAGGAAACATCTTATGAAGCACCAAAGGAGTCCTGTACCATCTATAAATGAGTTTATAAAGAGTCTCCAATGTCGACAAACATAAAGAGCTAGCCTGGGTATTGCGGAATACAGATTCCCAATTAGATTGTAATGCTAACTTCGGCATTACCTTCTCCCAGGTACTCATGAAAGTAGGGGGCTGTGGGAAGAGGTCCTCCATGATAATCACACAGATCTGGGATATGGTGTGTGAGGGAGTTTGAGGAGAAACGCACATTTTTTCAAAAGCTGTGAGATCTCTGGTTATGTCAGAGAGATTTTTGGAGGATGTTAAAAAGTGATGAACCTGGAGAAATTTCCAAAAATCGGGCTTCGGTATAGTCCAAAGAGATTGAATATCTGAAAATGAACGCACCCTGCCCGAACTCACCAGCTGGCCGACTCTGAAAAGCCCCGCCCCCGCCCATGAGGTGAAGGCCGTTCCATGGAGACCTGGAATAAACTCAGAGTTAGAGAGAAAAGAAGTCAAAGGTGACCATTGGAAGATATTTGACCTCTCAACCTAAGTGTGTTCCACAATTTAAGCGTGGGGGAGACTGGGGGGGGGGGAAACCCTCGGAAGATTGGGGAGCCATGGCGTGATTTCAATATAGTGTGGCAGGCAACCTTCCTCCAGAAGCACCCACTGCTTACAGTCCTTTGCCCGTGTCCATTCCAGAACTCTATTCAATTGTACTGCATGGTAATAACTGGGGATGTGTGGAAGTTGTTGCCCCCCCTGATGTTTTCTCTGAAATAATATGTTGTGCTTGAATCTAGGTGTGTTGCTGCCCAAAACAAAAGCTCGTATAAGATTCTGAATGTCCCGAAACCATTGGGGAGGAATGTGTATGGGGAGGGTTTGAAGAAAAAACAATATCCTAGGTAGGGCATTCATTTTGACTACATTAATTCTACCAAACCAGGATAGTCGTAATTTCCTCCATTTTTGGAAATCTATGCGGAGCATCTTCAACAAGGGGCCAAAGTTTAGGGAGAATAATTTAGACAGGTCGTTAGAAAGTATAACCCCTAAGTACTTCAACTTATGGTCATGCCAAGTGAAGGGGAAGGAGCACTTCAAGCCCGCAACCACAGTAGGAGAGGTAGTCAAGTTTAGAGCAATAGATTTGGAGTAATTAATCTTGAAATTAGAAAGGGCTCCGAACCTATCAAATTCCAACATCAGGTTAGGGAGTGAGGTGACCGGGTTCGAAATCAAAGCCAGTAAATTATCCGCATATAGGGCCAATTTATATTAATTCCCTCTCACCAGCAGAACAGAAATATTTTGGTTTGCCGTTATACTTCTAGCTAAAGCTTCCATGCACAGAACAAAAAGTAATGGGGATAGTGGACAGCCCTGCCTTGTGCCATTTGAAATAGTGAAGGAGTCTGATAAGGAGACGTTAATTTTAATTCTGGCGGAAGGGGTAGCGTAGAGAGACAGGATTCTATGGAGACATGCGTTGCCCAGCCCCAGATTCTTCAAAATACCAAACAAAAAATCCCAGTCCACCCATCGAATGCCTTTTCAGCATCAGTCGATAACAGGATCGAGGGGGACGTGGATTGGTTGGCATAGTGGATCATACTAAGTACCTTGGACGTGTTATCTCTGGCCTCGCGATCCAAGACAAAACCCGCCTGGTCTCCATGAATCAAGTCCGGCAACAAAAGCTAAAGACTGTTAGCTACCAATTTAGCGAAAAGTTTTATATCAATATTCAGCAGCGAAATTGGTCGGTAACTAGTACAGAGACTGGGATCTTTACCCTCTTTAGGTAAAACTGTAACATATGCTTCGAGGGATTGAGAGGAGAAATGTGACATATCAGAGATGGTGTTGAAGGCTCTCATAGGGAGAGGTGTAAGCTTCTCTTTGAAAGCCTTGTAGTAGGCAATAGTAAATCCATCGGGGCCTGGGCTTTTACTATTGGGCGAGGAATCAATAGCTTTCATGACCTCCTCGGCAGAGAAGGGGGCATCCAAGTCATCTGCATCTGCTTTAGACAATGTTGGGAAGTTTAGGGATCTCAAATAGGAAGATATGGCTGCTTGATGGGATAGCTTATCCGCCCACCCAGCCGGCCCCGAAAGATTATATAAGGTAGAATAATAATTCTGAAAGGCTTTAGCAATTTTAACAGTCTCATGTTGGGGTCGGCCCATGTCATCCTTAATTAGGTGAATAAAGGTAAGTGCGCGCTGCTTACGAAGGGCTTTAGCTAGCAATTTCCCCGGTTTGTTGCCCCATTGGTAGTATCTGCTTCGGCACTTCCTATAAGAAAATTTAACCCTGTCAGAGAGCAATTTATTCAAATCAGCCCGGGCGATCTCAAGATCAGAATAGTGCTGGGGAGTTTGGGAATTTTTATGGAGGAGTTCTAGAGATTTTATCTTAGATAGTAAGTCATCCCGGAGTTTTCCCCTCTGTTTTTTACGAACTGAACCCAGTTGGATACACCCCCCCCTCAGGACGCATTTATGTGCCTCCCATACAGAGATTTTAGAAATATCTTCCATGTCGTTAGTGCTAATATAGGAATCTAAGGCCGATTCAAGTTGCGAGTGACAAACTACGTCTTGCAACAAAGTATCATTAAAGCGCCATGACCATTGACGTCGCGTACAAGATGGGAGACGAATAGTAAGATTAACCGGAGCATGGTCAGACCAAACAATTTGCCCTATCGAAGAATCAGAGATCAAGTGTAAATGTCGATGACTTAGAAATAGATAGTCGATTCTGGAATATGTTGGATGGGGATATGAATAAAAAGAAAAATCTACCTCAGAAGGGTGTGTCAGTCTCCATGAGTCAATCAGCTGGTGGTCGAGCAGGGTACGTCGCATTCTCCTATACCCCTTCTCCGGCCGAAAGGCAATCTTCTTAGAGGTATCATGGAGGGGGTCGAGAGTCCAATTTAAATCACCTCCCATCACCACTACCCCCTCAAGGAGAGGTTCAGCAGTTTCCAAAACTGAAGCCAAAAAAGAAGGCTGCTTAGAGTTGGGAGCGTAGACATTCAAAAAGGAAAAACGTTGGCCATGAATATCACATTTAACCAGCAGCCCCCTACCTTCAATCAGTCTATGGGAGGAAACGGGTAGGTGACGGGCCAAAAGAATGGCTACACCCAACGTCTTTCCGGAAGGATTGTTAGCCATAAAAACATGGGGGTAATAGTGACATTTAAGCGGCGGGACGTTGCCAATCCTAAAGTGTGTTTCTTGAAGAAGGGCAACGTCCACCCTCTCGTCTCTAAGCCATTTGAGGAGTTTGGATCTCTTTTCAGGAATATTCAGGCCTTTTACGTTAAGGGTAGTTACACGTAGAACATCTGGACCCATTGTGACTGAGGCTGTACCAAATTAGCAATAAACATTTCTACCACAGAAATATAGAGGGGGGAAAGAAGAGCATTAGGAAAGGACAGTAGTTTAGAAAGGAAACCATGAAAAGTAGAAGAAGAAATTGCAATGTGGAAAGATACACTGCAAAATGCATTAATAATAAACTTCGTGAATAACAATATGAAAAAGAGAACTGCTGCAAAGGGGATGGAAGCGGGAACCCGCCGTCTCCCAACCCAGGAGGATAAGGGATGCAGCATAGTGGGGTCTCACGGGGGGCCAGGGACGGCGACCACCCACGGTTCAAAAATGTACTCTATGAAAAAATTTACCTAGGAATAATAACGAGTATCATATAAAACACATAACTGAGAAAGCTAAATATTGCGAAGAAACGTAATCAAAAGCATATAAGATGCAGCCTGAATACATTTCCACCACAACGCAACAATTATAGCTAGAAACCACCTAACTGAAGGAACCTTAACATAGCAGATCACATATTTTAGAAGCATGGAGTAGCACGTAAATAAAGAACAACATATGTGTCTGTAGATACAGGAACTATCACATCAATACGGGTAAAAGGTCCCAATCATGGAGGCTTTGAAGATTGTGAGCTTGTAGGAGGGGTCCCTCGTCCTCGCGGGGATCGCACTTGTTGCCACACGTCATCAGGAGGAGTCACGGTTGGAATAATAGGCTAGTGATGGTAAGAGTCCCAATCAGGCAACAGGATTGGTGGGATGCCTAGAGTCGTGAGAAAGGCCGGTAGATCAGGTGGTTTGGAGAGCACCGCTACCTTACCATTATGGGAAACCTGAAGAGAGAAAGGGAAACCCCATCTATATTTCAGTTCGAGTTTCCGAAGGGAATCAGTAAGGGGTTTCAAGGCTCTGCGTTGTTGTAGGGTTGACCACGCCAGGTCAAGGAACAATTGAACCTTATCGCCTTGGAAATCTATGTTATCTAGTTGACGGGCCTTTCTCAGTATCTCCTCCTTTTGAGCATAGTAATGGAGCCTACAGATCACATCCCTTGGCCTGTCCGATGGTATGCCTCAAGGCAGGAGAGCACGATGCGCTCTATCGAACATAATGTCTCCATTCGGATCCAAGTCAATAAGCTCTCCAAATATCGTTGTTAGTACATTCGTCAGATCAGCCTGTTGGACACTTTCCGGGAGTCCCCTGACCCGGATATTATTCCGCCTCCCACGGTTATCCATATCTTCAACACGGGATTTAAGGAAGGCAATATCACTCCTCTGATGGGAAATCACCTCCTGAAAACCAGTTAAAGAAGCTAAGCTAGATGTCTCATGTCGTTCCAAGACGTCGACGCGGGTCGCTATCTGCGACATGTCTTGTTGCAACGCAGTCACCTCTCGTTTGATGGTAGACAGTAAGCAGGTCTCTAATGCCGAGAAATCCTGCTTCGTAGGAAGTGATTTAACACGGGAAAGTATCTCGCTGATATCAGTTGTCAAAGAGGCGGACAATGGCGGTTGTGGGGTCTGAGGAGCCGACATGTCTTCCACCGGCGTACCAAAAATTGGGGAGTCAGGGACAGCTAGAGCGGAGGCCGGACCTGTTATGGGTGCCGTCAAGAACTGACGTAGATCTGAGGAACGGCGGGCCGCAGAGTTTGGAGTCTCGTCTGGCTTGGTCTTCGCCTTATTTTTCTTTGTGCCTCTCACCATGAGATTGATTTATAAAGAAAGGTGGTATAATGTGTCACATTTACATATCCCAGGTAGCATAAAAATACGCGGATCGTCACCGTGCAGTAGCCCCCCACGTGGCCCTAAGGAAACATAAGGCCAGCAGCATCATCTTTCAAGCAACTACCGGAGGTCTTCACATGATTATGCGTGGAGCTGCGGTTTGTGTCTGCAGCGAACTTCAGAGGAAAGATGCAGGATATATCAGCAAAATGGCCGACTCCAGCCGGAGGCAGCCGTAAATATGTTGTGATAAGGGAGTAGGTATATCAGCAGTTGTGCAGGGGCCGTACCCCGTTCTCCAGTTGAATCGCGCTGTTACAGGCCGTCTGGCCGACAATAAATAGTCCAGGAGTCGGGGAGGTGACTGGCTGCACCAGGAGCCGGCTTAAATATTGCAGCCCCGCATATGCGCTTGGTATAAGGGAGCCCGTAGGCCACTCGGGGCAGCGGAGGCCAGCAGCTACACGGGGGCTCCAGGGTGTGAGGGCAACAATAAAGCGGTGCCTTACGAGGGTGAGTTTTCAAAAGAAGCGGAGCCGACACACTGACTCCCTGCCTGGGAGCGCAGCTCCGTGATGTCCACTTGATCCGTCGCCGGAGGTCCGCGGGCGGCGTGTCACGATGCAGCGAGTGTGGGCCCAAGCTCCGAGCCCGGAGTGAGGCCTCCTTCTTCCCGAACGGCCGCCGGGCGCCGCTCAGCTCCGGCTCACTTCCGACGGCTCCGGCTGGCCGGGGCCAGAGCGCGGCCGCAGGTCTTCAGAAGCCACCGCAGGCAGCACTCAGCGGTCGTTCCGTCACCAGAAGGTAGTGGGGGGATCCGCGGCGCCGCTCCACTGATCCTGGAAGGCCCTCCGGTCCAGGGGATAAATTGAGGTCCCGGTCTGGGAAGCGCCCGCAGGCCGTAATCCGCGGGAGCTCCAAAAGGTGCTCCCCGATTCCGCGGCTCTTGCAGGGGCACTTCAGGAGGGTCGGAAGGGACCTGGAATCTACTTAGCTGGAAACAGGGGCAGTAAAGGACTATAAAACTGAGTTTATAAGTCTTCCAGCAGCAGGAGCCCATGCGATGCACGTCTGCTGCCTTCAGCATCCAGGCCACGCCCCCGAATTGCTGACATTTTTAATGCATGTACAGTGCCGAATTCTCACCTCAGCAAGCACAACATTATGTGAGTTCAGTGACACGAGTCCTCTCTCCGAATTACTGATCCAACTCTTCAGATGTATTGCTTGCTAGACCTATGGGGGGGGGAGGGGGAGAACTATTTCCTTATACTGTAAGGTTCTCTATACTTCATTAGATCATTAAGTTATTACTATGGGACTCTCCTCATGGAGAGAGAAATTTCCTCACATTACTATGGGCAAATTGTTATGGTCATTGTGTTATTCTCAATCCATACTCTCTTTGAGCATGTATAGAGAAATGTTTTATAATATTTACCATAATGGATATCTTTCCCCCCACCGCAGGTTCATGATGCGATTGTCTGACACAGATAGCTGCTCTAAATGTAGGGCGTCCAATGCCACTTTTGTCCATTGCATGTGGGATTGTCCCTTAATATGGCAATTTTGGTTAATTGATTTACTTCTACTTATCTAGTGAGTTACCTTCCACTATCAGCGGAATGGGCAATATTGGGTATTATAGCTCCAGATACCCAAGCACAGGGCAAGAGTAAAACATTGTTACTTATAATTACAGCGATTGCACGCAAAAACATACAACCTCCATCTCTCTCCCTATTTAGGATCAAGTTATATTATGCCTTTCACAGGCTATGTTTTTCCATATCTCCCCTCAGGATGTTGAATACCTTACGTATTATTACAATCTCAAGTGGCAATGTAAAAAAATATAACATTTTGGGATCTTTCCTGACATCACTCTATGACCTGTTATGGGTTGGGTTTGGGAAACCGTCAGATGAGACGCCGCAGTCTAAATACCGACCCCGGCATCCCAACAGGGGCTCCATAGTAAACCAACCCTGATCCAAACCATTCCCCTAACCATTCTTATCTGCAACATAACCCTCCCCCTCCCCTCCCCTCCCACAGCCTAACCCTAACCCTCCCTCCCCACAGCCTAAACCTAAACCTGCCTCTGCAGCCTAAACCGAACCTTCCACCCGCAGCCTAAACCTCCCCGGCACACTTACGTTCAGGATCCCTTCTGTCAGATTCAGATGCCGGCATTCCGACAGATGTCAGGATTCCGGCGCCGGCATCCTGACTGCCGGGAACGCGAACACCGCATGGTGACTACATCCCCCTTTTATACCAGGAAAATTTCCAAACCTTTTTTTGCCTTTCAGATGGTCCTAACTTCTTTAAAATGGTAATCAAAATAAACATATCTTTTTTAAACACTACCGGATGCAGTTCCTCTCTTCCTTCTATATAAAGTCCAACAATCTGCTGTCCATTTCATTAGGAGCAGCAGACCCACTAGTCTATCCTGACATTCTTAAAAAAATCTCCAGAGGGGAGGGGGGGGGGGGTAGAGTACTGCTTGATATTAAATTATAATTCCTTGCAGTACACTTTTCCCAGATTGCCTCTTCATGCTTCCCTTCAGGGACGGCTTCCTGGCTGGATATTGAATAAAACTGTATCCCAAAACTGTGTCCCAAACCCTTAGATTCATTCTGAAACAGTGAAATCTTTACTCTGTAAAATTACATACTGTATTACGTCCCAAGGGATAATTCAGATCTGATCGCTGGGCTGCGTTTTTTGCTGTCCTGCGATCAGATAGTCGCCACCTACAGGGGGAGTGTATTCCTATGTGTTAGAAGAGCTGCTAAAAATCAGTTTGTGCAGTCTCTGCGCAGCCCAGGACTTACTCTTCCAGTGCAATTGAATCCTGCTGATCGGGGCCGGAGATAATGCCAGACACCCTCCCTCAAAACGCTTGGACATGCCGGAGTTTTTCCGGACATTCCCTGTAAACGGTCAGTTGCCACCCATAAATGGCCTCTTCATGTTAATCACCTTGCGTACGATCGTGCAAATGGATTCTTCGCACCATCCCGTCACTGACCGGCAATGCCATTTGTAACTGTCCCATGTGCCTGTGCATTGCAGTGCATACGTATGTGCAGTTTGGACGTGAACGCCTGCTGTTCGAAAACGCACAGCAGCGATCAGATCTGAATTACCCACCCCCCTCCCGTCCTCCGGCTTACTCTCAATTGGAATAACCCTAGTTTCATGCCGGGACTGACCCTGAGTCATGTGAGGCACTAAGTGAATCCACCACTGTTTTTTGTAAACAAGGCCACTGGTTACCTCTCTCAGACCTCTAGTTACAATCCCCTGCACACACTCTCAGTCCATTAGAATACTTCCAAATAAGACACTTCCTGAACTTCCTCCTCCAAACCCTGTTCTTTTGTGAACTTACTCCATTCAAACAACTATTTGCGATATCATGCCCAAAGGCATGATATCTCAAGTTTATGGTATCCTCCTTGATGCTGCTCTTCCTGATCAAAGCTATCAGGCTGTTGATGAGGCCTAGGAAGTAATGAGATTGAACACAGGGAAAAGCTCCATTTCCACCTGACTCAAGAACATCCTATGAGTTTTATTATCAATGGTATTATACTGACACAAAGGCTTCCTTTTGCCTCGCCCACTTTCTGTTGAAACTGCAGCCTCCGGGGTAATTGCCCCTATTGGATTTCAGTTAATTGCCTTCTTGAGACCCCAATACTGAAAGAGCCTTGGCTGATTTCTTTTATGTAACCCTCCCCAAGACCTCAGCAAAAAGCTGGGATCCTACATTCTACTTACTGCAAAAGTCCCTGGCAAACTTGCAGCTATGGTGAAAAACATCTATTAGTTGCATGACAGGGATCACTTGTTTGCCCAGTTTGGGCTCCCTAGCTCTCTCTTGGTGGTGCCTCCTCAGCCCTACTCTCTGACCCTTCTTTAAATTACAGCCTGACCCATGCACATTGCGATGTTGAAGGTTTGTTCCACTACCGGCTCTAACTATGACACCATCTACCAATGAATTACCTCCTTCTGTGCTTAGCATTCTCTTTCTGCATCTATGTCAATATGTTTCTACTTCTTGCTAGTCCTGTTTCCCTCCTGCCACCTTTCATGCCATAGAATATGTGTAAGAATACTGTACATGTTCTGGATGCTGGTTTTCTATTTTTTGTATTAATTCCTGTACGATTGTGACCGGACGGTCCCGTACGAAAGACCTCACCGCGTTCGCGTCCCGTCCCCAGTATACAGATTGGAAGTTTAGGTCACACGGGACCTGACCACATAGGGGATTTCCCGCTTACCGTCAGTAACCGCCTGTTACTGACTCCACCCACTGCGCTGTGGGTGGGTTTATGCTGCCACCACCAAACTCTAACCTAACCTGCCGTGGCGTTTGGAACCATGGTTCTGCTGTGTATGTGCCGACACGCTGCCTTACCACAACTGTGTGGTATTGACGAATCCCCACTAGTCCTCCACCGGTAGCTGGCGGAAGGCGGAACTTGAAGACGTTGGGGTGCTTCCTGGACAGCCGGAGAACGGGGCTATGTTTTGCATAGGCCTGCAGGTAACAAGATGAAGCGTCGTCTTTAGGCAGAAGATCTTTATTTGCCCAAATACAGCCTTCAAAAAGGCTGAGCAGTACAGCAAGATGTTACAGCAGAATCAAAATGGTATAATACCCGTTTCATGGGGCAATTGCCCTCAGTTTATCCTACTCCAATACACAATACCTCAGGGGGTAAGTCCGCCCTGTGGTTTACAACCAATCAATGTTTACCCATGGGCTGTGCATGCCTTGGTCACATGTACAGCTACCATTGTCCGCTATGGACAGTGGGGAGTGGTCACTATCCTTTGACTGTCCCATCCTGGAGGATCAGGATACGCCCGGTGCCATTCAGTCTAGGTTGGGGGAAGTTTTCCCACCTAAAACTGACTTCCAGAAACCTGCCCGGGACCTAGCCCACTGTCTGCAGCCTGGATTCGGGCTCCAGAGCAGGGCAGCCTAGATCCCCGGTCAGGGTTTCCTGGCCAGTACGGGTGATCTCCATGGAGCTCCGGAAAACCACTCAGCTTGTTTCAAAGCTGAGCTTCTCCTCTCTCTCTTCCAATGCCACTTTCAAGTGTGAGGCTGGAAGGGAAAGCATTCCGTTTTTGGGGAAAAGGTCTGGGAGAATCCATCAGCCATGGATCCCCCCTCCTGGGACACACAACCAAGTAAGTGCTATTTACCTTTAAATACATTTAAAATACACTGTACATTCCCCTCTAAATATACACTGAGCCTGTGCCCTGCACAGGCTCCACATACTCAGGCGCTGCAGTGCCTCATAACACACTATATTTTTATAAATGAATAAAACAATGTTTTTTTGTTTTAAATACTGTGCCCAGCGCTGGGCTCCCCTAGCCCAGCAGCCTGGCTGCTAGGGCTCTCTCAGCCCTCCAGCCTACCTGTAATGCCTGCCACTGGGGTACAGGGAGCTGGCTCTCCCTGTCCCCCCAGTGAGGCACTCACTCACTGGCCTCGCCGCAGCCCACTGGAGGTGATCTGGGCTGCGGCGCACCCCCCTTATGCAGCCTGGCAGCCCGGGACGCTCGTCCTGGCCGCCGGGCTCTGTCTCTGTATGGAGCGCTGAGGCGCCGGGAGCGTAGCTCCCGGTCCCCAGTGTCCAGTGCCCTACATACATCCCCGCCGCTAGGGAGCCGGCTAGCCCGGTCCCCCTGAGCGGTGCACTCTGGTGCCCTCGCCACGCAGGGAGCCGGCTAGCCCGCTGCCGCGAGCGGAGCTCCCGGCTCACACAGATTGCTGCAGCTACCAATAAATCCTTTTCTCGTAGTCCATAAGGGATATTGGGGACACATTAGTACGATGGGGGTATAGACGGGGTCCAAAGGAGCCAGTGCACTTTAAATTTCTTACTCTCTGGTTCGCGAGCAATAGGAGCGAAGTTTCTTGTTGAGGCAAGATGCCATCAAGTCGATCTGGGGGCAACCCCACTAGTCGATGATCAGCTGAAACACGTGAGGATGTAGGCCCCACTCCCCTGGGTGGAGATCGTGGCGACTCAAGAAGTCCGCTTCCCAGGTGTCTACTCCTGGAATGAAGATTGCGGACAGTGCCATTGCATTTCTTTCCACCCATAGTAGTATTCTTAATTTGTCTCTCATGCAGGCCCTGCTTTTTGTCCCTCCTTGTCGATTGACGTACGCCACAGCTGTGGCGTTGTCCGACTGTACCTGGATTGCTTGATCCTGGAGCAGAAGGGAGGTCTGAATCAGGCATTGTAGATAGCCTGAAGTTCCATAATGCTGATCGGAAGTAGGGCCTCTTGGGCAGACCACCTTCCTTGCACCTGCATACTTTGGGTGACAGCTCCCCATCCTTGCAGACTCGCATCGGTCGTGAGGAGAATCCAATCCTGAATTCCAAGCATCGACCTTCTTAGAGATTGGAAGACTGCAGCTACCACAGGAGTGAAATCCTGTCCCAGGGTGACAGTTGAATCATCCGGTGCATCTGAAGATGGGAACCGGACCACTTGTTCAGGATGTCCAATTGAAAGGGTCTGGCATGGAACTGTCCATACTGAATGGCCTCGTACGAGGCTACCATCTTTTCCCAATAATCTTATGCAAAGATGAATGGAAACCATGCATACCATTTCCTGGAGAGTTCTCACTTTGTCCTCTGGGAGGAACACGTTCTGTGCTACAGTATCCAGTAGCATTCCCAGAAACAGGAGCCGCTGAGATGGCTCCAGGTGGGACTTCTGTAGATTGAGGATCCACCCGTGGTGTGACAGAAGGTGTATAGTGCGATCTATATGGAGCAGTAGGAGCTCCCTGGAACTCGCCTTTATCAGACAGGCCAAACGATAACACCTGGAACTGGTAGTGATCATTCAGCAGGGCGAATCTCAGATAGGCCTGATGGGGAGGCCAAATTTGGATATGAAGGTAGGCGTCCTTGATATCCAGGGACAATAGGAATTCCTGGCGTTCCAGGCCTGCGATCACTGCTCTCAAAGATTCCATCTTGAATTTTAAAACCTTTAGGTAAGGATTCAAGGACTTCAGGTTCAAAATCGGCCTCACAGACCTGTCTGGTTTTGGCACAACGAACAGACTGGAGTAGTAACATTTTCCTTGCTGTTGCAGGGGAACTGGAACAATGACTTGGGACCGGAACAACTTTGTGATGGCCTATAGTAGCATAACACGCATATTTTCCAAAGCTTGTAAGCTTGATTTGCAAATTCGTTGGGTAGGGGTACCATTGAACTCCAGCTTGTAAACCCGAGAAATAAGGTCCCTTACCCAGGCATCCTGGCAGGAGCTTTCCCACATGTGGCTGACGCCGGGCTCCCACCTCAAGATCCCTCCGGGATGGGTGGGCACCGTCATGCTGAGGTCTTTGCAGAAGCTGAACTGGTGCTTTGTTCTTGAGAGCCGGCAATGGCTGGTTTCTTAGGTTTACCACTGGTGCCTCTAGCTGCATTTGATGCACATCTGGCCCTAGATCGAAATCTGGTGGACCGAAAGGACTGGGTAGACGCTCCCGGGTAGGTACGTCTAGCAGGCGGAGCCCCCGAAGGAAGAAACACGGATTTGCCAGCAGTAGCTTTGGAGATCCATGCGTCCAATTTGCCTCCGAAAAGCCATTCACCTGTAAAGGGAAGAGATTCCACATTGCGTTTGGAGCTAGCATCTGTAATCCACTGATGTAACCATATGGCTCTGCGTGCTGACGCAGCCATAGCAGTAGTCACATAGTAACATAGTATCTAAGGTTGAAAAAAGACAATTGTCCATCGAGTTCAACCTATTTGTGGTCTCCTATGCAAGATTATTTGGTCTAAAATTTTGACTGATGCTGATGTCTGCCATTGCATTTTATCCCTCTTTTTATAGTAACTATAGTGCGTGACTATGCACCATAACCCTGGATATCCTTAGCCAACAGGACTTTATCTAACCCATTCTTAAAGGTGTTGATTGAGTCTGCCATTACAACACCCTCAGGCAGGGAATTCCAAACACGTATTGGCCTTACCGTGAAAAAGCCTTTACGCCGTATTGTGCGGCATCTCCTCTCCTCTAACCTGAGCAAGTGTCCACGAGTTCTCTGTATTGATCTAACCAAAAACAGGTCCTGCGCAAGATCTGTGTATTGTCCCCTTATATATTTGTAGATGTTGATCATGTCCTCTCTTAGTCTCCTCTTTTCCAGTGTAAACATGTCTAGTCTTGCAAGCCTTTCCTCGTATTCCAGCGTCTCCATACCCTTAATTAGTATGGTCGCCCGCCTCTGAACCTTTTCTAGCTCCATGATATCCTTTTTGTAGTATGGTGCCCAGAATTGTACACAGTATTCAAGGTGTGGCCTCACTAGTGATTTATATAACGGGAGTATAACACTCTCGTCCCTTGCATCTATTCCCCGTTTTATGCATGCTAATATCTTAAAAGTCTTCTTTGCTGCACTCCTACTTTGGGTACTGCTGCTTAGTTTGCTATCTATGAGAACACCCAAGTCTTTTTCCAGTACAGAATCCCCTAATTTTACCCCATTTAGTATGTAGGTGTTATTTTTGTTCTTGTTACCACAGTGCATTACCTTACACTTGTCTGTATTGAAGCGCATTCTCCATTTCGCTGCCCATGCTTCTAAGTTAACTAAGTCGTTCTGAAGCGACTCAGCAGCCTCCTCCGTATTTATAGCCTTACACAATTTGGTATCATCTGCAAAAATTGACACCATGCTTTCTAGACCTTCTGTTAGGTCGTTAATGAAAATATTGAACAATAGCGGTCCTAATACTGAGCCTTGTGGCACACCACTTAGCACTTCAGTCCAATTTGAAAAAACAGGATTTTAATACCTACCGGTAAATCCTTTTCTCCTAGTCCGTAGAGGATGCTGGGGTCCACTTCAGTACCATGGGGTATAGACGGTTCCGCAGGAGCCATGGGCACTTTAAGACTTTTCCAGAGTGTGAACTGGCTCCTCCCTCTATGCCCCTCCTCCAGACCTCAGTATAGGAACTGTGCCCAGAGAGACGGACATTTCGAGGAAAGGATTTTCTTTAAAGTTAACGGTGGACAGGTGACGGGGCGTGGCCACGGCGGCAAGCGGGTAGGCAGCGGGACACAGGAGCTCCCCGGATCATTAAACCTTACCCCCTCCTTGGCCCTTCCTGGAGCTGCATTTCAGGTGCTGCAGCCTCCTGTCTCCCTTGGGCAGCGGCGGGCGCCCTCTGTTCCCTCCTGTCTGCGTCTCCTGGCCGCGCCGGTTGCCTCCCGAGATTCAGGCCTAGGCCGCCTGTGCATCCCCGGCCTCGATTTCGCGGCAATCTGCCGCGGGCGCGTGCAGGCACGAAGATTGGCGCTGAGTGTAGCCTGGAGTGTGAGCGTCCCCCTGTACCCCCTGGAGGTGTATACCTGGCTGCTCCTGGTCCCTGACACTGGGTCTCAATATCTCTGCAGGAGGAGGGGAGAAGCTGTGGGCCCGGCGGCCATCTTGGAAGCAGCTCTCCCTGTAAATCTCCAAAACACTGCACTCTGGCTCTGAAGAGGCTGTGGGGCTGGATGACGTGACCCTGGGCATACTGTCCTACTCTCCTATATTTTTGCCCTTATCAAGTATTTATCCTTGGGCCCCCCTGGTCCCCTCCCTCAACTATTATTATTGCTATTTGAATACACTGCCACCCACTGTCCATTATTTATACACCTGGGTCCTCCTGGCTCACCTCTCCTGTTTACCACCGGCTGCTTTGGGGCACATTTGATACTACACCACTTGCTCCCTGCTCGGCCCTCTGACACTGAATATTTGGGACCTGCGTGCCGACTGAGCCCAATTGGATCCGTGTTGTACCTGGCAGGTGGTTTCAGCTTTGCTAATATGGTGAAAGACCATCAACGTGCGGCTGCGGCCAAGTTTGAGAAGTTTGCCCGCCAGTCTACCACCCAGCCGGCGCAGTCATCTCCTAAATCGTCCCCTCCTCCCCGCCCTGATCCCCTGGCTGGGGCTGATTCGGACGTGGCTATGCAGCCCTCTGCTCCATCCATTCAGCAGGTACTGGAGGCTATAGCGGCTAGCGAACAACGATTGTCGGACAAAATGGAGAGGGTGCAGTGCGATCTTTCTTTATTACGTCAGGATGTACAACGTATCCGTGAGAGAGTGGGTGAGGCCGAGACGCGGGTTTCTAATCTGGAGGATCTCTGCGGCCCCCTGAAGCAATCCATGTCAGCAGTCTCTCAGCAAGTCTCAACAATGCAAACCAAGCTTCTAGATATGGAGGGGCGCCTTCGTAGAAACAACGTGCGGTTTGTGGGCCTGCCAGAAAGGGAAGAGGGGGCACATCCAGAGGATTTCTTGGAGGCATGGCTCAAGGAGGCGTATGGTGCAGAATCCTTCACCTCCCAGTTTGCGGAGGAGCGGGCCCACAGAGTGCCTTTCCGACCTTTACCTCCTGGCGCCCCACCACGAACTTTTATTGCCAAGTTTTTGCATTATAAAGACCGGGACTCTGTGTTACGCCTGGGCCGAACGAAGGGCCCCCTGCTTCGGAACGGTGTCCGGGTGTCGGCATTTCCAGACTTTGCGGCGGACGTCCAGAAAGACCAGGCCCAGTTCCTGCCTATCAAGCGGCGTCTTCGTGACTTGAATCTTCCCTACTCGATGTTGTTCCCCTCCAGATTGCGTGTGGTGGCAGATGGGGAAACCAAGTTTTTCAGTTCTCCACGGGAGGCGGCGGCCTGGCTGGACAGATACACTCCAGGCGCCCGTCAACTGGCTCCGGACTGGTATCCTGTTCTCCTCCCTGTATGGGCCTACAACATGCAAGTATATGTCCGGGGAGCACCCCATTGCTTTGTTGGTTCTGGACTTTGTTGCGTAGTGTTATATACACTTAGGGTTTCTTTTTTGCACTGGGACTTTAGGTCTTTATGCTACGCATTAGTGCGCCGTAGGCACTTGGATCTCCAGGGTTGGGTTTGGTTAGGGATATGTGTATGCCACTGTTTGGGAAGGTATACGGGGAGGGGGGTTCGTATTTGGGTATTGTTTGTTTTTATGCGAGTTCTGTTTTTCTTTCTTTAGCTTATTGTTTTCTATATTTCTGTTTTTTTCAATGTGAGGTGCTGATGTGTTGTTCCGGCCGGCTTGGCTCGTGGCCCGGGGTCTGCGGACGGCAAGGTCTATGGGATAACGCTATATATGGGCGGGCGGGGGCGCAGACAGATTTGTATATGGGGTCCTTTATCCACTCTGCGAGGTATATATGTGATGTGTCCCGGATGGCCATGCGGACATCATGCCTGCCTTAAAGTTTTTGGCCTGGAATGTCCGGGATATCAACAATAAAGTAAAGCGATCCCTGGTACTTAGAATGATTAAGAAATACGACCCGGACATTGTCTGTTTGAGTGAGACTCATTTAGAGGGAAATAGACTGATGTCGCTCCGCAGGCCTTGGGTGGGATGGGCATATCATTCCTCTCACTCCTCCTTTTCCCGGGGGGTGTCAGTCATGATAAAAGGGACTGTCCAGTTTGAATTGCTTACGGTAAATACTGACCCTAATGGCAGGTTTGTGTTTCTGGAATGCAAATTGAATTCCCGTAATTTTTTTCTGCTATCAGTTTATATTCCTCCACCTTTCTCATATGATGTATTGCAGAAAGCCACCTCATTTATTGCCTCTTCTCCCCATACCCCTGTTATTTGCTTGGGGGACTTTAATAACGTGATGGACGTCTCCCTGGATAGGTGGAAATCCCCTTTGGCTCCTGGGGTAGGGGGTACCCCGTCTAAATTTGCAGACTTTCCGAGTAATGTGCAGTGGGAGGATGCATGGAGGGTTCGGCATCCTACACTTAGGTAGTTCTCGTGCTTCTCCGGCACGCATGGCTTATTTTCCAAAATCGACCTGGCCCTGGTCTCGCCTGAGCTCCTGCCCAGAATTTTAATGTTCACTATGAGGCGCGGGGGGGTGTCTGACCACTCACCACTGATGATGTCCCTGGAGGTGGAGTGCCAGAGGGGACAGTCGTATTGGAAGTTACATCCATCCTGGTTAGCTCAGTTGGGCGACTGTCCGGACATGACTAAGTGGGAGGGTTTTTTTGCGGATAATGTGGGTTCGGCCCCGGCTTCTGTCATCTGGGACTCATTTAAAGCATTTTTACGTGGTACACTGATTGGTAAAATTGCTGCGCACAAATTATCAGGCAGGGAGAAGGAGAGGGCACTTGAATCAGAGTTTAGGGACCTCGAGATACGTTATTTGGTGGAGGGCACCTCTGCACTAAAGTCTCAGTGGTTGACAGCTCAGGCGGCATGGCTGGCTCACCTCTCAGACAAAACCGCACGCTCCCTCTTGTTTCGAGCCACAAAGTTGTACATGCAGGCAGATAGACCGGGAAGTTTGTTGGCCCATTTAGTGCATTATGACCAGCCTGGGTCTACGGTTGTACAGATGTCTGGTCCTGATGGCTCCATTGTAGACAACACCCCAGACATTGCACGGCTGTTCCTTTCATATTACGGGGATCTGTATGAGTCTCGGCTGACGCACTCCGCGGCAGACTTAGACATATACTTGAATAATGTACCCCTCTCCAGACTCTCCTCTGAGGCTAGCAATTTCCTGGAATCACCTCTGACTTTGGAGGAGGTGACCACGGCAGTAGGTTTGTCCCCCAGTGGTAAGTCTCCGGGATGTGATGGCATCCCTGCTGAGCTGTATAAAACATATATTGAGTTCTTTGGCCCTAAGTTGCTTGATATGTTTACAGACACGTTTACTACTAATCAACTTCCTCCCTCAATGTCCGAGGCTGTTATTATAGTGTTACTGAAGCCCGGTAAGGACCCCAGACTCTTGGAGTCCTATAGGCCGATCTCCCTTATCCCCACTGATGCCAAGATCCTGGCAAAAATTCTGGCGGTTCGGCTTAACTCGGTTATTAAGTCCATAATACATCAGGATCAATCTGGCTTTATGCCAGGCATGTCCACGTCTATTAATTTGCGTAGGCTGTATACCATTCTGCAGGCTCCACATGACTTCCCCTCGGACTCGGTCGTGGTCTCATTGGACGCGGCTAAGTCGTTCGACAGCGTTGAATGGTCCTACCTGTGGGGAGTCATGAAATGCATGTAGGGGTTTGTGAGGACTGCGCTTTCACCTGGTGGTAAATAAAGAGTAGCTGCTATGGAGAGAAGTAAGGTTACCACAGACCTTATTTGTAATGTTATAGGAAAAAATGTTACTCCCAGCGCTTGCTCGATATCACACATATAGCTTGTAGGTTGTAAAATAAATTTTTGTTTTTATTCAAAATTTATACAGAAAGTCATAAATATATATTATATGGTAAAAATATATATATATGTGTTGCTTATAAATATCAGAGTTAAAAAATTTTGAAATACCGGTATGTATTGATAATATAAACACAAACAAAAACATATAAACAAGACAGAAATAAGACAAAAATAAGAAAGGACTTAGAGTTTAGTGAAAATAGAAAAGTAGAAAAGTACCAGATGAAGAGAAATTCTTAAGGATGTTTTGAAGAAAACGGGTAGACACGCTGTTAAGCGTTTTACTCTATCCAATATGTATGTGCACAGTGAGTTGCTTTTGTTTATGAAAAACAGTATGGGTGGTAATAGTCCTGGAGAATGTAACAATGTTGTTACTTAGTTTCCGTCCAAAAGGATTTTATGCAGATGGATACAGTGTATCAGTTCAAGTCTGTATCGTTACTCACAGTCTCTGAGGTCTGAAAGTGCTGCTGCGCTCGTCCAGGGGATCCTCCGTGTCCTGCTGAATGCCGCTGCTTATAGCGTGCTGGGGTGTTTGCATGCACCCGTCCGGGCGGTCTTCTGTGTTCAGCCCGGGGCTCCCCTTGGCGGCGTGTAAGCGGGCGCTGGTGTAAGGACGGAGTCCGTTGTTGTCTGCCGGCAGACTGAATGGAGCTTTTGCCGCGGGAGGACAGTGTCGGTGTCCGGACCCGTGGCCAATCAACGCGTTTCACCTGTGATCTCAGGCTTCGTCAGGATGTCCATTCATTCTGACTCCGTTCCTTTATCCTCCAGTTTGCCCTTTTCCCTGCTGTGCTAATTACATCATTTCCGCCCTTACTTGGTGTCTCTCCATATGTAATTCATCTTATATATATATATATATATATATATATGTATATACACACATATACATATATATATATATACACATGTATACACATATGTGCACACACACATGTACACACAATTTATTTTGTTCATAAAACATTTAATCCACGAAATAGAAGAAAAAAGAAAAAAGAAAAAAACCACCGCAAGTGTGCTGGAAGAAAGCATAAAATATACAACATATAATATATAACGTATAATTCTGTTAACACCTACTTAGTGTAATATATTGGGAATATGATTTTTATATCCGAATTGATTTATCAAGAATGTATTTCAAAAAAATAATAATGATAAATAAATAAATAATTAGTAATATAATAATGATGGAAATAGATGGTGAAGTTGATGCATTTATAAAAGAGGAAATATATTAATATTGTTATGCTATAATAATATGGATTAGAGTTTCTGATTAGATCAAACAGATGGAGTTTAGTGTGGATAGTTCACAGATATTGGATATGCACAATACTGAATACAAAATAGTAAAGAATAAAATTGAAAGGTAAAAAAATATATATTTGTTGAAAGGTAAAAAATATATATATAAAAATGGAAGAAGTAACGAAAAGGTAGACGGATATATGGATATATATATATTTTTTAAACATATGTATATGTATTCTAAGTTAGACAATAATGAACATGGTGAAAGATATTTAGATAAACTGGGAAATCACAATGATTGATATTAGTTAATTTATTAATTGGGTGGACATTTATGAACATATGAGTTATTTTGCAATTCTTCTGATAATAATAATAATAATAATAATAAAGCATATGTATTTTAATTGTAAAAAAGTGATAAAAATTAAATAATAAAAATATGTTGAATTAATAAAAAGCAGAAAAATAGAGAAAAAAAAATCCAGTCCCCACCTCTCCAGGGTTTTTTTTTATCAGTTTCAGGCCTATGTACTTTAATACTGATGGGTCACTTCCATGTGCTTGTTTGAAATGTTAAGAATTAGAGATAAAATTACCTGCAATACCGCAGGAGTCGTCTACCTCCTTTTTTGCCCATGCGGATTGCAATATATAGGAAAAACTACTCGAAAACTCTATATCCGCATCAATGAACATCTGAATAACATCAGAACAGAAAAAGACAACCACAGTATCCCAAAACATTTCAAACAAGCACATGGAAGTGACCCATCAGTATTAAAGTACATAGGCCTGAAACTGATAAAAAAAAAACCCTGGAGAGGTGGGGACTGGGATCAGCTTCTATTAAAGGAGGAATCGAAACTTATCTATGAACTTTCTACCTTGACACCAGAAGGTCTAAATGTAGATTTTGAACTACATCCCTTCCTGAAAACATGAAAAGTTCCATTTAATAAAGGAAATTGCTATAGCAATAACCTTTCATATCGTTCACACTAATTTTCTATTTTTCTGCTTTTTATTAATTCAACATATTTTTATTATTTAATTTTTATCACTTTTTTACAATTAAAATACATATGCTTTATTATTATTATTATTATCAGAAGAATTGCAAAATAACTCATATATGTTCATAAATGTCCACCCAATTAATAAATTAACTAATATCAATCATTGTGATTTCCCAGTTTATCTAAATATCTTTCACCATGTTCATTATTGTCTAACTTAGAATACATATACATATGTTTAAAAAATATATATATATCCATATATCCGTCTACCTTTTCGTTACTTCTTCCATTTTTATATATATATTTTTTACCTTTCAACAAATATATATTTTTTTACCTTTCAATTTTATTCTTTACTATTTTGTATTCAGTATTGTGCATATCCAATATCTGTGAACTATCCACACTAAACTCCATCTGTTTGATCTAATCAGAAACTCTAATCCATATTATTATAGCATAACAATATTAATATATTTCCTCTTTTATAAATGCATCAACTTCACCATCTATTTCCATCATTATTATATTACTAATTATTTATTTATCATTATTATTTTTTTGAAATACATTCTTGATAAATCAATTCGGATATAAAAATCATATTCCCAATATATTACACTAAGTAGGTGTTAACAGAATTATACGTTATATGTTATATGTTGTATATTTTATGCTTACTTCCAGCACACTTGCGGTGGTTTTTTTCTTTTTTCTTTTTTCTTCTATTTCGTGGATTAAATGTTTTATGAACAAAATAAATTGTGTGTACATGTGTGTGTGCACATATGTGTATACATGTGTGTATATATATATATATATATATATATATATGTATATGTGTGTATATACATATATATATATATATATATATATATAAGATGAATTACATATGGAGAGACACCAAGTAAGGGCGGAAATGATGTAATTAGCACAGCAGGGAAAAGGGCAAACTGGAGGATAAAGGAACGGAGTCAGAATGAATGGACATCCTGACGAAGCCTGAGATCACAGGTGAAACGCGTTGATTGGCCACGGGTCCGGACACCGACACTGTCCTCCCTCGGCAAAAGCTCCATTCAGTCTGCCGGCAGACAACGGACTCCGTCCTTACACCAGCGCCCGCTTACACGCCGCCAAGGGGAGCCCCGGGCTGAACACAGAAGACCGCCCGGACGGGTGCATGCAAACACCCCAGCACGCTATAAGCAGCGGCATTCAGCAGGACACGGAGGATCCCCTGGACGAGCGCAGCAGCACTTTCAGACCTCAGAGACTGTGAGTAACGATACAGACTTGAACTGATACACTGTATCCATCTGCATAAAATCCTTTTGGACGGAAACTAAGTAACAACATTGTTACATTCTCCAGGACTATTACCACCCATACTGTTTTTCATAAACAAAAGCAACTCACTGTGCACATACATATTGGATAGAGTAAAACGCTTAACAGCGTGTCTACCCGTTTTCTTCAAAACATCCTTAAGAATTTCTCTTCATCTGGTACTTTTCTATTTTCACTAAACTCTAAGTCCTTTCTTATTTTTGTCTTATTTCTGTCTTGTTTATATGTTTTTGTTTGTGTTTATATTATCAATACATACCGGTATTTCATAAAATTTTAACTCTGATATTTATAAGCAACACACATATATATATTTTTACCATATAATATATATTTATGACTTTCTGTATAAATTTTGAATAAAAACAAAAATTTATTTTACAACCTACAAGCTATATGTGTGATATCGAGCAAGCGCTGGGAGTAACATTTTTTCCTATAACATGAAATGCATGGGCTTTGGCCCTAATTTCATACATTGGATCAGACTGCTATATCAGACTCCGTGTGCCAGGATCTTGGTCAATGGTTACATCTCGTTCTCCTTTACCCTGTCTCGGGGTAATAGACAGGGATGCCCCCTCTACCCTGCCCTATTTGCTATAGCCATAGAGCCTCTGGCCTGCCTGATTAGGACACACCCGGACATTGAGGGGATCGCCACGGGCCCTAGTGTAGACAAAATTGCCCTTTATGTGGACGACCTGCTGTTGTTCCTAAATGATTATGCTATGGCTATGCCTATTTTGCTGCAGGTCATTGAGGAATTTGGCTGCTTTTCTGGTCTCCGCATCAACTGGTCCAAGTCATTTATTATGCCCGTCATTGGTCCTCCTCCACAGATTCCGAAGCTCTCACTGCCGCTATGCTGGACAGATCAGTTTAAATATCTTGGAATCCAAGTTACAAATAACCCTTCTGATTTCATACCCCTGAATCTAGACCCACTAACGCAAATGATCATACGTAAGTCGAGAGCATGGTGCAAGCTTCCACTGACAATGACTGGCAGGGTTAGTCTCATTAAAATGATAATTCTGCCCAAACTATTATATATTGTTCTACAATCCCCGGTATATATCTTCCCGGCATTCTTTAAGAAATGAAATGGTATTTTGTCATCCCTGATCTGGGCCAATAAACGGCCTAGGATAGGGCTGAATACCCTCACTAGGCTGAAAGCTGATGGAGGTCTAGCCCTGCCCCACTTCCAAATGTACTACTATGCGTCTCAGCTATCACACCTTGGCTCCTGGATACAGGGCTGGGATACCGACACTTTACAATGGCCGTTTCTCCAGTGCTACTATCCGGGCCTCTCTCCGGTGCAGGTTTTGCTGAGTGGGAATGTCTCTCAATATTCTCCCCCTATTGTCTTTCAGGCCATGAAGATCTGGCTCGCCTTGAGAAATGTACTTGGGTTTGATGGTTTGGACCCGGACACTCCCCTCTGGCACTCTACTTCTTTACCTGAGCTGGGAGCTCTTGAGGGCGGGGTGGTGTGGGTTCCATACTCCATAGTCTCCATATCCCAATTGTACAGTAATGGTACACTGAAGTCGTTTCAGCAATTAAAAGAGGAATTTGGATTACCTAATTCTTACTTTTTCAGGTTTCTGCAACTCCGGCATGCCCTGCAATCACAATTCCGGGACTCGCCCCCGGCGCTCCTTCATTTCCCCATAAAGACCTTTTTAAGCTCGCTGGGACGGGTTAAAGTGATTTCTTTTACTTACTCGTACCTATTGAAAACACTTCATACAGACCCACTTTCGGGACTCCGTGGGCGCTGGGAGGGTGATCTAGGTCCCATTGGAGAGGAGGATTGGGAGCTTGTCCTGGAGTACCCAAGTGTTGTGACTAAATCACTCCGATTTCAACAAATACAGCTCTTTATCTTGCATAGATCCTATATCACACCGGCCCGGCTGGCCAGGTTTGGGACTGGTAATATAGATATTTGCCCTAAATGCGGGGCCGCTGGGGGATCCTTTTGACACCTTGTGTGGGAGTGTACGTCCATTCAGGGGTTTTGGTCTGGTGTCGGGTCGATTCTGGAGCGCACAGGGATGCCTGGGAATGTGTTGACCCTCGAGATTTTGTGTACTGGGAATTGGGGGTCCTGCTTCGGGGTCCAAGTGGGAGGGCCTTTATGCTCGAAGTATTTGTGCCCTAGCCAAAGTGTGCATTGCACGGACATGGATGGCCCCACGTTGCTCTTCTATATCAGCATTTAAGGCCCAGGTCAATGACACTCTCCTTAAAGACCGTTATGTATACATGAAAAATAATGCCATGTCTAAATATGGGAAAATATGGTCCCCTTGGATTAACTCTGTGTATTCCTCCCCCGCCCTTGCGATATGAGAAGCACTGCACCATGGTAGCGGTGCGTCCTGGGCTTATGTAGAGTCAGGTTGTGATATTACTCACTACTATATACACCTCACATATCTTATTGTAATATTGCCTCCTGTTGTTGTTTTTTTGTTTCTTAGGGTTCTAGGAATTTATGTAGGCTACGTTAAGGTCTACTAGTTGGAGTTGTAATTGCTAAATAACGGGGGAGAAACATTAAAAATGTTTAATGTGTGATCTATACCCTGTTACAGACAATAGTTTTCTTTTTTTTTTTCTATACCGTGAGCTTGGTAACAAAATGGGAGCAATTTTACATGTGCTGTACTGTATCCTGTATATGGAGTCCATACTTGCTCTAAACTGTTGTATTGCTTATCCTGTACTACCAGATTCCTCACGTACAATGCTATGTCTGTATTGTTGATCCGTCTTCGAATAAAAAAACTCTATTTAAGAAAAAATAAATAAATAAAAAAGTTAACGGTGAGATTCACACCAGCTCACACTTCAACAATGCCGCACAACATGGCATTCAACATAACACATGCCAACGGGAATTAACTATTGCAGCAACATGCTGAAAATAATTTTAACACAACACCTGTGTAACTACAACAAACTAACCACTGCAGGATAAGTACACACTGGGCCGGCTGCCCAACATCCTCTACGGACTAGGAGAAAAGGATTTAACGGTAGGTATTAAAATTCTGTTTTCTCATACGTTCCAGAGGATGCTGGGGTTCACTTCAGTACCATGGGGTTATACCAAAGCTCCAGTACGGGTGGGAGAGTGCGGATGACCCTGCAGCACCGATTGACCAAACTTGAGGTCCTCATCGGCCAAAGTGTCAAACTTGAAAAACTTAGCAAACGTGTTTGCCCCTGACCAAGTAGCTGCTCGGCAAAGTTGTAAAGCCGAGACCCCCCGGGCAGCCGCCCAGGATGAGCCCACCTTTCTAGTAGAATGGGCATTCACCGAATTCGGTATCGGCAATCCTGAATGAGCGTGCTGAATCGTACCTCTGATCCAGCGCACAATGGTATGCTTAGAAGCAGGACACCCAATCTTGTTGGGAGCATACAGGACAAACAGAGCCTCTGTTTTCCGTATCCGAGCTGTTCTTGTGATAAAAATTTTCAAAGCTCTGACCACATCCAGAGACCTTGACGCAGCGAAGGTGTCAGTAGCCACTGGCACCACAATAGGTTGGTTTAGATGGAAAGAAGAAACCACCTTCGGAAGAAATTGCTGACGAGTTTTTAACTCAGCCCTATCTTCATGGAAGATCAAGTAAGGAATCTTTTGAGACAAGGCCCCTAATTCAGACACCCTCCTTGCGGATGCCAAGGCCAACAGCATGACCACTTTCCAAGTGAGAAACATCAACTCCATCTCCTGTAGAGGTTCAAACCAATCCGATTGAAGGAACTGCAACACCACGTTAAGATCCCATGGTGCCCCTGAAGGCACAAATGGAGGTTGGATGTGCAGAACCCCTTTCACGAACGTCTGAACTTCTGGAAGGGAGGCCAATTGTTTCTGAAAGAAAACGGACAAGGCTGAAACCTGGACCTTGATTGAACCCAGTCTTAGGCCCGCATCCACACCTGCCTGCAGAAAATGGAGAAAAGTCCTAACAAACTCTTCCGTAGAAGCCTTCTTGGATTCACACCAAGAAACATATTTTCTCCAAATATGGTGGTAATGTTTAGACGTTACTCCTTTCTTGGCCTGAATCAAAGTGGGAATGACTTCTTTGGGAATACCCTTTCAGGTTAGGATCCGGCGCTCAACAGCCATGCTGTCAAACGTAGCCGCGGTCAGTCTTGATACACGCACGGCCCCTGCTGCAGCAGGTCCTCGCGAAGAGGAAGAGGCCGAGGATCTTCTATGAGCAACTCCTGAAGATCTGGATACCAAGCTCTCCTTGGCCAGTCTGGGACAATGAGGATCGCTCGAACCCTTGTTCTTCTTATGATCTTGAGCACTTTTGGTATTAGTGGAAGTGGAGGAAAGACATACACCGACCGAAACACCCACTGGGTCACCAGTGCATCCACTGCTATTGCTTGAGGGTCTCTCGACCTGGAACAATATCTCTGAAGCTTCTTGTTGAGACGAGATGCCATCATATCTACTTGAGGAACTCCCCAAAGAACTGACACCTCTGCGAAGACTTCTTGGTGGAGGCCCCATTCTCCTGGATGGAGATCGTGTCTGCTGAAAAAGTCTGCTTCCCAGTTGTCCACTCCCGGAATGAAAATTGCTGACAGAGCTCTTGCATGTCTTCCTGCCCAGAGGAGGATCTTTGCCACCTCTGCCATCGCCGCTCTGCTTTTCGTGCCGCCCTGACTGTTTATGTACGCGACTGCTGTTACATTGTCCGACTGGATCTGTATGGGTTGATCTTGAAGAAGATGCCCCGCTTGTAGAGGGCCATTGTAAATGGCTCTCAACTCCAGAACGTTTATGTGAAGAAAGGTTTCCTGACTTGACCATCTTCCTTGGAAGCTTTCTCACTGTGTGACTGCACCCCAGCCTCGGAGACTTGCATCCGTGGTTACTAGGACCCAGTCCTGAATCCCGAACCTGCGTCCCTCTAGTAGGTGAGAACTGTGTAGCCACCACAGGAGCGAAATTCTGGCTTTGGATGACAGGATTATCTTCCGGTGCATGTGTAGGTGGGATCCGGACCACTTGTCCAACAGGTCCCACTGGAATACTCTGGCATGGAATCGGCCAAACTGTATGGCCTCGTAGGCCGCTACCATTTTCTCAACAACCGAATGCATTGATGAATCGACACACTTTTTTGTTTCTAAATTTGTTTGACCATTCTCTGGATTTCCAGAGCCTTTTCTACTGAAAGAAATACCCTCTGTATTTCTGTGTCCAGTAT
The DNA here is from genome assembly GCF_028390025.1 of Pseudophryne corroboree. Classification (NCBI taxonomy): domain Eukaryota; kingdom Metazoa; phylum Chordata; class Amphibia; order Anura; family Myobatrachidae; genus Pseudophryne; species Pseudophryne corroboree. Next base: position 615,049,908 of record NC_086447.1, read on the forward strand.
CATCCCCAAAAAGGACAATCTTGTCGTCGGTTTCAACTGTGACTTTTGAAAATTTATGATCCAACCGTGTTGTTGAAGTACTGTCAGGGAGAGTGCAATGTTCTGCACCAACTTTTCCCTGGACCTCGCTTTTATCAGGAGCTCGTCCAGGTAAGGAATTATATTGACTCCTTTCTGTCGAAGGGGGACCATCATCTCCGCCATCACCTTGTTGAACACCCTCAGTGCCGTGGAGAATCCAAACGGCAACGTCTAAAATTGGTAATGACACTCCTGTATCGCGAATCTCAGATAAGCTTGATGTGGAGGATAAATGGGAACATGTAAGTAGGCATCCTTTATGTCCACTGACACCATGAAATCCCCTTCCCCCAGACTGGAAATCACTGCCCTCAGAGATTCCATCTTGAACTTGCACCTTTGCAGGTAGAGATTCAAATTTTTCAGGTTTAGAATCGGTCTGACCGAGCCGTCCGGCTTTGGAACTACAAAGAGGCTTGAATAAAACCCTTCCCCTTGCTGTGACAAGGGAACCAGGACAATGACTTCATCCTGACTAAATTTTTGTAATGCTGCAGCTACTACTTCCCTGTCTGGGAGAGAAGCTGGTAAGGCCGATTTGAAAAAAATAGGCATGGGGGAACATCTTGAAACTCCAGTTTGTACCCGTGAGACACAGTTTGTAAGATCCACGGGTCCATGCCAGATTGAACCCAGAACTGACTGAAAAGTTTCAGACATGCCCCCACCTGAGCGGACTCCCGCAAGGGAGCCCCAGCATCATGCTGAAGATTTGGCAGAAGCAGGAGTTGATTTCTGCTCCTGTGATCCTGGAGACACTGCAGACTTTTTTCCTTTTCCCCTTCCTCTACCCGCAAAGAAAGGGGAACCTTTTCCCTTTTTGTATTTATTGGGCCGAAAGGACTGCATCTGAGAGTGATGTGTCTATTTCGCAGGAGCATAAGGCAAGAATGTCGACTTACCTGCAGTAGCCGCAGAAACTAAAGCATCCAGCCCATCTCCAAACAAGGCCTCACCTTTATACGGGAGAGCCTCCATATTCCTTTTGGAATCTGCGTCAGCATTCCATTGGCGAATCCACAACGCCCTCCTTGCTGAAACAGCCATGGTAGCAGCTTTTGATCCCAAGAGCCCAATATCTTTCATGGCTTCTAGCATATACGCAGCAGCGTCTTTGACATGACCCAACGTTAAGAGAATCTCGTCTCTATCTATTGTGTCAATGTCTGATGACAAGTTTTCTGACCACTTTTCAATAGCACTACTCACCCACGCACAGGCAATGGTAGGCCTGAGTAATGTGCCACTGGCCACATAAATAGATTTTAACGTAGTCTCTAACTTGCGGTCTGCCGGCTCCTTTAGGGAAGCCGTCCCAGGCGCAGGAAGAATCAACTTTTTTGTTAATCGTGACAGGGCACTGTCTAAAACAGGGGGGTGACTCCCAACTTTTCCTGTCCTCTGCTGGGAAATGATAAGCTACCTGAATTCTTTTGGAAATCTGAAATTTCTTTTCAGGGTTTACACACACTCCCTCAAAGAGAGTGTTCAGCTCATGAGTTGGAGGAAAAGTTACGTTAAACTGCTTTTCTTTATAAAAGTAAGCCTTCTCCTGAGGTAAAGGAGGGGGCTCCGTAACTTCTAAGACCTCCTTTATAGCAACAATTATGTACTGAATGATTTTCGCTAATTTTGGATCTATTCCCCTGGAATCACTAGTGTCGACACAGGAATCAGAGTCCGTGTCGGTATCAGTTTGTACTACTTGTGCAAATGACCTTTTATGTGACCCAGAGGGTTCCCCTGTGGATGAAAAGGCAGAACTATTAAAAATCACATCTTCCACGGTTTTTCTCCAGGTTTCTGCATGAGACTCAGACTTATCCAATCTCTTACTGATATGATTCACACTATCACGTAATTCTTTCACCCATTCAGGCTCGTGGTGTGCCGGCAGCGCCACCACATTACAACTCTGTGTCCCTAAAATGGCTCCCTCAGGGGAAGAGCTCCCTGCCTCAGACATGTCACACACGTGCACAAACACACCACAGACACACCGGGACTTATAGGGGACAGACCCACAGTAAAATCTGTCAGAGGGACACAGAGAAGATTTGCCAGTTCACAACTCAGCGCTAGTGATAAAATCCCTGTGTAATATAAAATGTCCACAGAGACCTGTAGCGCTTTTATAATGTCAAATTTACAATACAGCACCAATTTACACTGTGCCCCCCTTATTTGCCCCGATACTTGGTTCAGAAGTGGAGGAAGACCAGCATTTTCTTCCCCTGCAGCTTGCTTGGAGAAAATGGCACTGAGCAGTGTGCTGGCTGACTGAGGAGGAAGCCCCACCCCCTCAGGAAGCGCATTTCCCCTCAGACTTTTTCACTGAAATATTTATACTGGCGGGGGTGTAGGCTTGTGCCATGGCCCAATATGGTACTTATCCCTCTTGCAGATCTCCGGTTCTAATACTCACGCGTCTTCTGACTTCTGGCTCTGTTAGGGGGGGTGACGGCGTGCTGTGGGAGTGAGCGCATAGCCGCAGCTAGTGTTCAGTACCCTTCAGGAGCTAATGGTGTCCTGTCAGCAAGTAGCAGAGCCATGAAACTCTTTAGGAAGTTGGTTCCTACTTCTTCCCCCTAAGTCCCACAAAGCAGGGAGACTGTTGCCAGCAGTCTCCCTGAAAATAAAAAACCTAACATAAAGTCTTTCAGTGAAACTCAGTAGTGCTCCACTGGAGTGCGACCAGTCTGCCTGGGACCATTTCTAAACTGAGGTCTGGAGGAGGGGCATAGAGGGAGGAGCCAGTTCACACTCTGGAAAAGTCTTAAAGTGCCCATGGTTCCTGCGGAACCGTCTATACCCCATGGTACTGAAGTGGACACCAGCATCCTCTAGGACGTATGAGAAAGATCCATTAACCACAACGCGCTGCTCCTATTATCGAACCAATTTTTGACCAAGTGCATCTTGTGCTTCCTAGCCCTATTTCTTGTAGCTTGTAGATAAGTCTCATGTGTGGTACAGTGTCGAAAGCTTTGGCAAAGTCTAAAAAGATTACATCCACCTCTTTACCCTGATCAAGGTTTGCACTTACTGTTTCATAAAAGCCAAGTAAATTGGTTTGACAGGATCTGTCCTTCACAAATCCATGTATATTCCTTTTAATTACTTTATTGACTTCAAGGAACTTCTGAATACTATCCCTTAGAATACCTTCCAATAGTTTCCCCACTATAGATGTAAGACTAACTGGTCTATAATTACCTGGTTCAGCTTTACTTCCCTTTTAGAATATAGGCACTACTTCCGCTATATGCCAGTCTTTGGGAACCATGCCTGATTTCTCTGACGTCCTAGTGGATGCTGGGAACTCCGTAAGGACCATGGGGAATAGACGGGCTCCGCAGGAGACTGGGCACTCTAAAAGAAAGATTAGGTACTATCTGGTGTGCACTGGCTCCTCCCTCTATGCCCCTCCTCCAGACCTCTGTTAGATTTCTGTGCCCGGCCGAGCTGGATGCACACTAGGGGCTCTCCTGAGCTCCTAGAAAGAAAGTATATGTTAGGTTTTTTATTTTACAGTGAGACCTGCTGGCAACAGGCTCACTGCAACTAGGGACTAAGGGGAGAAGAAGCTAACCTACCTGCTTGCAGCTAGCTTGGGCTTCTTAGGCTACTGGACACCATTAGCTCCAGAGGGATCGACCGCAGGACCCGTCCTTGGTGTTCGTTCCCGGAGCCGCGCCGCCGTCCCCCTTACAGAGCCAGAAGCATGAAGATGGTCCGGAAAATCGGCGGCAGAAGACTTCAGTCTTCACCAAGGTAGCGCACAGCACTGCAGCTGTGCGCCATTGCTCCTCATACACACTTCACACTCCGGTCACTGAGGGTGCAGGGCGCTGGGGGGGGGGGGGGGCGCCCTGAGCAGCAATAAAAACACCTTGGCTGGCAAAATAATCACAATATATAGCCCCAGAGGCTATATATGTGATAATTACCCCTGCCAGAATCCATAAAAAAGCGGGAGAAAAGTCAGCGAAAAAGGGGCGGAGCTATCTCCCTCGGCACACTGGCGCCATTTTCTCTTTACAGTGTAGCTGGAAGACAGCTCCCCAGGCTCTCCCCTGTAGTTTTCAGGCTCAAAGGGTAAAAAAGAGAGGGGGGGCACTAAATTTAGGCGCAATATTGTTTATACAAGCAGCTATTGGGGAAAATTCACTCAGTGATAGTGTTTATCCCTACATTATATAGCGCTCTGGTGTGTGCTGGCATACTCTCTCTCTGTCTCCCCAAAGGGCTGTGTGGGGTCCTGTCCTCAGTCAGAGCATTCCCTGTGTGTGTGCGGTGTGTCGGTACGGCTGTGTCGACATGTTTGATGAGGAGGCTTACGTGGAGGCGTAGCAGATGCCGATAAATGGGATGTCGCCCCCTGTGGGCCGACACCAGAGTGGATGGATAGGTGGAAGGTATTAACCGACAGTGTTAACTCCTTACATAAAAGGCTGGATGACGTAACAGCTATGGGACAGCCGGCTTCACAGCCCGCGCCTGCCCAGGCGTCTCAAAGGCCATCAGGGGCTCAAAAACGCCCGCTCCCTCAGATGGCAGACACAGATGTCGACACGGAGTCTGACTCCAGTGTCGACGAGGTTGAGACATATACACAATCCACTAGGAACATCCGTTACATGATCCCGGCAATAAAAAATGTGTTACACATTTCTGACATTAACCCAAGTACCAATAAAAAAGGGTTTTATGTTTGGGGAGAAAAAGCAGGCAGTGTTTTGTTCCCCCATCAAATGAGTGAATGAAGTGTGAAAAAGCGTGGGTTCCCCCGATAAGAAACTGGTAATTTCTAAAAAGTTACTGATGGCGTACCTTTTCCCGCCAGAGGATAAGTTACGCTGGAAGATATCCCCTAGGGGGGATAAGGCGCTCACACGTTTGTCAAAAAAGGTGGCACTGCCGTCTTAGGATACGGCCACTTTGAAGGTACCTGCTGATAAAAAGCAGGAGGCTATCCTGAAGTCTGTATTTACACACTCAGGTACTAGACTGAGACCTGCAGATAGTGCTGCTGCAGCGTGGTCTGTAACCCTGTCAAACAGGGATACTATTTTGCGAACATAAGTCGTCGTCTTATATATGAGGGATGCACAGAGGGATATTTTGCCGGCTGGCATCCAGAATTAATGCAATGTCCATTCTGTCAGGAGGGTATTAGAGACCCGACACTGGACAGGTGATGCTGACTTTAAAAGGCACATAGAGCCTTATAAGGGTGAGGAATTGTTTGGGGATGGTCTCTGGGACCTCGTATCCACAGCAACAGCTGGGAAGAAATTTTTTTACCTCAGGTTTCCTCACAGCCTAAGAAAGCACTGTATTATCAGGTACAGTCCTTTCGGCTTCAGAAAAGCAAGCGGGTCAAAGGCGCTTCCTTTCTGCACAGAGACGAGGGAAGAGGGAAAAAGCTGCACCAGTCAGCCAGTTCCCAGAATCAAAATTCTTCCCCCGCTTCCTCTGAGTCCACCGCATGACGAAGGGGCTCCACAGGCGGGCCGCCTCAAAAATTTCAGCGATCAGTGGGCTCGCTCACAGGTGGATCCCTAGATCCTTCAAGTAGTATCTCAGGGGTACAGGCTGGAATTCGAGGCGTCTCCCCCCCGCCGTTTCCTCAAATCTGCCTTGCCCACAACTCCCTCAGGCAGGGAGGCTGTGCTAGAGGCAATTCACAAGCTGTATTCCCAGCAGGTGATAGTCAAGGTGCCCCTACTTCAACAAGGACGGGGTTACTATTCCATACTGTTTGTGGTACCGAAACCGGACGGTTCGGTGAGACCCATTTTAAATTTGAAGTCCTTGAACACATACATAAAAAAATTCGAGTTCAAGATGGAATCGCTCAGGGCGGTTATTGCAAGCCTGGAGGAGGGGGATTACATGGTATCCCTGGACATCAAGGATGCTTACCTACATGTCCCCATTTACCATCCTCACCAGGAGTACCTCAGATTTGTGGTACAGGATTGCCATTACCAATTCCAAACACTGCCGTTTGGACTGTCCACGGCACCGAGGGTCTTTACCAAGGTAATGGCAGAAATGATGACACTCCTTCGAAAAAAGGGAGTTTTTAATTATCCCGTACTTGGACGATCTCCTTATAAAGGCGAGGTCCATGGAGCAGTTGTTGGTCGGAGTAGCACTATCTCGGGAAGTGCTACAACAGCACGGATGGATTCTATACATTCCAAAGTCACAGCTGGGTCCTACCACACGCCTGCTGTTCCTGGGGATGGTTCTGGACACAGAACAGAAAAAAGTGTTTCTCCCGCAGGAGAAAGCCAAGGAGCTGTCATCTCTAGTCAGAGACCTCCTGAAAACAAAAACAGGTATCGGTGCATCACTGCACACGAGTCCTGGGAAAAATGGTAGCTTCTTACGAAGCAAAATTCCATTCGGCAGGTTCCATGCAGGAACCTTTCAGTGGGACCTCTTGGACAAGTGGTCGGAATCGCATCTTCAGATGCATCGGCTGATAACCCTGTCTCCAAGGACCAGGGTATCTCTACTGTGGTGGCTGCAGAGTGCTCATCTTCAAGAGGACCGCAGATTCGGCATACAGGACTGGGTCCTGGTAACCACGGATGCCAGCCTTCGAGGCTGGGGGGCAGTCACACAGGGAAGAAATTTCCAAGGACTTTGGTCAAGTCAGGAGTCGTCCCTACACATAAATATTCTGGAACTGAGGGCCATTTACAATGCCCTAAGTCTGGCAAGGCCTCTGCTTCAAAACCAGCCGGTACTGATCCAATCAGACAACATCACGGCAGTCGCCCATGTAAACCGACAGGGCGGCACAAGAAGCAGGATGGCGATGGCAGAAGCCACAAGGATTCTCCGATGGGCGGAAAATCACGTCTTAGCACTGTCAGCAGTGTTCATTCCGGGAGTGGACAACTGGGAAGCAGACTTCCTCAGCAGACACGACCTACACCCGGGAGAGTGGGGACTTCATCCAGAAGTCTTCCAACTGTTGGTAAACCGTTGGGAAAGGCCACAGGTGGACATGATGGCGTCCCGCCTAAACAAAAAACTAGATATTGCGCCAGGTCAAGGGACTTTCAGGCAATAGCTGTGGACGCTCTAGTGACACCGTGGGTGTACCAGTCGGTTTATGTATTCCCTCCTCTGCCTCTCATACCAAAGGTACTGAGAATAAGAAAACGAGGAGTAAGAACGATACTCGTGGTTCCGGATGGGCCAAGAAGAGCTTGGTACCCAGAACTTCAAGAAATAATATCAGAGGACCCATGCATTATCACCGTATTTGGCGAAAATATGTTGCGTGGTGTGAGGCCAGGAAGGCCCCAACAGAGGAATTTCAGCTGGGTCGTTTTCTGCACTTCCTACAGTCAGGAGTGACTATGGGCCTAAATTTGGGTTCCATTAAGGTCCAGATTTCGGCTCTGTCGATTTTCTTCCAGAAAGAACTGGCTTCACTGCCTGGAGTTCAGACATTTGTAAAGGGAGTGCTACATATTCAGCCCCTTTTTTGTGCCTTCTGTGGCACCTTGGGATCTCAACGTGGTGTTGAGTTTCTTAAAATCACATTGGTTTGAGCCACTTGAAACTGTGGATTTGATATATCTCACGTGGAAAGTGGTCATGTTATTGGCCTTGGCTTCGGCCAGGCGTGTGTCAGAATTGGCGGCTTTGTCATGTAAAAGCCCTTATCTGATTTTCCATATGGATAGGGCAGAATTGAGGACTCGTCCCCAGTTTCTCCCTAAGGTGGTATCAGCTTTTCACTTGAACCAACCTATTGTAGTGCCTGCGGCTACTAGGGACTTGGAGGATTCCAAGTTACTGGACGTAGTCAGGGCCTTAAAAATTTATATTTCCAGGACGGCTGGAGTCAGGAAAACTGACTCGTTTTTTTATCCTGTAGGCACCCAACAAAATAGGTGCTCCTGCTTCTAAGCAGACGATTGCTCGCTGAATTTGTAGCACAATTCAGCTGGAGCATTCTGCGGCTGGATTGCCGCATCCTAAATCAGTAACAGCCCATTCCACGAGGAAAGTGGGCTCATCTTGGGCGGCTGCCCGAGGGGTCTCGGCTTTACAACTTTGCCGAGCTGCAACTTGGTCAGGGGCAAACACGTTTGCTAAATTCTACAAATTTGATACCCTGGCTGAGGAGGACCTTGAGTTCTCTCATTCGGTGCTGCAGAGTCATCCGCACTCTCCCGCCCGTTTGGGAGCTTTGGTATAATCCCCATGGTCCTTACGGAGTTCCCAGCATCCACTAGGACGTCAGAGAAAATAAGATTTTACTCACCGGTAAATCTATTTCTCGTAGTCCGTAGTGGATGCTGGGCGCCCATCCCAAGTGCGGATTGTCTGCAATACTTGTATATAGTTATTGCCTAACTAAAGGGTTATTGTTGAGCCATCTGTTGAGAGGCTCAGTTATATTTCATACTGTTAACTGGGTATAGTATCACAAGTTATACGGTGTGATTGGTGTGGCTGGTATGAGTCTTACCCGGGATTCAAAATCCTTCCTTATTGTGTCAGCTCTTCCGGGCACAGTATCCTGAGGTCTGGAGGAGGGGCATAGAGGGAGGAGCCAGTGCACACCAGATAGTACCTAATCTTTCTTTTAGAGTGCCCAGTCTCCTGCAGAGCCCGTCTATTCCCCATGGTCCTTACGGAGTTCCCAGCATCCACTACGGACTACGAGAAATAGATTTACCGGTGAGTAAAATCTTATTATTACTGAATCCTTAAAGATCAAAAATAGCAGTTTTGCAAGTTCAGAGTGAAGCTCGATTAGAACCCTTGGGTGAATTCCATCGGGACCTGGTGACTTATTAATCTTTAAATGTTTTAAATCGGTCACAGACTACCTCCTCGCTTAATTAAGAACCTAACAGTGGGATATTCTCATTATTAAGATTGTGTGTTAGTCCAGTGGCGTAAATTCATACCAAGTGCCCGGAGGCGATATAAATGGTGGTGCCCCCCTCCCCACAGCACTGGTGACCCCCATATGCTGACAGCGGCGTATCTAGAGAGGAGGAGACCCATGTGCATTGTCCGTGTGTGGTCCCCCGGCAGCACTCTAAGCATTAGAGTCTACAGCGCATGCGAAGTTCCCTGAAAAAATGTTGCAACGGACAATTTTTCAAAGACCTGCGCATGCGCTGTAGACTCTGGCACTGTTCCATAGTCTCTAGTACTAAGAGCACTAACAGTGGCGTTGCCGGCTATAGGAGAGGAAGGGGTCACCAGAAAGGTAAATATAGAAGAAATGGGTGCAGAGGGTGCGGTGTGGGCCCCCTCTGGACCCTGGGGCAGGTGTGCACCACACACAATTCACCCATTACAGATACGCCACTGGCTACTGACAGCATTGGTCACCCCCATATTCTACCAACAGCATCAGTGACCCCCAGATACTACAGACAGTATTAGTGACCCACAAATACCACAGACAGCATCAGTGACCCTCAGATACTACAGACAGCATTACTGACCCTCTGATACTACAGACAGCATCAGTGACCCCCAGATACTACAGACAGCATCAGTGACCCAAAGATACTACAGACAGCATCAGTGACCCCCAGATACTACAGACAGCATCAGTGACCCAAAGATACTACAGACAGCATCAGTGACCCCCAGATACGACAGACAGCATCAGTGACCCCCAGATACTACAGACAGTATTAGTGACCCACAGATACCACAGACAGCATCAGTGACCCTCAGATACTACAGACAGCATTACTGACCCTCTGATGCTACAGACAGCATCAGTGACCCCCAGATACTACAGACAGCATCAGTGACCCCCAGATACTACAGACAGCATCAGTGACCCCCAGATACTACAGACAGCATCAGTGACCCCAAGATACTACAGACAGCATCAGTGACCCTCAGATACTACAGACAGCATTACTGACCCTCTGATACTACAGACAGCATCAGTGACCCCCAGATACTACAGACAGCATCAGTGACCCCAAGATACTACAGACAGCATCAGTGACCCCAAGATACTACAGACAGCATCAGTGACCCCCAGATACGACAGACAGCATCAGTGACCCCCAGATACGACAGACAGCATCTGTGAACGCCAGCTACGACAGACAGCATCATTGACCCCCAGATACCACAGACAGCATCAGTGACGGGTTGGGTATGGATCACCAGTTGCCGGGATCATAACTACATACCTCAGTGACCCCCAGATACTACAGACATATTCATTTGTGTGGGGTTTCCTCACTGGACTTGCGATCGCCCCCTGCAGGCATTCTGGCGGCCGGGATCCTGGCATCGGAATGCTGACTACCAAGATCCCGGCCGCCGGTCACCCATACAAAACATGTGGCAGACTGTGTGAGGTTATAGCCTGTGAGCAGGGGTAGAGGAGGTGGGATGACAGGCTGTGACTGTGAGGCAGAAGTGTTGGGGTTATGGGCTGTCAACGGGGGGCAGGGGTGAGTATATTTTTGATCATGGGTGCCGGGTTGTGACTGTGAGGTAGAGGTTTTGGGGTGACAGGCTTTGACTGGGGGCCCAAAAACTGTGGGGTAATGGGTTGTCTGATTGGGGACAATGGGTGTGGGTGACGTGCTGTGACCAGGGGACAGAGGAATTGGTGGATGCTGACTATAGCCAGGGACAAATGATGTGAATGGAGGGGAGAAAGGCATGCAAAATATAAGAATTTACTCACCGGTAATTCTATTTCTCGTAGTCCGTAGTGGATGCTGGGTACTCCGTAAGGACCATGGGGTATAGACGGGCTCCGCAGGAGACTGGGCACTCTTAAAAGAAAGATTAGGTACTATATCTGGTGTGCACTGGCTCCTCCCTCTATGCCCCTCCTCCAGACCTCAGTTAGGGAAACTGTGCCCGGAAGAGCTGACATTACTAGGAAAGGATTTGGAATCCAGGGTAAGACTCATACCAGCCACACCAATCACACCGTACAACTCGTGATAACTATACCCAGTTAACAGTATGAACAATAACTGAGCCACTCTCAACAGATGGCTCATACAATAACCCTTTAGTTAAGCAATAACTATATACATGTATTGCAGAGAGTCCGCACCTGGGACGGGCGCCCAGCATCCACTACGGACTACGAGAAATAGAATTACCGGTGAGTAAATTCTTATTTTCTCTGACGTCCTAGTGGATGCTGGGTACTCCGTAAGGACCATGGGGATTATACCAAAGCTCCCAAACGGGCGGGAGAGTGCGGATGACTCTGCAGCACCGAATGAGCAAACTCAAGGTCCTCCTCAGCCAGGGTATCAAACTTGTAGAATTTTGCAAAAGTGTTTGAACCCAACCAAGTAGCAGCTCGGCAAAGTTGTAAAGCCGAGACCCCTCGGGCAGCCGCCCAAGAAGAGCCCACCTTCCTCGTGGAATGGGCTTTTACTAATTTAGGATGCGGCAGTCCAGCCGCAAAATTTGCAAGCTGAATCGTGCTACAGATCCAGCGAGCAATAGTCTGCTTTGAAGCAGGGTGGGTGCATGCAGGATAAATAGCAAGTCAGTTTTTCTGACTCTAGCCGTCCTGGAAACATAAAGTTTCAGGGCCCGTACTACGTCCAGCAACTTGGAATCCTCCAAGTCCCTAGTAGCCGCAGGCACCACAATAGGTTGGTTCAAATGAAACGATGATACCACCTTAGGGAGAAATTGGGGACGAGTCCTCCATTCTGCCCTTTCCATATGGAAGATCAGATATGGGCTTTTACATGACAAAGCCGCCAATTCTGACACACGCCTAGTCCAAGCTAAGGCCAAAAGCATGACCACTTTCCACGTGAGATATTTTAGCTCCACGGTCTTAAGTGGCTCAAACCAGTGGGATTTAGGAATCCAACACACGTTAAGATCCCAAGGTGCCACTGGAGGCACAAAAGGGGCTGAATATGCAGCACCCCTGTAACAACGTCCGAACTTCAGGCAGTGAAGCCAGTTCTTTTTGAGAGAAAAAGGGATAGGGCCGAAATCTTGGCCTTTATGGATCCTAATTTTAGGCCCATAGTCACTCCTGACTGTAGGAAGTACAGGAATCGACCCCCCTGGAATTCCTCTGTAGGGCCTTCCCGGCCACACACCAAGCAACCTATTTTCGCCATATACAGTGAAAAAGTCTTGCTGTCACGTCTTTCCTAGCCTTTATCAGCGTAGGAATAACTGCATCCGGAATGCCCTTTTCCGCTAGGATCCGGCGTTCAACCGCCATGCCGTCCAACGCAGCCGCGGTAAGTCTTGGATCAGACAGGGTCCCTGTTGCAACATGTACTGACTGAGAGGCAGAGGCCATGGGTCCTCTGAGAGCATTTCTTGCAGTTCCGGGTACCGAGTCCTTCTTGGCCAATCCGGAGCAAAGAACATTGTTCACACTCCTCCGTTTATTACAATTCTCAGCCCTTGGGTCTGAGAGGAAGAGGAGGGAATATATAGACCGACTGGAACACCCACGGTGTTACTAGTGCGACCACAACTATCGCCTGAGAGTCCCTTGACCCAGCGTAAAACCTTTTTTATCTTTTTATTGAGGTGGGACGCCATGTAGTCCACCTGAGGCAGTTTCCATCAATTTGCAAAACTGCGTGAAGACTTCCTGATGAAGTCACCACTTTCCCGGGTGGAGGTCGTGTCCACTCCCGGAATGAACACTGCTGACAGTGCGCTTACTTGATTCTCCGCCCAGCGAAGAATTCTGGTGGCTTCTACCCTCGCCACCCTGCTCCTTGTGCCGCCCTGGCGGTTTACATGAGCCCCTGCGGTCTGACTGGATCAGAACCGGTAGGTCGCGAAGCAGGAACTGCGCTTGACTTAGGGCGTTGTATATGGCCCTTAGTTCCAGGATATTGATGTGAAGGCAAGTCTGTTGGCTTGACCACAAACCTTGAAATTTTCTTCCCTGTGTAACTGCCCCCCACCCTCGGAGGCTTGCATCCGTGGTCACCAGGACCCAGTCCTGAATGCCGAATCTGTGGCCCTCGAGAAGGTGAGCACTCCGCAGCCACCACAGGAGAGACACCCTGGCCCTGGGGGATAGGGTGATTAACCGATGCATCTGAAGATGTGATCTGGACCACTTGTCCAGTAAGTTCTATTGTCCTTGCATGGAACCCGCCGAAGGGGATGGCCTCGTATGATGCCATCATCCTTCCCAGGACTCGAGTGCAGTGATGCACTGACACCTGTTTTGGTTTTCAATGGATTCCTGACCAGTGTCATGAGCTCCTGAGCTCTCTCTATCGGGAGATAAACCCTCTTCTGGTCTGTGTCTAGGATCATGCCTAGGCGAGGCAGATGAGCTGTAGGAACCAACTGCGACTTCGGAATATATAGAATCCAGTCGTGTTGCCGTTTCACTTCCAGAGAAGGTGATACGCTGTCCAGCAACTGCTCTCTTGATCTCGCTTTTATGAGGAGATCATCCAAGTATATGATAATAGTGACACCTTGCTTCCGCAGGAGCACCATCATATCCGCCATTACCTTGGTGAAATTGGTAATGACAATCCCGTACCGCAATTCTGAGGTACGCCTGATGAGGTGGATAAATGGGGACACGAAGGTATGCATCCCTTATGTCCCGATTCATTTCAGGCTTGCAATGACCGCTCTTAGCGATTCCATCTTGAACCTGAACCTTTTCAGGTATATGTTCAGGGATTTTAATACAATATGGGTCTAACCAAACCGTCTGGTTTCGGGATTATAACATGGTCGAATAATAACACCCTCTTGATGAAGGAGGGGACCCTTGACCACCACCTGTTGAAGATACAATTTACGAATTGCAGTTAACACTGGCTCCCTCTCTTGGGGGGAAGCCCGCCGGGTCCCCGGTGAGGGGGCATCTTATCACAGTCCAGCCTGTATCCCTGCGATACAATTTCTATTGCCCAGGGATCTAACAGGGAGTGAACCCACTTGTGGCTGAACTTACGAAGGCGTGTCCCCACCGGGCCTAGCTCCGCCTGTGGAGCCCCAGCGACATGCGGTGGATTTTTGTAGAGGCCGGGGAGGACTTCTGTTCCTGGGGACTAGCTGTGTTGTACAGCTTTTTTCCTCTGCCCCCGGCTCTGACAAGAAAGGACGCACCTCAGACTTTCTTGTTTCTTTATTCGAAAAGCTGCATTTAATAATGTCGTACTTTCCTAGGCTGTGCAGGAATATAAGGCAAAATATCAGAATTACCAGCTATAGCTGTGGAGACCAGGCTGGAGAACCTTTCTCCACACAATCCTCAGCCTTCCATATGCCTCTTAAGTCGGCATCATCTGTCCAATGTATATTCTACAGGACACATCAAGCAGAAATCGACATAGATTTTGTCTCTAGGACCCAGTATACTCATGTCCCTTTGGGCATGCTTTATAATTATATATCTATCACTTAAGACAGCATCTTAAAATATTTATATGCATACTAGGGTCTCAATCTCTGCTGATAAGGTACCTGTCCACGCTGCCACAGCGCTATAAACCCATGCCGACACAATCGCCGGTCTGGGTAGTATACTAGAATGTGCACACTATCTGCAGGATCCCTGAGAATAGCTAGTGCAAACAGGACACCCAAGGGGAAGATTCTCAACACATCCTGGCCCTAGTGGGGAAAGGATACAGCCTGAGAATTCTCTTGTGGGAAGCTGCCGTCTCTTGTCTGGAGATTCACGCTCTTTTTCCTCCTGAGAGGAGGGAAATTTACCTCAGCATTCTTCCCCTTAACATGTGTACTCTCGTGTCAGGGACAGATGAGTCATCAGTGATATGCAAATCATCTTTTATTCCAATAATCATATATTGAATATCTTTTAGCCCTCTTGGCTGTAACTTTGCATTATTGCAGTCGACAGTGCAGTTAAACTCCGTGTCGACACTTTGTTATTTTGGATAGTGAACATAGAGAGACTCTGAAGGACTCTGTGACATAGGGACAGACCAGGGTAGATTTCCTTTCTGTTCCCTAACCTTTTGTGCAATAATTTTACCTCAGCACTTACACATATCCAAACAGGTGTCGGCGTTGTCGACGGAGACACCCTCCCACACACATATCCGCTCTATCACCTCCTTAGAGGAGCCTTTTACCTCAGACATGTCGACACGCGTACCGACACACTACACACACAGGGGATGCTCTATTTGAAGACAGTTCCCCCACCAGGCCCTTTGGAGAGACAGAGAGAGAGTATGCCAGCACACACCACAGCGCTATATAATACAGGGATGTACACTATACTGAGTGATTTTTCCCCTATAGCAGCTTATATACACAGTTTTGCGCCTAAATTTATGTGCCCCCCCTCTCTTTTTTACCCTTTGTGTACCAGGATACTGCAGGGGAGAGCCTGGGGAGCTTCCTTCTAGCTGAGCTGTGAAGAGAAAATGGCGCCGGTGTGCTGAGGAAGAAGGCCCGGCCCCCTCAGCGGCGGGCTTCTGTCCTTTTATGTACTTTAATGGCGGGGGTTAATGCACATATACAGTTTATCAGACTGTATTATGTGCTTTTCGCCAAGTAAGGTAATCTAATTGCTGCCCAGGGCGCCCCCCCCCCCCCCCCAGCGCCATGCACCCATCAGTGACCGGAGTGTGTGGTGTGCTAAGGGAGCAATGGCGCACAGCTGCAGTGCTGTGCGCTACCTTAATGAAGACCGGAGTCTTCAGCCGCCGATTTTCAACTTCTCTTCGTTCCTCTGGCTCTGCAAGGGGGATGGCGGCGCGGCTCCGGGAACGGACGACCAAGGACTGGGCCTGTGTTCGATCCCTCTGGAGCTAATGGTGTCCAGTAGCCTTAGAAGCACAAGCTAGCTGCAAGCAGGTAGGTTCGCTTCTCTCCCCTCAGTCCCACGTAGCAGTGAGTCTGTTGCCAGCAGATCTCACTGAAAATAAAAAACCTAACAAATACTTTCTTTTCTAGGAAGCTCAGGAGAGCCCCTAGGGTGCATCCAGCTCTGGCCGGGCACAGATACTAACTGAGGTCTGGAGGAGGGGCATAGAGGGAGGAGCCAGTGCACACCAGATATAGTACCTAATCTTTCTTTTAAGAGTGCCCAGTCTCCTGCGGAGCCCGTCTATACCCCATGGTCCTTACGGAGTATCCAGCATCCACTAGGACGTCAGAGAAAATACTATAAAAAAGCCAATTTAACCCCTCCACAGATAAAAAAAAAATACTGTATACTCATCATTAGGGGTGATGGGGGATATAAGGTGACATACACACATAGGTAGAGGGTGTACAGTGTGTCATATATGGGGGGATTGGGGGCACAGGGTGTCATACAAACAGGTGTAGGTGGTGTAAACTGTGTCATACGTACCCTTCAACACTAAACTTTCGACCTGGGTAAAGCCCGGGTTGGCCCCTTTCACACTGAACCTGGGTCACCCATGTAAACACCATGGATGTCATTTAAAATTGACTTGTTCTGGCTCACAAAGATGAGGTGTCAAAAAGAGACACAGGAACATCCTATCAGGGCCTTTTAGTGAGTCCCAGGTTGAATATCCCGGGCCAGACCCTTTCACACTGCACATCGACCCAGGTCTGAGCAGTGTTTAACCATGCTTTAATCCCTGGTTATTTCACACTGCACCTCGACCCGGGTCGATCCGGCAATAGCCCAGGTTATATTGGTTCTGATTGACCTGCCCTACTATGTAAATGAATGCTGATCGTTCTGTCCTATGTAACCCGTTGCTTTTTGTTCTCATCTACTATGCAACTCAATGTCATTTTTTTTCTGCCCTACTATGTAAGTTGATGCGGTTTATTCTGTCCTACCATGTAACTCAGTGCTATTTATTCTGTCTTACTAGGTAACCCAGTGCTATCTGTTCTGCTGTACTACTGCATGTAACTCAATGCTATTTGTTCTGTCTTACTAGGTAACCCAGTGCTATCTGTTCTGCTGTACTACTGCATGTAACTCAATGCTATTTGTTCTGTCTTACTACGTAACCCAGTGCTATCTGTTCTGCTGTACTACTGCATGTAACTCAATGCTATTTGTTCTGTCTTACTACGTAACCCAGTGCTATCTGTTCTGCTGTACTACTGCATGTAACTCAATGCTATTTGTTCTGTCTTACTAGGTAACCCAGTGCTATCTGTTCTGCTGTACTACTGCATGTAACTCAATGCTATTTATTCTGTCTTACTAGGTAACCCAGTGCTATCTGTTCTGCTGTACTACTGCATGTAACTCAATGCTATTTGTTCTGTCTTACTAGGTAACCCAGTGCTATCTGTTCTGCTGTACTACTGCATGTAACTCAATGCTATTTGTTCTGTCTTACTACGTAACCCAGTGCTATCTGTTCTGCTGTACTACTGCATGTAACTCAATGCTATTTGTTCTGTCTTACTAGGTAACCCAGTGCTATCTGTTCTGCTGTACTACTGCATGTAACTCAATGCTATTTATTCTGTCTTACTAGGTAACCCAGTGCTATCTGTTCTGCTGTACTACTGCATGTAACTCAATGCTATTTGTTCTGTCTTACTAGGTAACCCAGTGCTATCTGTTCTGCTGTACTACTGCATGTAACTCAATGCTATTTGTTCTGTCTTACTACGTAACCCAGTGCTATCTGTTCTGCTGTACTACTGCATGTAACTCAATGCTATTTATTCTGTCTTACTAGGTAACCCAGTGCTATCTGTTCTGCTGTACTACTGCATGTAACTCAATGCTATTTATTGTCTTACTACGTAACCCAGTGCTATCTGTTCTGCTGTACTACTGCATGTAACTCAATGCTATTTATTCTGTTTTACTAGGTAACCCAGTGCTATCTGTTCTGCTGTACTACTGCATGTAACTCAATGCTATTTGTTCTGTCTTACTAGGTAACCCAGTGCTATCTGTTCTGCTGTACTACTGCATGTAACTCAATGCTATTTGTTCTGTCTTACTAGGTAACCCAGTGCTATCTGTTCTGCTGTACTACTGCATGTAACTCAATGCTATTTATTCTGTTTTACTAGGTAACCCAGTGCTATCTGTTCTGCTGTACTACTGCATGTAACTCAATGCTATTTATTCTGTCTTACTAGGTAACCCAGTGCTATCTGTTCTGCTGTACTACTGCATGTAACTCAATACTATTTGTTCTGTCTTACTATGTAACCCAGTGCTATCTGTTCTGCTGTACTACTGCATGTAACTCAATGCTATTTGTTCTGTCTTACTAGGTAACCCAGTGCTATCTGTTCTGCTGTACTACTGCATGTAACTCAATGCTATTTGTTCTGTCTTACTACGTAACCCAGTGCTATCTGTTCTGCTGTACTACTGCATGTAACTCAATGCTATTTGTTCTGTCTTACTAGGTAACCCAGTGCTATCTGTTCTGCTGTACTACTGCATGTAACTCAATGCTATTTGTTCTGTCTTACTACGTAACCCAGTGCTATCTGTTCTGCTGTACTACTGCATGTAACTCAATGCTATTTGTTCTGTCTTACTAGGTAACCCAGTGCTATCTGTTCTGCTGTACTACTGCATGTAACTCAATGCTATTTGTTCTGTCTTACTACGTAACCCAGTGCTATCTGTTCTGCTGTACTACTGCATATAACTCAATGCTATTTGTTCTGTCTTACTAGGTGACCCAGTGCTATCTGTTCTGCTGTACTACTGCATGTAACTCAATGCTATTTATTCTGTCTTACTAGGTAACCCAGTGCTATCTGTTCTGCTGTACTACTGCATGTAACTCAATGCTATTTGTTCTGTCTTACTAGGTAACCCAGTGCTATCTGTTCTGCTGTACTACTGCATGTAACTCAATGCTATTTATTCTGTCTTACTAGGTAACCCAGTGCTATCTGTTCTGCTGTACTACTGCATGTAACTCAATACTATTTGTTCTGTCTTACTATGTAACCCAGTGCTATCTGTTCTGCTGTACTACTGCATGTAACTCAATGCTATTTGTTCTGTCTTACTAGGTAACCCAGTGCTATCTGTTCTGCTGTACTACTGCATGTAACTCAATGCTATTTGTTCTGTCTTACTACGTAACCCAGTGCTATCTGTTCTGCTGTACTACTGCATGTAACTCAATGCTATTTGTTCTGTCTTACTAGGTAACCCAGTGCTATCTGTTCTGCTGTACTACTGCATGTAACTCAATGCTATTTGTTCTGTCTTACTACGTAACCCAGTGCTATCTGTTCTGCTGTACTACTGCATGTAACTCAATGCTATTTGTTCTGTCTTACTAGGTGACCCAGTGCTATCTGTTCTGCTGTACTACTGCATGTAACTCAATGCTATTTATTCTGTCTTACTAGGTAACCCAGTGCTATCTGTTCTGCTGTACTACTGCATGTAACTCAATGCTATTTGTTCTGTCTTACTAGGTAACCCAGTGCTATCTGTTCTGCTGTACTACTGCATGTAACTCAATGCTATTTATTCTGTCTTACTAGGTAACCCAGTGCTATCTGTTCTGCTGTACTACTGCATGTAACTCAATACTATTTGTTCTGTCTTACTATGTAACCCAGTGCTATCTGTTCTGCTGTACTACTGCATGTAACTCAATGCTATTTGTTCTGTCTTACTAGGTAACCCAGTGCTATCTGTTCTGCTGTACTACTGCATGTAACTCAATGCTATTTGTTCTGTCTTACTACGTAACCCAGTGCTATCTGTTCTGCTGTACTACTGCATGTAACTCAATGCTATTTGTTCTGTCTTACTAGGTGACCCAGTGCTATCTGTTCTGCTGTACTACTGCATGTAACTCAATGCTATTTATTCTGTCTTACTAGGTAACCCAGTGCTATCTGTTCTGCTGTACTACTGCATGTAACTCAATGCTATTTGTTCTGTCTTACTAGGTAACCCAGTGCTATCTGTTCTGCTGTACTACTGCATGTAACTCAATGCTATTTATTCTGTCTTACTAGGTAACCCAGTGCTATCTGTTCTGCTGTACTACTGCATGTAACTCAATGCTATTTGTTCTGTCTTACTAGGTAACCCAGTGCTATCTGTTCTGCTGTACTACTGCATGTAACTCAATGCTATTTGTTCTGTCTTACTACGTAACCCAGTGCTATCTGTTCTGCTGTACTACTGCATGTAACTCAATGCTATTTATTCTGTCTTACTAGGTAACCCAGTGCTATCTGTTCTGCTGTACTACTGCATGTAACTCAATGCTATTTATTCTGTCTTACTAGGTAACCCAGTGCTATCTGTTCTGCTGTACTACTGCATGTAACTCAATGCTATTTATTCTGTCTTACTAGGTAACCCAGTGCTATCTGTTCTGCTGTACTACTGCATGTAACTCAATGCTATTTGTTCTGTCTTACTAGGTAACCCAGTGCTATCTGTTCTGCTGTACTACGCATGTAACTCAATGCTATTTGTTCTGTCTTACTAGGTAACCCAGTGCTATCTGTTCTGCTGTACTACTGCATGTAACTCAATGCTATTTGTTCTGTCTTACTAGGTAACCCAGTGCTATCTGTTCTGCTGTACTACTGCATGTAACTCAATGCTATTTGTTCTGTCTTACTAGGTAACCCAGTGCTATCTGTTCTGCTGTACTACTGCATGTAACTCAATGCTATTTGTTCTGTCTTACTAGGTAACCCAGTGCTATCTGTTCTGCTGTACTACTGCATGTAACTCAATGCTATTTATTCTGTCTTACTAGGTAACCCAGTGCTATCTGTTCTGCTGTACTACTGCATGTAACTCAATGCTATTTGTTCTGTCTTACTAGGTAACCCAGTGCTATCTGTTCTGCTGTACTACTGCATGTAACTCAATGCTATTTGTTCTGTCTTACTAGGTAACCCAGTGCTATCTGTTCTGCTGTACTACTGCATGTAACTCAATGCTATTTATTCTGTCTTACTAGGTAACCCAGTGCTATCTGTTCTGCTGTACTACTGCATGTAACTGAATGCTATTTATTGTCTTACTACGTAACCCAGTGCTATCTGTTCTGCTGTACTACTGCATGTAACTCAATGCTATTTGTTCTGTCCAGGTAAGTCAGTGCTGTTTATTCTGATCTACCAAGTAACTCAGTGTTGAATGTTCTGCCCTACTATGTAACTTGATGCTGTTTGTTCTGTCCTACTATGTAATGCGTTGCTATTTATCGTCACCTACTGTGCAACTCAATGGAAGAAGAGGAAGAAGACGAAGAAATTATATTATTATTTATTAAAGCTTAAAATACTAGTAATTTTTTTTAAAATTTTACTTACTGATATCTTTCCAGTTGCGTTCATGTCTTGAAGGAGTGACAGAGGTACTTATCTTTCTACAACAGATGAGACCATATGCTGCTACTGACATCTTCACCTGTATAGAGTTAACAATATTCAGCAATAAATATAAAAAATATATAAGCAATAATCAAAATAACAACACTTGTCTACATTTATTGCCATGGTTTGTTTTTCTAGTATGTGCTATCCCCAAGGAGTACTACAAAGGGAAGCTTACTTTGTATAACAGTAAATAAGGCTGGTAGTAGAGGTATGCATTAAATATAGTACATCCAATTTTCTAGTGAGAAAGTGTAAAATCCATGCAAAAACACTTAAGTGAATGGGAAATCCACATCCCTTGTCACAAGGAATTGATTACCCTAAGAAAACATTTAATTTACTGTAGTGCCTACAGAGCTTAAAAGCTTAAATGTGACAGGATGAGAATCTCCTATGGACCGAACTGTGTCAGTAAGTTCAGTACTATGAATGCTATTTTCTATCAGGGAAAGTACTATTGTTCAAAGCACCTATCTGACATAACAGAGAACTGACGAAGTAAAGAACAAATACTTAAAATCAAGTAAACAGAAATTGTAAAGCATAACAGAATATGCTGGCGCAATAGAATTAAATGTTAATTAATAAATAAAATATTGAGTGGTTTGGGGATTTTTTTCTTTCTTTTGTCCTGTGGCACATAACTTTCAGGCTATGCAGTTGTTATTATTGTTTAAATGTCGCAATGAAGCACTTTCCCATTGGTCCTAGTGTGTTATGTTGGTATGACTCTTGGTGATGCAATACGGACTTGCACAATTAGTTTCTGAATCTCTTGTGGTGCTAAACTATTTAAACATTGCTATATGCTTTGCGTCCTTGGTCTTGATAAATACTGTAGGATCAAAATCACTATTGTCAGAATATTGACACAGTTTGTTTGGATGGATGAAGCATACTACCTAATACATTTCAAATGAGATTATTCTTGATTTGTGCAAATATTTCTCTTTTATACCAGTACTTCCAATTAAAGTCCTTGGGATAAACTAACAGTGCATATTTTCCATATCTACTAGTTGGGGTACATGTATATTCATTACTGACACATTTTTAAAGATCCACAGGTGGTTCTAGATATTTCACTTGTGATTCTATGAGGAAACCAGGAAAACATGCACTATTTGTGTGTCCTGCGGATTGGATTAGAAAGCTCCGCATTATACTGTTTGTAGTGCACAGTGTGCATGCGCAATGTGGATGGGAAAAGCAAATGACAAAAATGAATAGCAAATGTAAAGCACAGCACAGGGATACAAAGACTGACAACAGTAAGCACTGACCTATTATATTAGCTGAGTGGATTCTGAAAACAATAGTACTCCAAAGGGGACAGAGGGGGGGGGGGGGTTTAGTCTGACTTATGGCCCCCATACATCAGCTTTCACAAAAAAAGACAGTTTACAGGTTCTGTGATTATTTTTCCCAATGTAAAGATTCCCCTATCCACCAATCTGCACCCATGCATTACACATATTTTTCATCATTATTTGCAGCAAATACAGATCTGCCAAACTTGAAAGGCTCATCAGTTTACTATAAACAGTCGGCAAATCTGCTGCTTGATACCATACACTAGCAATCTACAGCCCCAATTGATCTGGGAAATCAAATATGTTGTTATACCCGATTTAACAATCCCAAACGATTTTTGGTTGGAAACTGTGAACCACATACATGGCAGATTTATTTACACAATCATCTACAAAACACCAAATTGCCCCAATGATCGCTGATGTATGGGGGCCTTTAGGTAATACACTATAATAAAACACATACAATAACAAAATTAAAACAAACCTTAAGCACAGAAATACTATACTTTCACTAACCACAATAAATCAGATATGGCCGTATGTTAGCGAGAAAATAGAAGGCTAAAAACAGAGAGAAAAGCAACAAATGTAACCCACTATGAGAGCAGTTCATTGCTGCAGTGTCGGTAGCTGAGTAAAAATAGGATTTTGGTACTTACCAGGTAAATACTTTTCTTTGAATCCATAGGGGGCACTGGAGTACTCTTGGGATATGGACGGCTTCCGTAGGAAACAGGGCACTGAATATTTAAATTTAGAACACTCCACTCCTCCATATCCCCGAGAACCTCAGTGTTTCTTACTGAGCCGAACAGGAGCTATAGAGAGGTTGACAATGGAGTATTACATATAACATAACGGACAACAACAAAGTTGACACATAACGTTACTGACAACTAAACAGTTGACACCATAACCAGCACTTGATAATTTGAACCAGTCGGTGAGAGTGTGTTACCATAAGATCCCCTGAACTTACCACAAACCAGGTAAAACTGCTCTGGGTGGGCGTCCAGTGCCCCCTATGGATTCAAAAAAAAGGATTTACCTGGTAAGTACCAAAATCCTATTTTCTTTTTCATCCACTAGGGGTCACTGGAGTACTCTTGGGACGTACCAAAGCTTCCCCCGTGGGCGGGAGAGCTGTTTGGCACCTGTAACACTAGGCGGCCAAAGCTAGATGCTGATGCCGCAAACGTATCAAACTTGTAAAAGCGCACAAACGTGTGCACGGAAGACCATGTAGCCGCACGGCAAAGCTGCATCGTAGAAGCTCCACGACCAGCTGCCCATGAAGTTCCAACAGAACGTGTGGAATGAGCTGTTACTGATGTAGGCGGCTGTAACCTAGCATGAACGTAAGCCTGACGTATGGTCAGTTTTATCCATCTGGATAAGGTCTGCTTAGAAGCTGGCCAACCCAACTTGGCAGCATCATAGAGAACAAACAACGTATCCGTTTTACGAACTGTAGACGTTCGGGATACATAAACGCGTAATGCGCGTACCACATCCAGAGTTCCAGAATGTGCTGTCAACACAGGAACTACTATTGGTTGATTGATGTGAAAAGATGACACTACCTTTGGTAAGAAAGCGGGATTCGTCCGAAGTTCCGCTCTGTCATCATGAAACATCAAATATGGTGGCTTGCATGACAAGGCACCCAAATCTGAAACACGCCTTGCCGAAGCTAAGGCTAGAAGAAAAATTGTTTTCCAAGTGAGAAACTTTATATCCACTTGCTGTAAGGGTTCAAAATATGAAGACTGTAAGAAATCTAAAACCAGATTCAAGTCCCATGGCGCTGTAGGTGGAATGAATGGAGGCTGTACTCTGAGGACACCTTGCAGAAAAGTGTGTAGAGCCAATCTTCTTTGAAAGTAAATTGACAAAGCAGATACCTGCACTTTTAGTGTGGATAAACGCAGTCCTCCATCTAACCCCGTTTGTAGAAATAACAAAAGACGGGATAACTTGAAAGATGATGTCGGAAACTTCCGAGTTTCACACCAACCTATATAGGCACGCCAAATTCTGTAATAATGAGCTGCCGTAACTGGCTTCCTAGCTCGTAACATGGTTGGTATAACCGATTCTGGAATGCCCTCTCTTCTTAAGAGGGCGGTCTCAACAGCCACCCGTCAAACGCAGCCGCGCTAAATTGGGGTAAAGGAACGGACCCTGTTGTAACAAGTCCGGATGTAGTGGGAGCGGCCAAGGATCGTCTGCGAGTAGACCGTGGAGATCCGAGAACCAAGCTCTCCGAGGCCAATGAGGTGCCACTAGTATGACTGTGACAGACTCTCTTTTGATCCATTTTAGCACCAGAGGGATGAGCGGAAAACGGTGGAAACAGATACACTAGGCTGTACGGCCAAGCGATTGTGAGAGCGTCCACCACCACTGCCTTTGGATCTCTCGTTCTGGACACATACTGGAGCGTTTGGTGATTGTGGCGAGACGCCATTAGGTCCACCTGAGGGTATCCCCACCGCTGAACCAACATGTGAAACACTTATGGATTTAATGCCCATTCTCCTGGATGAAAATCCCGACGGCTGAGATAATCTGGCTCCCAGTTGTCCCCTCCCGGAATGAACACTGCCGGCAATATCACCTGGTGGTATTCTGCCCAATTGAGGATTCGAGCTACTTCCCGCATTGCCATGCGGCTTCTCGTTCCTCCTTGTTTGTTGATGTATGCGACTGCCGTTGCGTTGTCTGACTGCACTTGGACAGTCTGAGAGCGAAGCATGTGTACTGCTTGTCATAGTGCATTGTAAATTGCGCGAAGTTCCAGGACATTTATAGACAGCAATCTTTCGTGATCTGCCCAGAGACCTTGGAGCTGACAATTTTGAACTACAGCTCCCCAACCTCTGAGACTCGCGTCCGTCGTTAGAATTATCCAATTCCAGCCGCCGAACAGTTTCCCTGCGGTTAAATTGTGTACCTTCAGCCACCAGAGTAGAGACACCCTTGCCCTTGGCGACAACCTCACCCTGTGGTGAAGCTGCAGATGCGAGCCCGACCACTGTGCGAGCACATCCAGTTGAAATGGACGTGAGTGGAATCTTCCGAACTGAAGCGCTTCGAAAGCCGCCACCATTGTTCCTAAGAGGCGAATGCACAAATGTACTGAGACTGTGCGTGGCTTGAGCACTAATTGTACCAGATGGCGAATAATCTGTACTTTCTGTTGTGGTAGGTAAATTCTTTGATTTACCGTATCGAGAATCATACCTAGGAATTGAAGGCGTTGAGACGGAATCAGATGTGATTTCTTGAAGTTGACAATCCAACCGTGGTGAACCAGTACATTGTACGTTAGCAGCGCATGTTGGAGAAGCATCTGTTGAGACGGGGCTTTGATAAGCAGATCGTCTAAATACGGAACTATTGTCACTCCCAGGGATCTAAGATGAGCTATCATCACAGACATCACTTTGGTGAATACCCGAGGCGCTGACGAAAGGCCAAACGGTAGAGCCTGAAACTGGTAATGGTTCCGGCGTATTGCAAACCGCAAGAATCTCTGATGAGGCTGCCAAATCGGAGTGTGTAAGTACGCATCCTTGAGATCTAGCGCAATCATGAATTCCTTTGGCTCTAAACCCGCAATCACTGAGCACAGAGATTCCATCTTGAATCTGTAGTAAGTTACGTACCGATTGAGACCCTTTAAGTTCAATATTGGCCTGACTGAGCCATCCAGCTTCGGTACCACAAACAGACTGGAATAATAACCCTGACCCTGTTGGTGTACAGGGACCGGAATCAAAACTGCTGAATCCAGTAGGGACTGAATGGCAATTTGCAGAACCGCCCTCTTTTCGTCCGACAGAGGCAGTCCTGTCTTGAAAAACCGCAGTGGCGGAAGACAGTCGAACTCTATTTTGTAACCTCTTAACACTAAATTGCGGATCCACCCATCCGCGGATGTCTGGAACCACGCCAAATGGAACGTCTGAAGGCGTGCTCCCACAATCGGAGAACCGAGATGGGCTGGTAGCCCGTCATGCCACTGGCTTGTCGGTAACCTTAGCGTCCTGACGACTTGTGTTGGTTTGTTGGAAACCACGTCCACGACCACGTCTACCAGGCGTGGCTGTTCCTCTGCCACGTCCTCGAAAGGACTGAGGTCTAAAGGATTTGAACGAAGGTCCAGAGTACCTCCTTCTTGGTATCGGTGGAGGCAATGGTAAGAAAACCGACTTTCCTCCCGTAGCCTCAGAAATACATGTGTCCAATTCAGGACCAAACAACTTCTTGCCATCGTAAGGTAACGCCTCTATACCTCGTTTGACCTCTGCCTCCGCTTGCCAAGAACGCAGCCAGAGTGCTCGTCGTGCCGTAACTAGCGACGATGAAATACGAGAAGTGAGCTGACAGACGTCAGTAGAAGCTGTACAGAGATACTCCGCAGCCTCACAGATTTGATTAGCAAGAAGTATAAGGTGTTCGTCATGTAGGGAAGACTTGAGTTCTGTTATCCAGACTATGAGCGCCTTAGTGACCCAGATACCAACCAAGCCAGGTCTCAGCAGCACTCCTGCTGCAAAATACA
Organism: Pseudophryne corroboree; assembly: GCF_028390025.1. Lineage (NCBI taxonomy): Eukaryota > Metazoa > Chordata > Amphibia > Anura > Myobatrachidae > Pseudophryne > Pseudophryne corroboree. The sequence continues at coordinate 615,077,211 of NC_086447.1, forward strand.
TGGACTTTAGCATAGTTTCTTGCGATCTGAAGGGTCTTTAAGCGTAGTAGCCGCTGGCACTGGTATGGTTAATTTCTTTGTAAGCTGCGACACTGACGAATCAACTATTGGTGGATTCTCCCATGTACATGTCACCGAATCTGGAAACGGGTAACTAGACTTAAATCTGCGAGGTATAGAAAACAGTTTATCTGGAGTCTGTCGTGTTTCTACTAACATCTTATTAAGAGACTCAGGAAAACACATTGGAGTTCTCTGTCGTTTAATAAATACGACCTGATCATTTGTGAGAGGCTCCTCAGTTTCTGTAAACTTGAGAGACTGACGCACCGCTCTGATGAGATTATCAATACCTGAGCTGTTAAAATCCTCACTATCTGACTCCACTTCGCCCTCCTCACCCTCATCTTGTGCCGTGAGGTCTGGCATGGAATCGTCAGAATGCAACATAGCAGAAACTGGTAAATCATAAGACATATGAAATTTATCCCGTCTACCCAAAATGGATTTGGACCTTTCGCAAGGGTGAGACGCCTCCGGTAGTTCTGGCGGTCTCACCCTAGACTCAGATCTTGTCGTTTCCCGCTCTTGTCGAGCGGCGGTCAATTCTGATTGCAACCCAGCCAGTACATTGGCTAGCATTTCCCATGGAGGGTCCGGGGAGGAAATTGGCTTTAAAACCGGAGCAGAAATTGTATTCGGAACCGAATCCACAAAACATACTGTACATGTGGTAGATCCATCCGGTAACACACTGCTACAGACTTTGCAATTATGCTTTTTAATTTTTGCTGGTGCCTTACTCATTATGGCGACAGACAATACACAAAAAACACCTGCCCGACTCAGTAAATATAGTACGAAGGTGTCTCTATATATATATATCTGGCCAAGTGCAGTACACGTGGCCAGTGCTATGAAATGTGATCCCAAATTCCCTCTAACACCCCTGCGCCTCCGGTGGAGTAGAGATGTAGTACTGGAACGTTCTGGAATCACAGCAGGAAGACACAGGAAGCATGGTTAAAATGGCTGCCATGCTTACACATATAATCACAGTGCAGGTTACCAGCCTTTAAAGTGACATCTATATGAAATCCTGTGTAATTAACCCTGCAGCCTAGCATACTGCTGTTGCTGCAGGTTATCCCCCCTCATGCCGCTGATTGCACCCTCTGTTAGCAGTTCTCACTGAGCGCAGTGTAATGCGCCCCCCCCCCCCCCCCCCCGTATGCTCCGTTGCGGATGCAGTGCGGGCGGGCAGCGAGCAGCGCGTGGGGCCGCCAGCGGGAGCCGGGTAGCGGGCTGCGCAGGGACAGACAGCGGGGAGCGCGTCTTGAAGCGCTCTGAGCAGCGGCCAGAGCAGCGGTGGGGGCCGAAGCCACGGCGGCGGCCGGAGCAGCGGCGGTGGGCGGGCGTCTGTAGAGGGATCCCGGCGTCATACAAACAATGTCCCCACACAGCGGGGCGGCAGCGGGAGCTGACCGCCCCGTTCAACATACCGTGACTCCTGCTGCTGTGGTGAGGCTCCGATGGGGCTTCTCTGCAAGCGCCGGGCAGCCTGTCTGCAGGATCTGTATGGCTGTGAGGGTGCTCATTCAGTGAGGACCGACACGCCAAAGCTGCTAGTAGCAGCTTGCACTATCCCTGACCCTGCCTTTTGGAAGGGGGAAAGGGATGTGTATGAAAAAAGAAAAAATATTCACTAAAAAAAAAAAAAAATATTCAAAAGAATTGTGGACCAAGCCATAGACCTGTTGCTACTTCGAGCACAGAAAAAACACTCAGGTACTCGGGGATATGGAGGGGTGGAGTGTTCTAAATTTAAATATTCAGTGCCCTGTTTCCTACGGAAGCCGTCCATATCCCAAGAGTACTCCAGTGACCCCTAGTGGATGAAAAAGAAAGTATTTTCCCAGGGTCTATTTGTGGGAATTTAGCAGTTACAAGAGTACAAGCAGGATTAAAGGGCCTATTTATATGTAAATATTTGCGGGATATTCCCCATAACACCAGAACGGGTTTAGTTGGACCACGGCATTCCAACAGTAATAGGCTCTACACACTGCATGATGTTACGGAAAGATTTGAACTATCTCGTTCTTTAATGAATGAGATACCGTTCATATCTTCCAGTGTGGAGGCACCAGCGATGAACGCTGGTGCCCCGTCGCTTGTGCATGCAGGCCAATATGGACGATCTCGTCCATATTTGCCTGCACTCCTATGGAGCCGGATGACGGGGGGAGTGAAGAAACTTCACTCCCCCCGTTACTGCCCCCCGCCCCCAGGTCAGCCATATCCGCCATCAGGCAGCTCGGCGGCGGATCGCGCTGTGTGTAGGGCCCTTAAGAATCCTGACAGGGGGAAGGTAAGTATACTTACCTTTAGCCCATGGCCCCCTAAGCCCCCCCCACCCCCCCCACCCCACTGCGGCTTACCTCTCTCCGTGTTGTGTACCTTGTCGGTATAACTACGACCAACAGAACTTTTAACCTCCGGGATCCTGACCATGTTTCGACAGAACAAGCCTCCTTTACAATATCAGATTGGCTGGTGGCATACTAGGCAACTAAAAAATGATTGAGAACGCTATTTAAGTTGCCACTTTGTTAACAAAATGATCTTTAGTTTATGCTGAGAAAAATAAGATTTTAATTACCTACAGGTAAATCCTTTTCTCATAGTCCGTAGAGAATGCTGCGGTCCACATTAGTACCATGGGGTATAGACAGGTCCACTAGGAGCCATTGGCACTTCAAGAGTTTGAGAGTGTGGGCTGGCTCCTCCCTCTATGCCCCTTCTACCAGACTCAGTCTAGAAACTGTGCCTGAGGAGACGGACATCTTCGAGAGAAGGATTACACAGATAGTGGCGAGATTCACACACAAGGCAACCCAAGCTAACTAGCTTGAAACATCAGCAACGGCTCAACAGGAGTACTTTACCAAGTAACGAAACAGTACTCACCAAGAACTAAGCAGTACTGAACTAAATAACCACTGCAGGAAAACGAAGCGCTGGGCGGGCGCCCAGCATCTTCTACGGACTACGAGAAAAGGATTTACCGGTAGGTATTTAAAATCCTATTTTCTCTTATGTCCTAGAGGATGCCGAGGTCCACATTAGTACCATGGGGATGTACCAAAGCTCCCAGAACGGGAGAGGGAGCGCGTAGGCTTCTGCAGAACCAATTGACCAAACTTAAGGTCCTCAGAAGCCAAAGTATCAAACTTGTAGAACTTTGGAAACGTGTTCGACCCCGACCAAGTAGTTGCTCGGCAGAGTTGTAAAGCTGAGACACCCCGGGCAGCTGCCCAGGAAGAACCCATTTTACGAGTAGAGTGGGCCTTAACAGACGCAGGACACGGCAAGCCTGCCGTAGAATACGCATGCTGGATAGTGAACCTGATCCAGCGAGAAATCGTTTGCTTAGAAGCAGGACACCCAATTTTCTTGGGATCATACAGGACAAACAGAGAGTCTGATTTTCTGTGACGAGCAGTCCTCCATAGATTTTTAGAGCCCTCACAACATCTAAGGACTTTGAAGAAATTGGGGAGTCAGTCGCAACTGGCACCACAATAGGTTGGTTGATATTAAATGCCGACCCAACCTTCAGAAGAAACTGCTGTTACCTCCTTGAACACCTCCGGAATGAAGATTGCTGACAGCGCCAACGCGTGTGTTTCTGCCCAGAGGATGATTCTTGTTACATCTGATATTGCAGCTCTGCACTTCGGTCCACCCTGTCAGTTTAAGTAAGCCGCTGTTATTACATTGCCTGACTTCACGTGAATAGCCCGATTTCTTAGAAGATGGGCCGCTTGGAGAAGACCGTTGTAGACGGCTCTTAGTACCAGAATGTTTATCGGCAGGCCGGCTTCCCGACTTGATCACCTTCCTTGGAAGGTTTTCCCTTGGGTGACTGCGCCCCAGCCCCGGAGACTTGCATCTGTGGTCAGAAGGATCCAGTCCTGAATACTGAACCTGCGGCCCTCCAGAAGATGAGGTAATTGTAGCCACCAGAGGAATGAAATCCAGACCTTTGGTGACAGACGTATTCTCTGGTGCATGTGTAGATGAGATCCCGACCACTTGTCCAGGAGATCCAGCTGGAAGGACAGAGCATGAAAACTCCCATACTGCAGAGCCTCGTAAGAGGCCACCATCTTCCCCATCACACTCCACGTAGGCTTAGATGCCAACCATGGCACTCTAAATCAACAAGACACCTACAAAAACTGTCACGTAAAGGGAAATCTCAGAATCCAAGTGACTTTCTCACATATAAGACTACCTACCACTCCTATCGTCAGGCCCTGGACACTGCCAAATAAACATATTTCCAATCTCTCATCTCTTATCATGCCACCAACCCCAAGTGACTTTTTAATACATTTAAATCACTTCTTTACCCTCCCTCACCAGCTACTATCAGTGCACAAGAACTTGCTTCCTACTTCAAGGATAAGATTGATAAAACCTGAGATGAAATGGTATGCTCTAACTCAGCCAGTGACCTGCTCAATTCCCTATCTGAACCCTCTGGCACTTTCTCTTCAATTGATCCCACAAGTGAAGATGAAGTATCAACACTCTTTTCATCCTCCTACTCCACTACCTCTCCTCTTGATCCTATACCCTCACAGGTCAGTAAAAGTTTGTCTCCTGTGCTTATCCCAACCTTAACTAAAATCTGTAATCTCTCTCTCTCTCTCTACTGGCATCTTTCCATCTCTGTTTAAACATGCAGTGATTACTCCCATTCTAAAAAAAACACAACTCTGACCCAAACACACTCTCTAACTACAGTCCCATTTCTCAGCTACCCAGTCCCTCCAAGCTACTTGAGAGACTTGCCTACACTCGCCTTACACACTTTCTTAACTCCCACAACTTATTGGACCCACTTCAGTCAGGCTTTTGTGCCCAACACTCCACAGAGACGGCACTGACCAAAGTAGTGAATGATCTAGTCACTGCTAGATCAAAAGGCCATTACACACTACTTATTCTTCTAGATCTCTCTGCTGCTTTTGACACTGTTGACCACTCTCTTCTCATACAAACACTAGAGTCCCTAGGTCTTCAGGACACAGCCCTTACTTGGTTCTCATCCTACCTATCTAATCGATCTTTCAGTGTTCACTTCTCTGATTCTACCTCCTCTTCTCTACCTCTATCAGTTGGAGTACCGCAAGGCTCAGTCTTAGGTCCTCTGCTTTTCTCAATCTATACCTCCTCTCTTGGTAAACTAATCAGCTCCTTCGGATTTCAGTATCATTTGTACGCTGATGATACTCAAATCTACCTATCCTCCCCAGATTTATCACCATCTGTATTGGCTCGTGTCACTGGATGCCTGTCTGCCATTTCATCTTGGATGTCATCTCGCCACCTCAAACTCAACATTTCCAAAACAGAATTAATTATTTTCCCACCAGCTAAGAGTAGTTACCAACCTGATATCACCATAACTGTTGACAATGCAACTATCTACCCTACCCCACAAGCTCGCTGCCTAGGTGTCATCCTTGACATGTTACATGCACCTTAAAAACATATCCAAAATACGCCCTTATTTTACACAAGACACTGCAAAAACTGTAATCCATGCACTCATGATCTCCAGCATTGATTATTGTAATAGTCTACTTACTGGTCTTCCCAACATAGGCTCTCACCACTTCAATCCATTTTAAATGCAGCTGCGAGGCTAATCTTCCTCGCCAGACGTTCTTCATCTGCTGATCCGCTCTGTCAGTCCCTCCATTGGTTACCGGTATTCTACTGTGTCAAATATAAAATACTTTTACTTACATACAAGGCTATTAACCAAACTGCACCATCATACATCTCCTCACGCATCTCAAAATATCTCCCTACCAGACCCCTCCGCTCTGCGTCTCTCATCCACATGTATTACCTGTTCCCACTCAAAATTACAGGACTTTACCCGGGATTCACCCACTCTGTGGAATGCCCTCCCACGCACAATAAGACTCTCCTCTAGTCTCCAAACCTTTAAACGTTCCCTGAAAACTCATCTCTTCAGACAAGCCTACCAAATTCCTGACCCACACATATAACCTTCAATGCTTCCCTATCCAGTTACATCCCCTCTGTACAGTCCACATAACCTCACATTTTGTCTTCCAACATTGCTGGGTGATCCTATCATACAACCCACTAAGAACCTAGCAATCTGGGGAACCATTATGTAACAGGTAGCATCTATCCTTGTGTATCAATGCCTATTTCCCTATAGATTGTAAGCTTGCGAGCAGGGCCTTCCTACCTCTATGTCTGGCTGTCTTTGCCCAGTTTTGTTCTATAACTGTTGTTCTAATTGTAAAGCACAACGGAATATGCTGCGCTATATAAGAAACTGCTAATAAATAATTAATTAATAAATAAATAATTAATCTTCCCCAGAAGGCGAATGCACTGATGAACCGACACCCGGGCTGGATTCAGGACATCCCGGACCACGGTTTGTATCACCAACGCTTTTTCTTCTGGAAAAAACACCCTCTGCACTTCTGTGTCGAGGATCATTCCCAGAAAGGACAACCTCCTGGTTGGTTCCAAACGTGATTTTGGAAGATTCAGGGTCCAGCCGTGTTCTCTGAGTATATGGGTCGTGAGAACAATGGACTGTAACAGCTTCTCCTTGGACGATGCCTTTATCAGCAGAACATCCAGATATGGAAGTATGTTCACCCCCTGTCTGCAGAAGAGAACCATCATCTCTGCCATCACCTTGGTGAATACCCTCGGCGCTGTGGAGAGGCCGAATGGCAGGGCCTGGAATTGGAAATGACAGTCCAACAGTGCGCATCGGAGATAAGCTTGATGCGGCGGCCAAATCGGAATGTGGAGGTACGCATCCATGATATCCAGGGATACCAGGAACTTCCCCCACTTCCAGACCTGATATCACCGCCCTTAGAGACTCCATTTTGAACTTGAACTCTATCAGGAAGGGGTTTAGCGATATTAAGTTCAGAATGGGTCTGACCGAACCATCCGGTTTCGGTACCACAAAAAGGTACGAATAGCAACGATTGTCTTGCATATGGGGTGGGACTGGTACAATAACCTGTGCCTCCACCAACTTCTAGATGGCTTCCCGTAGGATAGCCCTATCTGCCAGCAAAGCTGACAAGCCAGATTTGAAGAATCGGTGAGGAGGGAGAACTTAAAATTCCAGCCTATACCCCTGGGACACAATATCTTGCACCCAGGGATCCAGGCCGGACGACACTCAGACGTGACTGAAATGCCAGAGTCCACCGTCATGCAGAGGACTTTGGCATAGCCAAAGCAGGTTTCTGTTCCTGGGAACCCGCAGCAGCAGGTTTCTTGGATTTCGCCATCCTCCCCCAAAGAAGATGTTGGACGGTTTGGCCTTTCTTGGCTCGGCAGTCCGAAAGGACTGTGATGCAGCTGAAGAAAAGGGTTTCTTTGTGGCAGGTGCAGCTGAGGGAAGAAACGGAGACTTACCCGCTGTAGCAGTGGAAATCCACGTATCCAACGCTTCCCCAAAGAGAGCCTGACCTCCTAACCTCTCCTGAATTCTGTGCCGGCAGACCATTGGCGCAGCCAGAGTCCTCTACGAGTTGAGACAGACATGGAAGATATTCCTGCAGCCAGCAAACCCAGGTCTTTCATGGATTCCACCTCAAAGCCTGCAGATTCCTGTATGTTACGTAAGAACAATTCAACGTTACGGTTATTTCACATGTAACGTGCCAGACCACTTTACTATAGCTTTAGAAATCCATGCACAGGCAATGGTAGGCCGTAGTATCGCCGCCGAAGCCGTGTATATGGGTTTGAGCGTAGTGTCAATCTTGCGATCAGCCGGTTCTTTCAATGCGGCAGATCCCGGGACAGGTAAAACCACCCTCTCTTTGACAGTCTGGACACAGATGCGTCAACTATGGGTGGGTTTTTCGCAATTCTTTCTATCCTCCTCAGGGAAGGGGAAAATAACCAGAACCCTTTTGGGGATCTGGAATCCTTACACTCAGGAATTTTCCAATAGCGTTTAATACTTTAGACGCAGGGAAGGTTAGCGAGGCTTTCTTAGTTTTAGTGAAGTACGCTTCCTCAACCTGCTCATCCAACATGTCAGTAATATGTAACATATCTCTAATGGCCTCAAACATGAGCTGCACCCCCTGCAAGGATGCCCCACCACCGTCTGCAGTCTGTGGTGCAGACAGTAAAATGGCGCTGAACTCTGCTGGGTCCGCACTGAGAAGAAGCTCCGCCCTCCAAAGATGGTGCATCTTCCCGCGCACCTTCTACATACTGGTCTGAGGATTCCGTCGCTAGCCGGGGAATTCAGTCCCCGGTTAGCGTCTGTGTACTGAGGATTCTGTTGCTAGCCTGGGGATACAGTCTCCGAATAGCATCTGTGTACTGAGAATTCTCTCGCTAACCAGGGGATTCAGTCTCCGGTTAGCGACTGCGACCCGTTTAGGGTATTTAGACGCTGGCTCAGCACCGTGATTACATTTCTGTGTATGTTAAATGGATTCCTCCTGAGAGGAAACCACTTCAGCAGCATATGACACCGAGTCCCTAGACATGGCTATGGAAGGTATTACACACACACACACACACACACACACACACACACAGGGAATTGTCAGTCACAAAACTCCCCCCCCCCAACCCACACACAGCGCTTACTGAGGTAAAACAAATAAAACTACCATCACCATCTGTGTACCTTAATAGACTACACAGATTTTACACAGCCTTCCCCCCCCCCCCCCCCCCCCCCCATCTACAACCCCCTGGTACCGCCCAGGATAGCTGGAGTTGCTTGGAGGGACAGCTCCCAGTGTACAGGAACTGGAGGCAGGGAAATGGCGCTGAACACTACACTGCTGGGTCCGCTCTGAGGAGAAGCTCTGCCTCCTGAAGATGGCGCGTCTTACCGCACAAATTCTTTATACTGACCTGAGGATTCCGTCGCTAGCCGGGGAATTCAGTCTCCGGTTAGCGCCTGTGTACTGCGGATTCTGACGCTAGCCTGGGGATTCAGTCTCCGGTTAGCACCTGTGTACTGCGGATTCTGACGCTAGCCTGGGGATTCAGTCTCCGGTTAGCGTCTGTGACCAGTGTAGGGTATTAAGACGCTGGCTCAGGACGTCCCTCATAGCGCCAACACTGTGCGCCACTGAGCCTTCCCGGAGCGCAGCCGCTCACACTGCGCTCCTACCCTTGTGCCGCCATATCTCGCCATCTTCTGGCTCTATAAGAGGGTGGCGGCATACGGCCGGGGTGAGCGATCCCCTGTGGCTGGAAATGATAGATCCCTTCAGGAGCTCAGTATCCTGTCAGCGGAGATAGTGGCTCAGACCCCGTAGGACTGCTCACCCCCTTAGACCTTCGAAGCAGGGAGGCTGTTGCCAGCAGCCTCCCTGTAAAATAATAAACTCTAAAATAAACTTTACTAGAGAAACTCTGGAGACCTCCCCTAGCTGTGACTGGCTCCTCCGGGCACATTTTCTAAACTGAGTCTGGTAGGAGGAGCATAGAGGGTGGAGCCAGCCCACACTCTCAAACTCTTAAAGTGCCAATGGCTCCTAGTGGACCAGTCTATACCCCAATGGTACTAATGTGGACCCCAGCATCCTCTAAGAGAAATATCATATGAACTATATTCTGAGAATAGGCAACCTACGAACTATTTGAAGGCACCAGCCAACCAGCATAATAGATTTTACCCACTATAGGGAAGTGGGATCCAATAAAGGTCGATTTACAACATTTTTTCTTTTAATTTAATATCCATTATTTGAAGTAGAGATTTTGAGTGATTCCCATTGATTTAAAAAAGGGCATATCACAAACTATATTTAAAACTCTCAGCTCAACCTTTCAATGTTCACATTAATTTCATCATATGTATTACATAAAGAAATTCCACTAAAATGTATGACTTGAAATGAGTAAGAAAAGCTTTGTCTATTGGACTAGTTCACTAATTTCCGAACTGGACAGTTGTAGAATAGTCTGACTTTTGCACACCCTGCAGGCGTTGTCGTGTACCTGGCAGCAATTGACTTTTATCATATTAATAGCAATATGGAAGTCTTTAATTTAATTATTTATTAAAATAGTACTATGCTATTATCAGTGGCGGGACCTGTGAGTGGTGGGCCCAAGTACAAAATTATATTTTGGGCCCCATTCCTCAAACCTAAGTGCATAATAAGCCCCACGACAGTGCACCACGTGACAGAGAAGCAATACAGACAGAATCCATGTGACTGCTAACTAGTAGAGAGAGCAACCCTGTGAATGGCAATCACATATTTTCTGTAGGCAAACCAGATTTCCTACCTTTTCTGGCTGTGACAAAGGTAATAATATCAAATTCTGATCTTATAGAGTAATTACTCTGAAGGAATCTAGGGTTGTAACCTCAAATTGAGTGCACAGTTTAAAAGGATACGGTCATTAGGTTGACACCACTTAGGTCAACAGCCATTAGGTCGACCACTATTGGTCGACATGGTCATTGTGTGACTGATCGCACATATGCTAAATTTAGCACATCTACGATCAGGTCTGAATTAGGCCCATTGATTCAGGGCACTGGGTTCAACACAGGGGGTGATTAGTGGATTAGCAGAAAAGTGCCATGCAATTACAGGAAATGTGGTGTTCATTGCTGGAATGTAGTTCTCTGAAGGTGATATCTATTACACATGACTATGAAGTGCTGACCACAATACAGTGACTTGTGTACTTTATAGAGACACATTTATTCACAAACCCTTACCTACATTCAATTATGGACTTGAACAACTCAGCTAATCCCAGTGGCTCATTTGATCAGAGTGGCTAATCTGGTAGAGGTATTAGACTGTTCATAAATTATAGGGACTCAATTTGACTAGGTCAGTGGACATGGCTTTATTGCTTATGTGCAATTAATTTCTCCCCTGGTTTATGACAAACACCTCCTCTTGGAAACAGAAAACCTTTCAATATATTGCTTATTATTCATTAGCAGGTAACAGATCTGGGAACAGTCAAGAATGGCCTTAAATCTAAAGGGAAGAGTCAATTAAGCACGGAAGCCACCAGGACCAGTTCCATAAGGCATATGCTGCTCAAAGCCTATGGAGGGGAAGGCATTTTTGATATGCCGCCTGTCGGGATCCCGGCGCTCAGCATACCGGTGCCGGGTTCCCAACAGCCGGCATACTGACAACAAGTCTCCCTCTTGGGGGGGTCCACTAGACCCCTGGAGGGAGAATAAACAGTATGGCGCGCGCAGCGCGCCACCATGCCCTCAGCTTGGCGAGCCCGCAAGGGGCTCTTTTGCACTTGCCCCGCTGCCAGCACGCCAGCGGTCGGGATCCCGACAGCCGGCATAACGTAGTAGACCCCTATGGAGGTGTGAATAGAATCAGCAGACTGTAATGGGCCAAAAAATGTGTTAAATTTAATTTTCCCCTAAAATTGGGCATTAAACACAATTTACAGTAATATGTGATTTCCACTAACATTGAGACACCCTAGTGAGCACTCAAGAAAAGGATGAAGGTCTTTAAGGTGTTATCTTTCCCCTATGCCAAATCAAATGCAAATAAAAAGGGGACAATTACATAAGTATGTGGCAGACATCCTGCCTCAAATGCCGGAACTTAATAATACACTTTCTACATTTGCAATAATATACACAAGGCGCACAGATAATAAAAAAAATAAAATACATTTACACAATAAGTTACACAGCCACAGATGAATTAGTTTAAATGTACTCGTAATGACCATAATTACATAGGAATTGCGTACACAATTTGTTGTGATATAGTTTAGTAAATACTGTACAGTAGTTATCAGCTTCTTCTTTTAGAAATAGTTTGATGCACAAGGGGCCTAATTCAGACCTGATTGTAGCCATGCAAAATTTTGCACGGCTACAATCAGCCACTCTAACATGCGAGAGGGCGCGCAGCATAGGGTTAGTCTGCCCCGCATGTTTGCACTGTGGCGCCTACGCAGTTCAGAATTGATCGCCGCTGTGCGAAAATGCACAGCAGTGATCAGGTCTGAATTAGGCCCAAGAAGAGAGATGAATGTGTATTTTAGTAAAGGTCTACTATGCTACTGTCAGGACAGGCTGGAATGTGGTAGCCGATGAATGAGCTTGAGCGGAGGTGGCAGGGGCCACTGACAGAAGAAGACGTGGAAGCCAGATATAGTTCCTTCTCATGGACTCCCAGGGTAGGAGGATAAACACACTGTGACAAGTGAATAAGAAATAACTGGGCTAGGAAACTGTTGCTGTGAAGTTAGGGAATGAGGTTACTGTAGTAAGGAGATAACTGCAAAGACTGGTACTTGATTACTGCGGCTTGGAGATAATAGCTGTGAAGACTGAATGCTGGAAGACTGACTTGGAGACTATAATTCTAAAGACAGGTTACTTGAGGACTGGGATTGTAGACAACAACTGTGAATACTGGGTACTTGATGACTGTAATTTGGAGACAATGGGCCTAATTCAGAGTTGATCGCAGCAGCAAATTTGTTAGCAGTTGGGCAAAACCATGGCCCTCATTCCGAGTTGATCGGTCGCAAGGCGAATTTAGCAGAGTTACACACGCTAAGCCGCCGCCTACTGGGAGTGAATCTTAGCTTCTTAAAATTGCGACCGATGTATTCGCAATATTGCGATTACTAACTACTTAGCAGTTTCAGAGTAGCTCCAGACTTACTCTGCCTGTGCGATCAGTTCAGTGCTTGTCGTTCCTGGTTGACGTCACAAACACACCCAGCGTTCGCCCAGGCACTCCCACCGTTTCTCCGGCCACTCCTGCGTTTTTTCCGGAAACGGTAGCGTTTTCAGCCACACGCCCCGAAAACGCCGTGTTTCCGCCCAGTAACACCCATTTCCTGTCAATCACATTACGATCGCCGGAGCGAAGAAAAAGCCGTGAGTAAAAATACTTTCTTCATAGTAAAGTTACTTGGCGCAGTCGCAGTGCGAACATTGCGCATGCGTACTAAGCGGATTTTCACTGCGATGCGATGAAAAATACCGAGCGAACAACTCGGAATGAGGGCCCATGTGCACTGCAGGGGGGGCAGATATAACATGTGCAGAGAGAGTTAGATTTGGGTGTGGTGTGTTCAAACTGAAATCTAAATTGCAGTGTAAAAATAAAGCAGCCAGTATTTACCCTGCACAGAAACAAAATAACCCACCCAAATCTAACTCTCTCTGCAAATGTTATATCTGTCACAACTGCAGTGCACATGGTTTTTCCCAACTTCTAACAAATTTGCTGCTGCGATCAACACTGAATTACCCCCAATAAAGGTCCATACACACTGGGCGCTTTTGCCCAGCGTGTATGAACAGTGATGATCACTGACATCGCTGGGCTGAAAAGAACTCAGTGCATACACACTGAGCGCTTTTCCCCGCTGCCCAGCGATGTCAGCGGGGGTGAGCAGCTTTCCATAGCAGGACGCTATATAAAGACGCTCACCCCGCCGTTCATCTGCTGGTAATACCAGTAGATGAACGGCGGCTGCCAGCGATGAAGCGGGAGCGCGCATCAGCGCTCACCGCTCATCACTTGTGCATACACACTGGGCGGCTTTGAGCTGAAAGAAGCTCAACACACCAAAAGTGACCTGCTTTCAGCTCAAAATCGCCCAGTGTGTATGGGCCTTTACTGTGAAGACCGGTGAATAGATTGCTGCAGGTCAAATACAAGAATCATGAAAACTGAACACTTGGAAAACGTGACTTAAGAACTCAGACTTTGGAAACTGGACTTTTGGCAACTGAGCAGAGATCCCAAGGAACCATCAACAGCTCCATATTACCCTCAGATTCCACCTGGTGAGCTGGCAGCCGCAGAAGGCAGTGCCGGTGCCCGACTCTGGATCAGAGTGTGGAGAGCAACGGCGTAACGTGCAGATGACACAGAGCCAAAATGAATGAAACGGTGTCAATGTCCAAATATAGCTGTATATGTTAGAGAAGAAATAGGTGTTAGATAAGCTTTCAGAAACTGAAAACTTATAGTTAATCATTTATCCCACTCAGTATGACATTTACATACCATAAACAGCTTCAAATTAATGGTGTAGCCGCCTGCCTGCGCAGACTAGAGCTACTCGGCGGGTGCGAAAGCATCGCCGCTGTGCAATGCTTTTGCACCTGTGCGGGGGGTAGGGCCAGACATGTGGGGCGGACTAGCCCTGTGCTGAGCATCCACCCGCATGTCAGAGAAGCTGACAGTATATGTGCTAAATTAAGCATATCTACGATCAGCTTTGAATATTCCCCAATAAACACATTGGTATGTATTCCTGACAGACTTAATTTGATTGGTCTTTCCTGAGTCAGAAAGGAATCAGAACAGATTAATTACACTATGTATCTTTTTTTTAACCTCACGACATTTTTGATTGGTGTACCTTTTTGTAATATTAAATTAGCATGTGATATTGCACTGTGAAAAAAGGCACTGTAATTAACGGGATCCGGTCTCCAGGGCGACAGTAACTAGGTCGACCACTATTGGTCGACAGGGTCTCTAGGTTGACACTTTCTAGGTCAACGGGTCAAAAGGTCGACATGAGTTTTCACAATCTGTTTCTTTTTTTTTACTTCTTCTTCTTCACCTTGCCTCCGCTCGCCATGCGATGGGACACGGTGCACTAATTGGGGTTCCCGGTCACTGTACGGAGAAAATGACACCAAAAAAACTCATGTCGACCTTTTGACCTGTCGACCTAGAGACCCTGTCGAACTAGTTATTGCCGACCAATAGTGGTCGACCTAGTCACTGTCGACCTTCCATACCACACCCGTAATTAACACAGGGCGATTTAAACAAACCAATATAAAACTACATCCAAATTATTTATCACTTTCATCCCGGGAACATATTCCATTAGGTTCATTAACATAATACAAGGCAGACATCGTGTTTTCTTCACTCAGTCGGGTTGATTCAATTAACTGCAATTGACTATTTAGGAGTTTGTGAATATTTGCCATATACGATACCCTCTAAATCTCAGCTACATCTCAGATTTCTGCACACACTTTATAGGTGCAAACAATAATCAGTATGTAGAAGGTCCCAACATGTGCCATTCCCGAAACATGATGAATGGCACATTGCACCTAACTGAACTGACCCCAATAAGACATTTTTTTTTCCGCAAGCCTTAATTTGATGAATGACAAAATCCCACATACTCTTGTTCAAAACATTTATTGACAACTTTGCGCACCATTAACAAAGTGACCATTGAAATAGAAAAAAGGTTTCAGAGCCCCATGAATGTGAACAAAACAAAATACTGCATTACAGTGTTGTTTCTAATTGTTGGCAAGCACAAATTATTAAAATCTTCGGTTTATTAAACCTGTACATCCAGTAGACTCCATATGTGAACCAAGTGAATAAGTTCCTAATGTCATTATATTTTACAATCCATCGATTTTACTTCTGTGTGATGGGAAAAGAGTTTTGGTCCATCAACTCTCCAACCTTTTCCTGGAGAACAGCAACCAGTTCAGCTAAGACAAACACATGGGTTTCATCCAAATCCTGGATAATGAATTTAGTTCCTAAGGCGTTAGTTTCATCCAAGTACAGGAGAAATTGTTTCATAGCTGGGTCACTGCAACAAGAAGCATTTATCAGAGAACAGTATGTTTGGCAACCAGATACACAAATTAACCGTGCTAGCAGTGTAACCTAACATATCTATTTAAGTATGAATTACACAATGCTGTCTAGACCAGAAAACATGCTGGATGCCAGCCAATGTACAGAATATCAGGTAGTATTTAATAGTGTATCTGACTGCAAGCTTCTTACTCCAGTCTGCATTACAAGTGCATTTCTATAGATGACATAAGACACCTCGCCAGCACACTAAAAGTATATCTTCACCTTAGCTATCGGGTAAGAATGGACACTGTAGTATATCTACTCTTGTAGGTAACATAAATTTTGAAATAATGGAGACCCATAAAATCCTCAGCTCTTAATAACGACAGCCAATGCATTGTCAAAACATTTAATTTAATGCTGACCAAAAGTGAACTTTATGGAAAACCCTTAAAACTAGGTTACTTGTATGGTTTCACCAAAAACAGTACCGTTTCCAACAGAGCTAGAACTTATCACCAGTTACTGCTGAACCAGTACAACACAGGCTCACTCACATAACTGCGTAGACTCTGAGCTCTAGCACTAAGGACAAGACCAGGAGACAATGGATTGTGTCTGACCAACGTATCACGTGGAATCCAAGTACAGTAGGAATACAACAGTGGATAAACACTTGAATGGTAAGGAAAGACAGCACTAGATAAGATTAATACTAGGCACACGTCAGAATTCAGGTCACTGTCCGAACAGGTGGAATGCTTTGGTAATTAGTAAGCAGATAGCCAGGAGAGGAAGAGATGTAGTGAGGAAGAAAATAGGTAAATAAAATCCTATCGGTAAATCATTTTCTCGAAGTCCATTTAGTACCATGGGGTATAGACGGGTCCACTAGGAGCCATGGGCACTTTAAGAATTTGATAGTGTGGGCTGGCTCCTCCCTCTATGCCCCTCCTACCGGACTCTGCCCAAGAAGACGGACATACTTTGAGAGAAGGATACAAAAGGACAGTGGTGAGATTCCGAACCAGCACACACAAACAAGAGGAAAGCCATGCTAACCAAACATGGAACAGAAACAGGAACGGCTGAACCAAACTAAAATACTTAACCAAGTAACAGTGTAGGAAGAAACGAAGCACTGGGTGGGCACCCAGTATCCTCTACAGACTACGAGAAAAGGATTTACCGGTAGGTAATTAAAATCCTATTTTCTCTTATGTCCTAGAGGATACTGGGGATCCATTTAGTACCATGGGGAAGTACCAAAGCTCCGAATCCGGGGTGGGAGAGTGCTGAGGGTCCTGCAGAACTGATTGACCAAACTGAAGGTCCTCAGTGGCCAAGGTATCGAACTTGTAGAATTTTGCAAACGTGTTCGAACCTGACCAAGTAGCTGCTCAGCAGAGCTGTAAAGCCGAGACACCCCGGGCAGCCGCCCAAGAAGAACCTACCGACCTAGTAGAGTTGGCCTGTACAGACTTCGGAAACCGGCAAGCCTGCCATGGAATAAGCATGCTGGATAGTGAGCCTGGTCCAGCGTTCAATAGAATGCTTTGGAGCAGTACAGCCACTCTTATTGGGATCGTAAAGAACAAACAGCAAGTCCGATTTCCTGTGACGAGCCGTTCTCTTCACATACACCTTCAAAGCCCTCACAACATCCAAAGACTTTGAAGTAACAGAGGTGTCGGTCACAACCGGAACCACAACTGGTTGGTTTATATGAAACGCAGACACCACCTTAGGAAGAAATTGCTGATGAGTCCTGAGTTCAGCTGTATTCATGGAAGATTAAATAGGGACTCTTGTGAGACAACGCCCCCAGGTCTGACACACGTCTTGCTGAAGCCAAGGCCAACAGTGTGACGGTCTTCCACGTAAGATATTTTACGTCTACCTCCTGTAAAGGTTCATACCGATTAGAGGAACTGCAGCATCAAAGTGGAGGGAACACGTACACCATCTGATAGACCTATGGAGTTGTAAGAGCATCCACCGCCACTGCCTGTGGGTCTCTTGACGTGGAACAATACAGCTTGAGCTTCTTGTTGAGACGAGAGACCATCATGTCGATTTGTGGACATCCCCATCGAAGTGTCTAGCACCTGAACACCTCCGGGTGAAGGCCCCACTCCCCCGGGTGCAAGTCGTGTCTGCTGAGGAAGTCTGCTTCCCAGTTGTCTACTCCCGGAATGAAGACCGCCGACAACGCCACAGAGTGTTTTTCTGCCCAGAGGATAATTCTTGATACCTTTGACATTGCTGCTCTGCTGTTCGTTCCTCTCTGTCAGTTTATGTACGTTACTGCCGTCACACTGTCCGACTGAACATGAATGGCCCAATCTTGAAGAAGATATGAGGCTTGCAGAAGGGCGTTGTATACAGCCCTGAGTTCCAGAATGTTGATTGGAAGAGCGACTTTCCTGACTTGACCCTCTTCTTTGAAACTGCACCCCCTGGGTGACTGCTCCCCAACCTCTGAGGCTTGCGTCTGTGGTTAGCAGAATCCAATTTTGAATCCCGAACCTTCGGCCCTCGATTAGGTGAGAAGTCTGTAGCCTCCACAGAAGGGAGATCCTTGCCTTTGGCGACAGATGGATCCTCTGGTGCATGTGAAGATGCGATCCAGACCATTTGTTTAACAGATCCAACTGGAAGGGCCTCGCATGAAACCTTCCGTACTGAAGCGCTTCATAAGAGGCCACTATTTTCCCCAGAAGGCAAATGCACAGATGCACAGATATCCGGGTTGGCTTCAAGACATCCCGAACCAGACTGGATTACCAATGCCTTTTCTAACGGAAGAAAAACCTTCTGCGACTCTGTGTCCAGTATCATTCCCATAAATGGGAGCCTCAGAGTTGTCTCTAAACGAAATTTCGGAAAATTTAGAATCCACCCGTGATCCAGGAGTAGTCTGGTTGTGAGACCATTGCTGTCCAACAACCTTTTCATGGACGGTGCCTTTATCAGAAGATCGCCCAGGTACGGAATAATGTTCACTCCCTGCTTGCGAAGGAGAAACATCATCTCTGCCATCTCTGGTAGTGACAGTCTTGTAGTGCAAAGCCTAGATAAGGTTGGTGAAGCAGCCAGATCGGAATGTGAAGGTACGCATCCTTGATATCCAGAGACACTAAGAATTCCCCTTCCTCCAGACCTGAGATCACCGCTATCAAAAACTCCATCTTGAATTTAAAACACTCGTAAGTATGGGTTAAATGATTTTATATTCAAAATCGGTCTCACCAAACAGTCTGGTTTCAGTATTACAAACAAGTTGGAATAGTACCCCTGTTGAGCAGATGAGGTGGAACTGGAACAATGACCTGAGTCTGTACCAGTTTTTGAATGGCATCCTGTATGGTTATACTTGCCTCTTGTGAAGCTGGTAAGCCCGATTTGAAGAATCTGTGAGGTGGGAGTTCCTGAAACTCCAGTCTGTATCCCTTGGAAATAAGATCTATGACCCAGGGATCCTGGCATGTTGTTGTCCAAATGTGACCGAAATTCTTTCCCACCTGCCCGTCTTCCAGGCCATGCGGTCCACCGTCATGCAGAAGGCTTTGAGGAAGCAGAACTGGAGCTCTGTTCCTGAGAACCAGCAGCTGCTAGTTTGCGTGGTTTATCTCTAGCGCCTCTGGTGACAGTAGAAGATCCTCTGACTTTGCCCTTAAACTTGGCAGTCCAAAAGGACTGTAGGGTAGATCCCGAGTAGGTTTTCCTGGTTGGGGGAGAGCTGCAGAAGGAAGATATGTGGACTTACCCGCAGTAGCTTTGGAGATCCATTTATCCAGTTCATCTCCAAATAAGGCCTCTCCTTTGAAGGATAGGCCTTACATGCCTTTCCTGGAGTCCGCGTCCGCAGTACACTGGTGTAACCACAAGCCACTGCGTGTTGACACTGCCATAGCAGTGGTGAGTGCATTAAGCAAACCTACTTCTTTTATGGCTTCCAACAAAGTTTGCAGAGTCCTGTATATGTTGCAGGAGTAACAATCTCCCCCCTAGTTAAGGAATCCAACCCTTCAATAAGATTACCAGACCATTTAGCAATGGCTTTAGTAATCCACGCACATGCTATAGTGGGTCTCTGAGCCACCCCAGCCGCTGTGAACAAGTATTTGACTGTAGTCTCAATCTTACGATCGGCAGCGTCCTTCAGGGAGGCTGCACCAGGGACGGGTAACACAATCTTCCGTGACAACCTGGACACAGATGCATCTACTAATCGGTGGACTTTCCCATTTTTTCCTATAGTCAGGAGGAAAAGATGAGAGTAACCTTTAAGGGATTTGAAATTTCTTATCAGGATGTACCCACGGTTCTTCAAACAGGGTATTCAATTCCTTTGACACAGGAAAAGTGATTGAGGACTTCTTCTTTACATTAAAATAAGATTCCTCACACTCCTCTATCAGCTTATCAGGAATTTGCAGCACATCTCTGATAGCCTCTATAAGAGCCTCTATTCCCTGTGACAGAGCAGCGTCCCCCCCTTTTGAATCCACCTCCCCCATGTCTGACCCCTCAGCGTCAGAGTCAGACTGCAGGTTATGGGCCAGAGTTAGTTTTTGTGGACAAATGGCAAGGGACTGAGACACTTGTTTGGGGACTGAGAGGGTGATTCCGACTTGATTGTAGCTGTGCTAAATTTAGAACAGCTACGATCAGGAACACAGACATGCAGGGGGACGCCCAGCACAGGGCTAGCCCGTCCCAAATATTAGTCCCTGCTCCATCGCAGAAGTGCAAAAGCATCGCTTTTGCACTTCAGGAGTAGCTCCCTGCCAGCGCAGCTTTTGCGTGCTGGCCGGGAGCTACTCCTCGCTGGGTCGCAGCGGCTGCGTTTGATGTCACGCAGCCATTGCGCCCCCCCCTGCACGGTCTGGCAACGCCTCCGTTGGCCGGACTGCACCCACAAAACGGCAGCCAAACGTAGCCGTTCCGCCCCTCCTGCTCTGTGACCGCCTCTGCCTGTCAATCAGGCAGAGGTGATCGCTAGGCAATAATAGCCGTCGGCTGTCAGCCATGCGCTGGTGAACTGTGGCGCCGGCGCAGGTCTGACCTGACCGCATTGCTGCAAAGAACTGCAGCGAGAGATCAGTCAGAATGACCCCCTGAGTCTCATCTCATCCACAGACTGTCTTAAGTATTGCGTTTCTTTCTCATTGCGGGACAATTTATTAGAGATATTTGAAATCATTCCTTTGAAGGAATCCAGCCGCACTGGTTCAGCCCCGCTAGCCTGAGAAGGTGCACTACACTGAGTACATAGTAGTCAGCTCCCTGGGGAAGAGGAACACTCCGCCGTACATGAAACACACTCTTTGCCTGACATAATGTAAATGTGACAGCACACACACACACACACACACACACACACACACACACACACACACACACGTGTGTTAAAAGCACAATTAACCCACAAAGAGCCCTTCCAGGGTAACACAGTATCTTGGAGCCAGCCCACAGTGCCATTATCGCTAATGCCAAGCTTAGCCGGGTTGCAGACTAAGTACCCAGGTTAGGGACTTTGTACACTAATATCGCTCCCCCCTTTCTATGACCCCCTGGCATCCCCGTCAGGCAGCGTCTGTGTCCACTGCAGAGGGAAAATGATGAGCTGCTGGATCCCCTCATAGTGAAGCCCAGCCCCTCCAATGGCGCTCGGTCTTCCCGCTTTTTTTTTATACTGGCTGAGGAAATTTTTGTGCTTAAAATGGAGAGAAAACCGTTTTAAGGATGTTTTTGCCAGTGTGGGTACTGTGTACAGTGAACCGAGACTCAGTTGTGTACTGTGTCTGGAGACGCAATCCGCCCCAGTTAGAAGCCGTGTGTCTCCGTACACTCATGCCGTCATAATGGCTGGCGACCCGCTAGCAGGGATGCCAGCTTAGTACTCACCACTCTTCTATCTTCCGGCTCTGTTAGGGGTGGCGGCGTGCTGCGCGAATGTATCCTCGCCGTGGTGGGGCTTGTGAATAGTTCCCCTCAGGAGCTTAGTGTCCTGTCAGCGGGGAACGGGACCATTAACCCTTCAAGAGGTTGGGCCGTTCCCACCCCTAAGTCCCACGAAGCAGAAAAATAAATGCAGAAAACTCTTCAGGAGCTTCCATAAGTGTGACCGGCTCCTCCGGGCACATTTTCTAAACTGAGTCTGGTAGGAGGGGCATAGAGGGAGGAGCCAGCCCACACTATCAAATTCTAAAAGTGCCCATGGCTCCTAGTGGACCCGTCTATACCCCATGGTACTAAATGGATCCTCAGTATCATCTAGGACGTAAGAGAAAGCAGAAATCAATACACAGAATCAATGTCAGCCAAGGGTTTCAGGACAATAAGTACACATTACTGCCAATGACTATGCAGACAAGCCTTTGTTAAATAGGGACTCACTGTTAATGAAAGGTACGTGAGCACCCTAAAGCAAGACACAGAAGCTAACCAAAGCAGTCATGTAACCAGGGGTGTAGCAGCTGGAGCTTGAGCACTGGATTCCAGCCTCCCCAAAGGGCACTCCACTGCTGCCAAATTATTTTCCTACTCTTTTGTGTGTGTGTGGGTAGATATGGGAGCTGTGCTCAGGGCTTTCATCTTCGCATAGAGCACCTGCTGAATATCCCAGTCACACACAACTTTCCTCCACATTGGTAGATAGAGGGAAAGGAGGTATGCGACAACCCAAAAGCAGCAATCCTGCTACATTAAACAGTAGAAGTAGAAGGTAAAGAAGTCCCTGCATCTGATGACAGGATGCTGATGCAGATTCCATTTCATGGGGTGGGATCCCTGCCACATAGCCTATTGGTGTATACAGTATATACATGTACGTATTTTTCCACTTCTTGCATTTCAACTGTAAATCTGTGTTTTGTCTTAAAATAATCCAACTTAATATGACCTCCACAAAAATGCAGATGTTAGAATGATCTCCACATGACCCACTTGTAGCAACTGGCTTTTTTATTTCACAGAGGTGATTATCCAATTATGTGACAGCTGCACGCGTATTATCTTATTCACTTAGGTCAAATCATCTGCAGTTCCTCTGTGGAGTATTCATATATACCCATGTTATATTTTGTCTGTGCATTCTGCATATGTGTGCGTTACAATATTCCTTGTACATGTAGCTATGAGCTTTTGGTGAAATGTACAGAAGTCTGGTGGTTGAACAAATGAAATATATACAGATGCATCCTCTTACATCCTTGCTGCAGTCACCATAAACAGTCCTTGAAGTCGCACCATGCAGTCACGGGACTCGATGATGCATCTTAGACGTTCTCATTACTTTGCACCTCAAAGTAATTCAATAAAACGCACAAGCAGCTTCCGCTGATTAAAATGATCATCAGCATCCCTATATTCTGGGTGTAATTGCAGCTCTATCTGCATCCAAAATGCCACGTTACAGTGTTTTACATGAAAAGCATTTTGTATGCAAATACAGTCGAAGTCACACACAGAATATAGGCATGCTGCATTATTATGTTAGTCAGCAGAAGCTGACTGTGCATCATATTACATTACATTTTAGACGCATTTTCGCTAAAAGACGCAAAAAAAGAAGCTCTACACTACCGAGTCACAAAGCACTCACGCGTTATGTGTAATTGGACTTGTAGCGCACGGAGCAAAGATGTAAGAGGACATCTGTAATCTATAGTAGTAGGAAACTATAATTCATGTATTTAGTAACGGAAAGGTTACAAGATAATATTTTGAGGAACAATGCCAAATATTGGTTAGGATCTAATAATACTAAAAAAAAATAAAAAAAATAAAAAAAGTGATAAAGATGAACTTACCATTCCACAAGGACTCCCTTGAGAACATTCACCATGTTGTCAGCCGGACACTGAAGTAGAAGTCTCCTCTTATTATTACTATCCTGGTATTAAGATATGACTGCTAATGAGATGCAGATCTAAAATAAAAAGCAGTCCTCATCTTAGAAAATAATGGCTTTGCTCTGGCAATTTAAAATCATTGCCAATTGGCCTGTATTAAATTCTTATTCTAACCTTTCCTAAATCATGGCTTATTTTGTGCTTTATTAAAAAAAATTTTTTTTTTTTAAATAGCATTAAAAATGAAATAAAAAATTAATAATATTTGGAGAAATTGTATTAATGGAATAGTGGTTGAGAAATCTAATGAAACACGTTTCGTTTGATGGAAGTGATGTATACTTGTGATCTATTTAATTTAGTTGCTAACATACAGTAAATGAACAAACATTTGTCACAAATTAATATTATAGCTATAAATGGACACATGAAAACAATCAAGTAAAGCAACCAAGAACACTTTGGTGACCCCACTTTGAATGTGAATACAGCCACCAATTTATCGGACTGACAACAACCATGTAATCTTATCACTCTGACACACTCCCAGTTTTATACATTATAAGGATACATTGTGTGCAGCAAGGATATCAAGTAAAGCGATGTAGTTATGTGACCGGCGGTAACAATACATCCCCCTACATCCAGCACCCTCACAATCCTGACAGTCAGGATGTAGGGGGAGGTACCAACAGGGACTATTCCCACTCGTGGGTGTCGGTCACCACCGAGCCCGCAGCATGGCGAATGCAGCGAGCCCGTACAGGGGCTTGTTGCGCGTGTGTGTGTCCCCCTCCTGGCAGCATTTCGCTGTCGGGATACCGGTGGTCTCCTGAAATAAAAAAAAACAGTGGTTCCCCAACCTTTTTGAATCATGGCACCGTAGAGTATAAGATTTTTTTTTTACATTTTTTTTAATGGCACCCCTAGGAGAAATAGCTTAACGGAGAAATTCTGGCAAAAAATAATAATAATGGGATTTTAATTACCTACCGGTAAATCCTTTTCTCGTAGTCCGTAGAGGATGCTGGGGTCTATTTAGTACCATGGGGTATAGACGGGTCCACTAGGAGCCACTGGCACTTTAAAAGTTTATTAGTGTGGGCTGGCCCCTCCCTCTATGCCCCTCCTACCAGACTCAGTCTAGAAACTGTGCTCGAGGAGACGGACATACTTCGAGAGAAGGAAATACACAGATAGTGGTGAGATTCACACCAGCTCACACATAACAAAAAGGAAAGCCAAGCTAACCAACTTGGAACAATTCAGCAACGGCTAAAATAACAATACTGAACCAAATAACCACTGCAGGAACACGAAGCACTGGGCGGGCAACCCAGCATCCTCTACGGACTACGAGAAAAGGATTTACCGTAGGTAATTAAAATCCTATTTTCTCTTATGTCCTAGAGGATGCTGGGGTTCTTTAGTTAGTTCTTTAGGTCCTCAGAGGCCAAAGTATCGAACTTGTAGAACTTAGCAAACGTGTTCGACCCAGACCAAGTAGTTGCTCTGCAAAGCTGTAAAGCCAAGACACCCCGGGCAGCTGCCCAGGAAGAACCCACTTTACGAGTAGAGTGAGCCTTAACAGATTTTGTACACGGCTGCCGTAGAATAAGCATGCTCGATAGCAAACCTGATCTAGCGAGAAATCGTCTGCTTAGAAGGATACCCAACCTTGTTGAGATCATAAAAGGACAAATAAAGCATCCGACTTCCTGTGACAAGAAGTTCTCTCCACAAATTTTCAAAGCCCTCAGTCAGTAGCCACTAGCACCACAATAGGTTGGTTGATATGAAAAGCTGACACTACCTTTGGAAGAAAATGCAGATCCGTTCTGAGCTCAGCTCTATCTTCATGGAAAATCAAGTAGGGGCTCTTGCATGACAATGCCCCCAATTCAGACACATGTCTAGCAGATGCTAATGCCAACAGTGTGACCGCCTTCCAAGTAGGAAACTTGCCGTCCACCTCCTGCAAAGGTTCGAACCAATCCGATTGCATGAACTGCAGCACCACATTAAGATCCCAAGGTGCCGTAGGAGGCACAAAGGGTGGATGGATGTACAGAACCCCTTTCAAGAATGTCTGAACCTCAGGGAAGGCAGCCAACTGTCTCTGGAAGAAAATGGGCAAAGCCGAAATCTGGACCTTTATGAAGCCCAAGCATAGGCCCACATCCACACCTGCTTGCAGAAAGAGGAGAAACCATCCCAGTTGAAACTCTACCATTGGAAACTTCTTGGATTCACACCAAGACACATACTTTTTCCAAATCCAATGGTAATGTTTAGACGCAACTCCCTTCCTAGCCTGAATTAGGGTAGGAATTACCTTTTCGGAATGCCCTTCCGAGCTAAGATCTGGCGTTCAACCTCCATACCATCAAAAGTAGCCGCGGTAAGTCTTGATAGGTGAACGGCCCCTTTTGCAGAAGGTCCTTGCGAAGAGGAAGAGGCCTCGGATCTTCCAGCAGTAATTCCAGTAGATCCACGTACCAAGCCCTCCTTGGCCAGTCCGGAGCAATGAGGATCGCCTGAACTTTTGTTCTTTTTATTAGTTTGAGAATCCTTGGGATGAGTGGAAGTGGAGGGAACACATACACTGACTGGCACACCCATGGAGTTACCAGTGCGTCCAACGCCACTGACTGTGGGTCTCTCGACCTGGAACAGTACCTCAGAAGCTTCTTCTTAAGGCGAGAGGCCATCATGTCTACCTGTGGTACACCCCATCACCTCTGAGAACACCTCCGGGTGGAGGCCCAATTCTCCTGGATGGAGAAAGTGTCTGCTGAGGAAGTCCCCTTCCCATTTCCATAACGTTTATTGGAAGGAGAGATTCCTGACTGGACCACCTTCCTTGGAAGTTTTCCCCTTGGGTGACCGCTCCCCAACCTCTGAGACTTGCATCCGTGGTTAGAAGGATCCAATTCTGAATCCTGAACCTGCGGCCCTTGAGTAGGTGAGAAGTTTGCAGCCACCAGAGGAGCGAAATTCTGGCTTTCGGCGACGGACTAATCCACTGGTGCATGTGAAGATGCGACCCCGACCATTTGTCGAGAAGATCCAGTTGGCATTACCTCGCATGGAATCTTCCGTACTGAAGAGCCTCATAGGAGCCTACCATCTTCCCCAGAAGGCGAATGCACTGATGAACAGATATCCGGGTTGGCTTCAGGACATCCCGTACCATTGATTGGATCACCAACGCTTTCTTTACTGGTAGAAACACCCTCTGCACTTCCGTGTTGAGTACCATCCCCAGAAAAGGCAATCTCCGTATCGGTTCCAAATGTTACTTTGGAAAATTTAGGATCCACCCATGATCCTGGAGTAGTCGAGTTGAGAGAGCAATACTCTGCAACAACTTCTCCCTGGACAATGCTTTTATCAGCAGATCATCCAGATATGGAATTATGTTCACTCCTTGCCTGTGAAGGAGTAGCATCATCTCTGCCATGACCCTGGTGAACACAGTCGGTGCTGTGGGGAGGCCGAAAGGCAGTGCCTGGAACTGATAGTGATAATCCAGTAATGCAAATCGGAGATAAGCCTGGTGAGGCGGCCAGATCGGAATGTGAAGGTATGCAACCTTGATATCCAGGGATACCAGGAATTCCCCCTCTTCCAGACCTGAGATCACCGCTCTCAGAGACTCCATCTTGAATTTGAACTCCCTCAAGTAGGGGTTCAAGAACTTTAGGTTTAATATCGGCCTTACCGAACTGTCCGGTTTCGGAACCACAAATGGGTTTGAGTAAAAACCCTTGTGTATTAGTTGAGGTGGAACTGGAAGAATAACATTTGTTCGGAACTATTTTTGAATGGCTTCCTGCAGGATAGCACTTTCTGTCAGTGAAATTGGTAAGCCTGACTTGAGAATCTGTGAGGTGGGAGTTCCTGAAACTCCAGTCTGTAGCCCAGGGTAACAATATTTGTCACCCAGGGGTCTAGGCATGATGTCGCCCAGATAGACTGAAATTTTTTAGTCTTGCTCCCACCTGCCCGATCCCCAGGCTGGGAGGTCCACCGTCATGCTGGAGATTTTGAGGAAGTGTAACCTGGTTTCTGTTCCTGAGAACCTGTTGGTGCAGGTTTTCTGGATTTTCCACAACCACCCCTGAAGAAGGTGGACGGGGATTTGGATTTTTTTAAATTTTGCGGTCCAAAAGGACTGCAGTGTAGATGTAGGATAAGATTTCCTAGTCGGCGGTGTTGCTGAGGGGAGAAATGTTGACTTACCCGCAGTTGCCGTGGAGATCCACGCATTCAATGCATCCCCAAATAGAGCGTGACCTGTGAAGGGTAGGTTCTCCACACTTTTCTTGGATTCTGCATCTGCCTTCCATCGGGGTAGCCAGAGTCCTCTGCGCGCCGAGACCGCCATGGCCGTAGCCCTTGCAATCAGCATACCAAGGTCCTTCATGGCCTCCACCATGAACCCAGCAGAATCCTGTATGTGATACAAAAACAATTCAATGTCACATCTATCCATAGTATCTAAGTCCTCTAGTAATGTGCCGGACCACTTTACTATGGCCTTAGAAATCCATGCACAAGCAATCGTGGGCCTTAACGTCACTCCTGTAGCAGTGTAAAGAGATTTTAGCGTAGTCTCAATCTTGCGGTCAGCCGGCTCTTTCAAGGCGGTTGAACCAGGGACAGGTAAAACCACCTTTTTAGACAACCTAGAAGCGTCTACTATAGGCAGGTTTTCCCACTTCTTTCTACCCTCCTCAGGGAATGGGAAAGCAATGAGAAATCTTTTAGGGATTTGGAATTTTTTTCTCTGGGTTTTCCCAGGATTTTTCAAATAAAGAATTTAACTCCTTAGAAGCAGGTAAGGTGAGCGAGGATTTCTTATTATCCGTAAAATAAGAATTTACTTACCGATAATTCTATTTCTCATAGTCCGTAGTGGATGCTGGGACTCCGTAAGGACCATGGGAATAGCGGCTCCGTAGGAGACTGGGCACAAAAGTAAAAGCTTGAACTAGCTGGTGTGCACTGGCTCCTCCCCCTATGACCCTCCTCCAAGCCTCAGTTAGGATACTGTGCCCGGACGAGCGTACATAATAAGGAAGGATATTGAATCCCGGGTAAGACTCATACCAGCCACACCAATCACACCGTACAACCTGTGATCTGAACCCAGTTAACAGTATGATTAACGAAGGAGCCTCTGAAAAGATGGTTCACAACAATAATAACCCGAATTTTGTAACAATAACTATATACAAGTATTGCAGACAATCCGCACTTGGGATGGGCGCCCAGCATCCACTACGGACTATGAGAAATAGAATTATCGGTAAGTAAATTCTTATTTTCTCTAACGTCCTAAGTTGATGCTGGGACTCCGTAAGGACCATGGGGATTATACCAAAGCTCCCAAACGGGCGGGAGAGTGCGGATGACTCTGCAGCACCGAATGAGAGAACTCCAGGTCCTCCTCAGCCAGGGTATCAAATTTGTAGAATTTAGCAAACGTGTTTGCCCCTGACCAAGTAGCTGCTCGGCAAAGTTGTAAAGCCGAGACCCCTCGGGCAGCCGCCCAAGATGAGCCCACCTTCCTTGTGGAATGGGCTTTTACAGATTTTGGCTGTGGCAGGCCTGCCACAGAATGTGCAAGCTGAATTGTACTACAAATCCAACGAGCAATCGTCTGCTTAGAAGCAGGAGCACCCAGCTTGTTGGGTGCATACAGGATAAACAGCGAGTCAGATTTCCTGACTCCAGCCGTCCTGGAAATATATATATTTTCAGGGCCCTGACTACGTCCAGTAACTTGGAGTCCTCCAAGTCCCTAGTAGCCGCAGGCACCACAATAGGCTGGTTCACGTGAAACGCTGAAACCACCTTTGGGAGAAATTGAGGACGAGTCCTCAATTCTGCCCTATCCGTGTGAAAAATCAGGTAAGGGCTTTTATAAGATAAAGCCGCCAATTCTGAGACACGCCTGGCTGAAGCCAGGGCTAACAGCATTACCACCTTCCATGTGAGATATTTTAATTCCACAGTGGTGAGTGGTTCAAACCAATGTGATTTTAGGAACCCCAAAACCACATTGAGATCCCAAGGTGCCACCGGGGGCACAAAAGGAGGCTGTATATGCAGTACCCCTTTGACAAACGTCTGGACTTCAGGCACTGAAGCCAGTTCTTTTTGGAAAAAAATCGACAGGGCCGAAATTTGAACCTTAATGGACCCTAATTTTAGGCCCATAGACAGTCCTGTTTGCAGGAAATGTAGGAAACGACCCAGTTGAAATTCCTCTGTAGGGGCCTCTTTGGCCTCACACCACGCAACATATTTTCGCCAAATGCGGTGATAATGTTTCGCGGTTACATCCTTCCTGGCCTTTATCAGGGTAGGGATGACTTCTTCTGGAATGCCTTTTTCCTTCAGGATCCGGCGTTCAACCGCCATGCCGTCAAACGCAGCCGCGGTAAGTCTTGGAACAGACAAGGTCCCTGCTGGAGCAGGTCCTTTCTTAGAGGTAGAGGCCACGGGTCCTCCGTGAGCATCTCTTGAAGTTCCGGGTACCAAGTCCTTCTTGGCCAATCCGGAACCACGAGTATAGTTCTTACTCCTCTCCTTTTTATGATTCTCAGTACTTTTGGTATGAGAGGCAGAGGAGGGAACACATACACTGACTGGTACACCCATGGTGTTACCAGAGCGTCCACCGCTATTGCCTGAGGGTCCCTTGACCTGGCGCAATATCTGTCTAGTTTTTTGTTGAGACGGGACGCCATCATGTCCACCTTTGGTTTTTCCCAACGGTTTACCATCTCTTGGAAGACTTCTGGATGAAGTCCCCACTCCCCCGGGTGAAGGTCGTGTCTGCTGAGGAAGTCCGCTTCCCAGTTGTCCACTCCCGGAATGAACACTGCTGACAGTGCTATCACATGATTTTCCGCCCAGCGAAGAATCCTTGCAGCTTCTGCCATCGCCCTCCTGCTTCTCGTGCCGCCCTGTCTGTTTACGTGGGCGACTGACGTGATGTTGTCCGATTGGATCAATACCGCCTGACCCTGAAGCAGGGGTTTTGCTGGACTTAGGGCATTGTAAATGGCCCTTAGTTCCAGAATGTTTATATGAAGAGATGTTTCCATGCTTGACCACAAGCCCTGGAAATTTTGTCCCTGTGTGACTGCTCCCCAGCCTCTCAGGCTGGCATCTGTGGTCACCAGGATCCAATCCTGAATGCCGAATCTGCGGCCCTCTAGTAGATGAGCACTCTGCAGCCACCACAGAAGAGACACCCTTGTCCTTGGCGACAGGGTTATCCGCTGATGCATCTGAAGATGCGATCCGGACCATTTGTCCAGAAGATCCCACTGAAACGTTCTTGCATGGAATCTTCCGAATGGAATCGCTTCGTAAGAAGCCACCATTTTTCCCAGGACCCTCGTGCACTGATGCACTGACACCTGGCCTGGTTTTAGGAGATTCCTGACTAGCTCGGATAACTCCCTGGCCTTCTCCTCTGGGAGAAACACCTTTTTCTGGACTGTGTCCAGAATCATTCCTAGGAACAGGAGACGTGTCGTTGGAATCAGCTGCGATTTTGGAATATTTAGAATCCACCCGTGCTGACGTAACACTAACTGAGATAGTGCTACTCCGACTTCTAACTGTTCCCTGGACCTTGCCCTTATCAGGAGATCGTCCAAGTAAGGGATAATTAAAACGCCTTTTCTTCGAAGAAGAATCATCATTTCGGCCATTACCTTGGTAAAGACCCGAGGTGCCGTGGACAATCCAAACGGCAGCGTCTGAAACTGATAATGACAGTTTTGTACTACAAACCTGAGGTACCCTTGGTGAGAAGGGTAGATTGGGACGTGGAGATAAGCATCTTTGATGTCCAGAGACACCATATAGTCCCCTTCTTCCAGGTTTGCTATCACTGCTCTGAGTGACTCCATCTTGAATTTGAACCTCTTTATGTAAGTGTTCAAGGATTTTAGATTTAAAATTGGTCTCACCGAGCCGTCCGGCTTCGGTACCACAAACAGCGTGGAATAATACCCCTTTCCCTGTTGTAGGAGAGGTACCTTGATTATCACCTGCTGGGAATACAGCTTGTGAATGGCTTCCAAAACTGCCTCCCTGTCGGAGGGAGACTTTGGTAGAGCAGACTTCAGGAACCGGCGAGGGGGAGACGTCTCGAATTCCAGTTTGTACCCCTGTGATACTACCTGCAGAATCCAGGGGTCCACTTGCGAGTGAGCCCACTGCGCGTTGACATTTTTAAGACGGGCCCCCACCGTGTCCGAGTCCGCTTGTAAAGCCCCAGCGTCATGCTGAAGACTTGGCAGAAGCAGAGGAGGGCTTCTGCTCCTGGGAAGAGGCTGCCTGGTGCAGTCTTTTTCCTCTTCCTCTGCCCCGGGGCAGAAATGAGTGGCCTTTTGCCCGCCTGTACTTATGGGAACGAAAGGACTGAGTTTGAAAAGACGGTGTCTTTTTCTGCTGAGAGGTGACCTGGGGTAAAAAGGTGGACTTTCCGGCCGTTGCCGTGGCCACCAGGTCCGATAGACCGGCCCCAAATAACTCCTCCCCTTTAAACGGCAATACTTCCATATGTCGTTTGAAATCCGCATCCCCTGACCACTGTCGCGTCCATAACGCTCTTCTGGCAGAAATGGACATAGCACTCACTCTTGATGCCAGGGTGCAAATATCCCTCTGTGCATCACGCATATATAGTAATGCATCCTTCAAATGCTCTATAGTTAGTAATATACTGTCCCTATCCAGGGTATCAATATTTTCAGTCAGGGAATCCGACCACGCCACTCCAGCACTGCACATCCAGGCTGATGCGATTGCTGGTCGCAGTATAACACCAGTATGTGTGTATATACCCTTCAGGATATTTTCCAGCCTTCTATCCGCTGGTTCTTTGAGGGCGGCCGTATCAGGAGACGGTAACGCTACTTGTTTAGATAAACGTGTGAGCGCTTTATCTACTCTAGGGGGTGTTTCCCAACGCGCCCTAACCTCTGGCGGGAAAGGGTATAGTGCCAATAATTTATTAGAAATTAGCACTTTTTTATCGGGGGAAACCCAAGCTTTATCACACACCTCATTTAATTCATCTGACTCAGGAAAAGCTACTGGTAGTTTTTTCACTCCCCACATAATACCCTTCTTTGTGGTACTTGTAGTGTCAGAAATGTTCAATGCCTCCTTCATTGCCGTGATCATGTAACGTGTGGCCCTACTGGACATTACGTTTGTCTCCTCACCGTCGACACTGGACTCAGTATCCGTGTCTGGGTCTGTGTCGACCCACTGAGGTAACGGGCGTTTTATCGCCCCTGACGGTGTCTGAGACGCCTGGACAGGCACTAATTGATTTGTCGGCTGTCTCATGTCGTCAACAGTTTTTTGTAAAGTGCTGACATTGTCACGTAGTTCTTTAAATACAACCATCCAGTCAGGTGTCGACTCCCTAGGGGGTGACATCACTAATACAGGCAATTGCTCTGCTTCCACATCATTTTCCTCCTCATACATGTCGACACAATCGTACCGACACCCAGCACACACACAGGGAATGCTCTGATAGAGGACAGGACCCCACTAGCCCTTTGGGGAGACAGAGGGAGAGTTTGCCAGCACACACCAGAGCGCTATATATATATATATATATATAGGGATAACCTTATATAAGTGTTACTCCCTTTTATAGCTGCTGTTTATAATTTAGCTGCCAATAGTGCCCCCCCTCTCTCGTTTTTACCCTGATTCTGTAGGGACTGCAGGGGAGAGTCAGGGAGCCGTCCTTCCAGCGGAACTGTGAGGGAAAATGGCGCTTGTGTGCTGAGGAGATAGGCTCCGCCCCTTCACGACGGCCTTATCTCCCGCTTTTTTCTGGAAAACTGGCAGGGGTTAAATACATCCATATAGCCCAGGAGCTATATGTGATGTATTTCTTTTGCCATCCTAAGGTATTTCTGTTTTTATTGCGTCTCAGGGCGCTCCCCCCCAGCGCCCTGCACCCTCAGTGACCGGAGTGTGAAGTGTGCTGAGAGCAATGGCGCACAGCTGCAGTGCTGTGCGCTACCTTAGTTGAAGACAGGAACGTCTTCTGCCGCCGATTTCACCGGACCTCTTCGTTCTTCTGGCTCTGTAAGGGGGCCGGCGGCGCGGCTCCGGGACCCATCCAGGCTGAACCTGTGATCGTCCCTCTGGAGCTAATGTCCAGTAGCCTAAGAAACCCAATCCACTCTGCACGCAGGTGAGTTCGTTTCTTCTCCCCTTAGTCCCACGATGCAGTGAGCCTGTTGCCAGCAGGACTCACTGAAAATAAAAAACCTAAAATAAACTTTTACTCTAAAGCAGCTCAGGAGAGCCACCTAGCATGCACCCTTCTCGTTCGGGCACAAAAATCTAACTGAGGCTTGGAGGAGGGTCATAGGGGGAGGAGCCAGTGCACACCAGCTAGTTCAAGCTTTTACTTTTGTGCCCAGTCTCCTGCGGAGCCGCTATTCCCCATGGTCCTTACGGAGTCCCAGCATCCACTTAGGACGTTAGAGAAAATAAGATTGCTCTACTTGTTCTGGAACCTTCTCAGAAATATGTAAGACATCCCTAATGGCTTCAATCATTAGCTGCACTCCCTTAGTCAGGTAGGCATCACCCCCCTGCATATTCCCATCACCGTCCCCTGTATCAGAGTCGGTATCAGTATCAACTTGCATTATCTGGGCAAGTGTACGCTTTTTGGGTATGTAGGTGGGCTAGTAGAGGAAGTAGTGGGAGCTGAATGCTGCAACCCATCTACAGATTTTCATAAAAACTGCATCTCTTTCTCATTATGTGACATCCTTGATGAAATCTGGGATATCACTCCCCTTAAAGAATCCACCCATGGGGGTTCGGATTCAAAAGGCTGGGAAAGCACATTGCAGTCCTGAGTACATGGAATAGACTCCTCAGTAGAAGATACACACTCTGCAGCACCAGATACAGAGCCCTTAGACATGGTAATGTGGATATATACACTCACACACACATACAGGAAAATGTCAGACATAGTTTCCACCAGAGTACCTTCAGAGAGTCACAGAGTATAAGGAGCCAGCCACACAGCGGCCCTGTGGGCAGTTATTATGATAAAAAGTTATTATGATAATAGGCTGAATAGTACTAAATACACTCTTCCCTACCACCCCCCCACCCCCATCTATAACACCTTAGTACCGCAGTAACTGGAGTTAGGTGAGGTGCAGCGCTCCCTGTCATAATGTGTTCAGCGATCTTGCAGGGAGAGAATGGCGCTGGTGAGTGCTGGATCTGCTCTGAGGAGAAGCCCCGCCCCTTGCAATGGCGCGCGGCTTCCTGCACAATGATTATACTGGTCTGAGGTCTCTGTGTGCTAACGGCGGGATTAGCCCGTTACCTGTTTTACCAGTGTTAGGGTGATCTTTGCTGGCCCAGGACGCCCCTCAGCAGCGTCTACATATACATGTTGCTGAGCCTGTACGGAGCGCAGCCTGCCGGAGCTGCGCTACCATTCCCGCCGGCAACCCGCTAACTGGGCCACCGGCGCTGTAGTCACCACTCTTCTTTCTTCTGGCTCTGTTAGGGGGTGGCGGCCGTGCTGCGGGAGTGAGCAGTCGCCTCGTGGGCTTGCGATCAGCACCCCCAGGAGCTCAGTGTCCATAGAGAATCAATAACTTCAAGAGTTGGTTCCTACTCTCCCCGTAAGTCCCACGAAGCAGGGAGGCTGTTGCCAGCAGTCTCCCTGTACCTAACACTCTTAGAAAAAAATAAAACTAGAAAACTCCTAAGAGCTCCCCCCTAGCTGTGAACGGCTCCTCCGGGCACATTTTCTAAATGGAGTCTGGTAGGAGGGGCATACAGGGAGGAGCCAGCCCACACTCTCAAACTCTTAAAGTGCCAGTGGCTCCCAAAGGACCCGTCTATACCCCATGGTACTAAATGGACCCCTGCATCCTCTAGGACGTAAGAGAAATATTAAACTAATAAAGTTGTTTTTATATGTTATCTTTAAGTTCAGTTATGTGGTGAGGGACAGAATTTGCTTCTGTTGGTCCACATATTTTATGATGGGAAGCCACAAACACTGTTTTGCCTATTACACTGACCACACATCATTTGAATTGGTCCTGGACCACCAACCCAGGGCACCCTTGCAAGAGCCCAGAGGCACCCCAGGGTGCCACTGCACACAGTTTGGGAACCACTGACTTAAACATTAAAGTCTGAAGAGACACAAAAAAAAAATAAGATTTTACTTACCGATAAATCTATTTCTCGTAGTCCGTAGTGGATGCTGGGGACTCCGTCAGGACCATGGGGAATAGCGGCTCCGCAGGAGACAGGGCACAAAAGTAAAAGCTTTAGGATCAGGTGGTGTGCACTGGCTCCTCCCCCTATGACCCTCCTCCAAGCCTCAGTTAGGATACTGTGCCCGGACGAGCGTACACAATTAGGAAGGATTTTGAATCCCGGGTAAGACTCATACCAGCCACACCAATCACACTGTACAAC
Organism: Pseudophryne corroboree; assembly: GCF_028390025.1. Classification (NCBI taxonomy): domain Eukaryota; kingdom Metazoa; phylum Chordata; class Amphibia; order Anura; family Myobatrachidae; genus Pseudophryne; species Pseudophryne corroboree. Next base: position 615,113,293 of record NC_086447.1, read on the forward strand.
CTGTGATCTGAACCCAGTTAACAGCATGATAACAGCGGAGCCTCTGAAAAAATGGCTCACAACAATAATAACCCGATTTTTGTACCAATAACTATGTACAAGTATTGCAGACAATCCGCACTTGGGATGGGCGCCCAGCATCCACTACGGACTACGAGAAATAGATTTATCGGTAAGTAAAATCTTATTTTCTCTAACGTCCTAGTGGATGCTGGGGACTCCGTCAGGACCATGGGGATTATACCAAAGCTCCCAAACGGGCGGGAGAGTGCGGATGACTCTGCAGCACCGAATGAGAGAACTCCAGGTCCTCTTTAGCCAGGGTATCAAATTTGTAGAATTTTACAAACGTGTTCTCCCCCCGACCACGTAGCTGCTCGGCAGAGTTGTAATGCCGAGACCCCTCGGGCAGCCGCCCAGGATGAGCCCACTTTCCTTGTGGAATGGGCATTTACATATTTTGGCTGTGGCAGGCCTGCCACAGAATGTGCAAGCTGAATTGTACTACACATCCAACTAGCAATCGTCTGCTTAGAAGCAAGAGCACCCAGTTTGTTGGGTGCATACAGGATAACAGCAAGTCAGTTTTCCTGACTCCAGCCGTCCTGGAAACCGATATTTTCAGGGCCCTGACAACATCTAGCAACTTGGAGTCCTCCAAGTCCCTAGTAGCCGCAGGTACCACAATAAGCTGGTTCAGGTGAAACGCTGACCCCACCTTAGGGAGAAACTGGGGACGAGTCCGCAGCTCTGCCCTGTCCGAATAGACAATCAGATATGGGCTTTTGTGAGACAAAACCGCCAATTCTGACACTCGCCTGGCCGAGGCCAGGGCCAACATCATGGTCACTTTCTATGTGAGATATTTCAAATCCACAGATTTGAGCGGTTTAAACCAATGTGATTTGAGGAATCCCAGCACTACGTTGAGATCCCACAGTGCCACTGGAGGCACAAAAGGGGTTTGTATATGCAGTACTCCCTTGACAAACTTCTGGACTTCAGGAACTGAAGCCAATTCTTTCTGGAAGAAAATCGACAGGGCCGAAATTTGAACCTTAATGGACCCAATCTGAGGCCCATAGACACTCCTGTTTGCAGGAAATGCAGGAATCGACAGAGTTGAAATTTCTTCGTGGAGCTTTCCTGGCCTCACACCACGCAACATATTTTCGCCACATGTGGTGATAATGTTGTGCGGTCACGTCCTTCCTGGCTTTGACCAGGGTAGGAATGACCTCTTCCGGAATGCCTTTTTCCCTTAGGATCCGGCGTTCAACCGCCATGCCGTCAAACGCAGCCGCGGTAAGTCTTGGAACAGACATGGTACGTGCTGAAGCAAGTCCCTTCTTAGCGGCAGAGGTCATAAGTCCTCTGTGAGTATCTCTTGAAGTTCCGGGTACCAAGTCCTTCTTGGCCAATCCGGAGCCACGAGTATAGTTCTTACTCCTCTACGTCTTATAATTCTCAATACCTTGGGTATGAGAAGCAGAGGAGGAAACACATACACCGACTGGTACGCCCACGGTGTTACCAGAACGTCCACAGCTATTGCCTGAAAGTCTCTTGACCTGGCGCAATACCTGTCCAGTTTTTTGTTCAGGCGGGACGCCATCATGTACACCTTTGGTCTTTCCCAACGGTTCACAATCATGTGGAAAACTTCCCGATGAAGTCCCCACTCTCCCGGGTGGAGGTCGTGCCTGCTGAGGAAGTCTGCTTCCCAGTTGTCCACTCCCGGAATGAACACTGCTGACAGTGCTATCACATGATTTTGCGCCCAGCGAAAAATCCTTGCAGTTTTTGCCATTGCCCTCCTGCTTCTTGTGCCGCCCTGTCTGTTTACGTGGGCGACTGCCGTGATGTTGTCCCACTGGATCAATACCGGCTGACCTTGAAGCAGAGGTCTTGCTAAGCTTAGAGCATTATAAATTGCCCTTAGCTCCAGTATATTTATGTGGAGAAAAGTCTCCAGACTTGATCACACTCCCTGGAAATTTTTTCCCTGTGTGACTGCTCCCCAGCCTCTCAGGCTGGCCTCCGTGGTCACCAGCATCCAATCCTGAATGCCGAATCTGCGGCCCTCTAGAAGATGAGCACTCTGTAACCACCACAGGAGAGACACCCTTGTCCTTGGAGATAGGGTTATCCGCTGATGCATCTGAAGATGCGATCCGGACCATTTGTCCAGCAGATCCCACTGAAAAGTTCTTGCGTGGAATCTGCCGAATGGAATCGCTTCGTAATAAGCCACCATTTTTCCCAGGACTCTTGTGCAATGATGCACTGACACTTTTCCTGGTTTTAGGAGGTTCCTGACTAGCTCGGATAACTCCCTGGCTTTCTCCTCCGGGAGAAACACCTTTTTCTGGACTGTGTCCAGAATCATCCCTAGGAACAGCAGACGTGTCGTCGGAAACAGCTGCGGTTTTGGAATATTTAGAATCCACCCGTGCTGTCGTAGAACTACTTGAGATAGTGCTACTCCGACCTCCAACTGTTCTCTGGACCTTGCTCTTATCAGGAGGTCGCCCATTTTCTTCGAAGAAGAATCATCATTTCGGGCATTACCTTGGTAAAGACCCGGAGTGCCGTGGACAATCCAAACGGCAGCGTCTGAAACTGATAGTGACAGTTCTGTACCACGAACCTGAGATACCCTTGGTGAGAAGGGCAAATTGGGACATGGAGGTAAGCATCCCTGATGTCCCGGGACACCATATAGTCCCCTTCTACCTGGTTCGCTATCACTGCTCTGAGTGACTCCATCTTGATTTGAACCTTTGTAAGTGTTCAAATATTTCAGATTTAGAATAGGTCTCACCGAGCCTTCTGGTTTCAGTACCACAATATAGTGTGGAATAATACCCCTTTCCTTGTTGTAGGAGGGGTACTTTGATTATCACCTGCTGGGAATACAGCTTGTGAATTGTTTCCAATACTGCCTCCCTGTCGGAGGGAGACGTTGGTAAAGCAGACTTCAGGAACCTGCGAGGGGAAACGTCTCGACTTTCCAATCTGTACCCCTGGGATACTACTTGTAGGATCCAGGGGTCCTGTACGGCTCCAGCGTCATGCTGAGAACTTGGCAGAAGCGGTGGAAGGCTTCTGTTCCTGGGAATGGGCTGCCTGCTGCAGTCTTCTTCCCTTTCCTCTATCCCTGGGCAGATATGCTTATGGGGACAAAAGGACTGAGGCTGAAAAGACGGTGTCTTTTTCTGCATAGATGTGACTTAGGGTAAAAACGGTGGATTTCCCAGCAGTTGCCGTGGCCACCAGGTCCGATGGACCGACCCCAAATAACTCCTCCCCTTTATACGGCAATACATCTTTGTGCCGTTTGGAATCTGCATCACCTGACCACTGTCGTGTCCATAAACATCTTTTGGCAGATATGGACATCGCACTTACTCTTGATGCCAGAGTGCAAATATCCCTCTGTGCATCTCGCATATATAGAAATGCATTCTTTAAATGCTCTATAGTAAATAAAATACTGTCCCTGTCAAGGGTATCAATATTTTCAGTCAGGGAATCCGACCAAGCCACCCCCGCGCTGCACATCCAGGCTGAGGCGATCGCTGGTCGCAGTATAACACCAGTATGTGTGTATATACTTTTTAGGATATTTTCCAGCCTCCTATCAGCTGGCTCCTTGAGGGCGGCCGTATCTGGAGACGGTACCGCCACTTGTTTTGATAAGCGTGTGAGCGCCTTATCCACCCTAAGGGGTGTTTCCCAACGCGCCCTAACTTCTGGCGGGAAAGGGTATACCGCCAATAATTTTCTATCGGGGGAACCCCGCGCCTCATCACACACTTCATTTAATTTATCTGATTCAGGAAAAACTATAGGTAGTTTTTCCACACCCCACATAATACCCTTTTTTGTGGTACTTGTAGTATCAGAAATATGTAACACCTCCTTCATTGCCCTTAACAAGTAACGTGTGGCCCTAAAGGAAAATACGTTTGTTTCTTCACCGTCGACACTGGAGTCAGTGTCCGTGTCTGTGTCTGTGTCGACCGACTGAGGTAAAATGGGCATTATAACGTCCCTGACGGTGTTTTAGACGCCTGGACAGATACTAATATGTTTGCCGGCCGTCTCCTGTCGTCAACCGACTTGCAGCGTGTTCACATTATCACGTAATTCCTTAAATAAGCCATCTATTCCGGTGTCGACTCCCTAGAGAGTGACATCACCATTACAGGCAATTTGCTCCGCCTCCCAACATCGTCCTCATACATGTCGACACACACGTACCGACACACAGCACACACACAGGGAATGCTCTGATAGAGGACAGGACCCACTAGCCCTTTGGGGAGACAGAGGGAGAGTTTGCCAGCACACACCAAAAAACGCTATAATTATACAGGGACCACCTTTATATAAGTGCTTTTCCCTTATAGCATTTTAATATATGTAGTCATATCGCCAAATCAGTGCCCCCCCTCTCTGTTTTAACCCTGTTTCTGTAGTGCAGTGCAGGGGAGAGCCTGGGAGCCTTCCCACCAGCATTTCTGTGAGGGAAAATGGCGCTGTGTGCTGAGGAGAATAGGCCCCGCCCCCTTTTCGGCGGGCTTCTTCTCCCGTTTTTCTGAGACCTGGCAGGGGTTAAATACATCCATATAGCCCCCAGGGGCTATATGTGATGTATTTTTAGCCAGAATAAGGTACTATCATTGCTGCCCAGGGCGCCCCCCCCAGCACCCTGCACCCTCAGTGACCGCTGTTATGAAGTGTGCTGACAACAATGGCGCACAGCTGCAGTGCTGTGCGCTACCTTATGAAGACTGAAAAGTCTTCTGCCGCCGGTTTCTGGACCTCTTCATTTTTCGGCATCTGCAAGGGGGTCGGCGGCGCGGCTCCGGGACGAACCCCAGGGTGAGACCTGTGTTCCGACTCCCTCTGGAGCTAATGGTGTCCAGTAGCCTAAGAAGCCAATCCATCCTGCACGCAGGTGAGTTCACTTCTCTCCCCTAAGTCCCTCGATGCAGTGAGCCTGTTGCCAGCAGGACTCACTGAAAATAAAAAACCTAACAAAACTTTTACTCTAAGCAGCTCTTTAGGAGAGCCACCTAGATTGCACCCTTCTCGGCCGGGCACAAAAATCTAACTGAGGCTTGGAGGAGGGTCATAGGGGGAGGAGCCAGTGCACACCACCTGATCCTAAAGCTTTTACTTTTGTGCCCTGTCTCCTGCGGAGCCGCTATTCCCCATGGTCCTGACGGAGTCCCCAGCATCCACTAGGACGTTAGAGAAATAATATATCAACAACATTGTTGATACACTGCACAAAGTAATAACCTACCTAGGATATTTTTTGGTGCAGATTAAGTCAACACCAGTCATCCCAGTGCTACTTATTATAAAGATTTTCCAATATCATACAGAATTTATCTGGTAATGCTCTCATAAGGTCCATACACACTAGAAGGCGTCGCTCTATGAGCGACGTCTTTTAGTGTTTCCCCTCCTAGGCCGGGCAGTCGCGGTCGCAAAGAAAAGGCAAGAATATATTAATAAATTAATATATTTTCAGGCGCTTTGACAGAGCTGGTTTTCTAAGCGGCTGTTAAGATGGGGTGATAGTCACCCTAAATGGAAAGGCAAAAATAAGAATTTACTCACCGGTAATTCTATTTCTCGTAGTCCGTAGTGGATGCTGGGTACTCCGTAAGGACCATGGGGGATAGACGGGCTCCGCAGGAGACTGGGCACTCTTAAAAGAAAGATTAGGTACTATATCTGGTGTGCACTGGCTCCTCCCTCTATGCCCCTCCTCCATACCTCAGTTAGGGAAACTGTGCCCGGAAGAGCTGACATTACTAGGAAAGGATTTGGAATCCAGGGTAAGACTCATACCAGCCACACCAATCACACCGTACAACTCGTGATAACTATACCCAGTTAACAGTATGAACAATAACTGAGCCTCTCTCAACAGATGGCTCATACAATAACCCTTTAGTTAAGCAATAACTATATACATGTATTGCAGAGAGTCCGCACTTGGGACGGGCTCCCAGCATCCACTACGGACTACGAGAAATAGAATTACCGGTGAGTAAATTCTTATTTTCTCTGACGTCCTAGTGGATGCTGGGTACTCCGTAAGGACCATGGGGGTTATACCAAAGCTCCCAAACGGGCGGGAGAGTGCGGATGACTCTGCAGCACCGAATGAGCAAACTCAAGGTCCTCCTCAGCCAGGGTATCAAACTTGTAGAATTTTGCAAAAGTGTTTGAACCCGACCAAGTAGCAGCTCGGCAAAGTTGTAAAGCCGAGACCCCTCGGGCAGCCGCCTTCCTCGTGGAATGGGCTTTTACTAATTTAGGATGCAGCAGTTCAGCCGCAGAATGTGCAAGCTGAAACGTGCTACAGATCCAACGAGCAATAGTCTGCTTTGAAGCAGGAGCACCCAGCTTGTTGGGTGCATGCAGGATAAACAGCGAGTCAGTTTTTCTGACTCTAGCCGTCCTGGAAACATAAAGTTTCAGGGCCCGGACTACGTCCAGCAACTTGGAATCTTCCAAGTCCCTAGTAGCCGCAGGCACCACAATAGGTTGGTTCAAATGAAACGATGATACCACCTTAGGGAGAAATTGGGGAAGAGTCCTCCATTCTGCCCTTTCCATATGGAAGATCAGATATGGGCTTTTACATGACAAAGCCGCCAATTCTGACACACGCCTAGTCCAAGCTAAGGCCAAAAGCATGACCACTTTCCACGTGAGATATTTTAGCTCCACGGTCTTAAGTGGCTCAAACCAGTGGGATTTTAGGAATCCAACACACGTTAAGATCCCAAGGTGCCACTGGAGGCACAAAAGGGGCTGCATATGCAGCACCCCTGTAACAACGTCCGAACTTCAGGCAGTGAAGCCAGTTCTTTTTGAGAGAAAAAGGGATAGGGCCGAAATCTTGGCCTTTATGGATCCTAATTTTAGGCCCATAGTCACTCCTGACTGTAGGAAGTGCAGGAATCGACCCCCCTGGAATTCCTCTGTAGGGCCTTCTCGGCCACACACCAAGCAACCTATTTTCGCCATATACAGTGAAAAAGTCTTGCTGTCACGTCTTTCCTAGCCTTTATCAGCGTAGGAATAACTGCATCCGGAATGCCCTTTTCCGCTAGGATCCGGCGTTCAACCGCCATGCCGTCCAACGCAGCCGCGGTAAGTCTTGGATCAGACAGGGTCCCTGTTGCAACATGTCCTGACTGAGAGGCAGAGGCCATGGGTCCTCTGAGAGCATTTCTTGCAGTTCCGGGTACCGAGTCCTTCTTGGCCAATCCGGAGCAAAGAATATTGTTCACACTCCTCCGTTTATTACAATTCTCAGCCCTTGGGTCTGAGAGGAAGAGGAGGGAATATATAGACCGACTGGAACACCCACGGTGTTACTAGTGCGACCACAGCTATCGCCTGAGAGTCCCTTGACCCAGCGTAAAACCTTTTTTATCTTTTTATTGAGGTTGGACGCCATGTAGTCCACCTGAGGCAGTTTCCATCAATTTGCAAAACTGCGTGAAGACTTCCTGATGAAGTCACCACTTTCCCGGGTGGAGGTCGTGTCCACTCCCGGAATGAACACTGCTGACAGTGCGCTTACTTGATTCTCCGCCCAGCGAAGAATTCTGGTGGCTTCTACCCTCGCCACCCTGCTCCCTTGTGCCGCCCTGGCGGTTTACATGAGCCCCTGCGGTCTGACTGGATCAGAACCGGTTGGTCGCAAAGCAGGAACTCCGCTTGACTTAGGGCGTTGTATATGGCCCTTAGTTCCAGGATATTGATGTGAAGGCAAGTCTGTTGGCTTGACCACAAACCTTGGAATTTTCTTCCCTGTGTAACTGCCCCCCACCCTCGGAGGCTTGCATCCGTGGTCACCAGGACCCAGTCCTAAATGCCGAATCTGCGGCCCTCGAGAAGGTGAGCACTCCGCAGCCACCACAGGAGAGACACCCTGGCCCTGGGGGATAGGGTGATTAACCGATGCATCTGAAGATGTGATCCGGACCACTTGTCCAGTAAGTTCCATTGTCCTTGCATGGAACCAGCCGAAGGGGATGGCCTCGTATGATGCCATCATCCTTCCCAGGACTCGAGTGCAGTGATGCACTGACACCTGTTTTGGTTTTCAATGGATTCCTGACCAGTGTCATGAGCTCCTGAGCTCTCTCTATCGGGAGATAAACCCTCTTCTGGTCTGTGTCTAGGATCATGCCTAGGCGAGGCAGATGAGCTGTAGGAACCAACTGCGACTTCGGAATATATAGAATCCAGTCGTGTTGCCGTTTCACTTCCAGAGAAGGTGATACGCTGTCCAGCAACTGCTCTCTTGATCTCGCTTTTATGAGGAGATCATCCAAGTATGTGATAATAGTGACACCTTGCTTCCGCAGGAGCACCATCATATCCGCCATTACCTTGGTGAAATTGGTAATGACAACCCCGTACCGCAATTCTGAGGTACGCCTGATGAGGTGGATAAATGGGGACACGAAGGCATGCATCCCTTTATGTCCCGATTCATTTCAGGCTTGCAATGACCTCTCTTAGCGATTCCATCTTGAACCTGAACCTTTTCAGGTATATGTTCAGGGATTTTAATACAATATGGGTCTAACCGAACCGTCTGGTTTCGGGATTATAACATGGTCGAATAATAACACCCTCTTGTTGAAGGAGGGGACCCTTGACCACCACCTGTTGAAGATACAATTTACGAATTGCAGTTAACACTGGCTCCCTCTCTTGGGGGGAAGCCCGCCGGGTCCTCGGTGAGGGGGCATCTTCTCACAGTCCAGCCTGTATCCCTGCGATACAATTTCTATTGCCCAGGGATCTAACAGGGAGTGAACCCACTTGTGGCTGAACTTACGTAGGCGTGTCCCCACCTGGCCTAGCCCCGCCTGTGGAGCCCCAGCGACATGCGGTGGATTTTTGTAGAGGCCGGGGAGGACTTTTGTTCCTGGGGACTAGCTGTGTTGTACAGCTTCTTTCCTCTGCCCCCGGCTCTGACAAGAAAGGACGCACCTCAGACTTTCTTGTTTCTTTATTTGAAAAGCTGCATTTAATAATGTCGTGCTTTCCTAGGCTGTGCAGGAATATAAGGCAAAATATCAGAATTACCAGCTATAGCTGTGGAGACCAGGCCCGAGAACCTTTCTCCACACAATCCTCAGCCTTCCATATGCCTCTTAAGTCGGCATCATCTGTCCAATGTATATTCTACAGGACACGTCAAGCAGAAATCGACATAAATTTTGTCTCTAGGACCCAGTATACTCATGTCCCTTTGGACATGCTTTATAATGTCAAAGTCAGAAAAATATCTCTATGCACACTACCATATTTGCACCTCACACAGATCCGTGCTGCGCATGCGTACGCTCTCCCGTACGTGCACATACTCACAGTCGCGGGCACCCTCAGGCGCACGGTATGCGTATTTACGGTAGAGTTTGTGATCGTAGCGTGCGACTCAATCGTTACATATTTTCACTATATAATGTATTTTGTAGATCATGGTCCCTTTGATAGATTCTGAAAGTTTGGTTAATGTAGAATGTTCATGAACAGAGAAATCCCTCTTTGTTTGATACGAAGGGACAGACAGGAGTAATACAGTGGTGTTTAGTACCCATCGGAAGAGTATTTAATTAGCAATATTCCGGTGTTGGTTTAAAGCGGATTAATCGCTCGTGCGAATAGTTATGGACATAAGAAGTTTATGAACATTCACTGTATTTGCACTTACTTATCCATGCGGCGGGAAACCCAGTTTCCCTCCCACCTGAGCTGTTGGAAATAGTCACGGCCCACCTGTATGAATCAACCTATGACCTTTTGTTATAATGCGAGGAGGAATTCCTGTGTCCAATGAACAATGAGATTGTAGGGACCATTGAATTGTATTGTGTGTGGGGCATAAATAGACAAGCCGATCACATCCAGCTCTCACTCTTCAACGGTTATCATTGCTGAAAATCGGGAGCTGGATGTCCAGAGGCGCATGCGATCGTTTCCCCTTGTGCGTAAGTGTTTCTCCGCAACCATATTGTTCTTACTGTTATTGTGGGCCATTTCTCTCTCTCTCTCTCTCTCTCTCTTCTCCTCTTTCTCTCTTATTTTTCCCTTAAAACGTAATTGTATTGTATTGTATTTCCTGTGTAGTTATCTGGTTAGGTAGTCTATGTTATATTGTAGTGTATGACTTGTATTGTGTTAATTCTTTTGCAAGTATATCATTCATAATATATATTTATTAGGCGTTGGACCCTAAGCCCAGGTATCTGTGTATTTCTTATAGTGTTTAGTATTCTCAGAGTGTCGGTGGCGCTCGAACAGCATTTGAGTTAATAAGGTTACACTAGGTTGCATCTACACCCTATTTCTACACTAAGGTTTTACTGCAAAATATACTGTTTATGGTTTAGATACAAAGGTTTAACATTGTTAGCGTCAGCGCCGCTGGTGATCTCCTCGTGGTCCCGAGCGTCCGCTACGCTATAGCGAATCATTACGTTAGTCAGCAGCCAATAGCGTGCCTGCCCGTGATCTCTTGGCCGTGAGCGAACGTGACGCTTGAGCGTCTCGACTACGGCTAAGCGATTGCTACGCAACGTGCGTACCCTTACGGTACTCCATACGTAAATAGCGTACAGTGTTCTTAGACCTCATAAAGGGTTTTATATAAGATAAATATTCAGCTTTATCAATTGGCGGCTCGCCCGTCCTTCACATATCTGCACTAGGTAATTTCAGCAGACATTATCCAGCAGCAAAGGGCGGGAAGTCATATTCCTCGTAGTGCTGTTTGGATAAACGTCTGCTTCGCTTAGTAAAGGGTGCTGAAGGAATCCGGGACCGGAGGTAAGAACAAAACGATAGTGTCCTTTTAAAACTGTTTATTTCTGTCTTGCGTACACACGCACGCATATCTGCATTTCTTTTCATTCGTGTATTTTCATATATCACTCTCCTGTTTGCCATTGTATAATTGATAAACGTACTAAGAGAGATTTGCCGCTATTTCATAGTTAAAGAGTAAAGGTAATACAGTTAAGGTATAGAAATACACACAGCTCTACCTAAAGGTAAAAGGAGAGATTGGTGTGGTGTGCGGTAGATGATCGAGGATCATCTACATTGATAAAACGTGTTAGTTGTGTTACGGTGGACAAAGACTGGTGTACACGTGTCTCTAACAAAGGGAGACTCGCGTACGCAAAGGCCGACGCACGCAGCGTAAATTACGCAACGGAGCGTCTGGGTACGCCCACGTAACTCAAGTCACACGATAGTGTTGATTTTTAAATAACGCAACAAGCGATAAAAAACGCAACAGGCGATAAGTAGCGCAAATCTATTTTAAATTCGAAATTTAAATTAACAGATCCTTCTCCTAATTTGTAACACATCTGGTCTAAAGAGAAATTTCTGCGCAGAAATAGAAATAGAAACAAAAGTGTACATGTGGTGAGTGAGTGTTTTTACATACATTTATACAATTTTGAGGTTGAACCAAAATAAATCATCGAGTTCTCGTGAGGTACATACGTGTAAGTGACATGCACGGTGGCTAGGGAGGCATCCTTGGTTAAACATAAAATTTGAGCATTAGAGTATAGCAGACCAGGAGGTCATACTGTAACAGACCAGGAGGTCATAGCAGACCAGCAGGTTCAGGTACAGCAGACAAGAAAGTTCGCTATACAGTCCACAGGCACAACACCTAAAAGGGTTGGTGCAACACCCATATAGGCCATACAAGCTCTTGCTGAAGGAATTCGCAGCCGCAATTTTCGATTCCGCTGGTCGCTCCGTACATAAGATTAGTTGCTTATGTGCTGAACGATTGTACCGCACGTAATTGTGTGCATTAGTAAACCTGACCGGTACTATTTGTGTACGAAGGTCATAAACGCTATTTGTACATTCTGACGTGATTTGTGTAATTTTTTATTTTTACAAAGGGAAGTTCGCTGGTCACTCAGGAATTATCCAACAACCTCACCTTTACTGGAAAGAGTAAGTGTTCTGCGGATATCCCTCGCATGTTCCAGTAAACAAAGGTTAAATAGGTGCCCTGGGTCGAGTACGCCAGCACCATATCGGTGTGATCAGGTCGTATTGGTCGGCGTGGGCAGAGTGAGTAAGGTGCTCGGTAAACCTTACCGTCAACCTATCGTGAATATCTTGGTTTTTTGTAAGGGTCCGTAACACCTGCAAATTATGGGGGCCAGTTGTTCAGGAAGGGGGCGATCAACCTCGGTTCGGGTTGATTCCATAAACCGACCAGTCGGGTCGGCAAGGTACGTAATGTGTGAAAAGTACGGAAGTCACACAGAAGCTTTATGTGATGAATGGGAGAGAATGACAGTACATGACGGGGAGAAATTCCCAAGAGTAGGTAGCTTCAGCACAGAAGTGTTAACGAATTTAAGGAGAAGGATATGTCTCATTAAATCAGCAAAGAGGCGAATCAAGCATTATGATTATTTGCCGTTGTGGCAACAGGAGGGTGACATACAGAGAGGATTGGCTCAGGCGGCGGGATCTGGCTCGATCAGGAAACTGATAGCCACGGCCCTACCGCCACCATACATATCAGGAGAGAAATTGGTTGCGGAGAATGACGCACTAAGGTGTAACAAACAAACACTTAGCAACTGTGTAAATGTTAAAGATAATGTTAACCAATTAACCAATGCAAGTATTAACCCGTGCAAGTTGTACCCTGTTTTGAACTTTCCTCAGGAGTGTGATCAAGAGGACGAATCGGCAACAATTTCAGCGCTCTCTCTAGCAGCCACCATAGCAGAGACCACAGTAGGCACAGCTCCACCCCCGAGATTAGTAACAAAGGCCCCTAGCGGAGGGATAGGTGAGGTCGTATCAACGGGTAAGTACGGCACCATACACTATGCTGAAACTATTTCACCACAGCCTGTAGAATCTACACAGAATGAGGTTGTTAGAGTTAATCCTGTTAAGGTAATAGTAGTTCCAAATGGGAAAACAGACACTTCAGGAGTCACTCCTGTTAGGAACATTGCCATGTATAGCCCATTTTCCCGAATGGAATTAAGGACCATAGTGTCTGAATTCCCTGACCCTAGAAAAGACTTAGTTGCCAGCCAAAAATACATCAGAGACCTAGGTAACACGGTAGAGCCCAACAACAAAGACTGGCAGATATTGCTGAGAGCATGTTTACCCTCCAATGTTGACGCAACTCAATTTTTAGCTGACTGTGGATTAGATCAGGATGTACCTCTTACAGAAGTGTACAACAAAGACAATGTAAAAAGAATAAGCTTACAGTTAAAAGAGTATTTCCCAGCGGTAGTTAAATGGAACAAGATATTCTCCATTAAACAAAAGGAGTCAGAAACAGCTACAGAGTATTTTCACAGAGCATTATTAGAGATGGCAAAATACACAGGCATAGAGGACATTAAAACAAACATAAACCATCGAGAAGTAGCAGTATCGGTACTGATGGATGGTTTAAAAGAGTCAATAAAGACTAGGGTACAGACCACACAACCATGTTGGCGAGGTCTGTCTGTGGCTACTTTGAGAGAGGCTGCTATTGATCACGACCGGAATATCACCAGACACAGGGAACAACAAGGTGATAAGTTAATGGCAGTAAGTATACAGGCCTTGACCACAAAACAGCCTGTGTTAATATCACCAAACCCTGTGGGTAAGTCAAATGTGGTAACATGTTATTCTTGTCACAAACAGGGACACTTTGCACGAGACTGTAGATCGAGAAATATACAAAAATCTTATCAACCCCCTAGACAACGACACGACACACGACATTGGGATCAGGGTCCGCAGAAACGGAGTTATGAGCCACATGCAAGGGGAAACAAAAAGATATCCCCCGAACAGAGACTGGCAAGCCTCTGGTAGCTCCCAATTAACTCCATCACAAGTAGTTGCTGCCAGCGGGATTCAGGGAGGTCACCATACCCAATAGGGGTGTGGCCATACCTGTAATCTGCAGCCAGTAAAATTGATTGCAAGCCTTGGAAGTGAACCAGAAATTGCAATCAATGTAGCTGGTAAATCATTAAACTTTCTTGTAGATACAGGGGCGGCCAAATCAGTGATAAATTCGACAGTGGGCATGAGAACCACTGGTAAGACAATTCCAGCCATAGGGGTAACGGGAGTAGTCAAGCACTACCCTGTTAGCAAACCAGCCGAGATTACAATAGGGCCTTTACATACCAAGCATTCCTTTTTGCTGGCTGCATCGGCACCGACTAATCTCCTGGGTAGAGACTTACTGTGTAAAATGGGGTGCGTCATTTATTGTACTCCTGAAGGTGTATTCTTGGACATACCGGAGAATCACGCTCAGGAAGTGCGAGACATGTTAGACTCCCCATCAAAATTAATGTCACATACCATTATGACAAATAGGACTCCCTCCCAAGTAGAAGAAATGACATCTCAGATACCAGAGTCACTTTGGACTAAAGATGGACAGGACACTGGATTAATGGCAAACGTAGCTCCGGTAGTTGTACAAGTAAAAGATGGTAGGATAGCTCCAAAAATCCCACAGTACCCTCTGAAGCCAGAGGTGGAGTTAGGAGTTTACCCAGTAATAGAGCGCTTGCTACAACAGGGCATTCTGGTAAGAACGTCCAGCACTGCCAATAGTCCCATCTTCCCTGTGAAAAAGAGTGGGGGGAGGGGTTACCGGCTAGTGCAGGATCTAAGGGGGATTAACAAAATAGTTGAGAGTCAGTTCCCCGTAGTGCCAAATCCAGCTGTCATCCTAATGCAAATCCCTCCCACTGCGAAATTTTTCACTGTTATTGACCTCTGCTCCGCTTTCTTTTCGGTACCTCTGCACCCTGACAGCCAATATTTGTTTGCATTTACATACAGAGGAGTCCAATACACATGGACTCGATTACCACAAGGATTCATAGATAGTCCAAGTATATTTTCCCAGGCTTTGCATGATTGTTTACAGTCTTTCCAACCAGTGAGTGGATCAGTATTAATACAGTACGTGGATGATCTACTACTGTGTTCTGATTCATTGGAAGCATCCCTGAAGGATACGAAACAGCTCCTGTTTCATCTTTCAGACACAGGACACAAGGTTTCCAAAGACAAGTTGCAATTATGCCAAACTAAGGTAAAATATTTGGGACACTGTCTAACACAAGAACTGAGACACCTGACCGCTGATAGAATTCAAGCAATTAGAGACATGACTCTGCCACAAACCCAGCAACAGATCAGAACGTTTTTAGGAATGTGTGGGTATTGCCGTAACTGGATCCCAGGGTTTTCCATTCTAGCGTTACCCTTGCAGGAGATGGTCTCCTCAAACAAACCTGATCGGATTTCGCATACAGACGAGTCTGAGACAGCATTTGAGAGACTTAAACAGTGCCTAACGCAGGCACCAGCATTAGGTATGCCAGACTATGGGAAACCCTTTGAACTATACGGAACAGAAAGTGCTGGTTGCGCGGCAGGCGTACTAACCCAAAAGCACGGTGATGCCAGCAGGCCAGTAGCCTATTACAGCGCTCAGCTAGACACGGTAGCGCGATCCCTCCCCACATGCTTGCGAAGCGTTGCTGCGATAGCATTGCTAGTAACGAAAAGCGAAGATGTCGTGCTAGGTCACAACCTCACAATTCATACACCACATGCAGTGTCAGCCTTGCTGAATTCTGCCCAAACCAGGCACGTCTCATCAGCGCGGTTTACAAAATGGGAATTGGCACTAATGGCCCCCGTAAACATCACCATAAGGAGATGCAGTGCATTAAATCCTGCAACATATCTCCCAGGTGTGCCTGGACAGGCACAAAGGGTGGAGGATGAGAGTGGTGGGGAAGGAGGATTTAATACAAAGGAAGACACACATGATTGTATGGAATATTTGACCCAAAATTTTACCGCAAGGCCTGACATCAGTGACAACCCACTGGAAGATGTAGAACTTACGTTCTACACGGACGGTAGTTGTCATAGACAGTCAGACTCGGGAGACTTGTGTACTGGATACACAGTCGTAGATGACCAAGGCACCATAGAAGCGGAACCGCTAGGCCCACCTCACTCAGCCCAGGTTGCTGAACTGGTCGCCCTAACCAGAGCATGCGAATTGGCTAAGGGCAAATCAGCCAATATCTACACCGACTCTAGATACGCATTCGGGGTAGTCCATGATTTCGGAGCCCTATGGCGCCTCAGAAATTTCATGACGGCAGCTGGTACACCGGTAGCGCATGCAGCTCACATAAAAAGGCTTCTAACAGCGATACAGGAACCCGACAGAGTGGCTGTTATCAAATGTAAAGCACACACATATAGCCAAGACCCAGTATCACTTGGTAACAGCCGAGCAGACGAAGCTGCTAAGTTAGCAGCTGCTACCCCCAGACAGACAGACACCACACAACTGATGGTATTTAATACCATCAACACACAGAAGTTGTGTGAGATGCAAAATTTGTGTTCCACACAGGAAAGGGCAGTCTGGAAGGCAAAAGGATATGGCCAGGAGTCCTCAGGACTCTGGACGGATGGACACGGTAAACCAGTGGACCCCAGAGCATACCTTCCATGTTTAGCTGAGGCAGCTCACGGGCTGACTCATCTGGGCAAGGAAGGGATGTGCAAGTTGGTAAGAGCATATTGGTGTGCCCCAGGATTTTCATCTCATGCGAGTAAAAGAGCAATGTCATGCCTTACCTGTTTGAGAAAGAACATCGGAAAGGCAATACCTACAGAACCATCTCATATCCCACCTGCCGGCGGCCCTTTCCAGGTAATACAGATTGACTTTATTCAATTACCCCCTTGTCGAAATTTGAAATATGTACTTGTTTGTATAGATGTTTTCTCAAATTGGGTCGAAGCATTTCCGGCGGCCACAAATACCGCTATGTTTACTGCTAAGAAAATTGTGCAGGAATTTGTATGTAGATATGGTATCCCTAGAATTATCGAAAGTGATAGGGGTACCCATTTTACAGGTGATGTCTTTCAAGGAATGTGTAAATTGATGGGAATTGATAGCAAGCTGCACACTCCATACCGTCCACAGGCGAGTGCGAAAGTGGAAAGAGTGAACAGCACTATTAAAAATAAACTGAGTAAAGTGATGGCAGAGACAGGATTGACATGGCCAGAAGCTTTACCCATTGTACTGTACAGCATCAGAACCACTCCCAGGTCCCCTCTTAATCTGTCTCCCTTTGAAATCTTGTTTGGTCGACAACCGCATGTTATGATTAACCCTCAGGATGATTTGAAGTGTAACAATGAAGTGACTGTAAAATACTTGATTAACATGAGTAAACAGTTAAGGAATCAAAATGATAATCTGAAGTTAATGATTCCTGATTTACCAGATAGTAATTGTCATGACATTGAACCTGGGGATTATGTAATGATACGGAATTTTCTACGCTCAGGTTGCCTTATTGACAGATGGGAAGGACCATACCAGGTCTTATTGACTAGCACTACAGCATTGAAGGTTGCTGAGAGAGAGACTTGGGTTCATTCGTCCCACTGTAAGAAGGTTGCTGATCCAGAGAGGTCCCGTGATAAGGAACAGACGGTAGAGGTTGTATCACTGGAGTGTCTGTTCCAGGAGGATTGAGGCGGCACCTGAGCATTGAAAATCACAAGACCAAAAGCAGTTGTCGATCCCCTGTTCCCTTTTATTGTTTTTCTCCAACTTCCCATCCCCTCTCCCTCAAATTATTTTTTCCCCCTTCTCATTCTTCTCCGTTCCCTCCTACAAGATGGACTTGCCCCAAGAGACTGTGATCCGGATTTTCCTGTTGACCATGATGTTGACCAGAGCAGTCAGTTCCGGCGAGAGTACCATGGAGGTCGAGAGAGGTTCTGGAATGGGCTCTGATGATAAAGATGGAGGCGTAGTTTTCCAAGAACAACTTAACCAACAAGTAAAGGCGAGTATCAGAAAACGATCCGATAGCATTGACCATAGAAGGAATTGTGAAGGATTGTTAGCTGAAGAAAACTGTATCTGTCGGCTCTGTAACAATGTCATTGAGGATGGGTGCATAAAGAAATGCCAATCCAGTTTTAATATCCATATGGACCGGCATCCATTGAGTGACTATCACTCCTTAGTGGGTAGTGTGTTAAATAAAACAGATTGTTGGGTATGCTCTCAAGTACCTCAAGGTCATAGCAAATCAGGGCTAGTACCATTTCCTTTAACGTTAGGGGAGGTACTTGAGTTAAGTGGTGGGAGACCGGTGGACAGGAGGTTTAATATCTCCAGCCCTCCTAGTTTGAAGCTCCACCAATACCATGTGGATAGGTCCCTATTATGTTTTAACATCTCCAATCCCCGAAAGCCGGGAAATTGGGAAGTGTCATGGAGTAATCAAACCATGACCTTTTCGCATAGAGCAGATAGAATGCCTACAGATACAGAGCTTATACGCCACATAGCCAGTAGAGGAAAATCTTTCCGGTATAGGCATACCTTAGGTAATAGGATTACGAGAGTTGGAGAGGTATCACCAGGATACTGTGCACATATCGTACAACCTGATACGTGTACTAAGCAGATGGAAGAATTAGGGTTAGGAGATTTCACATGGAAGGTGTGTAATATGGTTATGTCCTACTCCGTCCCATATGTTCTCCCCGATGATGCATATTTCATATGCGGGAGAAAGGCGTATAAGTGGCTTGCCCCAAACTCTGAAGGATTGTGTTATATTGGAAAAGTACTGCCTGAAGTAATGACTATCACATGACAAAATGAAAGACATACACCGTGTTGCCCAAACTCCTTATACTCACACCCATTACGAGCACGTAGTTAAACGGCACCTGATAGAAAGAACAGAGCATCCGGCCTCTGACATGATCCATGAATCCACCGGGATTCAGTTTCTAATCGCGTTAGACATCACTCGCACCACCAGAGGAGTGCTGAATTATAAATACATATCTGCGCTTGCAAATTTGTTAGATAATATCACTGAAATGTATGATGACACGTTTAGGTATACTGGAAGAGAACTTCAAGCTTATAAAACAGAACTGGTACAGCATAGAATGGTTCTTAATTACCTCACAGCAGTGACAGGCGGATATTGTGTCACACTGGCAACACAATACGGCGTGAAATGTTGCACATATATTACGAATAGCACCGAGGACCCGGTCGAGGTCATAGACCAAAAGATGGACGATATTCTCCAACTAAAGTGGGAATTTCGCAGGAGACACAATCTCACTCTTGCTGCTGTAGGTAATGAGCTGACTGGTTGGGTGTCATGGTTGAACCCGCGAAATTGGTTCTCTGGTTTAGGAGACTGGGCTCAAGGAGTCATAATGGATGTTGGGAAGTTTCTCCTATGTATCTTAGGTGTTATCATAACGATTGGTTTGATATTTAGATGCGGTCAGGCTTTAATGAAGTGCAATCGTCGTACTAGGGTAATGAGTTTAAGGAGTGAGGAAACTGTAATTCCCATGGATCTGATTTATGACCCAAATGTAGAAACAATGATGTGATGAAAATGCGATTTCTACGGTCCGTTTCTTTCACCTGTTTTTCCGTTTCCTCCAAGGTAAAAAGACCCACTTGGACGAGGAATTTGATGAGCCGATATACAGACAACAGAGGGATTAAAGAAGAAGTTTTGACAACCTGATGCACAGATTTTTGATGAACTATGCCATGGATCCCCAGTTTCCCTAGAAATTTTAAAATTACGCTAGCCCAACACTTTTGTAAATCTATGGACATTGACAGCTTTTGCTCGCACCTTATGGGCAAAAGCACAAAGAAGACTGCAACCAACAGACACCAAACAAGACCTCAATCGACGAATGTACATTTACCTGACATAGAATACCACCGCATTTACCGTAATTATGTCTTTTCTTCATTTCTACAACCCTCAGGTAATGACACACATAGTCGATAGGGAATACAGGCACAGATATCAGCAATCACATATCTCCCCCATTCATGTATCATCAACTAAAATGTGCTCCCCCATTTTGTTACAACCAAAGCCGAAAAGAGCTCGGTAAAGTTTGACAGCCCATCCACAGACCCGTACCACGGGATAAGAAGGAATTCAAATGTATACTTCGCAATACCTCGAAGCTTGATTTAAAACACGTACGGCACGATGATACATGACCCCCAAGCACGGATTCATACACACATGCTTCTGCTATCTCACTAGGTCATACCCTTTTTTTCCTACCTTCTCCTCTCCTCCCCTACCCAACCATGTAAATGTATTAACCCCTGACATATATATTTTCCTCTTTTTGAAATGTTTTAGAAGGTGGCAGTTATTGTTGACTGCCAAAGGGTGGACTGTCAAAGTCAGAAAAATATCTCTATGCACACTACCATATTTGCACCTCACACAGATCCGTGCTGCGCATGCGTACGCTCTCCCGTACGTGCGCATACTCACAGTCGCGGGCACCCGCAGGCGCACGGTATGCGTATTTACGGTAGAGTTTATGTGATAGTAGCGTGCGACTCAATCGTTACATATTTTCACTATATAATGTATTTTGTAGATCATGGTCCCTTTGATAGATTCTGAAAGTTTGGTTAATGTAGAATGTTCATGAACAGAGAAATCCCTCTTTGTTTGATACGAAGGGACAGACAGGAGTAATACAGTGGTGTTTAGTACCCATCGGAAGAGTATTTAATTAGCAATATTCCGGTGTTGGTTTAAAGCGGATTAATCGCTCGTGCGAATAGTTATGGACATAAGAAGTTTATGAACATTCACTGTATTTGCACTTACTTATCCATGCGGCGGGAAACCCAGTTTCCCTCCCACCTGAGCTGTTGGAAATAGTCACGGCCCACCTGTATGAATCAACCTATGACCTTTTGTTATAATGCGAGGAGGAATTCCTGTGTCCAATGAACAATGAGATTGTAGGGACCATTGAATTGTATTGTGTGTGGGGCATAAATAGACAAGCCGATCACATCCAGCTCTCACTCTTCAACGGTTATCATTGCTGAAAATCGGGAGCTGGATGTCCAGAGGCGCATGCGATCGTTTCCCCTTGTGCGTAAGTGTTTCTCCGCAACCATATTGTTCTTACTGTTATTGTGGGCCATTTCTCTCTCTCTCTCTCTCTCTCTCTCTTCTCCTCTTTCTCTCTTATTTTTCCCTTAAAACGTAATTGTATTGTATTGTATTTCCTGTGTAGTTATCTGGTTAGGTAGTCTATGTTATATTGTAGTGTATGACTTGTATTGTGTTAATTCTTTTGCAAGTATATCATTCATAATATATATTTATTAGGCGTTGGACCCTAAGCCCAGGTATCTGTGTATTTCTTATAGTGTTTAGTATTCTCAGAGTGTCGGTGGCGCTCGAACAGCATTTGAGTTAATAAGGTTACACTAGGTTGCATCTACACCCTATTTCTACACTAAGGTTTTACTGCATAATATACTGTTTATGGTTTAGATACAAAGGTTTAACATTGTTAGCGTCAGCGCCGCTGGTGATCTCCTCGTGGTCCCGAGCGTCCGCTACGCTATAGCGAATCATTACGATAGTCAGCAGCCAATAGCGTGCCTGCCCGTGATCTCTTGGCCGTGAGCGAACGTGACGCTTGAGCGTCTCGACTACGGCTAAGCGATTGCTACGCAACGTGCGTACCCTTACGGTACTCCATACGTAAATAGCGTACAGTGTTCTTAGACCTCATAAAGGGTTTTATATAAGATAAATATTCAGCTTTATCAATAATTATATATCTATCACTTAAGACAGCATCTTAAAATATTTATATGCATACTAGGGTCTCAATCTCTGCTGATAAGGTACCTGTCCACGCTGCCACAGCGCTATAAACCCATGCCGACACAATCGCCGGTCTGGGTAGTATACTAGAATGTGCACACTATCTGCAGGATCCCTGAGAATAGCTAGTGCAAACAGGACACCCAAGGGGAAGATTCTCAACACATCCTGGCCCTAGTGGGGAAAGGATACAGCCTGAGAATTCTCTTGTGGGAAGCTGCCGTCTCTTGTCTGGAGATTCCCGCTCTTTTTCCTCATGAAAGGAGGGAAATTTACCTCAGCATTCTTCCCCTTAACATGTGTACTCTCGTGTCAGGGACAGATGAGTCATCAGTTATATGCAAATCATATTTTATTTCAATAATCATATATTGAATATCTTTTAGCCCTCTTGGCTGTAACTTTGCATTATCGTAGTCGACAGTGGAGTTAAACTCCGTGTCGATACTTTGTTATTTTGGATAGTGAACATAGAGAGACTCTGAAGGACTCTGTGACATAGGGACAGACCAGGGTAGATTTCCTTTCTGTTCCCTAACCTTTTGTGCAATAATTTTACCTCAGCACTTACACATATCCAAACAGGTGTCGGCGTTGTCGATGGAGACACCCTCCCACACACATATCCGCTCTATCACCTCCTTAGAGGAGCCTTTTACCTCAGACATGTCGACACACGCGTACCGACACACCACACACACAGGGGATGCTCTATTTGAAGACCGTTCCCCCACCAGGCCCTTTGGAGAGACAGAGAGAGAGTATGCCAGCACACACCACAGCACTATATAATACAGGGATGTACACTATACTGAGTGATTTTTCCCCTATAGCAGCTTATATACACAGTTTTGCGCCTAAATTTATGTGCTCCCCCTCTCTTTTTTACCCTTTGTGTACCAGGATACTGCAGGAGAGAGCCTGGGGAGCTTCCTTCTAGCTGAGCTGTGAAGAGAAAATGGCGCCGGTGTGCTGAGGAAGAAGGCCCAGCCGCCTCAGCGGCGGGCTTCTGTCCTTTTATGTACTTTAATGGCGGGGGTTACTGCACATATACAGTTTATCAGACTGTATTATGTGCTTTTCGCCAAGTAAGGTAATCTAATTGCTGCCCAGGGCGCCCCCCCCCCAGCGCCCTGCACCCATCAGTGACCGGAGTGTGTGGTGTGCTAAGGGAGCAATGGCGCACAGCTGCAGTGCTGTGCGCTACCTTAATGAAGACCGGAGTCTTCAGCCGCCGATTTTCAACTTCTCTTCGTTCTTCTGGCTCTGCAAGGGGGACGGCGGCGCGGCTCCGGGACCGGACGACCGAGGACTGGGCCTGTGTTCGATCCCTCTGGAGCTAATGGTGTCCAGTAGCCTTAGAAGCCCAAGCTAGCTGCAAGCAGGTAGGTTCGCTTCTCTCCCCTCAGTCCCACGTAGCAGTGAGTCTGTTGCCAGCAGATCTCACTGAAAATAAAAAACCTAACAAATACTTTCTTTTCTAGGAAGCTCAGGAGAGCCCCTAGGGTGCATCCAGCTCTGGCCGGGCACAGATACTAACTGAGGTCTGGAGGAGGGGCATAGAGGGAGGAGCCAGTGCACACCAGATATAGTACCTAATCTTTCTTTTAAGAGTGCCCAGTCTCCTGCGGAGCCCGTCTATACCCCATGGTCCTTACGGAGTACCCAGCATCCACTAGGACGTCAGAGAAAAATGGTTAAAAAACAGTGCTAACCAGGTGCTAATTAATAAATGTTGTGTGTAAATTTAATCAATGTATTGTACAATAAATAAACCATTAAAAATATCAGATTAAAATAAAGCCTCAAAGCCAGTCTCTTGACCACAATGATTTTCCTTTGGATATCTAAATCAGCCAATGGAAAGTCTGACAAATATGGGTCATCCAATGTTCTTCAAGCAATACACTCATGCAGGGACATCCAATTGATAGTTACCAGATTCCAAGTGGTGAGAAGCCGGGTATTCCACCTAGCGAGGTTAAATGTACTTCTGTCCTGCGCAATGTCAATGGTGGTTCTCCCCTTTTATTAAACATCCACAATGATGGATTCTGGGTTGGTCAAAGCTCTGTAGACCACTATTGATAGTCCCAAGCACTGATGTCCACAACGGTGAATTTCAGATGGATGGCAGTTCTATGGACCGCTGTAGACTGTCCCAAACACTGACCTGGCGATGTCCTGGTCATAGACTGGCGCTCTAACGCGTTTCGCTGTCAGTTTGGCAGCTTTATCAAAGGTCGGCGGTCGCCCGTACACACTGAGCGATATGACCGCTCATATCGCTCAGTGACGTCACGCAGCAGCCGGCAGCGACGATCGTTGCCGACCCGCGGGGCCGTGCATCGATAGTCGCTGGCGTCATACACACTTGCTGAGAAAATGAAGGAAGGGGGAAAATGAGCGACGTCGCTCATTTTCACGCCAAGTGTGTATGGGCCTATAGTACAATCTGCATTGAGAACTGTTTGGAGTTGTGTCACAAAGCACTGGACTGTTTTTATATAAAATATCATTACAGAAAAGTTTACACTTAAAACGTAAGAACTTGTTGCTCAGCTTGTTTAAATAATGAAATGCCAAATACAAGTACTTTTAAAACAGTTAAAAGTACCCTCACAATAATCCACATTATACAAAAAAAAGAAGAATAAGAGCATACCACCATGTAATGTATGCCACTTTTCAATAAAACTACTGTACACAATCTAGATAATGAGATAGTATTTGTAAATGTAATCCTATACCCTCACTGTGCAATATTATTGTTTCTATAAATTCCTGGTGAATTTTAGATTGATTTGTCACATTAAATGTTTTATGAAATATGGGTACACAGATTATTCGACTGTGGTTTAATGTAATTGTATCAGATTTTAAATGCATTGTTTTGCTAAAAGCCAAATTATATAACAAGCAGATATAAACCCCCAGTGACCTGGGACATATAAGCTGATAGGGGTTCTTGTGGACTGAGGGGGTCATTCCAAGTTGATCACACGCTGCAACTTTTTGCAGCCCGAGCGATCACCTAGACGCCGCCTATGGGGGAGTGTTTCTTTGCATAGCAAGGCTGCGATCGCTTGCGCAGCCCTGCTATGCAAAAAAAGTTTTGTGCACAACAAGACCAGGTTATGAGTTACTTACCCTGTGCGATGAAGCCAGGGTTGAAGGTCCCGGAATAGACGTCAGACATCCGCCCTCCAAACGCCTGGACATGCCTGCGTTCGCCGCACCTCTCCCAGAAAACGGTCAGTTGACGCCCTGGAACGCCTTCTTCCTGTCAATCTTCTTGCAATCGCGGCATCGATCGCTTTATTCGTTCTGTTTGTCGTTGCCCAGCGACGGCCATCGCTGGGCAACGACGCGCCTGCGCATTGCGGCCGCCACGAATGCGCAGAACCGACCCGTTCACACCACTGCGAAAACTGCAGTGACTCCCAGAGTTTGGCCACCCCTGCAGTGAATGTTTCTTCTTTTTTAAATCTCAGGAGACCGATGCCAGAATCCCGACACCTGGTGATATCCAGACACTTGGAATCCCGACCGCCGCCGGATATTACCACTCGGTTGGTGGGTCCACACCACTAGGTGAGTGGAAATAGAACCTTTGGCAAGTGAAGCGAGCTACTGGTCCCGATGCGTGGTGAGCCCATGAGGGGACTTGCTGCCTCACAGCCTGGATGTCGCTATCGGTATAGTGACAGCCTGCATCCCATCTGCTGGGATATCATATGTATCCCATTTGTACGACCCTTTGAGGGGCCACACCAAGGGCTGTTTGTACAGATACGTATGGTTATTTAGAAAAAAGGATTTGACTGCATAGTGCCCACATATTATGGACCGACTGGCCTCATACAACACATTTACCAGCCACTTAAATCAAAATCTGACCAACCCACGTGGATTTAAATGAGAAAATATGCAGAGATATCAAAAGAATTTGTTCAAATAAGATTGCGCACATTTATGAAAAGATTGTCTTTTGGCCAAAATATCTGAACTGACACAAAGCAACCAGTCTGCTCTTATCTGTAAAATATTGCACCTAAATGTAGTGTTCTAAAAAGTCTGGTGTGAATAGGAAGATAAAGATTAACCCCATAATGTAAGCCGTTCCTAAAATATATTCAGTTGTAGAATGAGTCCATAATATTGTCAGAATTATACGCGATTCAACAGGAGGCTAACAACAGTTTTACAGAACACATCACATCTCGCATATCTGCCCATGTTGCCAATGTTAATATGGTACCTGGTCATATGATACACCAACTGCACAGGGACTGAGCATAATTCATGACACTAGATGTAGTCACTACCTGAAATTCACTTTCATTTTGCTGCGTAGTAGGGCAAAAATCGTCCGGGCTCCAATCACGGGGATTGAGGGATCATGCTGCCCTTTGTTTTTTTTTAACCGGGAAGTGTTGAGCGTAATCAGGAAGCTCAGACGCTGCCCGGCTTCCTCCTCCTGGCTCCCCCTGCGCAGCGTGACGTGCAGTCACAGGTCAAGCTGCGCAGTCAGCTGTCCTCCGTCACTGCCCGCCGCCGAGCCCGTAGGATGTCTCCCACCCCCGTCGTATGGTGAGTTATGTGTTCGGGGCAGCAGGGACGGACATATAGGGAAGAGCCAATCTCGGGTATCCCGAGATTGACCATTTTTCAATCCAGATACCCGGGATTGAAAAAATGGCCCAGGATTGGCCACCCTACTGTGTGGATAAGCAGTTAATGAACTTTAGTAAATGTAAAGGGTCACTGTGCTACCCAAACTACAATATGTGACAACAGAATAGTGTTCACTTTAGGATTTTTTTAGGGCAGGGTGCTGATCACTGAGGAGGGCACATTTTAATTTTGAAGGGCACATCTTTGGTGTGACGCTTTGCGCACAAAGCATAGCGCATATGTCTATTGTTGTTATACATATATTTTCCCCTTAGTGTATCATATACCGATACATACATATAGGAGACCTATGTAACACCCAACATCTGTACTGAGAGAAATACTGTATATGTCCAGTTTTCATTAAAGAACGGCTGTAGTATATACATAATACGTAGATAATGAAGGTTTCTTCCAGTACTGAAGTAGTTCTAATCCTTATGAAAAGTTAAGCAGAGGGTTAAAATATATAGGTACAAAATAAGTCTGTTCTTCTACTAGGAAAATACTGTAAGCAGTACATGCTCACTGCTTACCCTGTTCTTTCCCTCTTTATTAGAATGCTGTGTTATACAGGCAGCCACAGCAGTGATGTCATTTCCTCCTCTGCTATCCCATTCGCACAGGACAGAAATTGTGTTCCAATTTCAGAGATGGGCAAGGAGTAGACCACTGCATTGTACCATGCACTCTGACTGTTGCATTCTGTATACAAGGGGGTGATTTCTGGTCCTGCAGGGTGCACTGAAAAAGGGCAGGGTGCTTTTTCACATTTTAAAAATGGGCAGGGTGCAGGACCCTGCTGAAACAGCCTAGAAGGAACACTAACAGAACATGATGATGTTAGCTGATTGCAAAAACCTGTTGTTTAACATCTTCATTAGTGCAGAAAGGCTCAAGCTCAGAACATGGGACCCAGTGGCGTAACTACCGAGGGTGCAGCTGCTATGGGGCTCGAGATGCTGCCAGGGTTCGCAGCTCCCCCTGCACCAGTTCAACTCTAAGGCCCATTTCTTCCCCTGCCCACGAATAGCGGCCGCAGGTGTACACCCCCTAAGCTGACAGCAGCGGCAAAGCATGGGCGCAGCTACTGGAGCACGAGCTCCGTGTGTCAATTGAGGTGCAGGTACCCCCTTATTCAATGACCGATCCAGTCGTCTCCTCCCCAGATCCATCACTCTCCTGTTGCTCTCCACCCACTTCTTTTCTCCCCTCTCTACCCTTGCCTGTGCCCTATATCCCCTTTTGGCTCCCACTCACGGGCGCGGAACCCCCAC
The DNA here is from genome assembly GCF_028390025.1 of Pseudophryne corroboree. Lineage (NCBI taxonomy): Eukaryota > Metazoa > Chordata > Amphibia > Anura > Myobatrachidae > Pseudophryne > Pseudophryne corroboree. The sequence continues at coordinate 615,141,116 of NC_086447.1, forward strand.
CTGCGCACCAGTGCTCCTTCACTGTGCTCTGCACCCACGACCTCCCCCGCACAAGTACTACTTAACTGTGCTCTGCCCCGAACCCCACTGTTGACTCCCCCACACCAGTACTACTTACCCTTCCACCGCACCAGTACTCCTTCACTGTGCTCTGCCCCCCACCAGCGGCACCCCCCCTCCCCAGTACTCCTTCACTGTGCTCTGCCCCCACCACCCGCGGCACCCCCCCTTACTTGCTCCAGTACTCCACTGTGCTCTCCCCCCGACCCGCAGCACCCCTGATCCCCCACACCAGTACACCTTTACTGTGCTCTCCCCCCTCATGGCACATGAGAAGATCTGAGTGGTATCTGTCCCTACATCTCTGCTGCCTCTCTCTGTCCCTATGTCCTTGCTGCCTCTCTCTTTGTCCCTACTGCATCTCCCTAATGGGCCCTACACACTTACAGAGCTCACTGCACGATATGAACGAGAACTCGTTCATATCGTGCAGTGTGTAGGCACCAACTATTAAAGATGCGCGGCCCCGTGCTCGTTAATCGTTGGTGCCGGGTCTCTTATGCATGCAGGCCAATACGGACAATCTCATCCATATTAGCATGCACTGCTATGGAGCCGGGTGACGGAGGGAGTGAAGAAACTTCACTCCCCCCATCACCTCCCCCTGCCGCTGGGTCACCTGCCGGCCGTATTCACCGCCGGACAGCTCGGTGGTGGATCGCCGAGTGTGTAGGGCCCATAAGTCCCTGCTGCCTATCTCTATCCCTATGTCTTTGCCGGCATTCTCTCTCTCTGCGTCCCTGCCACCACTCTCTCTCCCTGCTGTCACTGTCTGTCCCTTTCGCCACTCTGTCTAAATGTCCCTGCTGCCATTCTCTCTCTCTCTGGAGACCTGAGTTGGGGGGCTCCCTTAAGCATTTTGCTCTGGGGCCCACAAACTTCTAGTTACGCCCATGATGGGACCCCCTGTATTAGCATAAGTAAACTGCTTCAACGTGTACCCTTGTGGGGTCGCAACAGGTAACTATTCTAAATGTATAGTAAAACTGCTGTCCTGGGTTCCCACGTTCTGAACTTGAGCCACAGACATGACCATCTGATACAACTCGCCAAGGCCTGGGACTATGTATAGAAACTGATGACATAATACAAACATAGGCTTGTACTACTGATACGGACACATAAGTTATATCCCAGTGTAAATAATAACACCTGGATTGGTCTATACAATATAGTATGGATCCAACTAGTCGTTATTATATACAGGGATGGCTCTATACAGATAATCAACATACCCGAAGCGTGGCGAGCGCTCCAGCAACACTGTCCCACTCAGCGGCTCTAGGACCCCGTCCCGTCCTGTACGCTGCACACAGATAGGAAGCTGTACCGTACGAACAACGGTAGAGGCTAGATCCAAGTAGTGACAGCAGCACTTCCTCCTTGTCCCTGTGTCCCGCCCACGTACACGTCCTCCAATCACCGAGCCTGTTACGCAGCGCTGCCGAGAGGACTCGTTCGCTCGTCACTAGCGGAGATGGTAGAAGTGACGTCACCGCTATCATTTGGAGCCCGGCCGCCACTTACGGACGCCATGATTAGTGTGGGTAGTACAGGGTCTTCGTGCTGCTGTCGCTCAAGGGTAAATGGAGCTTCACGTACTGAAAAATATCATAACACTATATACTGTTTAGTCATGGATACCATTGCATGTACATTTTTCGTTTGAGTAGTAAAAGAAAGAAAAGGTGACATTATGACAAACTAATAATAATTTCATGCAAATTTCATATGGGAGATGTATTAAGCTTGAAAAGTGACAACTGGTAGTTAGGAGCCAATCAGCTCCTAACTACCATGTTATAGGCTGGGTTTGAAACATGACAGTTAGGAGATGGTTGGTTGCCGTTGGTACTTTATCACTGACACTGTGACATTTAACACTTTTCAATGCTTAGTACATCTGGCCACTACCTTCCAGCTATCAACATGAAGGTTTATTTTTTATCTCGCCATTCCAGGTACATAAATCGTGATCTATGGCTCACATGTGGACTGCAGTGGTAGTGCAGTCGACTCGGGCTTCCAGTACTTAACAAAGAAGAATAATAGACTTTTTAAAAAAAATATATTATGAGAATACAGTATTAGGCTTGCCATAATACCCCTGGGAGAATTATGATTTACGCAGGTTCTGTGGTTGGCTAAATTCAAGCTTTAATTTCACCTGGTTTTAATCAACCACAGAACCTGTGGTAATCTTAGGTGTCCCTTATTAAAGGGATATTATGGCAAGTAAATATGATGAAGGGCTCCCAATAGGAGGTGCAAATAAGCTGCCCTAGACCATGTCACACACACAAATGTCGTCACATCTGAAAATACACGTAAACAATAGGAGGGTGAACTCAGTCCATGGCGCATAAATACAACAATAATAAAAATTGTGATTATAGAATACCGGTACATTCCTTCATCAGAGTGACAGTCCTTTTAGGTGGATTTCTTTATCTTTCCAATCTTCTTGTTCTCATGATGTAAAAAATAGGATGATACAAGAAAAAACAAAACCACTAATGTGTAGAAATGTCTTTACATAAACACAAAGTGCAGATTTGAACCCTTGTGGTGTTGGAAGTAGGAATGAAATGATGATGGAGAGAAAAAGCGTACCCAACTCACACTCTAATATGTAGTATCATGCATATAACTTTTTGGGGGGCAGGATTACCCTTGGGCAAGTGGATCCCTCCAGGGACACCGAGATGGGACCTGGGGGGATCCACTTGCCGATCTGGCTCATTTTTTTATCTATTCCCCCCTATTAACCCTTCCTTATCTGTATGGACAGAAACTATGGGGATTATAATAGTGCGGTATTTTGGTGGCACCGGCTGCTGTGGGACTTCCGGTTACATGCTGGTTGCCAAGGCAGAAGAGTAATCTGAACACTTGAGAATTGTTAAAAGACATCCCTGCATGTTATACTATAAATATCCCTGTAATCTAGTGTTGTTTGTGTTAATTTACTCATGTTTTATTGTTTTTTTTTTTTATATATTCAGTATATATGTAATGGTTTGTTTAATTAGTGATGTAATTTCCTGTCACCCACGATTGACTGTTCTTACTTTAAATATCAGACCTTACACACTTCCAGTATGTATTGATAAAGGTCTTTTGGTGACCGAAATGCGTAAACAAAAAGTGTTTATGACCATATTTTATATAAAGGACTAAAGAAAGTGTGTTATTTGGGTGGGTATGGACATACAAGTGGGTTTAGAGGTGTTATTGGTGTGTGGTATATAAAGAACTACTGGGAGTGTGTGTTTTGAGTAGGTATGGTGAGATGGGATTAGGGGTTTTATTGCTGTAGTATGTAAATAACTGCTGGAGTGTGTGCTTTGGGTGGGTGAGATAGGGGCCAGGAGTACTAATGGTGCGCTATATGTAAAGAACTGCTGGGACTATGTGCTTTAGGTGCATTGGAAAAATTGGGGGTTAGGGGTGTTATTGTTGTGGTATGTAGATAACTATTGAAAGGGTTGTTTTTAGCTGGGTATGGAGAGATGGGGATTAGGGGTGTATCAACTCCGGTATGCCGATCCTCCAGATACGCCAATCTGAGAATCGCTGCTCGTGACACTTTCTGGTTACCTCAGCACGTGCGGTTAATCAACACGGTCACTGCCACCAGTTGAAGTGACATTTTGAGACAATTTCCCAGGGCAAGCGTCAGCTCTCACCCACACACATAATTATTTATACATGAAAAATAGGAAACATAGGCCACTTGAGACCTTGGGTCAGAAAACACAGAACCAGAACTAGAATTATTGTATTTCATTTAAGAATCACTTCAAAGCTTATAGTTATGAAAAAAAGGTTACAAGATTATAATAATTTAAATAGTCACAAAAGTAATCACAATTTCAAGAAATAAAATAAATGAAGAAAACAACATCCACGTCACCTGCAGTGTAGAACGATAGGGAAGTGAGGCCTCTTCTGATATCCAGGTGTCATTATAGGGTCAAGTCTCTGAGATGAGATGTAGCACTGACTGAAACAATGTGATAAAACATCTTTAACAGATACATAATTGCTTTTCACTGATTATCTTCGTCTATTAACCATTCTTATGTATAAGCAACCTTACAATAAAGTACTAATAAATAAAGTACATCCTAAGATGCTACACATTCAACAGCTAATTAACATTAATATTAACTTCTGCAATCACTGCTTTGAATATCACTAAATGTTTTATTTTAAGAAACACGAGTATGAGATGGATTCATTTAACCCTTTAGGGTGTATTACTCCTAGGTTTAGAATCCATTTTGTTTCTAATTGTAGCAATTTGGCACCTCTGTTGCCTCCTCTAATGTCTGCAGGAACACAGTCTATCATTCTGTATCTGATACTGTGTATTGGATGTTTGAATTGAACAAAATGCCGAGCCACGGGCTGTTCACTCTCTCCCATGTCTAATAGGCCCTACACACTGGCCGACATCACTCAAAGATATGAACGATCTTGTTCATTAATGAACGAGATACCGTTCATATCTTTGAGTGTGGAGGCACCAGCGAAGAACGATGTGCGGCCCCGCGCTCGTTCATCGTTGGTGCCCCGTCGGCTGTGCATGCAGGCCAATATGGATGATCTCGTCCATATTTGCCTGCACTGCTACGGAGCCGGGTGACGGGGGGAGTGAAGAAACTTCACTTCCCCCTTCACTGCCCCCCCCCCCGCCGGGTCGCCCGTCGTCCGAATCCGCCGTCGGGCAGCTCGGCGGCAGATCAGCCAATGTGTAGGGCCTTTAAGGCATTACGGATGGCTGACCGGTGAGCTGACATTCTTTCTTTAAATTTTCGTTCTGTTTTGCCGATGTAGCTTAAGCTACATGGGCAAACACTTTGATAAATTACTTAATTAGAATTACATGTCAATTGATGTTTTATAAAAACATTTTGCCTTGTATGAAGGTGATTTAAAAAAATCACCTGCGAGTAAATATTGGTACGTATCACACAAACACTTAATGTTACAGAGTTTCATATTACCTGACAAAAAAGACATTTTACTTTTGGAATCTCTCTTTAGTTTCGCTACATCTGTTTTTACTAATAAATCCGGTAAATTCTGACTTCTTGCATAACAGGGCATCAATTTTGTGTCTTTCAAATTCAAGTTACTATCCGTAGCTATAATGGGCCAATGTTTTTTGTATATAATGTTAATGTCTCTGGATTTAACATTAAACTTGTTAACCCATGGTAAACAAGGTTTGTCTGTCTTTATTTTTTTGTTTTTAGTTAACAACACCTCTCTATCTAGAGCCATCACTTTATTTTTAGAATCTTTTAATGCCTTCAAAGAGTATCCCCTACCTACCAACTTATCAATTAAAGAATCGATCTGTTTTTCTGCAGTCATTGTGTTACTGCTAATACGTCTAATTCTAATCATTTGGGAATATGGAAGTCCTCTCATCATGGATTTTGGATGGCAACTTCTAGCATGTAACAATTGTTGTTTATCAGTCGGCTTTACAAACATTGTAGTAGTAAGGACAGAATTATTTATCTGTATCTGAACACCCAAAAAATTAATCACATCCCGATTCATCAAATAGGTGAATTTGGTGGGTCCCTCTGTAGTATTGTGTTGAATAAATAAGAATTTACTTACCGATAATTCTATTTCTCATAGTCCGTAGTGGATGCTGGGGACTCCGTAAGGACCATGGGGAATAGCGGCTCCGCAGGAGACTGGGCACAAAAGTAAAAGCTTTAGGACTACCTGGTGTGCACTGGCTCCTCCCCCTATGACCCTCCTCCAAGCCTCAGTTAGGATACTGTGCCCGGACGAGCGTACACAATAAGGAAGGATATTGAATCCCGGGTAAGACTCATACCAGCCACACCAATCACACCGTACAACCTGTGATCTGAACCCAGTTAACAGCATGATAACAGAGGAGCCTCTGAAAAGATGGCTCACAACAATAATAACCCGATTTTTGTAACAATAACTATGTACAAGTATTGCAGACAATCCGCACTTGGGATGGGCGCCCAGCATCCACTACGGACTATGAGAAATAGAATTATCGGTAAGTAAATTCTTATTTTCTCTAACGTCCTAAGTGGATGCTGGGGACTCCGTAAGGACCATGGGGATTATACCAAAGCTCCCAAACGGGCGGGAGAGTGCGGATGACTCTGCAGCACCGAATGAGAGAACTCCAGGTCCTCCTCAGCCAGGGTATCAAATTTGTAGAATTTAGCAAACGTGTTTGCCCCTGACCAAGTAGCTGCTCGGCAAAGTTGTAAAGCCGAGACCCCTCGGGCAGCCGCCCAAGATGAGCCCACCTTCCTTGTGGAATGGGCATTTACAGATTTTGGCTGTGGCAGGCCTGCCACAGAATGTGCAAGCTGAATTGTACTACAAATCCAGCGAGCAATAGTCTGCTTAGAAGCAGGAGCACCCAGCTTGTTGGGTGCATACAGGATAAATAGCGAGTCAGATTTTCTGACTCCAGCCGTCCTGGAAACATATATTTTCAGGGCCCTGACTACGTCCAGCAACTTGGAGTCCTCCAAGTCCCTAGTAGCCGCAGGCACCACAATAGGCTGGTTCAAGTGAAATGCTGAAACCACCTTAGGGAGAAATTGAGGACGAGTCCTCAATTCTGCCCTGTCCATATGAAAAAATAGGTAAGGGCTTTTATAGGATAAAGCCGCCAATTCTGAGACACGCCTGGCTGAAGCCAGGGCTAACAGCATTACCACCTTCCATGTGAGATATTTTAAGTCCACAGTGGAAAGTGGTTCAAACCAATGTGATTTTAGGAATCCCAAAACTACATTTAGATCCCAAGGTGCCACTGGAGGCACAAAAGGAGGTTGTATATGCAGTACCCCCTTGACAAACGTCTGTACTTCAGGAACTGAAGTCAGTTCTTTTTGGAAGAAAATCGACAGGGCCGAAATCTGAACCTTAATGGACCCTAATTTTAGGCCCATAGACAGTCCTGTTTGTAGGAAATGCAGGAAACGACCCAGTTGAAATTCCTCTGTAGGGGCCTTCCTGGCCTCGCACCACGCAACATATTTACGCCAAATACGGTGATAATGTTGTACGGTTACATCCTTCCTGGCTTTGATCAGGGTAGGGATGACTTCATCCGGAATGCCTTTTTCCTTCAGGATCCGGCGTTCAACCGCCATGCCGTCAAACGCAGCCGCGGTAAGTCTTGGAAGAGACAGGGTCCCTGCTGGAGCAGGTCCTTTCTTATAGGCCCTACACACATGCCGATATTCTGAAAGATATGAACGATCTCGTTCATAAATGAACGAGAACTCGTTCATATCTTTCAGTGTGGAGACTTAAGCGATGAACGATGCGCGTCCCCGCGCTCGTTCATCGCTGGTCTCCCGTCGGCTGTGCATGCAGGCCAATATGGACGATCTCGTCCATATTTGCCTGCACTTCAATGCAGCCGCGTGACGGGGGGAGTGAAGAAACTTCACTCTCCCCGTCACTGCCCCCCCGCCGCCGGGTCGCTCGTCGGCCGTATCCGCCATCGGGCAGCTCGGCGGCGGGTCGGCCAGTGAGTAGGGCCCTTTAGAGGTAGAGGCCACGGGTCCTCTGTGAGCATCTCTTGAAGTTCCGGGTACCAAGTCCTTCTTGGCCAATCCGGAGCCACGAGTATAGTCCTTACTCCTCTCCTTCTTATGATCCTCAGTACCTTGGGTATGAGAGCAGAGGAGGGAACACATACACTGACTGGTACACCCATGGTGTTACCAGAGCGTCCACAGCTATTGCCTGAGGGTCCCTTGACCTGGCGCAATATCTGTCTAGTTTTTTGTTGAGGCGGGACGCCATCATGTCCACCTTTGGTTTTTCCCAACGGTTCACAATCATGTGGAAGACTTCTGGGTGAAGTCCCCACTCCCCCGGGTGGAGGTCGTGTCTGCTGAGGAAGTCTGCTTCCCAGTTGTCCACTCCCGGAATGAACACTGCTGACAGTGCTATCACATGATTTTCTGCCCAGCGAAGAATCCTTGCAACTTCTGTCATTGCCCTCCTGCTTCTTGTGCCGCCCTGTCTGTTTACGTGGGCGACTGCCGTGATGTTGTCCGACTGGATCAGCACCGGCTGACCTTGAAGCAGAGGTCTTGCTAGGCTCAGAGCATTGTAGATGGCTCTTAGCTCCAGGATATTTATGTGAAGTGATGTCTCCAGGCTTGACCACAAGCCCTGGAAATTTCTTCCCTGTGTGACTGCTCCCCAGCCTCTCAGGCTGGCATCCGTGGTCACCAGGACCCAGTCCTGAATGCTGAATCTGCGGCCCTCTAGAAGATGAGCCCTCTGCAACCACCACAGGAGCGACACCCTTGTCCTTGGAGACAGGAATATCCGCTGATGCATCTGAAGATGCGATCCGGACCATTTGTCCAGCAGATCCCACTGAAAAGTTCTTGCGTGGAATCTGCCGAATGGAATCGCTTCGTAAGAAGCCACCATTTTTCCCAGGACCCTTGTGCATTGATGCACTGACACTTGGCCTGGTTTTAGGAGGTTCCTGACTAGCTCGGATAACTCCCTGGCTTTCTCCTCCGGGAGAAACACCTTTTTCTGGACTGTGTCCAGAATCATCCCTAGGAACAGCAGACGCGTCGTCGGAATCAGCTGCGATTTTGGAATATTTAGAATCCACCCGTGCTGTCGTAGCACTACTTGAGATAGTGCTACTCCGACCTCTAACTGTTCCCTGGACCTTGCCCTTATCAGGAGATCGTCCAAGTAAGGGATAATTAAGACGCCTTTTCTTCGAAGAAGAATCATCATTTCGGCCATTACCTTGGTAAAGACCCGGGGTGCCGTGGACAATCCAAACGGCAGCGTCTGAAACTGATAGTGACAGTTCTGTACCACAAACCTGAGGTACCCTTGGTGAGAAGGGCAAATTGGGACATGGAGGTAAGCATCCTTGATGTCCAGAGACACCATATAGTCCACTGCTCTGAGTGACTCCATCTTGAATTTGAACCTTTGTATGTAAGTGTTCAAGGATTTCAGATTTAAAATAGGTCTCACCGAGCCATCCGGCTTCGGTACCACAAACAGCGTGGAATAATACCCCTTTCCCTGTTGTAGGAGGGGTACCTTGATTATCACCTGCTGGGAATACAGCTTGTGAATGGCTTCCAATACCGCCTCCCTGTCGGAGGGAGACGTTGGTAAAGCAGACTTCAGGAACCGGCGAGGGGGAGACGTCTCGAATTCCAATTTGTACCCCTGAGATACTACCTGCAGGATCCAGGGGTCCACTTGCGAGTGAGCCCACTGCGCGCTGAAATTCTTGAGCCGACCCCCCACCGTACCTGAGTCCGCTTGTAAGGCCCCAGCGTCATGCTGAGGACTTGGCAGAAGCGGGGGAGGGCTTCTGTTCCTGGGAAGAGGCTGCCTGCTGCAGTCTTTTTTTTTCCCCTTCCTCTGCCCCGGGGCAGATATGAGTGGCCTTTTGCCCGCTTGCCCTTATGGGGACGAAAGGATTGAGCCTGAAAAGACGGTGTCTTTTTCTGCTGAGAGGTGACCTGGGGTAAAAAGGTGTATTTCCCAGCCGTTGCCGTGGCCACCAGGTCCGATAGACCGACCCCAAATAACTCCTCCCCTTTATACGGCAATACTTCCATATGCCGTTTGGAATCCGCATCACCTGACCACTGTCGCGTCCATAACCCTCTTCTGGCAGAAATGGACAGCGCACTTACTCTTGATGCCAGAGTGCAAATATCCCTCTGTGCATCTCGCATATATAGAAATGCATCCTTTAAATGCTCTATAGTCAATAATATACTGTCCCTGTCCAGGGTATCAATATTTTCAGTCAGGGAATCCGACCAAGCCACCCCAGCACTGCACATCCAGGCTGAGGCGATTGCTGGTCTCAGTATAACACCAGTATGTGTGTATATACTTTTTAGGATATTTTCCAGCTTTCTATCAGCTGGCTCCAGGAGACTGGGCACAAAAGTAAAAGCTTTAGGACTACCTGGTGTGCACTGGCTCCTCCCCCCATGACCCTCCTCCAAGCCTCAGTTAGATTTTTGTGCCCGAACGAGAAGGGTACACACTAGGTGGCTCTACTGAGCTGCTTAGTGAAAAGTTTAGTTTTAGGTTTTTTATTTTCAGTGAGACCTGCTGGCAACAGGCTCACTGCACCGAGGGACTAAGGGGAGAAGAAGCGAACTCACCTGCGTGCAGAGTGGATTGGGCTTCTTAGGCTACTGGACATTAGCTCCAGAGGGACGATCACAGGCCCAGCCATGGATGGGTCCCAGTGCCGCGCCGCCGGCCCCCTTACAGAGCCAGAAGACTGAAGAGGTCCGGGAAATCGGCGGCAGAAGACGTCCTGTCTTCAATAAGGTAGCGCACAGCACCGCAGCTGTGCGCCATTGCTCTCAGCACACTTCACACTCCGGTCACTGAGGGTGCAGGGCGCTGGGGGGGGCGCCCTGAGACGCAATAAAAACACCTTAGATGGCTAAAAATACATCACATATAGCTCCTGGGCTATATGGATGCATTTAACCCCTGCCAGTTTTTCCTTAAAAAAGCGGGAGAAAGGCCGCCGAGAAGGGGGCGGAGCCTATCTCCTCAGCACACAAGCGCCATTTTCCCTCACAGCTCCGTTGGAGGGAAGCTCCCTGACTCTCCCCTGCAGTCCTGCACTACAGAAACAGGGTAAAACAAGAGAGGGGGGGCACTAAATTTGGCAGATTAATAATACAGCAGCTATATAAGGGAAAAACACTTATATAAGGTTATCCCTGTATATATATAGCGCTCTGGTGTGTGCTGGCAAACTCTCCCTCTGTCTCCCGAAAGGGCTAGTGGGGTCCTGTCCTCTATCAGAGCATTCCCTGTGTGTGTGCTGTGTGTCGGTACGTTGTGTCGACATGTATGAGGAGGAAAATGGTATGGAGGCGGAGCAATTGCTTGTAATAGTGATGTCACCCCCTAGGGAGTCGACACCTGACTGGATGTTCGTATGGAAGGAATTACGTGATAGCGTCAGCACTTTACAAAAGACTGTTGACGACATGAGACAGCCGGAAAAACAGTTAATACCTGTCCAGGCGTCTCAAACACCGTCAGGGGCTCTAAAGCGCCCGTTACCTCAGATGGTCGACACAGACCCAGACACGGACACTGACTCCAGTGTCGACGGTCAGGAAACAAACGTATTTTCCAGTAGGGCCACACGTTACATGATCACGGCAATGAAGGAGGTTTTGAACATTTCTGATACTACAAGTACCACAAAAAGGGTATTATGTGGGGTGTGAAAAAACTACCCGTAGTTTTTCCTGAATCAGATGAATTAAATGAGGTGTGTGATGAAGCGTGGGTTTCCCCCGATAAAAAACTGCTAATTTCTAAAAAATTATTGGCATTATACCCTTTCCCGCCAGAGGTTAGGGCGCGTTGGGAAACACCCCCTAGGGTAGATAAGGCGCTCACACGCTTATCAAAACAAGTGGCGTTACCGTCTCCGGATACGGCCGCCCTCAAGGAGCCAGCTGATAGAAAGCTGGAAAATATCCTAAAAAGTATATACACACATACTGGTGTTATACTGAGACCAGCAATCGCCTCAGCCTGGATGTGCAGTGCTGGGGTGGCTTGGTCGGATTCCCTGACTGAAAATATTGATACCCTGGACAGGGACAGTATATTATTGACTATAGAGCATTTAAAGGATGCATTTCTATATATGCGAGATGCACAGAGGGATATTTGCACTCTGGCATCAAGAGTAAGTGCGCTGTCCATTTCTGCCAGAAGAGGGTTATGGACGCGACAGTGGTCAGGTGATGCGGATTCCAAACGGCATATGGAAGTATTGCCGTATAAAGGGGAGGAGTTATTTGGGGTCGGTCTATCGGACCTGGTGGCCACGGCAACGGCTGGGAAATCCACCTTTTTACCCCAGGTCACCTCTCAGCAGAAAAAGACACCGTCTTTTCAGGCTCAATCCTTTCGTCCCCATAAGGGCAAGCGGGCAAAAGGCCACTCATATCTGCCCCGGGGCAGAGGAAGGGGAAAAAGACTGCAGCAGGCAGCCTCTTCCCAGGAACAGAAGCCCTCCCCCGCTTCTGCCAAGTCCTCAGCATGACGCTGGGGCCTTACAAGCGGACTCAGGTACGGTGGGGGGTCGTCTCAAGAATTTCAGCGCGCAGTGGGCTCACTCGCAAGTGGACCCCTGGATCCTGCAGGTAGTATCTCAGGGGTACAAATTGGAATTCGAGACGTCTCCCCCTCGCCGGTTCCTGAAGTCTGCTTTACCAACGTCTCCCTCCGACAGGGAGGCGGTATTGGAAGCCATTCACAAGCTGTATTCCCAGCAGGTGATAATCAAGGTACCCCTCCTACAACAGGGAAAGGGGTATTATTCCACGCTGTTTGTGGTACCGAAGCCGGACGGCTCGGTGAGACCTATTTTAAATCTGAAATCCTTGAACACTTACATACAAAGGTTCAAATTCAAGATGGAGTCACTCAGAGCAGTGATAGCGAACCTGGAAGAAGGGGACTATATGGTGTCTCTGGACATCAAGGATGCTTACCTCCATGTCCCAATTTGCCCTTCTCACCAAGGGTACCTCAGGTTTGTGGTACAGAACTGTCACTATCAGTTTCAGACGCTGCCGTTTGGATTGTCCACGGCACCCCGGGTCTTTACCAAGGTAATGGCCGAAATGATGATTCTTCTTCGAAGAAAAGGCGTCTTAATTATCCCTTACTTGGACGATCTCCTGATAAGGGCAAGGTCCAGGGAACAGTTAGAGGTCGGAGTAGCACTATCTCAAGTAGTGCTACGACAGCACGGGTGGATTCTAAATATTCCAAAATCGCAGCTGATTCCGACGACGCTTCTGCTGTTCCTAGGGATGATTCTGGACACAGTCCAGAAAAAGGTGTTTCTCCCGGAGGAGAAAGCCAGGGAGTTATCCGAGCTAGTCAGGAACCTCCTAAAACCAGGCCAAGTGTCAGTGCATCAATGCACAAGGGTCCTGGGAAAAATGGTGGCTTCTTACGAAGCGATTCCATTCGGCAGATTCCACGCAAGAACTTTTCAGTGGGATCTGCTGGACAAATGGTCCGGATCGCATCTTCAGATGCATCAGCGGATAACCCTGTCTCCAAGGACAAGGGTGTCTCTCCTGTGGTGGTTGCAGAGGGCTCATCTTCTAGAGGGCCGCAGATTCGGCATTCAGGACTGGGTCCTGGTGACCACGGATGCCAGCCTGAGAGGCTGGGGAGCAGTCACACAGGGAAGAAATTTCCAGGGCTTGTGGTCAAGCCTGGAGACATCACTTCACATAAATATCCTGGAGCTAAGAGCCATCTACAATGCTCTGAGCCTAGCAAGACCTCTGCTTCAAGGTCAGCCGGTGCTGATCCAGTCGGACAACATCACGGCAGTCGCCCACGTAAACAGACAGGGCGGCACAAGAAGCAGGAGGGCAATGACAGAAGTTGCAAGGATTCTTCGCTGGGCAGAAAATCATGTGATAGCACTGTCAGCAGTGTTCATTCCGGGTGTGGACAACTGGGAAGCAGACTTCCTCAGCAGACACGACCTCCACCCGGGGGAGTGGGGACTTCACCCAGAAGTCTTCCACATGATTGTGAACCGTTGGGAAAAACCAAAGGTGGACATGATGGCGTCCCGCCTCAACAAAAAACTAGACAGATATTGCGCCAGGTCAAGGGACCCTCAGGCAATAGCTGTGGACGCTCTGGTAACACCATGGGTGTACCAGTCAGTGTATGTGTTCCCTCCTCTGCCTCTCATACCCAAGGTACTGAGGATCATAAGAAGGAGAGGAGTAAGGACTATACTCGTGGCTCCGGATTGGCCAAGAAGGACTTGGTACCCGGAACTTCAAGAGATGCTCACAGAGGACCCGTGGCCTCTACCTCTAAGAAAGGACCTGCTCCAGCAGGGACCCTGTCTCTTCCAAGACTTACCGCGGCTGCGTTTGACGGCATGGCGGTTGAACGCCGGATCCTGAAGGAAAAAGGCATTCCGGATGAAGTCATCCCTACCCTGATCAAAGCCAGGAAGGATGTAACCGTACAACATTATCACCGTATTTGGCGTAAATATGTTGCGTGGTGCGAGGCCAGGAAGGCCCCTACAGAGGAATTTCAACTGGGTCGTTTCCTGCATTTCCTACAAACAGGACTGTCTATGGGCCTAAAATTAGGGTCCATTAAGGTTCCGATTTCGGCCCTGTCGATTTTCTTCCAAAAAGAACTGGCTTCAGTTCCTGAAGTACAGTCGTTTGTCAAGGGGGTACTGCATATACAACCTCCTTTTGTGCCTCCAGTGGCACCTTGGGATCTAAATGTAGTTTTGGGATTCCTAAAATCACATTGGTTTGAACCACTTTCCACTGTGGACTTAAAATATCTCACATGGAAGGTGGTAATGGTGTTAGCCCTGGCTTCAGCCAGGCGTGTCTCAGAATTGGCGGCTTTATCCTATAAAAGCCCTTACCTAATTTTTCATACGGACAGGGCAGAATTGAGGACTCGTCCTCAATTTCTCCCTAAGGTGGTTTCAGCATTTCACTTGAACCAGCCTATTGTGGTGCCTGCGGCTACTAGGGACTTGGAGGACTCCAAGTTGCTGGACGTAGTCAGGGCCCTGAAAATATATGTTTCCAGGACGGCTGGAGTCAGAAAATCTGACTCGCTATTTATCCTGTATGCACCCAACAAGCTGGGTGCTCCTGCTTCTAAGCAGACTATTGCTCGCTGGATTTGTAGTACAATTCAGCTTGCACATTCTGTGGCAGGCCTGCCACAGCCAAAATCTGTAAATGCCCATTCCACAAGGAAGGTGGGCTCATCTTGGGCGGCTGCCCGAGGGGTCTCGGCTTTACAACTTTGCCGAGCAGCTACTTGGTCAGGGGCAAACACGTTTGCTAAATTCTACAAATTTGATACCCTGGCTGAGGAGGACCTGGAGTTCTCTCATTCGGTGCTGCAGAGTCATCCGCACTCTCCCGCCCGTTTGGGAGCTTTGGTATAATCCCCATGGTCCTTACGGAGTCCCCAGCATCCACTTAGGACGTTAGAGAAAATAAGAATTTACTTACCGATAATTCTATTTCTCATAGTCCGTAGTGGATGCTGGGCGCCCATCCCAAGTGCGGATTGTCTGCAATACTTGTACATAGTTATTGTTACAAAAATCGGGTTATTATTGTTGTGAGCCATCTTTTCAGAGGCTCCTCTGTTATCATGCTGTTAACTGGGTTCAGATCACAGGTTGTACGGTGTGATTGGTGTGGCTGGTATGAGTCTTACCCGGGATTCAATATCCTTCCTTATTGTGTACGCTCGTCCGGGCACAGTATCCTAACTGAGGCTTGGAGGAGGGTCATGGGGGGAGGAGCCAGTGCACACCAGGTAGTCCTAAAGCTTTTACTTTTGTGCCCAGTCTCCTGCGGAGCCGCTATTCCCCATGGTCCTTACGGAGTCCCCAGCATCCACTACGGACTATGAGAAATAGAATTATCGGTAAGTAAATTCTTATTTTTTTTTGCATAGCCCTGTGGGATTAGATTACAGTTTAATGTAAACCCGAGGGTCAGATAACTGTTTTAAAGCCTCTTTATTATAATCAGCAAAATCTTGGAGGATGATTGCTCTTCCTTTATCAGCTGATTGAATAATTAAATTGTGATTCATAGAAAGAGATTTTAATGCCTCTCTTTCTGAGATTGGTAAATTCGGGTGACTAGAGACCTTGTTACATGTTGACACTTACACATCCTGTTCTAACAACCTCATAAAGGTCTTGATGCTAGGGTTATAGGAAACCGGTTCAAAGGCCGATTTTGGATAAAATTGTTTCAGTTGTTTAGGAACTGTGTGTTTCTGTTGATAACTGTCGCACATACTTTGAGGAGTCTTAAGGTGCGTACACACGCACCAATGCAGGCTAACGGCCGATACTGACTACATTGTGCCCGGAGGCATGTAGTCAGTATCTGCCCCGCCTGCACACACTATATTTTCTTGTGATGCCGATCCCAGGGAACCGCGCATCGGCATTGCAAGTGCTTACACACGGTGCGATATGCACTGTTTCCGTGCGATATGGAATAATATACATAACAGCAACAGGTGCGGCACTCAAACTGATTCTCCATAATTAAGAGACACACGGTCCTGCGTTTCAAACTTTAGAATTTGTCAACAGGAAATAAATATGTCATCAGGAAATAATAATATTTCCTGATGACAAACTATAAAGTTTAAAATGTTGAAACGCAGGACCGTGTGTGTCTCTTAATTACGGAGAATCAGCTTGAGCGCCGCACCTGTTGCTGTTATATCTACTTATACCTGTGAGGGCACCGGCAAAGTAACTCATATTGCACTGGTAGTGCCGGTCCTTGGATGCAAAAAATATATATATATATATATATATATATATATATATATATATATGATATAAGGTGCGGCACTCTTCTATCACCTGCATTGTTTTCCATGTGAGGGCACCGGCTGCAGCTACCTGAAGGTATTTGGAGTGCCAGACTTGCTTCCACAAACTTTTCTTTCACTCATGGTTAGTGGTTGGGTGAAGCCATCTATTGTCAAACAACTGTGTTTACTCTTTTTAAATCATAATGACAACAGAAACTACCCAAATGACCCTGATCAAAAGTTTACATACCCTGGAGATTTTGGCCTGATAACATGCACACAAGTTGACATAAACGGGTTTGAATGGCTACTAAAGGTAACCATCCTCACCTGTGATCTGTTTGCTTGTAATCAGTGTGTGTGTGTATAAAAGGTCAGTGAGTTTCTGGACTCCTGAAAGACCCTTGCATCTTTCATCCAGTGCTGCACTGACGTGTCTGGATTCTGAGTCATGGGGAAAGCAAAAGAATTGTCAAAGGATCTGCGGGAAAAGGTAATTGAACTGTATAAAACAGGAAAGGGATATAAAAAGATATCCAAGCAATTGAGAATGCCAATCAGCAGTGTTCAAACTCTAATTAGGAAGTGGAAAATGAGGGATTCTGTGGAAACCAAATCACGGTCAAGTAGACCAACAAAAATTTTAGCCACAACTGCCAGGAAAATTGTTCGGGATGCAAAGAAAAATCCACAAATAACTTCAGCTGAAATACAGGACTCTCTGAAAAAAAGTGGTGTGGTTGTTTCAAGATGCACAATAAGGAGGCATTTGAAGAAAAATGGGCTGGATGGTTGAGTCGCCAGAAGAAAGCCATTACTACGCAAATGCCACAAAGCATCCCGCTTACAATACTCCAAACAGCACAGAGACAAGCCTCAAAACTTCTGGAACAAAGTCATTTGGAGTGTTGAGACCAAAATATAACTTTTTGGCCACAACCATAATCATTACATTTGGAGAGGAGTCAACAAGGCCTATGATGAAAGGTACACCATTCCTACTGTGAAACATGGAGGTGGATCGCTGATGTTTTGGGGATGTGTGAGCTACAAAGGCACTGGAAACTTGGTCAAAATTGATGGCAAGATGAATGCAGCATATTATCAGAAAATACTGGAGGAAAATTTGCACTCATCAGCCCGGAAGCTGCGCATGGGACGTACTTGGACGTTCCAACATAACAATGATCCAAAACACAAGGCCAAGTTGACCTGTCATTGGCTACAGCAGAATAAAGTGAAGGTTCTGGAGTGGCCATCTCAGTCTCCTGACCTCAATATCATTGAGCCACTCTGGGGAGATCTCAAACGTGCAGTTCATGCAAGACAGCCCAAGAATTTACAGGAACTGGAGCGTTTTTGCCAAGAAACATGGGCAGCTTTACCATCTGAGAAATAAAAGAGCCTCATCCACAACTACCACAAAAGACTTCAAGCTGTCATTGATGTTAAAGGGGGCAATACACGGTATTAAGAACTGGGGTATGTAAACTTTTGATCAGGGTCATTTGGGTAGTTTCTGTTGTCATTATGATTTAAAAAGAGTAAACACAGTTGTTTGACAATAAATGGCTTCACCCAACCACTAACCATGAGTGAAAGAAAAGTTTGTGAGTTATCATTCATATTCTCTGACAAATGGCCAGAAAATCATAAATTCTGCTAGGGTATGTAAACTTATGAGCACAACTGTATATATAGACCTTGAAGATAAACAGTGAGTCATGGGGGTCAATCCAATTAGGTGCGAGTGTGAGGTTGTTTAATGAAACTTACAAACTATGAATGAATGCGCACACCCAAGAATTCGCTAATCCAATTAATAATATCTATTTGCGGTACTCGCAGCAGGGGTGTGCAAATTTTCTACAAAATATGATGTGTGAGAAATGCATGAAAAAGTGGGAAGACCTTCCAGGACCCCAGAAAAGTTACAATTTCATTACCAGAATCATAGAAGGATGTTTTTGGGCAAAACGAAAATACTAGGCTTTTAAAAGGTATCAAATGGCTGATTTTTATTTATTTATTTTTTATTTCTAAATAATATACTGTAAAAAGCTTAAGAAAAAGGAAGAAAAAAAAGGAAAAAAATTAGCTTTTTGGGTATCTGCGGCCATTTTAAATAAAAAAATAAAGTAAAAATGTTCCAAAGCAATTGATAAATGCTTTCATTACACTTGTGGTGCACAATCTAACCAAAAAGTAGATTCTCGAGTAATCTGAGGCCATTTCTTTTTTTGTAACACCAAAAGTAATTATTGTCCCAATTCAGCTAATTAAAAACTAACAAATGCCTAAATAATCATTAGGGTGGTTAGTAAGGTGTTCTGGAGCAAGTCCCAACATTTTTATCTTTAAATAATGATTTTCTCTAACGTCCTAGTGGATGCTGGGGACTCCGTAAAGACCATGGGGAATAGATGGGCTCCGCAGGAGACTGGGCACTCTAAGAAAGAATTAGTACTAATGGTGTGCACTGGCTCCTCCCTCTATGCCCCTCCTCTAGACCTCAGTTAGAATCTGTGCCCGGACAGAGCTGGGTGCTTTTAGAGAGCTCTCCTGAGCTTGCTGATAAGAAAGTATTTTAGTTAGGTTTTTTTTTTTTTTTTTTCAGAGAGCTTCTGCTGGCAACAGACTCTCTGCTACGTGGGACTGAGGGGAGAGAAGCAAACCTACTAACTGCAGCTAGGTTGCGCTTCTTAGGCTACTGGACACCATTAGCTCCAGAGGGTTCGAACACAGGATCTTAACCTTGGTCGTCCGTTCCCGGAGCCGCGCCGCCGTCCCCCTCGCAGAGCCAGAAGACAGAAGCCGGCAGAAGCAAGAATAGAAATCGGCGGCAGAAGACTCCTGTTTTCACATGAGGTAGCGCACAGCACTGCAGCTGTGCGCCATTGCTCCCACACTACCCACACAACTCCGGTCACTGTAGGTTGCAGGGCGCAGGGGGGGGCGCCCTGGGCAGCAATTATGATACCTCTTGGCAAAAGTCACATATATACAGCTGGGCACTGTATATATGTATGAGCCTCCGCCATTATTTTTACACAGAAAGCGGGACAGAAGCCCGCCGCTGAGGGGGCGGGGCTTCTTCCTCAGCACTCACCAGCGCCATTTTCTCTCCACAGCTCCGCTGAGAGGAAGCTCCCCAGGCTCTCCTCTGCAGTCTCCAGGTAGAAAGAGGGTAAAAAGAGAGGGGGGGCACATAAATTTAGGCGCATAAATCAGTTATACAGCAGCTACTGGGTAAACACTAAGTTACTGTGTAATCCCTGGGTTATATAGCGCTGGGGTGTGTGCTGGCATACTCTCTCTCTCTGTCTCCCCAAAAGGCCTTGTGGGGGTCCTGTCCTCAATTAGAGCATCCCCTGTGTGTGTGCGGTGTGTCGGCACGATTGTGTCGACATGTTTGACGAGGAAGGCTACGTGGAGGCAGAAGAGGTGCAGATGAATGTGGTGTCTCCGCCGACACCTGATTGGATGGATATGTGGAAGGTGTTAAATGATAATGTAAACTCCTTGCATAAAAGGTTGGATAAAGCTGAAGCCTTGGGACAGTCAGGGTCTCAACCCATGCCTGATCCTACAGCTCAGAGGCCGGCAGGGTCTCAAAAGCGCCCACTATCCCAAATTGTTGACACAGATATCGACACGGATTCTGACTCCAGTGTCGATGGCGATGAGGCAAAATTGCAGCCTAAAATGGCTAAAGCCATCCGCTACATGATTATAGCAATGAAGGATGTGTTGCATATATCAGAGGAAAACCCTGTCCCTGACAAGAGGGTTTATATGTTTGGGGAGAAAAAGCAAGAAGGTGACTTTTCCCCCTTCACATGAATTAAATGAATTATGAAAATTGTGAAAATTATGAATTGTGAAAAAGCGTGGGATTCTCCTGATAGGAAAGTGCTGATTTCCAAAAGATTACTTATGGCGTATCCTTTCCCGCCAATTGACAGGTTACGCTGGGAATCCTCCCCTAGGGTAGACAAAGCGTTGACGCGCTTATCCAAGAAGGTGGCCCTGCCGTCACAGGATACGGCCGCCCTAAAGGATCCTGCGGATAGGAAGCAGGAAGGTATCCTGAAGTCTGTTTATGCACATTCCGGTACTCTACTGAGGCCAGCAATTGCTTCGGCCTGGATGTGCTGTAGCAGCATGGACAGATACTCTGTCTGAGGAGTTAGATACCCTGGACAGGGAGACTATTTTACTGACCCAGGGGGCATATCAAAGACGCTGTCCTATATATGAGGGATGCCCAGAGGGACATTTGCCTACTGGGCTCTAGAATAAATGCAATGTCGATTTCTGCCAGAAGGGTCCTGTGGACTCGGCAATGGACAGGTGATGCCGACTCTAAAAAACACATGGAGGTTTTACCTTAGAGGAATTGTTTGGGGACGGTCTCTCGGACCTAGTTTCCACAGCTACGGCTGGGAAGTCAAATTTTTTGCAATATATTCCCTCACAGCCTAAGAAAGCACCGTATTACCAAATGCAGTCCTTTCGTTCACAAAAAAGCAAGAAAGTCAGAGGTGCATCCTTTCTTGCCAGAGGCAGGGGTAGAGGAAAGAAGCTGCACCATACAGCTAGTTCCCAGGAACAGAAGTCCTCCCCGGCTTCCACTAAATCCACCGCATGACGCTGGGGTTCCACAGGTGGAGCCGGGAGCGGTGGGGGTGCGTCTCCGAAATTTCAGCCACCAGTGGGTTCGTTCACAGGTGGATCCCTGGGCTATACAGATTGTGTCTCAGGGATACAAGCTGGAATTCGAAGTGATGCCCCCTCACCGTTACCTAAAATCGGCCCTGCCAGCTTCCCCCAGGGAAAGGGAGGTAGTGTTAGCGGCAATTCACAAGTTATATCTCCAGCAGGTGGTGGTAAAGGTTCCCCTCCTTCAACAGGGAAGGGGTTACTATTCCACAATGTTTGTGGTACCGAAACCGGACGGTTCAGTTAGACCCATTTTGAATTTAAAATCCCTGAACATTTATCTGAAGAAATTCAAGTTCAAAATGGAATCGCTCAGAGCGGTCATTGCAAGCCTGGAACAGGGGGATTTTATGGTGTCTCTGGACATCAAGGATGCTTACTTGCATGTCCCCATTTATCCACCTCATCAGGAGTACCTCAGGTTTGTGGTACAGGACTGTCATTACCAATTCCAGACGTTGCCGTTTGGCCTGTCCATGGCACCGAGAATATTTACCAAGGTAATGGCGGAAATGATGGTGCTCCTTCGAAAGCAAGGAGTTACAATTATCCCATACTTGGACGATCTCCTCATAAAGGCGAGGTCCAGGGAGCAGTTGCTGATCAGCGTAGCACACTCTCGGGAAGTGTTGCAACAGCACGGCTGGATTCTGAATATTCCAAAGTCGCAGCTGATTCCTACGACGCGTCTGCCCTTCCTGGGCATGATTCTGGACACAGACCAGAAGAAGGTGTTTCTCCCGGCGGAGAAGGCTCAGGAGCTCGTGACTCTGGTCAGAGACCTCCTAAAACCAAAACAGGTGTCGGTGCATCACTGCACGCGAGTCCTGGGAAAGATGGTGGCGTCATACGAAGCCATTCCCTTCGGCAGGTTCCATGCGAGGATCTTTCAGTGGGATCTGTTGGACAAGTGGTCCGGATCGCATCTTCAGATGCATCGGCTGATCACCCTATCCCCCAGGGCCAGGGTGTCTCTTCTGTGGTGGCTGCAGAGTGCTCACCTTCTCGAGGGCCGCAGGTTCGGCATACAGGACTGGGTCCTGGTGACCACGGATGCAAGCCTCCAAGGATGGGGGGCAGTCACTCAGGGAAGAAACTTCCAAGGGCTGTGGTCAAGTCAGGAGGCTTGTCTGCACATCAATATCCTGGAACTAAGGGCCATATACAACGCCCTGAGTCAAGCGGAGCCTCTGCTTCGGAACCAACCGGTGCTGATTCAAACAAATATGTTTGCACCTGGCGCTCGTCACTAAACCTGGTGAAAGCAGCTGGCCTCTGAGGGATGATCTAAAAACCCTCCAAGAAAAAACTATAACAACAAAGAATGAGACAGCGCTGTCCACTTAAGTTTGTGAGATTCAAATTTATCTTTTTTTTTAAAATACATATACACAAAATGATAAAAAAATATATATAAATATAAAAATATATAAATACATACGACAAAGATACCGGCCAGTATCACATATTAATTAAATATAATCCAACAATATGCTAAATTTTATTAATTGAAAATCATACTAACAAATGGATAATATATATCTCTGAACTTAATATTGGTGAATGCTACAATGACAGTCCCGATAATTAGGCACAATGGTTTGTTACGCTTCAATGAACAAGTATGACTTTCCTTCTCCAAATAGCCTTTCAGTCATCCGAATCAGGCAGGGTTAGTATTGTTATACAACTGCACACACTTCTGGAAGGAGCACACTTTTGAAATATTGTCCCGTAAAATCAAACAGCCGATTATCAGTGACGGAAGCAAGGTTAGTAGATTAGCTTAGCCCCCTCTTTTTTTATAAAACATTGATCCAGGATTAGAGCACATATAGCCAACGTTTCAAATTTCTCAATTTATGAGGGTTTTACGGAACAACTCGGACTCAAACACCACCATAATACAGTTGGAGGACATGAAAAACAGATTCAAGGCCAGAGGATATGATGATCATACTATTATGAATTGCCTTGACAAGGCAAAGAAGATCTATGCAGGGCACTCACCGAAGAAAACACCGGAAAAAAATCCTTTTGTTGTTTCAACCACCTTCAGTACAGCAGGATCCACTATACGAAAGGTGGTCAACAAACATTGGCCATTGGTCAAAACTGATCCAGCATTAATCAAGAGATTACCAAATAAACCCTTACTGAGTTTCAGACGGGCACGTAATCTGAAGGACATCTTGATGCAACCAGATAGACCTATTGAATCTGGCACAGACACATGGTTGGCACCGAAAAAAATGGGATGCTATAGATGCATTAATTGCACAACTTGCCGAAGTATGACGAGTGGAGAGTACTTCCATCATCCACATACTGGGGCCAAAATATTTATTCGACACAGATTGGGTTGTACATCCGATTTTGTTGTCTATATTTTGACATGCCCCTGCTCCCTCGTGTATGTGGGTAAAACAATTCGCCCCTTTCGAGAAAGGATGGCAAACCATCGCCTGTCTGTGAGAGAGGCCCTTGCTAAGGGCAATTCTGATAAACCTGTGGCCAGACATTTCTATGAGGCCCGCCATCCCTTGGCAACCCTGAAGAGTATGGTGATAGATAGAGTGGCACCACTGAGAAGAGGTGGAGACCGGGCGAAACTCCTGTTAAAACGTGAGGCGGCTTGGATACACCGCCTGGACACTATAAGACCTCGTGGCCTGAATGATGGCATCCACTACAGTATCTTTCTGGAATAATCATGGACTCTTTCCTTACATTCTATATTTATTATTTTTTATATTCTTTATATTTTTCTAAAGATCCAATTTTTGGATGGTGGCGTATCATTTATTTATATATTTTTCATTCAATTTTTTCATTTTTTCCTTTCCATTTTTTCACTAATATATTTTTTCATTTTTTTCATTTATTATACATATTCTTTTGTGTTCCTATCTGGTCTAGCTTCCGAACTTGTCAAATGTGTATGTGTATGTATATGTGTATGTGTGTGCATGTATGTATATATATGTGTGTGTGTGTATGTGTATATATATATATATATATATATATATATATGTATATATATATATATATATGTATAATATGTGCAATTTTTTCTTATTTTTTTCTTTTTTTCTTAGTTGATTTGCTTTTGTAGACTATTTAATTACTATTAATTTTGATGATTTAATTTGATGCCAATGTCACCTTGCCTATCCGGTCTAAACTTAGATACTGAAATCCCTGATTGTCAGACTATCATCTTTTGACTGTGAGTAATTAGCGAATTTATTTATCTACCTTTGGCAGCTATGATGCCTAATTATGATCTAATCAATCTTTTTCGCTTGAGATATACATGATACTCTATTCTCTGGGCTTGACATTCCGTTTCCATGGCAGCGCTGGACATATGATCAGCTGATGCGCTCCATGCACAGGATATGATGACATGTTTGAAACGCACGTCTGAGCACTTGGCTCGTCTGGGTTGCCATGGTGACGTGGTGGTTCGGTGTGGAGTGGCGATTGCGCGACTCTGTACACTGTGATGTGGGTTTCCCTGGTGCTCTTTGCTACGAATAGGCTTGCTGCCTATGGAAACGTGTGATGTTATGGTCAGTGAGAGTATAATATGTCTTTGCCTTGATCTCGGTTCTCTTCAACTTCCGGTCAGCTGATGCGTTCCACAGACAGGAAGTGGGGATGTTTTGGAACGCACGCCGGAGCACTGAGTAGAAAATGTGCTTTAAGAGTTATGCACATGATCGATATCTGGATTTTGACCGGAATTGGGTAAGGTGATGACTGGCATTGCAAGTATTGATTTATTTATGATATATATACACATATAGATATTCGTGAAATGTTGATTATTATTGTTTGATTTGGGGTGTAGGGGTGTTGCTTTGATTAATTGGTGGGTGGGCCCAAGTAGGGTATATAAGGGTAATCTGTTCAGTTTTTAATTATCTTGACAAAGGTCTACATGTAGACCGAAACGTCGATCATAACTCTGCTGTGATGACCTGATTAAATAATCCTTGCTACTTTAAAGACTGGTGAGTGCTCCTGCTTTGCTATTGGACTTATATATATATATATATATATAAAACATGCCCAAAGAGACATTGGTCTACTGGGTTCTAGAGTCAACGCTATGTCGATTTCTGCTAGAAGTGTCCTGTGGAACATACAATGGACAGGTGATGCCGACTAAAAGAGGCATATGGAAGGTTTACCTTACAAGGCTGAGGAATTGTGTGGAGAAGGGCTCTCGGACCTGGTCTCCACAGCTATAGCTGGTAATTCTGATCTTTTGCCTTATATTCCCTCACAGCCTAAGAAAGCACGACATTATCAAATGCAGTCCTTTCGGTCGCAGAATAACAAGAAAGTACGAGGAGCGTCCTTTCTTACCAGAGGCAAGGGTACAGGGCACAGCTGGTTCCCAGTACAAAAGTCCTCCCCAGCCTCTAATACAACCAACGCATGACGCTGGAGCTCCGCTAAGGGAGTCCGCCCCAGTGGGAGCACGTCTTCGACTCTTCAGCCACATCTGAGTTCACTTACAGGTGGTTCCCGGGGCAATAAAAAATTGTTTTTCAGGGTTACAAGCTGGAATTCGAAAGGTGCCTCCTCGACGGTTTTTCCTTATCGAACCTACCGGCTTCTCCCCCAGAAAGGGAGATAATATTAAATACAATTCACACATTGTATCTCCAACAGGTGGTGCTCAAGGTTCCCCTCCTGCAACAAGGAAGGCGATATGACTCAACCTTGGCTGTAGTCCCGAAACCATACGGTTCGGTCAGACCTATTTTTTAAACTTAAAATCCCCGAACCTATACGGGAAAAAGTTCAAATTTAAAGTGGAATCGCCCAGAGCGATCATCGCCAGTCTGGAAGGGGGGGATTTGATGGTGTATCTAAACATAAAGGCTGCATGCCTTTATGTTCCCATTTATCCACCCCATCAGGCGTACCTGACAATTGCGGTACAGGATTGTCATTACCAATTTCAGGGTAATGGGTGGAAATAATGCTGCTCCTACGCAAGTAAGGAGTCACAGTTGTCCCATACTTGGACGATCTCCTAATAAGGGCGAGATCAAAAGAGCAGTTGTTGAACAGCGTGTCACTTTCGCTGAAGGTGTCACAGCAACACGGCTGGATTCTCAATTTCCCGAGGTCACAGTTGGTTCCTATAACTCGTCTGCCCTTCTTGGGTATGATTCTGGATACAGACCAGAAATGGGTTTACCTTTAGATAGAGAAGGCCCAGGAACTCATGACTCTAGTCAGGGGCCTATTGAAACCAAGACAGGTGTCAGTGTGCATCACTGCACTCGAGTCCTGGGAAAAACATTCCCTTCAGCAGGTTCCATGCGAGGACTTTCCAATGGGACCTACTGGACAAGTGGTCCGGGTCACATCTACAGATTCATCAGTTGATCACTCTATCCCCCAGGGCCAGGGTATCTCTCCTGTGGTGGCTGCAGAGTGCTCACCTTCTAGAGGGCCGCAGAGTCGACATTCAGGACTAGATCCTGGTGACCACGGACGCGAGCCTCTGAGGCTGGGGAGCAGTCACACAGGGAATAAATTTCCAAGGTCTTTGGTCAAGTCAAGAGACTTGTCTTCACATAAACATATTGGAACTAAGGGCCATATACAACGCCCTACGTCAAGTGGAGACCTTTCTTCGCGACCAACCGGTTCTGATCCAGTCAGACAACGTCACCGCAGTAGCTCATGTAAACCGCCAGGGCGGCACAAGGCGCAGAGTGGCGATGGCGAAAGCCACCAGAATTCTTCGCTGGGCGGAGAATCATGTAAGAGCACTGTCAACAGTGTTCATTCCGGAAGTGAACAACTGGGAAGCAGACTTCCTCACCATACGTACGTCCTGGAGAGTGGAGACTTCATCAGGAAGTCTTCGCGCAGATTGCAGTTCGGTGGGGACTGCCACAGATAGACAGGATGGCGTCCCGCCTCAACAAAAAGCTGCAGAGTTATTGCGCCTGGTCAAGAGACCCTCAGGCAGTAGCGGTAGACGCCCTAGTGACACCGTGGGTGTTCCAGTCGGTCTATGTATTTCCTCCTCTTCCTCTCATACCCAAGGGTTGAGAATAATAAGAAAAAGGAGGAGTGAGAAAAATCCTCATTGTTCCAGATTGGCCACGAAGGATCTGGTATCCGGATCTGCAGGAAATGCTTACAGAAAATCCGTGGCCTCTTCCTCTAAGGCAGGACCTGTTGCAACAGGGCCCATGTCTGTTCCAAGACTTACCGCGGCTGCGTTTGACGGCATGGCGGTTGAACGCTGGATCCTAGCGGAAAATGGCATTCCGGATGAGGTCATTCCTACGCTGATAAAGGCTAGGAAGGATGTGACATCTTAACATTGTCACCGTATATGGCGAAAATATGTTTCTTGGTGTGAGGCCAGGAATGCTCCTACGGAAGAATTCCATCTGGGCCGTTTCCTTCACTTCCTACAAACTGAAGTGAATTTGGGCCTAAAACTTAGGCTCCATTAAGGTTCAGATTTCGGCCCTATCCATTTTCTTTCAAAAAGAGTTGGCTTCTCTACCAGAAGTTCAGACGTTTGTAAAAGGAGTGCTGCGTATTCAGCCTCCTTTTGTGCCTCCGGTGGCACCTTGGGATCTTAACGTGGTGTTAAGTTTCCTAAAGTCACACTGGTTTGAACCACTTAAAACGGCGGAGTTAAAATATCTCTCGTGGAAGGTGGTCATGTTATCAGCCTTGGCTTCGGCTAGACGTGTGTCAGAATTAGCGGCTTTGTCACATAAAAGCCCCTATCTGGTTTTCCATATGGATAGAGCAGAATTGAGGAACCGTTCGCAATTTCTGCCGAAAGTGGTATCATTTTTTCATATGAACCAACCTATTGTGGTGCCTGTGGCTACACGTGACTTGGAGGATTCCGAGTTACTTGATGTGGTCAGGGCTTTGAAAATTACCGTGGCCAGAATGGCAAGAGTCAGGAAAACTGAAGCGCTGTTTGTCCTGTATGCATCCAACAAGATTGGTGCCCCTGCTTCAAAGCAAACTATTGCTCGCTGGATTTGTAACACGTTTCAGCAAGCGCATTCTACGGCTGGATTGCCGTTACCAAAATCGGTCAAGGCCCATTCCACTAGGAAGGTGGGCTCTTCTTGGGCGGCTGCCCGAGGCGTCTCGGCATTACAGCTGTGTCGAGCTGCTACTTGGTCGGGTTCAAACACTTTTGCAAAATTCTATAGGTTTGATACCCTGGCTGAGGAGGACCTCATGTTTGCTCAATCGGTGCTGCAGAGTCATCCACACTCTCCCGCCCGTTTGGGAGCTTTGGTATAATCCCCATGGTCCTTACGGAGTCCCCAGCATCCTCTAGGACGTTAGAGAAAATAAGATTTTACTTACCGGTAAATCTATTTCTCGTAGTCCGTAGAGGATGCTGGGCGCCCGTCCCAAGTGCGGACTTCTTCTGCAATACTTGTATGTAGTTATTGCTTCAATAAGGGTTACGTTATAGTTGCATCGGTCTTGCACTGATGATATGTTGTTTTCATACTGTTAACTGGGTAGTTATCACAAGTTATACGGTGTGATTGGTGTGGCTGGTATGAATCTTGCCCTTGGATTAACAAAATCCTTTCTCTGACGTCCTAGTGGATGCTGGGAACTCCGTAAGGACCATGGGGAATAGACGGGCTCCGCAGGAGACTGGGCACTCTAAAAGAAAGATTAGGTACTATCTGGTGTGCACTGGCTCCTCCCACTATGACCCTCCTCCAGACCTCAGTTAGATTTCTGTGCCCGGCCGAGCTGGATGCACACTAGGGGCTCTCCTGAGCTCCTAGAAAGAAAGTTTATTTTAGTTTTTTTATTTTACAGTGAGACCTGCTGGCAACAGGCTCACTGCATCGAGGGACTAAGGGGAGAAGAAGCGAACCTACCTGCTTGCAGCTAGCTTGGGCTTCTTAGGCTACTGGACACCATTAGCTCCAGAGGGATCGACCGCATGGAACTGGCCTTGGTGTTCGTTCCCGGAGCCGCGCCGCCGTCCCCCTTACAGAGCCAGAAGCAAGAAGGGGTCCGGAAAATCGGCGGCAGAAGACTTCGGTCTTCACCAAGGTAGCGCACAGCACTGCAGCTGTGCGCCATTGCTCCACATGCACACTTCACACTCCGGTCACTGAGGGTGCAGGGCGCTGGGGGGGGGCGCCCTGAGGGCAATATATGACACCTTGGCTGGCAAATCTACATCATATATAGTCCTAGAGGCTATATAGATGTAAAATTACCCCTGCCAGGATTCCAGAAAAAGCGGGAGAAAGTCAGTTGAAAAAGGGGCGGGGCTTCTCCCTCAGCACACTGGCGCCATTTTCTCTTCACAGTGCAGCTGGAAGACAGCTCCCCAGGCTTTCCCCTGTAATTTTCAGGCTCAAAGGGTAAAAAAGAGAGGGGGGGCACAAAATTTAGGCACAATATTGTATATACAAGCAGCTATTGGGAAAAATTCACTCAATATAGTGTTAATCCCTACATTATATAGCGCTCTGGTGTGTGCTGGCATACTCTCTCTCTGTCTCCCCAAAGGGCTGTGTGGGGTCCTGTCCTCAGTCAGAGCATTCCATGTGTGTGTGTGCGGTGTGTCGGTACGGCTGTGTCGACACGTTTGATGAGGAGGCTTATGTGATGGCAGAGCAGATGCCGATAAATGTGATGTCGCCCCCTGTGGGGCCGACACCAGAGTGGATGGATAGGTGGAAGGTATAAACCGACAGTGTCAACTCCTTACATAAAAGGCTGGATGACGTAACAGCTATGGGACAGCCGGCTTCTCAGCCCGCGCCTGCCCAGGCGTCTCAAAGACCATCAGGGGCTCAAAAACGCCCGCTCCCTCAGATGGCAGACACAGATGTCGACACGGAGTCTGACTCCAGTGTCGACGAGGTTGAGACATATACACAATCCACTAGGAACATCCGTTACATGATCCCGGCAATAAAAAATGTGTTACACATTTCTGACATTAACCCAAGTACCACTAAAAAAGGGTTTTATGTTTGGGGAGAAAAAGCAGGCAGTGTTTTGTTCCCCCATCAAATGAGTGAATGAAGTGTGAAAAAGCGTGGGTTCCCCCGATAAGAAACTGGTAATTTCTAAAAAGTTACTGATGGCGTACCCTTTCCCGCCAGAGGATAAGTTACGCTGGGAGATATCCCCTAGGGTGGATAAGGCACTCACACGTTTGTCAAAAAAGGTGGCACTGCCGTCTTAGGATACGGCCACTTTGAAGGTACCTGCTGATAAAAAGCAGGAGGCTATCCTGAAGTCTGTATTTACACACTCAGGTACTAGACTGAGACCTGCAGATAGTGCTGCTGCAGCGTGGTCTGTAACCCTGTCAAACAGGGATACTATTTTGCGAACATAAGACGTCGTCTTATATATGAGGGATGCACAGAGGGATATTTTGCCGGCTGGCATCCAGAATTAATGCAATGTCCATTCTGTCAGGAGGGTATTAGAGACCCGACACTGGACAGGTAATGCTGACTTTAAAAGGCACATAGAGCCTTATAAGGGTGAGGAATTGTTTGGGGATGGTCTCTGGGACCTCCTATCCACAGCAACAGCTGGGAAGAAATTTTTTTACCTCAGGTTTCCTCACAGCCTAAGAAAGCACCGTATTATCAGGTACAGTCCTTTCGGCTTCAGAAAAGCAAGCGGGTCAAAGGCGCTTCCTTTCTGCACAGAGACGAGGGAAGAGGGAAAAAGCTGCACCAGTCAGCCAGTTCCCAGAATCAAAATTCTTCCCCCGCTTCCTCTGAGTCCACCGCATGACGCGGGGGCTCCACAGGTGTAGCCAGGTACGGTGGGGGGCCGCCTCAAAAATTTCAGCGATCAGTGGGCTCGCTCACAGGTGGATCCCTGGATCCTTCAAGTAGTATCTCAGGGGTACAAGCTGGAATTCGAGGCGTCTCCCCCCCGCCGTTTCCTCAAATCTGCCTTGCTGACAACTCCCTCAGGCAGGGAGGCTGTGCTAGAGGCAATTCACAAGCTGTATTCCCAGCAGGTGATAGTCAAGGTGCCCCTACTTCAACAAGGACGGGGTTACTATTCCACACTGTTTGTGGTACCGAAACCGGACGGTTCGGTGAGACCCATTTTAAATTTGAAATCCTTGAACACATACATAAAAAAATTAACGTTCAAGATGGAATCGCTCAGGGCGGTTATTGCAATCCTGGAGGAGGGGGATTACATGGTATCCCTGGACATCAAGGATGCTTACCTACATGTCCCCATTTACTATCCTCACCAGGAGTACCTCAGATTTGTGGTACAGGATTGCCATTACCAATTCCAAACACTGCCGTTTGGACTGTCCACGGCACCGAGGGTCTTTACCAAGGTAATGGCAGAAATGATGATACTCCTTCGAAAAAAGGGAGTTTTAATTATCCCGTACTTGGACGATCTCCTTATAAAGGCGAGGTCCAAGGAGCAGTTGTTGGTCGGAGTAGCACTATCTCGGGAAGTGCTACAACAGCACGGATGGATTCTATACATTCCAAAGTCACAGCTGGTTCCTACCACACGCCTACTGTTCCTGGGGATGGTTCTGGACACAGAACAGAAAAAAGTGTTTCTCCCGCAGGAGAAAGCCAAGGAGCTGTCATCTCTAGTCAGAGACCTCCTGAAACCAAAACAGGTATCGGTGCATCACTGCACACGAGTCCTGGGAAAAATGGTAGCTTCTTACGAAGCAAAATTCCATTCGACAGGTTCCATGCAAGAACCTTTCAGTGGGACCTCTTGGACAAGTGGTCGGGATCGCATCTTCAGATGCATCGGCTGATAACCCTGTCTCCAAGGACCAGGGTATCTCTACTGTGGTGGCTGCAGAGTGCTCATATTCAAGAGGGCCGCAGATTTGGCATACAGGACTGGGTGCTGGTAACCACGGATGCCAGCCTTCGAGGCTGGGGGGCAGTCACACAGGGAAGAAATTTCCAAGGACTTTGGTCAAGTCAGGAGTCGTCCCTACACATAAATATTCTGGAACTGAGGGCCATTTACAATGCCCTAAGTCTGGCAAGGCCTCTGCTTCAAAACCAGCCGGTACTGATCCAATCAGACAACATCACGGCAGTCGCCCATGTAAACCGACAGGGCGGCACAAGAAGCAGGATGGCGATGGCAGAAGCCACAAGGATTCTCCGATGGGCGGAAAATCACGTCTTAGCACTGTCAGCAGTGTTCATTCCGGGAGTGGACAACTGGGAAGCAGACTTCCTCAGCAGACACGACCTACATCCGGGAGAGTGGGGACTTCATCCAGAAGTCTTCCAACTGTTGGTAAACCGTTGGGAAAGGCCACAGGTGGACATGATGGCGTCCCGCCTAAACAAAAAACTAGATATTGCGCCAGGTCAAGGGACCCTCAGGCAATAGCTGTGGACGCTCTAGTGACACCGTGGGTGTACCAGTCGGTTTATGTATTCCCTCCTCTGCCTCTCATACCAAAGGTACTGAGAATAATAAGAAAACGAGGAGTAAGAACGATACTCGTGGTTCCGGATGGGCCAAGAAGAGCTTGGTACCCAGAACTTCAAGAAATGATATCAGAGGACCCATGGCCTCTACCGCTCAGACAGGATCTGCTACAGCAGGGGCCCTGTCTGTTCCAAGACTTACCGTGGCTGCGTTTGACGGCATGGCGGTTGAATTCCGGATCCTAAAGGCAAAGGGCATTCCGGAAGAAGTAATTCCTACGCTGATAAAAGCCAGGAAAGAAGTAACCGCAAACCATTATCACCGTATTTGGCGAAAATATGTTGCGTGGTGTGAGGCCAGGAAGGCCCCAACAGAGGAATTTCAGCTGGGTCGTTTTCTGCACTTCCTACAGTCAGGGGTGACTATGGGCCTAAAATTGGGTTCCATTAAGGTCCAGATTTCGGCTCTGTCGATTTTCTTCCAGAAAGAACTGGCTTCACTGCCTGGAGTTCAGACATTTGTAAAGGGAGTGCTACATATTCAGCCCCCTTTTGTGCCTCCTGTGGCACCTTGGGATCTCAACGTGGTGTTGAGTTTCTTAAAATCACATTGGTTTGAGCCACTTAAAACTGTGGATTTGAAATATCTCACGTGGAAAGTGGTCATGTTATTGGCCTTGGCTTCGGCCAGGCGTGTGTCAGAATTGGCGGCTTTGTCATGTAAAAGCCCTTATCTGATTTTCCATATGGATAGGGCAGAATTGAGGACTCGTCCCCAGTTTCTCCCTAAGGTGGTATCAGCTTTTCACTTGAACCAACCTATTGTAGTGCCTGCGGCTACTAGGGACTTGGAAGATTCCAAGTTTCTGGACGTAGTCAGGGCCTTAAAAATTTGTATTTCTAGGACGGCTGGAGTCAGGAAAACTGACTCGCTTTTTATCCTGTAGGCACCCAACAAAATAGGTGCTCCTGCTTCTAAGCAGACTATTGCTCGCTGAATTTGTAGCACAATTCAGCTGGAGCATTCTGCGGCTGGATTGCTGCATCCTAAATCAGTAAAAGCCCATTCCACGAGGAAAGTGGGCTCATCTTGGGCGGCTGC
This sequence comes from Pseudophryne corroboree, assembly GCF_028390025.1. Classification (NCBI taxonomy): domain Eukaryota; kingdom Metazoa; phylum Chordata; class Amphibia; order Anura; family Myobatrachidae; genus Pseudophryne; species Pseudophryne corroboree. The sequence continues at coordinate 615,174,947 of NC_086447.1, forward strand.
CCGAGGGGTCTCGGCTTTACAATTTTGCCGAGCTGCAACTTGGTCAGGGGCAAACACGTTTGCTAAATTCTACAAAATTGATACCCTGGCTGAGGAGGACCTTGAGTTCTCTCATTCGGTGCTGCAGAGTCATCCGCACTCTCCCGCCCGTTTGGGAGCTTTGGTATAATCCCCATGGTCCTTACGGAGTTCCCAGCATCCACTAGGACGTCAGAGAAAATAAGATTTTACTCACCGGTAAATCTATTTCTCGTAGTCCGTAGTGGATGCTGGGCGCCCATCCCAAGTGCGGATTGTCTGCAATACTTGTATGTAGTTATTGCCTAACTAAGGGTTATTGTTGAGCCATCTGTTGAGAGGCTCAGTTATATTTCATACTGTTAACTGGGTGTAGTATCACGAGTTATACGGTGTGATTGGTGTGGCTGGTATGAGTCTTACCCGGGATTCAAAATCCTTCCTTATTGTGTCAGCTCTTCCGGTCACAGTATCCTAACTGAGGTCTGGAGGAGGGTCATAGTGGGAGGAGCCAGTGCACACCAGATAGTACCTAATCTTTCTTTTAGAGTGCCCAGTCTCCTGCGGAGCCCGTCTATTCCCCATGGTCCTTACGGAGTTCCCAGCATCCACTACGGACTACGAGAAATAGATTTACCGGTGAGTAAAATCTTATTTTCCTTGTACTGTCCATCTCCTCTGGGCACAGTTTCTCTAACTGAGGTCTGGAGGAGGGGCATAGAGGGAGGAGCCAGTGCACACCAGGAACTAAATTCTTTCTTAAAGTGCCCATGTCTCCTGCGGAGCCCGTCTATCCCCATGGTCCTTACGGAGTCCCCAGCATCCTCTACAGACTACGAGAAATAGATTTACCGGTAAGTAAAATCTTATTTTTATTATTCTGATCTTATTATATACCCCACAGTTCCAAATAAATTAATTCTGTAATACTGTTTTTAGATATCAATTACAGTACTATCAATTAAGGTCTTCCATCTCTATTATAAGGTAATTGTTCAGATATGGAATAATACTTCCAAATGTTGATTATAAGGGTATATACTGTAATCGAGATGTTCAAAGCCATAGAACTAGACCATGGGGTTATGTAATAGGTTCTGAGATTACAGAACCGGTGCAATATCCGCAAAACCAGATATATAAAAGTGATAATCGGTTCCATAATCTGAGAAGCTATTACATAACCCCTCATATCTTTTAGTCTGTTATACTGTATATTTTCCTTCTACATGCAAATTTTACTTAACAAAATTACTGTTTTTTTATGGCTTCCAACCATTGGTGTCATTTCTTCAGGCTTAGTGAATATTGTAAGTATAAATAACATACATTCTTTAAATACTTATTATTAGATATTGTGTCCGTCATTCAGCAAAAAAGTGCTTCCCCCCTCCGTGTCCAACCAGCCATGATGTCAGTTCCCACCGCCAACAAAGGTAGTGAGAAGAGCACGAGTGCTATTGCCACTAGGGCTTGTAGCTGCAGGAGGGGGAGTCGACAGGATTTTAATTATTATTATAATAATTATTATTAATAATATACAGTACTAGTCAAAAGTTTGGACACACCTTCTCATTCAATGGTTTTTATTTATTTTCATTATTTTCTACATTCTATATTAATACTGAAGACCTATATTAATACTGAAGACATCAAAACCATGAAAGAACACATATGGAATTATGTTGTAAACAAAAAAAGTGTTAAACAAATCAAAATATGTTTTAGATTTTAGATTCCTAAAAGTAGCCCCCTTTTGCTTTAATGACAGCTTTGCACACTCTTGGCATTCTCTCAATCACCTTCATGAGGTAGTCTCCTGGAATGGTTTTGAATTAACAGGTGTGCCTTGTCAAGAGTCAATCTGTGGAATTACTTGCCTTCTTAATGTGTTTGAGACCATCAGTTGTGTTGTGCAGAGGTAGGGTAAGTAAATAGTGGACACCCCTATTTGACTACTGTTGTAAACCATATTATGGCACGAACCACTGAACTCAGCAAAGAGAAACGACATTCCATCATTACTTTAAGACATAAAGGTCAGTCGATATGGAAAATTTCAAGAAGTTTGAATGTATCCCCAAGTGCAGTTGCAAAAACCATCAAACGCTATGATGAAACTGGCTCTCATGAGGACCGCCCCAGGAAAGGAAGACCAAGAGTAACCTCTGCTGCAGAGGAAAAGTTCATTAGAGTTACCAGCCTCAGAAACCGCTACTTAACAGCACCTCAGATTAGATCCCACATAAATTCTTCACAGAGTTCAAGAAGCAAACAAATCTCGATATCAACTGTTCAGAGGAGACTGCGTGAATCAGGCCTTCATGGTCGAATTGCTGTGAAGAAGCCACTACTGAGGATGAACAACAAGAAGAGTATTGTTTGGGCCAAGAAACACAAGGAATGGACATTAGACCAGTGGAAATCTGTACTTTGGTCTGATGTGTCCAAATTTGAGATTTTTGGTTCCAACCACCGTGTCTTTGTGAGACGCAGAGAAGGTGAGCAGATGGTTTCTGCATGTGTGGTTCCCACTGTGAAGCATGGAGGAGGAGGTGTGATGGTGTGGGTTGCTTTGCTGGTGACACTGTTGGTGATTTATTCAAAATTCAAGGCACACTTAACCAGAATGGCTACCACAGCACTCTGCAGCGCCATGCCATCCCATCTGGTTTGCGCTTAATGGGACCAACATTTGTTTTTCAACAAGACAATGACCCCAAACACACCTCCAGGCTATGTAAGGGCTACTTGACCAAGAAGGAAAGTGATGGAGTGCTGCGTCAGATGACCTGGCCTCCACAATCACCCAACCTAAACCCAATTGAGATGGTTTGGGATGAGTTAGACCGCAGAGTGAAGGAAAAGCAGCCAACAAGTGCTCAGCACCTCTGGGAACTCCTTCAAGACTGTTGTAAAACCATTGCAGGAGACATGAAGCTGGCTGAGAGAATGCCAAGAGTGTGTAAAGCTGTCATCAAAGCAAAAGGGGGCTACTTTGAGGAATCTAAAATATAAAACATATTTTGTTTTGTGTAACACTTTTTCTCTGACGTCCTAGTGGATGCTGGGAACTCCGTAAGGACCATGGGGAATAGCGGGCTCCGAAGGAGGCTGGGCACTCTAGAAAGATTTATGACTACCTGGTGTGCACTGGCTCCTCCCACTATGACCCTCCTCCAAGCCTCAGTTAGATTTTGTGCCCGGCCGAGGTTGGATGCACACTAGGGGCTCTCCTGAGCCCTTAGAAAGAAAGTATAGATTTAGGTTTTTTATTTTCAGTGAGACCTGCTGGCAACAGGCTCACTGCAGCGAGGGACTAAGGGGAGAAGAAGCGAACTCGCCTGCTTGCAGCCGGATTGGGCTTTTTAGGCTACTGGACACCATTAGCTCCAGAGGGATCGACCGCAGGCCCAGTCCTTGGTGTTCGGTCCCGGTGCCGCGCCGCCGTCCCCCTTACAGAGCCAGAAGCAAGAAGAGGTCCGGAAAATCGCCGGCAGAAGACATCAGTCTTCACCAAGGTAGCGCACAGCACTGCAGCTGTGCGCCATTGCTCCTCACACACACTTCACACTCCGGTCACTGAGGGTGCAGGGCGCTGGGGGGGGGCGCCCTGAGAAGCAATAATAACACCTTGGCTGGCAAAAATACCACAATATATAGCCCCAGAGGCTATATATGTGGAAAATACCCCTGCCAGAATATAGAAAAAAGCGGGAGAATAGTCCACGGAAAAGGGGCGGAGCTATCTCCCACAGCACACTGGCGCCATTTATCCTTCACAGATCCGCTGGAAAGAAGCTCCCTGGCTCTCCCCTGCAGTCTACACTACAGAACAGGGTAAAAACAGAGAGGGGGGGCACTAAATTTAGGCGCAGTATAAATTATATAGAAAAAGCAGCTATAGGGGACATAACTCAGTTAGTCCCTGCATTATATAGCGCTCTGGTGTGTGCTGGCATACTCTCACTCTGTCCCCCCAAAGGGCTTTTGTGGGTCCTGTCCTCAGTTGGAGCATTCCTTGTGTGTGTGCGGTGTGTCGGTACGGCTGTGTCGACATGTTTGATGAGGATAATGATGTGAAGGCGGAGCTGATGCCTTTAGAAGGGATGTCACCCCCTGCGGGGCAGACACCTGAGTGGTTGAGCTTATGGAAAGAAATGAGTGCACGTATAGACTCCTTACATAAGAAATTTGACGACATGCCAAATGTGGGACAGCCGACTTCTCAGCTCGTGCCTGTCCAGGCGTCGCACAGATCATCAGGGGCTCTAAAACGCCCGCTACCTCAGACCGCAGACCCAGATGTCGACACTGATACTGACACCAGTGTCGACGACGATGAATCTAACCTGATGCCCACTAAGGCCATTCACTGCATGATTGAGGCAATGAAAGAGGTGTTACACATTTCTGATATAAATACAGGTACCACAAAAAAGGGTATTATGTTTGGGGAGAAAAAACTACCCGTAGTTTTTCCCCCATCAGATGAATTAAATGAAGTGTGTGAAGAAGCGTGGGCTTTCCCTGATAAAAAATTGGTAATTCCTAAGAAGGTACTAATGGCGTTCCCTTTCCCGCCAGAGGATAGGTCACGTTGGGAAACACCTCCTAGGGTGGATAAAGCGCTCACACGTTTGTCTAAAAAGGTGGCACTACCGTCTCCGGATACGGCCGCCCTCAAGGAACCTGCTGATAGAAAGCAGGAGGCGATCCTGAAGTCTGTATATACACACTCAGGCATTATACTTAGGCCAGCTATTGCGTCAGCTTGGATGTGCAGTGCTGCCGCTGCGTGGTCAGATAAACTGTCAGAAAATATTGACACATTAGACAGAGACACGATCCTGTTAACCATAGACCATATAAAAGACTCAGTCTTATATATGAGAGATGCACAGAGGGAAATCTGCCGACTGGCATCTAAAGTAAGTGCATTGTCCATTTCTGCTAGGAGAGGCTTATGGACTCGCCAGTGGACAGGAGATGCAGATTCTAAAAGGCACATGGAAGTGTTGCCATATAAGGGTGAGGAATTATTTGGGGATGGTCTCTCGGACCTAGTTTCCACAGCAACGTCTGGGAAGTCAGCATTTTTACCCCATGTCCCCTCACAGCCTAAGAAGGCGCCGTTTTATCAGGTTCAGTCCTTTCGGACCCAGAAAAACAGGCGTGGAAAAGGCGGGTCTTTTCTGTCCAGAGGCAGAGGTAGGGGAAAAAGGCTGCAACAAACAGCAGGTTCCCAGGAGCAAAAGTCCTCCCCCGCTTCTTCTTCCAAGTCCGCCGCATGACGGTGGGGCTCCACAGGCGGAGCCAGGTACGGTGGGGGGCCGCCTCAAGAATTTCAGCGATCAGTGGGCTCGCTCACAGGTGGATCCCTGGATCCTTCAAATAGTATCTCAGGGGTACAAACTGGAATTCGAGGCGTCTCCACCCCACCGGTTCCTAAAATCTGCCTTGCCGATTGCTCCCTCAGACAGGGAGGCGGTGCTAGCGGCAATTCACAAGCTGTATTCCCAGCAGGTGATAATCAAGGTACCCCTACTTCAACAAGGCCGGGGTTACTATTCCACACTATTTGTGGTACCGAAACCGGACGGTTCGGTGAGACCCATTTTAAATTTGAAATCCTTGAACACATACATAAAAAAATTCAAGTTCAAGATGGAATCGCTCAGGGCGGTTATTGCAAGCCTGGACGAGGGGGATTACATGGTATCCCTGGACATCAAGGATGCTTACTTGCATGTCCCCATTTACCATCCTCACCAGGAGTACCTCAGATTTGTGGTACAGGATTGCCATTACCAATTCCAGACGCTGCCGTTTGGACTGTCCACGGCACCGAGGGTATTTACCAAGGTTATGGCGGAAATGATGATACTCCTTCGAAAAAAGGGAGTTTTAATTATCCCGTACTTGGACGATCTCCTAATAAAAGCGAGGTCCAAGGAACAGTTGTTGGTGGGAGTAGCACTATCTCAGGAGGTGCTGCACCAGCACGGCTGGATTCTGAATATCCCAAAGTCACAGCTGGTTCCGACGACACGGCTACTGTTCCTGGGTATGATTCTGGATACAGTCCAGAAGAAAGTGTTTCTCCTGGAGGAGAAAGCCAGGGAGTTGTCATCTCTAGTCAGAGACCTCCTGAAACCAAAACAGGTATCAGTGCATCGCTGCACGCGGGTCCTGGGAAAGATGGTGGCTTCTTACGAAGCAATTCCCTTCGGCAGGTTCCATGCCAGAATCTTTCAGTGGGACCTGTTGGACCAGTGGTCCGGATCGCATCTTCAGATGCATCGCTTAATAACCCTGTCTCCAAGAACCAGGGTGTCTCTACTGTGGTGGCTGCAGAGTGCCCATCTTCTAGAGGGCCGCAGGTTCGGCATACAGGACTGGGTCCTGGTGACCACGGATGCCAGCCTTCGAGGCTGGGGGGCAGTCACACAGGGAAGAAACTTTCAAGGACTATGGTCGAGTCAGGAGACTTCCCTTCACATAAATATTCTGGAACTAAGGGCCATCTACAATGCCCTAAATCAAGCAAAATCCCTGCTCCTACACCAGCCGGTGCTGATCCAGTCAGACAACATCACGGCAGTCGCCCATGTAAATCGACAGGGCGGCACAAGAAGCAGGATGGCGATGGCAGAAGCCACAAGAATTCTCCGATGGGCGGAGAATCATGTACTAGCACTGTCAGCAGTGTTCATTCCGGGAGTGGACAACTGGGAAGCAGACTTCCTCAGCAGACACGACCTCCACCCGGGAGAGTGGGGACTTCATCCAGAAGTCTTCCAGATGCTGGTAAACCGTTGGGAAAAACCACAGGTGGACATGATGGCGTCCCGTCTCAACAAAAAGTTAAAAAGATATTGCGCCAGGTCAAGGGACCCTCAGGCGATAGCTGTGGACGCTCTAGTGACACCGTGGGTGTACCAGTCGGTTTATGTGTTCCCTCCTCTGCCTCTCATACCAAAGGTATTGAGAATAATAAGAAAGCGAGGAGTAAACACAATTCTCGTGGTTCCGGATTGGCCAAGACGAGCGTGGTACCCGGAACTTCAAGAGATGCTCTCAGAGGACCCGTGGCCTCTACCGCTCAGACAGGACCTGCTACAGCAGGGGCCCTGTCTGTTCCAAGACTTACCGCGGCTGCGTTTGACGGCATGGCGGTTGAACACCGGATCCTAAAGGAAAAGGGTATTCCGGAAGAAGTCATTCCTACGCTTATTAAGGCCAGGAAAGATGTTACGGCAAAGCATTATCACCGCATATGGCGGAAATATGTTGCATGGTGCGAGGCCAAAAAGGCCCCAACAGAGGAATTTCAACTAGGTCGATTTCTGCATTTCCTGCAAGCAGGAGTGAATATGGGCCTAAAACTAGGCTTCATTAAAGTACAGATCTCGGCTCTGTCGATTTTCTTTAAAAAAGAACTAGCTTCAGTACCTGAAGTTCAGACATTTGTGAAAGGAGTGCTGCATATTCAGCCCCCGTTTGTGCCTCCTGTAGCACCTTGGGATCTCAACGTGATGTTGAGTTTCTTAAAATCACATTGGTTTGAGCCACTAAAAACCGTGGACCTGAAATATCTCACGTGGAAAGTGGTCATGTTATTGGCCTTGGCTTCAGCAGGCGAGTGTCAGAATTGGCGGCTTTATCATGTAAAAGCCCTTATCTGATTTTCCATTTGGATAGGGCAGAATTGAGGACTCGTCCCCAATTTCTCCCTAAGGTGGTGTCAGCGTTTCACCTGAACCAGCCTATTGTGGTGCCGGCGGCTACTAGTGAATTGGAGGACTCCAAGTTGCTAGACGTTGTCAGGGCCCTGAAAATATATGTTTCCGGGACGGCTGGAGTCAGAAAATCTGACTCGCTGTTTATCCTGTATGCACCCAACAAGCTGGGTGCTCCTGCTTCTAAGCAGTCTATTGCTCGCTGGATTTGTAGTACAATTCAGCTTGCACATTCTGTGGCAGGCCTACCACAGCCAAAATCTGTAAATGCCCATTCCACAAGGAAGGTGGGCTCATCTTGGGCGGCTGCCTGAGGGGTCTCGGCTTTACAACTTTGCAGAGCAGCTACTTGGTCAGGGGCAAACACGTTTGCAAAATTCTACAAATTTGATACCCTGGCTGAGGAGGACCTGGAGTTCTCTCATTTGGTGCTACAGAGTCATCCACACTCTCCCGCCCGTTTGGGAGCTTTGGTATAATCCCCATGGTCCTTACGGAGTTCCCAGCATCCACTAGGACGTCAGAGAAAATAAGAATTTACTCACCGGTAATTCTATTTCTCGTAGTCCGTAGTGGATGCTGGGCGCCCGTCCCAAGTGCGGATTGTCTGCAATACTTGTAAATAGTTATTGTTAACTAAAGGGTTATTGTTGAGCCATCTGTTGAGAGGCTCAGTTGTTTTCATACTGTCAAACTGGATATAGTATCACGAGTTGTACGGTGTGATTGGTGTGGCTGGTAAGAGTCTTACCCGGGATTCTAAATCCTTCCTTATTATGTCAGCTCGTCCGGGCACAGTGTCCTAACTGAGGCTTGGTGGAGGGTCATAGTGGGAGGAGCCAGTGCACACCAGGTAGTCATAAATCTTTCTAGAGTGCCCAGCCTCCTTCGGAGCCCGCTATTCCCCATGGTCCTTACGGAGTTCCCAGCATCCACTACGGACTACGAGAAATAGAATTACCGGTGAGTAAATTCTTATTTTTGTTTACAACATAATTCCATATGTGTTCTTTCATAGTTTTGATGTCTTCAGTATTAAGCTACAATGTAGAAGATAATGAAAATAAATAAAAACCATTGAATCAGAAGGTTTGTCCAAACTTTTGACTGGTACTGTAACTTTTTTAATTCTTATTTTATTTTCATTGTTACACAATGAAAAAAGTAACAAAAAAAACAAACATATGAAGGATAAACTTGTATCATATTGTATGCGATAGCGTAGACAGTAACATCTCTGCAGACATTGCCGCTAGGCGTTCAGAGAACAGGAAAGTTTGAAAGTGTACATCATCGTACAAAGAGCCCGATACAGGCCTGATCACTGTTGTGTGTATTCTCAAGGCGGACGATTATCGTTAGACTCCGCATGCGTACGGTTTGTAATGCGCATGCGCGAGGCCAAACTGCGAAACAATCCAGCGTCTTTTTTGATCGCTAGGCATAGACAAGTTGATTGACAGGAAGCTGACGTTTGGGGGTTGTAACTGGACGTTTTCTGGGAGTGTCAGGAAAAACACAGGCATTCCCAAGCATTTTCAGGGAGGGTGTGTGACATCAGCTCTGGCCCTGAACAGCCTGTTGCTATCGCACTGTAGGAGTAGGTCCTGGGCTACGGACAAACTGGAAAAAACATACGGATTTGCGGCTGACCGGCATACGCAGAGCTTTTTGCATGGTGTACGCAGACTTGCACGGAGTGGGTATTCACTTTGTTTGGGCGGCGACTATGTGATCACAAACCTCTGTAAATTCGCAGAGGAACAATCAGGTCTGAATCGGGCCTAAAGTCGCACAGCTGACTACTCGGATGCTAAGTAGCTTGCTAGTGGCAATGTATTCGGTAACGACTTTATTTACAAATGAATGGAGGTGGGGCTGGCTGTGAAATCACTTGAGCAACTACAAGGGTGGAAGCATTTAGTTTCATTAAATGCTGCCCATGCAACTTTTTAGTACTGCCATTATTGAAGTTTAATGCGATTTTTACTGTGAGTCTGCAGATTTTGCTGTACTATGGGGGTCATTCAGAGTTGATCGCTAGCTGCCGTTGTTCGCAGCGCAATGATCAGGCTAAAAATCGGCATTTCTGCGCATGTGCATGGACCGCAATGCGCACGCGCGACGTATGGGTACAAAGACCTTTGTGGTTTTGCACAGGTTCTAGCAACGTTTTCATTCGCACTGGCGGCCGCAAGAAGATTGACAGGAAAGGGGCGTTTCTGGATGTCAACTGACCGTTTTCAGGGAGTGCTAAGAAAAATGCAGGCGTGCCAGGGAAAACAGAGGCGTGGCTGGGCGAACCCTGGGCAGGTGTGTGACGTCAAAAGCCAACCCTCCAACGTTAGAATTAACGCACACGAAGAGTAAGTCCAGGGCTGGTCTTGTTTTGCACAAAATGTTTTTGCAGGCGCTCTGCTGCACAGGCGTTCGCACTTCTGCAAAGTTAAAATACACTCCCCGGTGGGCGGCAACAATGCGTTTGCACGGCTACTAAAAACTGCTAGCGAGCGAACAACTTGGAATGACCACCTATAAGCATAATTTGACTACATTGGAGATTTCACGCATGAGCAAAGCCGGTTTTCAAAGGCGACACCTGGTGGATGGACATCAGTTTTACACTCTCCGATGTCTCAGTAAACTAAGCTGCAACTCAATATGCCAAACTGTGACAGAATACGCTGCCCTGCAACTAGGCACAGGCATATGAAATGCAACTAATTTTTCGCAACTAAATGGCATATGGACAATAGATGAGCATGATCACATCTGTATGAAACAAAGTAAAGATGACGCCGCCTAACTAGGAGGTAGTAGAATAACTGTGAAAATGTGTTTGGCTATTGAATGGCACAGCATTGTCACTTGCCAATAATAAATCAGTTACACTCTGTATTGTAGAGAAGCCACTATTATATCATACAGAGGTCAGTACAATGCTCTCTCTATCATGTAGAGAATGGTAATACACCAGTGGTTTCCAAAAAATGTTGAATCACGGCGCCCTAGAATATCAGAATTTTTTTCACGCCACCCCTAGGCCAAAAATTTCTTATTGAGAAATTTTGAAAGAAATATTACATTAAGTAGATTGCGTTTATATGTCATCCTTAGGGTCAGTTGTGTGGTGAGGGACAAGATTTGCTTCTGTTTGGCCACATATTTTATGACTGGCAGCCACCAGCACTGGTTTTACCTATTATATTGACCGTGAATAATTTGAATTGGTCCTGGACCACCAACCCAGGGCACCCCTGCAAGTGTCCCGAGGCGCCCCAGGGAGCCACGGCACACAGTTTGGGAACCTCTGTAATACACTCTTCATTATAGATTTAATTAAAATAGGCTTTGGTTTGAATCCCCTTTTTCTCTTACGTCCTAGAGGATGCTGGGAACTCCGTAAGGACCATGGGGTATAGACGGGCTCCGCAGGAGATAGGGCACCTAAAAAGAACTTTGACTATGGGTGTGCACTGGCTCCTCCCTCTATGCCCCTCCTCCAGACCTCAGTTAGATTCTGTGCCCAGAGGAGAAAGGGTACAATGCAGAGAGCTCTCCAGAGTGTTTTGAAGAATTTGTTAGGTTTTTTATTTTCAGGGAGTCCTGTTGGCAACAGGCTCCCTGCATCGTGGGACTGAGGAGAGCGAAGCAGAGCTGGCTTGTCAAGTTGGGCACTGCTTCTAAGGCTACTGGACACCATTAGCTCCAGAGGGAGTCGGAACACAGGTCTCACCTGGGGTTCGTCCCGGAGCCGCGCCGCCGTCCTCCTCACAGATGCCGAAGATAGAAGCCAGGTGAGTATGAGAAGGCAAAGAAGACATCAGGCGGCAGAAAACATCAGATCTTCATGAGGTAAATGCGCAGCGGTAAGCTGCGCGCCATTGCTCCCAGTACACACACACAAGCAGGCACTGAAGGGTTCAGGGCGCAGGGGGGGCGCCCTGGTGTTGCCTTATAGGTAATTGTCCGCACTTAGTATAATATTAGGCCATAAGATGTTGTCTGAATCAAAATATAATTCATTATAAATAGGCGATGTTACCATAGTGGACAGTATACTGGATATATATATAGTAAGGAATAGATATGAAATAAGTTTGAATGTATGAGGTAATGTTTAGCTGATTTAAGAGATTAGGTTTGTGTATGTGTTTATATAGATATACTGTATATTTGTGTTTTACTGCAAGATGGTAAAACATAGTGTAGGGAACAGGTTTATTCTGCTCTAGCCATAAATAAGGCCAGAGAGGTTACAGTAAGATCAAGAGTCATTGTAGAGAAAAGGTATTAGGCCATAAATGATAATAGGTATGTGACAGAGCTCTGTTGGTCATTGGAATTCACAGGTGTGCTTACAGTAGATCAGAATCTACTGGTTTGTCTATTGTCCAGTGAAGGTTAAAAGCTAGGGAGCATAAATTAACTACTATGAAAAGAGATCACATCCATTGATAAAACATTGAGTAACCGACCCCAGGAAAACTTGTCAATACAACAGAACTTTGGATGAAAAGACATTCCAGATTTTACAATACTATACTTGCTTAAGGCAGTGTGGACACCACACTTTTATGACACCATGCCTCCGTGAACAGGACACGACAGCCCAGTTCAATGTTTGTTTTATTACACCTTGGAATCTGACAAACCTATAATTACCTATTCCATTGGAAACTATGAGAATATGATAGTTTGAATTGGTAAAATATGAGATAAAAGGACCAGACTTTTAGTTAGGAGTTAGAGGGAGAAGAAGGAGAAGAAGGAGAAGGAAGGAAGTCAGTCAGGAGGAGAAGAAGTCATGGAGAGAACATGCAGGAGGAAAGGATGCAAGTATACATTTTATGTTAGCAATTGAAACTGTTTGTGAAACTTATGTCATGTTGTTTTATGTTATGTAACGAAGGAAGCTTAATATATAATTAGTATATATATCACTACTGTGTATATCTTATTCTGTACGATTTGATCTGCCTGTAAATAAAGAATCATATAAAAAGAGCGGTAATATTCAAGCTTGAACTCTCTTTAAGGAATCTTAACTTCATAAATTAATAAGTCATATATATATATATATATAAGGACTGCATATATTTATCAGCCACTTAGTAAGCCTGACCATTAATGCAGATATATATGATAAATGCATATTAATTGAAATATATCTATATATTAAATACCATATATGATATATTAAATATTAATATTCATAAATATGATTCCATAAATCAATATTGGCGACCACGAAGGGACTTGTTATTTACTGAATCTGATTATCTGATTTATAATATTTATGAGGAGTAGCAAATGCTATAAGCTGGCTACCAAATCTGCAGAATCACGGTGGGGATGTATCTATGAAAATTTATTACCATTGTGTAATGTCAATTTTGTATTCTGTATAACCTAGGATAAATGTGTTAGTGCAATATACGTTATTTTAACTAACATAATATCTATTAGGAAGCAGCACCAATGGCTGTAAGCCTGCTGGCAAAGTACAAGATCACAGTGTAATAGGTTACAAATGAGAATAAAGAATTTAAAGGCCTAGAATAGAAAATGTGCACAGTGGAAATGAGTATTTCCAAATAAATGTATAAATGTACCAGGTATTAGAGTTTAACCTTAAGACACCGGTCAATCTTAAGGAGAGGATACCTTCAGTACTAAAAACAAAGAATATATAAATTTAGCATTGTAATGTTAAATATGCAAAAAGTTGCAGCAGCATTAGGAAAAATGCGCAGAACTGCGGCTTTAGAAGCCAAACAGAAATGTAAAGAAGGATCAGGTTCACGTCTTCGTAAGGCGTGCCTGACCATTAATGCAAAAATGCATTCATTATTTAAGTCCCTTAAACAGAAAAATAAACAGAAAAAGTTTGGGGCAGAAGCAAAAAGCCTGGCAGATTGTAAGCAAACTGTCATGACCTCTCAGGAGGAGATAAAAGAAAGTACAAGGGAGAATATTGTAGATGTAGGTGAGACTCAGGACAGCATTGTCCATGTGCAGCACACAGAGTCTGCTATGGTCACACAGACCACCAGCAGAACAGCCTCTTTGGTAAAGGAAGAAAGTAGCAATGTGCAGGATGTGTCTATCATCAGACAGCACATTAATGTAAAGGAGGTAGCAGCAATAGGAGATGTCCCCTATACTGTGTCTAGTAAGGGGGAAGATCAGTGTAATTCAGATTATGAGTATTCTGCTGAATACACTCTCAGAGTTCCCAATGTAAATGAAGAATTTGTTATGCCCTTAGGCAAAGGTGAATTGTCAGCAGATTTAAACACTGATAGCAGCAGTACAGTGCACACAGGGGTGGAGAAGTTCCCCATGGTGAAAACTCCCATGGCAACCAGAGTTGCAAACCTTGAAATGTATTCACCTGGAAACATGTTTAAAGGGGAAATCCATGAAATTAATTCAGGAATGCATGTTTACAAACAAGGTTCCCAAACTTTTGTAACCCCCACACAACACTCAGAGACATCTAGTGATGGTGCAAATGTTTGCATGCTCTCAGAGAGACCACATGCAGAGTGTCATTCTGCAAACCACACACCAATTAACAATGACAAAAAGGATCACCAGGATGAAAATGTTTTTATGCCCTGGTGCCATAACCATTTTATTACAGGTGTGGAAAGACAGAAAGCCCTGGGACCTGCAATACATATTTGGCAAAGTCTAACAAGTTTCTCTCCCCACAAAAGTAGGTTTTTTCAGAAGCTCCAAGATTCTTCCAGACTAAGGAGCCATGCCAAGCAGCAAACGCTATGGTTGAAGACAGTCTGGGCCCAGGCTGCATCACAAGGGAGTATGGTCACAAGTGAATACGGTAGTATCATTCCTTTACTTGTTAGATCCAATGTAGCCATTGTTTGCTTTGATGTTCAAACAGCCACAGTTTCCAAATTAAACCAGCATCATATCTGCAGCGACAATTGTGCTGTCATTGACACACAATGTGACAGGAAAGATTGGCACAGGCCAGAAACAATTGTTTGTTTGATCTTCAATCTTTAAAGACACATTTGTAAATTCTGTACCTGATAACATGCAGCAGATAGGACAGAATGCATAGCAAGCTATGTTAAATCACTGTATAAATATCTGTGATATTCATTGTATGTATTTTTGTTTGATTCATAGTAATCCTGGCAACCTGTATACAGAATGGTGCAAGACTCCAAAAAGACTCCAATTTACAAGGGAAAAGGTCTTCATTAACCCTTTCATCGCTGCTATCCAGCAAAATCTACATAGCATCCCTAAAGACTGATATATGGACAAATCCTCAAGGAGTTTTCCAGTTTCACAAGAAAGGGGAATGTTTTCATTAACCTTTTCATCACAAGTAATCATTACTTGTCTTTCAAACTACATGTACACTCCCAAAACAGTGTACAGCACATCTCATCACTGTGATTATACAGAACTGTCTCATCCCTTCATATACCTTAATCACATATATGTAAACATTTGTCTGATATATATTTTATATCATTGTATTATATACCTTGTAAATATTTTATGTTTTTTTTTATATATTACACAGTAGATACTACCTATGCTTCCTTCGTAAAAGCTTCAAAAGTAATTAAATATCTAATACAGGATGGTATACCGCGTTATAACAAATTGGGACAAGATTATTAAGTGGGATGAATAATTCTCTTAATAAAGACTGTAACAAGTCAAAGGGAATTATTTGTAGCGTAACAGGGTCAACTGTATATGCACATGGCTGCATATAAAATAATATTGGATGGAATTAGATATATTTAAAGCCATTCCTAAATGATATTTAATATCTGTTTGAAGCAAAATTATATTCATTTATTGTATTGATAGGATGTTACTATATACACATAAAAAGCATTTTAAATAATTATTAGTCAAAATATAGGTAGGATAGAAAACGCCTTTATATGGGTTAAACTGGTATAAGTTTATTTAAGATTGAGATGTATAAATAGGTTCAAGGTAGAATAAGGAGACTTAAGACTGCATGGTAATTTATTCAGTGAGGAAATACAGTAAACAGAGTAGGTGTACTACTCGCAGCCATTTGTGGTACTATTGCCCGAAGACAATTAAGACCTACTATTAACAAGCAAAGAAAGAAAGAAAGACTGGTTCATATATGACTGTTCTATTCAAAATCACAACCTGTTTTGTGCAAAGCAATATGGACACTGGTCTCAACTGCGGTATTGGATAAACGCAAAGGAAACAGAACTGCTAAATACTGTATAAAGACCATTACCGAGGGTCATCACAAGTACTGAGTTGCAAACTCAAGATCATAGTACGCAAAATACACAGCCCTCTGCGTCAAACAGCGAAATGGCAAGCAAAGGAGCAGCTGCTATGAAGAATTCTACTTCAACTGCCTCCATAATGCAGACGCAAGGCGTCTCCAATTGCAAGCAAACCACGCAGATGACAGTCTTATCCCAGTAAATTGCTACAGCCAAGAACAGCAAAAATGTCCAAATGTACTGATCCAGATACAGAAAAAAGGTCTACAATTGGGCTATGGTATTCCAAATGTCTGTAGAAATTAGTTTTCCTCATGAATACTGAATAAAAACCTCAGTCTTGGTCTGCTTTAGTTAAAAAGTAGAATAAGGTTAGGTAAGCTAAGAATTTTTAGAGATTTTTAAAAATCATAATGGTTATTATTATTACACTTATGGTATATATTATGGTTACAACAAAAGTTATGTTTTGAAGAAATTTTGAAATGTATTTGGAAGCAATTACGCTAGTTTAATGTGTGGCCAATCAAAATAATTTCTCATGGCCACAAGGGGGCGACTGTTGCCTTATAGGTAATTGTCCGCACTTAGTATAATATTAGGCCATAAGATGTTGTCTGAATCAAAATATAATTCATTATAAATAGGCGATGTTACCATAGTGGACAGTATACTGGATATATATAGTAAGGAATACAAACAGAGAACCCAGCACTCACCAAAGTAAAAACTCACTTATCCTCAACAATTCAATAAATAAATGATGGGGGTTTAGTTGGTGGATTGGCCAATGCACGGAAGCCTGTATACCGATTCAAGGTACCCCACCTTCATACAGGTCCTACACTATCACAGAGTCTTAAAACCTGACTACCACACTGCTGCATCATCTGCCTGCTAGATGTAATGTGTACCTGCCACAGACTATATGGCTTTTAAAGGCACACTAGTCACCTATTGCACTGGCTCAAAGATGATTGCTAAAAAACAGCTGAGACAGGTTCAGGATAATAAAGTCCACACAGGGGTGCATGAGAAAGCTAGTGGCCACGGTTAATAAGAGCTAACCATAGATTAACCCCTTCATATACACACAGAGTAAAAACCACAGCACTCACCGCACCAGAAGCGGGGCTCAGCTATGCACTTACCACTCACAGGGTGGGGTGCATGTAACACTGCACTCTCCACCACAGAAGCGGGGTACACAGCTGTACTTACCACTCACAGGGCGGGGTGCATGTAGCCCATGACCACATCGCTCTAATAAATACAAACAGAGAACCCAGCACTCACCAAAGTAAAAACTCACTTATCCTCAACAATTCAATAAATAAATGATGGGGGTTTAGTTGGTGGATTGGCCAATGCACGGAAGCCTGTATACCGATTCAAGGTACCCCACCTTCATACAGGTCCTACACTATCACAGAGTCTTAAAACCTGACTACCACACTGCTGCATCATCTGCCTGCTAGATGTAATGTGTACCTGCCACAGACTATATGGCTTTTAAAGGCACACTAGTCACCTATTGCACTGGCTCAAAGATGATTGCTAAAAAACAGCTGAGACAGGTTCAGGATAATAAAGTCCACACAGGGGTGCATGAGAAAGCTAGTGGCCACGGTTAATAAGAGCTAACCATAGATTAACCCCTTCATATACACACAGAGTAAAAACCACAGCACTCACCGCACCAGAAGCGGGGCTCAGCTATGCACTTACCACTCACAGGGTGGGGTGCATGTAACACTATATGAAGGGGTTAATCTATGGTTAGCTCTTATTAACCGTGGCCACTAGCTTTCTCATGCACCCCTGTGTGGACTTTATTATCCTGAACCTGTCTCAGCTGTTTTTTAGCAATCATCTTTGAGCCAGTGCAATAGGTGACTAGTGTGCCTTTAAAAGCCATATAGTCTGTGGCAGGTACACATTACATCTAGCAGGCAGATGATGCAGCAGTGTGGTAGTCAGGTTTTAAGACTCTGTGATAGTGTAGGACCTGTATGAAGGTGGGGTACCTTGAATCGGTATACAGGCTTCCGTGCATTGGCCAATCCACCAACTAAACCCCCATCATTTATTTATTGAATTGTTGAGGATAAGTGAGTTTTTACTTTGGTGAGTGCTGGGTTCTCTGTTTGTATTTATTAGAGCGATGTGGTCATGGGCTACATGCACCCCGCCCTGTGAGTGGTAAGTACAGCTGTGTACCCCGCTTCTGTGGTGGAGAGTGCAGTGTTACATGCACCCCACCCTGTGAGTGGTAAGTGCATAGCTGAGCCCCGCTTCTGGTGCGGTGAGTGCTGTGGTTTTTACTCTGTGTGTATATGAAGGGGTTAATCTATGGTTAGCTCTTATTAACCGTGGCCACTAGCTTTCTCATGCACCCCTGTGTGGACTTTATTATCCTGAACCTGTCTCAGCTGTTTTTTAGCAATCATCTTTGAGCCAGTGCAATAGGTGACTAGTGTGCCTTTAAAAGCCATATAGTCTGTGGCAGGTACACATTACATCTAGCAGGCAGATGATGCAGCAGTGTGGTAGTCAGGTTTTAAGACTCTGTGATAGTGTAGGACCTGTATGAAGGTGGGGTACCTTGAATCGGTATACAGGCTTCCGTGCATTGGCCAATCCACCAACTAAACCCCCATCATTTATTTATTGAATTGTTGAGGATAAGTGAGTTTTTACTTTGGTGAGTGCTGGGTTCTCTGTTTGTATTTATTAGAGCGATGTGGTCATGGGCTACATGCACCCCGCCCTGTGAGTGGTAAGTACAGCTGTGTACCCCGCTTCTGTGGTGGAGAGTGCAATGTTACATGCACCCCACCCTGTGAGTGGTAAGTGCATAGCTGAGCCCCGCTTCTGGTGCGGTGAGTGCTGTGGTTTTTACTCTGTGTGTATATGAAGGGGTTAATCTATGGTTAGCTCTTATTAACCGTGGCCACTAGCTTTCTCATGCACCCCTGTGTGGACTTTATTATCCTGAACCTGTCTCAGCTGTTTTTTAGCAATCATCTTTGAGCCAGTGCAATAGGTGACTAGTGTGCCTTTAAAAGCCATATAGTCTGTGGCAGGTACACATTACATCTAGCAGGCAGATGATGCAGCAGTGTGGTAGTCAGGTTTTAAGACTCTGTGATAGTGTAGGACCTGTATGAAGGTGGGGTACCTTGAATCGGTATACAGGCTTCCGTGCATTGGCCAATCCACCAACTAAACCCCCATCATTTATTTATTGAATTGTTGAGGATAAGTGAGTTTTTACTTTGGTGAGTGCTGGGTTCTCTGTTTGTATTTATTAGAGCGATGTGGTCATGGGCTACATGCACCCCGCCCTGTGAGTGGTAAGTACAGCTGTGTACCCCGCTTCTGTGGTGGAGAGTGCAGTGTTACATGCACCCCACCCTGTGAGTGGTAAGTGCATAGCTGAGCCCCGCTTCTGGTGCGGTGAGTGCTGTGGTTTTTACTCTGTGTGTATATGAAGGGGTTAATCTATGGTTAGCTCTTATTAACCGTGGCCACTAGCTTTCTCATGCACCCCTGTGTGGACTTTATTATCCTGAACCTGTCTCAGCTGTTTTTTAGCAATCATCTTTGAGCCAGTGCAATAGGTGACTAGTGTGCCTTTAAAAGCCATATAGTCTGTGGCAGGTACACATTACATCTAGCAGGCAGATGATGCAGCAGTGTGGTAGTCAGGTTTTAAGACTCTGTGATAGTGTAGGACCTGTATGAAGGTGGGGTACCTTGAATCGGTATACAGGCTTCCGTGCATTGGCCAATCCACCAACTAAACCCCCATCATTTATTTATTGAATTGTTGAGGATAAGTGAGTTTTTACTTTGGTGAGTGCTGGGTTCTCTGTTTGTATTTATTAGAGCGATGTGGTCATGGGCTACATGCACCCCGCCCTGTGAGTGGTAAGTACAGCTGTGTACCCCGCTTCTGTGGTGGAGAGTGCAGTGTTACATGCACCCCACCCTGTGAGTGGTAAGTGCATAGCTGAGCCCCGCTTCTGGTGCGGTGAGTGCTGTGGTTTTTACTCTGTGTGTATATGAAGGGGTTAATCTATGGTTAGCTCTTATTAACCGTGGCCACTAGCTTTCTCATGCACCCCTGTGTGGACTTTATTATCCTGAACCTGTCTCAGCTGTTTTTTAGCAATCATCTTTGAGCCAGTGCAATAGGTGACTAGTGTGCCTTTAAAAGCCATATAGTCTGTGGCAGGTACACATTACATCTAGCAGGCAGATGATGCAGCAGTGTGGTAGTCAGGTTTTAAGACTCTGTGATAGTGTAGGACCTGTATGAAGGTGGGGTACCTTGAATCGGTATACAGGCTTCCGTGCATTGGCCAATCCACCAACTAAACCCCCATCATTTATTTATTGAATTGTTGAGGATAAGTGAGTTTTTACTTTGGTGAGTGCTGGGTTCTCTGTTTGTATTTATTAGAGCGATGTGGTCATGGGCTACATGCACCCCGCCCTGTGAGTGGTAAGTACAGCTGTGTACCCCGCTTCTGTGGTGGAGAGTGCAGTGTTACATGCACCCCACCCTGTGAGTGGTAAGTGCATAGCTGAGCCCCGCTTCTGGTGCGGTGAGTGCTGTGGTTTTTACTCTGTGTGTATAGTAAGGAATAGATATGAAATAAGTTTGAATGTATGAGGTAATGTTTAGCTGATTTAAGAGATTAGGTTTGTGTATGTGTTTATATAGATATACTGTATATTTGTGTTTTACTGCAAGATGGTAAAACATAGTATAGGGAACAGGTTTATTCTGCTCTAGCCATAAATAAGGCCAGAGAGGTTACAGTAAGATCAAGAGTCATTGTAGAGAAAAGGTATTAGGCCATAAATGATAATAGGTATGTGACAGAGCTCTGTTGGTCATTGGAATTCACAGGTGTGCTTACAGTAGATCAGAATCTACTGGTTTGTCTATTGTCCAGTGAAGGTTAAAAGCTAGGGAGCATAAATTAACTACTATGAAAAGAGATCACATCCATTGATAAAACATTGTGTAACCGACCCCAGGAAAACTTGTCAATACAACAGAACTTTGGATGAAAAGACATTCCAGATTTTACAATACTATACTTGCTTAAGGCAGTGTGGACACCACACTTTTATGACACCATGCCTCCGTGAACAGGACACGACAGCCCAGTTCAATGTTTGTTTTATTACACCTTGGAATCTGACAAACCTATAATTACCTATTCCATTGGAAACTATGAGAATATGATAGTTTGAATTGGTAAAATATGAGATAAAAGGACCAGACTTTTAGTTAGGAGTTAGAGGGAGAAGAAGGAGAAGAAGGAGAAGGAAGGAAGTCAGTCAGGAGGAGAAGAAGTCATGGAGAGAACATGCAGGAGGAAAGGATGCAAGTATACATTTTATGTTAGCAATTGAAACTGTTTGTGAAACTTATGTCATGTTGTTTTATGTTATGTAACGAAGGAAGCTTAATATATAATTAGTATATATATCACTACTGTGTATATCTTATTCTGTACGATTTGATCTGCCTGTAAATAAAGAATCATATAAAAAGAGCGGTAATATTCAAGCTTGAACTCTCTTTAAGGAATCTTAACTTCATAAATTAATAAGTCATATATATATATATATAAGGACTGCATATATTTATCAGCCACTTAGTAAGCCTGACCATTAATGCAGATATATATGATAAATGCATATTAATTGAAATATATCTATATATTAAATACCATATATGATATATTAAATATTAATATTCATAAATATGATTCCATAAATCAATACTGGGCAGCAAGTTTCCTCATTTTTTGGCAATATAAAGCAGGATTAGGCTGTGGGACAGTAAATCCTAAAATCCCCCTCCATTTTTTATATAGAATTACTGGGACCGAAGCCCGCCGTCGGGTGGGCGGGGCTTGATCCTCAGCACTAACCAGCGACATTTTCTCCACAGAAACTACATGAGAATACGCTGGCTCCCTGATCTCTCCCCTGCTGAACTTCACAGGCTGGAAAAAAGAGGAGGGGGGCGCTTTGGCAGTGAGTGGGAATTAAGGTTATATATATAAAAAGCACTATCTGGTCATATATATTCCAGTGTTTTTAAGTGCTGGTGTGTGCTGGCATACTCTCTCTCTGTCTCTCCTAAGGGCCTGGTTGGGGTTTTGTCCCCTTATAGGTTAATCCCTGTGTGTGGGGTATCGGTACGTGTGTGTCGACATGTCTGAGGCGGAAGGCTTCTCCAAGGAGGAGGAGGTGGAGCAAATGAGTGGTGTGTCCCCGTCGGTTGTGCCGACTCAGGATTGGATGGACATGTGGCATATGTTGAATGCAAGTGTGGCATCTTTACATAAAAAGCTTGATAAGGCTGAATTAGGGGGGACATCAGGGGGTCAATCCTCGGATTGGACCGACTCACAGTGCCCGTCGGGGTCTCAAAAGGGTCCCTTAACACAAGACACTACTACCGACACGGATTCTGATTCCAGTGTCGACTATGACGAAGTAAAATTGCACCCTATGGTGACTAAAACCATTCAGTGTATGATTGTGGCAATAAGGGATGTGTTGCATATTGAGGATGAACCCTCGGTCCCCGACACAAGGGTACACATGTTTAAGGGAAAGAAACAGATTGTTAATTTTCCCACATCTCATGAATTAAATGATTTCTTTGGAAAAGCTTGGGAGACTACGGAAAAGAGACCGCAGATCCCCAAAAGAATTTATATGGCATACCCCTTCCCTAAACAGGACAGGGAGATTTGGGAATCACCCCCCGCTGTGGACAAGGCCCTGACGCGCTTGTCCAAGAAAGTGGCGCTACCGTCTCCTGACACAGCGGCCCTTAAGGACCCTGCAGATCGCAGGCAAGAAACTACCTTAAAGTGTATTTATTCTCATACGGGTGCTGTGCTAAGACCTACAATTGCGTCGGCATGGGTGTGTAGCGCAATTGCAGCTTGGACAGATGAGCTGACAGATCACTTTGATAATATGGATAAGGATACTATATTCTTAACTCTAGCCCATATAAAAGACGCAGTCTTATTTATGAGGGATGCTCAAAGGGACATTGGATTGCTAGCTTCTAGGGCCAATGCCATGTCTATCTCGGCGAGAAGATCCTTATGGACTCGCCAATGGACGGGTGATGCGGATTCCAAAAAACATATGGAAGTACTACCCTATAAGGGAGATGTATTGTTTGGGGATGGGCTGACGGACCTGGTTTCCACAGCTACAGCAGGTAAATCAAATTTTTTACCATATATTCCCCAACAGCAAAAGAAAATACCACCCTATTAGATGCAGTCCTTTCGGTCGCACAAGTCCAGAAGAGGTCAGGGATCCTCTTTCCTTGCCAGAGGTAAGGGCAGAGGCAAAGGAGCACCTGCTTCGGCAGGTGCACAGGAACAAAAGTCCTTCCCGGCTGCTCCAAAACCCACAGCATGACGCTGGGGCTCCCCTGAGGGAGTCCGCACCGGTGGGGGCACGTCTTCGACTTTTCAGTCAGGCCTGGGTCAGATCAGACCTGAATCCCTGGGTGTTGGAAATAGTTTCCCAGGGTTACAAACTGGAATTCGAGGAGGTGCCCCCGCGCCGATTTTTCAAATCGGCCCTACCAGCTTCCACATCGGAAAGGGATGTAGTGTTAGCTGCAATTCAAACGCTGTGTTTACAGCAAGTGATAATCAAGGTTCCCCTGCACCAGGGAAGAGGTTACTACTCAACCCTATTTGTGGTCCCGAAACCGGACGGTTCGGTCAGACCTATTTTGAATCTGAAATCCCTAAACCTGTACATAAAAAGATTCAAATTCAAAATGGAATCACTCAGAGCGATAATAGCCAACATGGAGGAGGGGGGAGTTTATGGTGTCTCTGGACATAAAGGATGCGTACCTTCATGTCCCCATATATGCCCCCCATCAGGAATACCTGAGATTCGCTGTACAGGATTGTCATTACCAATTTCAGATGTTGCCGTTTGGACTTTCCACGGCCCCGAGGATTTTCACCAAGATAATGGCGGAAATGATGGTGGTCCTGCGCAAGCATGGAGTCACAATTATCCCATACTTGGACGATCTCCTGATAAAAGCGAGATCAAGAGAGAAATTGCTGAGCAGTGTGGCGCTCTCTCTGAGAGTGCTCCAGCAACACGGTTGGATTCTAAATCTACCGAAGTCACAGTTGATTCCGACAACTCGACTACCGTTCCTAGGTATGATACTGGATACGGAACAAATGAAGGTCTTCCTCCCAATAGAGAAAGCCCTGGACATCCAGAACATGGTCAGAGACCTGCTAAAACCGAAAAGGGTGTCAGTTCACCAATGCACTCGAGTTCTGGGAAAAATGGTGGCGGCCTACGAGGCCATTCCCTTCGGAAGGTTCCATGCAAGGACTTTTCAATGGGACCTTCTGGACAAGTGGTCCGGGTCCCATCTGCACTTACATCGGAAAATAACGCTGTCCACAGGAGCCAGAGTGTCTCTCCTGTGGTGGTTGCAAAGTGCTCACCTGCTGGAGGGTCGCAGGTTCGAATTCAGGATTGGATCCTGGTTACCACGGACGCGAGCCTCCGAGGATGGGGAGCGGTCACACAAGGAAAAAATTTTCAGGGACTTTGGTCAGACCAGGAGTCCTGTCTACACATCAATGTGTTGGAACTCAGGGCCATTTACAACGGCCTTCGACAAGCGGAGAGTCTTCTTCGAAACCTACTGGTTCTGATTCAATCAGACAATGTCACAGCAGTGGCTCATGTGAACCGCCAAGGCGGGACAAGAAGCAGAGTCGCGATGGCGGAAGCCACCAGGATTCTTCGCTGGGCGGAAAATCATGTAAGCGCTCTGTCGGCTGTCTTCATTCCGGGAGTGGACAACTGGGAAGCAGACTTCCTCAGCAGACACTATCTCCATCCAGGAGAGTGGGGACTTCATCAAGAAGTCTTTGCAGACATAACACGTCTTTGGGGAACTCCTCAAATAGATATGATGGCGTCACGCCTCAACAAAAAACTTCGGAGGTATTGTGCCAGGTCTCGGGACCCTCAGGCAGTGGCTGTAGACGCTCTAATAACACCGTGGGTGTTCAAATCGGTCTACGTGTTTCCTCCTCTTCCTCTCATCACAAAAGTGTTGAGGATCATAAGGCAAAGAAGAGTACAGACGATACTCGTTGTCCCAGACTGGCCTCGAAGGGCCTGGTACTCAGATCTACAAGAGATGCTCACAGGAGATCCCTGGCCTCTTCCTCTGAGGGAAGACCTGTTGCAACAGGGGCCCTGTGTATTTCAAGACTTACCGCGGTTACGTTTGACGGCATGGCGGTTGAACGCCGAATCCTAGCGAAAAAGGGGATTCCGGAAGAGGTCATCCCTACTTTAATAAAGGCTAGGAAGGAGGTGACGGTTAAGCATTATCACCGTATCTGGCGAAAGTATGTGTCTTGGTGTGAGACCAAGAATGCACCTACGGAAGATTTTCATCTGGGTCGTTTTCTCCACTTCCTACAGACAGGAGTGGATATGGGCCTGAAATTAGGCTCTGTTAAGGTACAGATTTCGGCCCTCTCGATTTTCTTTCAGAAGGAATTGGCTTCTCTTCCGGAAGTCCAGACGTTTGTAAAGGGAGTGCTGCGCATCCAGCCTCCTTTTGTGCCTCCAGTGGCACCGTGGGACCTCAACGTGGTGTTGCAGTTCCTAAAATCACACTGGTTTGAACCGCTTAACAAGGTTGAGTTGAAATTTCTTACTTGGAAGGTGGTCATGTTGTTGGCCTTGGCATCAGCAAGGCGAGTGTCAGAATTGGCGGCTTTGTCACACAAAAGCCCCTACTTGATTTTTCATGTGGATCGAGCTGAATTGAGAACACGTCCGCAATTTTTGCCTAAGGTGGTTTCTTCATTCCATGTGAATCAACCTATTGTGGTGCCTGTGGCTACAAGTGACCTGGAGGATTCCAGATCCCTGGACGTAGTCAGAGCCTTAAAGATTTATGTAGCCAGGACGGCTAGAATTAGGAAAACGGAGGCTCTGTTTGTCCTGTATGCTGCCAATAAGATTGGCGCACCTGCTTCGAAGCAGACTATTGCTCGCTGGATCTGTAATACGATTCAGCAGGCTCATTCCACGGCTGGATTGCCGGTACCTAATTCGGTTAAGGCCCATTCCACTAGGAAGGTGGGCTCTTCTTGGGCGGCTGCCCGAGGCGTCTCGGCATTACAACTTTGCCGAGCGGCGACTTGGTCGGGGTCAAACACTTTTGCTAAATTCTACAAGTTTGATACCCTGGCTGATGAGGACCTAGCGTTTGCTCAGTCGGTGCTGCAGAGTCATACGCACTCTCCCGCCCGATTGGATGCTTTGGTATAAACCCCATGGTCCTTACGGAGTCCCCAGCATCCTCTAGGACGTAAGAGAAAATAAGATTTTAAACCTACCGGTAAATCTATTTCTCCTAGTCCGTAGAGGATGCTGGGCGCCCGTCCCAGTGCGGAAACTCTGCAAGACTTGTATATAGTTGTTGCTTAAATAAGGGTTATGTTACAGTTGAAATCGGTCTTGGACCGTTGCTGTTATTGTTCATACGGTTAACTGGTTTTGTATGATCCAGGTTACGTGGTATGCTTGGTGTGAGCTGGTATGAATCTTGCCCTTGGATTTCTAAATCCTGCCTTGTAGTGTCCATCTCCTCTGGGCACAGTTCTCTAACTGTGGTCTGGAGGAGGGGCATAGAGGGAGGAGCCAGTGCACACCCATAGTCAAAGTTCCTTTTAGGTGCCCTATCTCCTGCGGAGCCCGTCTATACCCCATGGTCCTTACGGAGTCCCCAGCATCCTCTACGGACTAGGAGAAATAGATTTACCGGTAGGTTTAAAATCTTATTTTCTGCAGCGGGGGTTCCACAGGGATAACATCAGGGTGTAGAGTTGGATCTTGATCCAAGGCACCAACAGGCTAAAAGCTTTGACTGTTCCCAGGATGCTTAGCGCCGCCTCCTCTATAACCCCCGCCTCCGTGCACAGGAGCTCAGTTTGTAAGTTGGTGCCTGCAGTGCAGGCTAACAACAGGGAGGGCTGCGCTGAGCAGCCCTAAAAAGAGCTTCAAGGGCCGCAGCATAGGCACTTAAGAGTGCTATATGTCATTTCTGACATTTCTCCGGCAGGGTCCACAGGTTATCCACAGGATAACATTGGGATATGATGGAGCGACAGCGGATTGGCACCAATCAATCACAAGCTTTCTGGCCTCCCAGAATGCACCGGGCTCATCCATATAATCCCGCCCACAGACTCAGCCAAATCAGTTTTTTGTTTGGTGCGGCAGGAGCCGGACCATGGTCACAGGGCTGTTGTGTTTGGCAGCCCTAAGCTTTATTTGATTTTTCTCTAACGTCCTAGTGGATGCTGGGGACTCCGTAAGGACCATGGGGATAGACGGGCTCCGCAGGAGACATGGGCACTTTAAGAAAGAATTTAGGTTCTGGTGTGCACTGGCTCCTCCCTCTATGCCCCTCCTCCAGACCTCAGTTTGATACTGTGCCCAGACGAGCTGGGTGCTTTTCAGTGAGCTCTCTTGAGTTTGCTGAGAGAAAGTATTGTGTTAGTTTTTTTATTTTCAGGGAGCTCTGCTGGCAACAGACTCCCTGCATCGTGGGACTGAGGGGAGAGAAGCAGCCCTACTCTCTGAGTGCAGGTCTTGCTTCTTAGGCTACTGGACACCATTAGCTCCAGAGGGATTGGTACGCAGGATCTCACCCTCGTCGTCCGATCCCAGAGCCGCGCCGCCGTCCCCCTCGCAGAGACGGAAGACAGAAGCCGTGTGAGTATGAGAAGCAAAGAAGACTTCACAGGCGGCAGAAGACTCAGTTCTTCACTGAGGTAACGCACTGCAGCTGTGCGCCATTGCTCCCACACACCTCACATACTCCGGTCACTGTAAGGGTGCAGGGCGCAGGGGGGGGCGCCCTGGGCAGCATTTGGGACCTCTTTTGGCAAAAGTTAAACATATATACAGCTGAGCACTGTATATATGTATGAGCCCCCGCCAAAAACTGCATATTTAAGCGGGACAGAAGCCCGCCGCCGAGGGGGCGGAGCTTCTTCCTCAGCACTCACCAGCGCCATTTTTTCTCCACAGCTCCGCTGAGAGGAAGCTCCCCAGGCTCTCCCCTGTAGATACACGGTAGAAGAGGGTAAAAAGAGAGGGGGGCACATAATTAGGCGCAAAAGACAATATATAAACAGCAGCTACTGGGTTAACATTAAGTTACTGTGTTATTCCTGGGTTTATAGCGCTGGGGTGTGTGCTGGCATACTCTCTCTCTCTGTCTCTCCTAAGGTCCTTGTGGGGGAACTGTCTTCAAAAAGGGCATTCCCTGTGTGTGTGGTGTGTCGGTACGCTTGTGTCGACATGTCTGATGAGGAAGGCTATGTGGAAGCAGAGCGGAAGCAAGTGAATGTGGTGTCTCCGCCGACGGCGCCGACACCTGATTGGATGGATATGTGGAAGGTTTTAAATGATAATGTTAATTCCTTGCATAAAAGGTTAGAAAAAGCTGAAGCCTCAGGACAGTTAGGGTCCCAACCCGTGCCTGATCCTATGTCGCAGAGGCCGTCAGGGTCTCAGAAGCGCCCACTATCCCAAATTGTTGATACAGATACCGACATGGATTCTGACTCCAGTGTCGATTACGATGATGCAAAGTTACAGCCAAAATTGGCTAAATCCATCCGTTATATGAGTATAGCAATTAAGGATGTGTTGCACATCACAGAAGAAACCCCAGTCCCTGACAAGAGGGTACATATGTATGGGGAAAAGAAGCCGGAGGTAACCTTTCCCCCCTCACACGAACTAAATGAGTTATGTGAAAAGGCTTGGGAATCTCCAGATAAAAAACTGCAGATTTCCAAAAGGATTCTTATGGCGTATCCTTTCCCGCCAACGGACAGGTTACGCTGGGAATCCTCCCCTACGGTGGACAAAGCTTTAACACGCTTATCCAAGAAGGTAGCCCTGCCGTCACAAGATACGGCTACCCTCAAAGATGCTGCGGATCGCAAACAGGAGGTTACCCTGAAGTCCATTTATACACATTCAGGTACCTTACTGAGGCCGGCGATCGCGTCGGCCTGGGTGTGTAGTGCTGTAGCAGCATGGACGGATACCGTGTCTGAGGAAATTGATACCTTAGACAAGGATACTATATTGTTGACCTTGGGACATATTAAAGACGCTGTCCTATATATGAGAGATGCTCGAAGAGACATTAGTCTACTGGGTTCTAGAATAAATGCTATGTCAATTTCTGCCAGAAGGGTCCTGTGGACTCGGCAATGGACAGGTGATGCCGACTCAAAAAGGCATATGGAGGTTTTACCTTACAAGGGTGAGGAATTGTTTGGGGAGGGTCTCTCGGACCTGGTCTCCACAGTTACTGCTGGAAAGTCACATTTTTTGCCATATGTTTCCTCACAGCCTAAGAGAGCACCGTATTATCAACTGCAGTCCTTTAGTTCACAGAAAAACAAGAAAGTCCGAGGTGCGTCCTTTCTTGCCAGAGGCAGGGGCAGAGGAAAGAAGCTGCACAACACAGCTAGTTCCCAGGAACAGAAGTCCTCCCCGGCCTCTACAAAATCCATTGCATGAAGCTGGGGCTCCACAAGCGGAGCTAGGCCCGGTGGGGGCACGTCTTCGAAATTTCAGCCACAAGTGGGTTCACTCCCAGTTGGATCCCTGGGCAATAGAGATTGTGTCTCAGGGATACAAGCTGGAATTCGAGCAGATGCCCCCTCGCCGATACCTCAAATCGGCCCTGCCAGCTTCCCCCCACGAGAGGGAAATAGTGTTAACTGCAATTCACAAATTGTATCTTCAACAGGTGGTGGTCAAGGTTCCCCTCCTTCAACAAGGAAGGGGTTATTATTCGACCATGTTTGTTGACCCAAAACCGGACGGTTCGGTCAGACCCATATTGAAATTAAAATCCCTGAACATATACCTGAAAAGGTTCAAGTTCAAGATGGAATCGCTGAGAGCGGTCATCGCAAGCCTGGAAGGGGGGGATTTTATGGTGTCTCTGGACATAAAGGATGCATAC
This sequence comes from Pseudophryne corroboree, assembly GCF_028390025.1. Classification (NCBI taxonomy): domain Eukaryota; kingdom Metazoa; phylum Chordata; class Amphibia; order Anura; family Myobatrachidae; genus Pseudophryne; species Pseudophryne corroboree. The sequence continues at coordinate 615,205,117 of NC_086447.1, forward strand.
CTTCATGTCCCCATTTATCCACCTCATCAGGCGTACCTCAGATTTGTGGTACAGGATTATCATTACCAATTTCAGACGCTGCCGTTTGGTCTCTCCACGGCACCGAGAATATTTACCAAGGTAATGGCGGAAATGATGGTACTCCTGCGAAAGCAAGGAGTCACAATTATCCCATACTAGGACGATCTCCTCATAAAAGCGAGATCGAGAGAGCAGTTGCTGATCAGCGTAGCACTTTCTCTGGAAGTGTTACGGCAACACGTCTGGATTCTAAATATTCCAAAGTCGCAGTTGGTTCCTACGACTCGTCTGCCTTTCCTGGGCATGATTCTAGACACAGACCAGAAAAGGGTTTATCTCCCGATGGAGAAAGCTCAGGAACTCATGACACTGGTCAGGAACCTATTAAAACCAAAACAGGTGTCAGTGCATCACTGCACTCGTGTCCTGGGAAAGATGGTGGCATCATACGAGGCCATTCCCTTCGGCAGGTTCCATGCAAGGACTTTTCAATGGGACTTACTGGACAAGTGGTCCGGATCACATCTTCCGATGCATCGGTTAATCACCCTCTCCCCCAGGGCCAGGGTGTCACTCCTGTGGTGGCTACAGAGCGCTCACCTTCTCGAGGGCCGCAGATTCGGCATTCAGGACTGGGTCCTGGTGACCACGGACGCAAGCCTCCGAGGTTGGGGTGCAGTCGCACAGGGAAGAAATTTCCAAGGTCTGTGGTCAAGTCAAGAGACTTGCCTTCACATCAACATCCTGGAACTAAGGGCCATATACAACACCCTACGTCAAGCGGAGACCCTGCTTCGCGACCAACCGGTTCTGATTCAGTCAGACAACATCACCTCAGTGGCTCATGTAAACCGCCAAGGCGGCACAAGGAGCAGAGTGGCGATGGCGGAAAGCCACCAAGATTCTTCGCTGGGCGGAGAATCACGTAAGCGCACTGTCAGCAGTGTTCATCCCGGGAGTGGACAACTGGGAAGCAGACTTCCTCAGCAGACTCGACCTCCACCCGGGAGAGTGGGGACTTCATCAGGAAGTCTTCGCACAGATTACAAGTCGGTGGGAACTGCCACAGGTGGACATGATGGCATCCCGCCTCAACAAAAAGCTACAGCGGTATTGCACCAGGTCAAGAGACCCTCAGGCGATAGCTGTAGACGCCCTGGTGACACCGTGGGTGTTCCAGTCGGTCTATGTATTTCCTCCTCTTCCTCTCATACCCAAGGTGCTGAGGATAATAAGAAAAAGAGGAGTGAGAACAATACTCATTGTTCCAGATTGGCCACGAAGGACTTGGTATCCAGATCTGCAAGAAATGCTCACAGAGGACCCGTGGCCTCTTCCTCTAAGACAGGACTTGTTGCAACAGGGGCCCTGTCTGTTCCAAGACTTACCGCGGCTGCGTTTGACGGCATGGCGGTTGAACGCCGGATCCTAGCAGAGAAAGGCATTCCGGATGAGGTCATTCCTACGCTGATAAAGGCGAGGAAGGACGTAACAGCTCAACAATATCACCGTATATGGCGAAAATATGTTTCTTGGTGTGAGGCCAGGAATGCTCCTACGGAGGAATTCCAGCTGGGCCGTTTCCTTCACTTCCTACAGTCCGGAGTGAATTTGGGCCTAAAATTGGGTTCCATTAAGGTCCAGATTTCGGCCCTATCCATTTTCTTTCAAAAAGAGTTGGCTTCTCTACCTGAAGTTCAGACGTTTGTGACGGGAGTGCTGCATATTTAGCCCCCTTTTGTGCCTCCAGTGGCACCTTGGGATCTTAACGTGGTGTTGAGTTTCCTGAAATCCCACTGGTTTGAACCACTCAAAACGGTGGAGTTGAAATATCTCACGTGGAAGGTGGTCATGCTATTAGCCTTGGCTTCGGCTAGGCGTGTGTCAGAGTTGGCGACTTTGTCACATAAAAGCCCCTATCTGGTTTTCCATGCGGATAGAGCAGAATTGCGGACCCGTCCACAATTTCTGCCGAAAGTGGTTTTATCCTTTCATATAAACCAACCTATTGTGGTGCCTGTGGCTACTACTGACTTGGAGGATTCCGAGTTACTTGATGTGGTCAGGGCTTTGAAGGTTTATGTAGCCAGAACGGCTAGGCTCAGGAAAACAGAGTCTTTGTTTATCCTGTATGCTTCCAACAAGCTTGGTGCTCCTGCTTCAAAGCAAACTATTGCTCGCTGGATCTGTAACACGATTCAGCAGGCGCATTCTGCAGCTGGATTGCCGCTGCCAAAATCAGTTAGGGCCCATTCCACTAGGAAGGTGGGCTCTTCTTGGGCGGCTGCCCGAGGGGTCTCGGCATTACAGCTTTGCCGAGCGGCTACTTGGTCAGGTTCAAACACTTTTGCAAAGTTCTACAAGTTTGATACCCTGGCTGAGGAGGACCTTGTGTTTGCTCAATCGGTGCTGCAGAGTCATCCGCACTCTCCCGCCCGTTTGGGAGCTTTGGTATAATCCCCATGGTCCTTACGGAGTCCCCAGCATCCACTAGGACGTTAGAGAAAATAAGATTTTACTTACCGGTAAATCTATTTCTCGTAGTCCGTAGTTGATGCTGGGCGCCCGTCCCAAGTGCGGACTTCTTCTGCAATACTTGTATATAGTTATTGCTTCAATAAGGGTTAAGTTATGGTTGCATCAGGGTTGGACCTGATGCTCTGTTATTTGTCATACTGTTAACTGGTTGTTATCACATGTTATATGGTTTGATTGGTGTGGCTGGTATGAATCTTGCCCTGGATTACCAAAATCCTTTCCTTGTACTGTCAGCTCTTCCGGGCACAGTTTCTCTAACTGAGGTCTGGAGGAGGGGCATAGAGGGAGGAGCCAGTGCACACCAGAACCTAAATTCTTTCTTAAAGTGCCCATGTTCCTGCGGAGCCCGTCTATCCCCATGGTCCTTACGGAGTCCCCAGCATCCACTACGGACTACGAGAAATAGATTTACCGGTAAGTAAAATCTTATTATTTTTATAGTCTTACTATGTTTTTTGTGTGATCTTTCCTAACAGCGTCTTACACGCATATTGGAAAGAGTCGCTCCAACAACTATCCGCCAGGTCACAACAACGCTTACCCACGGTACAAGTGCTGTCTCGACGGGCGTCTGTGTTGGATGTTGCTAGCAGGTCCAGCAGACGTTACCAGGCTGTGGCCGGAGCACGGGGAGAAGGTAAGACATTGGTTCCGCTTAGAGGAGGAATACGGACACAGCCGCACTGATTTGGGAGGAGACTGCCACTGATTTGGGAGGAGACTGCCAAACAGTAGCTGACGCGCCACCACCACGGGTGCTCTAGCGCTAGGCTTTAGGGATCATAAGGCGCCAGAATTAGTTTGAGGCCGCGATCCCTAGGGTTGATGTCAGCAGTGGGGAGTCAGACGCTCTCCTGGTCGCCCCTCACCCCAGTTTATGACCAGTTACCGTGCGTCTCCCGCCATCAACTGATTGCCTCACTTCCGTCTTGGACGCTACCACGAGGGGACTCGGTCACAGCATAGGCTGCTGCATCTGTATACACTAAGGTTTACCGCTAAGAGACTGGGTCGCAGACATGAGCGTCTGCATTCACTAACGTTCACTGAGCGTCTGTGTCCACTAAAAATTACCGGAGCAGCAGTGTACACTAGTAGCGTCTGGATCCACTCAGTGTTCGCTAACGTATTGATCGATCCTGGAAGTGGGATAAGTCTCCCTATATCCCACTCTACTGAGTACGGGTTATACAGCACTAAATTTCTATCTACCTTTGTAGTATGAATAGTTAACTTTAGTGCCTATTGCATATGAGTTTTATGTACAATACTGTGGTTTTCTTCGCAATGCGTCTGAATACTTTAAAGATCTGTATAAGACAGAATTCAGTAATATGTACTCCTACATGCTTTGAGATGTGTTCATAGTTGATAACCTGCGTATGTGTATATATATATATATATATATATATAATATGTTACTGCTAGTGTGATGCTGACTTAATAATAAATGATTGTCGGTTGATACTTCTGATCCTTAATGCAGGTTCATGGTAAGGGTCACACATCGCTTTAGAGAAAAGTGATTACAGTCACAAAATTGTGTAGTACACTGTGAAAGTGCTGAGTATTTATCATGTCTAAGGGCAGCAAACACTTATATGTTGTTGTTCGGCAAAAACTGTATTATCCTTTATGATTTGGTACAGGATGGTTATGTGTAAAAATTATTTGTTGTTTAGCATAATACATTCCTGATTTACATCCGGTATAGATAGAAGGCGATGTTTGCACAGACCTTGTACAGTTTAGCTGAAATGTTAATTCTTTTTTTTTTTTAAAACATTAAGTTTTTTATTGAAGAGTTTACACATAAAAATGGGGAACAGAATAAAGAAATAGGAAAACACAGGGGAAGTCCGGAATGGTTACTATAAGCAAACTTAAACAACGCACAGTCTAAGGGGTATACAATTGGTTACATTGAACATACAGACACAAGAAAAGGAGAAAGCACCAAGAGGAGAGATGAAGAGGACATATCTAGTAGCACGGCATTCACGTAGAGATAATTCTAGGAGAGGTCGAGAACGGACGTGTCAATTGGAGAGCTATATACTGTTAGCCTACCTTCTCTACTTCTATAATCAGACCAACCCAACCATTTCATGTGGATAGAGTTAGCCGAAGAGGAGTATTTAGCCTCCGCGGTTTCAAATATGAAATGTTTGTGGATCTTATTTTGGATGAGCTCCAAGGTGGGAACACTCTCAGATTTCCATAACTGTGCTATAGCAGCTTTAGCGGCTATCAAAATGTGCCCCAAGACATAACGGTCACCTGCGGAGAGGCGATCTACATACAAGTGAAATAGCGCCAGAGCTGGGTCCATGGGGATGCTAAGCCCTAACACCATGCCGGCCATATTAAAAACTTCTCTCCAAAGAGGTTGTATACGAGGACATGCCCAGAAGACATGAAAGATATCCCCAGTGGAGCCACATTTCCTCCAACATAATTTAGATTGGGAAGGCCAGATTCTGTGCTGTTTGGCAGGGGTGAAATAGGCCCTCTGTATAAGCTTGTAAAACATTTCTGAGTGGTTAACACATTTAGAGACTTTAAAACAAGACCCAAATATACCATCCCACTCTGCCTCAGTAAAGGACCTATTCAAATCTCTTTCCCATAAAGTCTGAGTTTTCAGTTTTATCTGGGGGCCGTTTGTCAGTTGAAATTGATACCACCACGTAATCCCATATTTATGCGAGGGTGTCTCCAGTCGGCTCACAATGTAAGTCGGAAGAGACAGTTTGTGGAGATGTGAGGGAGTACATGAGTGCAGCCAACTTCTCACCTGCAGGTATTTAAAGAAATCCTGAGTCCGAATCCCAAATCTCTCTTGTAATTGAGAGAAGGACATCAAGATGTCCCCTTCATATAAATCGCCCACGGTAGTGAGCCCATTCCGAGTCCACTCCACTAGGGAAACATTGGGGATCAATGACATAAGAGCAGTTAACGACAGGCAGGGGGCGGGTAAATTAAGCTCTTCTGAAGAGAGTACTAATTTATGCCAAGAATCTATGGTCGTTTTAATAGACTTGCAGGATTCGGCCCTACTCCTAGCAGCGGGCGGTGGCAACCAAAACATATCAGGGAGAGAAACAGCGTCCAAGCAGGAGGCTTCCAGAATAACCCAAGGCTTCAGACTCGTGGTGTCAAACCAGTCCCTAGACTGACTTATCAGACATGCCGCATGGTACTTTTCTATATCTGGGAAAGCTACCCCCCCAGACAGTTTAGGCCGTACAAGAGTCTTCTTAGCAATTTTCAGTCTAGATCCTCCCCACACATCTGGTCAAGACCTGGTTAAATTTATTATAGAGGAGTCTGGGAAGGGGCCTTGGTATGGCGCGAAACAGGTACATTAATTTCGGCAATAAAACCATTTTAGCAGCAGCAATCCTACCTAACCAAGACACCTCCTGTAGCATCCACTCCCCAGTCAGCTCAACAAACGCTTTTAATAACGGGGCATAGTTACACTCAATCAAGTTGTCTTCTCTGGTAAAGTTTATCCCCAGGTATCTCAGGGAGCAGGACTTCCAGGCATATTTATACCTATCCTTCAACCTAGAGACCACAGTCGGAGGTATATGGAGTGGGAGGGCTTCAGTTTTATTTGTGTTTAACTTATAAAAAGAAACATCTGAATAGCTCTGAAGGACCTCGTGCAAAACTGGCAAGGAAGCTTCGGGGTCAATTAGACATAGCAGAATATCGTCCGCAAACAAACTAATTTTGTGAGAAATGCCCCCTATAACAGGACCACTAATCGCATCCCGAGATCTAATGCAAGCAGCCAAGGGTTCTATTGCCAGCGCAAAAAAAAGAGGGGATAGCGGGCATCCTTGACGCGTGCCATTAGAGATATTAAAGGGTGAGGAAAGGCATCCGTTAACAAAGACCCGTGCACTCGGGGAGGAATAAAGAGCCAAGATAGAGTCCAAGATCCTTCCAGAGAAGCCAAATTTGTCCAGAGTTAATCTCATAAAATCCCAATTCAATCTATCAAAAGCCTTTTCGGCGTCGAGAGACAAGACTAGGAGGGGTTCTCTTCTACCTGCTACGTGCTCAGTCACATTAATCACCCTGCGGGTATTATCCGGGGACTGTCTGTTCAGTACGAAACCCACTTGATCGGGGTTGATAAGAGAGGGGAGCAGAGGGCTGATACGGTTGGCTATTAATTTGGCATAAATTTTTAAATCTGTATTTAGTAACGCGATCTGTCTAAAATTTTGGACGGAGGTGGTTTTTTTCCCCGGTTTGGGGATGGTAATGATTTGAGCTTCCAGCATCTCTTTAGGGAAGTGGCCTGCCTCTGAGGCTTCATTGAACACCGACAAGAGCACCGGGGCCAAACTCTCCCTAAAGGATTTATAGAAACCGTCAGGATAACCGTCGGGACCCGGGGCCTTATCTGCTGGGAGGGAGTCAATAGCCTTTTCGACTTCAGCTAAAGTCCAAGGCGCACTTTGAGAGCTACAAGACTCCGGCGACAGCGAGGGGAGAGGAAAGTTGCTCAGGAAATTCTGAACATCTACGCCTGTAGGTTGAAAAGTAGAAGAGTCCCCTTTCAGGTTGTATAGTTTGGAGTAATAGGATGCAAAGACATCTGCAATTCCGTCTGGATCATAGACTCTGTTACCCCTATCCGAATGGACAATGTGAATTTTTCCTTTAGCCTTCCTACCCCTCAGCTTCCTCGCCAGCAGTCCACCAGCCCTATTACCATAAACATAAAATTTTTGATTCAGTCTATGTAGGTTGCGTTGCACCTCCGCTAGATAGAAGACATTCACCGCCTCCCTTGCTTCTTTCAAAGACTTAAGAAGGGCTTTATTGTGCGGATGTGCCTTGTAAGAACTCTCCAGGGAGGCGACTGTAAGCTCAGCTTGTTCAAATTTTTTACGATATGCCCGTTTAAATTTAGCCGCTGTTTGAATTGCCGTCCCTCGTGTCACTGCTTTGAGGGCGCACCAGAATGTGAAGATAGACGTCTCCTGGGGAGAGTTCTCAGAAAGATAATAATCTAAGGTGGATTGGATCGCCTGCGTGGTCTCCGGCCGAAGAAGACTGAGTTTACCCAAACGCCAGGGGGCCGGGGTAACCTTTCTATTATTTATATCCCATTCGATGAATAGTGGGGAGTGATCCGACCAGGACATGGGAAAGATGGTGATTTTACGGATGGACTGTAGGGTCCACTTATCCGCCAATGCTAAGTCTATTCTAGAGTAGGATGCGTGCACCGAGGAATAAAATGTGTAATCTCTATCCATTGGATGCTTAACACGCCAGAGGTCTAAAAGATCATATTCCGCCAGTAGCTGGCTAAAGCCCTTTGCATTCCTATGGAGCTGACTGGAGAGTGAGGGTCGCTTGCCAGAATTATCGACGAGAGGGTCTAAAGTCATATTAAAATCCCCCATTAAAAGTAAAGCACCCTTAGCCAATTGTTGCACCTTAGCGCAGAGTTTCCTGCAAAATGCTAGTTGCTTGGTGTTAGGGGCATAGCAGGAAACTAATGTCACCTCTTTGTTTTCAAGAGTACCTACTAGAATAAGGATTCTCCCCTCAGGGTCGCAATATTGCGAAGCGAGGGAGAACGCGCAGTGCTGAGATATCAAGATTGCCACTCCCGCCTTCTTAGCCGGCCCGTTAGCCAAATAGCAATGTGGGTATCTCCCATTAGTAAACCGTGGAGGGGCAGATTTAATAAAATGAGTCTCTTGGACTGCTATAATTTGAGCTTTAAGTTTATGAAAATAATTTAGCGCTAATCTCCTCTTGTGTGGGGAATTAAGCCCTTTTGCATCTATAGAGACAATGTTAACCGTAACGTAAAACTGTTGGGGAATGCGTTTCTAACCACAACCAACTGGCAAGTAAAAAATGTGTGTAACATACCCGGACAAAAAAGAGAGGAAAGAGGAAAGAAAAGGCAAAAAAGAAGAGGAATACAGAAAGAAAAAACAGAAAAAAAAACACAGAACATTAACCTCACTCGGGGGTACATTTGGACGCCTAACCATGGCGACTCCAAGCTAAACAGTGGGGGTAGTGGCAATCCGCCCGCGCCCGAACCTAAGTTAAACTAAATGTAGGCTCTCGACACCCCATCTCTGGGCCCCCGACTGCCACCGGGGGTAAATTAAACTTGAGTAGAATTCCCTGCCAACAAGGAATTGTGGGTGGCAGTCGGGGCAGCAGAGACAGACAGTAACCAATGAAATACCGGTGAGGAGGCCACACTGAAAAACATTCTAGAAACATGAGCAACCTCCTCAGATAAACGCCAAGGAGTTGATGCAACCTAGGAATATACGACATGACAAACTAATTAAGAAACATGAAAACAAGGCAAGTGTAACATATCAAACAATATTCAAAATTCTGCAGCCGATGAGACCCAGTCCCGCTGAAGGCCCCGTTCCGGAGAGGTGTGTGTAGGAGAACTTGCAGAGTTCCATGATGCTAGGATCTTTTTACCCTCCTCAACGTTCGTTATAACAACTGTGGACCCTTCTCGAGAGATGAGCAACTTCGTAGGAAATCCCCATCTGTATAGAATGTTCTCTTTCCGTAGCACTGATGTGATGGGGTAAAGAGAGCGCCGTTTTGCCAAAGTAACTGGGGACAAGTCTCCGAAAATTTGAAGTGAGCCCAAAGCCTCTGACGCAGCATCCGAGGGTCTGGCAACTTTCAAGATTGCCTCCTTCACATGGTAATAGTGTAACCTCATAAGGACATCCTGGGGGACACCATCGGGGGCATTCCTGGCCTTTGGAAGCCTATGGATGCGATCAATTAAGAAGTCCGCGGGCCGGTTAGAAGGAAGGAGTTTGCTAAAGAGGTCAACTGCAAAATCGTTTAAAGCGCTATTAGCGACATTTTCCGGAACACCTCGTAGCTTTAAGTTGTTACGCCTCGATCTGTCTTCCATATCCGAAGGTTTGTCTCTAAGCGCCGTGACCTCAGTTTGGAGCAGTTCGTGTGAGGAGATTAGGTCGTTGTGAGACGACACCACTTCACCCATTTTCGTTTCGAGGTGGTCGGTGCGGCCTCCGATCTCGTCAATTGACCGCTGGCATTCCTTCATAGTTGCTCTAAATTCTGCCGAGACTTCATCCTTAAATTGCGTTAAGAGCTGCTTCATAGCACCCACCGTAAGCACTTCGCTATCGGCAATGACGCTGGTGTGTGCAGTGACTGGGACGGGCGCATCTCGAAGCGGTGAGGACACAAGAGCAGCAGGTTTAGAGGTGCCACCCCGTGCGTACTTTGCTTTAGCGGCCTGGGGAGAAGGTTTAAAGAACGCCACCTGGGAAACAGTTTTAGCAGCCTTATATTTCTTGGGAGGCATAGCAACGCTGAGTGACAAAGGTAGAGGAACCGGAGGCAAGAGGCGTCTGGAGCGTTAATCTCAGAAGGATCCACAGAATTGTCGAGCTGTCATATCATGTCATAAGAGCATTCGGGCGCAGGCGGAGCCTTCTCAGAGCGATCAGAACATAATATTATTCATCAATGTGGACATCGCGGCCGATCGTCTCGGCGGGAGCCGGGAAATCTGCGGTCTGATGAAGTCTCACAGCAATATGTATTATATATCCCGCACACTGAGAGAGACATGTGGGATATTACATCCAGAGGCCACTAGATGGGGCAGTTGCAGTAGAAAAGAATAGTGACAAGTGTAAGGCCGTCTCCCAACTCAAGAAAACAAATGCACAGATCCTGCCACAGGAGCTCCAGGTCAAGAGCAGGGAGGGAACAATGCCAGAGGGCCACCAACCTGAAGAAGCCCCAATCCAGAGACCCCCACAGCCGCAAAATCACCCTGCTACCTCAGTTCCAGCACTACCTGATGGATTAAAGATGGCCGCCGCGTCTCACTGGCCGTCTGTTCTGCCTCCGTCCCCCGCTGCCCGGCGTCCCTCCGATCCTCTGCCCCGGGGGGTGTCCGCTCCAGAGGGCTGGGGGAAGCTCCCGAGTGCTCCGATGCTAGTATGCGGGGTCCACGCCGCTCCCCGGCGCCGCGCTCCCGCCGTGGAGCTCAAGACGCGGGCGCCGGGAGTACGCGACCACGGCTTCCGCCTGCGTGTGAAGGCCACAACCTGCAGGAGCGGTTAAAACCGCTCCCCAGCTCCGCAGCCGACACCACAGGGCCGAGGGGACCCACAGGGAGGGACAGGAAGCCCCCGGAAAGGTAATCCAGGGGGTGAGCACCCCAGATTATTCCAATAAAGAACGCTGGAGAGAGGAGAGCAGCAAAGGCACGTCTGCCCTCTTCTACAGCCAAGCCACGCCCCCTGAAATGTTAATTCTTACATTATTAGCACATGCTGCTCACTGATTGTGGTATCCCCAACAGCGTTTTCAATAAGATAAGCTGATGAACCGACTGTAAATAAATCATCGACTTCACAAGCTACACATGATAATCATCAGACGATGAAAGCTCCATATACTCTATTTCAGTATACGAAGAACAGGTAAAAGATATCAGCTAAATAAGATGAATAAATGAGAGCAAAAATAGGCTAGTCTGTCAATAGAGGCAGCAGAGCCTGGGGTAAAAATAAGGCATTTTGGTTTAAACGTCCCAGAAAAGTCTCTGCACAAGGGCAGAATTCAGGAAAAAGGTTTAGGTTACACCCAATAAAGTAGAATGCACAGTAAATGGGATTCCAATATCTTTTTCAAGATAGGGACTGTTTTTAATAGGGAAGAGCCCCTCAAAATAGATATGCATATCATTTGATAATGCAAAAATCTATAGGGCCTCTGCCATCAAAAGAAGACCATATTGTCTTTGTCTGGGGCAGTCATAAGGCCAGCCAGGACTTTACCTTGTAGTCTACCGCTACACCACACTGGATAGGCCCAATCTCATTAGATTTTGGAAGCTAAGCAGTGTTCGGCCTGGTTAGTTCTTGGAGGGGAGACCACCTTGAAATACCAGGTGCTGTAGGTACATTGGGCTGAGGTACTGGAAAACGGGTTTCAGTGCCTGCAAGGGAGTAAGAATCCCATATAGCCCATATGGACACTAATGTTCTAGGGCATCAGCATAACAATCGCTGTTTAAGAACAGCTTGGTTCACATACAGATGGGTCCACGGTTATCTGGACTAGTTTCTGTGCCTAGGCATGACTTATAGCATAAACCCTTCATCTGTACATAGGAAGCTGATTCAGAATCTAAGAAGGTTCTGGAAATTTTTGCCTTGGCTGGGAGTTTCTGTTTGAATTAACAATTATTCCGGAGTCAAAAACAAACTCAAAGAAGGTCACGTTCTCTTCCACATATAACCCCAAATATAGGGGTCTGGTTCGGCCTTGTCGTCATAAAGGAACGTAACAGCCTTACAATAAGTTTGGTAAGGCAAAGAAGCAAAGGCAACCAGAGGCCAGCTTCCAAACCAGAGGCCATCAGTATGATGGTGCGGGTCTCCTGGCGGATTTCAGAAGGATAAGGGGCCGACTTCTTCAGTTTGCACAGATTTGATAGCAGTCTACAAATAGATGCCTGGGTGCAAGAAGCGGTATCTCCAAGGTTATACTTTCCCTTCTGGTACCATTCTCATAAAAGGTATTCAGTTTCAGCCCGTCTCGGGTAGAGGCGTATGCGAGGAATTTGCATGAAGCAATTCAGAAAATGTTTTGTCAGGAATAGTCATTCTAGTAACCCATGCACAATGGAGGGTTTATTCCCACCTGGGTCAAAAACAATCCCTCGCCCCAATATCCATTTCAAAAACAGAGAAATTTGGGTAACACGTTTCACGTGGAGGCAACTCCATAGTTGGGTGAGGAGGCCAATTTAATACATGTTATTCCTGGATAAGTCCATCAGTGTTATCTCAAGGTTTACCATCCTTCAGCAAAACTTCAGTTAGGCCTTACCCTTTGGGTTAGCCACAGCCCCAGAGTACCAAAATGATTATGGCAATTTGTCTCTGTTAGTGGAGGTTAAGAAAAATTGCCATACCTTGACCACCTTTCTATCCTGACACAAGCACAGGAAAGGTTCTGTGTCATCTACAACAGACAAATAACTTGTCTGCAGAGGCACGGGTGGTTTGTAAATGGATCATCTCTGGTTCCGTAACATAACTCACGGTGGGGCTATACTGAATTCGAGTTTGCAGAAAGTAGTTACCTCGGAACAAGATATCCAAGGCAAAGCTAGGAGAGTGGTTACAATGTCAAACAATATCGATTCACGCAGCAATGCAAATGATGGGTTTGATGGTGTTAACAATACACATGGTGGAGTGGGCATAATTCCACTCAACACTTTTTCAGCATCTCCTCCATCTAAGGCCACATCACACTGGATATGTCCAATCTCAATGATGTTGGAAGTTAAGCAGTGTTGTACCTGGTTAAATTCTCCGAGCGCAAGAACATCTGTGAATACCAGGTGGTGTACACGGGCCAGATGGATAGTACACAAACAAGTACGTGGTACTGGCAAAAAAAAACAAACAAACAAAAAAAACAGGTAAGAAGTAGCCTGGGGGCTACAGACATTCCATCTAGATCAAAGGATACCTTTTTCTTTTTGGATATCAGGTGGGGAAATCCTGACAACAAATACAAGTCTCCACGGCCATGGAGGCCATTTTCCGGAAAATTATGATTCCGGGGATTATGGACGATAGAAGAAAGGTGCCTGCTAATAAATCTGTTAGCACTTCAGGCCATATACTGGGTCCTGATTCAGGCATGAGACATTCCTAAAGGAAGATCGGTCATGTATCAAGGGTATACCGCACAGGAGAATGGTAAAATATAAAGTGGATAATGTAATAACCAAAACACAATAATAAGGGAAGAAAACAACTGTTTTCTAATTTATCTTAGATTTGGTGGTGCACCCAGAGTCAGTATTGAAACATGCAAAAGGGAAAAAGAAAAGAAGACTCTTTTGTGGACGCACTCTTATATATCTTGAAGTCTCAGAAGAAACAGTAGTTTTATATTAAGCATCATCTTAGGATTAATCATTTTCAGGCAGTCAGTTGTGGCAAATCTGTATTTGAAACCCAGACAGTTTGGAACCGTTATTAAGCATCTATGCTAGTATTATTTGTTTCTGTTGTTCTTTTCTTTTACTTGTTCGTATATCCAACTACTATTTTCATTTTATCGATATTGCTAATAAAATTATATTCTTAATATAAAACTACTGTTTCTTCTGAGACTTCAAGATATATAAGAGTGCGCCCACAAAAGAGTCTTCTTTTCTTTTTCCCTTTTGCTAAAGGAAGATCGGTCCAGATTCGCAAGGACAAGGAAAGGGCAGTAGTGTACCTCAGTTTTCAGAGAGGAACACGCAGATAAATAGCGAGGAAGGAGGTAAATCACATACTAAAATGTGCATAACTCCATCTTCCAGCCTTGTCCTCAGGGTTTGTTCTGGGTGTCCTAAACTGAAGAGCCGATTTCTCAGTCGACACGCCATTCAGGTAAATGTAAATTCAGGCTTTGTACCCTAAAGTCATTTCAGACTCGGGTAGACAAATGGGCTTGGCCAGAGATAATTATCATGGTGTCCCATCTGAACAACAAAAGCCATAATCGTGTCAGGAACAAAGGAAGTGATCTTTGTGGATAGCTTTTTAATGGGAATTTAATTTTTCTTATGTGTTTCTCAAATCATCCTGCTACTCAGGATAGTGAGGAAAATACAACAAAGATGCCAGGATCATAATAAGCCCCGGCTTGGCCCAGAAGGTGTTGGTACACAGATCCGCAGAAAAGGTTGAATACGTTTTCTGTTTCCTCTACACCCAGACTAAGACAGGGACCTTGATTATCACAGATATCTGGATCAACTGTTTTGATGGCGTGGCTTTTGAAGTCTATACAGAGCAAGGAAAAACTTCCTTGACTCGTATTTATCACCAAATATGACAAGCTTATATGCATTGGTGCAATAAAAGAGGTATGGACCCGAAATCTTGCAGAGTTTCCAGGGTTTTACCATTCCTTCAAACAGGAATAGATAAAGGTTTAGCGGTGGCTTCCTTGGAAATACAAGTGTCAGCATTTGACTGTATGGTTCCGAAAGAAAAAGGCCAAATTACAGGATGTGTACACCTTTTCCAGGGAATGCTGCGCATTCAACCTTCCCCTTTTCCTACTACAGGGTCAGGAATTCTAAATCTAGTCCTCCAAAGCCTGTCAAGTTGCTCTGTTTAAACCACTAAGTGAAGTGGAGTTTAAATGGTTGACAGCTAAAGTTCTCGTTCGGCTGACTATGGCATCAGCTAGAAGAGTGTCAGATTTAGGAGCACTTTCATACTAATCTCCTTTTCTGAGGTTATTCAGATGCTGATGTTATCCAGATAAAGTAGTTCTCAGAACTAGGTCTGGATATCTTCCTAAGGGGTGATCTATATTCCACCTTAATGAAGATATTATGGTCCCGGTTTTTCAGGAATCTGGATTTTCTGCGGGAGATGCGTCGCTGGACGTAGTCTGGGCATTAAGTATCTAGATGGATTGTACCAGTGCCATTAGAAAGACAAATTCTCTTTTCATCCTCTACGGTTGTTTCACAAGAGGAGATGGCCTGCTACTAAACAGACGCTAGCAAGATGGCTTCGAATGGCGATTTCAGAAGCATATTCTTAAGCTGATCTCCCTGTCCTGGCTAATGTCTCTGCTCACTTTACATTTAAGGAAGGTCTTTCATGGGCAGCACAATATTGTGCTTGAGCAGAACAGATATGTAAGGTAGCCACATGGCTTCCAATAAACACATTCAATCAGACATTATGCCTGGGATATCTTTGCGTCTCATGATGCTCAATTCGAGCGTAAGGTTCTCCTATTAATCAGGAGCGTCCCCACCACTAAAAATTGCTTTGGGAAGTCCCAATGTTATCCTGTGGATAACCTGTGGACCCTGCCGGAGAAATATACGTTATGGTAAGAACTTACCGTTGATAACGGTATTTCTCCTATGTCCACAGGTTTCCACAGGGATCCCACCCTGACGCACCTGATTTGAGAATCTGTATACTCACTAAACTCTTCCCTCTTGCATGGAAGAGTGTGCATGTGTGTTCTTCTCGCCTGAATAGGGTTCTACATAATGCTCCTGCCTAAATGCTTTGGAAACAATTGATTTGACTGAGTCAGTGGGCGGGATTATATGGACGAGCCCGGTGCATTCTGGTAGGCCAGAAAGCTTGTGATCGTTTGGTGCCAATCAGCTGTCGCTCCATCATATCCCAATGTTATCCTGTGGAAACCTGTGGACATAGGAGAAATACCGTTATCAACAGTAAGTTCTTACCATAACGTATATATCATGCTGCGGCTCCCTCACCTCCCAGAGGCGCTGTACACTCCCGCACCCTAGTTGTCGGGTAACTACAGCGGAGGGCTCCGGTTCTTCAGTTAGGGCACACACACTGCCGCTGCTCTCTGGGATCGCGTGGCCGCATTCAGGAGGAGGTAAGAGGGTCCCCCAGGCGGGACCTGCTGCAAATCGCGATCCAGCGCGGTCTCTAAGAGACGGACCGCGCACGATGGCGTGGTCACTGTGGCCGAGAAGGGACCCCACTAGACCACCAGGGCAAGGGCACAGGTCGAATTCTGTACATAATCTGTTTTCTAAGGCCTGCAGTACCCGGTGGTGAAGTCCAGTAAGGGGATAAGGCTCTGACCTGTAACCCCTCCCCCAGCCCCAGGCGCCATTTACTGCTAATGTTCCTGCCCTGGAGCTGCATCTCTGTCTCCCTCACTCCCTGTCCGCATTTGGGCGCCATTACACACACAGCTGCGCTGATCTGGGACTGCTGGGCATTGTATCCTCTATAAAGCAGCCTGCATCATCAGCGCTGTGCTTTTCCAGGATACTTAAGTATTCTACATGTCTTTAGACAGTGTTAGTTAAGAACAAGTGCATACATTCAGGGATATTTTGTACAAGTACCCTGTTATATACATCCAGTCTTTACTGTGCATTGTTATAGCTATATATCTACATATCTTTACTTAGTAGTACAGTTACTTTGTATTACTAGTCCAGTGCAGTTTTATTGTTGTTTGTGATAATTTATGCATTGTACATGTGACTGTGTGTGTGCTATTAGTTGCTGTGTGATTTCCATTCCGTGTATCTCACATATATTGCTATCCCTATATTCTGTACCCTGAGGGGGGCTAAGTGCGTCAGGGTTTTCATATTATATAGGGTCTCACAGGATATACTATATTGGTATTTTTCTCTGTGTTTTACAGTCACCATTTACCTTTTAAATCCTCCGTGTGTGCTCTGCCTGTAGTCACACTACCCAGGGGGATTTTTGTCAGGTATTTTGTCTGCTTTTATTGTACTTTTTCACCCTACGGTAAAGCTTTCGTATAATGTCAGCTTAGCAGGGTGGGGATTCTCTGGCTGACCTTACATCCTGCAATGCTCATGCCATGGATGTCTGAGGAAAATATTGCAGCTGAGGGTTCAGGTACTGGGGGTTTTGTACCCCTCAGTCAGTTTTCTGCAACGGGGCAACTAATGACCCGCCGTGGGCTACATTTTCTAATTTACGGACTACGCTGGTAACTAGACTTGCGCCCCCTATGGGATCTCCTGTGCCATTACAGCCACATATTGTCCCTGCTGTTAATCCGCCATGGGCAGATACTCTGTCCTCTCAGTTACAGCAATTAAATCAGTCTTAGGCCAAACAAAATAGTAACCCTCGCCCGCCTATGACCAAGGTGTCATCTAAGCGGGCCATTACATCCTCACAATCCATGCGTGTTACAGATACTTCATCTGACGACGATGACACATATACCAACCCTTCAGACCCTGATGCAGATGCTTCTGATGGGGAATCCCTGACTCAAGTGGATGTTCCTGATCTCTTAGAGGCTATCAGGCTGATTTTTCAAATTGATGATGACGAAAAACCCACGGTTACCTCTAAGAAACCAGATAAGTTCAAGCGTCAAAAGGTTACTAAGTTAGTCTTACCACATTCTGACCATTTAGTTGATCTACATCAGGAATCTTGGGAATATCCAGGAAAGAAATGCTCCCTGTCCAAAAAGATGCTAGCTCATTATCCCTTCGCTGCAGAGTTAAGAAAAATTGGGAAACGCCGCTGCCGTTGGACTCACAAGTCGCACGTCTGGTGGTGTCATCTGCTCTGCCTGTCACTACCATCACCTCTCTGAAGGAACCGACGGATAAACGCGCGGAGAGTTGCTTGAAGTCCATTTACACTCTGGCTGGAGCTGTGCATAGGCCTACTATTGCGGCCTCTTGGGCTGCTAAAGCTATAAAGGCCTGGGTTCAGGAATTTGAAGCGGAATTACAGTCTAATTTTCCTGATAATGCTAAACAGTGTCTTTCTTACATTGTTACAGCCTCTCATCATATTCAGGAGGCGGCATCAGATGCAGGTATCCTAGCGGCCAAAGCGTCTACCACGTCTATTCTGGCTCGCCGGATCCTCTGGTTGCGGTCCTGGTCTGTAGATCTGGACTCGAAAAAGATCTTGGAGGTTATCCCTTTTAAGGGAAACATTCTTTTTGGGGAAGATCTCAACAAGATTGTCGCTGACTTACCATCTGCATGTCTACCTAGTACTACTTCTTCGGCTCCGAAGGCTAAGAGTACTTCCTTTCGTTCCTTTCGACCTCCAGGTAAAGCAAAGGGTCAGGCATACCCGATACCCGAAACAGGCTCGCACTTCCAAATCCACAAAGCCCAAACCTAAACGTGCCTGGGGTGCCCGTCAGTCTGCTGCCAAAACAGACAAGCCTGCTGCATGACGGAGCGGGCCTCCCCCTGGGCGATCCCAGGGTGGGAGGCCGACTTCTATGGTTTGCTCAGGTATGGTCACAGACCAGTTTGGACGCCTGGGTAATGGAAGTCGTCATTCACAGATATGCCATCTTTGCTCAATAAAAATCCCTTCGGATCCAGTAAAAGCAATAACTCTCCATCTGGTGGTACAATCCCTCCTGGACAGGGGAGTGGTAGTGCCGGTGCCTCTGGCTCAGAGAGGCAAGGGGTACTATTCAACGCTGTTCCTAGTTCCGAAACCGAATGGGTCCTCTAAGCCCATTCTCAACCTCAAGCCTTTGAACAAATGTGTGAGGGTATCCAAATTCCGTATGGAAACTCTTTGTTCTATTGTTCAGGCCTTGGAGCCCAAGGACTATATGGTATCCCTGGACATACAGGATGCTTACCTGCATATACCTACTGCAGTGTTGCATCAACAATACCTGCGGTTTGCTATTGGCAACCTACATTTTCAATTCCAGGCCTTGCCGTTTGGTCTGACCTCGGCTCCTTGAGTTTTCACCAAGGTCATGGCGGCCCTACTCCGCTGTCAAGGTATCAGGATCCTACCGTATCTCGATGACTTGTTGGTCCTGGCGAACTCTCCAGAGGTTCTCCTTCATCATCTGGAACTGACTGTCCAATTCCTGCAAGCCCACGGGTGGCTCATCAACTGGAAGAAGTCTTCCCTGGTTCCTGCTCAGAGCATGGTGCACCTGGGAGCACTATTGGACACCCACAAACAGTGATTGTTTTTGTCTCCAGAGAAGGTCTTGAAGCTTCAGAACAAGATAAAATGCTTCCTCTCTCGCCCACGTGTGTCAATACACTCGGCGATGCAAGTACTAGGCCTCATGGTGTCGGATTTCGACCTCTGCAGAGGTTAATTCTCTCCGAGTGGGACGGCCTGCCTCACCGGATCAGGTCTCACATGATATCCTTGACTCCGGAGGTCCGTCTGTCACTGACCTGGTGGCTGCAGGACCAACAACTGAGCAGGGGTCGTCCATTCTAGATTTCCAACTGGGTCCTTCTGACTACGGATGCCAGTCTGCGGGGTTGGGGTGTCGGTGGACCAGGGAGGAATCTTTCCTCCCGATAAATATTCTGTAATTGCGGGCAGTGTTCAATGCATTGACACTAGCCCTGCCTCTGGTACAGAACAGGCCTGTTCAAGTACAGTCAGACAACGTACATAAATCATCAGGGCGGCACCCAAAGCTGCAAAGCACTGATGGAAGTGTCAAAGATTCTTCGTTGGGCGGAACGCCATCTGCCAGCCATATCGGCAGTGCTCATTCCGGGGGTCCTGAACTGGGAAGCGGACTTCCTCAGTCGTCAGGACGTACAAGCCAGAGAGTGGAGCCTGCATCCGGAGGTCTTTCAACTCCTAGTGGACCAGTGGGGACTACCAGATGTAGACCTGATGGCATCTCGACACAATCACAAGGTTCCGGTCTTTGGAGCAAGGACAAGGGACCCTCAAGCACTCCATGGAACTTTCGGCTGCCGTATGTGTTCCCTCTGGTGTCACTTCTGACCAGGGTGATAAGGAAGTTCTAGCAAGAAGGAGGAATACTATTTCTAATCGCTCCGGCGTGGCTCAGACAGCATTGGTTCTAAGACCTGCAGAGTCTCTCGATAGAGCGTCCTCTTATGCTTCCGCATCACCCAGACCTCCTCGTTCAGGGCCCTTGTATCTACCAGGATTTGGCCCGGCTGGCTTTGACGGCGTGGCTCTTGAAACTTCCATACTGAGGGCCAAGGGTTTTTTGGAGGCGGTCATTTAAACTATGTTGAAGGCCCGTAAACCGGCTTCTGCTCGGATTTATCATAGGGTCTGGAATTCTTATTTTGCTTGGTGTGCAACTAACAATTATGATGCATACAAATTCAGTACTGCCAAACTCTTGGCTTTACTGCAACAGGGCCCGGACTTAGGCCTTCGTCTGTCCTCCATCAAGGTTCATATTTCTGCCTTGTCAATATGGTTTCAGAGAAAAATTGCGACTCTGCCTGATGTTCATACATTCATTACATTACGTATTCAACCTCCCTATGTCCCGCCTGTGGCTCCTTGGGATTTGTCGGTTGTTCTGGAGGCTTTACAAGAGTCTTCGTTTGAACCTCTTGAGTCTGTGGACCTTAAATGGCTTACTCTTAAGGTCTTGTTTCTGCTGGCTATTGCCTCTGCTAGACGGGTTTCAGACTTGGGTGCCTTGTCCTGTTGGTCACCTTTTCTGATTTTTCATCGTGACCGTGTGGTTCTTCGAACTCGCCCTGGTTATCTACCTAAGGTGGTGTCATCTTTCCACCTTAACCAAGAGATTGTGGTTCAGGCCTTTACCACTCCATGTTTATCCTCCAAAGAGCGGTCTTTGGATGTGGTACGGGCTCTCTGTGTTTATGTGAAGAGGACATTCTCTTAGGAGATCTTATTCCCTCTTTGTCCTTTTTGGTTTTCACAAACGTGGCTGGCCTGCTCACAAGCAGACCTTGGCCAGATGGATTAAAATGGTGATTGCACATGCTTATGTACAGGCTGGCCTTCTAGCTCCTGCTACTATCAAAGACCATTCTACTCGGTCTGTTGGACCTTCTTGGGCGGCCCGCCGTGGTGCGACCATTGAACAGTTGTGCAAGGCGGCTACGTGGTACTCAGTGGTTCTATGCCTTCGATACTTCCGCCTCCCAGGATGCCTCCTTTGGACGCCGGGTTCTTGTGCCCGCTACAGTGCGTCCCCTCCCATGATGAACTGCTTTAGGACATCCCTGATGTTATCCCTGTGGAACCCCAGTGTACCCCGCTGCAGAAAAGGAGATTTATGGTAAGAACTTACCTTTGTTAAATCTCTTTCTGCGAGGTACACTAGGTTCCACAGGGCGCCCACCCTGACGCACTTTGATTCTTTGGGCTTGTATGGCATAAGCCGCTGATACCTTCTCCTGTCGTGAGAATGTAGTGTATGTGGCTACTAACAGTTGTCGTCTCTTTTACCTGCTACTGCATTGGACTGGTTAACAAAACTGAGCTCCTGTGCACTGAGGCGGGGTTATAGAGGAGGCGGCGCTAAGCATCTTGGGAACAGTCAAAGCTTTTAGCCTGTTGGTGCCTAGGATCAAGATCTAACTCTACACCCCAATGTTATCCCTGTGGAACCCAGTGTACCTTGCAGAAAGAGATTTAACAAAGGTAAGTTCTTATCATAAATCTCCTTATTTCACTCTAATATTATTGTAGTTCTTAAAATAACAATTTTTATATATTTCATTATAACTGTACAACATTAAACACTAATACATTAAAAGTTTAACATGTCAAGATGCATTCCGGACAGTAAAAGCCTCTTATTTTGGGATAATTTGAAACATGCTGCTAAACATGTTTCTAGAACATTCAACAGTGGCGGCTCTGGGGTTGGAGACACCCAGTGCGGTTAATAACCCTCCGCGCGTGACAAACGCGCACCTCCCCCAACAAATTGTGTGGTCTTGTGGGATGGGTAGTGGCCTTGCAGGAAGCCCCTGTTTATATCACTTTAGGAGCATGTCCTGCTGAGCTGTCTCCAGAGGCTCTGCCCACACCCGGTGCAGTCGCACCCCCCCTCATGACGTTTCTGCATCCGGGACAATTTTTATATGCTAGCTATAATTATTAATGTAGCGCAAGCTAAGGGAAGCATTGCCAATTTAGTAACTATTCACATAACAAAGGAATTAATTCAATTAGATGCGAGTTTGCAAAAGCAAACTTGCATCGCAAATCTCGCATACATTGCGGTAATGTGTGGCATCGCAAAATGCAAGATTTAATTACAAATGCCAATTCCTGGAACTCGCGGTGAGGTCACACGACTATTCTACAAAAGCAGCCTGGTAGAAGTACATGAAAAAGTGGAGAAATCATCCTGGACCACCAAAAACTGGTGGAGATAGCAGGATCATATACTGTAGAAGGCTGTTACTGACCATAAGAAAAGTACTGGAGGTTCTTAAAAAGTGTAAAATTACAGATTTTTGCATTTTTTGATTAATGCTGGACAAGTGACAGCCAACAAGTGTTTTTCAGAAAATACCTTTATTATTCATTTGGAAGCTTTTGCCAGATGTTCTGCACTTTGTCACAAAATTTTGACCTTAATAAAAAAAGATTTTCTCCTCTTTTCACTTGCTCACGGGGTGCCCCCCCCAAAAAATGAATTTACTGGGAAAATGCAATGCGAGTTTGGGAGTGAACTGCAGATGGAACTCTGTGTGCGAATTTGCTGTGCAAACGGCATGCAGGACCAAATTGCCTTGACAATATCTCTATGGGGGGTATTTTATGCTTGTCGGATACTTTCCGACGGAAAAGATCCGACAATGCAGCATTCAATGAGCTTTTTAAAGTCAGATTGACATTGTCGGATTTGGCCGCAAAAGCAGGGGGATTGAATAGGTCGGAACAGTTTCCGCCCTAAAAAAGTCGGAAACTGTCGTCTTTCCGACAAGACAGCAGTTTTGACTGCAATTGAATACACCCCTATGGAAGAAATATCTTTTTGGAAATTATAAAAATAAACTCCAAGTAGAATCTTCTCAATTAATGCATAAAAAGAAACCAAAATCTCTAGGAAAGAAAATCTAACCACTATTTATTACCTCTTGGGCCTAACTGGGGACCAATAGATGACAATTTTGCTCTACAGAGTGGTTTAGAGGATTGAAACTAAAATTGCTAGCATTGTACAGTCATTTTAAATCCTTCCATTTCATGGGGTTTACGGAAACTTGTAAAATGGTGGCCGCAGCCCACTGCCTGACATTTCTCGTTTCTTCACAGGGGAGGGAATGGGGAAATAGGGGAGAAAAGCAGACAGTGTGTGGTGATACAAAGTGAGAGATCAATGGCAATGATATCTGATGGGGTTCAGGCTGTCAGATAAAATGTGTGGCACGGTGTTGGGAGTGGGGGGTGGGCCAAACGGGGGTGCTTCGTGTTTTTGGGCGGCTGCGTGACGCCACACGCAGTCAGGCTGCGATGCCAGGGGTCAACCTTAGTTTGATACGTCCGCAATCTGATTGCGGACGCATCGGGTGACGGCCCGTCACACATGCTGGGTGGCCCCCAGCATGTGGGGAGATGGACGCAGATCTGGCTGCAAATGCAGCGATCTGCTTCCATCTCTGAATCACCCCCATTGTACAAGAGCCATTACACAGAAATCTGACTCTTTCCAGGAAATCTCACCCAGTCAAGTATAATAAAGTCAGGACAGAGAAAATGAGACACCTTGACAAACAGACTAATTTATGTCTTTTATTGAGAAAATACTACATATACATGTATGTTTTAAGTTATCTGTTGGTCCTCACATAAATGATCTTTTACTATGGAGTTATGAAAATCAAAATTTGATTTATAGAAAAGATCATAAGATACAGTACATTCTGTGCTTTAACATACTACAATAAAATAGCAGTACCAAGTCTCTGTAAGAATGGAATATTCTGGTATGGAAACTATGAAGGATACTTGTATGATTCAAATTGCTAAATGGAAAAGATCAGCAGTGTGCACAGCATACATAAAACAGTCCTAAGTAAAATAAGGGTGTGCTTTTGTGTATTTTCCTAGCTCCAGCAACCCCAACTGCCACTTTCTGAAGACAACAATTTCTCAAGGCATCTAAGAGGAAGTCATTTAAAATGACTGCATAAGTAATATAGAGGTATACATTTGAAGTATTGTTTGTATAGTGAGCTGGTGGAGAGATTATTGCCATAGTTGAGCAATAAGAGGAGTTATATTGTAAGCTAGTGCAGCAGAGGCT
Source organism: Pseudophryne corroboree (assembly GCF_028390025.1). NCBI lineage: Eukaryota > Metazoa > Chordata > Amphibia > Anura > Myobatrachidae > Pseudophryne > Pseudophryne corroboree. The sequence goes on from NC_086447.1 coordinate 615,229,321, forward strand.
TTGATTGCCTGTATATAGAAAGCATCACTTAATGCTTCATATGCCTCCACAAGTATGAATACTACAGGCAGCCTCTATAGAGCAGAAAAGCAAACACATACAGAGTGGGTAAGTATGCTAGATGGCTAAAGTATGCAGAAACACAATGCGATTGTGTGAAACTAGTTTTACGTTCATTTACATAGTTGCGATCACCATGGGGACTCACAGTTCCCCTTAGAAATAATATTCTCACTTTTTTCCTCATCTTGAAATATTAACCAGTTATCAGTAAATTGCTCTGTGGAAGTATCAGTGTTTGCTGGCTGAATTCTCCTTGCATCAAAATCTAACAAATCCATTTCTTCAGAAGACCAGCTTCTTTGTGGCTCTAGTGATTTAGGAAGGTGAGAGGATGGATCGCCATCATCATTTGTGCTTGCAGTGTTACAACAATCAAAATCTATGTTCATTAAAGGCCCACCACTTGAACTGTTGTTGTTATTAGTATTTGACTTCACATCAACCTGAAACAAACTTTTGTTACTTTGTAACACCTGGAGGTGGAAAGCTGCCGGAGCTGACTTTTTTCTCCGTGGGGGAACCACTGGGAGAAAAGAATAACTGTTTGACGACATCTCCTCAAGCGCAATGTTAGTTTCAGTAGAAGTTAGCTCATGACTCTCTATTATTTCTTGATGTTTTACAATCTGAAAAGGTGGTATTGTTCTTGGTTTGGGTACTGGACGCATTCTTGGAACATCACTGGAGGCTGTAATATCTACATTGTACTCTTTTTTAGGTATCAAAGGTACGGATGAGGAAGTTGTTGAACTAGTAGCAACTAACTGCTGCTCTGGTTTGGAAGCTGAAGGAACAGTTGAAATGGTCCCAGTGTTCACAGCCACAATGGGAACTGGCTTAAGTACTGTGGAGATGTCAAGTATATTTTCTAAACCTGTAGATTCTACATCCAGTTTGGTTTTATTTAATGGATTGTCCCTTACATAAGAGTCCACTTGCTCTTCAGTAGAATCCAATGGTACAAGTATATTATTTTCCAGGCCTGGTGTAGGTAACAGATTAACATTTGGGAGTTTTTCTGGATTAACTGAATACACACAAGACTCAGGTTTCACTTTTGGAGGAAGTCTTGGCGAAAGTTTCTGAGGTGGTACACAATCTGAGATGCCCCCATGATGCAGTGGTTTAGGAGGAACTTGTGGCAAGTGATCTACACTTAGCCGTTGTATCTCTGTGTTCTGTTCTGGATGAAGAGACTTTGGAAGAGGAGAAAAATAAATTGTATTACATTTCATTATTTTAGTTAAAAAAATAAATACATCTTACCACACCGCTTAATATATGTAATCTACACAAAACTTATGCCTTTCTTTAAACACTGTAATCCTCTTCAACAAAAACATAACAATAATATGTACTGTACGGTGTGATTTATCACAACTTCATATGTATAATATGTAGGGTGTGATATTTACTACAAATTCAAATGTATAAGATGTATAGTTTGGCTTATCACAATAATATGTACAATATATAAGGTGTAATTTACAAGTATGATGCAAATACAGGGGTGGGACTACTACCTGAGAAGCCCCTGCTGATGCTATGTGACCCTGCTGTGCTGATTCATGTTTCAGTCACCATTGCTCTTCTGGGCAGAGAAGCCCCTCTGGAGCAGATGGACCAGCATCACCCACTCAAATGTTTCCACTGAGCCTCGTACAGTGTTGCAACCCTGTTTTCTCTAACGTCCTAGTGGATGCTGGGGACTCCGTAAGGACCATGGGGAATAGACGGGCTCCGCAGGAGACTGGGCACTCTAAAGAAAGATTCAGTACTATCTGGTGTGCACTGGCTCCTCCCTCTATGCCCCTCCTCCAGTCCTCTATTAGAATCTGTGCCCGGCCAGAGCTGGGTGCTCCTAGTGGGCTCTCCTGAGCTTGCTAGAAAAGAAAGTATTTTGTCAGGTTTTTTATTTTCAGAGAGCTTCTGCTGGCAACAGACTCTCTGCTACGTGGGACTGAGGGGAGAGAAGCAAACCTACTCACTGCAGCTAAGTTGTGCTTCTAAGGCTACTGGACACCATTAGCTCCAGAGGGATCGAACACAGGTACCTAACCTTGATCGTCCGTTCCCGGAGCAGCGACGCCGTCCCCCTCGCAGAGCCAGAAGTACAGAAGCAGCAGAAGCAAGAAGACATCGAAATCGGCGGCAGAAGACTCCTGTCTTCACTTAAGGTAGCGCACAGCACTGCAGCTGTGCGCCATTGCTCCCGCAGCACACCCACACACTCCGATCACTGTAGGGTGCAGGGCGCAGCGCCCTGGGCAGCAATTAAGATACCTGATGGCAAAAGTATACATATATACAGTCAGGCACTGTATATATGTGCGAGCCCCCGCCATTTTTACACGAGAAGTGGGACAGAAGCCCGCCGCTGAGGGGGCGGGGCCTTCTTCCTCAGCACACCAGCGCCATTTTCTCTTCACAGCTCCGCTGGAAGGACGCTCCCCAAGCTCTCCCCTGCAGTATACAGGTGCAATAGAGGGTAAAAAAGAGATGGGGGGGGGGGGCACATAAATTTAGGCGTAGAGATATATATATATATATATATATATATAAAAACAGCAGCTACTGGGTAAACACTAAGGTACAGTGTAATCCCTGGGTTATATAGCGCTGGGGTGTGTGCTGGCATACTCTCTGTCTCCCCAAGAGCCTTTGTGGGGTCCTGTCCTCAGTCAGAGCGTTCCCTGTATGTGTGCGGTGTGTCGGTACGCCTGTGTCGACATGTTTGATGAGGAAGGATACGTGGAGGCAGAACAAGTGCAAATAGATGTGGTGTCGCCCCCGACGGGGCCGACACCTGATTGGATGGATATGTGGAAGGTGTTAAATGATAATGTAAGCTCCTTACATAACAGATTGGATAAAGCTGTAGCCTTGGGACAGTCGGGGTCTCAACCCATGCCTACTCCCACAGCGCAGAGGCCGTCAGGGTCTCAAAAGCGCCCAATATCCCAGTTAGTTGACACAGACGTCGACACGGAATCTGATTCCAGTGTCGATGACGATGATGCAAAGTTGCAGCCTAAAATGACTAAAGCCATCCGCTACATGATTGTGGCAATGAAGGATGTGTTACACATTTCTGAGGAAAATCCTGTCCCTGACAAGAGGATTTATATGTATGGGGAGAAAAAGCAAGAAGTGGCTTTTCCCCCGTCACATGAATTGAATGAATTATGTGAAAAAGCGTGGGATTCCCCTGATAGGAAGGTAGTAATTTCCAAGAGATTGCTGATGGCGTATCCTTTCCCGCCAACGGACAGGTTACGCTGGGAATACTCCCCCAGAGTAGACAAGGCGTTGACACGCTTATCTAAGAAGGTGGCCCTGCCGTCTCAGGATACGGCCGCCCTAAAGGATCCTGCGGATAGAAAGCAGGAAGCTATCCTGAAGTCTGTTTACACACATTCTGGTACGCTGCTGAGGCCAGCAATTGCTTCGGCCTGGATGTGTAGTGCGGTAGCAGCATGGACGGATACTCTGTCTGAGGAGTTAGATACCCTGGACAGGGACTCTGTTCTAATGACCCTGGCACATATCAAGGACGCGGTCCTATATATGCGGGATGCCCAGAGGGACATTTGCCTGCTGGGCTCTAGAGTAAACGCAATGTCCATTTCTGCCAGAAGGGTCTTATGGACTCGGCAATGGACAGGGGATACCGACTCTAAGAAACACATGGAGGTTTTACCTTATAAGGGTGAGGAATTGTTTGGGGACGGTCTCTCAGACCTAGTTTCCACAGCTACGGCTGGGAAGTCAAATTTCTTGCCTTATGTCCCGCCACAGCCTAAAAAAGCACCGTATTACCAAATGCAGTCCTTTCATTCGCAAAAGAGCAAGAAAGTCAGAGGTGCATCCTTTCTTGCCAGAGGCAGGGGTAGAGGAAAGAGGCTGCACCACGCAGCTAGTTCCCAGGAACAAAAGTCCTCCCCGGCTTCCACTAAATCCACCGCATGACGCTGGGGCTCCACAGGCGGAGCCAGGAGCCGTGGGGGGCGCGTCTCCGACATTTCAGCCACCAGTGGGTTCGCTCACGGGTGGATTCTTGGGCTATACAAGTTGTGTCTCAGGGATACAAACTGGAATTCGAGGTGACGCCCCCTCACCGTTACCTAAAATCGGCCTTGCCAGCTTCCCCCATGGAAAGGGAGGTAGTGCTGGCAGCAATTCACAAGTTATACCTCCAGCAGGTGGTTGTAAAGGTTCCTCTCCTTCAACAGGGAAGGGGTTACTATTCCACTATGTTTGTAGTACCGAAACCGGACGGTTCGGTCAGACCCATCTTGAATTTAAAATCCCTGAACATTTATCTGAAGAAATTCAAGTTCAAAATGGAATCGCTCAGAGCGGTCATTGTAAGCCTGGAAGAGGGGGATTTTATGGTGTCTCTGGACATCAAGGATGCTTACTTGCATGTCCCCATTTATCCACCTCATCAGGAGTACCTCAGGTTTGTGGTACAGGACTGTCATTACCAATTCCAGACGTTGCCGTTTGGGCTCTCCACGGCACCGAGAATATTTACCAAGGTAATGGCGGAAATGATGGTGCTCCTGAGAAAGCAAGGAGTCACAATTATCCCATACTTGGACGATCTCCTCATAAAGGCGAGGTCCAGAGAGCAGTTGCTGATCAGCGTAGCACACTCTCAGGAAGTGTTGCAACAGCACGGCTGGATTCTGAATATCCCAAAATCGCAGCTGATTCATACGACGCGTCTGCCCTTTCTGGGCATGATTCTGGATACAGACCAGAAGAAGGTGTTTCTCCCGGCGGAGAAGGCTCAGGAGCTCGTGACTCTAGTCAGAGACCTCTTAAAACCGAAACAGGTGTCGGTGCATCACTGCACGCAAGTCCTGGGAAAGATGGTGGCATCATACGAAGCCATTCCCTTCGGCAGGTTCCATGCGAGGATCTTTCAGTGGGATCTGTTGGACAAGTGGTCCGGATCGCATCTTCAGATGCATCGGCTGATCACCCTGTCCCCCAGGGCCAGGGTGTCTCTTCTGTGGTGGCTGCAGAGTGCTCACCTTCTCGAGGGCCGCAGGTTCGGCATACAGGACTGGGTCCTGGTGACCACGGATGCGAGCCTCCGAGGATGGGGGGCAGTCACTCAGGGAAGAAACTTCCAAGGGTTGTGGTCAAGTCAGGAGGCTTGTCTGCACATAAATATCCTGGAACTAAGGGCCATATACAACGCCCTGAGTCAAGCGGAGCCTCTGCTTCGCAACCAACCGGTGCTGATTCAGTCAGACAACATCACCGCAGTGGCTCATGTAAACCGCCAGGGCGGCACAAGAAGCAGAGTGGCGATGGCGGAAGCCACCAGGATTCTTCGTTGGGCGGAGAATCACGTGAAAGCACTGTCAGCAGTGTTCATTCCGGGAGTGGACAACTGGGAAGCAGACTTCCTCAGCAGGCACGACCTCCACCCGGGAGAGTGGGGACTTCATCAAGAAGTCTTCACGCAGATTGCAAGTCGGTGGGAACTGCCACAGGTGGACATGATGGCGTCCCGCCTCAACAAAAAGCTAAAAAGGTATTGCGCCAGGTCAAGGGACCCTCAGGCGATAGCTGTGGACGCACTGGTAACACCGTAGGTGTTCCAGTCGGTCTATGTGTTTCCTCCTCTTCCTCTCATACCCAAGGTACTGAGAATCGTAAGGAAAAGAAGAGTGAAAACAACACTCATTGTTCCGGACTGGCCAAGAAGGACTTGGTACCCGGAACTGCAAGAAATGCTCACAGAGGAACCATGGCCTCTGCCTCTCAGACAGGACCTGTTGCAACAGGGGCCCTGTCTGTTCCAAGACTTACCACAGCTGCGTTTGACGGCATGGCGGTTGAACGCCGAATGCTAGCAGAAAAGGGCATTCCGGATGAAGTTATTCCTACGCTGATAAAGGCTAGGAAGGACGTGACAGCAAAGCATTATCACCGTATATGGCGAAAATATGTTGCTTGGTGTGAGGCCAGGAAGGCCCCTACAGAGGAATTCCAGCTGGGTCGATTCCTGCACTTCCTACAGTCAGGTGTGACTATGGGCCTAAAATTAGGGTCCATAAAGGTCCAGATTTCGGCCCTATCCATCTTCTTTCAAAAAGAACGGGCTTCACTGCCTGAGGTTCAGACGTTTGTTAAGGGAGTGCTGCACATTCAGCCCCCTTTTGTGCCACCAGTGGCACCTTGGGATCTTAACATGGTGTTGGATTTCCTGAAATCCCACTGGTTTGAGCCACTTAAGACCGTGGAACTAAAGTATCTCACGTGGAAAGTGGTCATGCTGTTGGCTTTAGCTTCAGCTAGGCGTGTGTCAGAATTGGCGGCTTTGTCATGTAAAAGCCCCTATCTGGTTTTCCATATGGACAGGGCAGAATTGCGGACTCGTCCGCAGTTTCTGCCAAAGGTGGTGTCATCTTTTCATTTGAACCAACCTATTGTGGTGCCTGCGGCTACTCGTGACTTGGAGGACTCCAAGTTGCTGGACGTAGTCCGGGCTTTGAAGATTTATGTAACCAGAATGGCTGGAGTCAGGAATACTGACTCGCTGTTTATCCTGTATGCATCCAACAAGCTGGGTGCTCCTGCTTCAAAGCAAACTATTGCTCACTGGATCTGTAACACGATTCAGCAGGCTCATTCTGCGGCGGGATTGCCGCAGCCGAAATCAGTGAAAGCTCATTCCACAAGGAAAGTGGGCTCTTCTTGAGCGGCTGCCCGAGGGGTCTCGGCATTACAGCTTTGCCGAGCTGCTACTTGGTCGGGTTCAAACACTTTTGCAAAATTCTACAGGTTTGATACCCTGGCTGAGGAGGACCTTGTGTTTGCCCATTCGGTGCTGCAGAGTCATCCTGATAAAGCTAAATATTTATCTTATATAAAACCCTTTATGAGGTCTAAGAACACTGTACGCTATTCACGTATGGAGTACCGTAAGGGTACGCTCGTTGCGTAGCAATCGCTTAGCCGTAGTCGAGACGCTCAAGCGTCACGTTCGCTCACGGCCAAGAGATCACAGGCAGGCACGCTATTGGCTGCCGTCTATCGTAATGATTCGCTATAGCGTAGCGGACGCTCGGGACCACGAGGAGATCACCAGCGGCGCTGACGCTCACAATGTTAAACCTTTATATCTAAACCATAAACCGTATATTATGCAGTAAAACCTTAGTGTAGTGATAGAGTGTAAATGCAACACAGTATAACCTTATTAACTCAAATGCTGTTCGAGCGTCACCGACGCTCTGAGAATACTAAACACTATAAGAAATACACAGATACCTGGGCTTAGGGTCCAACGCCTAATATATATATATTATGAATGATATACTTGCAAAAGAATTAACACAATACAAGTCATACACTACAATATAACATAGACTACCTAACCAGATAACTACACAGGAAATACAATACAATACAATTATGTTTTAAGGGAAAATAAGAGAGAAAGAGGAGAAGAGAGAGAGAGAGAGAGAGAGAAATGGCTCACAATAACAGTAAGAACAATATGATTGCGGAGAAACACTTACGCACAAGGGGAAACGATCGCATGCGCCTCTGGACATCCAGCTCCCGATTTTCAGCAATGATAACCGTTGAAGAGTGAGCTGGATGTGATCGGCTTGTCTATTTATGCCCCACACACAATACAATTCAATGGTCCCTACAATCTCATTGTTCATTGGACACAGGAATTCCTCCTCGCACTATAACAAAAGGTCATAGGTTGATTCATACAGGTGGGCTGTGACGATTTCCAACAGCTCAGGTGGGTGGGATACTGGGTTTCCCGCCGCATGGCTAAGTAAGAGTAAATAATAGTAAATGGACATAAACTTCTTATGTCCATAACTATTCGCACGAACGATTAATCCGCTCCAAACCAACACCGGAATATTGCTAATTAAATACTCTTCCGATGGGTACTAAACACCACTGTATGACTCCTGTTAGACCCTTCGTACAATACAAAGAGGGATCCCTCTGTCCAGGAACAAGCTATATTAACTAAACTTTCAGAATCTATCAAAGGGACCATGATCTACAAAATACATTATATAGTTAAAATATGTAACGATTGAGTCGCACGCTACGATCACATAAACTCTACCGTAAATAAGCATACCGTGCGCCTGCGGGTGCCCGCGACTGTGAGTATGCGCACGCACGGGAGAGCGTACGCATGCGCAGCGCGGACGTATATGAGGTGCAAATATGGCAGTGTGTATAGAGATATTTTTCTGACTTTGACAGTCCACCCTTTGGCAGTCAATAATAACTGCCACCTTCTAAAACATTTCAAAAAGAGAAAAATATATGTCAGGGGTTAATACATTTCCATGGTTGGGTAAGGGAGGAGAGAGGAGAAGGTGTGAAGAGGGTATGACCTAGTGAGATAGCAGAAGCATGTGTGTATGAATCCATGTTTGGGGGTCATGTATCATCGTGCCGTACATGTTTTAAATCAAGCTTCGAGGTATTGCGAAGTATACATTTGAATTCCTTCTTATCCCGTGGTACGGGTCTGTGGATGGGCTGTCAAACTTTACCGAGCTCTTTTCGGATTTTGGTTGTAACAAAATGGGGAGCACATTTTAGTTGATGATACATGAATGGGGGAGATATGTGATTGCTGATATCTGTGCCTGTATGCCCTATCGACTATGTGTGTCATTACCTGAGGGTTGTAGAAATTAAGATAAAGAACACTTATGGTAAATGCAGTGGTATTCTACGTCAGGTAAATGAACATTTGTCGGTTGAAGTCTTGTTCGGTGTCTGTTGAATGCAGTCTTCTTTGTGCTTTTGCCCATAAGGTGCGAGCAAAAGCTTTGTCAATGTCCATAGATTTACAAAAGTGTTGGGCTAGCGTAATTTTAAAATTTCTAGGGAAACTGGGGATCTATGGCAAAGTTCATCAAAAATCTGTGTATCGGGTTGTCAAAACTTCTTCTTTAATCCATCTGTTGTCTGTATATCGGCTCATCAAATTCCTCGTCCAAGTGGGTCTTTTTACCTTGGAGGAAACGGAAAAACAGGTGAAAGAAACGGACCGTAGAAATCGCATTTTCATCACATAATTGTTTCTACATTTGGGTCATAAATCAAATCCATTGGAATTACAGTTTCCTCACTCCTCAGACTCATTACCCTAGTACGACGTTTACACTTCGTTAAAGCCTGACCGCATCTAAATATCAAGCCAATCGTTATGATAACACCTAAGATACATAGGAGAAACTTCCCAACATCCATTATGACTCCTTGAGCCCAGTCTCCTAAACCAGAGAACCAATTTCGCGGGTTCAACCATGACACCCAACCAGTCAGCTCATTACCTACAGCAGCAAGAGTGAGATTGTGTCTCCTGCGAAATTCCCACTTCAGTTGGAGAATATCGTCCATCTTTTGGTCTATGACCTCGACCGGGTCCTCGGTGCTATTCGTAATATATGTGCAACATTTCACGCCGTATTGTGTTGCCAGTGTGACACAATATCCGCCTGTCACTGCTGTGAGGTAATTAAGAACCATTCTATGCTGTACCAGTTCTGTTTTATAAGCTTGAAGTTCTCTTCCAGTATACCTAAACGTGTCGTCATACATTTCAGTGATATTGTCTAACAAATTTGCGAGCGCAGATATGTATTTATAATTCAACACTCCTCTGGCGGTGCGAGTGATGTCTAACGCGATTAGAAACTGAATCCCGGTGGATTCATGGATCATGTCAGAGGCCGGATGCTCTGTTCTTTCTATCAGGTGCCGTTTAACTACGTGCTCGTAATGGGTGTGAGTATAAGGAGTTTGGGCAACACGGTGTATGTCTTTCATTTTGTCATGTGATACAGTCATTACTTCAGGCAGTACTTTTCCAATATAACACAATCCTTCAGAGTTTGGGGCAAGCCACTTATACGCCTTTCTCCCGCATATGAAATATGCATCATCGGGGAGAACATATGGGACGGAGTAGGACATAACCATATTACACACCTTCCATGTGAAATCTCCTAACCCTAATTCTTCCATCTGCTTAGTACACGTATCAGGTTGTACGATATGTGCACAGTATCCTGGTGATACCTCTCCAACTCTCGTAATCCTATTTCCTAAGGTATACCTATACCGGAAAGATTTTCCTCTACTGGCTATGTGGCATATAAGCTCTGTATCTGTAGGCATTCTATCTGCTCTATGCGAAAAGGTCATGGTTTGGTTACTCCATGACACTTCCCAATTTCCCGGCTTTCGGGGATTGGAGATGTTAAAACATAATAGGGACCTATCCACATGGTATTGGTGGAGCTTCAAACTAGGAGGGCTGGAGATATTAAACCTCCTGTCCACCGGTCTCCCACCGCTTAACTCAAGTACCTCCCCTAACGTTAAAGGAAATGGTACTAGCCCTGATTTGCTATGACCTTGAGGTACTTGAGAGCATACCCAACAATCTGTTTTATTTAACACACTACCCACTAAGGAGTGATAGTCACTCAATGGATGCCGGTCCATGTGGATATTAAAACTGGATTGGCATTTCTTAATGCACCCATCCTCCACTACGTTGTTACAGAGCCTACAGATACAGTTTTCTTCAGCTAACAATCCTTCACAATTCCTTCTATTGTCAATGCTATCGGATCGTTTTCTGATACTCGCCTTTACTTGTTGGTTAAGTTGTTCTTGGAAAACTACGCCTCCATCTTTATCATCGGAACTCATTCCAGAACCTCTCTCGACCTCCATGGTACTCTCGCCGGAACAGACTGCTCTGGTCAACATCATGGTCAACAGAAAAATCCGGATCACAGTCTCTTGGGGCAAGTCCATCTTGTAGGAGGGAACGGAGAAGAATGAGAAGGGGGAAAAAATAATTTGAGGGAGAGGGGATGGGAAGTTGGAGAAAAACAATAAAAGGGAACAGGGGATCGACAACTGCTTTTGGTCTTGTGATTTTCAATGCTCAGGTGCCGCCTCAATCCTCCTGGAACAGACACTCCAGTGATACAACCTCTACCGTCTGTTCCTTATCACGGGACCTCTCTGGATCAGCAACCTTCTTACAGTGGGACGAATGAACCCAAGTCTCTCTCTCAGCAACCTTCAATGCTGTAGTGCTAGTCAATAAGACCTGGTATGGTCCTTCCCATCTGTCAATAAGGCAACCTGAGCGTAGAAAATTCCGTATCATTACATAATCCCCAGGTTCAATGTCATGACAATTACTATCTGGTAAATCAGGAATCACCAACTTCAGATTATCATTTTGATTCCTTAACTGTATACTCATGTTAATCAAGTATTTTACAGTCACTTCATTGTTACACTTCAAATCATCCTGAGGGTTAATCATAACATGCGGTTGTCGACCAAACAAGATTTCAAAGGGAGACAGATTAAGAGGGGACCTGGGAGTGGTTCTGATGCTGTACAGTACAATGGGTAAAGCTTCTGGCCATGTCAATCCTGTCTCTGCCATCACTTTACTCAGTTTATTTTTAATAGTGCTGTTCACTCTTTCCACTTTCGCACTCGCCTGTGGACGGTATGGAGTGTGCAGCTTGCTATCAATTCCCATCAATTTACACATTCCTTGAAAGACATCACCTGTAAAATGGGTACCCCTATCACTTTCGATAATTCTAGGGATACCATATCTACATACAAATTTCTGCACAATTTTCTTAGCAGTAAACATAGCGGTATTTGTGGCCGCCGGAAATGCTTCGACCCAATTTGAGAAAACATCTATACAAACAAGTACATATTTCAAATTTCGACAAGGGGGTAATTGTATAAAGTCAATCTGTATTACCTGGAAAGGGCCGCCGGCAGGTGGGATATGAGATGGTTCTGTAGGTATTGCCTTTCCGATGTTCTTTCTCAAACAGGTAAGGCATGACATTGCTCTTTTACTCGCATGAGATGAAAATCCTGGGGCACACCAATATGCTCTTACCAACTTGCACATCCCTTCCTTGCCCAGATGAGTCAGCCCGTGAGCTGCCTCAGCTAAACATGGAAGGTATGCTCTGGGGGCCACTGGTTTACCGTGTCCATCCGTCCAGAGTCCTGAGGACTCCTGGTCATATCCTTTTGCCTTCCAGACTGCCTTTTCCTGTGTGGAACACAAATTTTGCATCTCACACAACTTCTGTGTGTTGATGGTATTAAATACCATCAGTTGTGTGGTGTCTGTCTGTCTGGGGGTACCAGCTGCTAACTTAGCAGCTTCGTCTGCTCGGCTGTTACCAAGTGATACTGGGTCTTGGCTATATGTGTGTGCTTTACATTTGATAACAGCCACTCTGTCGGGTTCCTGTATCGCTGTTAGAAGCCTTTTTATGTGAGCTGCATGCGCTACCGGTGTACCAGCTGCTGTCATGAAGTTTCTGAGGCGCCATAGGGCTCCGAAATCATGGACTACCCCGAATGCGTATCTAGAATCGGTGTAGATATTGGCTGATTTGCCCTTAGCCAATTCACATGCTCTGGTTAGGGCGACCAGTTCAGCAACCTGGGCTGAGTGAGGTGGGCCTAGCGGTTCCGCTTCTATGGTGCCTTGGTCATCTACGACTGCGTATCCAGTACACAAGTCTCCCGAGTCTGACTGTCTATGACAACTACCGTCCGTGTAGAAAGTTAGATCTACATCTTCCAGTGGGTTGTCACTGATGTCAGGCCTTGCGGTAAAATTTTGGGTCAAATATTCCATACAATCATGTGTGTCCTCCTTTGTGTTAAATTCTCCTTCCCCACCACTCTCATCCTCCACCCTTTGTGCCTGTCCAGGCACACCTGGGAGATACGTTGCAGGATTTAATGCACTGCATCTCTTTATGGTGATGTTTACGGGGGCCATTAGTGCCAATTCCCATCTTGTAAACCGCGCTGATGAGACGTGCCTGGTTTGGGCAGAATTTAGCAAGGCTGACACTGCATGTGGTGTATGAATTGTGAGGTTGTGACCTAGCACTACATCTTCGCTTTTCGTTACTAGCAATGCTATCGCAGCAACGCTTCGCAAGCATGTGGGGAGGGATCGCGCTACCGTATCTAGCTGAGCGCTGTAGTATGCTACTGGCCTGCTGGCATCACCGTGCTTTTGGGTTAAGACGCCTGCCGCGCAACCCGCACTTTCTGTTCCGTACAGCTCAAAGGGTTTCCCATAGTCTGGCATACCTAATGCTGGTGCCTGCGTTAGGCACTGTTTAAGTCTCTCAAATGCCATCTCGGACTCGTCTGTATGCGAAATCCGATCAGGTTTGTTTGAGGAAACCATCTCCTGCAAAGGTAACGCCAGAATGGAAAATCCTGGGATCCAGTTACGGCAATACCCACACATTCCTAAAAATGTTCTGATCTGTTGCTGGGTTTGTGGCAGAGTCATGTCTCTAATTGCTTGAATTCTATCAGCGGTCAGGTGTCTCAGTCCTTGTGTTAGACAGTGTCCCAAATATTTTACCTTAGTTTGGCATAATTGCAACTTGTCTTTGGAAACCTTGTGTCCTGTGTCTGAAAGATGAAACAGGAGCTGTTTCGTATCTTTCAGGGATGCTTCCAATGAATCAGAACACAGTAGTAGATCATCCACGTACTGTATTAATACTGATCCACTCTCTGGTTGGAAAGACTGTAAACAATCATGCAAAGCCTGGGAAAAGATACTTGGACTGTCTATGGAACCTTGTGGTAATCGAGTCCATGTGTATTGGACTCCTCTGTATGTGAATGCAAACAAATATTGACTGTCAGGGTGCAGAGGTACCGAAAAGAAAGCGGAGCAGAGGTCAATAACAGTGAAAAATTTCGCAGTGGGAGGGATTTGCATTAGGATGACAGCTGGATTTGGCACTACGGGGAACTGACTCTCAACTATTTTGTTAATCCCCCTCAGATCCTGCACTAGCCGGTAACCCCTCCCCCCACTCTTTTTCACAGGGAAGATGGGACTATTGGCAGTGCTGGACGTTCTTACCAGAATGCCCTGTTGTAGCAAGCGCTCTATTACTGGGTACACTCCTAACTCCACCTCTGGCTTCAGAGGGTACTGTGGGATTTTTGGAGCTATCCTACCATCTTTTACTTGTACAACTACCGGAGCTACGTTTGCCATTAATCCAGTGTCCTGTCCATCTTTAGTCCAAAGTGACTCTGGTATCTGAGATGTAATTTCTTCTACTTGGGAGGGAGTCCTATTTGTCATATTGGTATGTGACATTAATTTTGATGGGGAGTCTAACATGTCTCGCACTTCCTGAGCGTGATTCTCAGGTATGTCCAAGAATACACCTTCAGGAGTACAATAAATGACGCACCCCATTTTACACAGTAAGTCTCTTCCCAGGAGATTGGTCGGTGCCGATGCAGCCAGCAAAAAGGAATGCTTGGTATGTAAAGGCCCTATTGTAATCTCGGCTGGCTTGCTAACAGGGTAATGCTGGACTACTCCTGTTACTCCCATGGCTGGAATTGTCCTACCAGTGGTTCTCATGCCCACTGTCGAATTTATCACTGATTTGGCCGCCCCCGTATCTACAAGAAAGTTTAATGATTTACCAGCTACATTAATTGCAACTTCGGGTTCACTTCCAAGGCTTGCAATCAATTTTACTGGCTGCAGATTACAGGTATGGCCACACTCCTATTGGGTATGGTGACCTCCCTGAATCCCGCTGGCAGCAACTACTTGTGAGGGAGTTAGCTGGGAACTACCAGAGGCGTGCCAGTCTCTGTTCGGGGGGTATCTTTTTGTTTCCCCTGTATGTGGCTCATAACTCCGTCTCTGTGGACCCTGATCCCAATGTCGTGTGTCGTGTCGTTGTCTAGGGGGTTGATAAGATTTTGGTACATTTCTCGATCTACAGTCTCGTGCAAAGTGTCCCTGTTTGTGACAAAAATAACATGTTACCACATTTGACTTACCCACAGGGTTTGGTGATATTAACACAGGCTGTTTTGTGGTCAGGGCCTGTATACTTACTGACATTAACTTATCACCTTGTGACTCCCTGTGTCTGGTGATATTCCGGTCGTGATCAATAGCAGCCTCTCTCAAAGTAGCCACAGACAGACCTCGCCAACATGGTTGTGTGGTCTGTACCCTAGTCTTTAATGACTCTTTTAAACCATCCATCAGTACCGATACTGCTACTTCTCGATGGTTTATGTTTGTTTTAATGTCCTCTATGCCTGTGTATTTTGCCATCTCTGATAATGCTCTGTGAAAATACTCTGCAGCTGTTTCTGACTCCTTTTGTTTAATGGAGAATATCTTGTTCCATTTAACTACCGCTGGGAAATACTCCTTTAACTGTAAACTTATTCTTTTTACATTATCTTTGTTGTACACATCTGTAAGAGGTACATCCTGATCTAATCCACAGTCAACTAAAAATTGAGCTGCGTCGACATTGGAGGGTAAACAAGCTCTTAGCAGTACTTGCCAATCTTTATTATTGGGCTCTAAAGTGTTTCCTAGGTCTCTGATGTATTTTTGGCTAGCAACAAAATCTTTTCTAGGGTCAGGGAATTCAGACACTATGGTCCTTAATTCCATTCGGGTAAACGGGCTATACATGGCGATGTTCCTAACAGGAGTGACTCCTGAAGTGTCCGTTTTCCCATTTGGCACTACTATTACCTTAACAGGATTAATTCTAACAACATCATTCTGTGTAGATTCTACAGCCTGTGGTGAAATAGTTTCAGCATAGTGTATGGTGCCGTACTTACCCGTTGATACGACCTCACCTGTCCCTCCGCTAGGGGGCTTTGTTACTAATCTTATAGGTTGGGCCGTGCCTACTGTTGTCTCAGATATGGTGGCTGCTAGAGAGAGCGCTGATATTGTTGCCGATTCGTCCTCTTGATCACACTCCTGGGGAAAGTTCAAAACAGGGTACAACTTGCACGGGTTAATACTTGCATTGGTTAATTGGTTAACATTATCTTTAACATTTACACAGTTGCTAAGTGTTTGTTTGTTACACCTTAGTGCAGGCCTGGCCAACCTGTGGCTCTCCAGCTGTTGTAAAACTACAAGTCCCATCATGCTTTGCCACAGGTTTGCCATTAGGGAATGCTAAAACTGTGGCAGGGCATGCTGGGATGTGTAGTTTCACAACATCTGGAGAGCCACAGGTTGGCCAGGCCTGCCTTAGTGCGTCATTCTCCGCAACCAATTCTTCTCCTGATATGTATGGTGGCGGTGGGGCCGTGGCTATCAGTTTCCTGATAGAGCCAGATCCCGCCGCCTGAGCCAATCCTCTCTGTATGTCACCCTCCTGTTGCCACAACTGCAAATAATCATAATGCTTGATTCGTCTCTTTGCTGATTTAATGAGACATATCCTTCTCCTTAAATTCGTTAACACTTCTGTGCTGAAGCTACCTACTCTTGGGAATTTCTCCCCGTCATGTACTGTCATTCTCTCCCATTCATCACATAAAGCTTCTGTGTGACTTCCGTACTTTTCACACATTACGTACCTTGCCGACCCGACTGGTCGGTTTATAGAATCAACCCGAACCGAGGTTGATCGCCCCCTTCCTGAACAACTGGCCCCCATAATTTGCAGGTGTTACAGAACCTTACAAAAAACCAAGATATTCACGATAGGTTGGCGGTGAAGTTTACCGAGCACCTCACTCACTCGCCCACGCCGACCAATACGACCTGATCACACTGATATAGTGCTGGCGTACTCGACCCAGGGCCCCTATTAACCTTTGTTTACTGGAACATGTGAGTGTGATCCGCAGAGCATTAACCCTTTCCAGTAAAGGTGTGGTTGTCAGATAGTTCCTGAGTGACCAGCGAACTTCCCTTTTTGAAAAAATAAAAAATTACACAAATCACGTTAGAATGTACAAATAGCGTTTATGACCTTCGTACACAAATAGTACCGGTCAGGTTTACTAATGCACACAATTACGTGCGGTACAATCGTTCAGCACATAAGCAACTAATCTTATGTACGGAGCGACCAGCGGAATCGAAAATTGCGGCTGCGAATTCCTTCAGCAAGAGCTTGTATGGCCTATATGGGTGTTGCACCAACCCTTTTTTTTTGGTGTTGTGCCTGTGGACTCTATAGCGGACTTCCTTGTCTGCTGTACCTAGACCTCCTGGTCTGTTATGACCTCCTGGTCTGCTACAGTATGACCTCCTGGTCTGCTATACTCTAATGCTCAAATTTTATGTTTAACCAAGGATGCCTCCCTAGCCACCGTGCATGTCACTTACACGTATGTACCTTCACGAGAACTCGATGATTTCTTTTGGTTCAATCCTCAAAATTGTAAAAACAAACACTCACTCACCACATATACACTTTTGTTTCTATTTCTATTTCTGCGCAGAAATTTCTCTTTAGACCAGATGTGTTACAAATTAGGAGAAGGATCTGTTAATTTAAATTTCGAATTTAAAATAGATTTGCGCTACTTATCGCCTGTTGCGCTATTTATCGCTTATTGCGTTACTTATCGCCTGTTGCGCTATTTATCGCCTTGCCACCTTTTCGCTTGTTAAAAATCAACACTATCGTGTGACTTGAGTTACGTGGGCGTACCCAGACGCTCCGTTGCGTAATTTACGCTGCGTGCGTCGGCCTTTGCGTACGCGAGTCTCTCCCTTTGTTAGAGACACGTGTACACCAGTCTTTGTCCACCGTAACACAACTAACACGTTTTATCAATGTAGATGATCCTCGATCATCTACCGCACACCACACTGACTTCGCCTTGTCTCTCAGGCATAGCTGTGTGTTTGTCTATACTTTAACTATATTACCTTTAAACTATGAAATAGCGGCAAATCTCTCTTAGCACGTTTTATCAATTATAAAATGGCAAACAGGAGAGTGATATATGAAAATACACGAATGAAAAGAAATGCAGATATGCGTGCGTGTGTACGCAAGACAGAAATAAACAGTTTTAAAAAGACACTATCGTTTTGTTCTTACCTCCGGTCCCGGATTCCTTCAGCACCCTTTACTAAGTGAAGCAGACGCTTATCCAAACAGCACTACGAGGAATATGACCTCCCGCCCTTTGCTGCTGGATAATGTCTGCTGAAATTACCTAGTGCAGATATATGAAGGACGGGCGAGCCGCCAATTGATAAAGCTAAATATTTATCTTATATAAAACCCTTTATGAGGTCTAAGAACACTGTACGCTATTCACGTATGGAGTACCGTAAGGGTACGCTCGTTGCGTAGCAATCGCTTAGCCGTAGTCGAGACGCTCAAGCGTCACGTTCGCTCACGGCCAAGAGATCACAGGCAGGCACGCTATTGGCTGCCGTCTATCGTAATGATTCGCTATAGCGTAGCGGACGCTCGGGACCACGAGGAGATCACCAGCGGCGCTGACGCTCACAATGTTAAACCTTTATATCTAAACCATAAACCGTATATTATGCAGTAAAACCTTAGTGTAGTGATAGAGTGTAAATGCAACACAGTATAACCTTATTAACTCAAATGCTGTTCGAGCGTCACCGACGCTCTGAGAATACTAAACACTATAAGAAATACACAGATACCTGGGCTTAGGGTCCAACGCCTAATATATATATATTATGAATGATATACTTGCAAAAGAATTAACACAATACAAGTCATACACTACAATATAACATAGACTACCTAACCAGATAACTACACAGGAAATACAATACAATACAATTATGTTTTAAGGGAAAATAAGAGAGAAAGAGGAGAAGAGAGAGAGAGAGAGAAATGGCTCACAATAACAGTAAGAACAATATGATTGCGGAGAAACACTTACGCACAAGGGGAAATGATCGCATGCGCCTCTGGACATCCAGCTCCCGATTTTCAGCAATGATAACCGTTGAAGAGTGAGCTGGATGTGATCGGCTTGTCTATTTATGCCCCACACACAATACAATTCAATGGACCCTACAATCTCATTGTTCATTGGACACAGGAATTCCTCCTCGCACTATAACAAAAGGTCATAGGTTGATTCATACAGGTGGGCTGTGACGATTTCCAACAGCTCAGGTGGGTGGGATACTGGGTTTCCCGCCGCATGGCTAAGTAAGAGTAAATAATAGTAAATGGACATAAACTTCTTATGTCCATAACTATTCGCACGAACGATTAATCCGCTCCAAACCAACACCGGAATATTGCTAATTAAATACTCTTCCGATGGGTACTAAACACCACTGTATGACTCCTGTTAGACCCTTCGTACAATACAAAGAGGGATCCCTCTGTCCAGGAACATGCTATATTAACTAAACTTTCAGAATCTATCAAAGGGACCATGATCTACAAAATACATTATATAGTTAAAATATGTAACGATTGAGTCGCACGCTACGATCACATAAACTCTACCGTAAATACGCATACCGTGCGCCTGCGGGTGCCCGCGACTGTGAGTATGCGCACGCACGGGAGAGCGTACGCATGCGCAGCGCGGACGTATATGAGGTGCAAATATGGCAGTGTGTATAGAGATATTTTTCTGACTTTGACAATCCGCACTCTCCCGCTTGTTTGGGAGCTTTGGTATAATCCCCATGGTCCTTACGGAGTCCCCAGCATCCACTAGGACGTTAGAGAAAATAAGAATTTACTCACCGGTAATTCTATTTCTCGTAGTCCGTAGTGGATGCTGGGCGCCCGTCCCAAGTGCGGACTTTCTGCAATACGTGTATATAGTTATTGCTTAACAAAGGGTTATGGTTATGTAGCATCGGTTGAGTGATGCTCAGTTGTTGTTCATACTGTTAACTGGGTAAGTTTATCACAAGTTGTACAGTGTGATTGTTGTGGCTGGTATGATTCTTACCCTGGATTCCAAAATCCTTTCCTTGTAATGTCAGCTCTTCCGGGCACAGTTTCCTTAACTGAGGTCTGGAGGAGGGGCATAGAGGGAGGAGCCAGTGCACACCAGATAGTACTGAAACTTTCTTTAGAGTGCCCAGTCTCCTGCGGAGCCCGTCTATTCCCCATGGTCCTTACGGAGTCCCCAGCATCCACTACGGACTACGAGAAATAGAATTACCGGTGAGTAAATTCTTATTTTTATATATACAGTTGTGCTCATAAGTTTACATACCCTAGCAGAATTTGTGATTTTCTGTCCATTTGTCAGAGAATATGAATGATAACTCACAAACTTTTCTTTCACTCATGGTTAGTGGTTTGGTGAAGCCATTTATTGTCAAACAACTGTGTTTACTCTTTTTAAATCATAATAACAGAAACTACCCAAATGACCCTGATCAAAGTTTATATACCCTGGAGATTTTGGCCTGATAACATGCACACAAGTTGACACAAACGGGTTTGAATGGCTACTAAAGGTAACCATCCTCACCTGTGATCTGTTTGCTTGTAATCAGTGTGTGTGTATAAAAGTTCAGTGAGTTTCTGGACTCCTGAAAGACCCTTGCATCTTTCATCCAGTGCTGCACTGACGTGTCTGGATTTTGAGTCATGGGGAAAGCAAAAGAATTGTCAAAGGATCTGCGGGAAAAGGTAATTGAACTGTATAAAACAGGAAAGGGATATAAAAAGATATCCAAGCAATTGAGAATGCCAATCAGCAGTGTTCAAACTCTAATTAAGAAGTGAAAATGAGGGATTCTGTGGAAACCAAATCACGGTCAGGTAGACCAACAAAAATTTCAGCCACAACTGCCAGGAAAATTGTTCGGGATGCAAAGAAAAATCCACAAATAACTTCAGCTGAAATACAGGACTCTCTGAAAAAAGTGGTGTGGTTGTTTCAAGATGCACAATAAGGAGGCATTTGAAGAAAAATGGGCTGCATGGTCAAGTCGCCAGAAGATAGCCATTACTACGCAAATTCCACAAAGCATTCCGCTTACAATACTCCAAACAGCACAGAGACAAGCCTCAAAACTTCTGGAACAAAGTCATTTGGAGTGATGAGACCAAAATGTAACTTTTTGGCCACAACCATAAATGTTACATTTGAAGAAGAGTCAACAAGGCCTATGATGAAAGGTACACCATTCCTACTGTGAAACACAGAGGTGGATCGATGATGTTTTGGGGATGTGTGAGCTACAAAGGCACTGGAAACTTGGTCAAAATTGATGGCAAGATGAATGTAGCATGTTATCAGAAAATACTGGAGGAAAATTTGCACTCATCAGCCTGGAAGCTGCACATGGGATGTACTTGGACGTTCCAACATGACAATGATCCAAAACACAAGGCCAAGTCGACCTGTCATTGGCTACAGCAGAATAAAGTGAAGGTTCTGGAGTGGCCATCTCAGTCTCCTGACCTCAATATCATTGAGCCACTCTGGGGAGATCTCAAACGTGCAGTTCATGCAAGACAGCCCAAGAATTTACAGGAACTGGAGGCTTTTTGCCAAGAAGAATGGGCAGCTTTACCATCTGAGAAAATAAAGAGCCTCATCCACAACTACCAGGACATAACTAAAATGGCATTAAAAGGAGAGGTAATAATCATGGGAGACTTTAATCTTCCTGATGTAAACTGGGAGGTGTCTGTTGCTACTTCCACTAGAAGTAGGAACATTTTAAATTCCCTTCAGGGAGCATCCCTCCACCAATTGGTGAGGGAGCCCACTCGGAAAGACGCAATATTAGACTTAATACTTACAAATGGAGACAGATTATCGGACGTAAAAGTGGGTGAAAACCTGGGATCCAGTGATCATCAAGCAGTATGGTTCAGCATTAAGACAGAGACTGACTCGTCCCATTCAAAAACAAAGGTGTTGGATTTTAGGAAGGCTGATTTTGTAGGGATGGGAAAATGTGTAAGCGATTCTTTGGCAGAGTGGAGGAACTTGGAAACAGTGCAGGAGAGGTGGGAAACATTCAAATGTGCAATATTGAAGGCAACAGACCTTTGTATCAAAACTGTTAGGAAAAACACAAGGAAAAGGAAGCCAGTGTGGTTTACAAAAGAAGTAGCAAATATTGTGAGAGCAAAAAAGATGGCTTTTAGGAAATATAAGCAGACACAAAATAATGAAGACAAAAAGATATATCTTGTTAGACAGAAGGAGACAAAGAAGGTAATCAGATGTGCAAAGGCACAAGCTGAGGAGAAAATGGCCCAGTCAGTGGGTAAAGGAGGCAAAACTTTTTTTAGGTATATAAGCGAAAAGAGAAAAACAAAAGGCGGAATTATAAAACTAAAGACGGACACTGGGAGTCTTGTTGAAGGAGACAATTTAATAGCAGATCATCTTAATGATTATTTTTGCTCAGTATTTACTACTGAAAGAGAGGGGAAGGGGCCACAGTTAAGTTGCAGGGATATTCAGGAAAATGAAACAAGTACATTTACAGAGGAGAAGGTCCTAACAGAACTCTCAAAGCTGAAAGTGGACAAATCTATGGGGCCAGATGGGATACATCCAAGGATATTAAAAGAACTTAAAGAGGTGCTGGTAGCACCATTGACAGAATTATTCAACCAGTCATTAGCTACAGGAGAAATTCCAGGGGACTGGAAAAGAGCAAACGTAGTCCCACTGCACAAAAGTGGAAGCAAGGAAGAGGCAAACAACTACAGACCAGTGAGTCTTACATCAGTAGTAGGGAAATTGATGGAAACACTCTTAAAAGAAAGAGTTGTAGATTATCTCAAATCCGGCAATTTACTGGATCCCAAACAGCATGGATTCACTGGGGGGAGATCATGTCAAACAAATCTTATTGACTTTTTTGATTGTGTGACTAAAGTGATGGATAAAGGTGGAGCCATGGATATAGCTTATTTAGACTTTAGTAAGGCTTTTGACACAGTTCCACATCGCAGACTGCTAAATAAACTTGAAAGTTTGGGATTGGATATTAGGATTATTGAATGGATAAGATCTTGGTTGAAGGATAGAAAACAGAGAGTTGTGGTAAATGGAGTGCATTCACAGGAGGGAAATGTTACCAGTGGAGTACCCCAGGGATCTGTACTTGGACCAGTGCTTTTTAATATCTTTATTGGTGACATTGCAAATGGCATTAAAGGGAAAGTATGCCTTTGTGCAGATGACACAAAGGTATGCAACAGGGTAGACACACCAGGTGGGGTAAAACAAATGATTGAGGATCTAGGTAGACTAGAGGAATGGTCAAGAGTCTGGCAATTACAGTTTAATGCCAAAAAATGCAAAATCATGCACTTGGGTCTCAAAAATCCTAAAGCTAAATACAGTATTAATGGCACTATACTGGAAACTACTGAGGAGGAAAGGGATCTAGGAGTCACTATTTCAGATGACTTAAAAGCAGGTAAGCAATGTAACAAGGCAATGAGGAAGGCTAGTCAGATGCTTGGCTGCATTGGGAGAGGAATAAGCAGCAGAAAGAAAGAAGTAATAATGCCACTGTATAGGTCATTAGTACGGCCTCATCTAGAATACTGTATTCAGTTCTGGAGGCCATATCTTCAAAAGGATATTAATACATTAGAAACTGTACAAAGGAGGGCAACTAAAATGGTGCATGGCCTACATCACAAAACATACCCAGAAAGACTAAGAAATCTCAATATGTATAGTTTGGAGCAGAGAAGGGAAAGGGGGGACATGATAGAAACTTTCAAATATATGAAGGGTTTTAACAAAGTCCAGGAGGGAAACATTCTCCAAATGAAGAGAAGCAATAGGACACGAGGACATGCACTGAGAGTGGAGGGGGGGAGGTTCAGGGGAAATTTGCGGAAAAATTATTTCACAGAAAGGGTAGTGGACAAGTGGAATAGCCTCCCATCAGAGGTGGTAGAGGCTAAGACAGTAGAGCAATTTAAACATGCATGGGATAGACATAAGGATATCCTTACAAAGAAATAAGGATCAAATAAGGTTAGTGATTAAAAATAATAAAAAAAATAAAATAAATAAAAATAAGGGGCAGACTAGATGGGCCAAGTGGTTCTTATCTGCCGACAAATTCTATGTTTCTATGTTACCACAAAAGACTTCAAGCTGTCATTGATGTTAAAGGGGGCAATACACGGTATTAAGAACTGGGGTATGTAAACTTTTGATCAGGGTCATTTGGGTAGTTTTTGTTGTCATTATGATTTAAAAAGAGTAAACACAGTTGTTTGACAATAAATGGCTTCACCTAACCACTAACCATGAGTGAAAGAAAAGTTTGCGAGTTATCATTCATATTCTCTGACAAATGGACAGAAAATCACAAATTCTGCTAGGGTATGTAAACTTATGAGCACAACTGTATATGTATATACATACACACACACACACACACACACACACACACACACACACACACACACTGGGGCAAAAAAGTATTTGGACAGCCACCTCCTTCCCTCAGTAAGAGCACTGAAGATGGAACGTGGCTGGGTCTTCCAGCATGACAATGACCCCAAACACACCGCCCGGGCAACTAAGGAGTAAGAAGCATTTCAAGATCCTGGAGTGGCCTAGCCAGTCTTCAGACCTCAAACCAATAGAAAATCTGTGGAGGGAGTTGAAAGTCCGTGTTGCCCGGCGACAGCCCCAAAACATGACAGATCTAGAGAAGATCTGCATGGAAGAGTGGGCCAAAATACCTGCTACAGTGTGTGCAAACCTGGTCAAGAAACTACAGGAAACATTTGACCTCTGTAATTGCCAACCGAGGTTATATTACAAAGTATTGAGTTAAACTTTTCGATTGTCCAAATATTTATTTTCCGCAAGAATATACAAATAAATTGTTTAAAAATCATACAATGTGATTTCCTAGTTTTTTTTTCAGATTCTGTCTCTCACAGTTGAAGTGTACCCATGATGGAAATTACAGGCCTCTCTCATCTTTTTAAGTGGGTCAACTTGCACAATCGGTGGCTGTACAAATACTTTTTTGCCCCACTGTGCAATTGAAGCAGCACTCCTGTCACTAAAATACCTGTCCCAGTGCCAATCCCTAGGAAACCACTGCGGGGATCCAAAGCATATAACTCGTGGGCGGCACCCGGTAAGAAACACTCTCATAAGCGCAGGTAAATATTTACCTGCGCTTATGAGAGTGTTTCTTACCGGGTGCCGCCCACACACGAGTTATATATATATATATATATATATATATATATATATATATACTGTTTGTTTTGTTAGTCTACTTGAAAGGTCAGTGTTACTAATCAGCCTGATCTGAGCAAAGCAATTGTCTGATTCTTTATCATTAAATCAAATTAATTTTCCAGTTTATCAAAGCAAATATGTAATCAACTACACAAGCTATAAAATACATTCTCTATACCATCGGTTAAAACTAAGTGGAGGAGAGCTGCACATCTGATAAGGCAAAGTGTGAAAGGCAAAACAAAATAGTTAATTGCATTAAAATATATGCAAACTCATTGAAACATTTTGGGACATTCCATCTTCCCACTGGAGGCATATTTATGTTGCAAGAAGGGGCACCAAAATTATTTTATCAATCATTTTTTTTTTAATGTGACTGTATATTTTATTTATAGTGAGTATTATTCCAATCATTTCCCCACGAGGGTCAGACTACGGGGTAGATTTACTAAAGTTTCTAAAAATGAAAAGTGGTGGTGTTGCCCATAGCAACCAATTAGATTCGGTCTATCATTTTATGGGATGCAATAGAGAAACGATAGATTCTGATGGTTTGCTATGGGCGACACTACTTTTTTAATTTTAGAAGCTTTAGTAAATCTGCCCCTACATATCTATGAAAAATGTTTTACTTTTTCTATACAGCACAAAAACAATCATACTTTTACAGCTTAATCCACTGTAATAAACATCCCTCTTCTGCTGCATTGCTAAAACCACCTTAAATTCTATTGGAGAAAGAGCGCTATATAAATAGAATTATTAAAATTATAATTATTAACAAAAATGTCCTTGGTAAGTGGCCATTATGGACCACTGCTTGGGATAACACTGTTGATCTATAGCAAGAGGAGCCCATCTACGTTTTATTTAGATTACCAGATTGACGTGACTCAATAGGCAAGTGTTGGAGGAAGGGAAGATTACGGTGCTCTGATTTCGCGCCTGCCCCCTTCCCCGGAGTCCGGAAATACTATAATATGTGCTGGAATTTCTAGCATGGCATATACGTCTCTTTCTTGCTGGGTAGTGTGATTTGTAGGCTTTTGCAGAGTAGGTAATATAGAACATATACTGAATGTATCATTTCTACGGTATGTATCACACAGAACATTAATAATTTGGCAAAAAACAAACTTGGCATCCCTTCTATAAAAATCCAATGTTTGCCCCTGGACACCCATCTTCTGGTTTTCAGACTGGGTAGACATGCCAAAGTGCAAGCCTGCTAATCTATCATGCTGTAAGTACTGTAATTATAATGACAGCATGATGCATTCAGAATAGTGCTGCCAGACCCCTACAGTGTCCGGTTCACACTCCCCTTAGTTACAGTACTGATGTAAGAACTGGAACAGAGGTGGGTATTTCAACCTAGTATGATAAAGTCCCATAATATTATTTCAGCAGGGTTGCACAATACGGGCAGGATGGGTTTTTGTTATTTTTGATTTTCGTTTTCTAGAAATAGTCAGTAATGTATATATTTATGTACCGTGCCACATTGCGGCAAAATGGTAAGTAAAAAAAAAAAAATCTTCCATAGAATAACCACATCATGGTATTTAATAAAATAATTACTTGTGACTGTAACTGCCACGTTAATCTGGAAAATCATACCCATACATTTTTCATATAACGTGACAAAGCACTTGAATCTCCTTGTATTTCTATGGCCTTCATAAGATTTCAACAGATTTCATTGTTTATACTGTGCCGTACACCCAATCCGGATGATGACATTTGGAGGGCAAACATCTGATACCTGTCCCACGCGTCGAGCTCATAGTGGTGCCTTTTGTAGTAATGCCCTGTAGATGGCATCTTTTGGGATAAAGTCCTGAGTGTTTTATATACTACTGATATTCCTCCCACAATTGCTATGCCTGTGGTGTGTTGTTTGGGTATAGTGTATGATGACACTGTGGATAAATAGAGTAGACAATATGTGGTAAATGTGTGTACCGCAACCAAGGTCTTTGTGGCCTGCTCATGGTTGGCCTCTAAATGGCCGGATTACAATGCCTGGCTGTCTGTGGTGGGTGTAACTGTTCAACATAAACAATACTTGTATGAAGCCCAGTTATACTCAGCCTTATGTTCAGGACTGAGTGGCTCTGGGCTACAGTTTATGGGTTACATGCTATTTTGGGTGTTGGCCTCTGATCCTTTCAGACATCTGTGTATGGGTTCAGATTATGTATTTTTTGGTGTAGTTGGGACCTGGTGCCTCATCAGATCTGGCTAGGTGCCCAGTGGTAACAGTTCAGTTGGAAGATTCGGCCATCCCTTCCTTTCTTCTTTACTTTTTTAGTTTTGTTAGTAGTATTTTTGTCTAGTCTATGAGGATTCATGTTGCTATATATTCACACTTATAATGTGGAGACTGCCATTTTCATATGTGTATCACATTGTTGCATACTGTATTTCGGTGTTGATGCATGGTATTTCTCTTGTACATGTAGGACTTGCCATTTCCTATATTTTGGCTTTACTGTTTTGTTCTTCTAGAAAGAAGTAAAAATTGCTCAATTAAAAAAAAAACACCAATTGTTGTGTAAAATATATAATATGTTGTTTCCTGAATAAAGTCTGGAATGATACAAATGATTGGCGAACTTACAGGCTCAAACTTGACTCCGGCTCTTGGTGGAGGAGCAGGTCTAGTATTTGGCACCTTTGGGGGAGGACGTTGTGGTATCAGCACTGCTTCTGCCTCTTGTGAGTGTGCATATGGTACTTTGGGGGGCACAGAATTTGAGTCTGCTTTTAGAAAACTTTGATTGTGATTAAGACCAGATTTTACATCCTCATCTTGTTTTTCTGAAATACAAAAAAAAAATTTCCATCAACCAATATATTTACTTGAAAATGAATAACAAAAAACATGCATTACGAATTCTGTTATCACATTAAAAGCATATACGATTCTAGTACAAATGCGCAGGTTATTAATGTACCAATATGGAAAATGACTCGTAAACGACATCTACTGATTAAAGCCAAGCACTCTGCATTGTACATTAAAAGCACAGAGAATCAGATAGCGCTGACTGACCCAGAATCTTTAACTTATTAGCTCATCCATCTTGAGGAGGTTCTGCTCTGATAGCATGGATTTGTTAACCTAGAATCGGAATCATCAGATTCAGAATCAGCTTTATTGGCCAGGTGTACTCACGTACACTAGGAATTCTTTGTGGTACAATGCATCGCCAAGCAGCAACATGAAGGAGGAAAAACGTAGCATACATTACAAACATTACACATATGAGTTCATACTGCACATATGCAACTGTACAGTAGACATATTATACATTTAAGACTAAAAACTAAGGCTGCTTGGCATAAGAGCTCAAATACCTTCTTGCAAAGGTTTGCAATTTTTATTATTGCATATTTTACCTATTTGTAATTAGACAGATTTTGGACATTAGTTCAGTAATCTAAGTAAGCAAATTATATTTCTTCTCTAGAATTATACGAGGGCCGTCATGTCATTGTTCATACTGTATCTGGATCACACAAATGGATTTCTCCACGTGATTTCTCCATGTGATAGAGAATATTGGAACAATCTCAGGCCCATTTATTAACCAACTGAATCAACCAATATTTGCAGCTAAAAACGGGTGTTTTCGGTGACTTGCCACAAATTTTAAATATCACCAGAATATATGATGGAGGGACCACAGCAGATATCTCCAATAACTGCTGTGATCCTTCCATTCCCGCCGGCAGCCATATCTCCCAATGTGATGGATTCCCAATAATGCCCCCCCATCCCCACCCCGCAGCTACTGCCATCTTCAGGCAGCGGCACATCCCTTTACTTCTGGACACATTAATTACACAGGTTCTGCGGCTGATTAAAACCAGGTGTAATGGAGTCTTGAAGTCATTTAGCCACAGAACCTGTGTAATTAATATGTGTCCAGAATTAAAGGGATGAGGTGTCAACCCTATGTTCTAGCCTATGGGCTACAGATCAAGGCTGTGCTTCGAGCAGGGTTCCCCAGGAAATGGCTGGAAATTGCATCAGTACATGGCGGTCAGCGTGAGCGTGCAGCAGCCTCAGAACCACACTTGTAACATAGCAGTAACGGGCTCCGGCCCTGCCCCTGCCAGCTGATGCATTCACCCGATCTGATCGCATTCTGCAATGCGATATAGGACGCTAATATCGCTCCCAGATTGCATTGCAAATGCAGCCAATAAAAAGAAATAAAATAAATGAATAAGTAACAAACAATATGAAACACAGTCTGTACACTCTTAGTTGTTTTTTTTTTTAAATGAAATGAATTGCCTAAATCTTATTTACCTAATGCTTATTAATATATTTACACGTTACGCTTGATTCTAATAAAAGTATTACTGCAGTGTGACCTGGATCACTCTTACTGTATGTTCCTGTCACTGATGGTATGTGTTTATACTGTATAAAGTCTCACCTTTTTTGGAATCCATTAACCATTTAATAGCTTCTTCTGCTTCCTGTGCAGTGGTAGTTTTAATCTGTTTCACATTGTAAGGTTTACTTATCCCAGTTTTGTCCTTTGGCTATAAATATAGAATATAAACATTTTGCATTTACAGTCAAAATTGACAGCCATTGTTACAAGATATAAAGGGGAGATCAATTTAGCGCAATAACGCAAAGTGCCTCCAGAATACTTTTACACACTTGCACTTGATCTTATGGGAGAAGCCACTATCTACCATATTAGATGGTGGGTGCATTGGGGACACTGAGAGTGCCTATGTGGTGCAGAAAACAAAAGATTTCATTTTGCAAGAAAAAATTATTTCAATTAGAAAAATGGACTGAAAGGTGCATTTCCAGAGCTATCCCTTGCTTTGCGTGGTATCTGGAAGATAGATCAACAATGTATAGGTTGGCAGTCATTAGGTCGACAGTTACAAAATGTCAACATGGAAATGGTTGACGCATATTTTCAATGGTTGAAACATGTTTTTTCAACCTCTGCATTTTCTCTTTCAGCAAGGCAGGCGAACACTGGACCATGGGATTGCAGGTTGGGGCAGGAGCTAGCACCTAAATTAAACTGTAGCTTTAAAAGTAAGCTCCTCCCCCCTGCAACCCCAGATTGAAACTGAAAGTCTGGGGTTGCACGGACAAGGAACTTGCTTTTGAATCTACAGTGTCATTTAGGTGCCAGCTCCAGCCCCAACCTGCTTTCCCATGGTCCAGTGTTCCCCAGCATGCTTCAGGGAAAAGGATTCAATAGTAAGTGACCAAAAATCTTCTTAATTACCGTTATCTGGGAATAGTAACCTGTGGCGAGCGAAGCCAGCCAACGAGGGTTGAAGTTTCTGCTGTCAGATATTTGGGACAAAAAACAACAACACATGTTCGACCATGTTCATGTCAATATTTTGTTCACGTCGACCAAATGCAAGTTGACCATATAGTGTTGACCTATTGGCTGTTGATACTGTCGATCTGTTAATCGACACTTGCTTTGCATGAGGGTGCACATCCATTTTTTCCCTGCAAAATGTGATGAAAACCATCAAAACATGCAAAAGTGACACGTGTAATAGAGTCTGGATTCCCCCTAATTCTAGTGATTAATTCAAGATATAAATCAGGCTAAATCCAGCAATATTTGGATAAAATGGGATTGATTGAAATGTTTAAAGTGTGTGGTCCTAAAGTGGCCCAAATAATACATTTATACACTTTCTGCCATTTGCACTTTTAAGTGTGCAAATTTTAGGACAGTTCCAGAGACTAGGAAGTGGGTGTGCATCCTGAAATTCACTTGGCAGGCAAGTAGCCATGCATAGAGAAGCTGTGCATACTTAGGCACAGTGGCAGCTCTAAACCTCCTCCCGGCTCCCTGGCCTTTTGCCGTCCTGATGGATTTCTGTAATAGCAGGGGAGCGGCTTCCCTTGGGAAGCATTGTCATTGCTGTGGCAGTCCCCCTGGGACTGGGATATTTCATAATATCAGTACACATGACAATATAAACCAGTGCCATATGCAATTTGCCAGCTGAAAAAATACACGTCCCTCTTTTCTGTTTCAGTTATGAGAGCCACACATCTTTGTTTACAAACTACAAAAAAGTTCAGAGCGGCTTTAGTTTTACCTTAGATCTACTGATGAACAAGTGGTAAGACATAAGAGAGCCTGTCTGAGCCATCTGATCCCAGACTTAAGGCACAGATTTATCAAGCCTAGGAGAGTGATAAATTTCATGGTGATAAAGTAACAACCAATCAGCTCCTAACTGCCATGTGACAGGCTGTGCTGGACAAAAAAGAACAGTTAGGAGCGGATTAGTTGGTACTTTATCACAGTGCAATTTATCGCTCTCCAAGGCTTGATAAATCTGGGCCTTATTATGAAAGTATGCTTTCATTTTTCTACATCAATTCTATCCAAAAAAATAAAAATTAAATGTTTTGTATACCATACAATGCTGTAGATTTCAAAGATATTGCTATGTAAATGTCAACTGAAAGTTTTTTATATAGGTTGAGTATCCCTTATCCAAAATGCTTGGGACCAGAAGTATTTTGGATATCGGATTTTTCCGTATTTTGGAATAATTGCATACCATAATGAGATATCATGACGATGGGACCCAAGTCTAAGCACAGAATGCATTTATATTTCATATACACCTTATACACACAGCCTGAAGGTCAGTTTAGCCAAGATTTTTAATAACTTTGTGCATTAAACAAAGTGTGTGTACATTCACACAATTCATTTATGTTTCGCATACACCTTATACACACAGCCTGAAGGTCATTTAATACAATATTTTTAATAACTTTGTGTATTAAACAAAGTTTGTGTACATTGAGCCATCAGAAAACAAAGGTTTCACTATCTCACTCAAAAAATTCCGTATTTCGGAATATTTGGATATGGGATATTCAACCTGTAGCAGTGATTTATTAATTACCAGTTTCTTATATAGTGCAGCATTTACATTCCGTTGCGCTTTACAATTGGAAACAACAGTGAAAAAAAACAACTGGGTATTAACAGTCATATATGACACATTTGTGTAAAAACAGAATGACATCACTAAACACCACAAGTGCTCCGGGCTTGAATTTCTGCACTTTCAAAAACACTCTTTATATATTTTGCATGCTAGTTTTGTATTTCTCATTGGATGAAGGATTAAAATTAATTATTGAATTACTGCGTCTTATAGTTACAGACTTACAGGATGCTGTGGTGCACCAGGAAGAAGAGTAACTGCTTGCTGAACAGGTGCCGAAATGTTGTTTTCTGTTAAAAAAATTAAAAAAAATAAGCCAACCAACCAATCACTAAGTAATAATGTCAATGTATTTTGCGGTTCCTAACTTGATTTTTGGAAACATTTCCTTACAGTGGTTGTCATATGTGCATAAACAAATAAAAAATAAAATTAATAAATCAGTGTTTTAAAATAAGCTATGGCATCGGGCTGGGTAACAGATTGCTTGTTGTTAATAGTGGTATGTTTTTGGTTGTGGCACAATATGTTGACTTTTAGGTAGAGATTCAAATGTTTGAAAACTCGGTTGGGTGTCTGTTTTTTCCTGTCTATTAGATAGGAAAAAACAGACTCCCAACTGATTTTTCAAACATTTGAATCTCCCCCTCAGAATGTTAACATGGTCTGAAAGCCGATATTCAGAATGTTGAAATGAACATTATGAAACATTGTGAAGGTCGATACTTTCGCTGTTGACATTCGGACCACGCAACATTTTGAATGTTGACATAATGACTACAAAACCATTTCTTTCCCTTATTTTGGACACCCTCAGCACACATTTCTAAGAAAACACAGTTAAGGTTCTGTCTGTGGGGGAGATGTACTAAGCCTTAGAAAGTGATAAAGTAGAGAGAGAGAAAGTACCAGCCAGTCAGCTACTAACCGCCAAGTTGCAGGATATGTTTAAAAAAATGACAGGAGCTGAATGGCTGGTACTTTATCTCTCTCCAAGGCTTGGTATGTGGTTACAAAAGTTCATTTGTTGTTCAGACCATTGGCCAGAATGAGGAAGAACTGTGATATACTGTAAGTGACTGACTATATAAAGAATGCTGATGCTAGATGGTGTGGTCTTCTGCTATGAGGACCGGAGCTAAGAGGGGCCCACCTTCCCTGTCAAAGTTACATGTGTTATATACATTTTTCACCATTGGGTGGTACATAGGGGCCCATACAAACTTTTGCCTTAGGGAATGCAATAATTCTAGGTATGGCCCTGGACCTGCTCATTGTAATGTGGTATAAAATGAACTGGAGGGTCTAATGTTACATAAAATGGACTGGGGTCCTGTAATGTGGCATAATATGAACTGTGGACACTGTATGTCATAATGTGAGTTGGGGGTACTGTGTTGCATAATCTGTACTGACAGCTCTACAATTTGACATAACGTGAACTAGGGCGCTGCTATGGTTCATAAAATAAACTAGGGTACTACATTAACGAAGGCACTACTGTGGTTCCGAGAGTAGGATATGATATCCTGCCATTTTAAATCCCAACAGTCAGGATGCCGAGAGTGGCATCCTGATGGATCCCAATAAGTAATTTAACCCCAACCCTAATCTAACCCTAAACCACCCCTCCAGCAGCCTAACCCTAAACCACCTCTCCAGCAGCCTACCCCATCCCCCTCCACAGGCTAACCCTAACTGTCCTCACCCAAACCCTTCTCCTAGTCCTAACTCTAACGCCAGTACTTACCATTGGGATTCTGACCATCAGGATGCTAAATCCTGGTTCAGAAAATGAACTAGGGCACTATTATGGGACATAAAATGAACAACTGCGGCTGAGAGGTCTTTTTCTAAAAGCATTGACAGGGACCCTACAACATGTTGCTATGGGGCCCCCAATAGTTCTAGCTATGCTCCTCATTCTTAGTATCTCAGCAACTGCTGATACCCGGGTATTTTCACACACAATAGTCTGTACAGTTTACAAAGAATGGTGTGCATGACAAAAAATAAGAATTTACTTACCGATAATTCTATTTCTCATAGTCCGTAGTGGATGCTGGGGACTCCGAAAGGACCATGGGGGATAGCGGCTCCGCAGGAGACTGGGCACAAAGTAAAAGCTTTAGGACTAGCTGGTGTGCACTGGCTCCTCCCCCTATGACCCTCCTCCAAGCCACAGTTAGGATACTGTGCCCGGACGAGCGTACACAATAAGGAAGGATTCCATACCAGCCACACCAATCACACCGTACAACTTGTGATCTGAACCCAGTTAACAGCATGATAACAGAAGGAGCCTCTGAAAAGATGGCTCACAACAACAATAACCCGATTTTTGTAACAATAACTATGTACAAGTAATGCAGACAATCCGCACTTGGGATGGGCGCCCAGCATCCACTACGGACTATGAGAAATAGAATTATCGGTAAGTAAATTCTTATTTTCTCTAACGTCCTAGTGGATGCTGGGGACTCCGAAAGGACCATGGGGATTATACCAAAGCTCCCAAACGGGCGGGAGAGTGCGGATGACTCTGCAGCACCGAATGAGAGAACTCCAGGTCCTCCTCAGCCAGGGTATCAAATTTGTAGAATTTAGCAAACGTGTTTGCCCCTGACCAAGTAGCTGCTCGGCAAAGTTGTAAAGCCGAGACCCCTCGGGCAGCCGCCCAAGATGAGCCCACTTTCCGTGTGGAATGGGCTTTTACAGATTTTGGCTGTGGCAGGCCTGCCACAGAATGTGCAAGCTGAATTGTACTACAAATCCAACGAGCAATCGTCTGCTTAGAAGCAGGAGCACCCAGCTTGTTGGGTGCATACAGGATAAACAGCGAATCAGATTTTCTGACTCCAGCCGTCCTGGAAACATATATTTTCAGGGCCCTGACTACGTCCAGCAACTTGGAATCCTCCAAGTCCCTAGCAGCCGCAGGCACCACAATAGGCTGGTTTAAGTGAAATGCTGAAACCACCTTAGGAAGAAATTGAGGACGAGTCCTCAATTCTGCCCTGTCCGTATGAAAAATTAGGTAAGGGCTTTTATAGGATAAAGCCGCCAATTCTGAGACACGCCTGGCTGAAGCCAGGGCTAACAGCATTACCACTTTCCATGTGAGATATTTTAAGTCCACAGTGGTGAGTGGTTCAAACCAATGTGATTTTAGGAATCCCAAAACTACATTGAGATCCCAAGGTGCCACTGGAGGCACAAAAGGAGGCTATAAATGCAGTACTCCCTTGACAAACGTCTGAACTTCAGGAACAGAAGCCAGTTCTTTTTGGAAGAATATTGACAGGGCCGAAATTTGAACCTTAATGGACCCTAATTTGAGGCCCATAGACAGTCCTGTTTGCAGGAAATGCAGGAAACGACCCAGTTGAAATTCCTCTGTAGGGGCCTTCCTGGCCTCGCACCACGCAACATATTTACGCCAAATACGGTGATAATGTTGTATGGTTACATCCTTCCTGGCTTTGATCAGGGTAGGGATGACTTCCTCCGGAATGCCTTTTTCCTTCAGGATCCGGCGTTCAACCGCCATGCCGTCAAACGCAGCCGCGGTAAGTCTTGGAACAGACATGGTCCCTGCTGGAGCAGGTCCTTTCTTAGAGGTAGAGGCCACGGGTCTTCCGTGAGCA
This sequence comes from Pseudophryne corroboree, assembly GCF_028390025.1. Taxonomy (NCBI): domain Eukaryota; kingdom Metazoa; phylum Chordata; class Amphibia; order Anura; family Myobatrachidae; genus Pseudophryne; species Pseudophryne corroboree. Next base: position 615,265,140 of record NC_086447.1, read on the forward strand.
TCTCTTGAATTTCCGGGTACCAAGTCCTTCTTGGCAAATCCGGAGCCACGAGTATAGTCTTTACTCCTCTCCTTCTTATGATTCTCAGTACTTTTGGTTTGAGAGGAAGAGGAGGGAACACATACACTGACTGGTACACCCACGGTGTTACCAGAGCGTCCACAGCTATTGCCTGAGGGTCCCTTGACCTGGCGCAATATCTGTCCAGTTTTTTGTTGAGGCGGGACGCCATCATGTCCACCTTTGGTTTTTCCCAACGGTTCACAATCATGTGGAAGACTTCTGGGTGAAGTCCCCACTCCCCCGGGTGAAGATCGTGTCTGCTGAGGAAGTCTGCTTCCCAGTTGTCCACTCCCGGAATGAACACTGCTGACAGTGCTATCACATGATTCTCCGCCCAGCGAAGAATCCTTGCCACTTCCATCATTGTCCTCCTGCTTCTTGTGCCGCCCTGTCTGTTTACGTGGGCGACTGCCGTGATGTTGTCCGACTGGATCAACACCGGCTGACCCTGAAGCAGAGGTCTTGCCTGACTTAGGGCATTGTAAATGGCCCTTAGTTCCAGGATATTTATGTGAAGTGACGTTTCCATGCTTGACCACAAGCCCTGGAAATTTCTTCCCTGTGTGACTGCTCCCCAGCCTCTCAGGCTGGCATCCGTGGTCACCAGGACCCAATCCTGAATGCCGAATCTGCGGCCCTCTAGGAGATGAGCACTCTGTAACCACCACAGGAGAGACACCCTTGTCCTTGGAGACAGGGTTATCCGCTGATGCATTTGAAGATGCGATCCGGACCATTTGTCCAGCAGATCCCACTGAAAAGTTCTTGCGTGGAATCTGCCGAATGGAATCGCTTCGTAAGAAGCCACCATCTTTCCCAGGACCCTTGTGCATTGATGTACTGACACTTGGCCTGGTCTTAGGAGGTTCCTGACTAGGTCGGATAACTCCTTGGCTTTCTCCTCCGGGAGAAACACCTTTTTCTGTACTGTGTCCAGAATCATCCCTAGGAACAGCAGACGTGTCGTCGGAATCAGCTGCGATTTTGGAATATTTAGAATCCATCCGTGCTGTCGTAGTACTACTTGAGATAGTGCTACTCCGACCTCTAACTGTTCTCTGGACCTTGCCCTTATCAGGAGATCGTCCAAGTAAGGGATAATTAAGACGCCTTTTCTTCGAAGAAGAATCATCATTTCGGCCATTACCTTGGTAAAGACCCGGGGTGCCGTGGACAATCCAAACGGCAGCGTCTGAAACTGATAGTGACAGTTCTGTACCACAAACCTGAGGTACCCTTGGTGAGAAGGGCAAATTGGGACATGGAGGTAAGCATCCTTGATGTCCAGAGACACCATATAGTCCCCTTCTTCCAGGTTCGCTATCACTGCTCTGAGTGACTCCATCTTGAACTTGAACCTTTTTATGTAAGTGTTCAAGGATTTCAGATTTAAAATGGGTCTCACCGAGCCGTCCGGCTTCGGTACCACAAACAGCGTGGAATAATACCCCTTTCCCTGTTGTAGGAGGGGTACCTTGATTATCACCTGCTGGGAATACAGCTTGTGAATGGCTTCCAATACCGCCTCCCTGTCGGGGGGAGACGTTGGTAAAGCAGACTTCAGGAACCGGCGAGGGGGAGACGTCTCGAATTCCAATTTGTACCCCTGAGATACTACCTGCAGGATCCAGGGGTCCACTTGCGAGTGAGCCCACTGCGCGCTGAAATTCTTGAGACTGGCCCCCACCGTGCCTGAGTCCGCTTGTAAGGCCCCAGCGTCATGCTGAGGACTTGGCAGAAGCGGGGGAGGGCTTCTGTTCGTGGGAAGAGGCTGTTTGCTGCAGTCTTTTTCCCCTTCCTCTGCCCCGGGGCAGATATGAGTGGCCTTTTGCCTGCTTGCCCTTATGGGGACGAAAGGACTGAGCCTGAAAAGACGGTATCTTTTTCTGCTGCGAGGTGACTTGGGGTAAAAAGGTGGATTTTCCAGCCGTTGCCGTGGCCACCAGGTCCGATAGACCGACCCCAAATAACTCCTCCCCTTTATACGGCAATACTTCCATATGCCATTTGGAATCCGCATCCCCTGACCACTGTCGCGTCCATAATCCTCTTCTGGCATAAATGGACATCGCACTTACTCTTGATGCCAATGTGCAAATATCCCTCTGTGCATCTCGCATATATAGAAATGCATCCTTTAAATGCTCTATAGTCAATAATATATTGTCCCTGTCCAGGGTATCAATATTTTCAGTCAGGGAATCCGACCAAGCCACCCCAGCACTGCACATCCAGGCTGAGGCGATTGCTGGTCGCAGTATAATACCAGTATGTGTGTATATACTTTTAAGGATATTTTCCAGCTTCCTATCAGCTGGTTCCTTGAGGGCGGCCGTATCAGGAGACGGTAACGCCACTTGTTTTGATAAGCGTGTGAGCGCCTTATCTACGCTAGGGGGTGTTTCCCAACGCGCCCTAACCTCTGGCGGGAAAGGGTATAATGCCAATAATTTTTTAGAAATTAGCAGTTTTTTATCGGGGGAAACCCACGCTTCATCACACACCTCATTTAATTCATCTGATTCAGGAAAAAATAAGAATTTACTTACCGATAATTCTATTTCTCATAGTCCGTAGTGGATGCTGGGGACTCCGAAAGGACCATGGGGAATAGCGGGCTCCGAAGGAGGCTGGGCACTCTAGAAAGATCTTAGACTACCTGGTGTGCACTGGCTCCTCCCACTATGACCCTCCTCCAAGCCTCAGTTAGGTACTGTGCCCGGACGAGCGTACACAATAAGGAAGGATTTTGAATCCCGGGTAAGACTCATACCAGCCACACCAATCACACCGTATAACCTGTGATCTGAACCCAGTTAACAGCATGATAACAGAAGGAGCCTCTGAAAAGATGGCTCACAACAACAATAACCCGATTTTTGTAACAATAACTATGTACAAGTATTGCAGAAAGTCCGCACTTGGGACGGGCGCCCAGCATCCACTACGGACTATGAGAAATAGAATTATCGGTAAGTAAATTCTTATTTTCTCTAACGTCCTAGTGGATGCTGGGGACTCCGAAAGGACCATGGGGATTATACCAAAGCTCCCAAACGGGCGGGAGAGTGCGGATGACTCTGCAGCACCGAATGAGAGAACTCCAGGTCCTCCTCAGCCAGGGTATCAAATTTGTAGAATTTTGCAAACGTGTTTGCCCCTGACCAAGTAGCTGCTCGGCAAAGTTGTAAAGCCGAGACCCCTCGGGCAGCCGCCCAAGATGAGCCCACCTTCCTTGTGGAATGGGCATTGACAGATTTTGGCTGTGGCAGGCCTGCCACAGTATGTGCAAGCTGAATTGTACTACAAATCCAACGAGCAATAGTCTGCTTAGAAGCAGGAGCACCCAGCTTGTTAGGTGCATATAGGATAAACAGCGAGTCAGATTTTCTGACTCTAGCCGTTCTGGAAACATATATTTTCAGTGCCCTGACAACGTCTAGCAACTTGGAGTCCTCCAAGTCCCTAGTAGCCTAGGCACCACAATAGGCTGGTTCAGGTGAAACGCTGACACCACCTTTGGGAGAAACTGGGGACGAGTCCTCAATTCTGCCCTATCCATATGGAAAATCAAATAAGGGCTTTTACAAGACAAAGCCGCCAACTTTGATACTCGCCTGGCAGAAGCCAAGGCCAATAACATAACCACCTTCCACGTGAGATATTTCAGATCCACGGTTTTTAGTGGTTCAAACCAATGTGATTTTAAGAAACTCAACACCACGTTGAGATCCCAAGGTGCCACAGGAGGCACAAACGGGGGCTGACTCTGCAGCACTCCTTTTATAAATGTCTGAACTTCAGGTACTGAAGCTAGTTCTTATTGAAAGAAAATCGACAGAGCCGAGATCTGTACCTTAATGGAACCCAATTTAAGGCCCATAGTCACTCCTGCTTGCAGGAAATGCAGAAATCGACCTAGTTGAAATTCCTCTGTTGGGGCCCTTTCGGCCTCACACCATGCAACATATTTTCGCCATATGCGGTGATAATGAGTTGCTGTAACCTCTTTCCTGGCTTTAGTAAGCGTAGGAATGACTTCCTCCGGAATGCCCTTTTCCTTCAGGATCCGGCGTTCAACCGCCATGCCGACGAACGCAGCCGCGGTACGTCTTGGAACAGACAGGGCCCCTGCTGCCGCAGGTCCTGTCTGAGTGGCAGAGGCCATGGGTCCTCTGATATAAATTCTTGAAGTTCTGGGTACCAAGCTCTTCTTGGCCATCCACGAGTATCGTTCTTACTCCTCGCCTTCTTATTATTCTCAGTACCTTTGGTATGAGAGGCAGAGGGGAGAACACATAAACCGACTGGTACACCCACGGTGTTACCAGAGCGTCCATAGCTATCGCCTGAGGGTCCCTTGACCCGGTGCAATATCTTTTATAGCTTTTTGTTGAGGCGGGACGCCATCATGTCCACCTGTGGCCTTTCCCAATGGTGTACAATCCTATTGGAAGACTTCTGGAGGAAGTCCCCATTCTCCCGGGTGGAGGTCGTGTCTGTTGAGAAGATCTGCTTCCCAGTTGTCCACTCCGGGAATGAACACTGCTGACAGTGCTAACACATGATTTTCCGCCTATCGGAGAATCCTTGTGGCTTCTGCCATCGCCATCCTGCTTCTTGTGCCGCCCTGTTGGTTTACATGGGCGACTGCCGTGATGTTGTCTGATTGGATCAGTACCGGCTGGTTTTGAAGCAGAGGCCTTGCCGGCCTCAGGGCATTGTAAATGGCCCTCAGGTCCAGAATATTTATGTGTAGGGAAATAACCTGACTTGACCAAAGTCCCTGGAAATTTCTTCCCTGTGTGACTGCCTCCCAGCCTCAAAGGCTGGAATCCATGGTCACTAGGACCTAGTCCTGTATGCCGAACCTGCGGCCCTCTTGAAGATGGGCACTCTGCAGCCACCACAGTAGAGATACCCTGGTCCTTGGAGACAGGGTTATCAGCCTATGCATCGGAAGATGCGATCCGGACCACTTGTCCAACAGGTCCCTCTGAAAAGTTCTTGTATGGAACCTGCCTAATGGGATTGCTTCGTAGGAAGCTACCATTTTTCCCAGGACTCGCGTGCAATGATGCACCGCTACCTATTTTGGCTTCAGGAGGTCTCTGACTAGAGATGACAACTCCTTGGCTTTCTCCTCCGGGAGAAACACTATTTCTGGTTTATGTCCAGAACCATCCCCAGGAACAGTAGACGTGTCATAGGAACCAGCTGTGACTTTGGACTGTTTAGAATCCAACCATGCTGTTGTAGCACTTTCCAAAATAGTGCTACCCCGACTACCAACTGCTCCTTGGACCTCGCCCTTATAACGAGATTTTCCAAGTACGGGATAATTACAACTCCCTTTTTTTGAAGGAGTATCAACATTTCGGCCATTACCTTGATAAAACACCCTCGGTGCCATGTACAGTCCAAACGGCAGTGTCTGGACTTGGTAATGGTAATCCTGTACCACAAATCTGAGGTACTCCTGGCGAGGATGGTAAATGGGGACATGCAGGTAAGCATCCTTGATGTCCCAGGATACCATGTAATCCCCCTCGTCCAGGCTTGGAATAACCGCCCTGAGCGATTCCATCTTGAAGTTGAATTTTTGTGTTCAAGGATTTTAAATATAAAATGGGTCACACCGAACCATGCGATTTCGGTACCCCAACCCGTGTGGAATAGTAACCCCGTCCTTGTTGAAGTAGGGGCACCTTGAGTATTACCTGCTGGGAATACCGCTTATTAATTGCCTCTAGCACAGCCTCCCTGCCTGAGGGAGTTGTCAGCAAGGCATATTTTAGGAAACGGCTGGGGGGAGACATCTCGAATTCCAGCTTGTACCCCTGAAATACTACTTGAAAGAAACAGGGATCCACCTGTGAGCGAGCCCACTAATTGCTGAAATTTTTGAGACGGCCCCCCACCGTACCTGGCTACACCTGTGGAGCACCCGCGTCATGGTGTGGCCTCACAGGAGGCGGGGGAAGAATCTTGATTCTGGGAACAGGCTGACTGGTGCAGCTTTTTTCCCTCTATCCTTGTCTCTGTACAGAAAGGAAGCGCCATTTGTTTCTGAAGCCGAAAGGACTGTACCTTTGTCTGTGAGGAAACCTGAGGTAAAATTATTTCTTCCCAGCAGTTGCTGTGGATACGAGGTCCCAGAGACCATCCCCAAATAATTCCTCACCCTTATAAGGCTCTCTATGCGCTTTTTAAGTCAGCATCACCTGTCCAGTGACGGTCTCTAATACCCTCCTGACAGAATGGACATTACATTTATTTTGGATGCCAGCCGGCAAAATATCCCTCTGTGCATCCCCCATATATAAGACGACGTCTTTAATATGTTTTTATGTTTGCCAACTAGTATCCCTGTTTGACAGGGTCACCGACCACGCTGCAGCAGCACTATCTGCAGGTCTCAGTCTAGTACCCGAGTGTGTAAATACAGACTTCAGGATAGCCTCCTGTTTTTTATCAACAGGTACCTATTAAAGTGGCCGTATCCTAAGACGGCAGTGCCACCTTTTTTGACAAACGTGTGAGCGCCTTATCCACCCTAGGGGATATCTCCCAGCGTAACTTATCCACCTGGCGGGAAAGGGTACGCCATCAGTAACTTTTTATAAATTACCAGTTTCTTAACGGGGGAACCCACGCTTTCACACACTTCATTTATTCATCTGATGGGGGAACAAAACACTGCCTGTTTTTTCTCCCCAAACCTAAAACCCATTTTTAGAGGTGCTTGGGTTAAAGTCAGAAATGTATAACACATTTTTTATTGACGGGATCACGTCACGGATGTTCCTAGTGGATTGTGTATATGTCTCCACCTTGTCGACACTGGAGTCAGACTCCGTGTCGACATCTGTGTCTGCCATCTGAGAGAGCGGGCGTTTTTGAGCCCCTGATGGCCTTTGAGACGCCTGGGCAGGCGCGGGCTGCGAAGCCGGCTGTCCCACAGCTGTTACGTCATCCACCCTTTTATGTAAGGAGTTGACACTGTCGGTTAATACCTTTCACCTATCCATCCACTCTGGTGTCGGCCCCACAGGGGGCGACATCACATATATCGGCCTCTGTTCTGTCACCATATAAGCCTCCTCATTCAACATGTCGACACAGCCGTACCGACACACCGCAGACACACAGGGAATGCTCCAAACGAAGACAGGACCCACAAAAGCCCTTTGGGGGGACAGAGTAAGAGTATGCCAGCACACACCAGAGCGCTATATATATACAGGGACTAACTGAGTTATGTCCCTAATAGCTGCTTTTTATATAATATACTGTATACAGTGCCAATTTTAATGCCCCCCCTCTCTTTTCCCTCTTACTGTACTGTAGAATTGCAGGGAAGAGCCAGGGAGCTTCCTTCCAGCCGAGCTGTGAGGGAAAAATGGCGCCAGTGTGCTGAGGAGATAGGCTCCGCCCCTTTTTCGCGGCCTATTCTCCCGTTTTTTATGGAATTCTGGCAGGGGTATTTACCTCATATATAGCCCCTGGGGCCATATATTGAGGTATTTTAGCCAGCCAAGGTGTTTTTATTGCTGCCTCAGGGCGCCCCCCCCAGCGCCCTGCACCCTCAGTGACCGGAGTGTGAAGTGTGTGAGAGGAGCAATGGCGCACAGCTGCAGTGCTGTGCGCTACCTTGGTGAAGACAGAGTCTTCATGCCGCCGATTTTCCGGACCATCTTCTTGCTTCTGGCTCTGTAAGGGGGACGGCGGCGCGGCTCCGGGACCGAACATCAAGGCTGGGCCTGCGGTCGATCCCTCTGGAGCTCATGGTGTCCAGTAGCCTAAGAAGCCCAATCCGGCTGCAAGCAGGCGAGTTCGCTTCTTCTCCCCTTAGTCCCTCGCTGCAGTGAGCCTGTTGCCAGCAGGTCTCACTGAAAATAACAAATTCTAAGACTATAACTTTCTAAGAGCTCAGGAGAGCCCCTAGTGTGCATCCAACCTCGGCCGGGCACGAAATCTAACTGAGGCTTGGAGGAGGGTCATAGTGGGAGGAGCCAGTGCACACCAGGTAGTCTAAGATCTTTCTAGAGTGCCCAGCCTCCTTCGGAGCCCGCTATTCCCCATGGTCCTTTCGGAGTCCCCAGCATCCACTAGGACGTTAGAGAAACTACGGGTAGTTTTTTCACACCCCACATAATACCCTTTTTTGTGGTACTTGTAGTATCAGAAATGTTCAAAACCTCCTTCATTGCCGTGATCATGTAACGTGTGGCCCTACTGGAAAATACGTTTGTTTCCTCACCGTCGACACTGGAGTCAGTGTCCGTGTCAGTGTCTGTATCGACCTGAGGTAACGGGCGTTTTATAGCCCCTGACGGTGTTTGAGACGCCTGTACAGGTATTAACTGATTTGCCGGCTGTCTCATGTCGTCAACAGTCTTTTGTAAAGTGCCGACACTATCACGTAATTCTTTCCATAAGACCATCCAGTCAGGTGTCGACTCCCTAGGGGGTGACATCACTAACACAGGCAATTGCTCCGCCTCCACACCATTTTCCTCCTCATACATGTCGACACAGCGTACCGACACACAGCACACACACAGGGAATGCTCTGATAGAGGACAGGACCCCACTAGCCCTTTGGGGAGACAGAGGGAGAGTTTGCCAGCACACACCTGAGCGCTATATATATACAGGGATAACCTTATATAAGTGTTTTTCCCTAATATAGCTGCTGTATATATTAATATGCCAATTTAGTGCCCCCCCTCTCTTGTTTTACCCTGTTTCTGTAGTGCAGGACTGCAGGGGAGAGTCAGGGAGCCTTCCTCCAACGGAGCTGTGAGGAAAAAATGGCGCTTGTGTGCGGAGGAGATAGGCTCCGCCCCTTTTTCGGCGGCCTTTCTCCCACTTTTTTGTGGAAAACTGGCAGGGGTTAAATACATCCATATAGCCCAGGAGCTATATGTGATGTATTTTTAGCCATTTAAGGTATTTTCATTGCGTCCCAGGGCGCCCCCCCCAGCGCCCTGCACCCTCAGTGACCGGAGTGTGAAGTGTGCTGAGAGCAATGGCGCACAGCTGCGGTGCTGTGCGCTACCTTATTGAAGACAGGACGTCTTCTGCCGCCGATTTTCCGGACCTCTTCAGTCTTCTGGCTCTGTAAGGGGGCCGGCGGCGCGGCTCCGGGACCCATCCAGGCTGAACCTGTGATCGTCCCTCTGGAGCTAATGTCCAGTAGCCTAAGAAGCCCAATCCACTCTGCACGCAGGTGAGTTCGCTTCTTCTCCCCCTAGTCCCTCGATGCAGTGAGCCTGTTGCCAGCAGGTCTCACTGAAAATAAAAAAACCTATTTAAACTTTTACTCTAAGCAGCTCAGGAGAGCCACCTAGCTTGCACCCTTCTCGTTCGGGCACAAAATCTTAACTGAGGCTTGGAGGAGGGTCATAGGGGGAGGAGCCAGTGCACACCAGCTAGTCCTAAAGCTTTTACTTTGTGCCCAGTCTCCTGCGGAGCCGCTATCCCCCATGGTCCTTTCGGAGTCCCCAGCATCCACTAGGACGTTAGAGAAAACAACATTAAGTGAGCTACACTTTGGTAAAATGAAAAGTCAGTGGAGAATGAACAGACTGGCTTCAGCTGACTGGAAGGAGACAGTAACTCAAATAACCATATGTCAAATATTCAAGTAGACGGACTACAGTAGCAGAAGGCCACACTGGATTTTATTCCTGTCCGCTATGAAGAGAAACTGACGCTACATAGGCACAGGGGACATGATTCAGATGTGCTGGCAACTTCGATAGTGTTGCAAATGAGCAATTATTGGCAGACTATGCATGTGTCGCGGCCGCAGTGCACACGCACCAAGGTACCTTTGCGATGCCAGTCAAAGCGAGGAATCAGTCGCAAAGTGATTTACAGGAAGAGGTTGTTTGGGGGAGGTAACGGGGAGTGTCTAAAAATGCAGCCATGCGTCTGTGATCTCATACATATAAAACCACGTTGTAGCTTCTGCAACCATTCTACGTGGCCGTGGAGGCAATCAAAGAGTCAATGTTCCTTGTATCTGTGGTCATGGTAATGACGGAGTACACAGTTGCTTGGAAAGTTGTGATGGCTTTGGTTGGCGTCACTGGTCACTTGTGGGCGGCTGCCTCGCAGTCCTGTCACTAAAAAAGATCGCTGATGCGCCAGCATTACAACTACGTCTGAATCAGGCCCAGGCTCATCACAACTGAATAACTGTAAATTGGATACACGTTGTCCTGGCAGATGAATTTCTGCTGTGACATGAGGTTGTGGCAGAATTTTATGAACATGGATCCATCCTGCCTTTGGTCAACAATTAGGCTGCAGTTGGTGGTGATGGTGTGGGAAATATTTTATTGACACACATCAGACCCTGAAAACAAATTGAGCATTATTTAAATGCCATAACCTACCTGAGTATTGTTACTATCTGCATCCATTTATGGGCACAGTCTACTCATATTTTTAAGTCTACTTCTAGAGGGGTAATACACCATGTCACAAAGCCCAACATCTCAAGCTGGCTCCACAAACATGATATTGAGCTCAGTATACTCCAATAGCTTCTAAAGTCACAAGATCTCAGGGAGTAATTCAGACCTGATCGTAGCAGCACATTTGTTAGCAGTTGGGCAAAACCATGGGGGTAATTCCAAGTTGATCGCAGCAGGATTTTTGATAGCAATTGGGCAAAACCATGTGCACTGCAGGGGAGGCAGATATAACATGTGCAGAGAGAGTTAGATAAATACTGGCTGCTTTATTTTTACACTGCAAATTAGATTGCAGATTGAACACACCCCACCCAAATCTAACTCTCTCTGCACATGTTATATCTGCCTCCCCTGCAGTGCACATGGTTTTGCCCAATTGCTAACAAAAATCCTGCTGCGATCAACTTGGAATTACCCCGCATGTGCACTGCAGGTGTGGCAGATATAACATTTGCAGAGAGAGTAATACCCCTTTTCCACTAGCTCAAAAAACACGGGTAAATGCACGGGGGCGCGCATTTACCCGTGTTTTTGGCAAGTGGAAAAGGGTAAACCCGGATCAAGTGACCCGTGAATCCTACCCGGCTATTTACCTGGGTAGGACACGGGAATGATCCGGGTAGGGTGTAGTGTAAACGGGAGCCGTGTCGATGCGACACGGCTCCCGTTTACACTGTATGGATGGGCGGCGCTGGGAGATCATGTGATCTCCCTGCGCCGCCCCTGCCGTGTAGCTAGAAGCATCACCAACCCGGCATATGCCGGGTTGTGACTGCTAATGGGAAAGGGACCGAGCACGGGTCGCAGCAGGGGGCAGCTCCCGTGTCAGGCTCCCGGCTGCGACCCGTGCTCGTAGGTGTAAAAGGGGTATTAGATTGGGGTGGGGGAGTTATATTGTTTCTTTGCTGGGTAAATACTGGCTGCTTTACTTTTACACAGCAATTTAGATTTCAGTTTGAACACACCCCACCCAACTCTACTCTCTCTGCACATGTTACGGGGCATATGCAATTAGCTCCATTTTTTCGCCTAGGTGAAAAAAACTGAGCTTTTTTGCTATTTTTAGGGTTTATGAAGATTCGCCCTATGCAATATTTTCGCTTTGGGCGAAAAATGTGACAGGGGCGGAAAACACGTGGATCACCGAATCCACTTGTTTTCTGTCGAAAATGCGTGCCATTTTCGCCAATTTTGAGGCATTTTTCACCAATTCCTTTTCACTTAATAAAAGAAGGTGAAAAGGCATTGGCGAAAATGCCTTCAAAACTGCCCGAAATGAATACGAGTGGGGCAAACTCATTAGCTCCGAAATGTAATCGGAACTATTTGCATACACCCCTATATCTGCCCCACCTGCAGTGCACATGGTTTTGCCTAACTTCTAACAAATTTGCTGCTACGATCAGGTCTGAATTACCCCCTCAATGCAATAAAGCATGTTTAGCATGTATTATATCAGTTGATTTGTAGCACAAATATGCAGGGGACAAACCTGCATATAACACAGTTGCTGCAGGTTTGTCACCATGGACTAAAATCTAGAATGTTTCCAGTACCTTGTTGAACCCATGCCACAAAGAATTCAGGCCCCCATTTCTCAAGCCTTGCAGAGTGATAAATAGCACGGTGATAAAATCCCAGCCAATCAGCGCCTAACTGCCATGTTACAGGCTGGGTTTGAAAATGACAGTTAGGAGCTGATTGGCACTTTATCACCGTGCAATTTATTACTCTCCAAATCTTGATAAATCTGGGCCTCAGACTGTGTTGTGTGAGAGCCTGCACTGCGTATTTCAAACACTCTTTATTGAGGGCTCTATGATAATACATTACCATGTAACAGACACATGGACAAATAGTTTCCTTACTTGGAGGTGGTGGTCTCTGTGGTGGACGTGATCGAGGCCGGTTGGGAACAGATAGTGATCTACTTGGTGAACGTGAGCGTACCTCACCAACGCTCTCAAGCTCCTTCTTTAGAACCAGCAAGTCTGTGTCATCTATAAAAAAAAAAAGAATGGATAAAGGTCCTGATTCAAAGTTGTACACTAATGCAACTGCAATTGGGATTTTCTATGCTACGGAATGTTAGCAAGTGAAGCTGCCCCCCCCCCCCCTCCCCCAAAGAAAAAAAGTTAAAAAAAAATCATGTCGACCTTTTCATGTGTCGACCTTTCATGTGTCGACCATGTTCATGTGTCGACCATGTGCCTATGTCGACCATGTCAATGTCGACCAATAGTGGTCGACCTAATGACTGTCGACCATAATATGGTCGACCATATGAACGGATACCGAAAAACAGACACCCACAGGAGGTAGCACAACTCATTTGGAACTGCGTACACATTCACAGCCTAAACGGAAGAACGACGAACATCGACTGCTCAAGTAGGTCTATAGCTATGCAGAATGGATGCGGCAGTAGCGACGCAAGCGCCATATTTCTATGCGTACATAAATGCAGCTGACAAAACACACGCCCAGAAAAAGGCTGAGACACTTGCATTTTTGCCGCCACTCCCTGTTAACTCCCCTAAACAGTCTCTTCCTGCCATTCACCCATCAACAAAATCCTCACTATGAGCAGACTTGCAATGACACCTTTACAGATGCGCTGTGCAATCACGGCGCATGCGCAGTCTTATGATAATTGCAAAAAAATATTGGCACAGCGTACAACTCTGAATCATGCCCATAATAAAGTTATTAGTACCCTGGACTTTCTATAGCTCAGGGGTGTTAGGTACGTCAAAGAGCCGACATCAAGCCGAAGGCGAGTGTGCAAAAATGGGGTGTGACCTTGTGCCTGCTAGGCCACACCCCTGGTATAATGAAAATGCCAGATCCACACAAAATAAATTTTAAAGCCAGAATCAACATAAAATACATTGAAAAAGACACTTCCACATAAAATAATAAAAAAATCCAGATCCACATAAAATATATTGAAAAAGCCATATTCACATAATACACTTCAGCTCCTCCATGTGTCACTCCAACCAGCACCCTCCTGTGTCACTCCTGCCAGGATTCTCCTTTGTCACTCCAGCCAGCTCCCCATTGTGTCACTCCAGCCAGCACCCTCATATGTCACTGCAGCCCAGTATCTGGCTCCCTCAGTTTTCAATCGCTGTAGTGCTGCTGTATGTCTGGCTGGAGTGCACCAGTTTCCAGGATCTGTTGTGGTCAGGTGACTGAGTGTTGGGAGCCACATTTGAAAAAAGAAAGAGCCGCATGCGACTCAAGAGCCACAGGTTGGCCACGGCTGCTATAGCTTGTTGCTGTGGGGTACATTTATTTTAGGCACCTTTATTTGAAAGAGCAGAGTGTCAGGGTTTCGTAAAAACAAACAAAAATAAAAACACTGAGGGCGGTGATCTTTTTGAGAGAATAAAAATTTGCAACCATAAAACTATGCCGGTTTAATCGTATTTGAACTGGTTTTAAAAGTGCGAGCATCCCTAGTCAATACACAACAGAATGCCATAAATTACCCAACCCTACTTGTGTGCTCATCAATACAATTGCAGCAGTAGGGGGCAGATGGTATATCGAGAGTGACACGATCACCTTCTGCCTTCATTTTTAGCATTCAAGAGCCACCAATGATAGAAAAAAATGTACTAGTATGAAGCCACCACACTCTTCTTAGCATGCAGCATATTACTCCTTCCAACCTTTACAATTCTCTCCCTTTCCCCATTCACTGACCTCGCAGCCACTGGTGTGCTCCTCATTATGCTTACATAAAAAGGAGATACAGTGAATAATCAGTATATCTAGTTTGTCTGGTCACAAAATTCTAAGCTACCCTGCTCATGAATGAGATGATCAACAGTGGACCACGGAAAGTTTGCAGTAGACAAAGCACTATGTAAAAGGACAATGTAATGAGTTATACATAGAACTAAGACACCAAAGGATAAAACACACCCAGATGATTTTGCCATTACCTTTAAATGAGTGTGGTTTCTTTGGAGCTGCCCTAGACGCTTGTGTTGCAGGCAGCTGTTCATTGCCATAAGACACACAGTCGCCAGCTGTGTCAGTCATCAGATGAGGAGGCACCACATAATCTGAGTCATCGTCCAATATATCACCTGCAGGGGGAGTCACTAAATGTGAGTAATTTCCCAGCCAGTCAAAGCAAGATCAGAATACATTTAACAGCACATAGTACTTTGTAAAGGACATCTGGAAGGCAGACTAGTACACTTCCTAACACCATACATCTAGCACCTCAGATGTTGCCTGTGTGTCTGTGTCTTCTGTAAACCTTTATCAGGAGCCCATTTTAGCATTCATTTTCACATGGAAAAAGTGTACTTAAAAGAGCTGGAGTTACAACATTCATATTACAATCTTGTATTTCTCTTACGTCCTAGAGGATGCTGGGGACTCCGTAAGGACCATGGGGTATAGACGGGCTCCGCAGGAGACATGGGCACTCTAAAGACTTTAGATGGGTGTGCACTGGCTCCTCCCTCTATGCCCCTCCTCCAGACCTCAGTTAGATCCTGTGCCCAGAGGAGACTGGATGCACTGCAGGGGAGCTCTACTGAGTTTCTCTGAAAATACTTTTTGTTAGGTTTTTTATTTTCAGGGAGCACTGCTGGCAACAGGCACCCTGCATCGTGGGACTGAGGGGAGAGAAGCAGACCTACTTAACTGATAGGCTCTGCTTCTTAGGCTAGTGGACACCATTAGCTCCAGAGGGTCGGAACACAGGTGTTGTCCTCGCTGTTCGTCCCGGAGCCGCGCCGCCGTCCTCCTCACACTGCCGGAAGATAGAAGCCTTCACAGGCGGCAGAAGACTTCAGATCTTCACTGAGGTACCGCGCAGCGGTAACGCTGCGCGCCATTGCTCCCACACATACACACACAGAAGGCACTGTACGGGTGCAGGGAGCAGGGGCGCCCGGGGCAGCAATATTAACCTCAAGGGACACTGGCTAAATTTATTAGATACTGTGGAGGCAGTATATTGAAAACCCCCCGCCAGTATAAAGAATTTGAGCGGGACCGAAGCCCGCCGTTGAGGGGGCGGAGCTTGATCCTCCAGCACTAACCAGTGCCATTTTTCTCCACAGCAAGCTGCAGAGAAGCTGCTCCCCGGACTTTCCCCTGCTGAGCAAGTACAGAGGGCAAAAAAGAGAGGGGGGGCACATTTAATTGGCGCAGTGAGTGCATTATTTATTCTATAAAAGAGTGCTGTACAGTCTGGGATTTTATTCCAGTGTCTAGTGGCACTGGGTGTGTGCTGGCATACTCTCTCTCTGTCTCTCCAAAGGACCTTATTGGGGGGCTGTCCCCATAATTGTATATCCCAGTGTGTGTGGGGGTGTCAGTACGTGTGTGTCGACATGTCTGAGGCGGAAGGCTCGTCTAAAGAGGAGGTGGAGCAGATGATTGTGGTGTCTCCGTCGGCGAGGCCGACACCTGATTGGTTGGATATGTGGAATGTTTTAAATGCAAATGTGTCTTTATTACATAAAAGATTGGACAAAGCAGAGTCCACAGAAAAAGCAGGGAGTCAATCCATGGCTTTGACTGTGTCACAAGGCCCTTCGGGCTCTCATAAACGTCTCCTGTCCCAGGTAGCAGACACTGATACCGACACGGATTCTGACTCCAGTGTCGACTACGATGATGCAAGGTTACACCCAAGGGTGGCCAAAAGTATTCTTTATATAATTATTGCATGACACGAGGGTATGCATGTTCAAGGAGAAGAAACCTGAGGTAACCTTTCCCCCATCTCATGAGCTGAACGCTTTATTTGAAAAAGCTTGGGAAACTCCGGACAAGAAACTGCAGATTCCCAAGAGAATTCTTATGGCGGATCCTTTCCCCGCACAGGACAGGTTACGGTGGGAATCCTCGCCCAGGGTGGACAAGGCTTTAACGCGCTTGTCCAAAAAGGTGCCGCTACCGTCGCCAGACACGGCAGCCCTCAAGGATCCTGCTGATCGCAGACAGGAGACTACCTTAAAATCAATTTATACACATACGGGTGCCTTGCTCAATCCGGCAGTAGCGTCGGCATGGGTATGTAGCACAATAGCAGCATGGGCAGATAACTTGTCATCTGACATTGACACCCTAGATAAGGATAGCATGTTATTGACCTTGGGTCATATTAAAGACGCAGCATTATATATGAGAGACGCTGCGAGAGACGTTGGGCTGTTGGGTTCAAGAGCCAATGCCACGGCAATTTCTGCTAGGCGAGTCCTGTGGACCCGCCAATGGACGGGTGATGCCGATTCAAAGAGACATATGGAAACTTTGCCTTACAAGGGTGAGGTTTTATTTGGGGAGGGCCTGGCGGACCTGGTTTCCACAGCTACCGCGGGTACATCTTCTTTTTGGCCTTATGTTCCCCCACAGCAAAAGAAAACACCTCAATATCAGATGCAATCCTTTCGGTCGCATAAGTCCAGAAGAGGTCGGGGTTCTTCCTTCCTCGCCAGAGGTAAGGGTAGAGGGAAAAGAATG
Source organism: Pseudophryne corroboree (assembly GCF_028390025.1). Classification (NCBI taxonomy): domain Eukaryota; kingdom Metazoa; phylum Chordata; class Amphibia; order Anura; family Myobatrachidae; genus Pseudophryne; species Pseudophryne corroboree. The sequence goes on from NC_086447.1 coordinate 615,282,194, forward strand.
CCTGCTATGGCTAGTGCCCAGGAACAGAAGTCCTCCCCAGCTTCTACAAAATCCACCGCATGACGCTGGGGCTCCACTGCGGGAGTCCGCGCTGGTGGGGGCACGTCTTCGACTCTTCAGCCAGGTCTGGGTTCTGTCAGATTTGGTTCCTTGGGCGATAGAAATTGTATCCCAAGGCTACAAACTGGAATTCGAAGAAGTGCCTCCTCGACGATTTTTCAAGTCGGCTTTGCCAGCTTCTCCCCCAGAGAGGGAAATAGTTTTAGCTGCAATACAAAAGCTGTGTCGACAGCAGGTGATTATCAAGGTTCCCCTAATACAACAGGGGAAAGGGTACTATTCAACCCTATTTGTGGTCCCGAAACCGGATGGCTCGGTCAGACCCATTCTGAATCTAAAATCCCTAAACCTGTATCTAAAATGGTTCAAATTCAAGATGGAATCTCTCTGGGCAGTGATCTCCAGCCTGGAAGGGGGGGATTTTATGGTATCACTAGACATAAAGGATGCATACCTTCATGTCCCCATTTATCCTCCTCGTCAGGCATACCTAAGATTCGCTGTACAGGACTGTCATTACCAGTTTCAGACGTTGCCGTTTGGGCTGTCCACGGCCCCGAGGATTTTCACCAAGGTAATGGCGGAAATGATGGTGCTCCTACGCAGGCAAGAAGTCACAATTATCCCATACTTGGACGATCTCCTGATAAAAGCGAGATCGAGAGATCAGTTGCTGAAAAGCGTGTCACTCTCCCTGAGAGTGCTGCAGCAACACGGCTGGATCCTAAATCTGCCAAAGTCGCAGTTGATTCCAACGACTCGGCTATCATTTTTAGGCATGATTCTGGACACAGAAAAGAAAAGGGTTTTTCTCCCAACGGAAAAAGCCCAGGAACTCCAGAGCATGGTCAGAGACCTGTTAAAGCCAAAAAGAGTGTCAGTTCATCAATGCACTCGAGTACTGGGAACGATGGTGGCGGCCTACGAGGCCATCCCCTTCGGCAGGTTCCATGCGAGGACATTTCAGTGTGACCTTCTGGACAAGTGGTCGGGGTCCCATCTACAAATACATCAGAAAATAAGCCTGTCCCCCAGGGCCAGGGTGTCTCTCCTGTGGTGGCTGCAGAGTGCTCATCTTCTAGAGGGTCGCAGGTTCGGCATTCAAGACTGGGTTCTGGTAACCACGGACGCGAGCCTCCGAGGATGGGGAGCAGTCACACAAGGAAGAAATTTTCAGGGACTGTGGTCAAGCCAGGAGGCTTGTCTACACATCAACGTGCTGGAATTAAGAGCCATAAACAACGGCCTACGACAAGCGGAGACTCTTCTTCGCGACCTACCTGTTCTGATTCAAATCGGACAACGTCACAGCAGTGGCTCATGTAAACCGCCAAGGCAGGACAAGGAGCAGAGTGGCAATGGCGGAAGCCACCAGGATTCTTTGCTGGGCGGAAAATCACGTAAGCGCGCTATAAGCAGTCTTCATTCCGGGAGTGGACAACTGGGAAGCAGACTTTCTCAGCAGACACGATCTCCATCCAGGAGAGTGGGGTCTTCATCAAGAAGTTTTTGCAGAGATAACAACTCGTTGGGGGCTTCCTCAAATAGACATGATGGCGTCACGCCTCAACAAGAAACTTCGGAGGTATTGTTCCAGGTCAAGGGACCCTCAGGCTGTAGCGGTAGACGCCCTGGTGACACCCTGGGTGTTTCCGTCGGTCTATGTCTTCCCTCCTCTTCCACTCATCTCAAAAATACTGAGAATCATAAGATGAAAAAGAGTCCAGACAATACTCATTGTTCCGGATTGGCCTCGAAGGGCCTGGTATTCAGATCTTCAGGAAATGCTCACAAAAAGATCCGTGGCCTCTTCCTCCCAGGGAGGACCTGTTGCAGCAGGGGCCCTGCGTGTTCCAAGACTTACCGCGGTTACGTTTGACGGCATGGCGGTTGAACGCCAAATCCTAGCTAGGAAAGGTATTCCGGGGGAAGTCATCCCTACTCTGATAAAAGCTAGGAAGGAGGTAACGGCGAAACATTATCACCGTATCTGGAGGAAATATGTATCTTGGTGTGAAGCCAAGAATGCTCCTACGGAAGATTTCCACCTGGGCCGTTTTCTCCACTTTCTGCAGACAGGAGTGGATATGGGCCTAAAGTTAGGCTCCATTAAGGTGCAGATTTCGGCCCTGTCAATATTCTTTCAGAAGGAATTGGCTTCTCTCCCAGAAGTCCAGACTTTTGTAAAGGGAGTGCTGCATATCCAGCCTCCTTTTGTGCCCCCAGTGGCGTCATGGGACCTTAACGTGGTGTTACAGTTCCTTAAATCACACTGGTTTGAACCTCTTCAAAAAGTTGAGTTAAAATTTCTCCCTTGGAAAGTGGTCATGTTGTTAGCCTTGGCATCTGCGAGGCGGGTGTCCAAATTGGCGGCTTTGTCTTACAAAAGCCCCTATCTGATTTTCCATGTGGATAGAGCAGAGTTGAGGACACGTCCTCAATTTCTGCCTAAGGTGGTTTCATCGTTTCATATGAACCAACCTATTGTGGTGCCTGTGGCTACGGGTGACTTGGAGGATTCCAAGTCTCTTGATGTAGTCAAGGGCTTAAAAGTTTATGTAGCCAGGACGGCTCGGGTTAGGAAAACAGAGGCACTGTTTGTCCTGTATGCAGCCAACAAGGTTGGCGCTCCTGCTTCTAAGCAGACTATTGCCCGCTGGATCTGTAACACGATTCAGCAGGCTCATTCTACGGCTGGATTGCCGTTACCAAATTCGGTAAAGGCCCATCCCACTAGGAAGGTGGGTTCTTCTTGGGCGGCTGCCCGAGGTGTCTCGGCATTACAATTTTGCCGAGCAGCTACTTGGTCGGGTTCAATCACTTTTGCTAAATTCTATAAGTTTGATACCTCATGTTTGCTCAATCGGTGCTGCAGAGTCATCCGCACTCTCCCGCTTGGTCTGGAGCTTTGGTATAATCCCCATGGTCCTTACGGAGTCCCCAGCATCCTCTAGGACGTAAGAGAAAATAAGATTTTAAACCTACCGGTAAATCTTTTTCTCTTAGTCCGTAGAGGATGCTGGGCGCCCGTCCCAGTGCGGACTAAATTCTGCAAGGCTTGTATATAGTTATTGATTACATAAGGGTTATGTTACAGTTTTGATCAGTCTCTGGCTGATGCTGTTTTGTTTCATACTGTTAACTGGTTCGTTTATTCCATGTTGTACGGTGTGGATAGTGTGGGCTGGTATGTATCTTGCCCTTAGATTAACAAAAATCCTTTCCTCGTACTGTCCGTCTCCTCTGGGCACAGTTCTTTAACTGAGGTCTGGAGGAGGGGCATAGAGGGAGGAGCCAGTGCACACCCATCTAAAGTCTCAAGAGTGCCCATGTCTCCTGCGGAGCCCGTGTATACCCCATGGTCCTTACGGAGTCCCCAGCATACTCTACGGACTAGGAGAAAAAGATTTACCGGTAGGTTTAAAATCTTATTTTTACATACCTTCTGACTCATAGTCCAGACTGGAAAAATCAAAAGTCTCCTCCAGAAGACAGGAATTGGCATTTGGGGACAGGAGTGCTATACTGTCCCTATTACGTGCAATTTCTTCCTGTAGACCCTTCAGCCAATCTTTCGTCTTTGGTCTTATTTTTACTGTTTTTCCTTTCACCTAACAGAAGAAAAATAGACCAATAAATAATGTATGGTACCTGTGCTGATATTCCAATGTGTAGGGAAAGAAAGCTTCTGGTAAGGGAATCAGAGGCTTATTTACGATGCATCGGGTTGTAAAATCCAGTGCTTATGATTGTGTATATGCCTGAAATGTAAACATTTTGAAATTGTGTCTTGCTAGAAAAAGCACTGCCCTTTTAAATATTGGGCATAAACACGATCAGAAGCGCTGATGCTTCGTGTATAAACCCCCTACCTCTACTAACGAATTCAAAAGTCTCATTAGTTATCCCTCAACAGTAAAGAGAATGGAAAAGAACATGATGGAGCATAATGTGTATGATGAGTGAAGGTATTTTATTTACAGCCAAATCAATGCGTTAAAATCAAATAACTTAGAAAGGTACATCTCAATGGTCTAGCAATCATGTCATTACATAATCGTGAAAACATAATATGGTATAAACCCATAAATCCCAGAATTCTGGGATTTATGGGCTTATACTATTTTATGTCTGCATGATTATGTAATTACATGATTCAGATTGCTATACCATTTTTATTTTTTGTAGCCCAGAGGGATGACTACTGTGACAAGAAAAAAGTATTTTTATAAACCGTACAGAGTGATTCACACATATATACATTTCAAATTGTAAATTAGATGGATTGCAATCAACAGATTTCTTCAAACTCTTCCCCTTCACATGACTGAGCAGCTAAAATGACAAGAGCATTTGGCCAGTTACCCACTGGCATTACAAATTTGTTTACAAACAGTGAAAGTGTGAGGATGGAACCCACTGGTTCAAATTCCAATAACCCTGTACACACTTCAGTTAGCATCTGTGTCGAATAATGTGTTTCAATTACATTTTCTTAGTATTTCATAAACAGTTGTACTAGGGTAACCTTATTTGTCATTGGGTGGTTCAATAAAAGCATGTATGTCTTATGTTTACTGGATTTTTAGGAAAGTCAGCAGTAACTGAATCTGTTTAGCAGAAATGACCAAATGTATGCCACTAAGGAACACACTGCAAAACTAGAAGATATGAAAAGCTTACTGGCAACTCTGTACACATGTTTAAGTATAATTCAATGTGAAAACTAATTTGGTCACCATAATGAACATATTTGTAACTATTTTGTGATATATCTTCTCTTAACAAATGCTGATTATACACTGAAGTGCCCAAAGTCATAGGATAGGTGACTAGTATTGTGTAGGACACCCACTAGACTGGCAAAGTGCAGCAACTCAATGTGGCATCAATTCCACAAGTGAACAAAAGACCTCTGGAGATGATGAACCATGCAGTTTGGATAGCTTCCTACAGCTCCCTGACGTGTTTAGGTGGACCAGTGGACCGAATCCATGCCACGTGAACACACTCCCACACCATTATGGAACCACCACCAGCCTGCACAGTGCCTTCTTGACAACTGGGGTCCATGGCTACATGGGGTCTGCATCAAACCATGGCCACATGTTGCCAATTAGCGATGCCACGAGTCCAGATGAGGCTTAGTGTCCAGTGTTGTAATGTTAACAGGTGCATTCTGGTGGTTCTTCTGCTCCCATATCCCATGGAAGATAAAGAACACTTCACTGACCTGCTGGACATGCATATGGTACCTCCTGCATTAAACGTAGATGTGATTTGAGCCGGAGTCGCTTGTCTGTTACCAAGGATAATTCTGGCCAGACGCAGCTAGTCACGATCATTAAGCACCCATGGTCGTTCACTGCGCCGTCAACGATGGGTGGCAATGCCTTCCATGAGGTATTCCCGGTACACGCGTGACACTGTAGCTTGAGGAATGTTGAATGTCCACACAAATTCTGAAATGGAATGTCCCAGCCGTCGGGCACACACTATCATGCCTCCTTCGTACTCCGATTATTCACAATGCCTTGCCATGAGCTGCCTAGCCGGTGTTCAAACTGACTCAAGAGATGTTAGAATACAACTGATGCAGATCTGGGCATTTCAAAGATTTCACATTACGGTGGTGCCACCTACCATTACCTTTACATTCTGCTATCCCATGACTTAGTACTTCAGTGTAAGTACACTCTCTCTTCACCAAAAGTGAGAATGTGTCACTTTATATTATATATTAGACTGTACTAAAGAAGACAGCAGAAGTTCCTTATACAGTATAATGTGTCATAAATGTGCAGTGAAGTAATGCATAGCCTAATCTTTATTATTACTGAATATAAACTGAAATCACACATCTTGTATAGTTCTGCAGGAGGAGAAAATAGCAATAATACATTCCAATTTACTCTGACTTATTCAGAGGGTATCATAAATCAGAAAGACACAGAATAATTGCATTTAAGCAGCTCATACTTTGTGCAGTTCCTCTGATGAGCCTGAATGCTATTAACTGGTTTAAGTATGCTACAATATCTTAAATTCAATTTACCGTCAAACTATCTAGCTGGAGAACACTTAATGCCGTCCTGCTGTCTGCAAACGTGACCATCATTTGCCCTCCAATTAACCTAGAAGAAGAAAAAAAATATATATAATCACAGCATACAGTACATCAATGATCAGTTCTATACTGCCTGTTGCCTTTATTAGTGTACTCATTAAATCGGAACTGACCCTAAAAAAAGGCAACTATTTTTATATGTTATAAATCCAGGTAAACAATACTGATCTTACATCCTTGGTCAGTAATATTAATATATTAATAAAAGCAAACGCAGAATGAATGCTATCATACAATCTTCTTTGCTCCTAGTATGAGTGATGTTAGGTGAGAATGTGAGAACTAATTTCTTTTTTTTTTTTGAATGAAGAATTTATTAGATATGACAGAAAAACGTTACACCATATGAATCAGATATCATAGAAAACATAGATAACATAATGGATATCAATAAAAATCAGTAAAGGTGGAACATATCAAAATACTGAAACATAGTATATTTTGTCTATATGAAGAAGAAAAACTGGTTAACAACCTGAAAAAATCCAAAACGGAAAAAGAAAGATTACATATAGGATTTTCAGGGATGGTCAAGTAAAGAAGCATGAGAAATAAGAGAATATGTAGAGAGGGAGAAGAGAAGAATGGTAAGGGGGAGGGGGGAAAGAGAAATGGGAGTTAAAGAATCGAAGAGATAGAGGTGTAGAAGAAGAGAGGGGTAGCCAGTCGAGGTGTTAGCGCTACACAAATGTAGTTTAGGAATCTGCAAAGTAAGATTAGACGGTTGCCAAGGGAGGTTTCGGCCTCATAGTAGGTGGTCCAAGGTAACCAAACTCGGACAAACTGAGTCGGAGTATCATGAACAACTGAGGAGATGCGTTCCAACCTGTAAGTCGACCATATAGCATTGATAGTAGCAGGGAAGGGAGGAGGGGTGGTAGATTTCCAATGTGCTGCAATTTGACATTTAGCTGTATTAAGTATATGGTTGATCAATTTGTGTGTGGGTCGTGGTAGGTGGGCTATCGGTCTAGCTAAAAGCGAGTAGAAGGGTGAAGGGTGCATATCAAAGTCAGTAATATTTTTGATCAATCTATGTAGTTCTTTCCAATAATGAGATATAATAGGGCATGTCCACCAGACGTGCAAAAAGGTCCCTTTCTGGCCACATTGACGCCAACATAGGTCCGGCGCATCAGGGTAAATAACACGGAGTCGAGTTGGGACTAGGTACCAGCGAGTATAGAGCTTATAAGCATTTTCTTTAATACGTACGGATATCGAGCATTTCGATATTGCTAGCCTAATTTGAGACCATTCGTTAGGAATGAGAACTACCCCGATGTCATTTTCCCAGGCCATCTCATGAGTTTCTTTAGGGGGCTGGTTGTAGGATAAAAGGATTTGATAGATTGATAATATGAGTCCTTTAGACGATTGGCGGGAACGACAGAGGGATTCAATAGCTGTAATGGGAGTTATGGGTGTACTCGGGGTGGGGCGTTCAAGTGAGTGGTAAAAATGTCAGATTTGTAAAAACTGTAAAACTCTATGAGGGAGGTTAAAGCGAGATTGTATGCTAGCAAAGTCTGGAAAGGAGTGCAAAGGGGGCTATGTCTAAAGGAAATAGGAGATTATGAGTAGTCCACAGTGGGAATTGAAGATGATCCATACCAGGGGTGAAGGCAGGATTGTTCCAAAGAGGGACTAATAGTGGGTGTAGCGAGCGAAGTTTATAGAATCGCGTACAGAAGTACCAGGTGGATAATGTGAATCGTATCGTAGGTAGGAGGGTGATAATCGTTGGACGATGTGCACGGGAACACCATAAGAGGGTAGAAGGAGAATAGACTGACAGTGTGTGGGCTACAATACATGTCCATACTCTCTGATTTGGGGGGGCATGCCAATGAATACCCCCTGTATTAAGTAGATAGCTCGATAATATTTAATAAGATCAGGAATGCTCCCCCCCCCCCCCCCCCCCGAAGTCTGGTGCTTTTGCAGTATTCGTATTTTAACTCTCAGCTTCTTATCTGCCCATATGAAATTCGGTGTGTCCCGTTGTAAATTCTTAAGAATTGATGTGGGAATATGTATAGGGAGTGTCTGCCACATATACAATAAGCGAGGTAAGACGTTCATTTTAACCGCCGCTGTGCGACCGAACCATTAAATAAATTGTTTGTTCCAGACTGATAAGTCCGATTTGATAGAGGCCAGCAATCTCGGGAAATTAGCAGCGTAAAGCCGGTGATATTATTTAGTGAGATAAACGCCCAAATGTTTAAGTTTCTCTGACGTCCTAGTGGATGCTGGGACTCCGTCAGGACCATGGGGATTAGCGGCTCCGCAGGAGACAGGGCACAAAAATAAAGCTTTAGGATCAGGTGGTGTGCACTGGCTCCTCCCCCTATGACCCTCCTCCAAGCCTCAGTTAGGTTTTTGTGCCCGTCCGAGCAGGGTGCAATCTAGGTGGCTCTCCTAAAGAGCTGCTTAGAAAAAGTTTTTAGGTTTTTTATTTTCAGTGAGTCCTGCTGGCAACAGGCTCACTGCATCGAGGGACTTAGGGGAGAGAAGTGAACTCACCTGCGTGCAGGATGGATTGGCTTCTTAGGCTACTGGACACCATTAGCTCCAGAGGGATCGAACACAGGCCCAGCCATGGAGTCCGGTCCCGGAGCCGCGCCGCCGACCCCCCTTGCAGATGCCGAAGATTGAAGAGGTCCAGAAACAGGCGGCAGAAGACTTTTCAGTCTTCATGAGGTAGCGCACAGCACTGCAGCTGTGCGCCATTGTTGTCAGCACACTTCACACAGCGGTCACTGAGGGTGCAGGGCGCTGGGGGGGGCGCCCTGGGCAGCAATGTATAATACCTTTCTTATGGCTAAAAATACATCACATATAGCCCTTGAGGCTATATGGATGTATTTAACCCCTGCCAGATCTCACAAACTCCGGGAGAAGAGCCCGCCGAAATAGGGGGCGGGGCTTATTCTCCTCAGCACACAGCGCCATTTTCCTGCTCAGCTCCGCTGTGAGGAAGGCTCCCAGGACTCTCCCCTGCACTGCACTACAGAAACAGGGTAAAACAGAGAGGGGGGGCACTTTTTTTGGCGATATTACTATATTTAAGCTGCTATAAGGATACAACACTTATATAGGGTTGTTCCCATATATATTATAGCGCTTGGGTGTGTGCTGGCAAACTCTCCCTCTGTCTCCCCAAAGGGCTAGTGGGGTCCTGTCTTCAATAGAGCATTCCCTGTGTGTCTGCTGTGTGTCGGTACGTGTGTGTCGACATGTATGAGGACGATGTTGGTGTGGAGGCAGAGCAATTGCCGGTAATGGTGATGTCACCCCCCAGGGAGTCGACACCGGAATGGATGGCTTTGTTTATGGAATTACGTGATAATGTCAGCACATTACAAAAATCAGTTGACGACATGAGACGGCCGGCAAACCAGTTAGTACCTGCCCAGGCGTCTCAGACACCGTCAGGGGCTGTAAAACGCCCTTTACCTCAGTCGGTCGACACAGACCCAGACACGGACACTGAATCTAGTGTCGACGGTGAAGAAACAAACGTATTTTCCAGTAGGGCCACACGTTATATGATCACGGCAATGAAGGAGGCTTTACATATCTCTGATACTGCAAGTACCACAAAAAGGGGTATTATGTGGGGTGTGAAAAAACTACCTGTAGTTTTTCCTGAATCAGAGGAATTGAATGATGTATGTGATGAAGCGTGGGTTAACCCAGATAGAAAAGTGCTAATTTCAAAAAAGTTATTGGCATTATACCCTTTCCCGCCAGAGGTTAGGGCGCGCTGGGAAACACCCCCTAGGGTGGATAAGGCGCTCACACGCTTATCAAAACAAGTGGCGTTACCGTCTCCTGATACGGCCGCCCTCAAGGATCCAGCTGATAGGAGGCTGGAAACTACCCTAAAAAGTATATACACACATACTGGTGTTATACTGCGACCAGCCATCGCCTCAGCCTGGATGTGCAGTGCTGGGGTGGTCTGGTCGGATTCCCTGACTGAAAATATTGATACCCTGGATAGGGACAGTATTTTATTGACTTTAGAGCAATTAAAGGATGCTTTTCTTTAAATGCGAGATGCTCAGAGGGATATTTGCACTCTGGCATCGAGAGTAAGTGCGATGTCCATATCTGCCAGAAGAGGGCAAAAGGACAGTCATATCTGCCCCGAGGCAGAGGAAAGGGTAAGAGAGGGCAGCAAGCAGCTCCTTCCCAGGAACAGAAGCCCTCCCCGGGTTCTGCAAAGCCCTCAGCATGACGCTGGGGCTTTACAAGCGGACTCAGGAGCGGTGGGGGGTCGACTCAAGAATTTCAGCGCGCAGTGGCCTTGCTCACAGGTGGACCCCTGGATCCTGCAGGTAGTATCTCAGGGTTACAGGTTGGAATTCGAGAAGTCTCCCCCTCGCCGGTTCCTAAAGTCTGCTTTGCCAACGTCTCCCTCAGACAGGGCGACGGTATTGGAAGCCATTCACAAGCTGTTCTCTCAGCAGGTGATAGTCAAGGTACCCCTCCTACAACAGGGAAAGGGGTATTACTCCACGCTATTTGTGGTACCGAAGCCGGACGGCTCGGTAAGACCTATTCTAAATCTGAAATCTTTGAACCTGTACATACAAAAATTCAAGTTCAAGATGGAGTCACTCAGAGCAGTGATAGCGAATCTGGAAGAAGGGGACTTTATGGTGTCCCTGGACATCAAGGATGCTTACCTGCATGTCCCAATTTGCCCTTCACACCAAGGGTACCTCAGGTTCGTGGTGCAAAACTGTCATTATCAGTTTCAGACGCTGCCGTTTGGATTGTCCACGGCACCTCGGGTCTTTACCAAGGTAATGGCCGAGATGATGTTTCTTCTGCGAAGAAAAGGCGTATTAATTATCCCTTACTTGGACGATCTCCTGATAAGGGCAAGGTCCAGAGAACAGCTGGAAGACGTAGTAGCACTAACCCAAGTAGTGCTGCAACAGCACGGGTGGATTCTGAATTTTCCAAAATCCCAATTGAACCCGACGACACGTCTGCTGTTCCTGGAAATGATTCTGGACACGGTTCAGAAAAAGGTGTTTCTTCCGGAGGAGAAAGCCAGGGAGTTATCCGAACTTGTCAGGAACCTCCTAAAACCAGGAAAAGTGTCTGTGCATCAATGCACAAGAGTCCTGGGAAAGATGGTGGTTTCTTACGAAGCGATTCCATTCGGCAGATTCCACGCACGAACTTTTCAGTGGGATCTGCTGGACAAATGGTCCGGATCGCATCTGCAGATGCATCAGCGGATAACCTTATCGCCACGGACAAGGGTGTCTCTTCTGTGGTGGTTGCAGAGTGCTCATCTGTTAGAGGGCCGCAGATTCGGCATACAGGACTGGGTCCTGGTGACCACGGATGCCAGTCTGAGAGGCTGGGGAGCGGTCACACAGGGAAGAAACTTCCAGGGAGTATGGTCAAGCCTGGAGATGTCTCTTCACATAAATATACTGGAGCTAAGAGCGATTTACAATGCTCTAAGCCTGGCAAAACCCCTGCTTCAGGGTCAGCCGGTGTTGATCCAGTCGGACAACATCACGGCAGTCGCCAACGTAAACAGACAGGGCGGCACAAGAAGCAGGAGAGCAATGGCAGAAGCTGCAAGGATTCTTCGCTGGGCGGAAGATCATGTGATAGCACTGTCAGCAGTGTTCCTTCCGGGAGTGGACAACTGGGAAGCAGACTTCCTCAGCAGACACGATCTACACCCGGGAGAGTGGGGACTTCATCCAGAAGTCTTCCACATGATTGTGAACCGTTGGGAAAAACCAAAGGTGGATATGATGGCGTCTCGCCTCAACAAAAAACTGGACAGGTATTGCGCCAGGTCAAGAGACCCTCAGGCAATAGCTGTGGACGCTCTGGTAACACCGTGGGTGTTCCAGTCAGTGTATGTGTTTCCTCCTCTGCCTCTCATACCAAAAGTACTGAGAATTATACGGCAAAGGGGAGTAAGAACGATACTCGTGGCTCCGGATTGGCCAAGAAGAACTTGGTACCCGGAACTTCAGGAGATGCTCACGGAAGATCCGTGGCCTCTACCTCTAAGACGGGACCTGCTTCAGCAGGGACCGTGTCTATTCCAAGACTTACCGCGGCTGCGTTTGACGGCATGGCGGTTGAACGCCGAATTCTAAGGGAAAAAGGCATTCCGGAAGAGGTCATTCCTACACTGGTAAAAGCCAGGAAGGAGGTGACTGCACAACATTATCACCGCATTTGGAGAAAATATGTTGCGTGGTGTGAGGCCAGGAAGGCCCCCACGGAGGAATTTCAACTGGGTCGATTCCTACATTTCCTGCAAACAGGATTGTCTATGGGCCTCAAATTGGGGTCCATTAAGGTTCAAATTTCGGCCCTGTCGATTTTCTTCCAGAAAGAATTGGCTTCAGTTCCTGAAGTCCAGACTTTTGTAAAAGGAGTACTACATATACAGCCCCCGGTTGTGCCCCCAGTGGCTCCGTGGGACCTTAATGTAGTTTTGGATTTTCTCAAATCCCATTGGTTTGAGCCACTCAAATCGGTGGATTTGAAATATCTTACGTGGAAAGTAACCATGCTACTGGCCCTGGCTTCAGCCAGGAGAGTATCAGAATTGGCGGCTTTATCGTATAAAAGCCCATATCTGATTTTCCATTCGGACAGGGCAGAACTGCGGACGCGTCCTCAGTTTCTGCCTAAGGTGGTGTCAGCGTTTCACCTGAACCAGCCTATTGTGGTGCCTGCGGCTACTAGCGATTTGGAGGATTCCAAGTTGCTGGACGTTGTCCGGGCATTGAAAATATATATTTCAAGGACGGCTGGAGTCAGAAAATCTGACTCGCTGTTTATACTGTATGCACCCAACAAGCTGGGTGCTCCTGCTTCTAAGCAGACGATTGCTCGTTGGATTTGTAGCACAATTCAACTTGCACATTCTGTGGCAGGCCTGCCACAGCCTAAATCTGTCAAGGCCCATTCCACAAGGAAGGTGGGCTCATCCTGGGCGGCTGCCCGAGGGGTCTCGGCATTACAACTCTGCCGAGCAGCTACGTGGTCGGGGGAGAACACGTTTGTAAAATTCTACAAATTTGATACCCTGGCTAAAGAGGACCTGGAGTTCTCTCATTCGGTGCTGCAGAGTCATCCGCACTCTCCCGCCCGTTTGGGAGCTTTGGTATAATCCCCATGGTCCTGACGGAGTCCCAGCATCCACTAGGACGTCAGAGAAAATAAGATTTTACTTACCGATAAATCTATTTCTCGTAGTCCGTAGTGGATGCTGGGCGCCCATCCCAAGTGCGGATTGTCTGCAATACTTGTACATAGTTATTGTTACAAAAAAAAATCGGGTTGTTATTGTTGTGAGCCGTCTGTTCAGAGGCTCCTACGTTTGTCATACTGTTAACTGGGTTCAGATCACAAGTTGTACGGTATGATTGGTGTGGCTGGTATGAGTCTTACCCGGGATTCAAAATCCTTCCTTATTGTGTACGCTCGTCCGGGCACAGTATCCTAACTGAGGCTTGGAGGAGGGTCATAGGGGGAGGAGCCAGTGCACACCACCTGATCCTAAAGCTTTATTTTTGTGCCCTGTCTCCTGCGGAGCCGCTAATCCCCATGGTCCTGACGGAGTCCCAGCATCCACTACGGACTACGAGAAATAGATTTATCGGTAAGTAAAATCTTATTTTTTCGGGTTGCCAACGAAAAGGATATTCAGTTTGTAGTAGTGAGTGGTCCGAGTGTGGGACGTTGATATCTAAAAATTAAGTTTTATCTGCATTGATGTTATAATTTCGAGTAGTGGCCGTAAGTGTGAGCTTCGGCGAACAGAGTCGGAAGGGAGATAGTAGAATACGTTAGGGTCAATATCACATCATCCGCGTATAGCGCTATCTTATGGTCCGAGTGTCCCACCGTGATACCCGTAATATTATCATTAAGTCTAATCTTCGCGGCTAGAGGTTCCATAACCAGGGCAAACAAAAGAGGTGAGAGGGGACAACCTTGCCGGGTACCGTTATTAATGTGGAAGGGTTCGGAGGAGAGGCCGCTTACCAGTATGGAGGCAGATGGGTTATGATAACAGGATTTTAATACCTACCGGTAAATCCTTTTCTCCTAGTCCGTAGAGGATGCTGGGGTCCACTTATTGAGCATGGGGTATAGACTGTTCCGCAGGAGCCATGGGCACTCTTAAGACTATTCAATGGGTGTGAACTGGCTCCTCCCTCTATGCCCTTCCTCCAGACCCCAGTTATAGGAACTGTGCCCAGGGAGACGGACATTTCGAGGAAAGGATTTACTTTAATACTAGTGGTGAGATACATACCAGCTCACACCTCAACCATGCCACACACATGGCAATCAACATAACACACGCCAACAGGCATGAACCAAATGCAGCAACAGGCTGAAACTAAGATAACACAACCTGTGCATAACTAAACTGCAGGTAAAGTACGCACTGGGACGGGCGCCCAGCATCCTCTACGGACTAGGAGAAAAGGATTTACCGGCAGGTATTAAAATCCTGTTTTCTCATATGTCATCGAGGATGCTGGGGTCCACTTATTGACCATGGGGTTTATACCAAAGCTCCAGTACGGGCGGAAGAGTGCGGATGACCCTGTAGCACCGATTGACCGAACTTGAGGTCTTCATCGGCCAAGTTGTCAAACTTGTAGAACTTAGCAAAAGTGTTTGACCCCGACCAAGTAGCTGCTCGGCAAAGTTGTAATGCCGAGACCCCCCGGGCAGCCGCCCAGGATGAGCCCACCTTCCTAGTGGAATGGGCCTTCACCAACGTCGGTAACGGCAATCCAGCCATAGAATGAGCATGCTGAATCGTATCTCTGATCCAACGAGCAATAGTCTGCTTGGAAGCAGGGCACCCAATCTTGTTGCAAGCATACAGGACAAACAAAGCTGTTCTAGCGACATAAATCTTCAAAGCTCTCACCACATCTAGAGATTTACATGTAGTGAATGTATCAGTAATTACTGGCACCACAATAGGTTGGTTTATGTGGAAAGATGAAACCACCTTAGGAAGAAAATGTTGACGAGTTCTCAACTCTGCCCTATCTTCATGGAAAATCAGGTAAGGGCTCTTGTGAGACAAGGCTCCCAATTCAGACACCCGCCGTGAGGATGCCAATGCCAAAAGCATCACCACTTTCCAAGTGAGAAACTTCAACTCTATCTTTTGTAGAGGCTCAACCCAATCTGACTGAAGGAACTGCAACACCACATTAAGGTCCCATGGTGCCACTGGAGGCTGGATGTGCAGAACCCCTTTCACAAAGGTCTGAACCTCTTGAGGGCAATGGTTTTTGGAAGAACACTGACAAAGCCAGAATCTGGACCTTGATTGACCCCAAATCGGAGGCCCGCCTCCACACCAGCCTGCAGAAAATGGAGAAAACGTCCCAAATGAAACACTTCCGCAGGAGCCTTCTTGGATTCACAACAAGACACATATTTTCTCCAAATACGGTGGTAATGTTTAAACGTTACTCCTTTTCTGGCCTGAATAAGTGTGGGAATGACTTCCTTCGGAATACCCTTTCGGGCTAGGATCTGGCGCTCAACAGCCATGCCGTCAAACGTAGCCGCGGTAAGTCTTGATACACGCACGGCCCCTGCTGCAGCAGGTCCTCGTGAAGAGGAAGAGGCCGAGGATCTCCTATGAGCAACTCCTGAAGATCTGGGTACCAAGTCCTCCTTGGCCAGTCTGGGGCAATGAAGATTTCTCGAACCCTTGTTTTTCTTATGATCCTGAGAACTTTTGGGATCAGCGGAAGTGGAGGGAAGACATACACTGACCGGAATACCCACTGGGTCACTAGCGCATCCACTGCTATTGCTTGAGGGTCTCTCGACCTGGAACAATATTTCTGAAGCTTCTTGTTGAGACAAGATGCCATCATGTTTACTTGAGGAACTCCCCAAAGACTTGTCACCTCTGCGAAGACTTCTTGGTGGAGTCCCCACTCTCCTGGATGGAGATCGTGCTGAGGAAGTCTGCTTCCCAGTTGTCAGTTGTTGCTGACAGAGCTCTTGCATGTTTTTCTGCCCAGAGGAGGATCTTTGTCACCTCTGCCATCGCCGCTCTGCTTTTCGTTCCGCCCTGCCTGTTTATGTACGCGACTGCTGTTACATTGTCCGACTGGATCTGCACGGGATGATCTTGAAGAAGATGTACCGCTTGTCGAAGGCCGTTGTAAATGGCACTCAATTCCAGCACGTTTATGTGTAGGCAGGCTTCCAGACTTGACCATTTTCCTTGGAAGTTTTCCCCCTGAGTGACAGCTCCCCAGCCTCGGAGCCTTGCATCCGTGGTTACCAGGACCCAGTCTTGAATCCTGAATCTGCGTCCCTCTAGTAGGTGCGGACTGTGTAGCCACCACAGGAGTGAAATCCTGGCTTTTGACGACAGGACTATCTTCCGGTGCATGTGAAGGTGGGATCCCGACCACTTGTCCAACAGGTCCCACTGGAATACTCTGGCATGGAACCTGCCAAACTCTATGGCCTCGTAGGCCGCCACCATCTTTCCCAACAACCGAATGCACTGATGGATCGACACACTGGATGGTTTCAATATCTTTTTTTTACCATTTTCTGGATTTCCAGAGCCTTTTCCACCGGAAGAAATACTCTCTGAACTTCTGTGTCCAGAATCATCCTGAGGAAAGACAATCTTGTTGTCGGTTCCAATTGTGACTTTGGATAATTTATGATCCAACCGTGTTGTTGGGGAATCGACAGGGAGAATGTGATGTTTTGCAATAACTGCTCCCTGGATCTCGCCTTTATCAGGAGATCGTCCAGATAAGGGATTATATTGACTCCTCTTTGACGAAGGAGGACCATCATCTCCGCCATCACCTTGGTGAATACCTTTGGCGCCGTGGAGAGATCGAAAGGTAACGTCTGGAACTGGTAATGGCAATCCTGAACCGCAAATCTCAGATAGACCTGGTGAGGAGGATAAATGGGAACATGCAGGTAAGCATGCTTGATGTCTATCGACACCATGTAATCCCCCTCCTCCAGACTGGAAATCACTGCCCGGAGTGATTCCATTTTGAATTTGAACCGTTTTAAGTAGAGATTCAATTTTTTTAGGTTCAGGATCAGTCTGACCGAGCCGTCCGGCTTCGGAACTACAAAGATGCTTGAATAAAACCCCTCCCCTTGTTCTGGACTACGACCTGGTCCTGACATAATTTTTGGATTGCCGCTGTTACTGCTTCTCTTTCTGGAAGAGAAGCTGGCAAGGTTGATTTGAAAAATCGGCATGGGGGAACGTCTTGAAACTCCAGTTTGTATCCCTGGGATACTATTTGCAATACCCAGGGATCCAGGCCAGACAGAATCCAACCTTGGCTGAACAGTTTGAGACGTGCCCCCACCCGAGCGGCCTCCCGCAAGGGAGTTCCAGCGTCATGCTGAAGATTTGGCAGAAGTAGGGGTAGACTTCTGCTCCTGGGAACCTGGAGCCGCTGTGGGCTTCTTTCCCCTTCCTCTTCCCCTTCCTGCAAAGAAGGGGGAACCTCTCGCTCTTTTATATTTATTAGGCCGAAAGGACTGCATGTGTGTGTGATAGGTCTTTTTTGCCGCTGCAGGTGCAGAGGGCAAAAACGTTGACTTACCTGCGGTAGCCGCCGAGACTAACGCATCCAGACCATCGTCAAATAAGGTCTCACCTTTATATGGGAGAGCCTCCATGTTTCTTTTGAAAACCACATCCGCGTTCCACTGGCGAATCCACAATGCCCGCCTAGCTGATACCGCCATGGTAGCGGCTTGTGAACTCAAGAGTCCAATATCTTTCATCGCTTCTAGCACGTAGGCGGCAGCGTCTTTGATATACCCTAACTTAAGGAGTATCTCATCTTTATCAACCGTGTCAATTTCTGATGACACGCTGTCTGACCATTTTTCAATAGCGCGACTGACCCACGAGCAGGCAATAGTGGGTCTGAGCAGTGTACCAGTGGCAACATAAATGGATTTCAATGTAGTTTCCATCTTACGGTCAGCCGGCTCTTTTAGTGAAGCCGTGCCAGGTGCAGGGAGAATAACCTTCTTTGTCAACCTGGATAGTGCACTGTCTAACACAGGGGGTGATTCCCATTTTTTCCTGTCCTCTGCTGGGAAAGGGTAAGCTACCAGAATCCGCTTAGGAATATGAAATTTTTTCTCAGGATTCAACAACATCCCTGCAAAGAGAGCATTTAGCTCGTGGGAAGGAGGCAACGTGACTTTGGATTTCTTTTCCTTACATAAATAAGCCTTCTCCTGAGGTACAGGCGAGGCTTCTGTAACTTCCAACACGTCCCTTATAGCCACAATCATATATTGTATATTTTTTGCCAATTTATGATCTATTTCTCTAGAGTCACTATCGTCGACACAGGAATCAGAGTCTGTGTCGGTATCAGTGTTCGCAAATGGTCTCTTATCTGACCCAGAGTGACTGCCTGCAGATGGAAGAACAGAGTCCTGAAAAATCTCATCTTCCACAGCTTTTCTCCAGCATTCAGCATGAGATTCAGACTTATCTAACCTCCTGTTAATAAGATGCATACTGTCATGTATTCTTTCACCTCATGCAGGCTCTTGGTGTGCCGGCAGTGCCACCACATTACAACTCTGTGTCCCTAAAATGCCTTCCTCCGGGGAGGAACTCCCTGCTTCAGATATGTCTTACACACTCACAGACACACTGGGACTTACAAGGGGACAGACCCACAGTAAAATCTGTCAGAGGGACACAGTATAGGAGCAGCCAGTTCACAAACCCAGCGTATATAATGTCTGTGAACACAGAATGCCCCCAGACAAATAGCGCTTTTACACAGAATTCACACTTGTAATGCACCACAAAACGCTTTGTGCCCCCCCTTAATTGCACCCTGTACTTGTAGTCAGAAGTGGAGAAGAGGACCAGCGTTGTCTCTGCAACCTGAGGAGAGAGAGAGAAAATGGCGCTGAGCAGTGTGCTGGCTGCCTGAGGAAGAAGCTCCGCCCCCGCAATGGCGCGTTTTTCACTCAGTAATGTTTGCTAATATTTATACTGGCGGGGGTAGGGCTGTGCCATCGGCATCTTATGCCCCCCTTTCACCAGTTTCTTGAGGTGTTTATGCTGCCCTGTCTTCCGACTTCTGGCTCTGCGGGGGGGGGGGGGGGGGGGGGGTGACGGCATGCTGTGGGAGTGAGCATCTATGCACAGCTAGCGTTCAGTTCCCTTCAGGAGCTATTGGTGTCCTGTCAGCCAGAAGCAGAGCCATGAAACTCTTCAGGAAGTTGGTCTGCTTCTGCCCCCTCAGTCCCACGAAGCAGGGAGTTTGTTGCCAGCAGTTCTCCCTGAAAATAAAAAACCTAACATAAGTCTTTTTCAGAGAAAATCAGTAGAGCTCCTCAGAGTGCATCCAGTCTGCCTGGGCACATTTCTAAAACTGGGGTCTGGAGGAGGGGCATAGAGGGAGGAGACAGTGCACACCCATTGAAAAGTCTTAAGAGTGCCCATGGCTCCTGCGGAACCGTCTATACCCCATGGTCAATAAGTGGACCCCAGCATCCTCTAGGACGTATGAGAAAAAGAGAGTTAATCCCGTGAAGGAAGGCACCTTGAAATCCCATGTTACACAGGGTTTGTTGCAGAAATGGCCAGGCAACCCTGTCAAAGGCCTTTTCAGCATCAAGCGCCACCACCAGGGTCGACAGTGAGCGGGTTGTCGCTATGTGGATGAGATTTATTAACCGTCTCGTGTTGTCGGAGGCCTGTCTATTGGGGATAAAGCCCACCTGGCCCGGATGGACCAAGGATGGCAGGATAGGGGATAATCGCATGGCAAGAATTTTAGCGAAAAGTTTCAAATCAACGTTAAGTAGAGAGATTGACCTGTAATTACCCATCTCCATAGGGTCCCTCTGCAGTTTTGGGATAACGATAATGTTGGCCCTGGTGGTGGCGTCATCGAGCGACCCGCTCTCCAATAACAAGTTGAAAAGGGGACGAAGCATGGGAAGTAGTGAGTCAGTAAATTTCTTATAGTAAAGGGCAGTGAAGCCGTCGGCCTGGTGCTGCAGAGCGGCGTAATGATTTAATGGCTGTTCTAATTTCCTAATCAGTGATCTCTGAATTAAGGGTTTGAAGCCGAGTCGTGGTCAATTTGTGTAGAGAGCAGGAGTTTAGGTATCGGGTGATTGAGGCAAGATCTGGGGGCGAGGCAGCGGAGTTGTGAGAGAGATTGTAAAGAGATTCATAAAAATGACGTAACTGCCGAGTCGTTGCTTGAGGATCATGGGTGGTAGCACCATTAAGACAATTCAATGTGTGAATACGATTGCGAGTGCGTTTAGCGCGGAGTTTACGGGCTAATAGGGTATCAGCTTTGTTAGATTTTTCATAGAAACTTTGCCGCACCCACAAAAGGGTCTGTGCTGCTTTCTTTGACAAAATTTGCGACAATTGTCCCTTAACAGCAAGGATTTTTAAATAAGTACGCCTTTTGGGGTATCTGTGGTGGAGGTCTGTTAAGGAGGCTAGTGAATTTTCAAGTTCCAATATTTGAGCCATTTCTGCCTTTTTAGACGCTGCTGCTAAACCAATAAGGGTACCTCAAAGAAAAGCCTTATGAGCTTCCCATAGAGTGGGTGGGGGAATATCAGGGGTGGCATTGAAGGCGAAAAAGTCTGAGAGAGCTGTGGTAAGGGCCTCAGCATTGCCCCTATGAGAACTAATTTCTAAGTACTGACCCCCTACTCTACAGAGGCACTAATGATTTCCTGTCACATGACTGCTCTATGCACTGTGGCTATCCCTTTTAAAGTAATTGAATATGAACTACAGTAATGTCACGCTATTCACCTTTATTAACCAGCAGGAGCCTCTGTTACCGGATGCGCTCCACATTGTGTATAACTGTTGTTCATCATGTTATTGTGTACACTCAGTGTTACAATGTAACAGTGAACTGCACAAATTCCTGTTTAACTCTAACACAGCGAGAATTTCATTTACATAGACAATGAGGTCTTGCAACGTGTGCAGCTAAGAAAATATACCAAAATATAGAATGATACAATGCATTATTACATACTGTGGCAGTATCATTGGAGGCTGCTTGTGGAGACAGAGACTAGTTGGGGTTCAAGCAGTCAGACAGTCAGGTGGGGACTGCTGTCAGAGAGGGATGCAAGTTGGGATGCCAGCGGTCATGTGACCGACGCCGGTTCATCAACAGCCCAAAGGTAACAGGTTTAAAAATTAGGGCCTGGGGGAAGAGGGTTATAGTTAGGCACTAGGGAGGGCTTAGGGTTAGGCACTGCGGGGGTGATGAGCCATAGCCGCCACTCCCAGTGGGTTAGCTGTAACCAACATCCCAGTATTATTAGCTATAGCCACCCCCTGAGGGTTAAAAATACTTACCCCCTCTGATGTCGGCATCAGTGTCGGGATGCCGATGTCAATCATGTGACCTCTGGAATCCCGACTGTCGGTATTTCGTGCCCAGTGTGCTGCCATAGCCCAGTGGATGCTAAATCCACACTATTGTCTGCAGGAGGCAGGGAGAACCAGAACACTCTGACACTGCATTTGTGAAGCTGGGGCAGACAGCCAATCCAGGCCAGTGCCTTGCGGGGATGTAGTCACCATCCCAGCGGTCGGGATCCCGGTGGTCAGCATACAGACGGCAAGAGGGGGCTGAGGACTATTCCCACTCACGGGTGTCCACAACACCCATAGAACGGGAATAGAACCTGTGGCGTGCGCAGCGAGCTACTGAGCCCACAAGGGGCTTCATTGCGCTCGCCCCCCTTCCGGCATTCTGGCGGCTGGGATCCCGTCGTCGGTATGCTGACCACCGGTATCCCAGGCGCCAGTCACCCATACCCAACGCGTGGCTGTGATATAACAGATTCTTTGTTTGCAGACTAGCTGCCCAAGTATAGTGATCAGCGAAGCAGTGAGATAGTGCCTAACCAGGGGCTAGGCTGTTTGTTATTTCATGTATTTACCTGAAAAGCTGTCTGTGGACCCTGATTAAGCACCTAGACAGTGAACCAATGCATCCCTCTACTGAGTTAATTACCCCAGATTACCACAATATATACAGATTATAGAAAAAGGAGATTTATGGTAAAAATTTAACTTTGTTAAATCTTTCTGCAAGGTACACTGGGTTCCACAGGGATAACATTGGGGGGTGTAGAGTTGGATCTTGATCCGAGGCACCAACAGGCTAAAAGCTTTGACTGTTCCCAAGATGCACAGCGCCGCCTCCTCTATAACCTCCGTGCACAGGAGCTCAGTTTTGTTAACCAGTCCAATGCAGTAGCAGGTAAAAGAGACGAAAACCGTTAGTAGTCACATACACCACATTCTCACGACAGGAGAAGGTATCAGTGGCTAATGCCATACAAGCCCAAAGAAGCTAAGTGCGTCAGGGTGGGAACCCTGTGGAACCCAGTGTACCTCGCAGAAAGAGATTTAACAAAGGTAAGTTTTTACAATAAATCTCCTTTTCTGCAGCGGGGTACACTGGGGTTCCACAGGGATAACATCGAGGATGTCCTAAAGCAGTTCCTCATGGGAGGGGACGCACTGTAGCGGGCACAAGAACCCGGCGTCCAAAAGGAGGCAGCCTGGGAGGCGGAAGTATCAAAGGCATAGAACCTTATGAGCGTGTTCACTGAGGACCACGTAGCCGCCTTGCACAATGGTTCAAGGGTCGCACCACGGCGGGCCGCCCAAGAAGGTCCAACCGACCGAGTAGAATGGGCTTTGATGGTAGCAGGAGCTGGAAGGCCAGTCTGTACATAAGCATGTGCAATCACCATTCTAATCTATCTGGCCAAGGTCTGCTTGTTAGCAGGCCAGCCACATTTGTGAAAACTAAAAAGGACAAAGAGGGAATCAGATCTCCTAAGAGAAGCGGTCTTCTTCACATAAATACGGAGAGCCCGTACCACATCCAAAGACCGCTCTTTGGAGGATAAACCTGGAGAGGTAAAGGCCGGAACCACAATCTCTTGATTAAGGTAGAAAGATGACACCACCTTATGCAGATAACCAGGGTCGAGTTGTAAGAACGTGCGGTTCTTACAACTCGACCCTGGTTATCTGCATAAGGTGGTGTCATCTTTCTACCTTAATCAAGAGATTGTGGTTCCGGCCTTTACCTCTCCAGGTTTATCCTCCAAAGAGCGGTCTTTGGATGTGGTACGGGCTCTCCGTATTTATGTGAAGAAGACCGCTTCTCTTAGGAGATCTGATTCCCTCTTTGTCCTTTTTAGTTTTCACAAATGTGGCTGGCCTTTACCTCTCCGTGCTGGTCACGGTGAAAAATCGGAAAGTGTGACCGACAGGACAAGGCACCCAAGTCTGAAACCCGTCTAGCAGATGCAATACCCAGCAAGAACAAAACCTTAAGAGTAAGCCACTTAAGGTCCACAGACTCAAGAGGTTTAAACGGAGACTCTTGTAAGGCATCAGGAACAACCGACAAATCCCAAGGAGCCACAGGCGGGACCTAGGGAGGTTGAATCCGCAAAACGCCCTGAGTGAATGTATGATCATCATCAGGCAGAGTCGCAATTTTTCTCTGAAACCATATCGACAAGGCAGAAATATGAACCTTGAGGGAGGCCAGACGAAGGCCTAAGTCCAGGCCCTTTTGCAGAAAAGCCAAAAGCTTGGCAGTACTGAACTTGCATGCATCATAATTGTTAGTCGCATACAAGCAAAATAAGAATTCCAGACCCTATGATAAATCCGAGCAGAAGCCGGTTTACGGACCTTCAACATAATTTGAATGACCGCCTCAAAAAAAATATTTTTCCCTCAGTACGGCAGCTTCAAGAGCCACGCCGTCAAAGCCAGCCGGGCCAAATCCTGGTAGACAAAAGGCCCTGAACGAGGAGGTCTGGGCGCTGCGGAAGCATAAGAGGACGCTCTATCGACCCTGCAGGTCTGAGAACCAATGCCGTCTGGGCCACGCTGAAGCGATTAGAATTAGTATTCCTTTTTCTTGCATGAACTTCCGAATTACCCTGGGCAGGAGTGACACCGGAGGGAACACATACGGCAGTCGAAAGTTCCATGGAATTGCCAATGCGTCCCATGAACGCTGCTTGAGGATCCCTTGTCCTTGCTCCGAGGACCGGAACCTTGTGATTGTGTTGAGATGCCATCAGGTCTACATCTGTTAGACCCCACTGTTCCACTAGAAGTTGAAAGACCTCCGGATGAAGACTCCACTCTCCGGCGTGTACGTCCTGATGACTGAGTAAGTCCGCTTCCCAGTTCAGGACCCCTGGAATGAACACTGTCGATAGGGCTGGCAGATGGCGTTCTGCCCAGCGAAGAATCTTTGACACTTCCGTCATGGCTTTGCGGCTTCGGGAGCTGCCTTGATGATTTATGTACACCACTGTGGTGGCGATGTCCAACTGTACTTGAACAGGCCTGTTCTGTACCAGAGGCAGGGTCAGTGTCAAGGCATTGAACACAGCCCGCAATTCCAGAATGTTTATCGGGAGGAGAGATTCCTACCTGGTCCACCGACCCTGAAGAGAGTGTTGCTCTAACACCGTGCCCCAACCCCGTAGACTGGTGTCCGTCGTCAGAAGGACCCAGTTGGAGATCCAGAATGGACAACCCCTGCTCAGTTGTTGGTCCTGCAGCCACCAAGTCAGTGACAGACGGACCTCCGGAGTCAAAGATATCATGTGAGACCTGATCCGGTGAGGCAGGCCATCCCACTCGGAGAGAATTAACCTCTATAGAGGGCGGGAATGAAATTGAGCGTACTTCACCATGTCGAAAGCCAACACCATAAGGCCTAGTACTTGTATCGACACACGTGGGCGAGAGAGGAAGCATCTTATCTTGTCCTGAAGTTTCAGGATCTTTTCCGGAGACAAAAACAACAGCTGGTTGTGGGTGTCCAACAGTGCTCCCAGGTGCACCATGCTCTGAGCAGGGACCAGGGAAGATTTCTTCCAGTTGTTGAGCCACCCGTGGGCTTGCAGGAATTGGACTGTCAGTTCCAGATGACGAAGGAGAACCTCTGCAGAATTCGCTAGGATCAACAAGTCGTCGAGATACGGCAGGATCCTGATACCCTGACGGTGTAGTAGGGCCCTCATGACCGCCATGACCTTTGTGAAAACTCGAGGAGCCGAGGTCAGACCAAACGGCAAGGCCTGGAATTAAAAATGTAGGTTGGCAATAGCAAACCGCAGGTATTGCTGATGCGACACTGCAATAGGTATATGCAAGTAAGCATCCTGTATGTCCAGGGATACCATGTAGTCCTTGGGCTCCAAGGCCAGAACAATAGAGCGAAGAGTTTCCATACGGAATTTGGAGACTTTCACAAACTTATTCGAAGACTTGAGGTTGAGAATGGGCCGAGAAGATCCATTCAGTTTCGGGACTAGGAACAGCGTTGAATAGTACACCCTGCCTTTCTGAGCCAGAGACACCGGCACTACCACTCCTGTGTCCAGGAGGGATTGCACCATCAGATGGAGAGTCCTTGCTTGAACCGGAACCGAAGGGACGTTTGTTGAGCAAAACTGGTGACGTTTATTGAAAGAGATGGCGTATCCGTGATGACGTCCCTTACCCAGGCGCCCAAAGTGGTTTGTAGCCATACCTGAGCAAACCGCAGAAGTCTGCCTCCCACCCCGGGATCCCCCAGAGGGAGGCCTGCTCTGTCATGCAGCAGGCTTGTCTGTTTTGGCAGCAGGCTCACGGGCAGCCCAGGCATGTTTAGGATTGGGCTTAGTGGATTTGGAAGTGTGAGCCTGTTTCGGGTATGCCTGACACTTTGCTTTACCTGGAGGTTGAAAGGAACGAAATGAAGTACTCTTAGCCTTTGGGGCCAAAGGAGTAGTAGTTGGCAGACATGCAGTCTTAGCAGACGCTAAGTCAGCGACAACCTTGTTGAGATATTCCCCAAAAAGAATGTTTCCCTTAAAAGGGATACCCTCCAAGGTCTTTTTCGAGTCCAGATCTACCGACCAGGACCGCAACCAGAGAATCCAGCGAGCCAGAATAGACGTGGTAGACGCTTTGGCCGCTAGGATACCTGCATCTGATGCCGCCTCCTGAATATAATGAGAGGCTGTAACAATGTATGAAAGACACTGTTTTGCATTATCAGGAAAATTAGACGGTAGTTCCGCTTCTACTTCCTGAACTCAGGCCTCTATAGCTTTAGCGGCCCAAGAGGCTGCAATAGTAGGCCTATGTACAGCTCCAGCCAGAGTGTAAATGGACTTCAAGCAACACTCCACACGTTTATCTGTCAGTTCCTTCAGAGAGGTGATGGTAGTGACAGGCAGAGCAGATGACACCACCAGACGTGCGACTTGTGAGTCCATCGGCGGCGGTGTTTCCCAATTTTTGCTCAACTCTGCAGCGAGGCGATAACGAGCCAGCATTTTCTTAGACAGAGAGAATTTCTTTCCTGGATATTCATAGGATTCCTGATGTATGTCAACTAAATGGGTGTGGTTCATCAAATCGACAGTGTCTAGGTCGACAATGTTTAGGTCGACCACTATAGGTCGACAGTCACTAGGTCGACATGGATGGAAAGTCGACAGGGTTTCTAGGTCGACATGTGCTAGGTCGACAGGTCTAAAGGTCGACATGAGGATATATTTTTTTTTTTGGTGTCGTTTTCTTCGTAGAGTGACCGGGATCCCAAATTAGTGCACCGCGTTCGCTCGCCATGCTTCGGGCATGGTGCCTTTGCTCCGCTACCGCTTCGCTCGGCACACTTTACCGTTCCAATCGTAGTCCACGTGGATCGTTAAGTATGAAAAAAAAAAAATTGTGAAAAACTCATGTCGACCTTTAGACCTGTCGACCTAGCACATATCGACCTAGAAACCCTGTCGACCTTCCATCCATGTCGACCTAGTGACTGTCGACCTATAGTGGTCGACCTAAACATTGTCGACCTAGACACTGTCGATCTTCAGACCGGATCCCCAACTAAATGGTCAGAATGTGGGAAAACTAATTGAGTAACCTTCTGACGCTTAAACTTATTTGGTTTCTTAGAGGTAGCTGGAGGTTCTTCATCATCATCAATTTGAAGAAGCAGCCGTATAGCCTCCAAGAGGTCAGAAACATCCACTTGGGTCAGGGATTCCCCATCAGAAGCATCTGCGTCAGTGTCTGAGGGATCAGTGTATGCGCCATCTTCATCCGATGAATTATCTGTAACATGAGTGGACTGTGAGGATGTAAGGGCCCGCATAGTGTGACTACAGGCAGAGCACACACGGAGGATTTAAGAGGTAAATGGTGACTGTAAAACACAGGGAAAATACCAAAAAAAGTATATCCTGTGAAAACCACTATATTTTATGAAAACCCTGATGCACATATCCCCCTTCAGGGTACAGAATATAGGGATAGCAGTAGATGTGAGATACACGGAATGGAAATCACACAGCAGCTATTGGCACACACATTCCCATGTACAATGCAGAAATTATCACAGATAACAATAAAACTGCACTGGACTAGCAATACTGTAGTAACTGCACTACACAAGTAAAGCTAATTAGGTATATAGATATAGCAATGCACAGTAAACACTGGATGTATAGCACAGGGTACTTGTACTAAATAACCCTGACAAAAGTGCACTTGTTCTTAACTAACACTGTCTAAAGACATGTAGAATACTTAAGTGTCCTGTAAATGCACAGCGCTGATGATGCAGGTGGCTTTACAGAGGAGGTATTGCTAAGCAGTCCCAGATCAGCGCAGCTGTGTGTGTAATGGCACCCAAACGCAGACAGGGAATGAGGGAGAGAGAGAGAGAGAGAGATGCAGCTCCAGGGCGGGAACATTAGCAGTAAATGGCGCCCTGGGGCTGGGGGAGGGGCTACAGGTCAGAGCCAGATCCCCTTGCTGGACTTCACCACCGATACTGCGGGCTTTAAAAATCCGACCTGTGCCCATGCCCTGGTGGTCTAGTGGGGTCCCTGCATGGCCACAGTGTCCACGCCAGCGCGCGTGGTCCACCTCCCAAGAACTACGCCGGATCGCGGTTTACAGCAAGTCCCACCTGCTTCCTCCTTTTAGCTGCCACGCCATCCTGGAAAGCAGCGGTGGTGTGTGTGTGTGTGTGTGTGTGTGTGTGTGTGTGTGCGCCCTTATGAGAGAACCGGAGCCTCTGCTGTGGTTACCTGGCAACCAGGGCGCGGGAGTGTACAGCGCCGCTGGGAGGTGAGGGAGCCGCAGCATGATGTGTCAGAATGACATATAGCACTTTTAAGTGCCTATGCTGCGGCTCTGAAGTCTTCTTTCTTCACTTGAAAGCTCTTTTCAGGGCTGCCCAGTGCAGCCCTCCCTGTTGTTAGTCTGCACTGCAGGAACCAACTTACAAACTGAGCTCCTGTGCACGGAGGCGGGGCTGTGCATCTTGGGAACAGTCAAAGCTTTTAGCCTGTTGGTGTCTCGGATCAAGATACAACTCTACACCCCCCAATGTTATCCCTGTGGAACCCCAGTGTACCCCACTGCAGAAACTATGGGTAGTGGGCAGTACAGATGGTGTACTGGTTAGCATTACTGCCTCACAGCACAAAGGTCATGGGTTCGATTCTCACCATGTCCTATAGCCGTGTGAAGTTTGTATACTCTCCCTGTACTTGCGTGCGTTTCCTCTGAGTGCTCCTTGTTTCCTCCCACAATCCAAAAATATACTGGTAGGCTAATTGGATCCCAACAAAAATAGGATTTTGGTACTTACCAGGTAAATCCTTTTCTTTGAATCCATAGGGGGCACTGGAGTACTCTTGGGATATGGACGGGCTTCCGTAGGAACAGCACTGAATATTTAAATTTAGAAACACTCCACCCCTCCATATCCCCGAGCACTTCTCAGTGTTTTTTACTGAGCCGAACAGGAACTATAGAGATGTTGACAATGGAGTATTACATATAACATAACTGACAATAACGAAGTTAACACATAACGTTACTGACAACTAAACAGTTGACACCCTAACCAGCACTTGTAATTTGAACCAGTCGGTGAAAGTGTGTTACCATAAGATCCTCAGAACTAACCACAAGTAGGTAAAACTGCTCTGGGTGGGCGTCCAGTGCCCCCTATGGATTCAAAGAAAAGGATTTACCTGGTAATTACCAAAATCCTATTTTCTTTATCATCCACTACGGGGTCACTGGAGTACTCTTGGGACGTACCAAAGCTTCCCCCGTGGGCGGGAGAGCTGTTTGGCACTTGTAACACTAGGCGGCCAAAGCTAGATGCTGATGCCGCAAAAGTATCAAACTTGTAAAAGCCCACAAACGTGTGCACTGAAGACCATGTAGCCGCCCGGCAAAGCTGCGTCGCTGAAGCCCCACGACCAGCTGCCCATGAAGTTCCCACAGAACGTGTGGAATGAGCGGTTACTGACGTAGGCGGTTGTAACCTAGCATGAAGGTAAGCCTGACGTATGGTCAGTTTTATCCATCTGGATAAAGTTTGTTTAGATGCTGGCCAACCTATCTTGGCAGCATCATAGAGAACAAATAACGTATCCGTCTTACGAACTGAAGACGTTCGGGATACATAAACGCGTAATGCGCGTACCACATCCAGAGTTCCAGAATGTGCTGTCAACACAGGAACTACTATTGGTTGATTGATGTGAAAAGATGACACTACCTTTGGTAAGAAGGCGGGATTCGTCCGAAGTTCCGCTCTGTCATCATGAAACACCAAATACGGTGGCTTGCATGACAAGGCACCCAAATCCGAAACACGCCTTGCCGAAGCTAAGGCTAGGAGAAAAATTGTTTTCCAAGTGAGAAACTTTATATCCACTTGTTGTAAGGGTTCAAAATATGAAGACTGTAAGAACTCCAAAACCAGATTCAAGTCCCATGGCGCTGTAGGTGGAATGAATGGAGGCTGTACCCTGAGAACACCTTGGAGAAAAGTGCGTATAGACGGCAATAGAGCCAATCGTCTTTGAAAGTAAATTGACAAAGCAGATACCTGCACCTTTAGTGTAGATAAACGCAATCCTCCATCTAACCCTGTTTGTAGAAACAACAACAGGCGGCATACCTTGAAAGCTGATGTCGGAAATTTCCGAGCTTCACACCAACCTATATAGGCACGCCATATTCTGTAATAATGAGCTGCCGTAACCGGCTTCCTAGCTCGTAACATGGTTGGTATAACTGAATCTGGAATGCCCTCTCTTCTTAAGAGGGCGGTCTCAACAGCCACCCCGTCAAACGCAGCCGCGCTAAATCGGGGTAAAGAAACGGACCCTGTTGTAACAGGTCTGGACGTATCGGGAGCGGCCAAGGATCGTCTGCGAGTAATCCTCGGAGATCCGAGAACCAAGCTCTCCGAGGCCAATGAGGCGCCACTAGTATGACTGTGACCGACTCTCTTTTGATCCGTTTTAGCACCAGAGGGAGGACGGTGGAAACAGATACACAAGACTGTACGGCCACGCGACAGTGAGAGCATCCACCGCCACTGCCTTTGGATCTCTTGTTCTGGACACATACTGGAACGTTTGGTGATTGTGTCGAGATGCCATCAGGTCCACCTGAGGATAACCCCATCGCTGAACCAACATGTGAAACACTTCTGGATTTAATGACCATTCGCCTGGATGAAAATCCCGACGACGGAGATAATCCGCTTCCCAGTTGTCCACTCCCGGAATGAACACGGCCGACAATATCACCTGGTGGCATTCCGCCCAATTGAGGATTCGAGCTACTTCCCGCATTGCCATGCGGCTTCTCGTTCCTCCTTGTTTGTTGATGTATGCGACCGCCGTCGCATTGTCCGACTGCACTTGGACAGGCTGAGAGCGAATCCTGTGCACTGCTTGTCGTAGCGCATTGTAAATTGCGCGGAGTACTAGAACATTTATAGACAGCAATTTCTCGTGATCCGCCCAGAGACCCTGGAGCTGACAATTTTGAATTACCGCTCCCCAACCTCTGAGACTAGCGTCCGTAGTTAGAATTATCCAATTCCAAAGTCCGAACCGTCTTCCTGCGGTTAAATTGTGTTCCTTGAGCCACCAGAGCAGAGATACTCTTGCTATTGGCGACAACCTCACCCTGTGGTGAATCTGCAGATGCGAGCCCGACCACTGGGCAAGCACGTTCAGCTGAAATGGACGAGAGTGAAATCTTCCGAACTGAAGCGCCTCGAAAGCTGCCACCATTGTGCCTAAAAGGCGAATGCACAAGTGTACCGACACTGTGCGTGGCTTGAGCACTAATTGTACTAGATGGCGTAGCATTTGTACTTTCTGTTGTGGTAGGTAAATTCTTTGATTGACCGTATCGAGAATCATACCTAGGAACTGAAGGCGTTGAGACGGAATTAGATGTGATTTCTTGAAATTTACAATCCAACCGTGGTGAACCAGTACATTGTATGTTAGCAGCGCATGTTGGGTAAGTATCTGCTGAGACGGAGCTTTGATGAGCAGATCGTCTAAATACGGAACTATTGTCACTCCCAGGGATCTGAGGTGAGCTATCATCACAGACATCACTTTGGTGAATACCCGAGGCGCTGATGACAGGCCAAACGGTAGAGCCTGAAACTGGTAATGGTTCTGGCGTATTGCAAACCGCAAGAATTTCTGATGAGGCTGCCAAATTGGAATGTGTAAGTACGCATCCTTGTGGTCTAGCGCAATCATAAATTCCTTGGTCTCTAACCCCGCAATTACCGAACGTAGAGACTCCATTTTGAATCTGTAGTAAGTTACGTACTGATTGAGCCCCTTTAAGTTCAATATTGGTCTGACTGAGCCATCCGGCTTCGGGACCACAAACAGACTTGAATAATAACCCTGACCCTGTTGGTGTACAGGGACCGGAATCAACACTGCCGAATCCAGTAAGGACTGAATGGCAAATTGCAAAACCGTCCTCTTGTCGTCCGACAGAGGCAATCCTGTCTTGAAAAACCGCAGAGGCGGAAGACAGTCGAACTCTATTTTGTAACCTTTTAACACTAAATTGCGGATCCAGCCCTCCGCGGATGTGTGGAACCACGCCACATGGAACGTCTGAAGGCGTGCTCCCACAATTGGAGAACCGAGATGGGCTGGTAACCCGTCATGCCACTGGCTTGTCGGTAACCTTAGCGTCTTGGCGAGTTGTGTTGGTTTGATGGAAACCACGTCCTCGACCACGTCTAGCAGGCGTGGCTGATCCTCTGCC
The DNA here is from genome assembly GCF_028390025.1 of Pseudophryne corroboree. Classification (NCBI taxonomy): domain Eukaryota; kingdom Metazoa; phylum Chordata; class Amphibia; order Anura; family Myobatrachidae; genus Pseudophryne; species Pseudophryne corroboree. The sequence goes on from NC_086447.1 coordinate 615,314,650, forward strand.
ACGTCCTCGAAAGGGCTGAGGTCTAAAGGATTTGAACGAAGGTCCAGCGTACCTTCTTCTTGGAGCCGGTGGAGGCAATGGTAAGAAAACCGACTTACCTCCCGTAGCCTCCGCAATCCATGCGTCCAATTCTGGACCAAACAACTTCTTGCCATCGTAAGGCAACGCCTCTATACTTCGTTTGACCTCTGCCTCCGCCCGATAAGTACGCAGGTAGAGTGCTCTTCGTGCCGTAACTAGCGACGATGAAATACGAGAAGTGAGCTGACAGACGTCAGTAGACGCTGTACAGAGATACTCTACAGCCTCAATCATTTGATTTACAAGAATTATTAGGTTTTCATCATGTAGAGAAGATTTGAGTTCTGTAAGCCATATTATGAGCGCCTTAGTTACCCAAATGCCAACCAATCCAGGTCTTAGCATCACACCTGCTGCTACATACATGGTTTTTAGCATAGTTTCTATCTTGCGATCTGAAGGATCTTTAAGCGTAGTAGCTGCTGGCACTGGTATGGTTAATTTCTTGGTAAGCTTTGACACTGAAGAATCAACTATTGGTGGATTCTCCCATGTACACGTTACCGAGTCTGGAAACGGATAACTAGACTTAAATCTGCGAGGTATAGAAAACCGTTTATCTGAATTCTGTCGTGTTTCTACTAACATCTGATTTAGAGAATCCGACACAGGAAAACTTACTGGCGTCTTCCGTCGTTTAGTAAATACGACCTGATCATTGGTGAGAGGCTGCTCAGCTTCAGGAAACCTTAGAGACTGACGTACCGCTCTGATGAGATCATCAATGCCGGAACTGTTAACATCCTCGCCATCTGACTCCACTTCGCCCTCCTCACCCTCATCGTGTTCCGTGAGGTCTGGCATGGAATCGTCAGAATGCAACATAGCAGACACTGGAAAATCATAAGACATATGAAAATTATCCCGTTTGCCCAAAATGGATTTGGACCTTACGCAAGGCTGAGATGCCTCCGGTAGTTCTGGCGGTCTCACCCTAGACTCAGATCTTATCGTTTCTCGCTCCAGACGAGCAGCGGTCATTTCTGTCTGTAATCTATCCAGTACATTTACTAACATACCCCACGGAGGGTCCGGTGAGGACATTGGTTGTAAAACTGGCGCAGAAATGGTATTCTGAACGGAATCCACAAAACATACTGTACATGTGGTAGATGCATCCGGTAACACACTGCCACATACTTTGCAATTATGCTTTTTAGTTTTTGCTGGTGCCTTACTCATTATGGCGACAGACAATACAATACACAACAAACAGACACCTGCACGACTCAGTAAAATAGCAATAAGGTGTCTCTGTATATATATCTGGCCAAGTGCAGTACACGTGGCCAGTACTAAGAAAATGTGATCCCAAATTCCCACTAACACCCCTGCGCCTCCGGTGGAGTAGAGATGTAGGACAGGAACGTTCTGGAATCACAGCAGGAAGACACAGGAAGCATGGTTAAACATGGCTGCCATGCTATCTTATACATATAATCTTAGTGCTGGTTACAAAACTTTCACTGATTATAATGCAACAATCCCTGCAGCCTCTTATCTGCTGCTGCAGTATTTCATATGCCGCTTATTGTGTGTCCCCCCTGTAATGGCTGCCTGCTCTTTTCGACTTAGAGCTGCGGCAGCGCAGCGTGTGGGGCCCCCGCGGTTATCGCAGAGCGCTGTGAGCCCGAGTGAGCCGCGTGTCATGGGACCCGGAGTAATAGCGGCGGCCAGCCCCGTGAGCGAGAGAGCTGCGGCGGCCGGCGGCCTCTGAGAGGAGATCAGCGCCTGCACGGAGGTTGGGAGGGCGCTGAGTGGGGAGAGCAGCGGCGTGGACAGACGCCTGGAGCGCTAAGCACTAACAATGTCCCCACACCTCGGGGCGGCAGCGGGAGCTGACCGCCCCGTCTTTCACATACCTGAATCCTGCAGTTGTGCGGAGGCTCCGACGGGGCTTCTTAAACAAGCGCCGGCCAGCCTGTGCAGGAGGCTGTGTGCGTGTGTGGCTGTGAGGGAGCTCTTTCAGAGAGGCCCGACACGCCCGTGCTGCTATCAGCAGCTGCACTATCCCTGACCCTGCCTTTTGGAAGGGGGAAAGGGATGCGTCAAATAGTAGAAAAAATAAAAAATAAAAATTAAAAATTTCTTCAAGTAACCGTGACTTCAGTTACCGAGCTGTTGCCACGTGCAGCACAGAAAAAACACTGAGAAGTGCTCGGGGATATGGAGGGGTGGAGTGTTTCTAAATTTAAATATTCAGTGCTGTTCCTACGGAAGCCCGTCCATATCCCAAGAGTACTCCAGTGACCCCTAGTGGATGATAAAGAAAATTAACCCTTGCCTGAATGTGTGTGCATGTACATGTGGTAGGGAATATAGACTGTAAGCTCCACTATGGCAGGGATTGATGTGAATGGCCAAATATTCTCTGTAAAGCGCTGCGGAATATGTGTGCGCTATATAAATAACTGGTAATAAATAAATAAATGCTAAATTTCATAACAGCCTGAATATAAACATTAAAAATTAATGCTACATTCACATTACTGGGTAATGTATAAAACAGAAACACTATAAATGTCTTAGAGCAGGAGTTCCCAAACGCGGTCCTCAAGGCACCCCAACAGTCCAGGATTTAGGTATATCCATGGCTCAGCACAGATGGTTAAATCAAATGGACTTAGGTGCTAATTAATTCGCCTGTGGCCAAGCATGGATACATGTAAAACCTGGACCGTTGCGGTGCCTTGAGGAACGCATTTGGGAACCTGTCTTAGAGGAAAGAAAAAATGCTCATTCACAATTATCCAACCTGAGTCACTAAGGAGTTAAATGTTTTAATGATTACTGTATCACTCCAATTTGTAGCTTGCTACTTTCACTCCATTAAGTATTTGAATCTGTCAAACTCAAGTGCCTCCTACTCAGTGGCTTTGATGTGTATTATTCATGCTGTGCTTACCGTACAAGGACAACAGTGCCGTAATTCTGAAAGGTTTGCAGAAGCTCTGCACTCAGGCTTTCCGGGAATTCTGCTTTCTCCTCAGCTGTTGGGAAAAGGATGTGCACTTCTACTGTGGCGTCTAGTGGGCCCTGGGATGAGGAGATTTCCTGAAAAACTCTCTCTCTGGCTGTTACGTCAACTTCCTGAACTTCTACTTCCACAATTGCTAGCACAGGTCTGTAAGTTAGACAGATAAGCATAAGTCACTTGTCCCAATGAATCATAATGATATATTTTATAACTATAGGATAAAAGGCCTTATCAGGTTACATCGCAAACTCGATGTGACTGCAATGTCTTCATTTGGGCCGCATCCTGCACGTGCATGTGCAGTTAATGTGGTCAGGTTGCATTAACTGCGAATGCCTCTGCCGTGTTCACCGGGTGGGCGACGGCGCAGGGAAAAAGGGGGCGGGTTGGCTGCATGACGTCACACGCAGCCGCTCTAAATGAAAAGATGGTGGGCTTCCCTAGTTTTTGCAACTACGCATTAATTGTGGCGTGATCACAATTAGAGCGTGGTCGCAGTTGGTGGGCGGCGGGTAGCATGCCCTCTCCTACGATGGGTGGCCCCCAGCATGCAAAAGAATGGATTGAATTTGCAATCTGTACCGAATAGGGTCCAAAGTGGAGAGAAATAAAGTACTAATCAACTGTTTTTAAAAAGTGTCAGCAAGAAGCTGCTTATTTGGTGCTTTATCTGGCTCCAAGTTTTGATAAATATCCCCTATATATTTTATATGTTTAGCTAACAATTTATAAAGCCTGTAGGTAATAGAGACTGAAATAAAACAGAGATGACTGTAGCTGTGGGGTCTATTCAAGTAGATTCAAGTGTGGAGAGTGTTAATTATCACTACATACCACATCATATCAACGCGATAAGCAGCAATTTAAAGTAGTAATTCATGAAAACTTTTACTTCTGGCAATCAACGTATGTGGATGTAGGTTTAAATCATTCTGTCTCTTCCCAGACAGCCTCAATGATGTTGAGATTAGGGCTCAGAGGGGGCCATATCATTACTCCAGGAGTCCTTGTTCTTCTTTATGTTGCAGATAGTTCTTAATGACATTGGCTGTATGTTTGGGGTCACCGTCTTGCAGCAGAATAAATTTGGAGCCAATCAGATGGTACTGTATGATGGATAAGTACCTGCCTGTTTTTCTCAGCATTAAGGGCACAATTAATCTTGACCAAATCCCCAACTCCATTTGCTGAAATGCAGACCCAAACTTGCAAGGAATCTTCACCATGCTTCACTCATTATTGTACCGCTCTCCAGCCCTTCGGAGAACAAACTGCCTTCTGTTATAGCCAAATATTTAAAATGTTGACTCATCCATCCAGAGCATCTGCTGCCATTTTCCGCACCCCAGTTCCTAGGTTTTTGTGCATAGTTGAGTTGGCCTTGTTTCCACTTCAAAGGTATGGCTTTTTGCCCGCAATTCTTCCATGAAGACTACTTCCGGACATACTTCTCTGAACAGTAAACGGGTGTACCTGGATCCTTCTAGTTTCTGCCAGTTCTAAGCTAACGGCACTCCTGGACATTTTCAGATTTCGAAGGGAAGTAAGCATGATGTGTCTTTTTTTGATGCACTAAGTTTCCTAAGTCGACCACTGTATCTTGGTCCTCAACATTGCCCATTTCTTTGTGCTTCAATGCTGAGAAACACAGGCAGGTACTTATCCATCATACAATACTATCAGGGAGGCGTCTAGTTGGCTCCGAATTTATTCTGCAGCAGGACATTGACCCCAAACATACAGCCAATGTCATTAACTATCTTCAGCGCAAAGAAAAACAAGGAGCCCTGGAAGTGATGATATTGCCCCACAGAGCCCTGATCTCAACATCATCAAAGTTGTCTGGGAATGCATGAAGGCAAAGGGTGGTCACACCAAATATTGATTTGATTTAGAATTCTCTTCACTTCTATTTTTTTAAGCATTCTTACTTTGCAGCATTTTTTCCACACTTGCCTAAAACGTTTGCACAGTACTGAGATTTTTTCTCTGCTGCTTTCTCACTGGGTCACCTATGACTGGCCGATGACTGAGAAGGAGGCGGGAAGACAGCTGTCTTTGCTGCTTTTCTCCGATCAGATGGCAAATGTTTTTTTGAGAAACAAACAGAAAGCTGAGCTTTCCGTGCTTCTATGAATCGCTCTTCACAAACTATTGTATGGGGAAGTGATCCTGACACAGAGCAGGGGCACCACTGGGAATATCTATGATTTCTCCACAGTAACCCCTTCTGTGAGTGGGATGAAGCTGTGAAAATGGCCTTTTCACTCCTGCAGGAATAGACCCCTGTATTAATGAAAACACATTAAATTGTAAATAAAAATAGGTCTCAGTAAAAAAATAAAATAAACTTAAGGCATATGCTGGGAGCACATTAGACTATACTGCCAAACTACAAGCATTAAAACAAGACATGCATGTAAGCACTACATATAGTATATGTAACATAGCCCCATCTTGTCACAGTATGTCAAACAAAAGTGTTTGTTCTTCCAGCCCCACCAATGAAACATGACTCATTCTCTCTGACAAATACAATGTTGCACAAGGTGTGACACTCATAATGAGCACATACAGATTGAAAGCAACACACTTGTAATGAAGTTATGTTCACAATATTACCGCTCAGCAATAATGGTGGTTAGTGAAATGTGCCATGAATCTCACTATAACAGATTCTTGTAATAAATTGTTAATTTGAAAGATAAAAGCAACAATGAAACTCCCTGACAGTAAAGGCCCCTCAGGCAACATTTTATGGTGTTGTGTGGAATGCTATGAACTGCTGGGATTCACCTGACACACAGTTAATGACAATTTATTGGAATGAGTAAACGCTTGTTCTGTGCCAATAATTCAAGCCAATCATTAAGGAGATGATTCAGCTAAATGACACATTTTTGTTCTCCTGAGTAACTCTGTGTAGTGCACATTTTGCTCTACAGAAGAATACATGAGAAGAGAATCTATAGGAAGAAAAACTACAGCATCTCTGTTACGTCTGAATAACCATAAAGAACCAGCAGTTTCTCGCACATGCTTGAATAAAATATCCTTGTAGAGAAAATAGCTGTAACTAGAAACCACATTTTGTATCCCTTGCAAATATATTGCAAGCATGTATAATTAGTGCAGTAAATAAACTTGAACTTTTAGCTACGTGCTACTGTAAAGTACTTCATACAGAACAATTTACATATTTAAATTTATAGTGGATCAAGGCCCTCATTCCGAGTTGTTCACTCGCAAGCTGCTTTTAGCAGATTTACTCACGCTAAGCCGCCGCCTACTGGGAGTGAATCTTAGCTTCTTAAAATTGCGAACGACGTATTCGCAATATTGCGATTACACCTCTCTTAGCAGTTTCTGAGTAGCTCCAGACTTACTCGGCATCTGCGATCAGTTCAGTGCTTGTCGTTCCTGGTTTGACGTCACAAACACACCCAGCGTTCGCCCAGACACTCCTCCGTTTCTCCAGCCACTCCCGCGTTTTTCCCAGAAACGGTAGCGTTTTTCCGCACACACCCATAAAACGGCCAGTTTCCGCCCAGTAACACCCACTTCCTGACAATCACCAGAACGATGAAAAAGCCGTGAGTAAAATTCCTAACTGCATAGCAAATTTACTTGGCGCAGTCGCACTGCGGACATTGCGCATGCGCACTAAGCGGAAAATCGCTGCGATGCGAAAAAAAAATACCGAGCGAACAACTCGGAATGACCCCCTAAGTGTAGAATTAAGTGGACAACTCAGAATTCTGGGTTCGTACTAGGAAATTACCCTATGTATTAATAATCGCAACAATAGTCAGTATTGAGATTTTGAATGAAATTATCCCGCTATGTAGTAAGTGTACCTCACAGGGATAGTAGTAGTGTCAACCGTCAGTGACAGTTTTATCCGCAGTACAATGGAGGACACTTTCACAAATGTCCACATTATCAGTTTTCACAGCTCCTGCGAAAAATGCCTCCATTTTCAAAAGCAATTTACACCATCAGCTTTTCGGAACTTGGTACATAGGTGTAAGATCTTAGTCCCCACTGATAGTAACGGAGACTGCGATCTGCATCAGTATTTAGCCTTTTTGCAAGAGATTTCTGTGAACTCTCCTACAGTAGTCTATTAGTACATTATTATTATTATTATTATTATTATTATTATTATAATATTATTATTATCATCATCCTTTATTTATATGGTGCCACAAGGGTACAGCAGCGCCCAATTACAGAGTACATATGCACATAATCAAAACAGGAAAACAGTGACTTACAGTTTAAGACAATATAGGACAAGTACAGGGCAACTAAACATAACTACATCAGTAGTCAACACTGAGATAAGTATCAAAGTGGCCGAAAACTGCAGGGTTTGGGCAGTTGAGGATTATTAAAGTAAGAAAAGGATAAGCACATGAGGGAAGAGGGCCCTACTCATAAGAGCTTACATTCTAAATGGGAGTGTCAGACAGACAGGAGTGACACAGATGGGGTAGACCGAGCGTGGGACAGAGGGTTAGGATTAGATTTGGCTGGGTTTGGTAAAAAAGTGGGTCTTAAGAACCCATTTGAAGTTCTGTAGAGAGGTGGAGAGTCTGAGAAGGTGACGTAGAGAATTCCAGAGTAAGGGAGCAGATCGTGAAAAATATTGGAGATAGGAGTGGGAGGAAGTAATCAGAAGACAGGAGAGTCGGCGTGCTTTAGTAGAGCAAAGAGGACGGGTGGGAGAGTAAAGGGAGATAAGGTCAGAGATGTAGAAGGGAGAGGAGTGGGTGAGGGCTTTGTAAGTGAGTGTGAGAAGTTTGAATTGGATTCTGAAAGGGAAGGGAAGCCAGTGAAGGGCTAGTAGGAGAGGGGAGGTGGATGTAGTGTGTTTGGTGAGGAAGATGAGCCGGGCTGCAGCATTGAGGACAGATTGGAGTGGAGAGGTAATTGTCAGGGAGGACAGTTAGGAGGAGATTACAGTAATCCAGTATGGAATTATCATGTATCAGCACTACATAGTGCTGATACATACAGTTATGCAGAAACTGCTTTGATACATAGGCCCCTCTGTCACTAAATTATAAAAGAAGTAGTTCCCGATTTTAGTGGCCAGGCCCCTCTGTCAGTCTTTATGGATATCTAAGGTACAGTTGTTGTATCAAAATGGCTGAGGTACTAAATTAAGGGGTCTATTTACTAAGCCTTGGATGGAGATAAAGTCGCTGGAGATAAAGTACCAGCCAATAGGCTCCTAACTGCTATGCCACAGGCTGTGTTTGAAAAATGACAGTTAGGAGAGGATTGGCTGGTACTTTATCTCCAGTGACTTTATCTCCATCCAAGGCTTAGTAAATAGACTCCTAAATCACCTGTAATCATCCACAGATATCCTTAAAATATGAACTGTTAGCATGTTTGATAGGAATGAATATGGATTTGTTAGGCTACATTGCCTAGGCACAGAATCACTAAAAATAAGAATTTACTTACCGATAATTCTATTTCTCGGAGTCCGTAGTGGATGCTGGGGTTCCTGAAAGGACCATGGGGAATAGCGGCTCCGCAGGAGACAGGGCACAAAAAAGTAAAGCTTTTACCAGATCAGGTGGTGTGCACTGGCTCCTCCCCCTATGACCCTCCTCCAGACTCCAGTTAGGTACTGTGCCCGGACGAGCGTACACAATAAGGGAGGCAATTTGAATCCCGGGTAAGACTCATACCAGCCACACCAATCACACCGTACAACTTGTGATCTAAACCCAGTTAACAGTATGGTAACAGAAAGAGCCTCTTAAAGATGGCTCCTTAACAATATAACCCGAATTTGTTAACAATAACTATGTACAGTATTGCAGATAATCCGCACTTGGGATGGGCGCCCAGCATCCACTACGGACTCCGAGAAATAGAATTATCGGTAAGTAAATTCTTATTTTCTCTATCGTCCTAAGTGGATGCTGGGGTTCCTGAAAGGACCATGGGGATTATACCAAAGCTCCCAAACGGGCGGGAGAGTGCGGATGACTCTGCAGCACCGAATGAGAGAATTCCAAGTCCTCTTTTGCCAGGGTATCAAATTTGTAGAATTTTACAAACGTGTTTTCCCCCGACCACGTAGCTGCTCGGCAGAATTGTAATGCCGAGACCCCTCGGGCAGCCGCCCAAGATGAGCCCACCTTCCTTGTGGAATGGGCCTTAACAGATTTAGGCTGTGGCAGGCCTGCCACAGAATGAGCAAGTTGAATTGTGTTACAAATCCAACGAGCAATCGTCTGCTTAGAAGCAGGGGCACCCAACTTGTTGGGTGCATATAGTATCAACAGCGAGTCAGATTTTCTGACTTCAGCCGTCCTTGAAATGTATATTTTTAAGGCTCTGACAACGTCCAACAACTTGGAGTCCTCCAAGTCGCCAGTGGCCGCAGGCACCACAATAGGTTGGTTCAGGTGAAACGCTGATACCACCTTAGGGAGAAAATGCGGACGAGTCCTCAGTTCTGCCCTATCCGAATGGAAGATTAGATAAGGGCTTTTATAAGATAAAGCCGCCAATTCAGATACTCTCCTGGCGGAAGCCAGGGCCAGTAACATAGTCACTTTCCATGTGAGATATTTAAAATCCACCTTTTTCAATGGTTCAAACCAATGGGATTTGAGGAAATCTAAAACTACATTTAGATCCCACGGTGCCACCGGAGGCACCACAGGAGGCTGTATATGCAGTACTCCTTTAACAAAAGTCTGTACCTCAGGAACTGAGGCCAATTCTTTTTGGAAGAATATTGACAGGGCCGAAATTTGAACCTTAATAGATCTCAATTTGAGACCCATAGACAATCCTGATTGTAGGAAATGTAGGAAACGACCCAGTAGAAATTCCTCCGTCGGAACACTCCGATCCTCGCACCACGCGACATATTTTCGCCAAATGCGGTGATAATGTTTCGCGTGGACTTCCTTCCTTGCCTTAATCAAGGTAGGAATGACTTCTTCTGGAATGCCTTTCCCTTTTAGGATCTGGCGTTCAACCGCCATGCCGTCAAACGCAGCCGCGGTAAGTCTTGAAAGAGACAGGGACCCTGTTGTAGCAGGTCCCTTCTCAGAAGTAGAGGGCACGGGTCGTCCGTGACCAACTCTTGAAGTTCCGGGTACCAAGTCCTTCTTGGCCAATCCGGAGCCACTAGTATTGTTCTTACTCCTCCTCACCGTATAATCTTCAATACCTTTGGTATGAGAGGCAGAGGAGGAAACACATATACTGATTTGTACACCCAAGGTGTTACCAGTGCGTCCACAGCTATTGCCTGTGGATCTCTTGACCTGGCGCAATACTTGTCCAGTTTCTTGTTGAGGCGAGACGCCATCATGTCTACCATTGGTCTTTCCCAACAGTTTACTAGCATGTGGAAGACTTCTGGATGAAGACCCCCCTCTCCCGGGTGAATATCGTGTCTGCTGAGGAAGTCTGCTTCCCAGTTGTCCACGCCCGGGAAGAACACTGCTGACAGTGCTATTACGTGATTCTCCGCCCAGCGAAGAATCTTGGTAGCTTCTGCCATTGCACTCCTGCTTCTTGTGCCGCCCTGTCTGTTTACATGGGCGACCGCCGTGATGTTGTCCGACTGAATCAACACCGGTTTTCCTTGCAGGAGTGGTTCCGCCTGGCTTAGAGCATTTTAGATTGCTCTTAGTACCAGAATGTTTATGTGAAGAGACTTTTCCAGGTTCGTCCATACCCCCTGGAAGTTTCTTCCTTGTGTGACTGCTCCCCAACCTCTCAGGCTGGCGTCCGTGGTCACCAGGATCAAATCCTGTATGCCGAATCTGCGGCCCTCCAATAGATGAGCCTTTTGCAACCACCACAGAAGATATACCCTTGTCCTTGGCGACAGGGTTATTCGCAGGTGCATCTGAGGATGCGACCCTGACCATTTGTCCAACAGATCCCTTTGGAAAATTCTTGCATGGAATCTGCCGAATGGAATTGCTTCGTAAAAAGCCACCATTTTTCCCAGGACTCTTGTGCATTGATGTACAGACACCTTTCCTGGTTTTAGGAGGTTCCTGACAGGTCGGATAACTCCTTGGCTTTTTCCTCGGGAAGAAAAACCTTTTTCTGAACCGTGTCCAGAATCATCCCTAGGAACAGCAGACGTATCGTCGGAAAACAGCTGCGATTCTTGGAATATTTAGAATCCAGTCGTGCCGCCGAAGAACTACTTTAGATAGTGCTCTTCCGACCTCCAACTGTTCTCTGGAACTTGCCCTTTTTAGGTCGTGCAAGTAAGGGATAATTTAGATGCCTTTTTTCTTTGAAGAAACATCTTTTCGGCCATTACCTTGGTAAAAAGGCCCGGGGTGCCGTGGATAATTCAAACGGCATCGTCTGAAACTGATATTGACAGTTCTGTACCACGAACCAGTGGTACCCTTGATGAGAAGGACAAAATTTGGACATGGAGGTAATCCTTGATGTCCAGGGACACCATATAGTCCCCTTTTTTCCGGTTCGCTATCACTGCTCTGAGTGACTTTATCTCGATTTGAACCTTTTATGTAAGTGTTCAAAACATTTTAGATTTAGACTATGTGTCACCAAGCCGTCTGGCTTCAGTACCACAATATAGTGTGGAAAAATAATACCCTTTTCCTTGTCGTAGGAGGGGTACTTTGATTATCACCTGCTGGATATACAGCTTGTGAATTGTTTCCAATGCTGCCTCCCTGTCGGAGGGAGCCGTTGGTAAAGCAGACTTCAGGAACCTGCGAGGAGAAGATGTCTCGACTCTCCAATCTTTACCCCTGGGATAATACTCGTACGATCTAGGGGTCAACTTGCGAGTGATCCCACTGCGCCCTGAGACTCTTGAGACTACCCCCCCACCTTGAGTCCGCTTGCACGGCCCCAGCGTCATGCTGAGGACTTGGCAGACGCGGTGGAGGGCTTCTTTTCCTGGGAAAGGGCTGCCTGCTGCAGTCTACTTCCCTTACCTCTATGTCTGGGCAGATATGACTGGCCTTTTGCCTGCATGCCCTCATGGGAAAGGAAAGATTGAGGCTGAAAAGACGGTGTCTTTTTTAGCTGAGATGTAACTTGGGGTAAAAAAGGTTGGATTTCCCAGCTGTTGCTGTGGTCCCCAGGTCCGATGGACCGACCCCCAAATAACTCCTTCCCTTTATACAGCAATACTTCCATCTGCCGTATGGGATCTGTATCACCTGACCACTGTCGTGTCCCTGACATCTTCTGGGAGATATGGACAACGCACTTATCTTGATGCCAGAGAGCAAATATCCCTCTGTGCATCTCACATACATATATATAGAATGCATCCTATTAAATGCTGTACATGAATAAAATATTTTCAGTCAGGGAATCCGACCAAGCCAACCCAGCACTGCATCTCCAGGCTGATGGCGATCGCTGGTCGCAGTATAACCACCGTATGTGTGTATATACTTTTTAGGATATTTTTCCAGCTTCCTATCAGCTGGCTCCTTGAGGGCGGCCGTATCTGGAGACGGTAACGCCACTTGATAAGCGTGTGAGCGCCTTATCACCCTAAGGGGTGTTTCCCAACGTACCCTAATTTCTGGCGGGAAAGGGTATAACGCCAATATTTGCTATCGGGGTAACCCTACGCATCATCACACACTTCATTTTATTTTATCTGATTCAGGAAAAACTACAGGTAGTTTTTTCACTCCCACATAATACCCTTTCTTGTGGTACTTGTAGTATCAGAAACACGTAACACCTCCTTCATTGCCCTTAACGTGTGGCCCTAATGAGAAATACGTTTGTTTATTCACCGTCGACACTGTATTCAGTGTCCGTGTCTGTGTCTGTGTCGACCGACTGAGGTAAATGGGCGTTTTTTTAAAAACCCCTGACGGTGTTTCTGAGACGCCTGGACCGGTCCTAATAGATTGTCGGCCGTCTCATGTCGTCAACCGACCTTGCAGCGTGTTGACATTCTCACGTAATTCTCTAAATAAGCCATCCATTCCGGTGTCGACTCCCTAGAGAGTGACATCACCATTACAGGCAATTTCTCCGCCTCCTCACCAACATCGTCCTCATACATGTCGACACACACGTACCGACACACAGCACACACACCGGGAATGCTCTGACAGAGGACAGGACCCACTAGCCCTTTGGGGAGACAGAGGGAGAGTCTGCCAGCACACACCAAAAACGCTATAATTATATAGGGACAACCTTATATAAGTGTTTCTCCCTTATAGCATCTTTTATATATATACAATATCGCCAAAATCAGTGCCCCCCCTCTCTGTTTTAACCCTGTTTCTGTAGTGCAGTGCAGGGGAGAGCCTGGGAGCCTTCTCTCCAGCTTTTCTGTGAGAGAAAATGGCGCTGTGTGCTGAGGAGATAGGCCCCGCCCCTTTTTCGGCGGGCTCGTCTCCCGCTATTTTTGAAGTTAGGCAGGGGTTAAATATCTCCATATAGCCTCTGTGGGCTATATGTGAGGTATTTTTTGCCTCTAATAAGGTTTTTATTTGCCTCTCAGAGCGCCCCCCCCAGCGCTCTGCACCCTCAGTGACTGTTGTGTGAAGTGTGCTGAGAGGAAAATGGCGCACAGCTGCAGTGCTGTGCGCTACCTTTATGAAGACTCAGGAGTCTTCAGCCGCCGATTTTGGACCTCTTCTCTCTTCAGCGTCTGCAAGGGGGCCGGCGGCGCGGCTCCGGTGACCATCCAGGCTGTACCTGTGATCGTCCCTCTGGAGCTAGTGTCCAGTAGCCAAGCAGCAAATCCACTCTGCACGCAGGTGAGTTCACTACTTCTCCCCTAAGTCCCTCGTTGCAGTGATCCTGTTGCCAGCAGGACTCACTGTAAAGTAAAAAACCTAAGCTAAACTTTCTCTAAGCAGCTCTTTAGGAGAGCCACCTAGATTGCACCCTTCTCGTTCGGGCACAAAATCTAACTGGAGTCTGGAGGAGGGTCATAGGGGGAGGAGCCAGTGCACACCACCTGATCTGGTAAAAGCTTTACTTTTTTGTGCCCTGTCTCCTGCGGAGCCGCTATTCCCCATGGTCCTTTCAGGAACCCCAGCATCCACTTAGGACGATAGAGAAAGTAGAATTAAATGGATTCAGAACAGTCAGATAGAGGATATAAGCAAGGCTTGTGGTGTATAAATTAGTGAAAGATCGCCTGACAAAGCACACAGAATATGAAGCTTACAAAGTTATATACTTAGCTGACACTCTCAAAGAACGGAGTGAAAAGGAGATGACTGTAGCGACCGTAAAGCGTATGCGACTCTACTGTATTGTGAGTTGTATGCGTCTGTGCAATCACACTGTGACCCACCTGCAAGAACTACCATCTCTAGGTGCAGATACAGAAGATGTGACTCAGTGTAGGTTGCAACTCTGGCCACACATCAACGGAACATTTCTGTGAGATGCATGTGTGTCAGAATTACTCATAACTACTTAAAGATGTGTATGAAACCTGGGATGCATGCACAGTTTGCTAAAAAGCCCTAGATGCAGACGCATTCGATCTAGACCTGGTTGCGACTAAGAATCAGTCCCGAGGGTGTTGTACCAAGACGTCAGGATAAAAACACTAGAATATAGGTTCTCAATGATGTAAAAAAGAACAAAGGGCGCTCTTCAGTGTCTTCAACTGTCAGGAAAAAGAAGACGCAACAGATGGAACAAAGACTCTGTGAGGAGAAAACTCTTTTTGCCAAATATGCAGATTGTACCTGAGCAGAAACATAGGCTTGTGATAGAGAGATCAAAGCTCTTGACAATCTTGACAATAAGCACCTTTGTGAGGAGATGTAAGAACTGGTCAACTCTAAAGATAAAATTATGGAAATATATGAAGCCTAAGCTCAAGAACTCAAAGAGTTATTGAGTCATTGGGGTATATTTACTAAGATTCGTAATTTCCGAAAATAGGTCAAAGTTCAATCACGAATGACATCGACAGTGTAAAACTGCAACTTTTTGAATTGATTACGATGGATTTACTAAGCTGTCGTATTCGTATTTTTCTTTGCTTCCGATGTCGATGTCATTCGTTTTTTTTTACCTATTTTTACGGCAGTGATTAGCAAAACACTGCCGTTTTTTTTTACAATCAATCTCGGCCGGATCTGTGTGATCCGTGCTGGGGTTCTTATTTTTTTTTTTTTTAATTAAACAATGTAAAATCACAAAAAAAAATGCGTGGGGTCCCCCCTCCTAAGCATAACCAGCCTCGGGCTCTTTGAGCCGATCCTGGTTGCAGAAATATGGGGAAAAAATTGACAGGGGTTCCCCCATATTTAAGCAACCAGCATCGGGCTCTGCGCCTGGTCCTGGTTCCAAAAATACGGGGGACAAAAAGAGTAGGGGTCCCCCGTATTTTTAAAACCAGCACCGGGCTCCACTAGCTGGACAGATAATGCCACAGCCGGGGGTCACTTTTATACAGTGCCCTGCGGCCGTGGCATCAAAAATCCAACTAGTCACCCCTGGCCGGGGTACCCTGGGGGAGTGGGGACCCCTTCAATCAAGGGGTCCCCCCCCCCCCAGCCACCCAAGGGCCAGGGGTGAAGCCCGAGGCTGTCCCCCCCCCATCCAATGGGCTGCGGATGGGGAGGCTGATAGCCATTTGTGATAATGAAAAGATATTGTTTTTAGTAGCAGTACTACAAGTCCCAGCAAGCCTCCCCCGCATGCTGGTACTTGGAGAACCACAAGTACCAGCATGCGGCGGAAAAACGGGCCCGCTGGTACCTGTAGTACTACCACTAAAAAAATACCCAAAAAAACACAAGACACACACACCGTGAAAGTATAATTTTATTACATACATACACACATACATACATACTTACCTTATGTTCTCACGCAGGTCGGTCCTCTTCTCCAGTAGAATCCAAGGGCTACCTGTTGAAGAAATTCTACTCACCAGATCCATGGGTCCAGGCTCCTCGGCAAATCCAGGGTTAATCCACGTACTTGAATAAATAAAAAAAAACGGTGTCCCGACCACGAACTGAAAGGGGACCCATGTTTGCACATGGGTCACCTTCCCACGAATGCCAGAAACCCACTTTGACTTCTGTCTAAGTGGGTTTCTTCAGCCAATCAGGGAGTGCCACGTTGTAGCACTCTCCTGATCAGCTGTGTGCTGCTGTCCTCACTGACAGGCAGCACGCGGCAGTGTTACAATGTAGCGCCTATGCGCTACATTGTAACCAATGATGGGAACTTTCTGCCCTGCGGTTGACCTAAAGTGACGTCACCGCTGAGCAGAAAGTTCCCAGCATTGGTTACAATGGAGCGCATAGGCGCTACATTGTAACACTGCCGTGTGCCGCCTGTCAGTGAGGACAGCAGCACACAGCTGATCAGGAGAGTGCTACAACGTGGCACTCCCTGATTGGCTGAAGAAACCCACTTAGACAGAAGTCAAAGTGGGTTTCTGGCATTCGTGGGAAGGTGACCCATGTGCAAACATGGGTCCCCTTTCAGTTCGTGGTCGGGACACCGTTTTTTTTTTTTATTCAAGTACGTGGATTAACCCTGGATTTGCCGAGGAGCCTGGACCCATAGATCTGGTGAGTAGAATTTCTTCAACAGGTAGCCCTTGGATTCTACTGGAGAAGAGGACCGACCTGCGTGAGAACATAAGGTAAGTATGTATGTATGTGTGTATGTATGTATGTAATAAAATTATACTTTCACGGTGTGTGTGTCTTGTGTTTTTTTGGGTATTTTTTTAGTGGTAGTACTACAGGTACCAGCGGGCCCGTTTTTCCGCCGCATGCTGGTACTTGTGGTTCTCCAAGTACCAGCATGCGGGGGAGGCTTGCTGGGACTTGTAGTACTGCTACTAAAAACAATATCTTTTATTTTACAACAAAGGCTATCAGCCCTCCCATCCGCAGCCCATTGGATGGGGGGGGACAGCCTCGGGCTTCACCCCTGGCCCTTGGGTGGCTGGGGGGGGGGGACCCCTTGATTGAAGGGGTTCCCACTCCCCCAGGGTACCCCGGCCAGGGGTGACTAGTTGGATTTTTGATGCCACGGCCGCAGGGCGCTGTATAAAAGTGACCCCCGGCTGTGGCATTATCTGTCCAGCTAGTGGAGCCCGGTGCTGGTTTTAAAAATACGGGGGACCCCTACTCTTTTTGTCCCCCGTATTTTTGGGACCAGGACCAGGCGCAGAGCCCGATGCTGGTTGCTTAAATATGGGGGAACCCCTGTCATTTTTTTCCCCATATTTCTGCAACCAGGATCGGCTCAAAGAGCCCGAGGCTGGTTATGCTTAGGAGGGGGGACCCCACGCAATTTTTTTGGCAAAAATAAGCACTTTCCCACCCCTTCCCACTGATATACATGCACGGATCTCATGGATCCCTGCATGCATCTCAAATCACGGAAAAAAAAAGCAGGTCTGTTTTTTTTTAGGACTTTTTTACGAGTTGTAATTTTTCACGGCAGTGTTTTGTGTTTTTTTGCTTTGCACTTCTTAGTAAATGACCGAGATTCATATCTAAACAGGCGTAATATGACCGATGGTGTATTCATTCGTAATTTTTTACCTGAACTAGCAAAAAATTACGAATGCCCTCATCACTGCCGTGATTAGTGTTTAGTAAATGACCGAGATTAACCGAGATGACACTTTGAAGAAAAAACGGCATCTCGGTCAAAATCGGGAGCTTAGTAAATATACCCCATTGTCTGAGTAGCTACAGCAGGTAAACTGTGTGAAAAGGAATTTAAAGAAACTCACTCTCGAAACTGAACGTTATGAATTAGCCAGTGCGGTTCAGGCTCTTCCAAAGAACAAGATAGGGTCTTAGGAACAGTGGCAATACTGGTCTCAAGAAACAGTCTCAAGAGACATGGTTGTTTGCCAACCTTCAGAATTTGCAAATGATCATGATTACAATTTATCAGAGTTTTATATATAGGCACCAATGGGACGTTATAGTTGTGCTTCAAGCACATGCTCTTGGGACAGATACTCAGTGTCACAATACTATTGCTTTTAGCCTACACGGGTGTATCCAGCTATCCATTGCAATACTGCCACAGACGACACCCTCTGTCTTAGCACAGCATGTCGGCAGCTGACTCAGACGTCGAGGCTGCATGGGAATTAGCACAGCTTGATGCTAAAGAGCGCTACAGCTATTCCGACGTGGAGGCTCAAGCCATTTTAATCAAGCAAAAATTGGAAGATGACTTGCCTTCATCCACAGTAGAGGAGCTTTTTCGCCAATGGCAGAAATTAAAACAATGAGAATGTGACTTTACTTACCATGGTATCACATTATCAGATTACTATAGGAACAACCAAATACCCAGGGGCTTTAGGATAAGGAACACCCCTACCATTGGACGCTACAGTATACCCTTCTGCCGACGTTGGGTGGCCATTTTAAATAAGTGCTCCACAGACCTGATGCTTCTGGTAGTAGAGGAGTCTACCCGAGAACTGACACTCATTAAGGAGCAACTAACAGCCTTTGAGGCTGCACATAAAGCCACATTAGCAGCAGACAAGACCACCAATTGGGTTGATAAGATACAGGTCCAAATGGAGGAATATAGGAGTAATTTGATTAAATACAAAAAAGAAAAACTGTATAAAGTACAACAGGACTATCAACAATGAAAAGTTTATGCATGGCCCAGTAACACTACTTCTTCATATGAACGTTCACAGCCACATAGGAGTTACCGTCAACGGAGACTCCAGTACCTCTGTGACAGACAGTGAACAAACCAGCACGCCGTCTACTTCTAACCAAGCGGCCTACCCTTTAGGGGTACTGACTCGATGGTGCAATCGCCCCACTCCGGACGAGGCGGTCGGGGCAGAACAAGAGGCTACAGCACACGGCGACCCCCACGCCGTTGACCGATTTAGTTATAAACCTGTCTTCCACTCCCCTTACACAGGCAGAACTTAAGTTATTATCCAGAGGCTTGTCCTTCGTGCCAACGGTAAAACCGAATGCTTTTTCTTCACAGGTGGAAAATTATAAATTTAACAGGAAACTACGCCTGAAGAATCATTTTGGGATGAGTGAGGACTCTAGACAGGCATCCACCATCCCAGAGAAATTAAAGAGAGTAGCACCACGCTCTAAATTTGATCCTAGTACTAATAATCCCTCAATACGTACATTTTCCAGGATGATGGAACAATCTTATCAACAAGCGTCCAGCATAGGCAGCTACCCAAATCTTAGTCAACAAGAGAGGAACGCCTTGAAGGACTTGTCAACTAGGACTGATCTTATAATAAGGGATGCTGACAAAGGCGGAGCTATCGTCATTCAGGATTTGACTATGTGACAGAGAGCAATCGACAACTTACTGATGCCGCTACTTATAAATTACTGACCTTTGACCCTACAATACAGTACAAGAGGGAATTAGATGCATTTCTGACGCAAGCAGCATTGACTGGTTCACTGAGCTTAGAACAAGTACAAGCTATGAAAGTAGATTACCCGATAGTGCCTTTATTTTACACTGTGCCTAAAGTGCACAAGTCTTTGACTAATCCCCCTGGCCGACCTATTGTGTCGGCCAGAAATTCCTTGTATCACCCAGTGGCGATCTTTTTAGACGCATATTTAAACCCTTGTATTCAAGCGGTACCTTCGTATTTGAAAGATACGACAACTCTGTTGATACATCTACAACATATGGTGCTACCTACTGAGCAGTTGATGTTATGTAGTGCAGATGTCACCAGTCTCTACACCTGCATCCCTCATGATGCGGGTGTGGAGGCTGTACGGGATCTCATTACTGACAACCCGCTATATTTGGGTCCAGCAATAGAGGTTTTTTTTACATCTGTTAACATTAGTGTTGACCCGTAATTACTTTACATTCAATGGGCGCATATATTTACAACTTGCAGGTTGTGCGATGGGGTCCCCAGTGGCCCCATCGTACGCTAATGCCTACATGTATTCAATAGAAACCACTCTGTTTGGCTCCCACGATCAGTCGTCTCTGTACTTCTACAAGAGGTACATAGACGACTTATTGATCTTCTGGAGGGGTAGTGCAGAGTCCTTATCGGCATTATTAGATGAGCACAATGCATTAGATGGGGCAGTCAAATTTACTTATCAGATGTCAGAGCATGAGATTCACTGTTTAGATGTAGCCATTACGGTAACATCAGGAGAGATACATACTAATTTATATGTTAAATCAACTGACAGGAATTCGGTCCTACATCATGCTAGCTTTCATCCGTATTCCACACGTAAGGGTTTACCATATTCCCAAATGCTGAGGGCTAGGCGTATTATCTCTGACCCACAGCAATCAATTGAGACACTCGATCAGATGGTGGATAAATTTCAGGCAAGAGGATACCCACGAGAGGAATTGTTAGCCAGTAAGACCAAAGTCATGAGACACACCAGGGAGTCCTTACTGAATTCCGCAGTAACTCCACCAACAGTTTTGACACAAGAGGCCCCTAGGATCCCGTGGGTTAATAGGTATACTACAGCAACCACCTCTATAGTCAGTCAGGCAAAGAGATTGTGGCCATTGGTCAATTCAGACCACACATTACCAGCCCTACAAGGCACTAGGCTACTCCCCAGTTATACCAAAGGGCAAAGTATTGCCGATAAAGTGGTTAAATTGGATGTCTTTCCATTGACCAAACAAATACAATCTCATTTTTTGCGCCCTAAAGTAGGGTGTTTCCGCTGCCTTGGTTGCTCTACGTGCAACACATTTATGACAGGTTCCTCTTTCAGTCACCCCATAACGGGGAAACAATTTAAGATCCGTTACCGAGTCACTTGTACCACTGCACATGTAACTTATATGTTAAAATGTCCCTGTGGGCTTGCCTATGTCGGCAAGACACAGAGGCAATTCCGAGAGAGGATGGCACTGCATCGCAGCGCCATCAAGCAAGCGATAGAAAAGGGTGTGAGTGAACAGCCGATTGCTCGACATTGCATGCAGGCGAGGCACACGGTAGCCAGCATGCGAGCTATCATTATTGACCATGTTCCTCTTTCCCATCGGGGCGGGGATCGGAACAAAGTCCTCATGCAACGTGAAAGCAGGTGGATTTATGTTCTTGATACCCTGTCACCAAGGGGGCTGAATGAGACACTAGGTCTACAATGTTTTTTATAAACAGCAAGTACAGCATAGTGCTTTATCCGACTGGTTTATTTACCTAGCGTTAAGCATAACTCTATATTTTCTAAATATAAGAGGACAGTGATATGTATTGAGTTATAAAATAATTACTGTTTATTATGTTACTAATGCTCAGACTGAGGTAATTGTTGTGATGCCGGTAATTGCTTTGATCCGCTGGTCTCCCGTGTTTTTAACTGATTGTTCTGTTTATTGTCTGGTTATGTGATGTCTGTGTTAAATGTTTTGTTTTGTTATGTTTTATTATGACAGCACGCAAGACCAACCTTTGGGTTGGTTTGGTTACAGTAGTTACCTAGCAACGCAGACCTCATGCTTTTGGATTGGCTCCCTGCCCGTCGCTGTTTCCTGACGTCATTGCTCCGGGACCTGTGCAGCTGCACTGACGGACGGGACGCTGGCGGCGGCGCCGGACAGGTGAGTCTAATCCTGGCACTGAGTACCTGTTTGGGAGGGTATATAAGTGTATACATTGTACTGTGTATTTGTGTATGATTTGTCCCTGAAGACGGGGTGCAGTCCCCGAAACGGCGTAGGACCGGATTAAAGACTTTTTCACTTTATATCAAGTCTGCTGAGTGCCGCTGATTCTTTTGCTTCTATATATATATATATATATATATATATATATATATATACACGACGTTTCCTGGCATGCAGCGGCACTCAGGGAAAGATACGAGCAATTACAAGCAAAAGGTGTTTATTCCATAGTGAAAAAAATGGTCCAACGTTTCGGGGCGCAACCACCCCTCGGGGCGTCTGTAACTACGAAGGGTGAGTGCCAATCCATTGGTATACATATATATATATATATATATATATACACACACACACACAAACTTCCCCCCTGGACCAAACTAGAGTTCCAAAACCTGGAAGTGGACTCCTCAGGGTACAACAGTTGTGTGACAAGCACAGTTGCACAGTTAGATACTGTACAAATGGCAAAACCAACCTCGTTCACATCAAACCAGGCAATCCATTTTTTTTTTTATTTAGCCTTGCATTTGATTATTGACATGCTTAAATAGGAGAGGGCCTTCCACAAACTGTCAATTACTACAAAGTTTGGAGGAAACAATTTTCTAGAATGTCACTGTTTGTTATAGCATTAAGATTTCTCATCCAGGCTATTAGACTATTATTTATCCACTACACAAGAAAAATGTAAGCTTGACAATGGGAAAAGAAAGGACATAAAACTGTCACCACTCTCATCTGCACAGAACAGAATGCTGAAAGTAATACACATCTTATCCTTCTTGTACTTTGCAATAAAAATATTTTTATAAATCTTTACTTTTTTTTTTTTAAAGCTGACGATATGTTGCTGCAAATCTCACTGGGAATAAAATCTAAAGGATATAGAGTACCTGTGATCAGATGCCGGAATCTCTGCTCTACCATAATACATGAGTGCACCAGGAGTCCATGTGTGTCTTATTCTAGTACTGAAATCCAGATCATTGTCTAGAAGATTAAGGTCTCCAGCTACATGTGGATTATGAGCACATGTAATAAAATATGTTAGGGCATGGTGGTTAGTAAAAATGATGTTCTACAAGCATTTTATAATTGCAGAAGCAAATAAGTTTCTATGCGATATGAAAACATGGCATAATTACCATTGTAAAATACTAGTTTCTAATTTGCCAATTTGGTGTCTTACCATGGTAAACCAATGCCGTGTTTCATTACTCACAAATTCATTGTGGCTTGTCACAAAACAGCATACTGTAAAGTATTATAAGCATAGTGCATATGACTTTTGTCTCTCTCTCTACATCTATCTATCTATCTATCTATATATATATATATAAACACAAGAGTGTCCGGCTCTCACGCTTAGTAGTCGACTTGAAGTGATCCGGTGTCCAACCTCTCTAATGAGCATGTGGGCAGAAAGTAATGGTGGCACTCAGAAATAAACAGGCAGAGTCAACGCTGGTAAGGTCGACGTTTCAGGGAGGTCTTCCATTTTATCAAGACACCTTGGTGTCTTGATAAAAGGGAGCAGTCCCTGAAACGTCGACTTTACCAGCGTTGACTCTGCCTGTTTATTTCTGAGTGCCACCATTACTTTCTGCATATATACATATATATATATATATATATATATATATATATACACGTATATACATATATAGTACATATTTAAAGTCTATACTTGAAGAGATCCAGCTTCAACCACTTGTATTACACATTTAAGGCCACAGTGGTTTCAATTAAAAAAGTAATTAGTCTAATACTGGCCCCACACTGTCAACTACATCATTTGGAAGTATTTAAAGATAATTCCATTTAAACCATATATCTTGTTTTTGACAGACATAAAAATATTTTTTACTTTGTAATACTCATTTATCTGTTCTAATGGGGTATCTAATTCCTACAACGGCCCACACCGTTCTGCGCTCTACTTTCAGTGCTCAGCTTGTTTCAAACAGGCCAAGCTGAAGTAGATAACACCCCCTCCCCCCTAAAAAACTCCCCAAAGCATGCTACATGCTTTTCATGTATAAATTAAGTCCACATGTAAGCAATGAATTCCACTTCGTCAGGGGGAAAATAGAGAGTAGAGTGGTATGAGACCAGTACAACCATCCAGGACCCTGGCAGCTCCAGCCAATGGTCCACACAAGATAAATAAAAATGTTTTTATCTTAACTGAAAGCGATTTTTCTAAAGGTGGCCATACACTAAGCCTCGCATGCGATAACTCCGCAACTCCCCGCCGGCGTCATTTTGCATACGATATTTTGCATGCGATCCTATTCACTGTTCCGTGGTACGATGTATCCTTGGTGCAACAGTGACAATCTCCAGATCCGATCCGATGAGCACGGGACTGTACTTCGGACCCTTATATCATTGTATGTATTTGTTACATACTGTAACTGCTTATTCCTGCGCTATAATATAGCCTGCCTTTTCTAGTCCCCCCATAATGTTGTTACCAATAATGCTGCTGCATGTGTAGGATGGATCCTTTTTAAAAGACAAAAAACTGAAATATGCGTTGGCTTAGATAACAGGAGTATTACAAAAACTGTACAAGTAAAGTGTAAGTGTTTCACCGCGTAGTTTTACTGGAACATTGACTGTAATAATCTTATCTAAAAATAAGTGATTAGGCTAGTACCTGATTTTTCAAATGGTAATTTCTTTCTCCACCATAATACTCTGTCTGTCCAAGCTGGGGTTCTGCACTTTTCACTTGTATCATATGCTTCTGAACCAATGTCATACTTATAAGTTGGGCCAAAGTGAATTGTACCTTCATAGAAGTCTTTGAATATCTATAGAGAAAAAAACATAATGAATATGGTCTAATAAGGATGCTATCTGATGATAGAAAAATGGTACAATGCAAGTACACTTTATATACCAAATGTTGTTGTATACCATAGTTCTTTATAATGTAAACGTGATGGAACCAAAGGATTCCTATAAGCTTTCCACAACATAGCTGCCTTAGTGCTGGCGTCTTTCATGCAACACTTGAGGTTTTACCTACAATAATAAACAGTGTATAATACTTTTCTCTTCATACTTATCAAGCCCTTAACAGGTATGTTGCTTAGAATGGTTATGATGTTAATGTATGCTTTTGTTGCACATCGTGACTCTCACTGTACATCTTACCTCCATTATGAAATAATAGTGAGCTTATAATGAACTTAATTCTGGATTACTCACTGAGAGAATGACAGTGGGCC
The DNA here is from genome assembly GCF_028390025.1 of Pseudophryne corroboree. Classification (NCBI taxonomy): domain Eukaryota; kingdom Metazoa; phylum Chordata; class Amphibia; order Anura; family Myobatrachidae; genus Pseudophryne; species Pseudophryne corroboree. Next base: position 615,339,619 of record NC_086447.1, read on the forward strand.
ACACAGTCATCTAGTAGCATTATTTTAGTGTTACCTTCTTATTATGCCATTATTCCAAAGTGTTTTATTTGAATGAGAAGGCACCTACGAGAATTCAGATATAACCCTTTCCAGTGCCCGTAGGTATGTTACTTAATAATAATAATAATAATAATAATAATAATAATAATAATTTTATTTATATAGCGCTCTTTCTCCAACAGGACTCAAGATACTTCCATCTCTCCTGGGTACAGTATTTCCAAGTAGGGTCAAAGTAAAGCTAAGTTAGTTACCCAGTTATCTCATTACATCTCTCCAATTTAGTCTTAATAACTTCAGCTAAAAAAACGATTTTATAAGTAACATCTAATTGATTTGGAGTAGGATGTTCCATCGATCGTCAACATATCTTTCAAATAAAAATTCCAGTATCCTTCTGTTATGTTCCACACAAATAAAGGAATCCTGCACAGAAGACACTCTATTATACCTGATGATGTTGCCAAGCTTGATGATGTACTGTATAAACAGTGATTAGGTATTACAAAAAAAAAAAAAATCTTAAAAACATACTACAAAATAATAGGACAAAATGTCCTATATGTAGACTACATTACAGAAATATGAAGTAGACACAATAATCAGGTAACATGTAACATGAACATAAAATTATATGAAAAAGTACATTTTATCTAAAAATTGTTTAATGGTGGACAACACAACCCAAAGAGCATCCATTATGCTATCTTGTGTCCTGATGAATAATTTCCATTGCTAGGCTAAAGTTGCTTATTTGTTCTAATTTCTCTATAGCCTGACTGACGTGAACTTTATCTTCCAGTTCCCCAAATATTTGCACAACCTACTGTATCTTTAAAAGTTACATTGTGTGATAAAACAACAGTATAACTGCTGTGAACCCTATAAAGATAATTTTTATTTAGAAAAATACATACTTTTCCACAAGACTTTTGAAGCTGAAGTTGATCAAATTCAAAAAGTTTTTTCCAGTCCTGACGTTTAATAAAATAGAAAACTTCTTCATATGTGAGGTCTAACCGGTAATTAAAATCTCCACACCAGAATACATAATCATGTGAAAACACATTTCTTCCCTGGATTACATTAAACAAAAACAAAAAAAATAGGTTAAGATGACTGGCATTGCAAGGGTTTCACCATGTAAATATCACAAAGTCTAATTGTAGTTTCATTTTATGTAAAATATAAATTACATTTTCAATTTTGTAATACTGATTTATACTTTTTTCTCTAATTTATTGGAGATAAGTATATTTACTCCTTTATTTCTTTCATTGATACCTAATATTGTAGAACACAATACGAACATCATTCATTGATTTTCTGAAATAAAGTTCCTTTTGTCAAATAATGTATTAAATAAAAGAGGAAAAATTGACTACCACAACTGTCCAAAGAGTATGACATGCGTACATATTATATATATATAATTATTTTCTACATTGTAAATTAATACTGAAGACATCAAAACTATGAAAGAACACATATGGAATTATGTTGTAAACAAAAAAGTGTTAAATTAAAATAGGTTTTATATTTTAGATTCCTCAAAGTAGCCCCCTTTTGCTTTGATGAAAGCTTTGCACACTCTTGGCATTCTCTCAATCAGCTTCATGAGGTAGTCTCCTGGAATGGTTTTCCAACAGTCTTTAAGGAGTTCCCAGAGGTACTGAGCACTTGTTGGCTGCTCAGTACCCCTGGTCAAGTAGCCCTTACATAGCCTGGAGGTGTGTTTGGGGTCATTGTCTTGATGAAACACAAATGATGCTCCCAGTAAGCGCAATCCAGATGGGATGGCATGGCGCTGCAGAATGCTGTGGTAGCCATGCTGGTTAAGTGTGCCTTGAATTTTGAATAAATCACCAACAGTGTCACCAGCAAAGCACCCCCACACCAACACACCTCCTCCTCCATGCTTCACAGTGGGAACCACCAATGCAGAAACTATCTGCTCACCTTCTCTGCGTCTCACAAAGACACGGCGGTTGGAACCAAAAATCTCAAATTTGGACACATCAGACCAAAGTACAGATTTCCACTGGTCTAATGTCCATTCCTTCTGTTACTTGGCTCAAACAATTCTCTTCTTCTTGTTGTTCATCCTCAGTAGTGGCTTCTTCACAGCAATTCGACCATGAAGGTCTGATTCACGCAGTCTCCTCTGAACAGTTGATGTTGAGATTTGTCTGCTACTTGAACTCTGTGAAGAATTTATGTGGGCTCCAATCTGAGGTGCTGTTATGTAGCGGTTTCTGAGGCTGGTAACTCTAATGAACATATCCTCTGCAGCAGAGGTTACTCTTGGTCTTCCTTTCCTGGGGCGGTCCTCATGAGAGCCAGTTTCATCATAGTTTGATGGTTTTTGCAACTGCACTTGAAGATACATTCAAAGTTCTTGAAATTTTCCATATCGACTGACCTTCATGTCTTAAAGTAATGATGGACCATCGTTTCTCTTTACTGAGTTCAGTGGTTCGTGCCATAATATGGATTACAACAGTAGTCAAATAGGGGTGTCCACTGTGTACTAACCCTACCTCTGCACAACGCAACTGATGGTCTCAAACACATTAAGAAGGCAAGTAATCCACAGATTGACTCTTGACAAGGCACACCTGTTAATTCAAAACCATTCCAGGAGACTACCTCATGAAGGTGACTGAGAGAATGCCAAGAAAGTGCAAAGCTGTCATCAAAGAAAAAGGGGGCTACTTTCAGAAATCTAAAATATAAAACATATTTTGATTTGTTTAACACTTTTTTGATTACAACATAATTCCATATGTCTTCAGTATTAATCTACAATACAGAAAATAATTAAAATTAAAAAAAACCATTGAATGAGAATGTGTGTCCAAACTTTTGACTGGTACTGTATATATATATATATATATATATATATATATATATATATATATATATATATTTTTTTTTTTTTACTGATCAATACTAATTAGCTGGAATTACAGTACCATACTTAGTTGCCTCAGGACTGTGGCTTTGTACAAAAATATGCAAATCTGAGGAGAGATCAGGCTATGGGGTGGGGGGAACGACACACGTGCTGTGGTGTTGTTACCGGCACTTTCACGCTGGTGCAATAGCAACTCGCACCTCATAGGACTGGCCTGAACTACTATGCGGAGCCCGTCTATACCCCATGGTCCTTACGGAGTCCCCAGCATCCTCTACGGAGTAGGAGAAAAAGATTTACTGGTAGGTTTAAAATCTTATTTTCTCTTACGTCCTAGAGGATGCTGGGGACTCCGTAAGGACCATGGGGATTATGCCAAAGCTCCAAAATGGGCGGGAGAGTGCGGATGACTCTGCAGCACCGATTGAGCAAACATGAGGTCCTCCTCAGCCAAGGTATTAAACTTGTAGAATTTAGCAAAAGTGTTTGACCCCGACCAAGTCATCGCTCGGCAAAGCTGCAATGCCGAGACGCCTCAGGCAGCCGCCCAGGAAGAGCCCACCTTCCTAGTGGAATGGGCTTTTACCGAATTTGGTAACGGCAATCCAGCCGTAGAATGAGCCTGCTAAATCGTGTTACAGATCCAGCGAGCAATAGTCTGCTTAGAAGCAGGAGCGCCAACCTTGTTGGCTGCATACAGGACAAACAGTGCCTCTGTTTTCCTAACCCGAGCCGTTCTGGCTACATAAATTTTCAATGCCCTGACCACATCAAGGGACTCGGAATCCTCCAAGTCCCGCGCAGCCACAGGCACCACAATAGGTTGGTTCATATGAAAGAGGAAACCACCTTAGGCAAAAATTGAGGACGAGTCCGCAACTCAGCTCTATCCACATGGAAAATCAGATAGGGGCTTTTGTGAGACAAGGCCGCCAACTAAGACACTCACCTTGTCGATGCCAAGGCCAACAACATGACCACCTTCCAAGTGAGATACTTTAATTCCACGGATTGAAGAGGCTCAAACCAGGGAGACTTAAGGAATTGTAACACCACGTTAAGGTCCCATGGTGCCACTGGAGGCACAAAAGTAGGCTGGATATGCAGCACTCCCTTCACAAAAGTCTGGACTTCTGGTAGAGAAGCCAATTCCTTCTGAAAGAAAATGGATAGGGCTGAAATCTGAACCTTAATGGAGCCTAATTTTAGGCCCATATTAACTCCAGTCTGTAGGAAGTGGAGAAAACGGCCCAGATGGAAATCTTCCAGAGGAGCATTCTTGGTTTCACACCAAGAGACATACTTCCTCCAGATACGGTGATAATGTTTCGCTGTCACCTCCTTCCTAGCCTTTATCAGAGTAGGGATGACCTCGTCCGGAATGCCCTTCCCTGCTAGGATCTGGCGTTCAACCGCCATGCTGTCAAACGCAGCCGCGGTAAGTCTTGGAACAGACAGGGCCCCTGTTGCAACAGGTCCTCTCTGAGAGGAAGCGGCCACGGATCTTCTGTGAGCATTTCCTGTAGATTCGGATACCAGGCCCTTCGAGGCCAATCTGGAACAATGAGAATTGTCTGTACTCCTTTTCTTCTTATGATTCTCAATACTTTTGAGATGAGAGGAAGAGGAGGGAACACATAGACCGACTGAAACACCCACGGTGTCACCAGGGCGTCCACTGCTACTGCTTGAGGGTCCCTTGACCTGGCACAATACCTCGGAAGTTTTTTGTTGAGGCGTGACGCCATCATGTCTATTTGAGGAAGTCCCCAAAGACTTGCTATTTCTGCAAAGACTTCTTGATGAAGACCCCACTCTCCTGGTTGGAGATCGTGTCTGCTGAGGAAGTCTGCTTCCCAGTTGTCCACTCCCGGAATGAATACCGCTGACAGAGCGCTTACGTGATTTTCCGCCCAGCACAGAATCCTGGTGGCTTCCGCCATTGCCACTCTGCTCCTTGTCCTGCCTTGGCGGTTTACATGAGCCACGGCTGTGACATTGTCTTATTGAATCAGAACCGGTAGGTCGCGAAGAAGATTCTCTGCTTGACGGAGGCCGTTGTATATGGCCCTCAATTCCAGTACGTTGATGTGTAGACAAGCCTCCTGGCTTGACCACAGTCCCTGGAAGTTTCTTCCCAGTGTGACTGCTCCCCATCCTCGGAGGCTCGCGTCCGTGGTCACCAGAATCCAGTCTTGAATGCCGAACCTGCGACCCTCTAGAAGGTGAGTACTCTGCAGCCACCACAAGAGAGATACCCTGGCCCTAGGGGACAGGCTGATCTTCTGATGAATATGTAGATGGGACCCGGACCACTTGTCCAGAAGGTCCCACTGAAAAGTCCTTGCATGGAACCTGCCAAAGGGAATGGCCTCGTAAGACGCCACCATCTTTCCCAGAACTCGAGTGCATTGATAGACCGACACCCTTTTCGGCTTCAACAGGTCCCTGACCAAGCTCTGGAGTTCCTGGGCCTTTTCCAATGGGAGAAAACCCCTTTTTTGTTCCGTGTCCAGAATCATGCCTAAGAAAGGCAATCGGGTCGTTGGAACCAACTGTGACTTTGGTAGATTGAGAATCCAGCCGTGCTGCTGCAACACCCTCAGGGAGAGTGACACGTTGTTCAGCAACTGGTCTCTCGATCTCGCTTTTATCAGGAGATCGTCCAAGTACGGGATAATTGTGACTCTCTGCTTGCGCAGGAGCACCATCATTTCCGCCATTACCTTGGTGAAAATCCTTGGGGCCGTGGAAAGTCCAAACGGCAACGTCTGAAATTGGTAATGACAATCCTGTACAGCAAACCTCAGGAACGCCTGATGAGGAGGATATATGGGGACATGAAGGTATGTATCCTTTATGTCCAGAGACACCATATAATCCCCCCCTTCCAGGCTGGCGATGACTGCTCTGAGCGATTCCATCTTGAATTTGAACCTGTTCAAGTATAGGTTTAAGGGTTTTAAATTCAGAATGGGTCTGACCGAACCGTCCGGTTTCGGGACCACAAACAGGGTTAAGTAGTACCTCGTCCCCTGTTGAAGCAGGGGAACTTTCACCACCACTTGTTGAAGACACATTTTTTGAATTGCACTTAAAACTACCTCCCTCTCTGGGGAAGAAGCTGGTAGGGCCGATTTGAAAAACCGGCGAGGAGGCACATCTTCGAATTCCAGCTTGTAACCCTGGGAAACAATTTCTATTGCCCAGGGATCCACCTGTGATTGAACCCAGACGTGGCTGAAAAGTCGAAGACGTGCCCCCACTGGGGCGGACTCCCTCAGCGGAGCCCCAGCGTCATGCGGTGGATTTAGTAGAAGCCGGGGAGGACTTCTGCTCCTGGGAACCAGCTGTAGCTGGCAGCTTTTTCCCTCTGCCCTTACCTCTGGCGAGAAAGGAAGATCCCCGTCCTCTTTTGGATGTATGCGACCGAAAGGACTGCATCTGATAATGTGGCGTTTTCTTTGGCTGTGAGGAAACATAAGGTAAAAAAGCGGATTTACCTGCGGTAGCTGTGGATACCAGGTCCGTGAGACCTTCCCCAAATAAGTCCTCACCCTTGTAAGGCAAACCCTCCATATGCCTGTTTGAGTCAGCATCACCCGTCCATTGGCGGGTCCACATGGCTCGCCTAGCAGAAATCGCCATGGCGTTGGCTCTGGAACCCAGTAGGCCAACGTCTCTCTGAGCATTTCTCATATATAGGACAGCATCCTTTATATGATCCAAGGTCAGTAAAATGGTATCTTTATCCAGGGTATCAATGTCAGCAGACAAGGTATCTGTCCACGCTGCTACAGCGCTACAAACCCAAGCCGACGCTATCGCCGGTCTGAGCAAGGTACCAGTATGTGTATAAATTGACTTCAAGGTAGTCTCCTGCCTGCGATCAGCAGGATCCTTGAGGGCTGCGGTATCTTGCGACGGCAGTGCCACCTTTTTGGATAAGCGCGTTAACTCCTTGTCCACCCTGGGGGAGGATTCCCACCGTATCTTGTCCTTAGCCGGGAAAGGATACGCCATAACAATCCTTTTGGGAATCTGCAGTTTCTTGTCTGGAGTTTCCCAAGCCCTTTCAAACAACTCATTTAACTCATGGGAAGGGGGGAAAGTAACCTCCGGTTTCTTTTCTTTAAACATGTGGACCCTCGTGTCAGGTACAGAGGGGTCATCCGTGATATGCAACACATCTTTTATTGCAATAATCATATAATGAATACTTTTTGCCAACTTTGGCTGCAACCTCGTATCATCGTAGTCGACACTGGAGTCAGAATCCGTGTCGGTATCAGTGTCTGCTATTTGGGATAGCGGGCGCTTCTGAGACCAAGAAGGGCCCTGTGACATAGTAAAAGGCAAGGATGGACTCCCTGCATTTTCCCTGGACTCCGCTTTGTCCAACCTTTTATGTAATAAATTCACATTTGCATTTAAAACATTCCACATATCCAACCAATCAGGTGTCGGCGTTGCCGACGGAGACACCACACTCATTTGCTCCACCTCCTCCCTAGAAGAGCCTTCCGCTTAAGACATGCCGACACACGCGTACCGACACCCCCACACACTCAGGGATATATCCAATCTGGAGACAGTCCCCCAATAAGGCCCTTTGGAGAGACAGAGAAAGAGTATGCCAGCACACACCCAGCGCCAATGACCCTGGAAAACAATTTCCCAGACACACAGCGCTTTAATATTATTCAATATACCTTCACTGCCAAATTAAGTGCCCCCCCCTCTTTTTAAGCCCTCTGTCACCGTGTACAGCAGGGGAGAGTCCGGGGAGCCAGCTTCTCTGCAGTGTGCTGTGGAGAAAATGGCGCTGGTCAGTGCTGTGGAATCAAGCTCCGCCCCCTCAGCGGCGGGCTTTGGTCCCGCTCAAAAATACAATACTGGCGGGGGATATGTATATATATTGCCGCCGCAGCCCATATATACTAAAATGCCAGCCTAGATGTTTTATATTGCTGCCCAAGGCGCCCCCCCTGCGCCCTGCACCCATCCGTGCCTCAGTGTGTGTTGTGTGTGGGAGCAATGGCGCGCAGCGTTACCGCTGCGTGTTACCTCAGTGAAGATCAGAAGTCTTCTGCCGCCTGTGATGTCTTCTTTCTTCTCACCCGGCTTCTATCTTCCGGCTCTGCAAGGAGGACGGTGGCGCGGCTCTGGGACGAACAGCGAGGGTGAGACCTGCGTTCCGATCCCCCTGGAGCTAATGGTGTCCAGTAGCCTAAGAAGCAGAGCCTATCACTTAAGTAGGTCTGCTTCTCTCTCCTCAGTCCCACGATGCAGGGCTCCTTCCACGGCTGCCCCCAAGCAGCTCCCTTCACGGCTCCCTCCAGCAGCTCCCTGCAAAATCACACACGGGGAGCTGCTGACAGCAGCATCATGGACAGGACACGGAACGGCCAAATCCGACAGTCGGATTTGGCTCAAATCCGACAGTCGGATTTGGCCTCTAATGGAATAGGGCATGTTGGATTAATTCCGACAAATGCATGTCAGAATGGATCCGACTCTTATTGAATACACCCCTATATATCCCCCTTCTCAAAAGATAACTGACTTTCTGATCTAAAAATAAGATTTTACTTACCGGTAAATCTATTTCTCGTAGTCCGTAGTGGATGCTGGGAACTCCGTAAGGACCATGGGGAATAGCGGGCTCCGAAGGAGGCTGGGCACTCTAGAAAGATTTATGACTACCTGGTGTGCACTGGCTCCTCCCACTATGACCCTCCTCCAAGCCTCAGTTAGGACACTGTGCCCGGACGAGCTGACATAATAAGGAAGGATTTTGAATCCCGGGTAAGACTCATACCAGCCACACCAATCACACCGTACAACTCGTTATACTATATCCAGTTTGACAGTATGAAAACAACTGAGCCTCTCAACAGATGGCTCAACAATAACCCTTTAGTTAGCAATAACTATTTACAAGTATTGCAGACAATCCGCACTTGGGATGGGCGCCCAGCATCCACTACGGACTACGAGAAATAGATTTACCGGTGAGTAAAATCTTATTTTCTCTGACGTCCTAATGGATGCTGGGAACTCCGTAAGGACCATGGGGATTATACCAAAGCTCCCAAACGGGCGGGAGAGTGCGGATGACTCTGCAGCACCGAATGAGAGAACACAAGGTCCTCCTCAGCCAGGGTATCAAATTTGTAGAATTTTGCAAACGTGTTTGCCCCTGACCAAGTAACAGCTCGGCAAAGTTGTAAAGCCGAGACCCCTCGGGCAGCCGCCCAAGATGAGCCCACCTTCCCTGTGGAATGGGCTTTCACTGATTTAGGATGCGGCAGTCCAGCCGCAGAATGCGCCTGCTGAATCGTGTCACAGATCCAGCGAGCGATAGTCTGCTTAGAAGCAGGAGCACCCAGCCTGTTGGGTGCATACAGGATAAATAGCGAGTCAATTTTCCTGACTCTAGCCGTCCTGGAAACATAATTTTTCAAGGCCCTGACTACGTCCAGTAACTTGGAATCCTCCAAGTCCCTAGCAGCCGCAGGCACCACAATAGGTTGGTTCAAGTGAAAAACTGATACCACCTTAAGGAGAAACTGGGGACGAGTCCTCAATTTTGCCCTATCCATATGGAAAATCAGATAAGGACTTTTATATGACAAAGCCGCCAATTCTGATACACGCCTGGCCGAAACCAAAGCCAATAACATGACCACTTTCAACGTGAGATATTTTAGATCCACGGTTTTTAGTGGTTCAAACCAATGTGATTTTAAGAAACTCAACACCACGTTGAGATCCCAAGGTGCCACTGGAGGCACAACTGGGGGCTGAATATGCAGCACTCCTTTTACAATGTCTGAACTTCAGGTACTGAAGCTAATTTTTTCTGGAAGAAAATCGACAGAGCCGAGATCTGTATCTTAATGGAGCCTAATTTTAGGCCCATAGACACTCCTGCTTGTAGGAAATGCAGAAATCGACCTAGTTGAAATTCCTCTGTTGGGGCCTTTTTTGGCCTCACACCAAGCAACATATTTCCGCCATATGCGGTGATAATGTTTTGCAGTAACATCTTTCCTGGCTTGAATCAGCGTAGGAATGACTTCCTCCGGAATGCCCTTTTCCTTTAGGATCCGGCGTTCAACCGCCATGCCATCAAAACGTAGCCGCGGTAAGTCTTGGAACAGACAGGGCTTCTGCTGCAGCAGGTCCTGTCTGAGCGGCAGAGGCCATGGGTCCTCTGATATATAGTTTCTTGAAGTTCTGGGTACCAGGCTCTTCTTGGCCAATCCGGAACCACGATTATCGTTCTTACTCCTCGCCTTCTTATTATTCTCAGTACCTTTGGTATGAGAGGCAGAGGGGGGAACACATAAACCGACTGGTACACACACGGTGTTACCAGAGCGTCCACAGCGATCGCCTGAAGGTCCCTTGACCTGGCGCAATATCTTTTATAGCTTTTTGTTGAGGCGGGACGCCTTCATGTCCACCTGTGGCCTTTCCCAATGGTGTACAATCCTTTGGAAGACTTCTGGATGAAGTCCCCACACTCTCGGGTGGAAGTCGTGTCTGCTGAGAAGATCTGCTTCCCAGTTGTCCACTCCGGGAATGAACACTGCTGACAGTGCTAACACATGATTTTCCGCCCATCGGAGAATCCTTGTGGCTTCTGCCATCGCCATCCTGCTTCTTGTGCCGCCCTGTTGGTTTACATGGGCGACTGCCGTGATGTTGCCTGATTGGATCAGGACCGGCTGGTTTTGAAGCAGAGGCCTTGCCTGACTCAGGGCATTGTAAATGGCCCTCTGTTCCAGAATATTTATGTAGGGAAGTCACCTGACTTGACCAAAGTCCCTGGAAGGTTCTTCCCTGTGTGACTGCCCCCCAGCCTCAAAGGCTGGTATCCATGGTCACTAGGACCTAGTCCTGTATGTCGAACCTGCGGCCCTCTTGAAGATGGGCACTCTGCAGCCACTACAGTAGAGATACCCTGGTCCTTGGAGACAGGGTTATCAGCCTAATGCATCTGAAGATGCGACCCGGACCACTTGTCTAACAGGTCCCCCTGAAAAGTTCTTGCATGGAACCTGCCGAATGGGATTGCTTCGTAGGAAGCTATCATTTTTCCCAGGACTCGCGTGCAATGATGCACCGATAACTGTTTTGGCTTCAGGAGGTCTCTGACTAGAGATGACAGCTCCTTGGCTTTCTCCTCCTGGAGAAACACTTATTTCTGGTCTGTGTCCAGAACCATCCCCAGGAACAGTAGACGTGTCGTAGGAACCAACTGTGACTCTGGACTGTTTAGAATCCAACCGTGCTGTTGTAGCACTTTCCAAAATAGTGCTACCCCGACTAGCAACTGCTCCTTGGACCTCGCCCTTATAAGGAGATTGTCCAAGTACGGGATAATTAAAAACTCCCCTTTTCGAAGGAGTATCATCATTCCGGCCATTACCATGGTAACACCCTCGGTGCCATGTACAGTCCAAACGGCAGAGTCTGGACTTGGTAATGGTAATCCTGTACCACAATCTGAGGTACTCCTGGCGAGGATAGTAAATAGGGACATGCAGGTAAGCATCCTTGATGTCCCGGGATACCATGTAATCCCCCTCGTCCAGGCTTGCAATAACCGCCCTGAGCGATTCCATCTTGAACTTGAATTTTTTATGTATGTGTTCAAGGATTTTAAATATAAAAAAGGGTCACACCGAACCATGCGGTTTCGGTACCCCAAACCGTGTGGAATAGTAAACCTGTCCTTGTTGGAGTAGGGGCACCTTAAGTATTACCTGCTGGGAATACAGCTTATTAATTGCCTCTAGCACAGCCTCCCTGCCTGAGGGAGTTGTCGGCAAGGCATATTTGAGGAAACGGCGGGGGGAAGACATATCGAATTCCAACTTGTACCCCTGAAATACTACTTGAATGAAACAGGGATCCACCTGTGAGCGAGCCCACTGATCGCTGAAATTTTTGAGACGGCCCCCCACCGTACCTGGCTACACCTGTGGAGCCCCCGCGTCATGCTGTGGACTCAGAGGAAGCGAGAGAAGAATTATGATTCTGGGAACAGGCTGACTGGTGCAGCTTTTTCCCTCTTCCCTTGTCTCTGTACAGAAAGGAAGCGCCTTTGACCCGCTTGCTTTTCTGAAGCCGAAAGGACTGTACCTGATAATACAGTGCTTTCTTAGTCTGTGAGGAAAATTGAGGTAAAATATTTCTTCCCAGCTGTTGCTGCGGATACGAGGTCCCAGAGACCATCCCCAAATAATTCCTCACCCTTATAAGGCAGAATCTCTATGCGCCTTTTAAGGTCAGCATCACCTGTCCAGTGACAGGTCTTTAATACCCTCCTGACAGAATGGACATTACATTCATTTTGGATGCCAGCCGGCAAAATATCCCTCTGTGCATCCCTCATATATAAGACGACGTCTTTAATATGTTCTCATGTTAGCAAACTAGTATGTTTGACAGGGTCACCGACCACGCTGCAGCAGCACGCTCTGCAGGTTTCAGTCTAGTACCTGAGTGTGTAAATACAGACTTCAGGATAGCCTCCTGCTTTTTATCAACAGGTACCTTCAAAGTGGCCGTTCCTAAAACGGCAGTGCCAAACCTATTTTGACAACCGTGTGAGCGCCTTATCCACCCTAGGGGATATCTCCCAGCGTAACTTATCCTCTGGCGGGAAAAGGTACGCCATCAGTAACTTTTTAGAAATTACCAGTTTCTTATCAGGGGGAACCCACGCTTTTCACACACTTCATTCATTCATCTGATGGGGGAACAAAACACTGCCTGCTTTTTCTCCCCAAACATAAAAACCCATTTTTAGAGGTTAATGTCAGAAATGTGTAACACATTTTTTATTGCCGGGATCAAGTCACGGATGTTCCTAGTGGATTGTGTATATGTCTCAACCTTGTCGACACTGGAGTCAGACTCCGTGTCGACATCTGTGTCTGCCATCTGAATGAGCGGGCGTTTTTGAGCCCCTGATGGCCTTTGAGACGCCTGGGCAGGCACGGGCTGAGAAGCCGGCTGTCCCACAGCTGTTACGTCATCCACCCTTTTATGTAAGGAGTTGACACTGTCGGTTAATACCTTTTACCTAACCATCCACTCTGGTGTCGGCCCCACAGGGGGCGACATCACATTTATCGGCATCTGCTCCGTCACTATATAAGCCTCCTCCTCAAACATGTCGACACAGCTGTACCGACACACCGCACACACACACAGGGAATGCTCTGACTGAGGACAGGACCCACAAAGCCCTTTGGGGAGACAGAGAGAGAGTATGCCAGCACACACCAGAGCGCTATATAATGAGGGGATTAACACTATAACTGAGTGAATTTTCCCCCATAGCTGCTTGTATATACAATATTGCGCCTAAATTTAGTGCCCCCCCTCTCTTTTTAACCCTTTGAGCCTGAAAACTACAGGGGAGAGCCTGGGGAGCTTTCTTCCAGTTGCACTGTGAAGAGAAAATGGCGCCAGTGTGTCTGAGGGAGATAGCTCCGCCCCTTTTCCGCTGCCTATTCTCCCGCTTTTTTCTGGATTCTGGCAGGGGTATTTACCACATATATAGCCTCTGGGGCTATATATTGTGGTATTTTTGCCAGCCAAGGTGTTTTTATTGCTGCTCAGGGCGCCCCCCCCCCAAGCGCCCTGCACCCTCAGTGACCGGAGTGTGAAGTGTGCATGAGGAGCAATGGCGCACAGCTGCAGTGCTGTGCGCTACCTTGGTGAAGACTGATGTCTTCTGCCGCCGATTTTCCGGACCTCTTCTTGCTTCTGGCTCTGTAAGGGGGACGGCGGCGCGGCTCCGGGACCGAACACCAAGGACTGGGCCTGCGGTCGATCCCTCTGGAGCTAATGGTGTCCAGTAGCCTAAGAAGCCCAATCCGGCTGCAAGCAGGCGAGTTCGCTTCTTCTCCCCTTAGTCCCTCGCTGCAGTGAGCCTGTTGCCAGCAGGTCTCACTGAAAATAAAAAACCTAATTCTATACTTTCTTTCTAGAGGCTCAGGAGTGTGCATCCAACCTCGGCCGGGCACAAGATCTAACTGAGGCTTGGAGGAGGGTCATAGTGGGAGGAGCCAGTGCACACCAGGTAGTCATAAATCTTTCTAGAGTGCCCAGCCTCCTTCGGAGCCCGCTATTCCCCATGGTCCTTACGGAGTTCCCAGCATCCACTAGGACGTCAGAGAAAAACAACTTGGAAGAGCCCTCAGATGACACCGGATAAAAAAGGTCAAAAATACCACATTTTGTGGCTTTACTAAAATGACATGGCAGGTTCAATCACCAATAAGCAAAATGTGCTACATAGCACTCACCAAGGGGAAGCTTATTTTCTGGATGATCTCTTTGTAATCCTCATTCCGTTCTTTCACTTGGGTTTGCCCAGCAGAAAAGTGGCTACATATGAAGCAAAAACTTGTACTGTAGAGCTGGAAGCGTATTGCCACTGCTCCTTTGTTCCCGGTTTTTCCTCCCATGCCAGTCTTCACAGTGTCCACTGCTAGCTCTCTGTCAGAGAAATTACCAAACAGACATAAGCTGACATGCTGGACTGCTAACTATATACAGTACAGTTTACACATATTATAAAATAAAAATATTTAAACTGCGCATAATTTAAAAATATAACATTTTAAAAGTTTAAGTATAAGTCACACTTTTTTTTTTTAACTGGTAAGTAAAATGTGAGCAATATGTTTGGGCAATACATGGTCTGCAATAGACCAGTAAGAGAGAAAACTGAATGGCCTATCACAGGTGCTTCACAGACCTGTAGTCAGTGGTGCAAGTAGAAAATATGTTAGTGGTACTATGTGTGCCTTCGGAGTGCGCGCCAAAAAGTGGATGTGGCCACATGGGGTGTGGTCAATTGAAAAAGGGGGCGTGATACACATATGGGGGCCAGATACACACGTCCCCACAGTGCCAGATATGCTCCCACAGTGCCAGATACACATATGCCCCCACAGTGCCAGATACTACCCCACAGTGCCAGATACACAAATGACACCACCAACAGTGCCAGATATGCTCCGACAGTGCCAGATACACATATGCCCCCACAGTGCCAGATACTACCCCACAGTGCCAGATACACAAATGACACCACCAACAGTGCCAGATATGCCCCCAACCCACAGTGCCAGATATGCAAATGCCCCCACAGTGCCAGATACACAAATGCCCCCACAGTGCCAGATACACAAATACCCCACTGTGCCAGATACACAAATGTCCCCACAGTGTGCCAGATATGCTCCGACAGTGCCAGATACACAAATACCCCCACCCACAGTGCCAAATACGCAAATACCCTCACCCACAGTGCCCGATATGCCCCCACCCACAGTGCCAGATATGCAAATGCCCCCACAGTGCCAGATATACCCCCAGTGCCAGATATGCAAACGCCCCCACAATGCCAGATACACAAATGCCCCCAGTGCCAGATACACAAATGCCCCCCACCCACAGTGCCAGATACGCAAATACCCCCACAGTGTCATACATGCCCCTACAGTGTATCTCCCCCGTTCACCCCGCTGTTGCTGCTTTGTAAGGGAAGGAGAGCGCAGCTAGCGCCTCTCCATCTCCTGAGTGCTCAGTCCGGCCTCCGGCGGCGGCAGTGGGTATCTCAACTGAGGCGCCGGTCTGTTAGCCAATCAGAGCTCGCGGACCGGCAGCCAATCATGTGCTGCGGCTTCCGGTCTGCGAGCTCCGATTGGCTAACAGACAGGTGCCTCTGTTGAAATACCCGCCAGACTCTGGAGACCGGACTGAGCACTGAGGGGCAGGAGAGGCACCTTCAAGTGGCTGGTGGCTTACCATAGGTTTTCAACTATAAGTATCTGATATATTTGCGTTAATATTATCGTGTACTACAGGATGAATGGGCCTAATTCAGACCTGATCGTATCAGCAACTTTGTTAGCAGATGGGCAAAACCTTGTGCTCTGCAGGGGGCAGACAGAACATGTGCAGAGAGAGTTAAATTTGGGTGGGTTATATTGTTTCTGTGCAGGGTAAATACTGGCTGCTTAATTTTTACACTGGATAAAAAAATTTATACTGGCGCCGGCTGTTGGTCAAATAATGAAATTGCAATATATAAAATATAACACTTAATTTATTAATACATTCATAAAATGCAAAATGAAATAAAAACTCCCATTCCTCTACGGGTGAAAGTAGTATGAATATGGCAGTTGCTGAAATTCATGTAAAAAATGCAGGATAGCAATATGTAATGTCCACGGCTCTGGCTAGGACTTTTATTTCCACATTACTGACAAGTCATTTAAGTGACACAATTCGTTACCAGACTTGCTTCCGGATATAGGTCCCCCTAGGTATCTTGGCAACAGGGGAAAAAAAACGGGTCTGTGATGAGCTTGTCTTAGATTCTTATCCAGTGGATGCAGAGAGTCTATATATCGCCGGGGAGTCTGTTAGAGTATATCCAATGCCAGTGGTCCTGCAGAGTATGGCTCAACGCGTTTCGCTGGTCCGATCACTGCCAGCTTCCTCAGGAGCATATACCCAGTAAGTGACTGGTGCACTATATATACCCTTATAATTAGGGAGTAGTTAGAAACAGCTGTATAGTTAATAGTCTCACTTAACAAAAAATAAAAAAACAGTAGCAGCAGAAGGCAACCCTTTATATAGTAATAGTCATCTCTATCTTTATTATTAAAAACGAGAGATAGAAATAAGTAAAAATTACCAAAATAGTGTGTATATTCTATATCACGTGACCTGCTCCGGTCACGTGTCTATTATCGACCAATGGGTACAGAGTATGGGATATTTGTATATTCCCGCCCGTGGTCACGTGACCGTCCCCGGTCACATGATCCCACGGACGGCTGGCCTCCCTCGCCGTGCATTCCATATGACGCGGAAGTAATGTGCGCCCAGTGGAGCGCATCGTCCTAAATGCGGAAGTGGACGCTGCGGTCCACTGATTGTAGAGTGCGTCATAGTTAATATGGTACATGACCATGAATGTTCAAAGAAGGAAAAAGATACATTGTATAATCAATAGCTCAGTATCATACGAGTTAGAAAGACGAGGCACATCAATAGTAAAAATAATTCATTCAAATATAACTCCTATTGGTCCTAAAGAAATTTTAAACTAGACATGCAAAATAGGATAAGGCTGCTATTATTGTCCCGCAGCCCATTAACCCGTTATTGGCCACATCCTGACCCCAAGATTATGGATGTGTAGATTTTCATATACCCATATGTGCTTAGTATTTTTGTTTCTCTTTTGTAGATAGCATAGAGTCATAGTCAGCTGTTAACCTATACTGTATAGTCAAATCTTATTAGTCTCAAATAGATGTGGAGAAATTAGGGAGGAACCATTATCAACTGTTAACCTCTACAATAAAATCATATTGATCTCATATAGATGTTGCGGAAAAATACGGAGGGAGGAAAAATGGAGGGAGTTATCCCCCATCATCACAGGAGGGAGGGGAAGGATAGGAAGAATGGAGGGAAATGGGAAAGCATGATCATTATAAATGTCCATGTGAGTGACTAAGTCAGATGTAAACCTGGAAACGTTAACAAAATGTTTACACTGTAATATAAATTTCAGTTTGAACACCCCCCCACCCCTCCCCAACAGTGCACATGGTTTTGCCCATCTGCTAGAAAAGTTGCTGCTACGATCAGGTCTGAATTAGTCCCAATGTCTCTTTTAATGGTCTATTGCAATGTGCTGGGGGAAATTATTTAGTTTTTTTCCTGTCCTGAAAGCTTGCAAGTTCCATAAACTTTAATGAATTCTGGACTATTTTGTAGGGGTTTTTTGAAATTAGAAATTTGATCCTTCATGTAGCTGCATAGCCATAAATCATTACACTTCTCTGCTGCTCCTGCTTTAGAGAACCCAATGTTCATTTAAAAAAAATAAAAAATAAAAATAATATATATATATATATATATATATATATATATAAAGATTAGATTAAAAATTCATTTGTCAAGGACAATTTATTATTATAAAATAGAATATGTATAAAAACAATAAATCACACTGATGTAGACGACTGCATGTTAATAGTCCACGGTGCCACAAATAATGATTATACTGTAGTGAGCTAAACATTGGCGGTAGGGAGGGTCCAGCAAAGCGCTTGATCTGTGGGTCTGCAGAGCACCCAGCGCATTGTGTACTTTCTTGTTTATTAGTGAGTATTGCAGAGTATTCATATGGGAGCTGCTTAATTTTAAACTTCTAGTCACCTATCGGTAAATAATACATTGGTGCGCCTGATTTGAATACAATTGTATTAGTATAATTGTTTTTTTTTTTTCCTTAGAGCACCATTTATCATATGCAATGAGTTTTAAATAGCTAAAACTCATTGATAAATGGGCCCCTATATATGTGTTCCAATAAAATGGAACACATTAGGGGCAGTTTTAAGAATGTGTTAATATTATTTTTTTTATCACTTGTTGCGTCCTATATGTTAAATGATGCTCCAGGTATATCAGTTCCTGTCATTTATCAAACATATGACAGTTAGGAGCTGATTGGCTGGATTACCATTTAACATAAGTAACAAGTAATAACAAGAATATCACTCATTGTTAAGTCTGTGCCTTAGTAGGTAAGTAAATGCAATCAAAGCAACATTTTCGCCAGATTTGGATTTCTACACAAACACAATAGTTTAAGTACAAATCTGATTGTTGTGGGTCTGTGCATAAAAGACCCATCCTGTGCATATCCAGAACAGGTCCTGTGATATCGCACACTGTCCCCCCTTACCTGCAGTGTGACTGGCAGGCCTCAGCGTTTGGGAGGCTGAGAGGTCACACTAGGTCCGTCGCTCCAGTTTTGTAGGCGTGCCGGGCTCAGGGTCTGTGTCATCGGATGCAAACTTCCTGGACCCGGCAGAGGGGTTCTGACGTCCAGTCTGAGTAAGCTTCAGCATATGCAGACAGGCCGAGAGCTGTGACTACTGCAGCACTTGGATCGCAGATGCATGCAGAGGACTTCCTACAGTCACCTCTTGCTGCATTTGCATTTCATTTGTACGGTACTGCACAGCCGCTTCCCTGCGGTTGAGCAATAAAGTACAAATCCGAATGTGTTCTCTACTGATGTAAATATATTCTTAGCTTTGTATGTTCTAACAAGTTTCTTCTCTGTTGTGTGGTTATGTTAGCAGAAGAGCATTACCCTCAGTAACACCCTTTTATTGCAGAGGATCCGAGAAATGGAAAATATCGGTTTCTAATTTTCCTTTAGGATCTCTTGTAACTTCTACACAGTCTGCTTACAGTATTATTCATATGGGCTTCAGCATGCTTAATGCACACAACATTATCCATATGTCAGATAACTCTTGATAGATTTTATTCTATTTAAAGAAATTGATGTCATTTTTAACAGTGTTGCTTTCTGTAGTATATACACCAGTCAGAGATAATGGATTTCATTCATTTTTTGTTGTATCGTAAGAGGTATTGCAGTACTCTCATTCCTGAGCTGCGATTACTGTTCATATGTGTGTTTTGCCTGCTAGATAAGCCTTCCAGCCTTTATAAAGGTCAGTGGTACAAGGGCCGCTGCGTGTAACAATAATATTCTGATTGGGGCTGTTCTAAACATGACATGTGGCCCATTTAAACTTAATGATAAGCCCTGTTCCATGGTTCCTGAATGTCATACTATTCACTGTATTCAGTGTTGGATTACCTCTAATGGGGATGCAGTCAATTTACCTACAATCAAAATCCCCACGGTCATAATACAGACAACCATTGACCGATGGTCAAAATACCGACATGGTCAAAATACAGACATGAAAAACGCAGACACGGTCAAAATAACGACATTTAAAATGTCGACAATTCACAAAATCGACAAGAGTTTTTCATGATTTTTTCATTGACACCAACTTGTTCATACTTTACCATCCCAGTGGACATGGAGGGGGAATATAATAGTGTGCCGAGACGCGAGGGGACGCAGTACACTTATATGGTGTCTATTTTATATATATATATATATATATATATATATATATATATAAAAAATATATTATAAATCACTACATTTTCTCCCTGCATGCCCTCACCTTGGCTATTCCTCTGACTAGGCTTACCATTTTGATTTGGCTAGGACAATCTGCATGACATCTCTTCAGACCTGTTTGCAGCTTAGTTCTCCTGAAACCCAGAACCACTCACCAGCCAGTGGGGTCAAGTTCACAACAATATGTATCTATTTGTTTTCGTGACAAAACAAGGGTAGGACTCTGCAGACAATTTTCATCATCTGCTTAACTCATCCAGATAAGTATCATCTGCTTTACTATTCAAATTAAAAATGTAGAAGTATTAAATATTTCCATATATCTTAGTAACCCCCCAACTGTGATAAGAATACACTACCTGATAAAAGGCATATGGAATGGCCTTACAAAAATAAAGAGGCAGACACCCACAAGTTGCCCGAAAGTCAACAATATGTATCGATGAGTTCTGGAGACAGCCTTCTGTATCTGCTCAGCCCACATTTTCCTGTTTGTTGTGCTGTAAATCAATTAAACAGTATGTATATGTTAAATCATTCCATACAGTTATGTCTTGACAGTTATGTCTTGACATATACACATTACAGTAACTACTAGTTACACTTAGCATTTTCAGTGGTCATAAATCAGTCATTACCGCATTTGGGCCCAGATTTATCAAGCCTTGGAGATTGATAAATTGCACAGTGATAAAGTACCAGCCATCCAGCTCCTCACTGTCATGTTACAGGCTGTGTTTGAAAAATGACAAATAGGAGCTGATTGGTTGGCACTTTATCACTGTGCCATTTATCACTCTCCAGCACTTGATAAATCTGGGCCTTGAACTGTTGTGAGCCATTACTAATTTTTAATAGCGGGTTGGAGTATCAATAAATACAAAAGACTACAGCAATTGGCCTACACTGCACATGTGCACTGTATGGTATATTAAGTCACAAGGATAGCATACATTAAATGGTTTTCAGTCAGGGGATTTATTTCTGTGTGGGTTTTTTTTGTTAAGTATATTTTTATGTTAGTTCAAGTTTGAAACATGGGAAGCCCCGCGTTAGTATAACTAAACTACTTCAGAACATCATTAAACTTGTTCAGAGGATTAAAACATGTCCCCTCACGGGCTTGCTTCGCTCACCACGTTTTGTGCACGGTGGCTCACTATAGGTTACTATTCCCAAATAGATGTCCAGGTGGATAGTGTTCTGAGGCAGTTTAGTTATGCTAGCCCAGGGGTCTCATGTTCTGAACGTGAGCCTTTTATGTTATCCATTTTAAACAATCAACAAGTTATTTTGGATTATTATTAGGTATTTAATGTAATAACAAGAATAAAAAAAGTATAATACATATTGCATTATAGTAATATGAATCTCTACTTATCGTGACTGCAGTGCTACAAACGTCATATTAAATCCTGCAGAATGGCTGCAGACACACAATGCTAAATACCATCAATAATATATACAGAAATACGTACAATAAGATTGCCAGCAAAATAAACAACTGCTTAGAATGAGTTTTGGCTTCCCATGGCATGTATTATCTGACTGGAGGGCTGGTGTACCTCCTACTACGTTTTAGGGGGTATTCAATAACCTGCAAAGAAGCATCAGGAGCAAAAAACTGAGGTTTTTCACATTTTTTTGAATGAAAACAGGTCTGTTTTTGGGGATTTTGCTTTGTCTGCCAGAGGAGGGTGAAACAAAATCCCCAATAAGCCGCGCCTCACACCATCTTATCGAGGCTAATTAAATAGACCCCCTCCTGGTGACACAATTACCCGACCCAATCAATGATCGTGGGTAACTGAATACCCTCCTAAAGGGCCCTACACACATGCCGATTTGTGTTAAAGATATGAACGATCTCGTTCATAAATGAACGAGAACTCGCTCATATCTTTCAGTGTGGAGGCTCCAGCGATGAACGATGCGCGGCCTCGCGCTCGTTCATCGCTGGTCCCCCGTCGGCTGTACATGCAGGCCAATATGGACGATCTCGCCCATATTTGCCTGCACTTCAATGCAGCCGGGTGACGGGGGGAGTGAAGAAACTTCACTCCCCCCGTCACTGCCCCCCGCCGCCGGGTCGCCCGTATCCGCCATCGGCCAGCTCGGCGGCGGATCGGCCTATGTGTAGGGCCTATTAGTCTTAATTTAATATTTCTATACGTGACCAAATGATCATAGCTCAGACTATCTTATTAGTAGTAGCACTGACAAGAGTGGATGTGCTGTTTATAACCCCTTGGGAATTGCCAGCAGAGCCAGTAGTAGCCTTAGGGAACTGATGCACACTATGCTGACAGTAAACACAGTAACATTGCTGGCATATAGTTTATGTACAGGGTGCAAAGCAACTGCTCATACATTCAGCCAAACAATGAGGCACTTCCGAGTTTTCAGTCACACCAAACAGAGGTGCAGATTTATTAAGCCTGAAGACTGCATAAGAAGTGATAAACCAGTGATAAGTGCAAGGTGATAAACGCACCAGCCAGTCAGCTCCTGTCATTTTGCATATTGGAGCTGATTGGCTGGTTCGTTTATCACCTTGCACTTATCACTGGTTTATCACCTCCTTATGCCTTCTCCAGGTTAATACATCTGCACCAGTGTATGTTTCAACCACAGAGATCACTTATCCCTCAAACAATCCCTTTAAAATTAGTTTCATTTGTATTTAAATTTTAACTGAGAATATATCACTGACCTGGCACTAACAATGTTTCCCGCATTTAGTTCAACCATTTCCTCAAATCCTATAGCAAATATGTCTGGAGGGCTGCACTTATCACCTGAGAACAAAACATAAAAATCAATACAATATCACCTTTAACATTTTACATGGGCTACTCTGAACAAAATTGTGCAAATGATCATAAAAAAGGACCCCCCCCCCCCCCCTCACTCACACACAAAAAAAGGAAACCTCTAATACCGTGACGCACCTATAGTTATATACTTTGTTCTCGTGCATGTATATGTAAGGTATATTAAGTGACCTCAACAGAACAAGGCCTCGACTCTGCACAAACTGCAGACCTCCTAACTGTCCAGATTTTGGTGGGACATTCCAGATTCAAGGACCTCAATAGGGATGGAGTGTCACCGACAAAGTGGGAATTTTATTGGCAGTTTAGATGGAACAAGGCCTATTTTGTCCAGATTCTGGATGTCTAAATGCTGGAACATATGAAACTATATGTATCCTCTTGAAAGGAACTGCAAGTGGTTGTGATAGAGCCAAATGGCAGCCTATGGTGGAGTCCAAGGGATGGAGGCTGGTAGA
Source organism: Pseudophryne corroboree (assembly GCF_028390025.1). Classification (NCBI taxonomy): domain Eukaryota; kingdom Metazoa; phylum Chordata; class Amphibia; order Anura; family Myobatrachidae; genus Pseudophryne; species Pseudophryne corroboree. The sequence goes on from NC_086447.1 coordinate 615,362,935, forward strand.
GGTGAAGTGCTGGCAATGTAGCTCTGCAGTCCTTTTAATACTTGGATTCACTGTGGTATGACTGTAACACATTATAATAGGAGATAAGCTAGAATACAACTATTAAATGTTAATACAGAGATGTCCACTCACATCAAGCATGTTAAACAGCCCTTCTAGTCACTTGGTAGCGCTGAGCATCTTTTAAGTGTCTTTGAAAAAGGACAAGTGATCCGAAACGCGTTAGGGTGCTGTGGCCTTTGAACTGAAGACATCTCCGTTGGCTGTTGGGTATAGTATGATCCTTATGCTATATAAGTTTCTCCTAGGATTCCGGACTTAGGAGTATTGTCATCTTTCATTGCTTACCTGATCAGCCAGTGGTGGTGGTCTCCGGTCAAAGGTTGATATATTTTTATCGTTGTATTTTAAAGTTTGTTTTTATGGTTTTCGAACCAATAAAATGTCTTTTTTTCAAATCGTTTTTGGGATATAACATGGCTCTATGCATTATTGAGAACTGCGGTTATTAAAAGGCTTTTTGAGGAAGAATACCAACTCTGCCTGAATCATTGACACCAGCATAAAAGAAACCTTTATGTGAATATAGGGGCTTATCTCAAGGTCAGTTTATCTTGTATGACTATATTGGCTGTATATGTCTGGAGATAAGAGGGAACTTTTGAAAACTACGGACAAAGATACCTTTCAACGCATATAGGGCACTTATTTAAGGTCAATGCTTGACGGGTTATCTCTGTCCTCGGTCTATATTTCCATATAAATTAATAGGAGAAGAGGAGGAGTGTGGGACAAACATATAAAGAAACCTTTTGGTGCACATAGGGCACTATTCCAAGGTCAGTGCCTAAAAGGGTTCTTTTACTTCACCGTATATTGGTTGAAAGGATTGTGCCTCATTGCTTCATATCTCCCTCTTTTTGGGTATATTTTCCCCAATTGAGGAGTGAAGATACTTGGTGGATTTGGAATCCGAGACCAACGTTCTTGAATTGAATTTGCTTGGATGTTAGTCCCTTCAAACAAGAAGAATAGCAGTACATCTTGACGGCGCCGTAGTTCTGTTTCTTTGTTGTTTTCATGCTTGTGCATCCTATTCACACAGTGATGCGAATAAGACGCATTATTGGCAAAAAAGGCGCCCGACGGTAAAGGAATTGCACAGGACATGTCAGCTACCTCATATCAGGCATCTCCCACTGCGTGGCGTATTTAGGCAAGATGCATGTGGACACATCTGTATATTGCAGTAACTATTTTTGTTTCTCTTGAAAACTGTACTCATGTTGATATTATTATAATCATCATCATCAGCTTTTATAATACACTTACCAACACTTACTATTAACAGAAAAAAAATAAGTCAGAACATTTTGAGGCCCCCTGACAGCTGGAGGCCCAGGGAAAGTTTCTCCCTTGCCCCCCCTCTGGTAGCGTTTGACGCTATCTTTGTGCTTTGGGTCCTGGCCACTTACTGTGCACGCGCTGCCATCGGCCCACACATGCATCAGTGCCCTCTCCAAAAGAAACCCAATACAGTAGCCAATAGGTTATAGGCTAACTCCATCTTTAGAAAGTTATGGAGGCTGCTTGCTGTTGAAAATAGAGGGACAGCAGCAGATCGGCTCCAATCCCATCATGTTAAATTTGGGGGATACTTAATATTTCTAAGTACCCACCAAAAATGTGTATTTTTTGGGACTATCCCACAAATATTACTCAATAAATCGGCTCCTATGGGCCTGATTCAGAGTCTGCAAGCAAGCCCAAGTTTGAAAAATAAAAAAAAATTAGTGTATGGATACCCATATTCTGTGTAAAAAGATATGGCAGACTCAGAATAGTTTACAAAATATGCACATTAATTGTACATTCAAAAGCTACCACAAATAGCAGTGCAGCACATAAGAAACGAAAAAAGAGGTAACAAGAAAAAAATCGGAATATGCAGTCAGGACAGATGGAGGTCTTGATTGCAAGTGACAACAGCATCACTTACTTACAATTGGATACATAAGAAAAAATAAGAATTTACTCACCGGTAATTCTATTTCTCGTAGTCCGTAGTGGATACTGGGTACTCCGTAAGGACCATGGGGAATAGACGGGCTCCGCAGGAGACTGGGCACTCTTTAAAGAAAGATTAGGTACTACATCTGGTGTGCACTGGCTCCTCCCTCTATGCCCCTCCTCCAGACCTCAGTTAGGGAAACTGTGCCCGGAAGAGCTGACATTACTAGGAAAGGATTTGGAATCCAGGGTAAGACTCATACCAGCCACACCAATCACACCGTACAACCTGTGATAACTATACCCAGTTAACAGTATGAACAATAGCTGAGCCTCATTCAACAGATGGCTCAGAACAATAACCCTATAGTTAAGCAATAACTATATACAAGTATTGCAGAAGTCCTAACTTGGGACGTGCTCCCAGCATCCACTACGGACTACGAGAAATAGAATTACCGGTGAGTAAATTCTTATTTTCTCTGACGTCCTAGTGGATGCTGGGTACTCCGTAAGGACCATGGGGATTATACCAAAGCTCCCAAACGGGCGGGAGAGTGCGGATGACTCTGCAGCACCGAATGAGCAAACTCAAGGTCCTCCTCAGCCAGGGTATCAAACTTGTAGAATTTTGCAAACGTGTTTGACCCCGACCAGGTAGCAGCTCGGCAAAGTTGTAAAGCCGAGACCCCTCGGGCAGCCGCCCAAGAAGAGCCCACCTTCCTCGTGGAATGGGCTTTTACTGATTTAGGATGCGGCAGTCCAGCCGCAGAATGTGCAAGTTGAATCGTGCTACAGATCCAGCGAGCAATAGTCTGCTTAGAAGCAGGAGCACCCAGCTTGTTGGGTGCATGCAGGATAAACAGCGAGTCAGTTTTTCTGACTCTAGCCTTCCTGGAAACATAGATTTTAAGGGCCCGGACTACGTCCAGCAACTTGGAATCCTCCAAGTCCCGAGTAGCTGCAGGCACCCCAATAGGTTGGTTCAAATGAAATGCTGATACCACCTTAGGGAGAAATTGGGGACGAGTCCTCAATTCTGCCCTGTCCATATGGAAGATCAGATAAGGGCTTTTGCATGACAAAGCCGCCAATTCTGACACACACCTAGCCGAAGCCAAGGCCAAAAGCATGACCACTTTCCACGTGAGATACTTCAACTCCACGGTCTGAAGTGGCTCAAAACAATGTGATTTTAGGAAATCCAACACTACGTTGAGATCCCAAGGTGCCATTGGAGGCACAAAAGGGGCTGAATATGCAGCACTCCCTTAACAACGTCTGAACTTCAGGCAGCGTCTTTCCTAGCCTTTAACAGCGTAGGAATCACTTCATCTGGAACGCCGTTTTCCGTTAGGATCCGGCGTTCAACCGCCAAGCCTTCAAACGCAGCCGCGGTAAGTCTTGGAACAGACAGGGCCCCTGCAGTAACAGGTCCTGTCTGAGAGACAGAGGCCATGGGTCTTCCGAGATCATTTCTTGTAGTTCTGGGTACCAAGTTCTTCTTGGCCAATCCGGAACTACGAGTATAGTTCTTACTCCTCTCTTACTTACTATCCTCAGTACCTTGGGTATGAGAGGAAGAGGAGGGAACACATAAACCGACTGGTACACCCACGGTGTCACTAGTGCGTCCACAGCTATCGCCTGAGGGTCTCTTGACCTGGCGCAATACTTTTTTAGCTTTTTGTTGAGGCGGGACGCCATCATATCCACCCGTGGCTGTTCCCAACGGTTCACAATCTGCGTGAATACTTCTGGATGAAGTCCCCACTCTCCCGGGTGGAGGTCGTGCCTGCTGAGGAAGTCTGCTTCCTAGTTTTCCACACACATGCCCAATATCAGCAGACGCGTCGTAGGAACCAGCTGCGACTTTGGGATATTCAGAATCCAGCCGTGCTGTTGTAGCACTTCCTGAGATAGTGCTACTCCGATCAACAACTGCTCCTTGGACCGCTCCTTTATAAGGAGATCGTCCAAGTATGGGATAATTATAACTCCCTTCTTTCGAAGGAGTATCATCATTTCGGCCATTACTTTGGTAAATACCCTCGGTGCCGTGGACAGACCAAACGGCAACGTCTGGAATTGGTAATGGCAGTCCTGTACCACAAAACGGAGGTACACCTGGTGAGGTGGGTAAATGGGGACATGTAGGTAAGCATCCTTGATGTCCAGTGATACCATATAATCCCCCTCTTCCAGGCTTGCAATAACCGCCCTGAGCGATTCCATTTTGAACTTGAACTTCCTTATATAAGTGTTCAAGGATTTCAAATTTAGAATGGGTCTCACCGAACCGTCTGGTTTCGGTACCACAAACATTGTGGAATAGTAACCTCGTCCCTGTTGAAGGAGAGGAACTTTGATTATCACCTGCTGGAGGTACAGCTTGTGAATTGCCGCCAGTACTACCTCCCTTTCCTTGGGAGTAGCAGGCAAGGCTGATTTGAGGTAACGGCGAGGGGGAGACGTCTCGAACTCCAGCTTGTATCCCTGAGATACCACTTGTAGAACCCAGAGATCCACCTGTGAGCGAACCCACTGGTCACTGAAGTTCCGGAGACGGGCCCCCACCGCACCTGGCTCCACCTGTGGAGCCCCAGCGTCATGCGGTGGACTTAGTGGAAGCAGGGGAGGATATTTGTTCCTGGGAACTGGCTGTCTGCTGCAGCTTTTTCCCTCTACCCCTGTCTCTGGGCAGAAAGGACGCACCTCTAACCCGCTTGCCTTTCTGAGGCCGAAAGTACTGTACTTGATAATACGGTGCTTTCTTAGGCTGTGAGGGAACCTGAGGTAAAAAAGTCAACTTCCCAGCTGTTGCTGTGGATACGAGGTCCGAGAGACCGTCCCCAAACAATTCCTCACCCTTATAAGGCAAAATTTCCATGTGCCTTTTAGAATCAGCATCACCTGTCCACTGCTGAGTCCATAATACTCTCCTGGCAGAAATGGACATTGCATTAATTCTAAATGCCAGCCGGCAAATGTCCCTCTGTGCATCTCTCATATATAAGACTTGTCACAATCCTGACTGTAGGTTTCATATTTGGTGACTTACCCCTGCCATCTGTCCCGGATCCTGTGTCTTTTACTCACTGAGTTAAACAGCTTGTCAGCACTATGAGTTTTCCTGAGTTCTCTGCCTGAAAGGTAATAGTTAATTAGCTCCACCTGTGGTGAGCTCCTGTGTGAGGCTGAATTCAGTAATCTGAAGTTTAGGCCTAAAAGCCAGCATCTTATGTTTTGCAGAAGTTCAGGCTTCAGGGTTCTCTCGGCCTGCTAGGCCTCATTCTACATCACAGCCTAGTCTAGAGTAGTCACATGACAGTGACTGTTTACCTGACCCAGAGTTGTACAATCCTCTGCCAGCCTGAGACTCATTCATCACCTAATCCTGCTCACCAATCACCAAGGACCAGGAAGTATAAGTCGGGAGGCTGAGTTAGAAACTGGGCCAGTTCCTCGTGTCACACACAGATCTGTGTGAGTCTTAAAGCTGAGCTCCCTAAAGGTAACCTTTGTACTTAAGTTCCTGTGGAAACTGTTCCCGTGTTACCCTGTTTGGTTTACTTTTGTGTTGCCACTGACATTCACTATTTCCACAAGTCTCAATGTAAAGGCACAGCTGCAATGGTTCATCTTAAAGGCATAGTACTGTATTCCATAGTCTCAACTGAAAACCACAGCTGCCGTGTTTCATCTTTACTGCTGTTGTAGTTGTGATCTCCAGAGCTCCCGTCTCCCTGTGGCTTCCATGCCTCCAAGAACCTCCGTGCCTCAGCACCTCCGTGCCTCAGCATCCCCGTGCCTCAGAACCTCCATGCCTCAGCACCTCTGTGCCTCAGAACCTCCGTGCCTCAGAACCTCCGTGCCTCAGAACCTCCGTGCCTCAGAACCTCCGTACCTCCAGGCACTTCTGCACCTCAGTGCCTCCAAGCACCTCAGTGCCTCCAAGCACCTCAGTGCCTCCAAGCACCTCCGTGCCTTCAAGCATCTCCGTGCCTCCAAGCACCTCCGTGCCTCCAGGCACTTCTGCACCTCAGTGCCTCCAAGCACCTCGGTGCCTCCTAGCACCTCAGTGCCTCCCAAGCACCTCAGTGCCTCCAAAAACCCAGTGCTCACAAGCGTAGTTGGTGTCTCCAGCATCCATACCTACTTCCTGTCTGCCGACCAAATCCTGCATGAGGGAAACCAGATTCGGTCATCTCTGCTGCGGTTCCTCTTCCCGGTCACCGGAAGAAACCCCGAGCCCACAACACCCCCAAACCAGGTCAGTGAAAGTATTCAGATAGTCCTCCAGTTGCCCGCACAGACTTCACTAACACCGGGTTCACAAAACCTCAGTCATGACAAGACTATGTCTTTAATATGCTCTATGGTTAGCAATATAGTGTCCCTGTCAAGGGAATCAATGTTATCAGACAGGGAATCAGACCACGCTGCTGCAGCACTACACATCCATGCTGAAGCAATAGCAGGTCTCAGTATAGTACCTGAGTGTGTATACACAGACTTCAGGATAGCCTCCTGCTTTCTGTCTGCAGGCTCCTTTAAGGCGGCCGTCTCCTGAGAAGGCAGTGCCACCTTTTTTGATAAGCATGTGAGCGCCTTATCCACCTTAGGGGATGTCTCCCAGCGTAACCTATCCGTTGGCGGGAAAGGGTACGCCATTAGTAACCGCTTAGAAATCACTAGTTTCTTATCTGGGGAACCCCACGCTTCTTCACACAATTCATTTAACTCATCAGATGGGGGGAAATTCACTGGCTGCTTTTTCTCCCCAAACATAATACCCTTTTTTGTGGTAACCAGGTTAATGTCAGAAATGTGCAACACATTTTTCATTGCCGTAATCATGCATCGGATGGCCCTAGTGGATTGTACATTTGTCTCATCCTCCTCGACACTGGAGTCAGACTCCGTGTCGACATCTGTGTCTGCCATCTGAGGTAACGGGCGTTTTTGAGCCCCTGATGGCCTCTGAGATGCCTGGGCAGGCGCGGGCTGAGATGCCGGCTGTCCCAAAGCTGCGTCATCGAACCTTTTATGCAAGGAGTTGACACTGTCGGTTAATACCTTCCACATATCCATCCACTCAGGTGTCGGCCCCGCAGGGGGCGACATCACACTTATCGGCACCTGCTCCGCCTCCACGTAAGCGTCCTCATCAAACATGTCGACACAGCCGTACCGACACACCGCACACACACACAGGGAATGCTCTGACTGAGGACAGGACCCCACAAAGTCCTTTGGGGAGACAGAGAGAGAGTATGCCAGCACACACCAGAGCGCTATATAACAGAGGGATATACACTATACACAAAGTGAATTTCCCCCCAATAGCTGCTTATATCACAATTTGCGCCTAAATTTATGTGCCCCCCCTCTCTTTTTTACCCTTTCTGTAGTGTGTACTGCAGGGGAGAGCCTGGGGAGCGTCCTTCCAGCGGAGCTGTGAAGAGAAAATGGCGCTGGCTGTGCTGAGGAAGATAGCCCCTCCCCTTCAGCGGCGGGCTTCTCCCGCTATTTTAATGAAAATTATGGCGGGGGATTAGGCACATATACAGTTTAGAACTGTATTATGTGCAGTTTGCCATTAAGGTATACTAATTGCAGCCCAGGGCGCCCCCCCCCAGCGCCCTGCACCCACCAGTGACCGGAGCGTGTGGTGTGCTCTGGGAGCAATGGCGCACAGCTGCAGTGCTGTGCGCTACCTTATTGAAGACCGGAGTCTTCAGCCGCCGATTATCTCCGGTATCTTACGTCTTCTGGCTCTGCAAGGGGGACGGCGGCGCGGCTCCGGGAACGGACGATCGAGGTCGGGCCCTGTGTTCGATCCCTCTGGAGCTAATGGTGTCCAGTAGCCTTAGAAGCACAAGCTAGCTGCAAGCAGGTAGGTTTGCTTCTCTCCCCTAAGTCCCACGTAGCAGTGAGTCTGTTGCCAGCAGATCTCACTGAAAATAAAAAACCCAACAAATACTTTCTTTATAGTGAACTCAGGAGAGCCCACTAAGTGCATCCAGCTCTGGCCGGGCACAGATTCTAACTGAGGTCTGGAGGAGGGGCATAGAGGGAGGAGCCAGTGCACACCAGATGTGGTACCTAATCTTTCTTTAAAGAGTGCCCAGTCTTCTGCGGAGCCCGTCTATTCCCCATGGTCCTTACGGAGTACCCAGCATCCACTAGGACGTCAGAGAAAATATCATTAAAAAAAAGTACCTACGCACAATAAACAAGGTCAAAAAGCACAATTTTGCAAAGCACAAAAAACTCCATTAACAAATCCCACAAAGGAGTGGTCACTTAATTGTGTTTAAATAACCAGCCGCAATTGGTGAAGCGTCCTCAGTTGTGCTGGTAGCATACAATCTCTTATTAGCTATTATGTATAGTATCTGCATTAACTGCATGGTGGGTGAGTTTGTAAGTAGTCAACCAAAACCAGGCAGCTACACAACTATAAAGCAGATCTATCGGTGCAAGTCTCCAATTCTGAAAAAAATCAGTTACATGAACCTCACAGTACTTTATTTATTTATTTATTTATTTATTAACAGTTTCTTATATAGCGCAGCATATTCCGTTGCGCTATATCACTATGGTGATATCGCTATATCACTATGTCAGAACCGCCCTTATCTCCCCCATCCCACCATGCTAGTCGAACGGGCCATAAGTATGAAATGTGTTCATTCTGAATAACCGCATCTTGCACATGTGTGTTTGTACTATTTCTGACCGTGCATAGTGTGAAAAAACACATTACTTTACTCAAACTAGTGTATGTCTGACTCTGAATCGGCCCTAAGACTATAAGTATACTGTTCATCTATCAATGTGTAGAAGTGTAATGGCCACAATATATCAGTGCCGCTCCCACCCCCCTCCCCCACCAGCTGGGCTCCGATCAGTGATCCTTCGGGGATTTGGGGAAATTAAATGTTAAAAATGCATGATTTGTCATAATCTACCATTTTTCTGTTGGGATGGGGGAATCTGTATATTTAAATATGTTTAATATTCACGATTTCCTGATCTGGCCGTTGGGGATCAGCAAATAGCGACAATATGTTGCTGATGAATGGGGGACCATGGGGGTTCTTCAATTAGCCATGATAACTGACTTTTCCCACGAATCACGATTATCCCCTATTCAATTAGCCGTGAAAATTTATCTGTGATAATTTTTTTGTAAATGGCACTTCACCTACTCTGAGCAGGTGAATGCCTAACAACATATCCTTTTTGGGGTGAAAAAGTACAAAGTGATGGAATTTGGGGTTCAAGGTATCGGGCAGTTATATTGGGGTGCTTTATGAATACACTAAAATAACCCAAATATATACTTATACCCATTTTCATGTACTCCTAATTTAATGAGAGCATTTACTTTGCACAAAAAAGCTTGCTTTATATAATTTTCTTGCATTTAAAAAAAAATAATGCATATAAACAGCCATTTCACACAATTTAAGTCCCCAAAAACTCTTAAATGTGATTTCTGATACATTTCTATTTCGTTATCCTATGTTATTTGGGCATTTTTGGTAGTAAATACTGATTTAAACATTTTCACCTACACTTTTCACTGCAAGAATTTTGATGGGAAACCCATTTAGAACTGTAGAGGCCGAAAAACGGGAGCGCGCATACCCGTGAAAAGCCGTTTTCATTGCAATTTTCGTCCAACTGCCACTACAAATTTGCGGATAATTGAATACTCCCCATAACTGTTTTTCCTGTTAGATGTGTGGAGTATCTAATACCTCTTTTAGACCAAATTTAGCGGGGTGCACCCGGTAGCGTGACACTGGAGCTTCCCGGGCGCGACCTGCATCAAGTCTCTTCCGCACTGCTGTTTCCAACCCGGCATATTGGCGAGTTGGTGACGTCAGTGGTGATGCGGCAGGGCTGGCCGTCCATAATCTGTGAACGGAAAATGGGTTGCATCGACCCGGTTTCCCGTTTACACAGCACAGCTTGCCGGGTTGAACCTGTGTTCAACCCTGCAAAATACCCAAGTTGCAATACCGGGTCTCTAAACCCGGATTATTCCAAACGGCCCTTTTTACACCCTACAGCAACACGGGTTATGCACGCTTGTTCTAACAACTACCATAGTTTGAACAAGCAGCTAATACCCCTTTTACAGCGCCAGCTTCTAACAAGGGTTATTGTACATGAGTGCAATAACCCATGTTAGAAGCTGGCGGTGTAAAAGGGGTATTAGCTGCTTGTAATAACAATGGTAGTTGTAATAGAAATAATAAAGAGAGAAGTTGGCCAGCAAAGTACAGTAGAATACAAATCAGCAGATAAGAAAAGACATAGAATGTAAGTAACAGCAGGCATCTATTAATATACTGACATGTACATGGGCATTAATAAAAACAAATAAATATGATTTAGATTAATTGCAGCAGAAAATAAGAATTTACTTACCGATAATTCTATTTCTCGTAGTCCGTAGTGGATGCTGGGGACTCCGTAAGGACCATGGGGAATAGCGGCTCCGCAGGAGACAGGGCACAAAAAGTAAAAGCTTTAGGATCAGGTGGTGTGCACTGGCTCCTCCCCCTATGACCCTCCTCCAAGCCTCAGTTAGGATACTGTGCCCGGACGAGCGTACACAATAAGGAAGGATTTTGAATCCCGGGTAAGACTCATACCAGCCACACCAATCACACTGTACAACCTGTGATCTGAACCCACAGCATGATAACAGCGGAGCCTCTGAAAAGATGGCTCACAACAATAATAACCCGATTTTTGTAACAATAACTATGTACAAGTATTGCAGACAATCCGCACTTGGGATGGGCGCCCAGCATCCACTACGGACTACGAGAAATAGAATTATCGGTAAGTAAATTCTTATTTTCTCTGACGTCCTAAGTGGATGCTGGGGACTCCGTAAGGACCATGGGGATTATACCAAAGCTCCCAAACGGGCGGGAGAGTGCGGATGACTCTGCAGCACCGAATGAGAGAACTCCAGGTCCTCCTCAGCCAGGGTATCAAATTTGTAGAATTTTTCAAACGTGTTTGCCCCTGACCAAGTAGCAGCTCGGCAAAGTTGTAAAGCCGAGACCCCTCGGGCAGCCGCCCAAGATGAGCCCACCTTCCTTGTGGAATGGGCATTTACATATTTTGGCTGTGGCAGGCCTGCCACAGAATGTGCAAGCTGAATTGTACTACACATCCAACTAGCAATCGTCTGCTTAGAAGCAAGAGCACCCAGTTTTTTGGGTGCATACAGGATAACACCAAGTCAGTTTTCCTGACTCCAGCCGTCCTGGAAATCTATATTTTCAGGGCCCTGACAACATCTAGCAACTTGGAGTCCTCCAAGTCCCTAGTAGCCGCAGGTACCACAATAAGCTGGTTCAGGTGAAACGCTGACACCACCTTAGGGAGAAACTGGGGACGAGTCCGCAGCTCTGCCCTGTCCGAATGGACAATCAGATATGGGCTTTTGTGAGACAAAGCCGCCAATTCTGACACTTGCCTGGCCGAGGCCAGGGCCAACAGCATGGTCACTTTCCATGTGAGATATTTCAAATCCACAGATTTGAGCGGTTTAAACCAATGTGATTTGAGGAATCCCAGAACTATGTTGAGATCCCACAGTGCCACTGGAGGCACAAAAGGGGGTTGTATATGCAGTACTCCCTTGACAAACTTCTGGACTTCAGGAACTGAAGCCAATTCTTTCTGGAAGAAAATCGACAGGGCCGAAATTTGAACCTTAATGGACCCCAATTTGAGGCCCATAGACACTCCTGTTTGTAGGAAATGCAGGAATCGACCGAGTTGAAATTCCTCCGTGGGGGCCTTCCTGGCCTCACACCATGCAACATATTTTCGCCAAATGCGGTGATAATGTTGTGCGGTCACCTCCTTCCTGGCTCTGACCAGGGTAGGGATGACCTCTTCCGGAATGCCTTTTCTTGAAGTTCCGGGTACCAAGTCCTTCTTGGCCAATCCGGAGCCACGAGTATAGTTCTTACTCCTCTCCGTCTTATAATTCTCAGTACCTTGGGTATGAGAGGCAGAGGAGGGAACACATACACCGACTGGTACACCCACGGTGTTACCAGAGCGTCCCAGCTATTGCCTGAGGGTCTCTTGACCTGGCGCAATACCTGTCCAGTTTTTTGTTCATACGGGACGCCATCATGTCCATCTTTGGTCTTTCCCAACGGTTCACAATCATGTGGAAGACTTCCAGATGAAGTCCCCACTCTGCCGGGTGGAGGTCGTTCCTGCTGAGGAAGTCTGCTTCCCAGTTGTCCACTCCCGGAATGAACACCGCTGACAGTGTTATCACATGATTTTTCGCCCAGCGAAGAATCCTTGCTGCCATTGCCCTCCTGCTTCTTGTGCCGCCCTGTCTGTTTACGTGGGCGACTGCCGTGATGTTGTCCGACTGGATCAGCACCGGTTGACTTTGAAGCAGAGGTCTTCCTAGGCTCAGAGCATTGTAAATTGCCCTTAGCTCCAGTATATTTATGTGGAGAGAAGTCTCCAGACTTGACCACACTCCTTGGAAATTTCTTCCCTGTGTGACTGCTCCCCAGCCTCTCAGGCTGGCATCCGTGGTCACCAGAACCCAGTCCTGAATGCCGAACGTGCTGCCCTCTAGTAGATGAGCACTCTGCAGCCACCACAGAAGAGACACCCTTGTCCTTGGAGACAGGATTATCCGCTGATGCATCTGAAGATGCGATCCGGACCATTCGTCCAGCAGATCCCACTGAAAAATTCTTGCGTGAAATCTGCCGAATGGAATCGCTTCGTAAGAAGCCACCATTTTTCCCAGGACTCTTGTGCATTGATGCACTGACACTTGGCCTGGTTTTAGGAGGTTTCTGACTAGCTCGGATAACTCCCTGGCTTTCTCCTCCGAGAGAAACACCTTTTTCTGGACTGTGTCCAGAATCATCCCTAGGAACAGCAGACGTGTCGTCGGAATCAGCTGCGATTTTGGAATATTTAGAATCCACCCGTGCTGTCGTAGAACTACTTGAGATAGTGCTACTCCGACCTCCAACTGTTCTCTGGACCTTGCCCTTATCAGGAGATCGTCCAAGTAAGGGATAATTAAGACGCCTTTTCTTTGAAGAAGAATCATCATTTCGGCCATTACCTTGGTAAAGACCCGGGGTGCCGTGGACAATCCAAACGGCAGCGTCTGAAACTGATAGTGACAGTTCTGTACCACGAACCTGAGGTACCCTTGGTGAGAAGGGCAAATTTGGACATGTAGGTAAGCATCCTTGATGTCCAGGGACACCATATAGTCCCCTTCTTCCTGGTTCGCTATCACTGCTCTGAGTGACTCCATCTTGATTTGAACCTTTGTATGTAAGTGTTCAAAGATTTCAGATTTAGAATAGGTCTCACCGAGCCGTCTGGCTTCAGTACCACAAATAGTGTGGAATAATATCCCTTTCCTTGTTGTAGGAGGGGTACTTTGATTATCACCTGCTGGGAATACAGCTTGTGAATTGTTTCCAATACTGCCTCCCTGTCGGAGGGAGACGTTGGTAAAGCAGACTTCAGGAACCTGCGAGGGGGAGACGTCTCGAATTTCCAATCTGTACCCCTGGGATACTACTTGTAGGATCCAGGGGTCCACTTGCGAGTGAGCCCACTGCGCGCTGAAACTCTTGAGACGACCCCCCACCGCACCAGAGTCCGCTTGTACGGCCCCAGCGTCATGCTGAGGACTTGGCAGAAGCGGTGGAGGGCTTCTGTTCCTAGGAAGGGGCTGCCTGCTGCAGTCTTCTTCCCTTTCCTCTACCCCTGGGCAGATATGACTGGCCTTTTGCCCGCTTGCCCTTATGGGGACGAAAGGACTGAGGCTGAAAAGACGGTGTCTTTTTCTGCTGAGATGTGACTTGGGGTAAAAAAGGTGGATTTTCCAGCTGTTGCCGTGGCCACCAGGTCCGATGGACCGACCCCAAATAACTCCTCCCCTTTATACAGCAATACTTCCATGTGCCGTTTGGAATCTGCATCACCTGACCACTGTCGTGTCCATAAACATCTTCTGGCAGATATGGACATCGCACTTACTCTTGATGCCAGAGTGCAAATATCCCTCTGTGCATCTCGCATATATAGAAATGCATCCTTTAAATGCTCTAAAGTCAATAAAATACTGTCCCTGTCAAGGGTATCAATATTTTCAGTCAGGGAATCCGACCAAGCCACCCCAGCGCTGCACATCCAGGCTGAGGCGATCGCTGGTCGCAGTATAACACCAGTATGTGTGTATATACTTTTTAGGATATTTTCCAGCCTCCTACCAGCTGGCTCCTTGAGGGCGGCCGTATCTGGAGACGGTAACGCCACTTGTTTTGATAAGCGTGTGAGCGCCTTATCCACCCTAAGGGGTGTTTCCCAACGCGCCCTAACTTCTGGCGGGAAAGGGTTTTATTTAATTTATCTGATTCAGGAAAAACTACAGGTAGTTTTTTTCACACCCCACATAATACCCTTTTTTGTGGTACTTGTAGTATCATACATATGTAACACCTCCTTCATTGCCCTTAACATGTAACGTGTGGCCCTAATGGAAAATACGTTTGTTTCTTCACCGTCGACACTGGAGTCAGTGTCCGTGTCTGTGTCGACCGACTGACGTAAATGGGCGTTTTAAAGCCCCTGACGGTGTTTGAGACGCCTGGACAGGTACTAATTGGTTTGCCGGCCGTCTCATGTCGTCAACCGACCTTGCAGCGTGTTGACATTATCACGTAATTCCCTAAATAAGCCATCCATTCCGGTGTCGACTCCCTAGAGAGTGACATCACCATTACAGGCAATTGCTCCGCCTCCTCACCAACATCGTCCTCATACATGTCGACACACACGTACCGACACACAGCACACACACAGGGAATGCTCTGATAGAGGACAGGACCCCACTAGCCCTTTGGGGAGACAGAGGGAGAGTTTGCCAGCACACACCAAAACGCTATAATTATACAGGGACAACCTTATAATAAGAATTTACTTACCGATAATTCTATTTCTCGGAGTCCGTAGTGGATGCTGGGGTTCCTGAAAGGACCATGGGGAATAGCGGCTCCGCAGGAGACAGGGCACAAAAAGTAAAGCTTTAGGATCAGGTGGTGTGCACTGGCTCCTCCCCCTATGACCCTCCTCCAAGCCAGTTAGATACTGTGCCCGGACGAGCGCACATAATAAGGAAGGATTTTGAATCCCGGGTAAGACTCATACCAGCCACACCAATCACACTGTACAACCTGTGATCTGAACCCAGTTAACAGTATGATAACAGCGGAGCCTCTGAAAAGATGGCTCACAACAATAATAACCCGATTTTTGTAACTATGTACAAGTATTGCAGATAATCCGCACTTGGGATGGGCGCCCAGCATCCACTACGGACTCCGAGAAATAGAATTATCGGTAAGTAAATTCTTATTTTCTCTATCGTCCTAGTGGATGCTGGGGTTCCTGAAAGGACCATGGGGATAATACCAAAGCTCCCAAACGGGCGGGAGAGTGCGGATGACTCTGCAGCACCGAATGAGAGAACTCCAGGTCCTCCTTAGCCAGGGTATCAAATTTGTAGGATTTTACAAACGTGTTTGCCCCTGACTAAATAACCGCTCGGCAAAGTTGTAAAAGCCGAGACCCCTCGGGCAGCCGCCCAAGATGAGCCCACCTTCCTTGTGGAATGGGCATTTACATATTTTGGCTGTGGCAGGCCTGCCACAGAATGTGCAAGCTGAATTGTATTACACATCCAACTAGCAATAGTCTGCTTAGAAGCAAAAGCACCCAGTTTGTTGGGTGCATACAGGATAACAGCAAGTCAGTTTTCCTGACTCCAGCCGTCCTGGAACATATTTTCAGGGCCCTGACAACATCTAGCAACTTGGAGTCCTCCAAGTCCCTAGTAGGTGCAAGGCACCACAATAAGCTGGTTCAGGTGAAACACTGACACCACCTTAGGGAGAGAACTGGGGACGAGTCCGCAGCTCTGCCCTGTCCGAATGGACAAACAGATATGGGCTTTTTTGAGAAAAAAACACCAATTTGACACTCGCCTGGTCCAGGCCAGGGCCAAGATCATGGTCACTTTTCATGTGAGATGCTTCATATCCCCAGATTTGACTGGTTTTAAACCAATGTGATTTGAGGAATCCCAGAACTACGTTGAGATCCCACAGTGCCACTGGAGGCACAAAAGGGGGTTGTATATGCAATACTCCCTTGACAAAATTCTGGACTTCAGGAACAGAAGCCAATTCTTTCTGGAAGAAAATCGACAGGGCCGAAATTTGAACCTTAATGGACCCCAATTTGAGGCCCATAGACACTCCTGTTTTCAGGAAATGCAGGAAACGACCGAGTTGAAATTTCTTTGTGGGGCCTTCCTGGCCTCACACCACGCAACATATTTTCGCCACATGTGGTGATAATGTTGTGCGGTCACCTCCTTTCTGGCTTTGACCAGGGTAGGAATGACCTCTTCCGGAATGCCTTTTTCCCTTAGGATCCGGCGTTCCACCGCCATGCCGACAAACGCAGCTGCGGTAAGTCTTGGAACAGACATGGTACTTGCTGAAGCAAGTCCCTTCTTAGCGGCAGAGGCCATAAAACCTCTGTAAGCATCTCTTGAAGTTCCGGGTACCAAGTCCTTCTTGGCCAATCCGGAGCCATGAGTATAGTTCTTACTCCTCTACGTCTTATAATTCTCAGCACCTTAGGTATGAGAAGCAGAGGAGGGAACACATACACCGACTGGTACACCCACGGTGTTACCAGAACGTCCACAGCTATTGCCTGAGGGTCTCTTGACCTGGCGCAATACCTGTCCCGTTTTTTGTTCAGACGGGACGCCATCATGTCCACCTTTGGTATTTCCCAACGGTTTACAATCATGTGGAAAAAACTTCCCGATGAAGTTTCCACTCTCCCGGGTGGCCATTCCCGGGATGAAACACTGCTGACAGTGCTATCACATGATTTTCCGCCCAGCGAAAAGTCCTTGCAGTTTTTGCCATTGCCCTCCTGCTTCTTGTGTCGCCCTGTCTGTTTACGTGGGCGACTGCCGTGATGTTTTTCCCACTGGATCAATACCGGCTGACCTTGAAGCAGAGGTCTTGCTAAGCTTAGAGTATTATAAATTTACCCTTAGCTCCAGTATATTTATGTGGAGAAAAGTCTCCAGACTTGATCACACTCCCTGGAAATTTTTTTTCTTTGTGTGACTGCTCCCCAGCCTCTCGGGCTGGGCTCCGTGGTCACCAGCATCCAATCCTGAATGCCAAATCTGCGGCCCTCTAGAAGATGGGCACTCTATAACCACCACAGGAGAGACACCCTTGTCCTTGGATATAGGGTTATCCGCTGATGCATCTGAAGATGCGATCCGGACCATTTGTCCAGCAGATCCCACTGAAAAGTTCTTGCGTGAAATCTGCCGAATGGAATTGCTTCGTAGGAAGCCACCATTTTTACCAGGACCCTTGTGCAATGATGCACTGTTTTTAGGAGGTTCCTGACTAGCTCGGATAACTCCCTGGCTTTCTCTTCCGGGAGAAACACCTTTTTCTGGACTGTGTCCAGAATCATCCCTAGGCACAGCAGACGTGTCGTCGGGATCAGCTGCGATTTTGGAATATTTAGAATCCACCCGTGCTGTTGTAGCAGTATCCGAGATAGTGCTACTCCGACCTCCAACTGTTCCCTGGACTATGCCCTTATCAGGAGATCGTCCAAGTAAGGGATAATTAAGACGCCTTTTCTTCGAAGAAGAATCATCATTTCGGCCATTACCTTGGTAAAGACCCGGGGTGCCGTGGACAATCCAAACGGCAGCGTCTAAAACTGATAGTGACAGTTCTGCACCACGAACCTGAGGTACCCTTAGTGAGAAGGGCAAATTTGGGACATAGAGGTAAGCATCCCTGATGTCCCCGGACACTATATAGTCCCCTTCTTCCTGGTTCGTTATCACTGCTCTGAGTGACTCCATCTTGATTTGAACCTTTGTAAGTGTTCAAAAAATTTTTTAGAATAAGTCTCACCTAGCCTTCTGGCTTCAGTACCACAATATAGTGTGGAATAATACCCCTTTTCCTTGTAGTAGGAGGGGTAATTTAATTATCACCTGCTGGGAATACAGCTTGTGAATTTTTTCCCATACTGCCTCCTTGTCGGAGGGAGACCTTGGTAAAGCAGACTTCAGGAGCCTGCGAAGAGGAAACGTCTCTACATTCCAATCTGTACCCCTGGGATACTACTTGTAGGATCCAGGGGTCCTGTACGGTCTCAGCGCCATGCTGAGAACTTGTCAGAAGCGGTGGAGCGCTTCTGTTCCTGGGAATGGGCTGCCTGCTGCAGTCTTCTTCCCTTTCCTCTATCCCTGGGCAGATATGATCTTATAGGGACGAAAAGACTGAGGTTGAAAAGACGGTGTCTTTTTCTGCAGAGATGTGACTTAGGGTAAAAACGGTGGATTTTCCAGCAGTTGCCGTGGCCACCAGGTCCGATGGACCGACCCCAAAAACTCCTCTTCCTTTATACGGCAATACACCTTTTTGCCGTTTGGAATCTGCATCACCTGACCACTGTCGTGTCCATAACATCTTCTGGCAGATATGGACATCGCATTTACTCTTGATGCCAGAGTGCAAATATCCCTCTGTGCATCTCGCATATATAGAAATGCATCCTTTAAATGCTCTATAGTCAATAAAATACTGTCCCTGTCAAGGGTATCAATATTTTTAGTCAGGGAATCCGACCAAGCCACCCCAGCTCTGCACATCCAGGCTGAGGCGATCGCTGGTCGCAGTATAACACCAGTATGTGTGTATATACTTTTTATGATATTTTCCAGCCTCCTGTCAGCTGGTCCTTGAGGACGGCCCTATCTATAGACGGTACCGCCACTTGTTTTGATAAGCGTGTGAGCGCCTTATCCACCCTAAGGGGTGTTTCCCAACGCGCCCTAACTTCTGGCGGGAAAGGGTATACCGCCCATAATTTTCTATCGGGGGGAACCCACGCATCATCACACACTTTAATTAATTTATCTGATTCAGGAAAAACTACTGTAGTTTTTTCACATCCCACATAATACCCTCTTTTGTGGTACTTGTAGTATCAGAAATATGTAACACCTCCTTCATTGCCTTTAACGTGTGGCCCTAATAAGGAATACGTTTGTTTATTCACCGTCGACACTGGATTCAGTGTCCCTGTTTGTGTCTGTGTCGACCGACTAAAGTAAACGGGCGTTTTAAAACCCCTGACGGTGTTTTTGAGACGTCTGGACCGGTACTAATTGTTTGTCGGCCGTCTCATGTCGTCAACCGACCTTGCAGCGTGTTGACATTATCACGTAATTCCCTAAATAAGCCATCCATTCCGGTGTCGACTCCCTAGAGAGTGACATCACCATTACAGGCAATTGCTCCGCCTCCTCACCAACATCGTCCTCATACATGTCGACACACACGTACCGACACACAGCACACACACAGGGAATGCTCTGATAGAGGACAGGACCCACTAGCCCTTTGGAGAGACAGAGGGAGAGTTTGCCAGCACACACCAAAAACGCTATAATTATATAGGGACAACCTTATATAAGTGTTTTCCCTTATAGCATCTGTTTTATATATTTCTAACGCCAAATTAGTGCCCCCCCTCTCTGTTTTAACCCTGTTTCTGTAGTGCAGTGCAGGGGAGAGCCTGGGAGCCTTCCCTCCAGCCTTTCTGTGAGGGAAAATGGCGCTGTGTGCTGAGGAGATAGGCCCCGCCCCTTTTTCGGCGGCCTCGTCTCCCGCTTTTAACGGATTCTGGCAGGGGTTAAATATCTCCATATAGCCTCCGGAGGCTATATGTGAGGTATTTTTAGCCAAAATAGGTTTTCATTTGCCTCCCAGGGCGCCCCCCTCCCAGCGCCCTGCACCCTCAGTGACTGCCGTGTGAAGTGTGCTGAGAGGAAAATGGCGCACAGCTGCAGTGCTGTGCGCTACCTTTAGAAGACTGAGGAGTCTTCTGCCGCCGATTCTGGACCTCTTCTTACTTCAGCATCTGCAAGGGGGCCGGCGGCAAGGCTCCGGTGACCATCCAGGCTGTACCTGTGATCGTCCCTCTGGAGCTGATGTCCAGTAGCCAAGAAGCCAATCCATCCTGCACGCAGGTGAGTTCACTTCTTCTCCCCTAAGTCCCTCGTTGCAGTGATCCTGTTGCCAGCAGGACTCACTGTAAAATAAAAAACCTAAGCTAAACTTTTCTAAGCAGCTCTTTAGGAGAGCCACCTAGATTGCACCCTTCTCGGCCGGGCACAAAAATCTAACTGGCTTGGAGGAGGGTCATAGGGGGAGGAGCCAGTGCACACCACCTGATCCTAAAGCTTTACTTTTTGTGCCCTGTCTCCTGCGGAGCCGCTATTCCCCATGGTCCTTTCAGGAACCCCAGCATCCACTAGGACGATAGAGAAATAAGTGTTTTCCCTTATAGCATCTTAATATATAATAATATCGCCAAATAAGTGCCCCCCCTCTCTGTTTTAACCCTGTTTCTGTAGTGCAGTGCAGGGGAGAGCCTGGGAGCCTTCCTAGCAGCGGAGCTGTGTAGGAAAATGGCGCTGTGTGCTGAGGAGAATAGGCCCCGCCCCCTTTTCGGCGGGCTTCTTCTCCCGTTTTTCTGACAACCTGGCAGGGGTTAAATACATCCATATAGCCCCAGAGGCTATATGTGATGCATTTTTAGCCAGCATAGGTACTTTCATTGCTGCCCAGGGCGCCCCCCCCAGCGCCCTGCACCCTCAGTGACCGTTGGTGTGAAGTGTGCTGAGAGCAATGGCGCACAGCTGCCGTGCTGTGCGCTACCTTAAGAAGACTGGGAAGTCTTCAGCCGCCGATTTCTGGACCTCTTCTCTCTTCAGCATCTGCAAGGGGGTCGGCGGCGCGGCTCCGGTGACCCATCCAGGCTGTACCTGTGATCGTCCCTCTGGAGCTAGTGTCCAGTAGCCTAAGAACCCAATCCATCCTGCACGCAGGTGAGTTCACTTCTTCTCCCCTAAGTCCCTCGTTGCATTGAGCCTGTTGCCAGCAGGACTTACTGAAAATAAAAAACCTAACAAAACTTTTACTCTAAGCAGCTCTTTAGGAGAGCCACCTAGATTGCACCCTTCTCGGCCGGGCACAAAAACCTAACTGAGGCTTGGAGGAGGGTCATAGGGGGAGGAGCCAGTGCACACCACCTGATCCTAAAGCTTTTACTTTTTGTGCCCTGTCTCCTGCGGAGCCGCTATTCCCCATGGTCCTTACGGAGTCCCCAGCATCCACTTAGGACGTCAGAGAAACAAGAATTAGCCTATTTGCAACAGTGATAACAGTGTTACTGCAACACTAATACAGCTCAATAGCTGCTAGATGCATAACTGTTGGGGAAGGTGGATTTGCAAGTGTTATTCTTACATGATGATTATTATTATTATTATTATTATTATTATTGTGCTGCTTATGTATTTACTTTTCTTTGTTAACAAAAATAAACTAAACCAACACACTCACCCTGTAAATCAGCCCATAGTACCAATGCACACTCAACCTGTAACTCAGTACACAGTATGAATGCACAGTCACCCTGTAAATCAGCGCACAGTATTAACCCCTTCAGTGGTGGGTTGTCTTTTTTAAAACACACTTAGCAGGGTGTGTTTTTAAATTGGAGTTGGGGAGGGGGGAGGGAGAGCAGAGGGGGGATCATTGCTGATTCCCGGCAATCAACATAACACAGTTAAGCCCGCCGCCTGGTCAATAGGAGTACGGGGGGCAGGCTTAACACTGTAATGGCTTATGCTGATTACCGGGCGCCGTCCCCAAGGAATTTACAAGTGACGTAGCCTGGAAATCTTCCGTGGTGGCCAGCGCAGTCAGTGCAACTGGCCCCAGAAGATTTCCGGGAATACCATTTAAGTGGTTAATGCACACTCACCCTGTAAATCAGCACATAGTACCAATGCACACTCACCCTGTACATCAGCACACAGTACAAATGCACACTCACTATGTACATCAGCACACAGTACAAATGCACACTCACCCTGTAAATCAGCACATAGTACCAATGCACACTCGCCCTGTAGATCAGCACATAGTACCAATACACACTCGCCCTGTAAATCAACACACAATATTAATGCACACTCACCATGTGAAGCAGCACATAGTACCAATGTACACTCACCCTGTAAATCAGCACATAATACTAATGCACACTCACCCTGAAAATCAGGAATTCCAGATAGTTTTGGAGCATCAAGTAGCCAGTCTGTAAGCTCACTAGTACTAAGGATATTGCTCCGGAATTGTTTTCCTCCATTTACATTCCAGGTTCCCACGGCAACACGAGTTCTTTTAAAATTTGTAAACTCAAACTGGCGTTCTGACATGGCTTTTAAAACACTTTGATTCACTGTGGAATGATACACATAATTGTTATTACTTATGTGGGTAATGTAACTGTTTTCAGTTATGCATCACCTTTTTTTATATTAAGATTTTTTTGTAGTGCCTACATATTAGTAAATGCTTTATAGAAAAGTTTTAGCTTATTATCGAACTAATTCCAGATTGTTCTTTTTGTATATTACTTACAATCTGTCCCTTCCTAAGTATTTGTTAATGATTGAACATTAAGGGCCTAATTAAGACCTGATCACTCCTCTGCGAATTTGCAGAGGTTTGAGATCAGATAGTCGCCGCCAAGACAGAGTGAATACCCGCCTCATGCAAGTCTGCATACACCGTGCGAACAGCTTTGCAAATGCCAGTGAGCTGCAAATCCACTTGCAACTTATTCATCATCGAATGATATTTCCAGTCTGTGCATAGGCCAGGACCTACTCCTACAGTGTGATAGAATTAGACTGATCAGGGCCGGAGCGGACGTCACACACCCTCCCAGAAAACGAGTGGAAACGCCTGCGTTTTTCCTGGCACTCTCAGAAATCGTCCATTTACCACCCTCAAATGTCCGTTTCCTGTCAATCAACTAGCATACACCTAGCGATCGAAAAAGACGATGGAATCTTTCGCAGTTTGGCCTCGCGCATGCGCACTACGCAGTCGATCGATAATCGTCTGCCTTGCAAAACCACACAACAGCTATCAGGTCTGAATTAGGCCCTTAGATATATAATATACTGTATAAGAATACCTTATTTCACACATTACAGGTCCTCTAACTCTAGTACTTATCAATTTGGATTCTTTAATATATTGCTGTTGGTTTTAATAAATTACTATGTTGCGGTTGTTTTTCTCTGAAATCATCATACACATTTTACCAAGTGGAGCAGAGCCGTCCGTTAACATCCGTCCTTTGTCTGCATAATCATCACTGTAGAAATCCCCCATGAGCAGCAGATCAATAGCCTCCTGCTTTGCACCATCAAAGAAGTTCGTCTGGATGGTTCTTGAAACTGTACGAGCTCCATCTTTTAGTTTTCCAACCTTTATAGGAATATTTAAAGACAAGTGATGTTTAGATTAACCACGATCACATAAAATAGGATTTTAATTACCTTTTCTCATAGTCCATAAGGGATATTAGGGAGACTTAGTACGATGGGGTATAGACGGGGTCCAAAGGAGCCAGTGCAATTTAAATTTCTTCACTGGGTGTGCTGGCTCATCCCCTCTATTCCCCTCAAACAGGCAGTTATAGGTAAAACAGTGCCCGAAGAAGAAAGGACATATATGAGAGAAGGAACATGATAACAAAGAGTGGTGAGATTTAATACCAGCACCCCACAAACATATAACAACCAGCAATGGCTGGTAACAATAACAGCAACAGCTGAACAGGTAACCACATAACAGAGTACCTGCAGAAAAGTCAATGCACTGAGGCCAGCGCCAATATCCCTTATGGACTACGAGAAAATAGGATTTTAATTACCTACCGGTAAATCCTTTTCTCGTAGTCCGTAGAGGAAATTGGGATCCATTTAGTACCATGGGGTATAGACGGGTCCACTAGGAGCCTTGGGCAATCAATCAATAGTGTGCACTGGCTCCTCCTTCTATGCCCCTCCTACCAGACTCATTCTAGAAACTGTGCCCGAGGAGAAGGACATACCTTGACAGAAGGATTGAAAGGACAGTGGTGAGATTTGAACCAGCAAACACAAACAAGAGGAAAGCCATGCTAACCAAACTTGACGAGGGACAGCAACAGCTTAACCAACAACAGTACTTAACCAAGTAACAGTGCAGGAACACACTAAGCACTGGGCGGGCGCCCAGTATCCTCTACGGACTACGAGAAAAGGAGTTACCGGTAGGTAATTAAATTCCTATTTTCTCTTACATCCTAGAGAATACTGGGACTCCATTTAGTACCATGCGGACGTACCAAAGCTCCCAAACCGTGCGGGAGAGTGCTGAGGTTCCTGCAGAACTGATTGGCCAAACTGAAGGTCCTCAGAGGCCAAAGTATCGAACTTGTAGAACTTAGCAAACGTGTTCGAACCTAACCAAGTAGCCGCTCGGCAGAGCTGTAAAGCCGAGACACCCTGGGCAGCCGCCCAGGAAGAACCCACCGACCTAGTAGAGTGGGCCTGTACAGATTTAGGAACCGGCAAACCTGCCGTAGAGTAAGCATGCTGGATAATAAGCCTGTTCCAGCGAGCAATAGACTGCTTTGAAGTAGGACACACAATTTTATTGGGATCATAGAGCACAAACAGCGAGCCCGATTTTTTGTGACACGCTGTCGACTTCAAAGATTTTCATAGCCCTCACAACATCCAGGGACTTTGAAGTAGTAGAGGTTTTTGGTAACCACCGGGAACACAATAGGTTGGTTGATATGAAACACAGACACCACCTTTGGAAGAAATAGCGGACGAGTTCTGAGTTCAGCTCTATCTTCATGAAAAATTAAATAGTGGCTCTTTTGAGACAACGCCCCCAATTCCAATACACGTCTTGCAGAAGCCAAGGCCAACAGTGTGACGTAGAGAGATTGTAGAAACTGCAACACCACGTTGAGATCCCAAGATGCCGTGGGAGGCACAAAGGGCGGTTGGATGTGCAGAACACCTTTCAAGAACATCTGAACTTCAGGGAGGGAAGCCAACTGTTTCTGGAAGAAAATAGAGAAGGCCAAAATTTGGACTTTTATGGAGCCCAGGCGTAGGCCCACATCCACACCTGACTGCAGAAAAAGCAGAAAACGTCCCAGTTGAAACTCCACCGCAGGTAATTTCCTGTTTTCACACCAAGAGACGTATTTTCTCTAAATACGGTGGCAATGTTTAGACGTTACCCCTTTTCTGGCTTGAATCAAGGTAGGAATTACCCTGTCCGGAATGCCTTTCCGGGCTAGAATTTGACGCTCAATCTCCATGCCGTCAAACGTAGCCGCAGTAAGTCTTGATAGACGAACGGCCCCTGTTGCAGAAGATCCTCTCGAACAGGTAGAGGCCATGGATCCTCCAGTAGATCTGCGTACCAAGCCCTTCTCGGACAATCTGGAGCAATGAGAATTGCTTGAACTTTTTCCCTTTTTATTCTTTTGAGAATTCTTGGGATCAATGGAAGTGGTGGAAACACATACACCATCTGATAGACCCATGGAGTCACCAAAGCGTCCACCGCCACTGCCTGTGGGTCTTGCAACCTGGAACAATACCGCCTGAGCTTCTTGTTGAGACGATAGGCCATCATGTCGATCTGGGGAATTCCCCACCGTCGTGGCAAGCACCCGAACACTTCCGGGTGCAGGCCCCACTCTCCTGGGTAGAGGTCGTGTCTGCTGAGGAAGTCTGCTTACCAGTTGTCTACTCCCGGAAATGAAGATTGCAGACAACCCCACAGTGTGTCTTTCTGTCCAGAGGAGAATCCTTGTTACTTCTGACATTGCAGCTCTGCTCTTTGTTCCGCCCTGTCGGTTTATGTACGTTACCGTTGTCCCATTGTCCAACTGAACCTGGATGACCTGATCTTGAAGAAGATGTGATGCCTGTAGAAGGGCGTTGTATATGACCCTTAGTTCCAGAATGTTGATTGGAAGAATGGTTTCTTGATATGACCATTTACCTTGGAGTATTCCCCCTGGGTGAATTCTCCCCAACCTCTGAGGCTTGTATCTGTGGTAAGCAGAATCCAATTTTGAATCCTGAACCTTCGGCTCTCTGTCAGGTGAGAAGTCTGAAGCCACCACAGAAGAGAAATCCTGGCTCTTGGTGACAGACGTATCCTCTGGTGCATGTGGAGATGCGATCCGGACCATTTGTCCAACAGATTCAGCTGGAAGGACCTTGCATGAAACCTTCTGTACTGCAGCACCTCATAAGCGGCTACTATCTTTCCCAGAAGGCGAATGCATAGATGCACCGATATCCGGGTTGGTTTTAGAACATACCACACCATTGACTGGATTACCAATGCCTTTTCCAATGGAAGGAATATCTTTTGAGCCTCCGTATCCAGTATCATCCCCAGGAACGGGGCAATGTTTTCCAACAACCGCTCCCTGGATGGTGCTTTTATCAGCAGATCATCCAAGTACTATGGATTATGCTCACTCCCTGTTTACGGATGAGAAACACCATCTCTGCCATTACCTTGGTGAACACCCTCGGTGCCATGGAGAGGCCAAATGGCAGGGCCTGGAACTGGTAGTGACAGTCCTGTAATGCAAACTGTAGATAAGCCTGATGAGGCAGCCAGATTGGGATATGAAGGTATGCATCCTTGATATCCAGAGACACCAAGAATTCCCCTTCCTCCAGACCTGAGATCCCCACTCTCAGAGACTCCATCTTGAATTTGAACACCCGTAAATACGGGTTCAGTGGCTTGAGGTTTAAAATGAGTCTTACCGAACCGTCCGGTTTCGTTACCACAAACAGGTTGGAATAATAACCTTTGTTCTGTAGCTGAGGTGGAACTGGAACAATGACCTGAGTCTGTACCAGTTTTTGAGCTGCATCCTGTAAAATTATACTTGCCTCCCGAGAAGCTGGTAAGCCTGATTTGAAAAATCTGTGAGGTGGGAGTTCCTGAAACTCCAGTCTGTACCACTGGGCGATGAGCTCTTTGACCCAGGGATCCTGACATGATGTCGCACATACTGTACGTGACTGAAATCTCTTAATCGGGCTCCCACCTACCTATCTTCCAGGCAGTGCGGTCCACCCTCATGCTGAAAGCTTTGAGGAAACAGAACCTGAGTTCTGTTCCTGTGAACCTGCAGTTGCTTGTTTTCTGGGTTTACCTCTATTGCCTTTGAAGGCTGTAGAAGAACCTTTGGTTTTATTTTTAAATTTTGCTGTCCGAAAGGACTGCAGAGTTGGAGCAGATTAGGTCTTCCTAGCTGGGGGTACAGCGGAAGGAAGGTATGTAGACTTACCCGCCGTAGCCTTGGAAATTCACGTATCCAGTTCATTTCCAAACAGGGCCTCACCTGTGAATGGTAGGCTTTCCACACCTTTTTTGGAATCCGCATCCGCAGTCCACTGACGTAGCCATAGCCCCTGCGTGCTGACACTTCCATGGCCGTGGTGCGTGCATGGAGCAAGCCTATCTCTTTTATGGCCTCCACCATAAAATTTGCAGAGTTCTGTATATGCTGTAGGAGTAAAATGATCTCCCCTCTGGGTAAGGAATCTAACCCCTCAATCGGGTTACCTGACCATTTTGCAATGGCCCTAGTGATCCATGCACAAGCTATAGTGGATCTTTGGGCCACCACCGCAGCTGTGTACAGAGATTTGAGGGTGGTCTCAACTCTGCAGTCAGCCGTGTCCTTTAAGGAGGCTACCCCCGGGACAGGCAAGATTATCTTACGTGACAACCGAGATACCAATGCATCAACAATCGGTGGGTCGGTGGTTTTTTTCCCCATCATCCTGAGGAAAAGGGAAGGATACCCGTAACCTTTTAGGGATCTGAAACTTCTTGTCAAGATTCATCCAAGTGTCTTCAAATAGGGAATTTAATTCCTTAAATGCAGGGAAAGTAGCAGAGGATTTCTTTCTTACATTAAAATAAGACTACTCATCTTCCTCTGTCACTTTGTCAGGAATGTGCAGGATGTCTCTAATAGCTTCTATCAGGGCCTGTATTCCTTGTGACAGAGCTGCATCCCCCCCCTCCCGAATCCACCTCACCCTCCTCTGCTTCTGATACATCATCATCAGTGTCAGCCTGCAGGATCTGGACCAGTGTACGCTTTTGTGGAAAAATGGTAGGGGTCTGAGACGCTGGTATGGACAATGAATCTCTATTCATCAGGTCATCCACAGACTGTCTTAAGTATTGCGTCTCTTTCTCATTTTGGGACAATTTATGTGAAATATTTGAGGTCATCCCTTTTAATGAATCCAACCATACTGGTTCGGACCCACTAGCTAGAGAATGTGTACTATCCTGAGCTCCTCCAGGCACATTTTCTAAACGGAGTCTGGTAGGAGGGGCATTTAGGGAGGAGCCAGCGCACACTATTGATTTCTTAAAGTGCCCAAGGCTCCTAGTGGACCAGTCTATACCCCATGGTACTAAATAGACCCCAGTATCCTCTAGGACGTAAGAGAAAAGGATTTACCGGTAGGTAAGTAAAATCCTATTTTCTCTAGCATCCATAAGGGATATTGGGGAGACTTAGTACGATGGGGACGTCCCAAAGCTTCCAAAACGGGCGGGAACGCGCAGAGACTTCTGCAGCACTGCCTGCCCAAACTGGGCATCCTCTTTGGCCAGGGTATCAAACTTGTAGAACTTTACAAACGTGTTCTTCCCTGACCAGGTAGCAGCTCGGCATAGTTGAAAAGGCCGAGACTCCACGGGCAGCCGCCCAGGAAGAGCCAACCAATCTCGTAGAGTAGGCCTTCAGAGACTTAGGAACAGGTAAGGCTGCCGACACATAGGCCTGTTGGATAGTAAGCCTAAGCCACTGAGCAATGGGCTGCTTTGAAGCAGGACAACCCTTTTTCAGCACATCATAGAGCACGAACAAGGAATCCGTCTTTCTGATCCGAGTCGTTCACTTGACATAGGGGGTAATTCAGACCTGATCGTAGCAGCAAATTTGTTAGCAGTTGGGCAAAACCATGGCCCTCATTCCGAGTTGATCGCTCGCAAGGCGAATTTAGCAGAGTTGCTCACGCTAAGCCTACGCCTACTGGGAGTGTATCTTAGCTTCTTAAAATTGCGACCGATGTATTCGCAATATTGCGATTACAAACTACTTAGCAGTTTCAGAGTAGCTTCAGACTTACTCGGCATCTGCGTTCAGTTCAGTGCTTGTCGTTCCTGGTTTGACGTCATAAACACACCCAGCGTTCGCCCAGACACTCCCCCGTTTCTCCGGCCACTCCTGCGTTTTTTCCGGAAACGGTAGCGTTTTTATCCACACGCCCCGAAAACGCTGTGTTTCCGCCCAGTAACACCCATTTCCTGTCAATCACACTACGTTCGCCAGAGCGAAGAAAAAGCCGTGAGTAAAAATACTATCTTCATTGTAAAATTACTTGGCGCAGTCGCAGTGCGAATATTGCGCATGCGTACTAAGCGGAATTTCACTGCGATGCGAAGAAAATTACCGAGCGATCAACTCGGAATGAGGGCCCATGTGCACTGCAGGGGCGGCAGATATAACATATGCAGAGAGAGTTAGATTTGGGTGGGTTATATTGTTTCTGTGCAGGGTAAAATACTGGCTGCTTCATTTTTACACTGAATTTAGATCTCAGTTTGAACACACAACAGCCAAATCTACTCTCTCTGCACATGTTATATCTGCCCCCCCCCCCCTCCTCCCCCCCAGCAGTGCATATGGTTTTGCCCAACTGCTAACAAATTTGCTGCTACGATCAGGTCTGAATTACCCCCATAGATCTTTAAGGCTCGCATAGCATCCAATGCCTCCGGAGAAGCAGAAGTGTCAGAACTGGACAGAACCACAATAGGTTGATTCAGGTGAAACACAGAGACAACCAACTGCTGCCTAGTCCTGAGCTCCGCTCTGTCTTCATAAAAGACAAAGTATGGGCTCTTCCACGATAAGGCCCCCAATTCTGAGATACGTCTAGCAGAAGCCAGGGCCAGTAACATCACTGTCTTCCACGAGAGGTACATGTCTTCTACCATCATCAGAGGCTCAAACCAGGATGACTGCAGAAAGTCCAACACCACATTCAAATCCCAGGATGCCGTAGGCGGCACAATAGGAGGTTGTATGTGGAGTGCCCCTGGACCAACTTTTGTATGGCATGTCGCAACGTAACCTGCGTATCCTCCAAAGCTGGTAAGCTTGATTTGAAATATCGTTGGAGAGGAGCACCGTCAAACTCACGTTTGCAGCCAAGAGAAATTAAATTCTTGACCCATGTATCCTGGCAGGAAACCTCCCAGATGCGGCTGAAGTGACGCAGTCGAGCTACCACCTTGAGATACCCTCGGGGTGGGTGGGCACAGTCATGCTGAGGCCTTAGTGGAAGCAGATGCCTCTAGCCGCATTGGAGGCACCTCTGGCCCTAGATCGAAATCTGTTAGACCGAAAGGACTGAATAGACGGCCCTGGGTAGGAGAGTCTCGCCAGTGGGGCCCTAGAGGGGAGAAACGTGGATTTCCCAGCAGTTACCTTGGAAATCCACGTATCCAACTCAACCCCAGAGAGCCATTCCCCAGAGAAGGGGAGGGATTCTACACTGCACTTGGATTCTGCGTCCGCTATCCACTGACGCAACCACAAGGCCCTGCGCACTGACACTGCCATGGCAGAAGTCCTAGCATTAATACTCCCATCTCCTTGAGCGAATCACACAGGACTCGTGAGGTATCCTGAATGTGCCTTAGGAGGGTCACCGTAGTGACCAGATGCATAGCCCCGGAGAGGCCCTCCTGAATTTGAGTGGCCCATGAATGAATAGCATGGGTCATCTAGCAACCCGCTATGACCGGCCCTTGCAATACACCTGCTGCCAAGTAAATAGATTTGAGTGTAGCCTATATTTTCTGTCCCCAAGATCCTTTATAGTAAAGGAGCCAAGGGCAGGCAGCACCGCTTTTTTGGACAGTCGAGAGACTGATACATCAATCCCCGGGGGTTCCTCCCAAAATTTCCTACCTTCAGGAGCAAATGGGAAAATACGCAAATACATTTTTGACACTTGGAATTTTTTTGTCTGTATTTTTCCAGGCTAATTTGAATAGGTCATCTAACTCCGCAGAATCAGGGAAAGTGATATTAGGCTTGTTTTGTATTAAAAAAAACTACTGCTGTGACGCAGCGTCCTCTAGAGGGAGCTTTAACACGTCCCGTATAGCCAGAATGAGGGGTTCAATACCCTGAGCAGAATCGGAATCCCAACTAACGGGATCCAAGTCCTCCCCATCCTCCTGTATTTCCTCATCTGATTCAGAGAGTAGACTGTGCTACAGTGGTGGTACATGGGGTGGGGTGGGGGGGGGGGGGGAGGCTGTGTAACATCTGCCCCAGCAGCTAAGTCTGCAACAACTACATTAAGGAGGCGGCTTCTGATGATGGTATTCTGGCGGGCAAGGCTTCTACTACATCCATTTTGGCCCGCTGGATTCTATGGTTACGGTCCTGGTCTGTGGATCTGAATTCTAAGAAAACCCTGGAGGTGCTCCCTTTTAAAGGGAGACATTCTTTTTGGAGAGGACCTCAACAAGATAGTGGCTGACTTAGATTCTTCTAAAACAGCGTGTCTACCTAGTACTGCTCCTGCAGTTAAATATGTACGAGAGACATTGTTTAGCATTATCAGAAAAGTTGGATGGCAGCTCTGCTTCCACCTCCTGAGCCTACGCTTCAACAGCTTCTGCAGCCCATGTGGCTGCAATAGTGGGCCGATGCACAGCACCCGCTAGAGTGTAAATTGCCTTTAAACAACCCTCCACACGCTTATCCGTCGGTTCTATCAGAGAAGTTATGGTAGTTACAGGTAGAGTTAAGGATACCACCAGGCGCGTCACTAGCGAATCCACTGGCGGGGGTGTTTCCCAATTTTTACTTTTCTCCGCAGCGAGTGGATAGCGAGCCAGCATCTTCTTATGAGGTGTAAATTTCTTTCCTGGATTTTCTCAGGATTCCTGACGTATGTCAACTAAATGGTCAGAATGAGGTAAAACTTGTTTAACGACCTTCTGACGTTTAAATCTGGTTTCTTAGTGGCAGCATCAGTAATTTGACAAATTAGCCTGATAGCCTCCAATAAGTCAGGAACATCCACCTGAGAGACCGATTCCCCATCAGAATCATCAGGGTCAGTGTCTGTATACACGCCATCCTCATCAGACGAGATGTCAGGGACATGGGTGGATTGTGAGGAAGTAATGGCCTGCTTAGAGGACCCCTTGGTCTTAGGCGGCTGAGGGTTAGATTTCTGTTTAGTCAGTGATTGGTTCAACTGCTGTAACTGATTGGACAGGTGATCTGCCCATGGCGGAATAACCGCAGGGACCATAAGCGGTTGTACCGCCATATGAGGTCCCATAGGGGGCGTAAGTTAAGTTACCAGCATACTTAATAACGTGGAGAAAGTAGCCCAAGGCAGGTTATTTTTAACCCCCGTTGCTACAGTCCCACTGGGGGGTAAGGAACCCACAGAACCTGAACCCTCTGTTGATATGTTTTCCTCTAACGTGTCTGTAGCGTCACCATCACGCAATGTGGGATCAGCCCCAGCTCCCTTCGCCCCTTGTAACTGACATAACTGAAAGCTCAGTTTATGGGCAATACAGTACAAGAACAGTAGTCCAATACCTTAACAAGAAATCCCAGTGCAGTATAAACACAAACAGAGAAATCAAGAGGTATATGGTGACTGAAAATCACAGAGAAAAATACACAAAGGGCCTAATTCTGAGTTGATCGCAGGAGCAAATATGTTAGGAGTTGGTCAAAACCATGTGCACTGCAGGGGGGACAGATATAACATGTGCAGAGATAGTTAGATTTGGGTGGGGTGTATTCAAACTGAAATCTAAATTGCAGTGTAAAAATAAAGCAGCCAGTATTTACCCTGCACAGAAACAAAATAACCCAAACAAAATCTAACTCTCTCTGCAAATGTTATATCTGCCCCACCTGCAGTGCACATGGTTGTGCCCAACTGCTAACAAACTTGCTGCTGCGATCAACTCAGAATTACCCCCAATAAGCATATCCTGTGAAACACCTATATTAAATAATTACCCTGACGCACCTAGCCCCCTCAGGGTACAGAATATAGGTATAGCAATCTGAGTGAGATACACGAAATGGAAGTCACACAGCAGCTGTATATGCACACACACAGTCACATGTACAATGCAGAAATTATGACATGCAATAAAACTGCACTGGACTAGCAATACTAAGTAAAACTAAGTATAGCTATACACTCAATACATATATCAATGCACAGTAAATACTGGCTGTATATCACAGGGTACTTGTACTATATAACCCTGACTAAATGCACTGTTTCTTAACTAACACTGTCAGCAGACATGTAGAATACTTAAGTGTCCTATAAAATGCACAGCGCTGACATGCAGGCGTCTTTACAGAGGAGGATTTGCCCAAACAGTCCCAGGATCAGCTCAGCATGCAGGAAATGGCGCCCAAACGCTGACAGGGAGTGAGTGAGGGAGAGAGAGAGAGATGCAGCTCCAGGGCGGCGTTCCAGGAAAAGTGGGTGTGGCCTCTGGAAAAGTGGGCGTGGCCTCAACATCATATTATTAGACTATAAATAAATATATTTTCACACCCCCTCTACGCACACAATTAGCAGCCTACACATAACAGCAACAGTAGTGTTCCTTACACACAATGTCTCCAGTATAGTGTCAGATACACAAAATGTCTCCAGTATAGTGCCAGCTACACATAATGTCTACAGTAGTGCAGTGCCAGATACACATGATATACCCCCCAGCAGTGGCAGATAGACATGACATGCCCCGCAGCAGTGCCAGCTACACATGACATGCCCCCCAGCCGTGCCAACTACACATGACATGGGGTGGTATTCATGTGACCGCCGGTCAGATGACCGACAGTCACGTGACCTCCTCCACGAGCCCGACGGCTCACTATCCCGATGGTCGGCATGCCGACCAACAGGCACTATTTCCACTCGTGGGTGTCCATGACACCCATAGAGTGGGAATAGAACCCGTGGCGACCGCAGGTCGCCACCGAGCCCGCAGCGTGGCGAGTGCAGCGAGCCCGCAAGGGGCTTGCTGCACTCGCCCCTCCCCGCCGGGATCCCGGCGTCGGTATGCTGCCGGGACCCCGGCATCGGTAAGCTGACCGGCGGGCTCCTGACCGCCGGTCAGCAGTACTACACCCATGACATGCCCCCCAGCAGTGCCAGCTACACATAACATGCCCCCCAGCAGTGCCAGCTACACATGACATGCCCCCCAGCAGTGCCAGCTACACATGACATGCCCCCCAGCAGTGCCAGCTACACATGACATGCCCCCCAGCAGTGCCAGCTACACACGACATGCCCCCCAGCAGTGCCAGCTACACACAATATGCCCCCCAGCAGTGCCAGCTACACATGATAGTGTTTACTTTTTAGGGCAGGGTGCTGATCACAGGGAGGGCACATTTTTAAGTTAGGAGGGCAAAATGATGTACATACTGTAATGCTTGGTGCTCATCTACCTATATGGGAAAGCATGGACAGTTGCTTCGTGGGGAAGGTGTGTGGCCACATAATAGTGGCAATTCGCATTACACCACACAGTAGTGCAGTTAATACACATTGCACCAGGTAGAACCTCCTATACACTTTGCGCCAGGCAGAGCACATTAGACACTTTGCGCCAGGCAGAGCACATTAGACACTTTGCGCCAGGCAGAGCGCGTTAGACACTTTGCGCCAGGCAGAGCACGTTAGACACATTGCCTAGCCACAGATGCCTAGTGGGAACACTACATTATATGCTCCCCAGCCGTGCCAGCTACACATGACATGCCCCCCAGCAGTGCCAGCAACACATGACATGCCCCCCAGCAGTGCCAGATACATAAATGGCCACACAGTGCCAGATATGTCCCCACAGTTCCACATACATAAATGCTCCTACAGTGCCAGATACATAAATGCCCCCACAGTGCCAGATACAGAAATGTCCCCACAGTGCCAGATACAGAAATGCCCACACAGTGCCAGAACTGCCACCACAATGCCAGATAAAAAAATGCCCCCACAGTGCTAGATACATAAATGCCCCCACAGTGCCAGGTACACAAATGCCCCCACAGTGCCAGATACATAAATGCCCCCACAGTGCCAGATATGCTCCCACAGTGCAAGATACATAAATACCCCCACAGTGCCAGATACATAAATGCCCCCACAGTGCAGATATGCCCCCACAGTGCCAGATAAATGCCCCCACAGTGCCAGATAAATGCCCCCACAGTGCCAGAAAAATGCCCCCAGTGCCAGATAAATGCCCCCCACAGTGCCAGATAAATGCCCCCACAGTGCAGATATGACCCCACAGTGCCATGCCTCCACAGTGCAGATATGACCCCACACAGTGCCATACCCCCACAGTTCAGATATGCCCCCAACAGTGCCAGATAAATGCCCCCACAGTGCAGATATGACCCCACAGTGCCATGCCCCCACAGTGCAGATATGACCCCACACAGTGCCATACCCCCACAGTGCAGATATGCCCCCAACAGTGCCATACCCCCACAGTGCAGATATGCCCCCAACAGTGCCATATAAATGCCCCCACAGTGCAGATATGACCCCACAGTGCCATGCCCCCACAGTGCAGATATGACCCCACACAGTGCATATATGACCCCAACAGTGCCAGATAAATGCCCCCAACAGTGCAGATATGACCCCACAGTGCAGATATGCCCCCAACAGTGCCAGATAAATGCCCCCACCGTGCAGATATGACCCCACAGTGCCATGCCCCCACAGTGCAGATATGACCCCACAGTGCCATGCCCCCACAGTGCAGATATGACCCCACAGTGCAGATATGCCCCAAACAGTGCCAGATAAATGCCCCCACAGTGCCATGCCCCCACAGTACAGATATGCCCCCAACAGTGCCATGCCCCCACAGTACAGATATGCCCCCAACAGTGCCATGCCCCCACAGTGCAGATATGACCCCACAGTGCCATGCCCCCACAGTGCAGATATGACCCCACTCAGTGCAGATATGACCCCAACAGTGCCAGATAAATGCCCCCAACAGTGCAGATATGACCCCACAGTGCAGATATGCCCCCAACAGTGCCAGATAAATGCCCCCACAGTGCACATATGACCCCACAGTGCCATGCCCCCACAGTACAGATATGCCCCCAACAGTGCCATGCCCCCACAGTAGATATGCCCCCAACAGTGCCATGCCCCCACAGTGCAGATATGACCCCACAGTGCCATGACCCCACAGTGCAGATATGACCCCACAGTGCCGTGCCCCCACAGTGTAGATATGCCCCCCCCCCCAATACCTGCGGCGCTGGGAGGGGAAGGAGTGCTGCTGTCTGCGGGTGCGAGTCCGGGTGGGCGGACGGGTGGGCAGCCTCCATAGCGGTTGTGTGCACTATGCGCGCCGGCATCTGACGTTAGACACCGGCGCCGCTCAGCGCGTACTGGCACACAAGCGTTCTGCTGCACAGGGCCGGCTCCAGGTTCGAATATGGCGGCGCCCTGCGCGGCCGCTCTATTCGAACATGCCTGGAGCCGGCCCTGTGTGTGACTTATGCTAGCCATACATCAGACCAACTTTTCTCCAATACTCCAAACTTCCAACCATCCAACTTGTCTGTTCAACTAAAACAGTGCCCCACACATCTCACCAACTTTTTACCAGTGCTCCACACATCTAACCAACTTTTCATCAGCCCAACCAACCTTCCAACTTCTGTCCAACTTGTGATGTCACCGAAGTAGGCGGACAGTGCCTGCCTACAGTTCTTCAGTTTTGTTTTGTTTTTTCATTTCAAAACATGCAGAAGTGTCTTTTTTTCAGTGAAACTGGGCTTTTCTTTCACCACCATACATTGATTAGATTTACTTATTTTTATACTGAACTATGGATACCAGCATGGTTGGGCTGCCAAGGCAAAAAAAAAAAAAAAAAATAATAAAAAAAAAATATATATATATATACCAGATGTAGATATTCGGCACTCCCAATGTAGTGAAATGTACAGCTTGCCTGGTGCCCTCCTGAGCTTCAAAAAGCAAACATATCACAAACGATAGGCGGCACTCTAGGACTTTTCAAAAATCAAGAACACACGTGACCCTGCTCTGACAGCTTTCGGTTTCGGTCATTTTCAATCCGCCACAGTTTGCTGGCGGAATCTAATAAAAATTTTTAAAAACATGTTTTTTTTTTGTGTTTTTTTTTTTGGTAATAGCATATCTATTTATATTAGAAGGGATTAGGTACTTGGTTTGTCTTTTTTGGAGGCACAAGTATTATTTATATATTTTTAAAAAGATTATTATTATTTTTTTTTTAAATGGAATGGGAAAAACCCGAAAAAAAATAGCGTGGGGTCCCCCCTCCAAAGCATAACCAGCCTCGGGCTCTTCGAGCCGGTCCTGGTTCTAAAAATCCGGGGGAAAAACGGACAAGGGATCCCCCGTATTTTTAAAACCAGCACCGGGCTCTGCACCTGGTGCTGGTGCAAAAAATACGGGGGGACAAAGAGTAGGGGTCCCCCGTATTTTTTACACCAGCATCGGGCACCACTAGCTGGACAGATAATGCCACAGCCGGGGGTCACTTTTATACAGTGCCCTGCGGCCGTGGCATTAAATATCCAACTAGTCACACCTGGCCGGGGTACCCTGGGGGAGTGGGGACCCCTTCAATCAAGGGGTCCCCCCCCCCCCAGCCACCCAAGGGCCAGGGGTGAAGCCCGAGGCTGTCCCCCCCATCCAAAGGCTGCGGATGGGGGGCTGATAGCCTTGAGAAAATGGAAAGAATATTGTTTTTTCAGTAGTACTACAAGTCCCAGCAAGCCTCCCCCGCAAGCTGGTACTTGGAGAACCACAAGTACCAGCATGCGGGAGAAAAACGGGCCCGCTGGTACCTGTAGTTCTAATGGAAAAAAAATACCCAAATAAAAACAGGAGACACACACCGTGACAGTAAAACTTTATTTCACACATGTCGACACACACATACTTACCTATGTTGACACGAAGCAGTCGGTCCTCTTCTCCAAGTAGAATCCACGGGTACCTGAAAATAAAAGATAATTATACTCACCTGATCCAGGGTCCAGATTATAATCCACGTACTTGGCAAAACAACAAACCGAACACCCGGACCAAACGGACTGAAAGGGGTCCCATGTTTACACATGGGATCCCTTTCCACGAATGCAGAGACACCCCCGTGACAGCTGTCACAGAAGTGTCTCTTCAGCCAATCAGGAAGCGCCACTCCGTGGCACTCACTTGATTGGCTCTGTGCGCGTCTGAAGTGACAGAAGCGCATCGCACAGCTCCCTCCATTAGTTTCAATGGTGGGAACTTTCCGGTCAGCGGTGGGGTTACCTGCGGTCAGCCGCTGACCGCGGGTGACCTCACCGCTGACCGCGGGTGCCCTCACCGCTGACCGGACAGTTCCCACCATTGAATATGTGTGTGTGTCAGTGTATGCGAGTGTGACAGTATGTGTGTATACCAGTGTATATGAGTGTGTCACAGTGTACATACATGTGTATCAAAGTGTATATGTGTGTGTATCACAGTTTACATATGTGTGTATCAGTTATATATGTGTGTGACAGTATATGTGAGTGTGTCAGTGTATATAGGTGTGTCTCAGTGTGTGTGTGTGTGTGTGTGTGTGTGTGTATATATGTCAGTATGTGTGTGTATCTCAGTGTATGAGTGTGTCAGTGTCTATACAGTACGTGTCTATCACAGTGTATATATGTGTGTCTATCACACTGTATATATGTGTGTATCAGTGTACATATGTGTGTATCAGTGTACATATGTGTCAGTGTATATATATATATGTGTGTGTATATCAGTGTACATATGTGTGTCAGTGTGTGTATATATATGTGTGTGTCAGTGTGTATATATGTGTGTGTGTGTGTGTCTGGCGGGCGGGCGGGGGGGGGGGGGGGGGGTGAATTAGCGGTGCGGGAGCCGGTGCGGGCGGAGGGAGGCTGGCGGGCGGGTGAATTAGCGGTGCGGGAGCCGTTGCGGGCGGGGGGTGAATTATCGGTGCGGGAGCCGGTGCGCTGGCTGAGGGAGGCTGGCGGCTGTGATGGGAAGGAAGCTGGGCGGGTGAGGTGGCCGGAGGAATAAAGACTGGGCGGGATGGATGGGGCGGCCGGCGGAGGAAAGGGACTGGCGGGCGGAGGGGGGTTAATTTGCGGTGCGGGAGGCTGGCGGTGCGGGACAGAGATGGACGGTGCAGTGTGGCTGTGCGGTGGCTGGTCACTGCGGCTGGGGCGGTGAGGTGGCCGGAGGGGGATTGGTCAGAGAGGGTCCTCTGCAGCCCGAGACAAAAGTAGGCGGACACTAGCAGCCAGTGTCCGCCTACTTATCGTTCAGTTGGGGGGAAAGTTTTCCCCTACACCTGAACGATTGGTTGGGAAAATCAAACAGGTTTGATTTTCCCAACTAGTTGGTCAGACCGTTTCTGACCGTTTTTTAGCGTGTGGGAGCAAACGGCTGATAATCGTTTGCTCCCACACACTGCCAGATTATCTTTCCAACCAGCCAACTAGTTGGCTGGTTGGAAAGATATCGTCCTGGTGTATGGTAACTGAAGCAAACCGAAGTACCCAGCAACCAGGGCGTGGGAGTATACAGCACCGGTGGGGGAGGTGATGGAGCTGCAGCAGGAGATGTCTGACTGACATCTAACACTCACAGTGTCTCTGCTGCAGCCTTTGAAGTCTTTTAAGAAAGCTCTACTCAGGGCTGCTGGAGCAGCCCACCTGTTGTATGCCTGCACTGCAGGCACCAACTACAAAACTGAGCTCCTGTGCACGGAGGCGGTTATAGAGGAGGCGGCGCTATGCATTCTGGGAACAGTCAAAGCTTTTAGCCTGTTGGTGCCTCAGATCAAGATCCTACTCTACACCCCGATGTTATTCCCTATGCAGCCCAGTGTACCCTGCAGCAGAAATTACTTTCATAGGTTGCAGTATATGACAAACTGCAGTATTGTATTCCTTTTGAACGTTACAATAACTTTGTATGAATCACTCTGCGTTTATTACTGGATGTTGGCATACTGTATCTGAGAAAGCCAATGCCACATCAGAAATCTACTGCCCCGTATATGATATGGCAGATATTTTACCTTTTCCTTGTGATATTTTATACCTGTACTAATAAAGTAAAAAATAAAACAGTTACTTTAATTAAACATGTCATTTGCTCTCCATGGTGATCATTCCGAGTTGTTCGCTCGGTAATTTTTTTTCGCATCGCAGCGATTTTCCGCTTATTGCGCATGCGTAATGTTCGCACTGCGACTGCGCCAAGTAAATTTGCTAAGAAGTTTGGTATTTTACTCACGGCATTACGAGGTTTTTTCTTCGTTCTGGTGATCGTAATGTGATTGACAGGAAGTGGGTGTTTCTGGGCGGAAACTGGCCGTTTTATGGGAGTGTGTGAAAAAACGCTGCCGTTTCTGGGAAAAACGCGGGAGTGGCTGGAGAAACGGAGGAGTGTCTGGGCGAACGCTGGGTGTGTTTGTGACGTCAAACCAGGAACGACAAGCACTGAACTGATCGCAGATGCCGAGTAAGTGTGGAGCTACTAAGAAACTGCTAAGAAGTGTCTATTCGCTATTTTGCTAATCTTTCGTTCGCAATTTTGATAAGCTAAGATTCACTCCCAGTAGGCGGCGGCTTAGCGTGTGCAATGCTGCTAAAAGCAGCTTGCGAGCGAACAACTCGGAATCACCCCCCATATGCACTGCGCAGTAACAACCTAACTAAATATGTAAAAGTTTATCAAATCGAAAAATATTTGAAGTACAGATGGAGCCACGCTAATGCCTGGGCGCGCACGCGTCCCATTCACTAGTATGGGAAAGTGTCTCTGTGCACTCCCGGCGGGGCTAGGCGGACGGATCGCCTAGTCATGCCAGGAGTGCACGTACGCGATGGAGCGGCACTAGATGAGTGCGGTTCCATCTGTAACATCATAAGCATGGGGGTCATATTTCCTATATACTAGAGATGAGTGGGTTCCGATTTTACTCGGATTTACTCGGTTCTCAAAACGGCATCTTATTGGCTATCCAAAACAAGAGACATCCGTGAGCCAATAAGATGCCGTTTTGAAAACCAATTAAATCCGAGTAAAACAGACTTAATGTGCGTACACACTGGCCGGTATATCGCAGGTCCATCAGCCACTGTGTATCAGCTGTGCACTGTGTATAGCCGGTACACAGTGGCCGACGGACCTGCTATATATCGGCCTTTCAATAGAAAGGACAGATCTCTCCCAGCAGACCCTTCCCCAGTTCAGAGCAGGCTTCCACAGTGGCTTTCCGCCTCTGAGGTGCTCCCCCCTCACCCTCCTCCCCTTTATAGACTCACAGAGACC
This sequence comes from Pseudophryne corroboree, assembly GCF_028390025.1. Taxonomy (NCBI): domain Eukaryota; kingdom Metazoa; phylum Chordata; class Amphibia; order Anura; family Myobatrachidae; genus Pseudophryne; species Pseudophryne corroboree. The sequence continues at coordinate 615,404,585 of NC_086447.1, forward strand.
ATTTTTTCAAGCAGCTGCAGGTCTCCGGGAATGCTGCGTCCAGGTTCCCTGTATACATCTCCTAGGAGCCAGGTTATACGGCGCTAATTCCTACCAGCCACTGTGGTCTGTGTAGTTGATTTAGTACCCACTGCAGTTAAACATATTTTTATATATATATTGTATAAATTGTTTTCTGCATTGTCTGTGACTTGTGCTACCTCTGCGATCTGATTTTTCTATTGTCAGCTTATACCTTTCCCTTTGTTTCCTATAACTCTAAGATACATGTATATAGGGGTTCACTGTACTTCACATCTACCAGTATTTGTGAAGGTTGTCACAGTACTATAGTTAGCCTAGCTACTGCCTCTAATTCTTTTCAACAGATGTTACAGGGTGAAAGACTCTTACCCACTAAAGCCACTAGGCTGTGCCATCAAGATTCCGAGGAGTCATCTGGAGAGGCAAAGGAGTCTCCTGGATATACCTACGCTAGTAAGGACTGTCAATTAGAACAGGAGGAGCCCGCTTGTCAACCAAAAGCCCCGCTTTTTAAGCGCCAGAAGGTAGTTAAGGCTGAATTCCCTCAGTCAGATCAGCTTACTGAACTCATGCGTGAAGCATGGTATGCAGCATCCTACTTAGGTTAAGCAGCTTTGAATAGTGGACTTCTGGCATTCAAGGCATCTGCTACTTCAGTGGTAGCCAAACGCATCATCTGTCTACGCTCATGGAAAGCTGACACGGAGAGCCATGGAATCACTGCCTTACACTGCGGAAATCCTGTTTGGTGCAGCATTGGACAAAATTGTGGCTTCTCTGGCAGCTTCTAAGACCACTTTCCTGCCCTCAGCATCTACCCGAGGGTCTCTGACATCTTCCTTTTGATCCTTTCGCCCCCAAGGCAAGGCTAAAGGACAGTCCTTCCCTTGGCTTCAACAAAGACTTCCAAGCCCAGGGACAAGCAGGCATGGGATACAAGACATCCAGCTACCAAGTCTGAAGATAAACCCTCAGCCTGACAGGGCGGGCCTCCACCTCGTGGATCCCAGGGTGGGAGGCGGACTTCTTTAATTTGCACATTTCTGGCGTCAGAACACCACAGATGCCTGGGTGCAAGAAGTGGTCTCTCATGGTTATGCTCATTCTGGAGACACCCTCCTCAGCAGTTCTTTTACAAAGGCCCCCCCATCAGACTCTAGCAAAGCTTTTGCCCTCCAGAAAGTCATTCAGCTTTTGCTGCACTCGGGTAGTAATCCCGGTCCCTTTGTCACAGCGAGGGATGGGTTTTTACTATTCCCTGGTCTTGGTTCAGAAACCCAATGGGTCTCATCCACACAAGTGTATCAGAGTGCATAGAAACCCTCCGCTCTATTGTCCTAGCTATGGAGCATGGAGACTTTATGGTGTCTCCAGACATTCAGGATGCTTACCTACATGTGCCTCTCCCACTTTCAATTTTGGGCTCTGCCTTTTGGTCTTTCTACTGCTCCCAGGGTCTATACCAAAATCATGCCTATGATGACGACCAAGCTTCGCCGTCAGAAGGTCAGAATAAAACCAAACCTGGATGACCTGCTGGTCCTTCACCGCCATCTTCAGCTGACTATTGCCTTCCTGCAAACAGAGGGCTGGCTAAGCAACAGGAAAAAGTCATCCCTTACACCTACTCAAGGGATGTTTCATCTGGGAGATCTCCTGGATTCTCAGGTACAATGACTTTTCTTTGCAGCAGACAAGATTTCTGTATTACAACGTGTGCGGAAGTTGCTTCGCAGTTGCCAAGTATCAATACACTCAGCCATGCAGGTATTGGTGTCCATGGTCTCCACCTTTGGCATGGTGGACTACTGCAACACCTGATCCTGTCCAGATGGAACACACAGCACCATCGGATCGGGTACCAAATGATGGTCCTCTCTTTGGAAGTTCGACTGTCTCTTTATTGGTGGCTATGGATGTCTCACTTGCACAAGGTTCGACCCTTCTGGATCCTGGATTGGGTACTCCTTAACACAGGTGTCAGTCTCCGCGGATGTGGGGCAGTGACCGGCCAACACTCCTTTGAGGGCCGTCAGACTCCCACTGACAGTACTTCCTAATCAATGTCCTGGAGCGTCAAGCTATCTACAGAGCACTCACTCTGGCACGGAATATTCTCCAAGGAAGACCAGTCCAGGTCAAGTCTGACAACGCCACTGCGGTGGCCTACCTTAACCATCAGGGAGGCACTCACAGTCTGTTGGCAATGCAGGAAGTGTCTCACATTCTCTGATGAGCCAAACACCACCTCCTGGCCGTATCGGCGGTGTTCATCCCTGAGATCCTCATCTAGGAAGTGGACTTCCTCCCCCGTCACGACATGCATGCCGAAGAGTGGGCTCTACACCCAGAGATCTTCTAGATTCTGGTGGACTAATGGGGCCAGCTGGACGTGGACCTCATGACCTCACGACAAAACCACAAGTTCCCGTGTAAGAGTCCAGGACAAGAGATCCCTAAGCAGCTTTCGTGAACACCCTAGCAGTGAAGTGGACCTTCCGTCTGGTGTACCTCTTCCCTCCAGTCTACCTAGGGTTTTTCGCAAAATTCAAGCAAGAAGGAGGCACTGTCCTGTTGATGAAACAGGTCCTAAGTTTTTGATTATGAAATGATTGTTGATGTCAGATGCAGTAGCATCACAAGGGAGGTGCAGGCCGGACCTGGATGTCACCGTGCGGAGAGGTGATGCCAAAATGCCAGCTCCTCCTTAGTGACAGGAGCCGGGTGCTACACTGGAACATTACGTTACATAACATAACATTATGTGCTACACTCAGCTCCTGTTATATGCAGCACTTAGATCCTAACTAAGGATAAAATAATGTTTGCGCTAAACATATGGTAAAAAAGAGGCAGACTAAATGGGCCAAGTGGTTCTTATCTGCTGTAAAATTCTATGTTCCTGTCACAGTGTAGGAGCCAGCAGTGCAGACAGATAATCTCCGGGCACAGCCCAGCATATCTGGGACCACCAGAGTGATAAAAACGGGTGTAGCAAGGCCATGCCCCTTTTTTGTCAATGCGGGGGTGGGGTGTTTACACTGCACCAGGTGTCATAAAGCATAGTGACGCCCCTGGTTAGATTGGGTGGTTTGATTATCTGAGAAACTACTAATCTTTAAGGAATTTCACCGACAACCATCTATGGAGTTTAGAGAGAATAGTGTGTAAAATAAAAAACATCCAGTGAGCAGCCGTTCTGTGGACAAAAACACCTTGTTAATACAGGTTGAGTATCCCATATCCAAATATTCCGAAATACGTAATATTCCGAAATACAGACTTTTTTGAGTGAGAGTGAGATAGTGAAACCTTTGTTTTTTGATGGTTCAATGTACACAAACTTTGTTTAATACACAAAGTTATTAAAAATATTGTATTAAATGACCTTCAGGCTGTGTGTATAAGGTGTATATGAAACATAAATGAATTGTGTGAATGTAGACACACTTTGTTTAATGCACAAAGTTATAAAAAATATTGGCTAAAATGACCTTCAGGCTGTGTGTATAAGGTGTATATGTAACATAAATGCATTCTGTGCTTAGATTTAGGTCCCATCACCATGATATCTCATTATGGTATGCAATTATTCCAAAATACGGAAAAATCCCATATCCAAAATACCTCTGGTCCCAAGCATTTTGGATAAGGGAGACTCAACCTGTATGAGAAGCCAGAGGATAATGGTCGGACTGCTTAAAGGTGATGAAAAGGCAACAGTAAATCAAATGACCATACAACAACAATTGTATGTAGTAGAGCATCTCTGAGACACAGCAAGTCAAACCTTAAAATGGATGGGTTACAGTAATAAAAAAAAAAAACACACACAAAGTTTCACTTCTGTCAGCTAAGAATGATAACTACAATTAACTACAGTGGGTACAGGGAATAGTCTCCTTAGTGGTCTTCCCAAAAATAGACTATCACCACTACAATCCATTCTCAATACAGCTGCAAGACTGATTTTCCTTGCTAGACGTTCATCGTCTGCAGATCCAATCTGTCAGTCATATTCAATATAAAATACTTTTACTTACATACAAGGCTATTAACCAAACTGTGCCTACATACATCTCTTCACTCATCTCAAAATATCTCCCTACCCGACCTCTCCGCTCTGCACAAGATCTGCGTCTCTCATCCACACGCTTGCTCACACTCAAAATTACAGGACTTTTTCTGGGCTACTCCCACTCTGTGGAATGCCCTTCCACGCACAATAAGACTCACCTCTAGACTTCAAACCTTCAAGCGTTCCCTGAAAACTCACCTATTCAGGCAAGCTTATCAAATTCCAGACTAACCCACATAACCTTCAATATCTCCTATCTAATTACATCCTCTGTGTACAGTCCACACATAACCTCACATATTCTCTCTTTCTTCACATTCACATCCTCCTGACCCTTGGCCAACATTGTTGGGTGATCATAACATACAGCCCATTAAGAACCTATTCAATCTGGCTGGACCATTATGCAATAGGTAGCACCTATCCTTGTGTATCAATGCCTATTTCCCTATAGATTTCCCTTGTGAGCAGGGCCCTCCTACCTCTAGGTCTGTCTGTTATTACCCAGTTTTGTTCTATTACTGTTGCCCCAATTGTAAAGCGCAACGGAATATGCTGCACTATATAAGAAACTGATAATAAATAAAAATACAGATTCACTAAAAACATAATTTTAAAAACCTCACCTGCTCTGACATGCAGATGGTAAGGTCAGAATGTTACCTTGTGACAATGGCTGAGGCTGGTGGCGGTGGTGTTATGGTGTGGGAAATATTTTCTTGGAATTAGTAAAGCCACTTATATACTATAATAGTTATTGTTCATTCCACAAAGCATATTTTAATATGTGTCAAGACAGTGTAAATAAAATTGTATGTATTATCACTTTATTTTTTATACATACCTTAGCTTTACCTTCCAGGGCCCTGCTTCCTGTAAATATCATGCTCAGATTATGCCCATTTACAGACCACATGGACCTGTAAGACTCATCAAAACGATCTACCACAGATTTCATATCAACCAATCCAAGGCTCTCGAGTTGGGTTCGCAGAATCTAAATACAAAAAAGTCAATTAGACAAGAACCTCCCAAGTTAATAATTTAGCTGATTTCAAACTTATTTACTAATTTCAAGTACAGAATTATATTACAGGGTGATTCAAAAGTCGCAGTACACCCTTTTGTTTAAAAAACTGTGCAGAAAGTGGGAAAACTGACTTAGATTCAAGGTGGCGTCCATGTTCGGTACATACCCTAAAAGATAGCCCACCTCACCCATACCTTACTGGAGTATTCAGTTTTCCCATTTCCTGCACAGTTTTTTAAACAAAAGGGTGTACTGTGACTTTTGAATCACCCTGTATATACACTTTTAGCTTAATAGATGAATCACACAAAAGCAAATGATCTTTATTGATATTGGGGGTAATTCAGAGTTGATCACAGCAGCAAATTTGTTAGCAGTTGGGCAAAACCATGTGCACTTCAGGGAGGGGCAGATATAACATGTGCAGAGAGAGTTAGATTTGGGTGGGGTGTGTTCAAACTGAAATCTAAATTGCAGTGTAAACATAAAGCAGCTAGTATTTACCCTGCACAGAAACAAAATAACCCACCCAAATCTAACTCTCTCTGAAAATGTTATATCTGCCACACCTACAGTGCACATGGTTTTGCCCAACTGCTAACAAATTTGCTTCTGCGATCAACTCTGAATTACCCCCATTGTTGGTAAATTCCATATCATGCTCTTTACTTAACTCACAAAAGTACAATTGAATACAATTCCACAAATTCCAGAACCCTCCCCACAAAGGAGACTTAGGGGTATATTCAATTGAAGTCGAAAACTGCAGTCTGTCGAAAAAGACGGCAGTTTTCGACTTTTTAAGGTCGAATCCCGATTTAACCTATTTACTATATCCCTAACTTGTCGAAAAGCACGTGGATCGGCGGAATAGCTGCCGATCCACGTGCTTGTGTCGAAAACGGGACCAAAACCGACAGGTTTTGTCCCCCTTTTCGACCATCTCAGTCCGACATCAAAAGATGTCGGACTGGGATGCGGACCCAGAGGGGGAGAGGGGGGGCGCAGGGAGACGGAGGGACAGCCGGCGGGCATAAGGGGGAGATCAGCGCTACAGCAGGATGTCACTCAGCCGCCCCACCTCACGGCAGCTTCCACCCGGCTCCAAGCTGCCGTGAGGTCGGGCGGCTGAGTGACATCCTGCTGCAGCGCTACTGTAGTGCTGATCTCCCCTTTATGCCCGCCGGCTGTCCCCCCGCTGGTCTCCCCGCGGCTCGCCCCCCTTCTCCTCCTCTGCGTCCCATCTCAATTCGACTTGAAAAAGTCGAATTAAGATGGGATTGAATAGGGGTTGTCGGATCCATTCCAACAAATACATGTCAGAATGGATCCGACTTTAATTGAATATACCCCATAGTGTAGAACAAGTGATACAACAAAGGCTTTAAAACAGTTCAACTATTTAATTTGTAGATTCCCCAGATTCTCTTCCTACTTAATATTGTATATAAATTACTAGAATTATGTTACATCTAGATAAAAGGAGGAATTACAACAGTGTCTTAATAGCTAAGAAACCTACCTCAAGTGCTATGTAGGCTTGAACACTGTTTGTGCGATGTAAGCAGTCCAGACAATTGACCCGAAAGGTTCCCTTCTGTAAACTTTTTAGAAGAAAGAGACACAATATACTCAATATGCACTGTATGCGTGCTCTATAACTATTTTATCTTGTTTGCTGCAGCATGTTATGCCACTATGTAAAGCTGTAAGTCTATTAATCTTACGCATATACCCAGAGGAATTATTACATGAAGGGACCTGTGTGCAGGCTGCGTGCCTCCTCCTCGCCTGTGGTAAAGTAGACTCTGGCTTTGGTCTCTGGGAACATGGCAACCATGTCACGTTCCCAGTGACTTCTCCACTGCGCATGTGCAAATCGCCTGGAAAATGTCCGCCACACAATTTTCCTGTGATTTTCTGCTGCTCTGCAGGGCCGGCCAATGCGGCACCCTGGAGGGGTAAGTATAATTATGAGTGCAGGATGTGCAGCGTAGGCCTCCCTGGACTCAGATTCCTGTGTACACTACACCGATTCCAGATACGCCAATTGATATATCGTATTAGCAAAATCTTGGCATTGACACTTAATTAAAAGTGTCTACTAGAATACATTTATATAAAAATTGTGTTTATTGATGTGGGATGATTGGCAAGAACAAAAACTTGTAGGTAGGGAACTGGCTTCTGATAGAAATGTATACTAGTGCATGTACTGTATATTAGGGAATTTAGCCTGTAATCTCCATCAGAAGATGTAAATTACCTAGAATTGCAATTCAGTTTGCCCAAGATGGCTGCCTCACCTTTTGAAATTTTTTAAAGTCCTTTTGGAGAAAGGTGCTATTATACAGGTGAAACTCAGACAATGAGAATATCGTGCAAAAGTTCATTTATTTCAGTAATACAACTTAAAAGGTGAAACAAATATATAGACTCATGTGAGATATTTCAAGCCTTTATTTGTTATAATTTTGATGATTGTGGTTTACAGCTTAAAAAACCCCAAATCCAAAATCTCAGAAAATTAGACTATTACATAAAATCAATAAAAAAAGGATTTTAAATACAGAAATGACGGCCCTCTGAAAAGTATACTCATGCATATGTACTTGGTTTGGGCCCCTTTTGCATAAATTACTGTCTTAATGCGGCGTGGCATGGATTCTATCAGCCTGTATGACATTGGAGATGCTGACTTAATTTTCCAGCAGGGCTTGGCACCTGCCCACACTGCCAAAGTACCAAAATCTGGTTCAATGACCGTGGGATTACTGTGCTGGATTGGCCAGCAAACTTGGCTGACCTGAACTTCATAGAGAATCTATGGGGCATTGCTAGGAGAAAGATGAGAGACATGAGACCGAACAATGTAGAAGAGCTGAAGGCCGCTATTGAAGCACCCTGGTCTTCCATAACACCTCAGCAGTGCCACAGGCTGATAGAATCCATGATTGAATCCAGAATTGCATGATAGTAATTATTCAGGTTGACACACCAATGAATTAATTAATTAATTAAAGAACAGCTCTGTACACTAAGTACTGAACACTAAGGAACCACACTACCCACAACTCCCAGAAGACGACCAGTAATTGGTTGAAACGCGTTGGAGAAAGAGAGAGAGAGAGAGAGAGAGAGAGAGAGAGAGAGACCGCAGCAACAGACAAAACCATGATCCGTGCATGGACCAACCCAGAAACACAGCAGCAGCAGCGCAGCGCAGCGGAGAGGAGAGATCGAGTCCCCGTGGCCGCCTAGGTCAGTCTCCGTAGTGGAGAGGAATTGGTCTGGCTAGGCTGAACAAGCCAAACCGTACCAACTACTCTTCCCTGACTACACCCGTCCACACCTGGGTCCGTGTCTCAGCGGAGGCTCACGTGGTGGACAACCTCGTGGGCGGCGGCCCCGGAGCGGAGGACGGCGAGTCCGGAGCGCAGAGGAACCCGGGGGCAGGTTAAACCGATTCAGTAAGACGCGGCAAGAACCAGATACCTAAGTGAGTGAGCGGGACGCCGCCACTTACCCACTGACTTTAATTTATTCCATGGAGACAATTTGCTTCATTTAACAGCATCTTGATTTAGTGTGCAGAGAGCAATATAGAGAGACAGCATCAAGTACCAAGCAATCCGGGACTGTTTATCACCATACACCTAAATTGTTTGTACTGTTCAATCAAAGGGATCACATTCCTCATCCTGTTTCAAAGTACACAAGAATATACTTCCTCTAAAACATTTTTCATTCATTCTTCCCTTTTCTTCTTTCTTCCACCATCGTAGCTCATATCTCTGTTCCCTTTACATAATTCACCTTCATCATGTACTTGTTCAATACTATATCCAAAATTTGTGTTTTCATATTTGATTATATTTACTGAGTAAAGTATACATTTATATTAATTGGTATTATTCTCATTTGTAGCATTAGGCTGAACACAGCAGTGATACATGATTTTTTTGCTTTTCTGCATAATATTACATCCAATACTTTGTTTATGCTCATTTAGTAAAGTATACAATTTATGAATTTAGATCAGTTTTATTGGTAACAAGCACCACAATCCTCACACACTAGGCTGAGCGCAGCACATCTTTTGTATTATAGAATCCATGCCATGCCGAATTGAGGCATTCATGCTAAAGGGGCCCAAACCAAGCTCTGAGTACATATGCATGATTATATTTTTCAGAGGGCCGACATTTCTGTATTTAAAATCCTTTTTTTATTTTATTTTATGTAATAGTCTAATTTTCTGAGATTTTGGATTTTCTGAAGCTGTAAGCCACAATCATCAAGCTTATAACAAATAACGGCATGAAATATCTCACTTTGCATGTAATGAGTCTATATTTATTTATTTATTTATTAACAGTTTCTTATATAGCGCAGCATATTCCGTTGCGCTTTACAATTAGAACAACAGTAATAGAACAAAACTGGGTAAAAACAGACAGACACAGAGGTAGGAAGGCCCTGCTCGCATGCTCTATAGGGAAATAAATATAATATATTAGTTTCACCTTTTAAGTTGAATTACTGAAATAAATGAACTTTTGCACGATATTCTCATTTTCTGAGTTTCACCTGTAAATAAATAATTGAATTCTATCTAATTACCATTTTATTTGTTTGCTTTACAGAAATACAATAAAACTGTTTTAGTACACTACGTGGCAGTTATTTATGGACTTGGACTACTTGCCTTAATTTTCAATTTAACTCTTAATAAATAATAAAGCAGATCTTCTTACTAGAGATGTGTGCAGACCCTCGTGTTTTGGTTTTGTATTAACTTCGTGTTTTGGTTTTGCCAAAACCACCCTCATGTGTTTTGGCAAATGTCTATAATCAGTGTCCAATCTGTAACTCCCTCATGGGGGCCCTGGGCCACTGATGACTGGCACTCTGTGTCCATGTAATGCACCAATCAATTTTCGTTGAGCTGCTCCCAAAAATGTTCCCAACCATAAAATCAGCATTCCGCACCTGCGGGGCACAGTGCGGGGTGCAGTGCAGAATATTTTGGGAGACACAGTTAAATACTTAACAGGTTACAGTGTGGATTAGCTACAGTGTGGGTCGGATAAAATGCTGGTTACAGTGCAAGTTGGATACAGTAAAAGTTGCATACATTGCAAGTCATATTAGTGCGGGTTACAGTGTGTATTGGATACAGTACATGTCACAATGCGGGTTGGATACAAGTAGGTCAGATACAGTTGCGGTCACAGTGTTGGTTGGATACAGTACAGGTCGGTTACAGTGTGAGTTGGATACAGTACATGTCACAATGCGGGTTGGATACAAGTAGGTCAGATACAGTTGCGGTCACAGTGTTGGTTGGATACAGTACAGGTCGGTTACAGTGTGAGTTGGATACAGTACATGTCACAATGCGGGTTGGATACAAGTAGGTCAGATACAGTTGCGGTCACAGTGTTGGTTGGATACAGTACAGGTCGGTTACAGTGTGAGTTGGATACAGTACATGTCACAATGCGGGTTGGATACAAGTAGGTCAGATACAGTTGCGGTCACAGTGTTGGTTGGATACAGTACAGGTCGGTTACAGTGTGAGTTGGATACAGTACATGTCACAATGCGGGTTGGATACAAGTAGGTCAGATACAGTTGTGGTCACAGTGTTGGTTGGATACAGTACAGGTCGGTTACAGTGTGAGTTGGATACAGTACATGTCACAATGCGGGTTGGATACAAGTAGGTCAGATACAGTTGCGGTCACAGTGTTGGTTGGATACAGTACAGGTCGGTTACAGTGTGAGTTGGATACAGTACATGTCACAATGCGGGTTGGATACAAGTAGGTCAGATACAGTTGCGGTCACAGTGTTGGTTGGATACAGTACAGGTCGGTTACAGTGTGAGTTGGATACAGTACATGTCACAATGCGGGTTGGATACAAGTAGGTCAGATACAGTTGCGGTCACAGTGTTGGTTGGATACAGTACAGGTCGGTTACAGTGTGAGTTGGATACAGTACATGTCACAATGCGGGTTGGATACAAGTAGGTCAGATACAGTTGCGGTCACAGTGTTGGTTGGATACAGTACAGGTCGGTTACAGTGTGAGTTGGATACAGTACATGTCACAATGCGGGTTGGATACAAGTAGGTCAGATACAGTTGCGGTCACAGTGTTGGTTGGATACAGTACAGGTCGGTTACAGTGTGAGTTGGATACAGTACATGTCACAATGCGGGTTGGATACAAGTAGGTCAGATACAGTTGTGGTCACAGTGTTGGTTGGATACAGTACAGGTCGGTTACAGTGTGAGTTGGATACAGTACATGTCACAATGCGGGTTGGATACAAGTAGGTCAGATACAGTTGCGGTCACAGTGTTGGTTGGATACAGTACAGGTCGGTTACAGTGTGAGTTGGATACAGTACATGTCACAATGCGGGTTGGATACAAGTAGGTCAGATACAGTTGCGGTCACAGTGTTGGTTGGATACAGTACAGGTCGGTTACAGTGTGAGTTGGATACAGTACATGTCACAATGCGGGTTGGATACAAGTAGGTCAGATACAGTTGCGGTCACAGTGTTGGTTGGATACAGTACAGGTCGGTTACAGTGTGAGTTGGATACAGTACATGTCACAATGCGGGTTGGATACAAGTAGGTCAGATACAGTTGCGGTCACAGTGTTGGTTGGATACAGTACAGGTCGGTTACAGTGTGAGTTGGATACAGTACATGTCACAATGCGGGTTGGATACAAGTAGGTCAGATACAGTTGCGGTCACAGTGTTGGTTGGATACAGTACAGGTCGGTTACAGTGTGAGTTGGATACAGTACATGTCACAATGCGGGTTGGATACAAGTAGGTCAGATACAGTTGCGGTCACAGTGTTGGTTGGATACAGTACAGGTCGGTTACAGTGTGAGTTGGATACAGTACATGTCACAATGCGGGTTGGATACAAGTAGGTCAGATACAGTTGCGGTCACAGTGTTGGTTGGATACAGTACAGGTCGGTTACAGTGTGGGTTGGATACATTGTGGGTAGACATACGAGCTGTAGCAAAGTAACAGTTCAACACAGGTGGACCCACAGTGGTAATTGGTGGTGTCTGTGAGGAGGATGATAGTCCAGGCGCTGAAGTCAGTGTATGCAGTGCTCTCCCAGTGTCTGCCATGTGTGCGCCATGGATTGTGGCTGCAGCAGCCTCCAGGTGGTCAGCACATTGATTTCAATAGGACTTTGAAATTGCAGCCTGAATCCAAAACCTGCGTGACCTGACAGTGGGAAGATTACGTTTTTCCTCATTGCAGGATCCGAATATGGTGGGGTGATCAGCGTACCGGCACGGGTCCACTCAGATTTGGTAAGTTCGAGTGGGTTAGGTTCTCTGAGAACCGAACCCACCCGATAATAAGGAAAAAGCCAGAGTGTAGGTGGTGTTCCTCAGGTGATGCTACAGATGTGAACTCATACATTTAGTCTCCATTACGCCATTTGCCTGACGTGAGTGAGTTGCCGGGTCCCGTGCAATTCTGCTAGCATCAGGCATTTTTTATTTTTGCCGAAAAAGTGTTTTAGTCACAACGCGATGCCTCTAGGACACTGTGATGATTAATTTAACATTTATTAACATTGTAGCACTTATTATACCAATTCAGAGACTCAGGGGTCTATCCATGAAGCAGTAAAAAGAGTGGAGAAGTGAGCGAAAGAGCTGCCCATGGCAACCAATCAGATGCGCCGTACAATTGTGTAGTATGCAAATTATAAATGTTACTTCAATGCTGATTGGTTGCCATGGGTAACTTCTCCAATGGTTCACTTCTCCACACTTATCACTGCTTCATGAATAGACCCCTATGTCGGTCACAGGTATACAAGTGTCATATCAAATTAGGCAGCACAGTCTTAATGCAATGTGACTAGGACGAGGGTGCATCCTAATCACATTGCATAGCGAACAAAGACGCATTTTTGGAGAAAAAAGAAGCAAAAAAATACACCAGACGTTAGAAAACTCTCACATGACCTGGTGTGCCAACAGAGTTTGACATGACTGCAGCAAAGATGTAAGAGAACATATCTGTATACAGACCGGCAGAACGAATAGCATTGACCTACTGTACATAGTAAAGTAGACTGGACAGCATTGCGTTATAATAGAATGGTAGAATGAACAGCATTGATTAATATGGCAAGACAGAACAAATACAGTAGCACATACATAGTTACATACAGTAGTAGGGTAGAACAAGAAGCACTGACTTACATAGTAGGGCAGAACGTACAGTATCTAGTTATATAGACCAGCGGTTCTCAAACTGTGGGTCGCACTCAAGGACATAGCTACAGTAGGTGCAGGTAGCTTTCCCTGCACCGAATCCACAGCTTATCCTTGCCTGCTCCGTCGTCAGGGGATGTCACAGCACGCCTCCAACAGTGCAGTCTCTATTCTATAGTAGTCATTGAGAAGGCTCTTCCATCTTGTGCAGCTGTCTCTATGGTACTGGGGCCATTAGAGGTATAGGTGCTCTCTTACAAGCAGTTGTACCCACTGACTCTATGGTGCTGTGATAACGTAGTGCATGTATACACAGAATACCTGTGGTGTGCTATAGGAGACCTCGGGGATCCCGGGTCATGGCAGCGCCATCCCCAGTGACACTGACCCTGCAGGATAGTTCCTGCTGCAGGTGCTAAGCTTTCTATCTGTGCGGGCCCTAATCCACAGCTGCAGGCGAGGAGACATGGTAGGGTGGAGTCTGCGCTCCTCTCAGTGTTCCTTTGTTCTTCTGTCCCACACTAAGCCTGCTCCCATGTCACCCAGTACCTGTGCCACTATATCTAGCCATACTGTGGTGACCCATGCTATAAGGGATAAGAAGCAGCAGCAGCATGGGGAACACTGGCCGCAGACAGTGGTCAGCATGCAACTTTTCTGTGGAGGGGGAACACAGAGTGGCAAGGAATGCAGTAGTTATGGGGACCAGACTGCTCCCAGGGCCCGCATTCCCTGCTCCCAGTCACACTGCATGTCCCCCAATACAAATGGCCCTGCTCTGCACAGTTACCCCTGGTCCCAAAGAGGAGACAGCTTTGGTCCTGAGGAGAGTCATGAGGGCCTGTACCTGACTCCCACCTGAGGTTGATTGGAGCACAGAACTGTGAGTGCCTAGGGAGCCCCGTACCCCTCTACCCCTGTGTGTGACACCCTGTACCCCTCTACTCCTGGGTGTGTGTGACACTATGTACCCCTCTACCACAGTGTCTGTATGAAACCCTGTACCCCTCTACCGTGTGTGTGACGCCCTGTACCCCTCTACTCCTGTGTGTGTGACACCCTGTAACCCTCTACCACAGTGTGTGTGTGTGTGTGTGTGTGTGTGTGTGTGTGTGACACAACCTGTACTTCCCATACACATGTGTATGACATCCTGTACCCCACTACCCCCCATATTTAACACACTGTACCTCCCCTGTGTGTGTGTGTGTGACACCCTGTACCCCCATTTATAACACAGTGTATCCCCCTACCTGTGTGTGTGCCCTGTACCTCCCTACCCCTGTGTGTGTGTGTTTGTGACACCTTGTACCTCCACTCTACCCGTGTGTGTCACATTCTGCCCGTGTGTGTGTGTCACCCTGTACCTCCCCTCTCTGTACAATGTGGGTCCTTTCAAACTTCTGCTATGGGCCCACAAAGTTCTAGTTAAGCCCCTGGGAACACACATTAAACACCCACTACCTCTCACTAGTCATCTAATGCCACTTTCTGCCTCTCCCTGCCAACTTATGCATCTCCCTGTCAGCCACCGCCTCTGCCCTGTCCTATTCCGCCCCTCCCCTGTTACCCCCTAAGCCTTAACAGGGGTAAAAAAAATAAGAATTTACTCACCGGTAATTCTATTTCTCGTAGTCCGTAGTGGATGCTGGGAACTCCGTAAGGACCATGGGGAATAGACGGGCTCCGCAGGAGACTGGGCACTCTAAGAAAGAATTAGGACTACTGATGTGCACTGGCTCCTCCCTCTATGCCCCTCCTCCAGACCTCAGTTAGGGAAACTGTGCCCGGAAGAGCTGACACAATAAGGAAAGGATTTGGAATCCCGGGTAAGACTCATACCAGCCACACCAATCACACCGTACAACTCGTGATACTATACCCAGTTAACAGTATGAATAATAACTGAGCCCCGCGAACAGATGGCTCATAACAATAACCCTTTAGTTAGGCAATAACTATATACAAGTATTGCAGACAATCTGCACTTGGGATGGGCGCCCAGCATCCACTACGGACTACGAGAAATAGAATTACCGGTGAGTAAATTCTTATTTTCTCTGACGTCCTAGTGGATGCTGGGAACTCCGTAAGGACCATGGGGATTATACCAAAGCTCCCAAACGGGCGGAAGAGTGCGGATGACTCTGCAGCACCGAATGAGCAAACTCAAGGTCCTCCTCAGCCAGGGTATCAAACTTGTAGAATTTTGCAGCTCGGCAGGTAGCAGCTCGGCAAAGTTGTAAAGCCGAGACCCCTCGGGCAGCCGCCCAAGAAGAGCCCACCTTCCTCGTGGAATGGGCTTTGACTGATTTAGGATGCGGCAGTCCAGCCGCAGAATGTGCAAGTTGAATCGTGGAGCAGATCCAGCGAGCAATAGTCTGCTTAGAAGCAGGAGCACCCAGCTTGTTGGGTGCATGCAGGATAAACAGCGAGTCAGTCTTTCTGACTCTAGCCGTCCTGGAAACATATATTTTCAGGGCCCGGACTACGTCCAGCAACTTGGAGGCCTCCAAGTCCCGAGTAGCCGCAGGCACCACAATAGGTTGGTTCAAATGAAACGCTGATACCACCTTAGGGAGGAATTGGAGACGCGTCCTCAATTCTGCTCTGTCCATATGGAAAATCAGATAGGGGCTTTTACAGGACAAAGCCGCCAATTCTGACACCTGCCTAGCCGAAGCCAAGGCCAAAAGCATGACCACTTTCCACGTGAGATATTTTAATTCCACGGTCTGAAGTGGCTCAAACCAATGTGATTTTAGGAAATCCAACACAACGTTGAGATCCCAAGGTGCCACTGGGGGCACAAAAGGGGGCTGAATATACAGCACTCCCTTAACAAACGTCTGAACTTCAGGCAGTGAAGCCAGTTCTTTTTGAAAGAAAATAGACAGGGCCGAAATCTGGACTTTAATGGATCCCAATTTTAGGCCCATAGTCACTCCTGACTGTAGGAAGCGCAGAAATCGACCCAGCTGAAATTCTTCTGTGGGGGCCTTCATAGCCTCACACTAAGCAACATATATTCGCCATATGCGGTGATAATGCTTTGCTGTCACATCTTTCCTAGCTTTTATCAGCGTAGGAATGACTTCATCCGGAATGCCCTTTTCCATCAGGATCCGGCGTTCAACCGCCATGCCGTCAAACGCAGCTGCGGTAAGTCTTGGAACAGACAGGCCCCTGCTGTAGCAGGTCCAGTCTGAGAGGCAGAGGCCAAGGGTCCTCTGAGATCATTTCTTGTAGTTCCGGGTACCAAGTCCTTCTTGGCCAATCCGGAACGATGAGTATAGTTCTTACTCCTCTCTTTCTTATTATCCTCAGCACCTTTGGTATGAGAGGAAGAGGAGGGAACACATAAACCGACTGGTACACCCACGGTGTCACTAGAGCGTCCACAGCTATCGCCTGAGGGTCCCTTGACCTGGCGCAATATCTTTTTAGCTTTTTGTTTAGGCGGGACGCCATCATGTCCACCTGTGGCCTTTCCCAACGGTTTACAATCAGTTGGAAGACTTCTGGATGAAGTCCCCACTCTCCCGGGTGGAGGTCGTGCCTGCTGAGGAAGTCTGCTTCCCAGTTGTCCACTCCCGGAATGAACACTGCTGACAGTGCTATCACGTGATTTTCCGCCCATCGGAGAATCCTTGTGGCTTCTGCCATCGCCATCCTGCTTCTTGTGCCGCCCTGTCGGTTTACATGGGCGACCGCCGTGATGTTGTCTGACTGAATCAGCACCGGCTGGTTTTGAAGCAGGGGTCTTGCCTGACTTAGGGCATTGTAAATGGCTCTTAGTTCCAGAATATTTATGTGTAGGGAAGCCTCCTGACTCGACCATAGTCCTTGGAAGTTTCTTCCCTGCGTGACTGCCCCCCAACCTCGGAGGCTTGCATCCGTGGTCACCAGGACCCAGTCCTGTATGCCGAATCTGCGGCCCTCTAGAAGATGAGCACTCTGCAGCCACCACAGCAGAGACACCCTGGCCCTCGGGGACAGGGTGATCAGCCGATGCATCTGAAGATGCGATCCGGACCATTTGTCTAACAGATCCCACTGAAAGATCCTTGCATGGAACCTGCCGAATGGAATTGCCTCGTAAGAAGCTACCATCTTTCCCAGGACTCGCGTGCAGTGATGCACCGACACCTGTTTTGGTTTCAGGAGGTCTCTGACCAGAGATGACAACTCCTTGGCCTTCTCCTCCGGGAGAAACACCTTCTTCTGTTCTGTGTCCAGAATCATACCCAGGAACAGCAGACGCGTCGTAGGAACCAGCTGCGACTTTGGAATATTCAGAATCCAGCCGTGCTGTTGTAGCACTTCCTGAGATAGTGCTACTCCGACCAACAACTGCTCCCTGGACCTCGCCTTTATAAGGAGATCGTCCAAGTATGGGATAATTAGAACTCCCTTCTTTCGAAGGAGTATCATCATTTCGGCCATTACCTTGGTAAATACCCTCGGTGCCGTGGACAGACCAAACGGCAACGTCTGGAATTGGTAATGGCAGTCTTGTACCACAAATCGGAGGTACACCTGGTGAGGTGGGTAAATGGGGACATGCAGGTACGCATCCTTGATGTCCAGTGATACCATGTAATCCCCTTCTTCCAGGCTTGCAATAACCGCCCTGAGCGATTCCATTTTGAACTTGAACCTTCTTATATAAGTGTTCAAGGATTTTAAATTTAGAATGGGTCTCACCGAACCGTCTGGTTTCGGTACCACAAACATTGTGGAATAGTAACCCCGTCCCTGTTGAAGGAGGGGAACTTTTATTATCACCTGCTGGAGGAACAGCTTGTGAATTGCCGCCAGCACCACCTCCCTGTCCGGGGGAGTAGCTGGCAAGGCTGATTTGAGGTAACGGCAAGGGGGAGACGTCTCGAATTCCACCTTGTATCCCTGAGATACCACTTGGAGAACCCAGGGATCCACCTGTGAGCGAACCCACCGGTCGCTGAAGTTCCGTAGACGGGCCCCCACCGCACCTGGCTCCACCAGTGGAGCCCCAGCGTCATGCCGTGGATTTAGTGGAAGCAGGGGAGGATTTCTGTTCTTGGGAACTGGCTGTATGGTGCAGCTTTTTCCCTCTACCCCTGCCTCTGGGCAGAAAGGACGCGCCTTTAACCTGCTTGCCTTTCTGGGGCCGAAAGGACTGTACCTGATAATACTGTGCTTTCTTTGGCTGTGAGGGAACCTGGGGTAAAAATGTCGACTTCCCAGCTGTCGCTGTGGAAACGAGGTCCGAGAGACCATCCCCAAACAATTCCTTACCTTTGTAAGGCAAAACCTCCATGTGCTTTTTAGAATCCGCATCACCTGTCCACTGCCGAGTCCATAATACTCTCCTGGCAGAAATGGACATTGCATTTATTCTAGATGCCAGCCAACAAATATCCCTCTGTGCATCTCTCATGTATAAGACTACGTCTTTAATATGCTCTATGGTTAGCAATATAGTGTCCCTGTCAAGGGAATCAATATTATCAGACAGGGAATCAGACCACGCTGCTGCAGCACTGCACATCCACGCTGAAGCAATAGCAGGTCTCAGTATAGTACCCGAGTGTGTATATACAGACTTCAGGATAGCCTCCTGCTTTCTATCCGCAGGCTCCTTTAAGGCGGCCGTATCCTGAGACGGTAGTGCCACCTTTTTTGACAAGCGTGTGAGCGCTTTATCCACCCTCGGGGATGTCTCCCAACGTACCCTGTCCTCTGGCGGGAAAGGGTACGCCATTAGTAACTTTTTAGAAATCACTAATTTTTTATCAGGGGATGCCCACGCTTCTTCACACACTTCATTTAACTCATCTGAAGGGGGAAAAACCACTGGTTGCTTTTTCTCCCCAAACATAATACCCTTTTTAGTGGTACCTGGGTTAATGTCAGAAATGTGCAACACATTTTTCATTGCCGTAATCATGCAACGGATAGCCTTAGTGGAATGTACATTAGTCTCGTCGTCGTCGACATTGGAGTCAGACTCAGTGTCGACATCCGTGTCTGCCATCTGAGGTAGCGGGCGTTTTTTGAGCCCCTGATGGCCTTTGAGACGCCTGGGCAGGCACTGGCTGAGAAGCCGGCTGTCCCACAGCTGTTATGTCATCAAACCTTTTATGTAAGGAGTTGACACTGTCGGTTAATACCTTCCACATATCCATCCACTCTGGTGTCGACCCCGCAGGGGGTGACATCACATTTATCGGCACCTGCTCCGCCTCCACATAAGCCTCCTCATCAAACATGTCGACACAGCCGTACCGACACACCGCACACACACAGGGAATGCTCTGACTGAGGACAGGACCCCACAAAGTCCTTTGGGGAGACAGAGAGAGAGTATGCCAGCACACACCACAGCGCTATATAACACAGGGATTTACACTACACAAAGTGATTTTCCCTATAGCAGCTATAATACACAGTATTGCGCCTAAATTTAGTGCCCCCCCTCTCTTTTTTACCCTATTGAGCCTGGAAACTGCAGGGGAGAGCCTGGGGAGCTGTCTTCCAGCGGAACTGTGAAGAGAAAATGGCGCCAGTGTGCTGAGGGAGATAGCCCCGCCCCTTTCACGGCGGACTTCTCACGCTCTTTTATTAATATTATGGCAGGGGATTTTTACACATATATAGTTTATTAGACTATATTATGTGTTTTTTTTGCCATTTTTAAGGTAATCTAATTGCAGCCCAGGGCGCCCCCCCCCCCCAGCGTCCTGCACCCATCAGTGACCGGAGTATGTGGTGTGCATGGGGAGCAATGGCGCACAGCTGCAGTGCTGTGCGCTACCTTAATGAAGACCGGAGTCTTCAGCCGCCGATTTTCTCCTTGGAATCTTCCGTCTTCTGGCTCTGCAAGGGGGACGGCGGCGTGGCTCCGGGACCGGACGACCGAGGCTGGGCCTGTGTTCGATCCCTCTGGAGCTAATGGTGTCCAGTAGCCTAGAAGCCCAAGCTAGCTGCAAGCAGGTAGGTTCGCTTCTCTCCCCTAATTCCCTCGTAGCAGTGAGTCTGTTGCCAGCAGATCTCACTGAAAATAAAAAACCTAATAAATACTTTCTTTACTAGGAGCTCAGGAGAGCCCCTAGTGTGCAACCAGCTCGAGCCGGGCACAGATTCTAACTGAGGTCTGGAGGAGGGGCATAGAGGGAGGAGCCAGTGCACACCAGTAGTCCTAATTCTTTCTTAGAGTGCCCAGTCTCCTGCGGAGCCCGTCTATTCCCCATGGTCCTTACGGAGTTCCCAGCATCCACTAGGACGTCAGAGAAATGACATTAGCATAAATGTATTAAAAAACACATGCTGTGACATGGGCTCCAAAAGAAGCTCGTTCCTGCAGTGTGTAAGAATTAAGTAATCACATTAGTGGTCACTTTAATTCTGTTTTGTGCCTCCGCAGTGATACTGTGAATGTGTGGTCTGCTGCCCATGTATGTGTGGCAGCCATTCTGCAGTAACTTGTTGATGTCCTGTAATGATTTTTATTGTCAGGCGGGGTCCCAGAGTGAAAGTTTGAGAACCCCTGATATAGACGGACAGAACAAATTGCATTGAGTTACATAGTTGGACAGAATGAACAGAATCTAGTTATATAGATGGACAGAATGAATATCAAATTAATCAGTACTTTCTACTGGTGCGTCTTAGCCTCATCATGTTGCAACTAAAATGCCTTTTTGCCAAAAAAGATGCCTAAAGCTATCAGAGTCTAAATGGACCTGGTGCACAGAGATGGGCTGTTTGGCATGACTGCAGTGACGTATGAGGACACATCTGTAGCCAGACTACCAGTACTGAAGTTATTAGAATTCCAGGTGCAGGTGGTGCTTCTTAGGTAATACTAACCAGAATTACCAGTAGCATAGTGATTAAGAAGAACCCCAAGTGTAAGTGGTGCTCTTCAGGTAATGCTAGCTAGCATGCCTCTACTACAGTGATTAGGGAGAACCCCAAGTATAAGTGGTGCTCTTCAGCTAATGCTAGCCAGCCTACCAGTACTACAGTGATTGGGGAGAACCCCAAGTATAAGTGGTGCTCTTCAGGGAATGCTAGCCAGCATGCCTGTACTACAGTGATTGGAGAGAACCCCAAGTGTAAGTGGTGATCCTTGGGAGGTGCTAGCTAGCATGCCTCTACTATATTGATTAGGGAGAACTCCAGGTGTAGTGTTCCTCAGATGATGCTAGCCAGTCTAGCATTGTACTTCCAAAAATTGCCATTGTTGCTGAAGTATTGTATAATTCAATATAATGGGTAGGAATGTTACATGCTGTCAACAAGCAATAACCCTTACCATGTTGTTAAATTTTCTCCCTTTGTGAAGACTCCAAACTCTTCCAAGTTGAGCTTTAACTGGGGTTTAAGTAAGTTTTCAAGCTTTTCAATCTTCCCTCCTTTCACAATCTGGTGGTAATCAAAGTTTATCATTGGCACGTCTTCTGCATGCAGAGAAGCCCACAGTAGTTTCTAAAGGTAAACATAAATGAGTATTAAAGGTTATTGGTCAGCAATACATGTAAGTGGTGCTATGGACCTAAATCAAGGTTGATTGCAAAACAAAATTTTCCTCTAATAGGCAAAACCATGTGCACTGCAGGGAGAGGGGGGGCAAATCATAGGATTTTGATACTTACCAGATAAATCCTTTTCGTTGAATCCACAGGGGGCACTGGAGTACTCTTGGGATATAGACGCAGTGTTAGCAGGGATAGGCACATTTAAATATTTAAATTAGTAACCCTCCGCCCACTCCCAAAGGTACCTCAGTGTTTTTTTACTGAGCCGAACAGGAGCGATAGAAGGGATGAACAATTGAGAATTACATATAACATTATAACATAACGGACAACTATAAAGTTGACACATAATATAACGCACAACTAGAAAGATGACACGACAATAGATAACATTGTTATCTATTGTCGTGTCAACTTTTTAGTTGTCCGTTATGTTATGTGTCAACTTTATAGTTGTCCATTATGGTAACACATTCTCACCGACTTGTTCAAATGTTACGGTGATTGTTATCATAACAATCACCTTAACATTTGAACAAGTCGGTGAGAATGTGTTACCATAAAATCTACTGAACTTACCACAAGCCAGGTGAAACTGCTCTGGGTGGTTGTCCAGTGCCCACTGTTGATTCAAAGAAAAGGCTTTATCTGGTTAAGTACCAAAATCCTATTTTCTTTTTCATACACTAGGGGTCACTGGAGTACTCTTGGGACGTATCAAAGTTACCCCCTTGGGCGGGAGAGCTGTTTGGCACCTGTAACACTAGACGGCCAAAGCTAAATGCTGATGTCGCAAACGTATCAAACTTGTAAAAGCGCACAAACGTGTGCACTGATGACCATGTAGCTGCACGGCAAGGTTGTGTCACAGAAGCTCCACCAGCTGCTGCCCATGACGTTCTCACAGAACATGTGGAATGTGATGAAAACGGATGCAGTCGGTTGTAGACTAGCATGAAAGTAAACCTGACGAATAGTCAGCTTAATCCATGTAACCAAGGTCTGCTTGGAAGCTGGCCAACGTATCTTGACTGCATCGGGCTATATAAACGCGAAGTGTGCGTACCACGTCCAAAGTAGCTGGCGTTGCTGAACATTCTGAAAACAGGAACTACGATTGGCTGATTGATGTGAAAAGAAGATGCTACCTTTGGTAAACAGGCGGGATTCATCCGAAGTTACGCTCTGTGATCGTGAAATACCAGATACGGTGGCTTGCATGACAAGGCACCCAATTCTGAAACACGCCTAGCCAAAGCTAAGGCTAGGAGAAATAATGTTTTCCACGTTAGAAACTTAACATCCATGTGATGCAAAAATTGAAAACTGCAAAAACATCCAAAACTAGATTCAAATCCCATGGAGCTGTAGGTGGAATGAATGGAGGCTGAACACCTCGCAGGAATGTGTGAACTGTTGGCAAAAGAGCCAAACGCCTTTTTGAGACAATTGACAAGGCATAGACCTGCACTTCTAGTGTAGCTAAACGTAGACCTCCATCTAACCCCGCCTGTAAAAAGAGCAAAAGACGGGATAACTTGAAAGAAGATGTTGTCGGAAACTACCGAGCTTCACACCAACCTATATAAGCTTGCCAAATTCTGTGATAATGAGTTACTGTAACTGGCTTCCTAGCACATAACATGGTTGGTATAATCGACTCTAGAATGCCCTCTTGTCTTAAGAGAGCGGTTTCAACAGCCACCCCGTCAAACGCAGCCGTGGTAAATCGGGGTAAAAGAACGGACCCTGCTGTAGTAGGTCTAGACGTAGCAGCAGTGGTCAGGGATCGACTGCGAGTAGACCGCGGAGATCCGAGAACCACGCTCTCCGAGACCAACGAGAGGCCACTAGTATGACGGTCGTAGATTCTCTTTTGATCCGCTTTAGCAACCAAGGAAGTTGTGGAAACGGTGAAAACCGATACACGCGGCTGTACAGCCACAGTATTCTGAGAGCATCCACTGCCACTGCCTTTGGATCTCCTGTTCTGGACACTTACTGGGGAGTTTGATGATTCTGGCAAGATGCAATTAGATCCACTTGTGGGTAACCCCACCTCTGGACCAACATCTGGAACACCTCTGGATATAAAGCTCATTCTTCCGGATGATTATCCTGACGGCTGAGATAATCTGTTTACCAGTTATCCACTCCTGGAATGAACACTGACGATAATATCACTTGGTGATGCTCGGCCCAATTCAGGATTCGGGCAACTTTTCGCATGGCCTTGTGACTTCAAGTTCCTAGTTTGTTGATGTATGCGACTGTTGTCGCGTTGTCTGACTGAACTTGATCAGTCTGAGACTGGAGCATTTGAACTGCCTGTCACAGTGCATTGTAAATTTCCCTGAGTTCCAGGACATTTATTGACAGTAATCTTTCTCGGTCTGACCATAGACCCTGAAGCTGACCATGTAGGACCACTGCTCCCTAACCTCTGAGACTTGCGTCCACCGTCAGAATTAGCCAATTCCAAACTCCGAACCTTTTTCCCGTGGTGAAATTGTGTATGTGGAGCCACCCGAGTAGTGATACTCTGGCCCTTGGAGACAACCGCACCATCTGATGAATCAGTAGATGAGAGCCTGACCACTGTGCGAGAAAATGGAGTTTAAAAGGACGTGAGTGAAATCTTCCAAACTAAAGTGCTTCGAAAGACGCCACAATCTTTCCTAACAGTCGAATGTACAAATACACAGAGACTGTCCGTGGCTTGAGCACTAACTACCAGATGACGAATAGTTTGTGCTTTCAGTTCTGGCAGGTAAATCCATTGATCTACCGTATTCAGAATTATTCCTAGGAAGTGAATTGTTTGACACGGAACCAGGCTGATTTCTTGAAGTTGACAATCCATCCATGCTGAAAGAGTACAGTGGGGGTCATTCCGAGTTGATCG
Organism: Pseudophryne corroboree; assembly: GCF_028390025.1. Taxonomy (NCBI): domain Eukaryota; kingdom Metazoa; phylum Chordata; class Amphibia; order Anura; family Myobatrachidae; genus Pseudophryne; species Pseudophryne corroboree. The sequence continues at coordinate 615,429,429 of NC_086447.1, forward strand.
CTAGCTGCCGTTGTTCGCTGCGTAGTGATCAGTGAAAAAAATGGCTAATCTGCGCATGCACCGCAATGCGCACGCGCGTCATACAGCTACGAAGTCCTTTGTGGTTTTGAACTGGTTCTGGCGACGATTCCAATCGTACAGCCGAACTCAAGGAGATTGACAGGAAGTGGGAGTTTCTGGGTGGCAACTGACCGTTTTCTGGGAGTGTTTGGAAAAACGCAGGCGTGGCCGGGCGTTTTCTAAGCAAGTATCTGACATCATTACCGTGTCACTCGCCGCAGCAATCATCACACAGAATAAGTAACTACAGGGCCGGTCTTGTTCTGCACAAAATATGTTTGCTGCAAAGTGAAAATACACTCCCCCATGGGCGGCGACTATGCGCTTGCACGGCTGCTAAAAGTAGCTAGCGAGCGATCAACTCAGAATGAGGGCCATTGTACGTTAGTAAGGCATGATGAAGGAGTATTTGTTGAGACGGAGCTTGATGAGAAGGTCGTCGAAGTACGGAACTAATATCACTCAGAGGGATCTGAGATGAGCTACCATCACAGATATCACCTTTATGAATACCCGAGGTGCTGAGGAGAGGCCAAACGGTAGTGCTTGAAATTGAAAATGCTTTTGTTGCACTGCAAACCTTAAATACGACTGATGCAGTGGCCAAATTGGAATGTGTAAGTACGCATTCTTGAGATCCAGCGAAATCATGATTTCCTGTGGTTCTAAACCTGCAATCACTGACCACAGGTATTCCATCTTGAATCTGTAGTAAGTGACATACTGATTGAGCCCCTTCGGTTTCAATATCGGTCTCACCGAACCGTCTGGCTTTGGTACTACAAAAAGACTGGAATAATAACCTTGACCCTGTTGATGAACTGGAACCTGAATCAAAACTGCTGAATCTACGAGAGACTAAATCTCGGTCTGAAGAACCGCCTTTTTGTCTCCTGACACCGGCAGACCTGTCTTGAAAAACCGTATTGGTTGTAGACAATTAAACTCTATTTTGCAACCTTTGACCACTAAATTGCGGATCCACCCATCCGTGGATGTGTGAAACCACGCCAAGTGAAACGTCTGAAGGCGTGCTCCCACAACTGAAGATCCAAGACGGGCTAGAAGCCCGTCATGCTACTGGCTTGTCAGCGCCCTTTGTGTCCTGACGACGGTTAGTGGTTTGTTGAAAACCACATCCTCTACCACGTCTACTCTGTACGGTTGTTTCTCGAGCACGGCCACAAAAGGACTGAGGTATAAAAGATTTGAACGCTGGTCCAGCGTATTTCCTTTTAGGAACTGGTGTGGTCAATGGCAGGATAACAGACTTTCCCCCCAGTAGCCTGAGAAATACAGTTTTCCAATTCAGGACCAAATAACATTTTGCCAATGCAAGGCAACGCTTCCATGCCTCGTTTTGACTCTGCCTCGGCGTGCCAAGAACGCAGCCATGAAACTCAAGAACTAACCTGGCTAACGTCCATAGAAGCTGGACCTAAACGCTCAGCTGATTCACAAATGTGATCAGCAAGAAGCATAAGCTGGTCTAAGGGAAGATCCTGTTGCAGGCCAAACTTGAGCTGTGTTGGTCATGCAACTACAGCCTTGTTAATCTATCTATCTCCTATATAATAGCCCAAATCTGTGACTTTGTGCCTCATTTGCTAACGCTGGGCGGAGTCACAACACTGGGCGGAGTTAGTCAAATGAGTCACAGATCTGGGCAAATCTATAGGAGACTAGGAGCAAAAGCAGATGGTATGGCCATGGCACAGGCAGGGGTGCATACCTCCCAGCTTTCTTCAGGCAGACAGGAGTGCATACCTCCCAGCTTTCTTCAGGCAGAAGGAAAGACACACGTGCAGCGAAAAGGGGCGTGGCCAACTAAAAGGGGGCATGGCTTCGCGGGAGGACCCGTGCTCGCGAGCCATGCCCCGTTTTCGTCAGTGAGGGGGCATGCCCAGCGCTCTGTGAGCTACTGGCATGCCCCCAGGGGCGGATTATGAGTCCGGGGGCCCAGGACACTTGAGACAGGGGGGCCCTATCTCATTGCTGTGCCTGCTGTGGGGTTGGGGGAGTGGCCTAATCGCGGGCACGTGGCCACGCCCCCTTATGCAAATTTATTTTCTTTTTCTTTTTTAAGAGATTTTGGCCTTTCAGCTAGGGGTAAATCCAGAGGGGGTGGTCGCTCCCCCCTACACACCCGCACAGGCAGAAGAAAGCAGGGAGGCTGGTGCCTCCCTGAAACACCACAGACCTGCCAACACGCAGCAGCGTATGCTGACTGTAGCACAATGCTGCTGCTGTTGCTGGCAGGACGGGGGAGCTTCAGAGCTGGGACAGAGCTACTCCAGCCGGGGGGCCCCCTAAAACTGGGGGGCACGCGGTACGTACCCCCTGGGCCCCCCCTTAATCCGGCTCTGCTGCCGGGCCCCCCCTTAATCCGTACCCCCTAATGCCCCCTCTCCCTCTGTCTCCACTAAATAGACGCTGTGCGCATGCGCACAGCGTCTATTCACCGCTGCTCTGCTAAGCAGAACAGCGAGTACAGGAGCTTCCCAACTGCCTCCCCCCCCACCGCGGGACACTGCGGCCCGCGGGTGGGACAGCGGGACAGACCCAAAAAAAAATGGGACTGTCCCGCGAAAATTGGGACAGTTGGGAGGTATGGGGGTGTGTGAGGGGGTATGCCATACAGACAGACGGGCACCGGTTCACTATGTGCTTGACCCCCCACATCAGCAAACTCAGCAGGGTCTCTCTGGCGCGGAGGAGCGTCACTTTCTGGCACACTCCACGCTTCTTAGCTGCAGTTTTGTGGGGCACCAGCCGCTCTGCAGGTTCCGTACTGCCTCTGTTATCTTCAGCCCCGGCAACCCCACTGCTAGTTGCAGCGCTGCCGCCCGCAGTGTGGTGCGCCCTGCTCCTTCACACACTTTAGCCGGCTGGCAGCGCTGCAGAAGTCCGCGCTGCTTGCAGGTTCCGTCCCCCTCCTCCCTCCAGCCGCAGTGTCTCCTAGGGGCTAACAAGTCACTCCCAGTCTCCCCTTACCATAGTGCCTGGCAGCCGCGAGGTCCGCGTGTGTGACTGAGGAGTGGGGGGGTGATGCGGACGGGCAGAGGAAGCAGGACTCCAGCCTGAGAGAGTCAGCCATGCCAAGTCTCCACCAGCAGGTTGGAGTGGAACAGCAGCAGCCAGCAGCAGTGACTCCGGTAAGACACATCTGTCTGTCACCACTGTTTTGTCCCTAATACCAATCTCCCCTGTGCCCTGTGTTCTGTCATGTCCCTGTCACCCCTGGCCTTGCCCTGTCACCCTTATCCTGGCCCTTTCACCCTTATTCTGGCCCTGTCACCCTTATCCTGGCCCTGTTACCCCTATCCTGGGCCTGTCACCCCTGTGCTTGCCCTGTCAACCCTATCCTGGCCCTGTCACCCCTGTCCTGGTCCTGTTGCCCCTGTCCTGGCCCCGTCACCCCTGTCCTGACCCTGTTACTGCATACCCTCCAACTACCTTTTTGGCAGGTACAGTACCCGCAGCGCCTCCAGACCCCTCCCCAATGCACCACACCTCCGCACCTTACCCTCCACCGCATGCGGCACTCCACCCCTCCCCCACACGCTGTGCCGCCAGACCCCCTACACCACCCGTGGCTCCCACTCCCCTCCACCACCCACAGCACCTCCAGACCCCCTCCACCATCCACCCCCCATATATGTCTCCCCCCACACCTGCTCCCCCTCCACCCGCAGCATCTGCAGACACCCTCCTCCATCCGCGGTCTCCCCCCTCACCCACCCCTCCCCCACCCACGGCACCCCCGCCTCTTCCCATCCCACAGCACCTCTGGAACCCTTCACCCATCCTCAACATCCCTGCACCTGCCCCTCCCCCACCTGCAGTGCCTCTGGACCCCTCCCCCATCTGTAGCCCCCACTCCTCTGCCCCTCCCCCACCCGCAGCACCTCCCGACCCTTCCCCATCCGGGCACCCCCAGCATCCGCCTCCCCATCCACCCGCAGCATCTACAGACACCCTCCCCCATCCGCAGGCCCCCCCGCACCGGCTACATTCTGTACATCGTGCCCTGCAGGTGCTATTCACGCAGTCGCAAGGGGCTGCGCCTCCTTCACCATCGCACGCCCTTTCATTGTGCAATATTTAACCACTAACAAAGGAATGCAGGTAAAACTCCATATAATACAAATATTGAACCCCAGATAGGCATGCAAGAGTTAAGGGGGCGTAGCCCCTTGCGACGGTGTGAAGAGCGCCCGTAGGGCGCGATGAAGCACCTAGTATATATATATATATACATACACACACACACGCACACACATACATATACACACATGCATACACATACATACACACACATTAAATCCTTATGTATAATAAAGCAACTTTGTCAGGGTATAACCTAAGCACATTTTACATATAAATATTAGAGTCCGTATTTATAACACTTTTTCCATTATACATCAGAATCCCTATAAGCCTCAGTTCAGGCTTAATAGCTTGATAGCATGGATTTACATGTTCTTAAAACCAAGACACAGCTTATTCAGGGACTTTTGTGCTGTGTTATGACCCTTCCACGAGCCGCGATGTGATGCTGTGGGTGTCACCCCCCCACCCGACCACTCCCGCGATCTCCCCCCTCAGAGTCTCAGTTTAGAGAGGGGCCTTGCTGGCGGACCACGGCAGCAGTGAGTGCTGTCCGCAGTCAGTGAGTGAGGGGCGAGCCGTAGCAGCCTGGAAACTGTCCGCGGCAGTGTGTGCTAGTGCCTAGCGGTTAGCGGGAACTAACCACGGGAGGCAGCAGGGGAGCAGCAGCAGGCCCCCAGTGGCGGCAGCTTGGCTGGCCGTGGCTGGGCTGGGGAGTGGGCAGTGGGAGCACAGTGAATAACATTAAATACTTAAAGTCCCCACATGGCGGGGCGGCAGTATGAGTTGACAGCCCCACTCTCCCAGTGATAGAAAGTACAAGGGAGCGGCGACAGTATGAGCTAGCTGCCTGCTTATTACCTGTGACAATAGGAGGCTATGACGGGGCTTCTCTTCTAAGCTCTGTCCAGCTCCGTTGTGTAGCCTCAGGCTGGAATCAGCTAATGCTGATTTTGGTCTATGGCGGGGCTACTCTGCTGAGCACCAACAAGCCAATTGCTGCAGTTTGCAGCTTCCACAATCCCGGACCCACGCTTCTGAATAAGCTGGGAAGGGATTGCGTGCAAAAAGAAAAAAATCTTGCTGTAAAAAATAGAAGTAAAGTGTGGAGAACTCTCCACGTGTGCCATCCTGGCGATGCACAAAAAAACACTGAGGTACCTTTGGGAGTATGGAGGGGGTGGAGGGTTACTAATATAAATATTTAAATGTGCCTATCCCTGCTAACGCCCCGTCCATATCCCAAGAGTACTCCAGTGACCCCTAGTGGATGAAAAAGAAATAACATGTGCAGAGATGGGTGGAGTGTGTTCAAACTAAAATCTAAATTGCAGTGTAAAAATAAAGCAGCCAGTATTTACCCTGCACAGAAACAAAATAACCCACCCAAATCTAAAGGGCCCCATACACTAGAAAGATAACGCCCGATTTCATCCGATTTCGGGCATTTGGCCTGATATATAGGGCAAAATCGGGCATTTTGGAGGTGTTTCTAATCCGATCCGATGCGCATTCCAATGAGCATCGGATTGGATCCTCCAGATTGAACGTGCTGCACTCATGATATGTCGGACCCCGCAGGCATGGCTGGGATCGCCCAAGATATATTGTATGCAAAGGGACAGCATACAATGCATCTTGGGCGATCCTCGGGAGGCTGCCAGGGTGATAACCTGCGACATGTCAGCCGGACATGTCGCAGTAGTGTATGGGGCCCTTAACTCTCTCTATACGTTATATATGGCTCACCTGCAATGCACATGGGGGGTGATTCAGATCTGATCACTGGGCTGCTAAATTTGTTGTGCTGCATTCAGATAGTCTCCGCCCAAGGGGAGTGTATATTCACCGTGCAAGTGTGTAATCGCATGTGTACCCCGAGCTGCAAAATATCCCTCATTCAGCGGACAGCTGCAAATCCATTCGCACCACACTCACCATTTAATAATCTTTCCACTGTGTGCAGTCAGTGCGCAGCCCCGGACTTACTCCTACAGTGCGATCAGGACAGGCTGATCTGGTCTGGAGCAGAGATCACACACCCTACCTGAAGACACTTGGGCACACCTGCGTTTTCCCTGACACTACCAGCAAACGATCAGTTGCCACCCACAAACAACATCCTCCTGTCAATCATCATGCAAATGGCTGTGCAATTAGAATTTTCGCACTAGCCTGTTGCTGTCTGGCGATGCCTGTTGTGGTTTGCCGATCGCCCACTGTGCGAAAACACACAGCAGCAATCAGATCTAAATCACCCCCATAGTTTAGCCCATTAGAGAAAATGTTGATTACAAAATGTTGTTTTGCAATCAATCTTGAATTAGACCCTATAATCATACCCTCAGAAGCAGATCAAATGATCAAACTAGGCTTACGATTTATAAAAATGAATACAGTTTTCTGTGTATGGGAAGAAGGTATCTGACCTGGACAACCAAACAGGTCTAAAATGTGGTGAGCCTGGATTAAAAAAAATGCATCTGGTGTTTTATCAGAGAAATTGTGTTTGTCATAGCAAGATTAACTGAATTATTTTATCATTAATTACTTAAACTAAATTTGCTGATTATGAACAATCTAATGTTCTGAATCTTCAAGTCAACCCAATAAAACTCATCGTTACATTTCATTTGCACGTTGGGTTATACAGTGCAAGCAGTAAACTGCTGCTTTGGAAAGCCAAATGGTTTGTTAAGGGATCATTTAAATACTTGAAAAATTATTAAAACCATGGGGGTAATTAAGATCTGATCGCAGGAGAAGGAAGACTGACTGGAAGATCGCAGGAGACTGGAAGACTGGTACACTCAAGAAACAAACACATTCTCACGCAACAGAGAAGGGAACCGGTGACCAAGAGAAAAACCCAAAGAAGAACCCAAAGAAGCCAGGTGTGTCAGGAGGAGTGCCCTGTGGAACATAGAAACCTTGACGAAAAAGAGTGAATTGTTTTATGTACTTGTATGATTTTTATGTATTAAAAACCATATTTGTGGATACCTGCCTGCTGAACCTATTTTTGGGAAACTACTCACCTGAGGTCTAAATGAAGGATCGAAAAATACCTTTACGGGAACGCGAGGCAGAAATCCAATGTAAGTGTCTGTGCATAGGGGAATTTTACTGGTGAATAGTTTAAGTTTGCATTGATGAAAGATACCTTTATGTGCATGCAGGACAGAAATACTCTGTAAGCGTTTGTCTAGGAGAGATAAAGTAAAAAATCCCTAAGACTATGTGGGGATTTTTTTTCCCTCCACTACATTTTAAATCTATAATCGCTGGGTCCTGGTTTCTCTTTTTCTGTGGTTTAGTACGTATTTGGAGTCTTTGGGTGTATTCTCCTCAACTAAGGAACCAGCAGCATTTTGTTGATTAGTATACCTTGCACAGTTGTTCTGCAGGTGCGCCATGGCAGACTGCCCACGAAGAGCCCACAGAGCGAGTAGAAAGTGCAGAGACAGTATCCATCATAGGAAGGTCAGCATGTGAGTAAGCCTGTGCGATAGTCATGTGAAGCTGCCTGGCTAGAGTTTGTTTATTTGCTGGCCAGCCCCTCTTGTGGAAGCCATAGAAGACAAAAGAGGGAATCCGTTTTCCTGATGGAACTGGTACGAGCCATGTAAATCTGAAGAGCATGGACCACATCAAAGGAGGCCTCCCCCACAGAGAGGTACGGAGATTGGAAGGCCGGAACCACAAATCTTCATTAAGGTGGAAACTTGACACCACCTTGTGGAGTTAGCCAGGTCATGTTCAAAGGACAACTCTGTCTCGATGGAAGACCAGGAAGGAGGAGCAACAGGAGAGCGCCCCTAAATCAGTCCCAATAGCCAGCATATGCAATAGCCAGAAGAAAAAGAGCCTTCGCTGTTAGCCATTTGAGGTCCACAGAGTCAAGAGGTTCAAACATGGACTCCTGCAGTGACAAAGACCTGAGGAGCTGTAGAAAGACCAAAGGGCAGTGCCCGAAATTGGAAATGTTGCTGGAGGACTGCAAACCATAGAAACCATTAATGTGGGGGCGCTATAGGCACATGCAGGTAAGTTTCCTGAATAACCAGAGACACCATAAAGTCCCCAGGATCCATTGCCAGGACAACAGAGCGGAGTGTTACCATATGAAACCTAGCCACTCTTATAAACCTGTTCAGGGATTTGAGATTGAGGATAGGCCGATGAGACCCATTGGGTTTCTGAACCAAGAAAAGGGTAGAGTAAAAACCCATCCCTCGCTGTGACGAAGGGACAGGAAAGTGCTGTAGCGAATGAATACATTCTGGAGGCCCAGGGATTTGTCGGGCCTGATAAATGGCCTGTGTAAAAGAACTGCTGGGAGTGCGTCTCAGGAATGAGAGAGCGCACTCGTGAGAGGCCACTTCTTGTACCCAGGTGTTTGTGCTGGTCTGATGCCTGGACTGTGCAGGGAGACTTTCTTCCAGAGCCTCTGCCTAACCTTCAATGGCCTTAGCCACCCAGGCAGTGGCAACAGCCAGTCGGTTAATAGCTCCTGTAAGAGAAGAGACATATTTGAGACATGCTTCAATTTTTCTATCCGTAGTCTCCTTGAGGGAAGATGCTGTCGGGACAGGTAAAGTAGTGCTTTTGACCAGGCGTGCCATGTGGGAATCCACTGTAGGAGGAATTTCCCACTTAGCACAATCAGCAGCTGGGAGAGGGTAAAAAGAAGCCAGGCGCTTTGGTAGCTGGAACCTTTTACCAGGGGTATTCTATGATTCCTGCGTGACCTCAGTAAGATGATCTGACTGAGGGAATTCAGCCCTTAAAACCTTCTGGCACTTAAATAGCGGAGCTTTCGGGTTTGGAACAGGCTCCTCTTTTATTTGAAGAAACGATTTGACGGCCCTTACTAGCGCAGGATTATCCAATGTAGACTGACGCTCCTCCTCACCTGAGGGGGACTCAGGGAGAGATGCATCTGTGTCATCTGCATCCCCAGATGATGCCTCAGCATCAGAAAGCTGGATGGACTGTGAGGATGGTACAGGATGCGTAGTTGCCTTAGTGGGGGCCTTCACCCTGTAACATCTGTTGAAAGGCAGCAGAGTTATTAGCCAGATTCTGCAAAAAGGTAGATGGCACATCCACCCAGGGAAAGGGCATTGAAGTGACTGCCATAGCAGGGGGTACCTGCGGTGGAAATCCCATAGCGGGAGGTAAAGTGGGGGCTGCTAAACAGTCCGCAATCTGCGTCAGTACCTGTGAAATAAAAGACCCCCATGGGGGGTTCTGAACAGGGGGCTGGAGGGGTCGGCTGGTAGGAGCTATATAGCAAGATGCACACAGACCATTTTGTACAGTGTCTTGAGGGCATAATCCAGCTGAACAGGACTTGCAGGATACCAGCAGCTGCCTCTTTGTTACCATTGCTAGACATAGCTGCAATAACATTATAATACACACTCGTTATTAGAAATATAGTGTAACAAGTATAGCATTGTGACAGCCTTCACAAATACTGATAGATGTGAAGTACAATGAACCCCTATACACTTGTATCTGAGGGTTATAGGAAAAAAAGGGAACGGTAGTATAAGTTGATAGAGAAAAAAAATTAGACAGCATGGTGTTCGCCTGCAAGGGGACTCTTAGCACTCGCCCTGCTGCTGGCATTCTGGCGGGTGGGATGCCGCTGCCAGGATATTGAATAGCCTGGGCTGGATGCGGGGTAGAGGGAGAAGGACCGGAGCATCCTGGAATATCAAAAGCTTTACTGTTTTTTGCCCGGTCCTATCCTATAACCTACACCAGCCCCACCCCCCACCCCCCGATTGTCCTCTCTGTGGATGCCTATAGACCTTAAAGAAAAATGGGCAATTCAATTGCATAGGTTTTTTGGGCCAAAAATTAACCCATTTTTCAGGCGAAAACACTTGGATTCAGGATAAGTTTCCTGATCCCTGTGTGTTTTGTGGATGCTATCGGGAAATTGGGTCTGTGAGTTATTAGGGATTTTTTTTGACCGTCTCCAGTCAAAAATTAGCTTTTGGGGCTAACTGGATAGCCCCCGAGGGATCAATAAGCTACGGTAATTTGCAACGTCTAATTGAATTCTCACCTAAATTGTTAAATTGGTTTTTGTAAATTGTTTATTCTTTAATTAAACCATAACATATTATGGCCCAAATGTATTTACCCTTAACAAGAGATAAAGTGGAGATGGATAAAGGGTGATAACTGACCAGCCAATCAGCTTCCTAGCTGCAATGTCACAGGCTGTCTATGAAAAATGACAGCTAGAAACTGATTGGCTGGTCAGTTATCACTCTTTGGGGGTAATTCAGAGTTGATCGCAGCAGCAAATTTGTTATCTGGGGTGTGGTAAACTGAAATCTAAATTGCAGTGTAAAAATAAAGCAACCAGTATTTACCATGCACAGAAATAAAATAACCCACCCAAACTCTCTCTGCAAATGTTATATCTGCCACACCTGCAGTGCACATGGTTTTGAACAACTGCTAACAAATTTGCTGCTGCGATCAACTCTGAATTACCCCCTTTATACATCTCCACTTTATCTCTTGTTAAGGCTTAATACATTTGGACCTAGATTATGGTATGACTTCATTCGTAGGTAGCAGGAAGCTACTTCTTACCTTAAAGGCACGACTTAAAACTTCTTCTCCTCCTTTGCTCCTCAGAAGATTAACAATCACTTGCTGGCCATACTGTTCCTTCAAAAGCATCATATGTCTAATAAAATAAATATGTTTTTAGAATTATAATACAGCAATTCAAAAAGGAGATTTATGGTAAGAACTTACCTTTGTTAAATCTCTTTCTGCGAGGTACACTGGGTTCCACAGGGAATAACATTGGGGTGTAGAGTTGGATCTTGATCCGAGGCACCAACAGGCTAAAAGCTTGGACTGTTCCCAGGATGCACAGCGCCACCTCCATATAACCCCACCTCCGTGCACAGGAGCTCAATTTTGTTAACCAGTCCAATGCAGTAGCAGGTAAAAGAGACGACAACCGTTAGTAGACACATACACCACATTCTCACGACAGGAGAAGGTATCAGCGGCTAATGCCATACAAACCCAAAGAATCAAAGTGCGTCAGGGTGGGTGCCCTGTAGAACCAAGTGTACCTCGCAGAAAGAGATTTAACAAAGGTAAGTTCTTACCATAAATCTCCTTTTCTGCAGCGGGGTACACTGGGGTTGCACAGGGATAACATCGGGATGTTCTAAAACAGTTCCTCATGGGGGGGAAGCACTGTAGCGGGCAAAAGAACCCGGCGTCCAAAGGAGACATCCTGGGAGGCAGAAGTATCAAAGGCATAGAACCTTATGAACGTGTTCACTGAGGACCACGTAGCCGCCTTGCACAATTGTTCAAGGGTCGCACCACGGCGGGCCGCCCAAGAAGGTCCAACAGACCGAGTAGAATGGGCTTTGATGGTAGCTGGAGCTGGAAGGCCAGCCTGTACATAAGCATGTGCAATCACCATTTTAATCCATCTGGCCAAGGTCTGCTTATTAGCAGGCCAGCCACGTTTGTGAAAACCAAATAGGACAAAGAGGGAATCAGATCTCCTAAGAGAAGCTGTTCTCTTCACATAAATACGGAGAGCCCGTACGACATCCAAAGACCGCTCTTTGGAGGATAAACCAGGAGTGGTAAATGCCAGAACCACAATTTCCTGGTTAAGGTGGAAAGACGACACTACCTTAGGCAAATAACCAGGACAAGTTCTAAGAACCGCCCTGTCACGGTGAAAAATCAAAAAGGGTGACAGACAGGACAAGGCAGCCAAGTCTGAAACCAGTCTAGCAGAGGCAATAGCCAGCAAGAACAAGACCTTAAGAGTAAGCCACTTAAGGTCTATAGAGGTACAAATGGAGACTCTTGTAAGGCATCCAGAACAATCGATAAATCCCAAGGAGCCATAGGCGGGACATAGGGAGGTTGAATCCGTAACACACCCTGCGTGAATGTATGAACATCAGGGAGAGTCGCAATTTTTCTCTGAAACCATATCGACAAGGCAGAAATATGAACCTTGAGAGAAGCCAGACGAAGGCCTGAGTCCAGGCCCTGTTGCAGGAAAGCCGAAAGCTTGGCAGTACTGAACTTGTATGCATCATAATGGTTAGTCGAACACCAGGCAAAGTAGGAATTCCAGACCCTATAATAAATCCGGGCAGAAGCCGGTTTACGGGCCTTCAACATAGTTTGAATGACCGTCTCAGAAAATCCTTTGGCCCTCAGTACAGAAGCTTCAAGAGCCACGCCGTCAAAGCCAGCCGGGCCAAATCCTGGTAGACACAAGTGCCATGAACAAGGAGGTCTGGGCATTGCGGAAATAGAAGAGGACGCGCTATCGAGAGACCCTGCAGGTCTGATAACCAATGACGTCTGAGCCACGCTGGAGCGATTAGAAAGTAGTATTCCTCCTTCTTGCTTGAACTTCCTTATCACCTTGGGCAGAAGTGACACCGGAGGGAACACGTACGGCAGCCGAAAGTTCCATTAAATTGCCAGTGCGTCCACGAACGCTGTTTGAGGATCCCTTGTCCTTGCTGCGAAGTCCGGAACCTTGTGATTGTGTGGAGACGCCATCAGGTCTACATCTGGTAGGCACCACTTGTCCACTAGGAGTTGAAAGACTTCCGGATGAAGACTCCACTATCTGGCATGTACGTCCTGATGACTGAGGAAGTCCGCTTCCCAGTTGAGGACTCCTGGAATGAACACTGCCAATATGGCTGGCAGATGGCGTTTCGCCCAAAAAGGATTTTTGATACTTCCATCATTGCCATGCGGCTTCGAGTGCCACCTTGATGATTTATGTATGCCACCGTGGTGGTGTTGTCTGACTGTATTTGAACAGGCTTGTTCTGTACTAGAGGCAGGGCTAGTGTCAATGCATTGAACACTGCTCTCAATTCCAGAATGTTTATCGGAAGGAGAGATTCCTCCCTGGTCCACTGACCCTGAAGAGAGTGATGCTCCAACACTGCGACCCAGCCCCGTAGACTGGCATCCGTCGTCAGAAGGACCCAGTTGAGAATCCAGAAGGGACATCCCCTGCTCAGTTGCTGGTCCTGTAGCCACCAGGTCAGCGACAAGCGGACCTGCGGAGTCAAGGAGATCATGTGAGTCCTGATCCGGTGAGGCAGGCCGTCCAACTTGGAGAGTATCAACCTCTGCAGAGGGCGGGAGTAAAATTGAGCGTACTCTACCATGTCGAAAACCGACACCATGAGGCCTAGTACTTGCATCACCGAGTGTATCGACACACGTGGGCGGGAGAGGAAGCATCTTATCTTGTCCTGAAGTTTCAGGACCTTCTCCGGAGACAGAAACAACCGCTGGTTGTGGGTGTCCAATAGTGGGGGTCATTCCGACCCGATCGCTCACTCGCTGCAGTTTGTCGCAGCGCAGCGATCGGGTCAAAATTGTGCATGCGCCGGCGCCACAGAGCGCCGGCGCATGGCAGCTTTCGTTGCCTAGCAATCGCCTCTGAGACAGAAGCGGTCGCTAGGCGGGAGAGGGCTGAACAGGGGGCGGGGCGCGGCGACGAGCAACTCCCGGCCAGCCGCAGGAGCTGCGCTGGCCGGGAGTTACTCCTCAAATACAAAGGCATCACCTCTGTGCAATGCTTTTGTATTTGTGCGGGTAGGGGGGGCCGCGCTGACATGCGGAGCGGACTAGCCCTGTGCTGGGCGTCCCCCTGCATGTCTGAGTTAACGATCGTAGCTGTACTAAACTTAGCACAGCTACGATCAACTCGGAATGACCCCCAGTGCTCCCAGGTGCACCATGCTCTGAGCAGGGACCAGGGAAGATTTCTTCAAGTTGAAGAGCCACCCGTGGGCTTGCAGGAATTGGACCGTCAGTTCCAGATGACAGAAAAGAACCTCTGGAGAGTTCGCCAGGATCCCGATACCCTGACGGCGGAGTAGAGCCGTGATGACCTTGGTGAAAATTATTGGAGATGTGGTCAGACCAAAAGGTAAGGCCTGGAATTGAAAAAGTAGGTTGCCAATAGCAAACCGTAGGTATTGCTGATGCGACACTGCAATAGGAATATGCAGGTAAGCATCCTGTATGTCCAGGGTTACCATATAATCCTTGGGCTCCAAAGCCAGAACAATAGAGCGAAGAGTTTCCATACAGAATTTGGAAACCTTCACAAATTTGTTCAAAGACTTGAGATTGAGAATGGGCTGAGAAGAACCATTCAGCTTCGGAACTAGGAACAGCATTGAATAGTACCCCCTGCCTCTCTGAGACAGAGGCACCGGCACTATCACTCCCATGTCTAGGAGGGATTGTACCACCAGATGGAGATACTTTGCTTTTACCGGACCTGCAGGGACGTTTGTCAAGCAAAACTGGCGAGGAGTACATTTCTTGAAAGAGATGGCGTATCCGTGAGCGACGACTTCCCTTACCCAGGCATCCGAAGTGGTCTGTAACCATACCTGTGCAAATTTAAGAAGTCGGCCTCCCACGCTGGGATCCCCCAGGGGGGGCCCCATCATACAGCAGGCTTGTCTGTTTTGGAAGCAGGCTGACGGGCAGCCCAGGCACGTTTAGGTTTGGGCTTCGTGGATTTGGCATTGCAAGCCTGTTTCGGGTACACCTGACCCTTCGATTTACCTGGAGGTCGAAAGGAACGAAAGGAAGTACTCAGCCTTCAGAGCTGAAGGTGTAGTACTAGGTAGACATGCAGTCTTCACGGATGCTAAGTCAGCAACAATCTTATTGAGGTCTTCCCCAAAAAGTATGTTTCCCTTAGAAGGGATCACCTCCAAGGTCTTTTTAGAGTCCAGATCTACCGACCAGGACCGCAACCAGAGGATCCGGCGAGCCAGAATAGACGTAGTAGACGGTTTGGCCGCCAGCATACTTGCATTAGATGCCGCCTCCTGAATATAATGAGAGGCTGTAATAATGTATGAAAGACACACTCTAGCATTATCAGGAAAATGAGATGGCAGTTCCGCTTCAACTTCCTGAACCCAGGCCTCTAAAGCTTTAGCGGCCCAAGAGGCCGCAATAGTAAGCCTGTGTACAGCTCCAGCAAGAGTGTAAATAGACTTCAAGCAACCCTCCACATGCTTATCCGTCAAATTCTTCAGAGAGGTGATGGTAGTGACAGGCAGAGCAGATGATACCACCAGAAGTGTGACTTGTGAGTCCACCGGTGGCGGAGTTTCACAATTTTTACTTAACTCTGCAGCGAGGGGATAATGAGCTAGCATCTTCTTAGACAGGGAGAATTATTTTCCTGGATATTCCCAGGATTCCTGACGTATGTCCACTAAGTGGTCAGAATATGGCAAAACTAATTTCGTAACCTTCTGAGGCTTGAATTTATCTGGTTTCTTAGAGGTAGTTGGGTGCTCTTCATCATCATCATCAATCTGAAGAATCAGCCTGATAGCCTCCAAGAGGTCAGGAATATCCACTTGAGTTATAGATTCCCCATCAGAAGCATCTGCATCAGTGTCTGAGGGGTCAGTATATGCGCCATCTTCATCAGATGAAGTATCTGAAACATGTGTGGATTGTGACGAAGTAATGGCCCGCTTAGAAGCCCCATTGGTATTAGGCGGGCGAGGGTTAGGAGTTTGCTTAGCCAAAGACTGATTCAATTGCTGTAACTGAGAGGACAGAGTATCTGCCCATGGCAGATTAACTGCAGGAACAATAATTGGCTGTAATGGCACAGGAGGTCCCATAGGGGGCGCAAGTCTAGTTACCAGCGTAGTTAGTAAATTAGAAAAAGTAGCCCACGGCGGGTCATGAGTTGCCCCCGTTGCTGTAGACTGACTGAGGGGTATAAAACCCCCAGCACCTGAACCCTTAGCTCCAATATTCTCCTTAGACACATCCATGGCAGTAGCACAGCATGAAGCAGGATCAGCCACAGAATTATCACCCTGTTGAGCTGACATTATATAAAAGCGTAACTGTAGGGCAAATTAGTACAATATAAGCAGACAAAGTACATGACAAAAATCCCCCTGTATAGTGTGACTACAAGCAGGGCACACACAGAGGATTTAAGAGGTATATGGTGACTGCAATACACAGAGAAAAATACCAAAGTAATATATCATGTGACACACTATATTACATGATAACCCTGATGCACTTAGCCCCCCTCAGGGTACAGAATATAGGGAAAGCAGTATATGTGAGATACACGGAATGGATATCACACAGCAACTATTGGCACACACACAGTCAATAACATAAATGGAAAGAGAAAAAGAAGACTCTTGGGTGGGCGCACTCTTTGTGTTAATGAATGGAAAAAAAGTGATAAAGTAGATATATTGAAGTGATTAAGACATAACCTTTATTATAAATTTATATACAATGCATTTTCATTTTTGTATCCCATTTAAAATTAATGGATATGACCGGGTTGTTCCATCCAAGGAATTTACAGTTTACTCCCAGTCAGACTTTTCTTTATAAAGAAAATTTTATATTGTATTCTGGTTAATCTATATCCACATAGATTGGCGGAAGGGTGTGTACACTGCCAGTACCACATCCGTATTCCACCACACCAGTACAAGCTTAGCCTGTATTTTGATTGAGATCTAAATTGATCTTGCCATAGTGCTTTATAACAGCAGCAATGTGAGTTTACTTTGCATAAACGGTATAATCTCTTGTTACAAAGTAAAACTAAATATTGTATCTATATCAGAAATCTTATCCCATTGTGGTCCTGATTTAAGGCATACACCTGTTATAGAATGAAAGAAAGGCAGATATTGGTGATACTGCTGTTAGTGTTCTTGTCAGGATGCCGGATTGACGTGCTACTGACATCGGGTATTCCCTGGGGGTCACCCTTCCAGGTACTAACCCGGCCCACCACCGTTTTGCTTCCAAGATCGGACGAGATTGGGCATAGGCGGTGAGATATGGTTGTAGAACAAATAGTATATCCTCTGACACACTAATGAGAGTGCACCGAAGAAGGAAGAAATTGAGTTTCCGCTTAGAGGTAAGTGTTAGAAATTGGATCTGCTGTCCGTGTTAGACCAAGAATATCCTGGAATCGCGGATAAAAGTTCAGGAAAATAGTAGAAGAGAAAAAATAAAATAATAGAAAAGTGTAGGCTGGTTTTCAGCCAGTACAGATGCTGCCTGTACTAGGGTGCAATTGCCTTGCTGGGTAAGTGCTCACCCGTCGGTGTTACATATGTTTCCTCAGATTTAGAGAGGCTTAGGTAAACAGAGGATCTGTCACTCTACAGATGTAGATTTTTTTTCACAGATGGTGCAGCCTCTGATGAGGTGTGATTGTTTGGAGTGAGCCTTAAATAGATAGAGAATTTGCCAATATATGAATATGAATTGTTGCACAGATGGTGTAATTGGTGAGGGTGAGCCGATGCTCACCTAAGGATATTAACACACCGTCCCCCTAGATCAGGGAAAAGGTTCTTTTGGGTTATCCAAAATTACCCAAAGGAGAGAGATTAATTAGATACAATGTTCTCAATAATATTGTGAAGAATAATTATTTGCAAAAATAGCGAAGATTAAAAAATATAAGAGCTCATCATTGCATAGAGAAGTAAAATGAGATGATCCCAAATACATCTATTACATGCACTATGCTTTTTAAGCTTGAATCATACCGGTAATATGAGCAGGTATTAAACTTTATGTGACCTTATATGCTAAAGGATATTAGTCCTCAGACCCAGGTAGTAACGATGATAAATATCACCCCTATTGTGTTTGCATAATGGTCTTAATAGACCTATTAACTAAATAATACCGGTGGCTGCCCAGGTCCCTGGGCAAGCTAGTGATCACGTTTGAAGTCCTGCTGTGGATAGACTGGTCCAGAGATAGGAGAGGAAGACGCATTTCCCCCGTAAAGAACTGGCTTGTTCACTTCCAATTGTGATTAGGCTATCGTCTGGAAGGGTTTAAAACTCCTGTGTACGAAGGTCTGCCAATGGCATCGAAGTCCTAATTAGATATGGTAATTGGGTGACACACGGAGGTCACAGTACCGACCTCCGCTATGTAATTTCCTCCTATGTCATATACGTAATCGCCATGCGCTCCTAATCCTGCAGCGGCGGACTAGAATCCTCCTTTCCGCTCGCTGCTAGGCAACAGACCATGTTGTGTTATGGCCCGTTTCCCTGGTTTCGCAAGACAGTTAGGACCCGGCGGAAGTTGAATCCATAACTTCCACCATGTTGCAAGGTTACTAATCAACGCTAACATAGCGTATGAATGGGGCCAGTAAATTATCACTGTTACTGAATACATTTAAAGTTGAAGAGCTATAAAAGTCGTTAGGATCAGAACTTTGTTAATGTGCTGGATATGACTATATAATTAATTCTGAAGATCATAAGGCGAGTGACGGATCTTGTGTAATGACAGAGGAGGTATTAACCTCCTAGAGTAAGTGATTCACGGGTATGTTGGGCCGGGTCTGCAACCGAGATTATGACACTGGGGAGGTATGTTGGGACTGTGAGTCCGACTTAATTATACTAAATGGGAGTTTGTGATGAGCAAACTTAGTATATAACATGCTACACCTCTATGATAAGCATGCGCTCGAGGTGGCGAGCGTAGGTCCTAAATTACCAATCGTTGCTAGGCAACGGATCCTGTTATATACTAATCTGTTACCATGAATGCGCCAATCAACTGCAGCCTGGTAAAAGTAAGGATCCTTGTGGTCAAAGGTTAGATATTGGGGTTGTGATATGATATAGATAAGCATGTAGGATATCCAATTATCCTTGTGGTCAAAGGTTGGATGTTGGGGTAGTGATAAACATAGATAAGTATGTAGGATAACCAATTATCAACGGTTAGGTATTGGGGTTGTAATAAGATGTAAATAGGGGGCCGACCTAATATTAGGACTGGGGCTGAGAATAACCCCTTGAGGTCACAGGTATAGAGAACACTTGTTGTGTATAGACAATAAAAATATTATCCAGGTTCCCCTTGCAGAGGTTGGATTGTTAATATGAGAAATGGTGATTTAGGATGAGAGAGTTGGAAGTGTGGGGTTGCTAAATACATGTAGGTATCGGTGTGAGGTGGCCTGTGTAAGTGAATAGGTCCTGTGAGGAGGTGTGCAAATTGTGTTATCAGAAAGTGAAGATGTGTAAAGACCCAAGAAACTACATTGGGATGGGGTAAAAGGTGAAATGATTAAATCACAGGTAACAGATAAAGTGAAAAAAAGAAAGAAGGAAAAGAAGGTGCAACACTGTGTGAGCTTGGGGTGTGTCTATATAAGGGGATTCCTATCGTGCAGTGATGTGTGTGTGTAGGGAGAGGGGAATGGGTTACCTAGAAGGATGATTGAATATGGTGAAGGGGTAAAAGAAATTATGTAGAGAACCCACTATGTAGAATGTGGGAATATTAGGTGGGGAAATGGAATAAGTGGTGAAAAGAGGGGAAGGGAGAGCCTACCATGTAGGCCAGCATGAGGAAGTGTAAAGGCTCGGGGATATAGTCTGTGATGATTTGTGATGAGGAATAATGAAAAAGAGTCACCAAAAGGGTCCGATTTTATTGTACTGATTCTTATAGGAACACACTGTAATTGGTTCCCTCATTCAGGCCCATTGGTCTGAGTGTATTGAGCTTAAAGATCCATTCTGTCTCTCTTTTAAGGAGTTCTTTGTTTAGATCTCCCCCTCTGATCCCTAGTTTGATTTTGTCCAAGCCAAAGACCAGCAGGTCCTTAGAGAAGTCTTTATGGTGAGAGTAGAAGTGTCTTGCGACTGAGGTCAGTTTCTTTATGCGGGAGATGTCCGACGCTGCATTGCGGCAAGTCCCCATGTGTTCTAAAATTCTTTCTTTGAACTTGCGGGTTGTCATCCCAACATACTTGAGGTTGCAACTGCACTCTATGCAGTAGATTATTCCCTGAGTATTACAGTTGAAAAAATGTTTGATAGATATGTTCTCACCATACCGGTCTGTTACTATGTTGGTCTTGAGAATCTGTGGGCAAGCTTTGCAGTGTCCGCATGGTGTCACGAACCTCGGGCAGCGGCGACCGCGCTTGTCCCTGCGGGTGGCCTGGTCTGCCCGGCGCCTCTCTTCCCCTGACGGTCTCCGGCTTCAGCGGCGGGTCGGCGCTGCTCTCCGGCGGCTTCCCGGAAGCAAGGACGCCACCATCACAAGCGAGGGCAAGGAGGCGGAGCAGGTCTGACGTCACCTGCCTGCTCCGCCAATCAGGCTAGGGCGGGGAATTTAAAATCAGATACCAGGCAGAGATCCGGTGCCTGAGTATCTTCGTTTCTCCTGCGGAAGCTGTGATTCCAGAGCTTTCTCGTCCCTGCAAGCATCCTGTGCTTCCAAGCGTCCTGTGCCTCCAAGCGTCCTGTGCCTCCAAGCGTCCTGTGCCTCCAAGCGTCCTGTGCCTCCAAGCACCTCCGTGCCTCCAATTATCTCCGTGCCTCCAATTATCTCCGTGCCTCCAATTATCTCCGTGCCTACAAGTACCTCGTGCCTCCAAGCACCTCTGTGCCTCCAAGCACCTCCGTGCCTCCAAGCACCTCCGTGCCTCCAGTTACCTCCGTGTCTCCAAGCACCTCGTGCCTCCAAGCACCTCATCCCTCCAAACACCTCGGTGTCTCCAAACACCTCCGTGCCTCCAAGCACCTCCGTGCCTCCAAGCACCTCCGTGCCTCCAGTTACCTCCGTGTCTCCAAGCACCTCGTGCCTCCAAGCACCTCATCCCTCCAAACACCTCCGTGTCTCCAAACACCTCCGTGCCCCCAAGCACCTCCGTGCCTCCAAGCACCTCCGTGCCTCCAAGGGCCTCCCTGCACTCCCTGTACTCCCAGCACCTCAGTGCCTCCAATACCACAGTGTCTCCAATATCTCAGTACCCCAGCCTTCAGTATTTCTACAAGTCTTGTCTTACAGGAGACCTTCAAGAATTCCTCTGGGCCTCCCGCCTGCCGTCTTAGTCCTGCATGAGGAAGACCTACATCCGGCCATCTCTACTACGACCCAGTGGCGGTTCCTCTTCCCGGTCATCGGAAGAAGCCCCGAGTCCACAACACTCCCAAACCAGGTCAGTGATAGTATACTCAGGCCACATGGACTCGGGGAATCGGAACACGGACTCGAGTGCCATTCAGAACCTGGCTTCTCGAGTGCAAAGTCAGGAAGCAGCGCAAGGCCAGGTGATGCAGTACCTCCAGCAGTTGTCCGGGCGTCTGGATCAGATTCAGGCGTCTCTGGCCTCAGTAATTCCGGCACCTGTTCCAGTAGTCGCACCAGTTGCCGTTGCCAGCAATGTTCAACCATCGGCCGGTGTCACTCCACGCCTTCAGTTGCCTACTCCGTCCCGCTATAATGGGAATCCCAAAAATTGTCGTGGTTTCTTGAACCAATGCGAGGTACATTTCGAGCTACTTGCACACAACTTTCCTACAGACCGGTCCAAGGTAGCATATATTATTTCTCTGTTGGAAGGTTCTGCTTTGGATTGGGTGTCTCCATTATGGGAACGATCTGATCCCATGGTTTCCAACTACACCAACTTCATCTCGTCCTTTCGAAGGATTTTCGACGAGCCCGGCAGAATGACCACTGCTTCTTCCGATTTGCTCCGTGTTCGGCAGGGCGCCCGTTCCGTGGGCCAGTACGTGGTTCATTTCCAGACCATTGCTTCCGAACTACGCTGGAATAATGACGCCCTGAGAGCTGCCTTCTGGAACGGTCTTTCCGACCGGCTGAAAGATGAGCTGGTTACTAGAGATCTGCCGGATCCATTAGAAGATTTGATTTCCCTTTGCGTCAAGGTGGATCTTCGGATGCAGGAGCGTGGAAGAGAACGTAGCCGTTCGGATCGTTCCAGGTTCCGGAATCCTACTCCTAGGCCGGTGGCCTCACCCAGCTCAGATGAGCCCATGCAAATTAACCGCTCCCGACTGTCTCCGGAAGAACGACAGCGTCGTCGTGAGGGTAAACTCTGCCTTTACTGTGGAGCCGCAGATCATTTTCTTAAATCTTGTAAAGCCCGTCCGGGAAACGGGCAGGCCTAGCTTGTTCCGGAGGAGTCAAGCTGGGAGTTACGACAAAAGCTTCTCCAACTTCGGACTGCTTGCTTCCAGTAACTCTAGTCTCCAATTCAGTCTCCAGGTCTTGTGAAGCCCTATTGGATTCCGGAGCTGCAGGGAACTTCGTTTCTTCTTTCTGTGCCCAAAGTTTGGGTTTAAAGTTACGGCCTATCGAGCGGCCAATTTCACTGACGGCTATCAACGGGACTAGAATTTCCAAAGGTCTTATAATGTGGCGCACGGGGCCAGTTAAGCTGCAGGTCGGGGCTCTACATCAGGAAGATTTGGAACTCTTGGTAATCCCAGAAATGCCTCATGATCTGGTTCTTGGAATGCCTTGGCTGAAAAGTCATAATCCCCACATCGACTGGAAGTCGTCACAAATTCTGTCCTGGAGTCCCTTTTGTCACACTAATTGTCTTACTCCTGTTTGTCCGCTCCGTGTTACCTCCAAAACGGATGAAGAGCACATTCCGGAGGCATATCAAGGGTACAAGGACGTATTTTCGGAACAAGCTGCTGACCTGTTACCACCTCACAGGCCTTGGGACTGCCCTATTGACCTTGTCCCAGGGAAGACGCCACCTCGTGGTCGCACATATCCTCTGTCTCTTCCCGAGACTCAAGCCATGTCGGAGTATATTAAGTCCAATATGCTCAAGGGATTCATTCGCCCCTCTTCCTCCCCTGCCGGTGCAGGCTTCTTTTTCGTGAAGAAAAAGGACGGGGGGTTGAGACCATGCATCGACTACCGCGGCCTAAACGACATTACTATTAAGAATAAATACCCCTTGCCACTAATCACAGAGTTATTTGATAGGGTTCGTGGTGCCCGCATTTTTTCAAAACTCGACTTGAGAGGAGCTTACAATCTTATACGCATCCGAGAGGGGGATGAATGGAAGACTGCCTTTAATACCCGAGATGGGCATTACGAATACTTGGTGATGCCGTTTGGTCTTAGTAATGCTCCCGCGGTTTTCCAGGGGTTCGTCAACGAAATCTTTCGTGATATGCTGTATCAGAGCGTTGTGGTATATCTGGACGACATACTGATTTTTTCCAAGAATCTTGTCGAACACAGGACTCAAGTCAAAGAGGTGCTACACCGTTTACGAGAGAATCATCTCTACGCCAAGCTTTCCAAATGTACCTTTGAAGTAACATCTATTCCGTTCCTCGGTTATGTCATCTCGGGGACGGAGCTTCGCATGGATCCGGAAAAGTTGTCGGCCATTCGTGACTGGACTCAGCCTCTTTCCCTGAAAGCAATACAAAGGTTCCTGGGCTTTGCGAACTACTACAGGAAATTCATTAAGGGTTTCTCCACCATTGTTGCGCCCATTACTGCCCTGACGAGGAAGGGTTCTAATCCTAGTTTGTGGCCTCCGGAAGCCATTGTAGCTTTTTCTCGCTTAAAGTTAGCTTTCATGACGGCTCCAGTTCTCCAACAACCAAATTTCGAGGAACCCTTCTTCTTAGAAGTTGATGCATCTTCAGTCGGGGTTGGGGCTGTTCTCTCCCAGTATTCCTCTGATAAAAAATTACATCCGTGTGGCTTCCATTCTCGTAAATTCTCTCCAGCCGAACGAAATTACACTATTGGAGACCAGGAACTCTTGGCAATCAAATCTGCCTTGGAAGAATGGAGATATCTTCTAGAAGGGGCTAAACATGTGTTTACCATCTACACGGATCACAAGAATTTGCTGTACATCAAATCCGCACAATGCTTGAATCCTCGCCAGGCGAGATGGGCACTTTTCTTTTCCCGATTCTCGTTCATTATCAAGTACCGGGCCGGGACTCTCAATATTAAAGCAGATGCGCTTTCTCGTTCACAAGTTCCCACAGACGAGGATGAACCTCCGGAGTGGGGTTTAATTCTGAATCCAGTTTCTGTCTCTGCTGCTTTAACTACTCCAGCTCCTCCTCCTGGAAGAATGTCCGTGCCAGCTAGATTCCGCCCAGGAATACTACTGTGGGCCCATAACTCCAAGTTTTCCGGTCATCCCGGCGCTCAGAAGATGTACAAGTTTCTGCAAAGGTCTTACTGGTGGAACACCATGAGGAAGGATGTACAAGATTGCGTTAATTCGTGTCCCCAATGTACACAACATAAATCTCCTCGTCTGCCTCCTGCAGGGTTACTTCGTCCTCTGCCTATCCCTGTGAGACCCTGGACTCACATTTCCATGGACTTCATCACTGACTTGCCCTGTTCCAAGGGTTGCAACACCGTTTGGGTTATCGTTGACCGTTTTTCGAAGATGGCACACTTTGTGCCCTTGACTGGTCTCCCGACAGCACCGAAACTGGCTCTATTGTTTATCTGAGAACATTTTCGTTTGCATGGGTTGCCACAAGAGATTGTTTCTGACCGTGGAGTACAGTTCACCGCCAGGTTTTGGAAAGCCCTTTGTTCAACTCTACACATTAAACTTAAGTTTTCGTCTGCTTATCATCCCCAAACTAATGGGCAAACGGAACGAGTCAATCAAGATCTAGAGACTTTTCTTCGTTTGTATCTCTCTCCTTCACAGGACAACTGGGTGGAGTTGTTGCCTTGGGCGGAGTTTGCTCATAACCATTTGTTTCATTCTTCCACTGGGGAATCACCATTTTTCGTCAACTACGGGTTCCATCCCCGTGTTCCGGAATTTCCAAGCCTTCCGATAATAGAGGTTCCTGCTGTAGTGTCCACTCTACGACACTTTGGACAAATTTGGAGAAAGGTTCATGCTAATCTTAAGCAGGTTTCTGTTCGGTACAAGTTCTTCGCAGATAAGAAACGGCAAGCCGCACCTCAATATAAAGTTGGGGACAGGGTATGGCTGTCCACACGGAATCTCCGGTTGAAGGTGCCCACCATGAAATTCGCTCCAAGGTTCATCGGTCCTTACCCTGTGCTACAAGTCTTAAATCCTGTGGTCTGTAAACTGGGTTTGCCTGCCCATCTTCGAATACCTAACGCCTTTCATGTTTCTCTACTCCGTCCCCTCATTCTGAATCGGTTCCACTCAGCACTCCCTAGGCCAACGTCCGTAGTGGCAGAAGCTGGAGCGGAGTTTGAAATCAAAGCTATTCTTGACTCTCGTTATCTTCATAAAAAATTACAGTACTTGGTGGACTGGAAGGGTTATGGTCCTGAGGAGAGAAGTTGGATTGGGGCTACTGAAGTAACGGCTCCTCGTCTGATTCGGATCTTCCACTCCAGACATCCGACTAAGCCCGGGAAGTGTCCAGGGGCCACTCCTGGAGGAGGGGGTACTGTCACGAACCTCGGGCAGCGGCGACCGCGCTTGTCCCTGCGGGTGGCCTGGTCTGCCCGGCGCCTCTCTTCCCCTGACGGTCTCCGGCTTCAGCGGCGGGTCGGCGCTGCTCTCCGGCGGCTTCCCGGAAGCAAGGACGCCGCCATCACAAGCGAGGGCAAGGAGGCGGAGCAGGTCTGACGTCACCTGCCTGCTCCGCCAATCAGGCTAGGGCGGGGAATTTAAAATCAGATACCAGGCAGAGATCCGGTGCCTGAGTATCTTCGTTTCTCCTGCGGAAGCTGTGATTCCAGAGCTCCCTCGTCCCTGCAAGCATCCTGTGCTTCCAAGCATCCTGTGCCTCCAAGCGTCCTGTGCCTCCAAGCGTCCTGTGCCTCCAAGCGTCCTGTGCCTCCAAGCGTCCTGTGCCTCCAAGCATCCTGAGCCTCCAAGCACCTCCGTGCCTCCAATTATCTCCGTGCCTCCAATTACCTCCGTGCCTCCAATTATCTCCGTGCCTCCAATTATCTCCGTGCCTCCAATTATCTCCGTGCCAACAAGTACCTCGTGCCTCCAAGCACCTCGTGCCTCCAAGCACCTCTGTGCCTCCAAGCACCTCTGTGCCTCCAAGCACCTCTGTGCCTCCAAGCACCTCCGTGCCTCCAAGCACCTCCGTGCCTCCAAGCACCTCCGTGCCTCCAAGCACCTCCGTGTCTCCAAGCACCTCGTGCCTCCAAGCACCTCATCCCTCCAAACACCTCGGTGTCTCCAAACACCTCCGTGCCTCCAAGCACCTCCGTGCCTCCAAGCACCTCCGTGCCTCCAGTTACCTCCGTGTCTCCAAGCACCTCGTGCCTCCAAGCACCTCATCCCTCCAAACACCTCGGTGTCTCCAAACACCTCCGTGCCCCCAAGCACCTCCGTGCCTCCAAGCACCTCCGTGCCTCCAAGGGCCTCCCTGCACTCCCTGTACTCCCAGCACCTCAGTGCCTCCAATACCACAGTGTCTCCAATATCTCAGTACCCCAGCCTTCAATATTTCTACAAGTCTTGTCTTACAGGAGACCTTCAAGAATTCCTCTGGGCCTCCCGCCTGCCGTCTTAGTCCTGCATGAGGAAGACCTACATCCGGCCATCTCTACTACGACCCAGTGGCGGTTCCTCTTCCCGGTCATCGGAAGAAGCCCCGAGTCCACAACACTCCCAAACCAGGTCAGTGATACATGGTAATGAACCGTTGATGTTACTGGGTTTGGGTGTACTCATCTGAAAATGACTGCGTACTAGAAGGTCCTTGATATTTCTAGATCTTCGCCAGCTCATTTCAATTTTGTCACTTATATACTGTGCTAAAGTTGGATCCGACTGTAGTATAGGTAGATGCTTTTCGATGGCTCTCTCAAGCAACCTCCATTCTGAACAGAACGTTCCAATGAATCTGAGTTTATCTTCTTTCCCTTTGTCCATCTTTGTTTTATTGTGAAAAATTAGAGATTCTCTTTTGATTTTGATTACTTTTCTTTGAGCTTTCTTGAGAGATCTCTTACTATACCCCCTCTCAATTAGACGTGTTATGAGTTCTTGACTTTTAACTTTGAAAACCCGATCTTCTGAACAGTTACGGCGGAGCCTCAATAATTCCCCTTTCGGAATGCTCTCAATGGTGTGTGGAAAGTGGGCACTTGTCTGGAAGAGGAGGCTGTTGGTTGCTGTTTCTTTACGGTATAGTTCCGTCGCCAAAGTTCCTGAGAAGGATTTGTAGACATTCACGTCTAAAAACGATATCATGTTTGAGCTAACGGTGTGTGTTAAATGGATATTCAGGTTATTGGTATTAAGAAGTTGAATAAATGTAAGAAGATGATCTTGATCACCATCCCAAATGATGAAAATATCATCTATGTATCTTAACCAAAGCATTATGTGCTTGGTATACTCCTCATTGGCATCATTGAAGACATGTAGTTCTTCCCACCAACCTAGGAATAAATTTGCATAGGTTGGTGCACACGCTGCCCACACTGCTGTACCCCTATTTTGGAGATAAAATTGATCCTGAAAGGTAAAGTAGTTTTTTTGTAACACAAATTCCAGGAGGTTATACAACAGATCATTAAAGTCCCCCTTCTCTCCTGAATCCAGAAAATATCTGGTAGCTCGTAATCGGCTTGATGGTTTTGTAGTAGATCTGTGGTATCCCTGAGGTAGGATGGTAAATGAAGTACAAAATCCCTTAGATGTAAGTCTAGGAAGCGGCTAAGTTGCTCCAAAAGTCCACCATTGCCCGACATAATGGGTTTCCCTGGTGGTTTTCTAATGTCCTTGTGGACTTTCGGAAGCAAATAAAAGGTGGGTGTCCTTGGTTTCATCACGGTTAAATACCTTGTTCGTGTTTTGTAATGGTTCCTGCTGTGAACGCCCTTTCTATAAGATGGGTGTATTCCTTCTGAAAGCGTTCTGTTGGATTGTTGAGGAGTTTCTTATAGCATTGTGATTGCTTTAATTGGCGCAGTGCTTCAGTCACATACATTTCAACTGGCCAAAGGACTTTGTTCCCAGCTTTATCGGATGGTTTAATAACCACTTCCTTCCATGTTTATATTTCCTTGAGTGCTTCTCTTTCTTTGAATCTCAAGTTCTTAGAGAAATGGGAAAATTTCTCTTGGGTGCTTGTTTTAATTCTATCAAACTCCCTAGAGACCATGTTCGTAATTACTTGTACCTCTGGACTGTTGTTCTCTGGGGGAAAAAAGGTTGATTTAGGCTTACACTTGGGGCGATGTTTGGTCGAGTGTGCTGGAGTGGGTGCTTATTCAAATTCCTCAAGAGTCATTGGGTTGGATTCTAATTCCAATTCTTCAAGAGTGGTGAGGGCATTGATTTCTTCAGGGTTCTAAGCCGGGTCATCCATGTTGTCAATTTATCTGTTGTTTTGTCTACTAAAAAATTTCTTCAGGAGAAGTTTCCTCCCAAATAATTTCAGATCTTTTTCCAATAGAAATCTATTGAAAGATCTGGTTGGGGAAAAAGATAGACCCTTGCTTAGAACTTCCCTTTGTTCCGGGGAAATTATCCTATTTGTGAGGTTGATTATGGTCAAAGTTTGAGACCTGGTAGACTATCTGGGTTTCTTCTGGTGTGCTGGGTATCTCGATGTCCGTGGGGTATCCCAGCCTATGTTCCTTCCAGTGTCCCTTCTTTCCCCCATTCATACGCTATGTTAGCGTTGATTAGTAACCTGGCAACATGGCGGAAGTTATGGATTCAACTTCCGCCGGGTCCTAACGGTCTTGCGAAACCAGGGAAACGGACCATAACACAACATGGTCTGTTGCCTAGCGCACGGCGATTACGTATATGACATAGGAGGAAATTACACAGCGGAGGTCGGTACTGTGACCTCCGTGTCACCCAATTACCATATCTAATTAGGACTTTGTTGCCATTGGTCAGACCTTCGTACACAGGAGTTTTAAACCCTTCCAGACGATAGCCTAATCACAATTGAAAGTGAACAAGCCAGTTCTTTACGGGGGAAACGCGTCTTCCTCTCCTATCTCTGGACCAGTCTATCCACAGCAGGACTTCAAACGTGATCACTAGCTTGCCCAGGGACCTGGGCAGCCACCGGTATTATTTAGTTAATAGGTCTATTAAGACCATTATGCAAACACAATAGGGGTGATATTTATCATCGTTACTACCTGGGTCTGAGGACTAATATCCTTTAGCATATAAGGTCACATAAAGTTTAATACCTGCTCATATTACCGGTATGATTCAAGCTTAAAAAGCATAGTGCATGTTATAGATGTATTTGTGATCATCTCATTTTACTTCTCTATGCAATGATGAGCTCTTATATTTTTTACTCTTCGCTATTTTTGCAAATAATTATTCTTCACAATATTATTGAGAACATTGTATCTAATTAATCTCTCTCCTTTGGGTAATTTTGGATAATAACCCAAAAGCACATTTTCCCTGATCTAGGGGGACGGTGTGTTAATATCCTTAGGTGAGCATCGGCTCACCCTCACCAATTACACCATCTGTGCAACAATTCATATTCACATATTGGCAAATTCTCTATCTATTTAAGGCTCACTCCAAACAATCACACCTCATCAGAGGCTGCACCATCTGTGAAAAAAAATCTACATCTGTAGAGTGACAGATCCTCTGTTTACCTAAGCCTCTCTAAATCTGAGGAAACATATGTAACACCGACGGGCGAGCACTTACCCAGCAAGGCAATTGCACCCTAGTACAGGCAGCATCTGTACTGGCTGAAAACCAGCCTACACTTTTCTATTATTTTATTTTTTCTCTTATACTATTTTCCTGGACTCTCATCCGCAATTCCAAAATATTCTTGGTCTAATGCAGACAGCAGATCCAATTTCTAACACTTACCTCTAAGCGGAAACTCCATTTCTTCCTTCTTCGATGCACTCTCATTAGTGAGTACCTGGAAGGGTGACCCCCAGGGAATACCCGATGTCAGTAGCACGTCAATCCGGACTCCTGACAAGAACACTAACAGCAGTATCACCAATATCTGCCTTTCTTTCATTCTATAACAGGTGTATGCCTTAAATCAGGACCACAATAGGATAAGATTTCTGGTATAGATACAATATTTAGTTTTACTTTGTAATAAGAGATTATACCGTTTATGCAAAGTAAACTCACATTGCTGTTGTTATAAAGCACTATGGCAAGATCAATTTAGATCTCGATCAAGAT